>NC_086205.1:24708555-25908555 GCF_035770615.1 Melospiza melodia melodia | reverse complement strand
GTAACAGGGTGAATTTCCTGTTTGCCCACTGGGAGAACAGATCCTGTGCACATTCCCTGAGTGTCACCAGTGAGAGCAGCAGGAACTGTCACAATTCCACTGGTGGCTGCTGAAATCCCAAATATGGGAGCACATTTAGATGGACTCCAGCCTCAAACTGCCGAAAACCTCATGGTTTTCCCAAATTCCTTTTTTTGCTTTAGTGAGGCAGAGTGGAGCAAGAAGTGCTGAGCCAAGAGGGCTGTGCTGGCTCAGAGAGCAACCCAGAGCCATCAACACTGAACTGTGCACCCGCAGTCAAACTGATTAAAACTGATTAAAACTAATTAAAACGAATCTCAGCAGCCAGATCAATACACACTGGCAGCTACCACTGCATTTAGCTTGTGGTTAAGGGATTTAACCTCATAAAACAGAGTTAAATACAGAGAAATTGGTTCTTTTTAGCTAAGAAAGTGTGGAAATATCTGTACCCAGAGAAGCTGTGGCTGCTCCTGCATCCTTGGAAGTATCCAAGACCAAGCTGGATGGGGCTTAGAGCACCCATGGGGCAGAAAAAGATGAGTTTTAATGTCCCTTCCGACCCAAACTGTTCTATGATCTTAAACAAGAAACAGGAGAAAGGAGAAGGAAATATTTAATATTTAGTTTGGCTACTTACTGAGCTGTCATTGGAAAAAATTACTGGGAATTAAAATACTCCATTCAAGGCAGCAACAAGAGCTGCAGCCTCCTGGGCTGGAAATCTCATGACAAATGGAATTATTTCTTGGGCTCCTGTGCTTATATCTCCCCTCTTCCTGGGAAGATGATTAGCTAAGTGCTTCCTGTCACCTGTGCTGCTGCTCATCCACAGTGCCATTGCTCCATGGATTCTTGATTTCTTGATTTCCAGGTGCCTTGGGTTGGAAATGCAAGCTGTGGCTGGGTGTGAATTCAATTCCCATCTGTCAGAGCTGGGGCAGTTCTCTGCTGTTCTTTGGGCAGTTTTCTTTATCTCTCCCACAGCCAATCCTCCCTCCAGGAGATCACTTCTGTTAATGAGTCATTAATTATTAATTATCTGTCCATGGCCAGTGAGGGTCCCTGCATGGCTGATCCAATCCCACCATCCCATGGGGAGATGCTCCGCCCAGGGGAGGAGCCAAGCATTCCTACCTGGGTACAATCTGAGCTTTGGGAGGAGCAGCTCTGTGCTGCCCTGCACTCCCAGAGGAGCAGCTTTGTGCTGCCCTGCACTCCCAGAGGAGCAGCTTTGTGCTGCCCTGCACTCCCAGAGGAGCCCAGGCCCATCTGCAGCAGCCCTGGAGCTGCAGAGGAAAACTCCCCCCTTGTGCAGGATCCCTGCTGCAGCAGAGCCACAGCTGGCACTGCAGGAGGGCTGAGCCCCCACGGGATGGGGCTGGGACACCGCCCTGACACACAGGGGGCAGCTCCTGCTCTGACTCTGGCAGTGTTGTGTTGTACTACTGCATTTTTATTTTATTTTTATTTTTTCCCCAATAAAGAACTGTTATTCCTGCTCCCATGTCTTTGCCTGGAGCCCCTTAATTTCAAATTTATAATAATTCACAGGGAGGGGGTTTACATTTTCCATTTCAAGGGAGGCTCCTGCCTGCCTTAGCAGACACCTGGCTTTTCGAACTGAGACACCAGGGCTGCTGTCACAGCTTTCTGTGGCCTTTCAGCTGCTGCTGGGTCTCTGCAGGAACAGCCCAGTGTCAGGAACCTCCTGCTGTGCCTCAGACTAAATGAGAGCTGTCCCCGACCTCCTGCCTGTCCCTGTCCCTGCCTCGTGCTCACATTTCCTATTTGCTCCAGGTGAGGACTCAGATATTTCTCACACTTCCATCTCTCAGAGTGTCTGACAGCTTTCACTGAGCTGCTTTTCACTGCCCAGGGAGCAGCCCCAGTTTGCAGTGTCACACTCTGGAGTGCAGTGACCTGGCCCTGCCGCGGTGACATTGATGGATCTCTTCTTTTGCTGCACTTGCTGCTTTCTTTTCCCTTTCTTCCGTCCGCTGTGAAGAGAACAAGTGAAAAATTGGCTTCCTCAGGGTAAGGGGAAACCAGCACATGGAATTTCCTGCTGGTTAGCTCAACTCAAACCCCACGCTGTGTCTAGCCCTGGGACTAGAAGGACTTGTAGCCTGTCCTGACATCCTCCCTGAACACTGGCTGCTGGGGGAGCTGCACAGCCTCATCGGTTCCAAGGGGAATTACAAACATTTTAAAGCATCTGAATATTCAGTAGTTTGTCCCAAAACTGCTTTAATGAAACAGAATGAGACAGAAAGCACAGCAGAGGGGCCATGTGCTGACCCCTGCCTTGGGAAGGATGGGTTGGGAATGCAGGGAAAGTTCAGGTGTGGCTTCCCCCTCCAGCCTGGGCAATCCCTCCCCAGAGGCACCAGTTACCTGCAAGGGATGATGACATTCCAGCTACTGGGATAGAAGGAGTTTGATTCTGGCCACCTCTTCCAATCACACAGACAAAGAACCTGAACAACTTTCTGACCAATCCTAAGCTAAATTTAAACTAAAAAAAAAAAAAAGTGCTAACAAGCCTAATTACCAGGAGTCTTGCTCTGAAAGAGGAAAGCGATTTACAATTACAATTATGTAATTGTAAATTATTTTTAGATAATGAACTGTTGGTTCTTAACATGTAATTTTTCCTGTCTGAAGAATAATGCAGACAATTTTTTTTTCTAGTTTTCCAAAATAAATCCTACCCCAAGAATGAAAGTCAAAGCTGGTTAGATGCACTGTCAGAGAGGAGAGGGACTGTGCCTGATTCATTTAAATTAATTTCATTCACCCTCCACGTTCCAAGAGCTGAGGTGGACAATCACTGGGATGATGGGAAAATGTTTTTCTCATGTGACATCCAGGAGACAACAAGAAAACTTTTCCTCAGCTACTTCCATTTTAGCTGCTTTTCTCTTATTGGCATTCCCATTGGAATTCCCCTTTTATTGGCATTCCCAAAACTCAGTTTTGGGCAGGAATTATTCCCTGTGAGGGTGGAGAGCCCTGGCACAGATTCCCAGAGCAGCTGTGGCTGCCCCGGGACCCCTGGCAGTGCCCAAGGCCAGGGCTTGGAGCAGCCTGGGACAGTGGAAGGTGTCAGGGGTGGCACTGGATGGGATTTGAGGTCCCTCCAACCCAAACCACCCTGGGACTCTCTGACAGTTTCAGTTTGAGCAGGGGTAACCTCTTGGTGGGGTTTTGTCTTTTATCCACACTTAACCAGGACTGTGTGGCCACGGCTGCTTTGTTTAAAGCACAAATAACACTGAGAGAACTCTTGGAGATATCTGAAATCATTCCTTCAGCTTCCTCTTGAAGTTTCCATCACCTGCCTTAAGCAGCTGCTGTCATGCACACAGGGTGGGATGGGATTTTATCCTTCAGATCCCCACCTGCCCATCCCTTACCTTTAAATTGTGTCTTTTCTCCTTAATGAGGAATATGCCAGGACCTCGACATATTCCCAAGGGTGGTGGCTGTCACAACACCCAGGAGCTGCCTGTCCTGGCCCCCCAGCTCAGGTGGAGCAGCTCTCCAGCAGCTCCTGGAAGGGTTTCCTCGTGTGTGTGGTTTGCACCAGGATCCGGCTCCTCCCTGTAGCAATGTGGGGTTTAGGTGGTGGAAAAGCTCCTTATTTCCTGTGGAAAAGGCACCTGGGGAGGTGCTCAGGCCAAGCAGTCAGGTGCACACAGCACACTCAGCACGGCCAGCTCAGCCCAGAGAGGCAGCAGGGCCTTTGGTGGGATAAATCCCAGCCAAGGTTTATTCCAGCATGCCAAAGGGGATCAGGCACAAAAGCCCAAACCGTGTGGTGAGCACAAGGTTAAGTGTGGGGTCAGTGGCCGATGGTCTGAGGGCACAGGGTGGCACGAAGGGCAGGGAAAAGGGCATTGCCCTACAGGGGAGATGGGCTGGCCACCAGGGATCCCACAAACAGCGGGGAAACGGGGAAAGGAGAAACCACAAGAATTAGGAACATATCAGGAACGCAGACTGGGGTGGATCCGTGTTGAGAGGCTCCATGGGGAAGGCTTTTCCTCCAGCCCAGATGGAAACTCTATGGTTTATTCTTCCATGGCAAGGCCCTGGGGATTTCCCTGAGGGGTTCAAGTGAATTCCTCACTTCCCCTGCAGGAATTGCTGCCGGGAGCAAGATGAGGAACTGAGCCCTGCTTGGAGCTTGGAGCAGGATCAAGCTGGCACTTGAGGAGTTTGGAAACAAGGGAAAGCAGCAGATGCAAACAGAGCTGCACAGTCTGTAGCCCGGGGTGGGAGAGTTATTTCTGTTGATTTAATAAGTGGCTGCTTGGTCAGCTCCTGCTTTAAATGAGGAGCCAGTTCAGTTTTTCAGGTGTGCACTGTTGGTGTTCAGAAAATCATCTTCAGTTTAGCTGGAACATTGCTGGAGTTCTACTCTGTAAATTGCCATAACTCCTGGGTGTCTATTAGGGATGCTTGCCCCTGTCAGAATGAATGAAATTATTGAGAAAAATGCAAATAGTTGGGTCTTATGTGAGTAAAATAAAATATTGTCAGCTCCAAAAGGATTAAGTTCTTGGTGTCTCTTCAAAAGCTTTATGCATTTCATCTTCTGATTAAAAAGGAAGAAGAAGGAATGTTTGCAATATGGAAGCATCACACAGTTATTCTTCCATGTCCTCCCTGTGTCCTCCCTGCACAGCCAACCCTGACTGAGACACTGGAGATTCAACTTTGGGAGATTTTCACTGTCTGCCCTGACACTTTATACTTCCCTTCCAGATCCACATCTTCAGTTTGAAACTGAAAATGGTAGAAATCTTTTAGGCTTAGCCTTTGTGCGTTTTTGGGGTCCCCCAAAAGTCATCACTGCAGCTGGAAAAGCCCCACTCAGACCTCTGTCTCAATCCATCTGTACTTGCACAAATTCTGCCCCTCTGGGGTGTTTTTTTGTGTGAAATATCTGATCCTTGTGCTTTAGAACCTCATTTACATTCACTTTTGTGCTTGTGTGGCACTTACACAAAATTCAGAGAGTTCTCAAGCAAATGACTGTTGGTACTTAAATGCAGAATATGCTTTTTAAACATATAATTAAACCAAGATATCTCCACCAAGTGCACTGAAATCCATGTGCCCAAATTCAAGGCTAAATCCCTGCCACGTTTTAAGTCTGTGTTAAAACCAAATTTTAATTAAAAATCTGGGATTTTTTTTCTGGTTTGTTCTAGGCATGCTTATCTTGCATAAAAGATGGAGTTTTGGGGATGTTTCCTCAGTATAATTTTCAAGTGGGGGATCAGATTTCCTCCTAACTCTTTTCTATTTCTGGCCAACCACAGCTGAACATCTGTTTATTTCCCAGGAAAAATGTTAAACAACAATACAAGGTTGTAAATGGAGTGAGCATCTGATGGAACAAATTCTTGTTTATAACCCAGACCTGCACATTGGGAATTTTCTCCTGACAGTTCAGAGCTCTGCATCAAAGTCACATCTCCTGAAAACGAACATCAAAGCAACTCAGCTCGTTAGGGTGGTGTTTCAGCAAAGTCTGTAACATCTCTATAAATTAAAAAGTAATTACTGCTATCAACTTTTTATTGACTGTATCACCATTCTGTTGTACAGGATGCAAGTCAGCGGAGAGAAGTGTTGAAGGAATTAAAAATAAATCTATTTAAACCAGAAATTAACTTGGTTTGACTTTCCTATTGTGATATTAAACAAAGAGTCAAACCACCATAAGTATTTTCCTGTAAGGAAAAATACAGAGCGCACAGCAGGGTTCTGAAGGCAATAAAAGAGGACATGATCAGCCCTGGACAGGATTTTATTTAGGGAGACAAAATCCTCAGCCGGGGAGTTCACGTAGCAATGACAAATCCCATCAGAGGCCAACGAGCACAATTTGTGTCTCTGTGGTTACCATGAGCCACACGATATTTTTAACAGATTTTGATCATTCTGGAGAAGAGTTCAAGATCTCTGGAAGTCCTGAGGACATCTCACAAATGATTGCAATGCGTGTGCTTTACATCTAATCATAGCCATGCGTACAGAAATGAAATCACTGGGGCTTTTCTACATGGTTCGCATGTAAAAATGAGTGACTTTGAAGGGATGGCTTTTTATTTGTTTAAAAACTGCTGCTGCCATGGAGTTTATGTGGTTTCTTTTCCTGAAACAGGTGATTCTTTGATATCTTTTTGTCCAGCTTCATCAATAACCAAGAGTTATTCATCAATCCTGGTGGAGATTCTCATCCCTAGGTCAGCAAGATCCTCTCGACTCAGACTTGTGACCTCCCAGCCACAGCCTTGATTTGGGCAGTTTTGGAACCTTGCACTTATTTTATGATTTGAAAACCAATTTCAAACTGTAAACAGATGCATGAGTCATTTTGTAGGCACTTTCTCCAGAAGATGCTTACCCAGGCTTTTTAAATGCTCACTAGTTTATGCTTCTGTTTCCTGGAGATATTTAGAGAAGTAATTATAACTGGCAAGATGCAAAGCTCCAACTTTTATTAATAATGCACAAACTCGTGGCATCCAACAGCTTGTACACAGTTAGAGCATCCAAATGCTCCAAAGGACTCCATAGATTTTACATTTGATATTATTTTCTTGGAAGCTTTGCTATTCTGGATTGTCTAGTCAAGGTCAAGTCAATCAAGTTGTCTCAATTTATTGTTTCAACTCAGATAAAAATATTAACAAATGTGGGGATTTTGCATGAACTAAAATTTCTTTTTTTTTTTCTTATTTTGTATATGTTTATACATTTTTCTGTTGAAAACATGCCTTGAATCACAGCATGTTTTCTATTCTAGCTGCTAAAATAAAGCCTTCAGGATGGATGCAGCATCAGCCCTTCCTCTGAAGGAATTTCAGAAATTCATTGGAATTTCTGATCACACCCAAATCCACCTCCTCTACTGAGATTTTCCAGCCCAGCAGATGGGAAAGTCTATTGAATAATACTAAACACTCCTACAAAAGAGACAAACCCAACTGAAACCTGACTTTTCAGACTTTTAGCATTTAAAAGCCAGCGAGGAATTTGAAGGATTTTTTGCCTACATAACTTTTGGGAGCTTTTCTGCTTTTCCTCAGCAACATGCACAATCTGACACAACATGATAAAATGGTGAGGGAGTCCACCAGGAAATCATTTCAGTCTTTTTCTGAGTGTTGCAAACTGCTTTAGTGGCTGGAGAGGAACTTCTTTCATTGAAAGGATCTTTCTGTTTCCATGAATTTCTATGCAGCAGCCAGCTCGCTTTGCTGGGCTCTGTGTCCACAGGGATGTGCCCACACAACGTCATGGGAGGAACCATGCCCTGGAAAAGCAATCAGAAGAATTCTTTCCCAACCTTAGGTGGTTATTTTTTTCCCAAAGAAACACAAAAAGAGGCAATGCATTGTGGTTTTGTTCCTCTTGTTAAAGGCTATTCTTGTGATTTTTCAGTTCAGATTTGCCTGGATAAAATATTCAAAATAAAACACATTATCCATAATCCCTTCTGGCCTAATTCCATTCCGAGTTCACTGATGATGCAAGCTGACATTCCCAGTAACTGAGGACTAAGTTTAGTCTCCAAACATGCATGTTGCACTCGGCTGGAGCCGTGTTCCCTGCAGACACGGATCTGCCCTGACTCACAGCGAGGGGATCTGCTCCCTCCCAGAGGAGCAGCAGCTTCCACCATGCTGGGGCACAGCAGATCCTCCGTGGAGCACCCCCAGGCCATGGGGCACATCCTTGTGTCCATCCTTGTCCCTAGGCCATGGGGCACATCCCTGTGCTCAGCCTTGGAGCACATCCCCATGTCCATCCTTGTCCCCAAACCCTGGGGCACATCCCCTTGTCTATCTTTGTCCCCACGTCATGGGGCATATCCCTGTGTCCAGCCTTGGAGCAGATCCCTATGTCCATCTTTGTCCCCAGGCCATGGGGAACTTTCCCATGTCCATCTTTGTCCCCAAATCCTTGAGCACATCGCTGTGTCCAGCCTTGGAGCAGATCCCTATGTCCATCTTTGTCCCCAGGCCATGGGACACATCCCTGTGTCCATCCTTGTCCCCAAACCCTGGGGCACATCCCTGTGTCCAGCCATGGAGCAGATCCCCATGTCCATGCTTGTCCCTAGGCCACGGAGCACATTCCCATGTCCATCTTTGTCCCCAACCCTGGGGCACATCCCCATGTCCATCCTTGCCCCCAAACCCTGGGGCACATCCCTGTGTCCATCCTTGTCCCCAAACCCTGGGACACATCCCTGTGTCCATCCTTGTCCCCAAACCCTGGGGCACATCCCCATGTCCATCCTTGTCCCCAAACCATGGAGCACATCCCTGTGTCCAGCCTTTTCCCCAAACCCTGGGGCACATTCCCGTGTCCATCCTTGTCCCCAAACCCTGGGGCACATCCCCAAGTCCATCTTTGTCCCCATGCCTGTGCTGGCCCAGCCCTTCTCTTTTAACCACTAAAACCCACCCAGCTGCTGCACAGATAAATCCCTTAGGGTGGGAAAAGGTGGGAAAGCTGATGCAGAAATAACGGCCCAAATAAAACCTGCACTTGAAGTGGGAGAAAATATTTTCACCTTGGTTTAATTTTAGGCTGGAATTTTTCATGACTGAGCATTGCACCCAACACAATGCAAACCCCTGAAGTTAGGCAAAAAATTAGATCCAGAACATTTTTCCCTGGTTATTTCCCAGTCCAGCTGGTTTGAATAGAAACCCCCATCCTCTCTCTCACCACCTGCACTGGGGGACATTTCCCTGCATTTCTGCAGAGCCACCTCAGCCCTCTCTGCTCCCCACTGCTGCTCCTGCTCTTTGGCAGCACTCAGGACCATGGGATTCCTGGATCTGGCTCTTGGGGACCAGTGTGTCCCCTTTAGGGAAAATGGAACTAATTCCCAGCTTTCACATTATGCTTTCCATACATAATTTGGTGCTTTTTTGGTGCTAATAGATAAAGAGAGGGAGGCATGCAAAAACTACAGAGTTTTCCCAACTGGCTGGTGCAGAGACCTGGAGCTCCAAAATTCCAGTAACTCACCCCAGAGGCCAGGCAGCTCTGCTGCCTTTTGTTTTCCTTCTTGCAAAGCATCTTTATTCCTATTTGCAGACTAAAAGTGACGAGCTATTGACTGCAGAAAAGCCAGTGGCTGGAATAGTAAATAAATCTTGCCTGCCACAGCGCTGCCTCCGCAGTGAGAAACTCGAGCTGACACGTCTCTCATTACTCTGTGTTGTTTCCTGGATAATTTATGACTCTCCATTGCATGTGTTTGGAGTTGTAAATGTGATCTGCAGCTGCAGCTGACATCAGGCATGCAAAGGACAGCTCCCAATAATGCTGTTAGTCCTTTATGGGCAGAGTTACAGTAAATAACACTTAATGTGAAATATGTAGAGCCATAACAAACATGACAGTGGCTAAGGTTGCCTCTGCTGAGGATGCTGAGATTGCTTGCAAGGAAGGCAAGGAGCTGCATCAAGGACAGGGCACACAGGTTCTCAAGACTCCTCCCTTCTTGTTACTGAGGTAAAACACTACAAGAAATGTGTTTTAATGCTTCTGTTACAACAAATTCTGAGAGCTCTGCCTGGATAAAAGAATATCTGGTCTTCAGTCCATTAAGGCAGCTCCAGGTGATCCAAGGAAATTGATCCCATGGAATGTGGATGTTTCTCATGCACTGCTAAATATGAACGCAATGTCTCCATCCAAGGCAGTTTTTCACCAGATTCTGAGACTGGTCTGGGCATCCTCCCTGTCTGTCTAAAGCCAAACACGAGCACTTAAAAACAGCCTGATTTTCTCTGTTAGGGTGCTTGTGTGGATGGAATTCTGTGGGCTACCAGCCACTGTAGGTTTCTGAACTGGAGAAACCACTGTAGAAACAGCTTTTGTTATTTCCCTTCTTGTATTGCTGACTGTGGTCAATTTTCACTCTTCAAGCAGAACTAAAATGTTGCTTTTTAACATCAGGAAACCATTGTAGGTAAATTCTGCTTTAAATTACACTCACCTGACCCCACAGAAACTCAAGGGCTGATCTTGCAGATTCTGATATTAGGAAGAAATCCTATATTCAGAGGGTGGTGAGGCCCTGGCAGAATTTCCTAGGAAATGGACGAGCTATGGCTCCACAGTTTGGTGGCAGAATTTCCTAGGAAATGGACGAGCTATGGCTCCACAGTTTGGGATTTCCTGAATACTGGAATTTCCTTTCTTCCTTACAGGGTGCTGCAAAGAATTGGAAGAAGAATTGGAAACCAGTCCAAAACACAAGCAACTGGAAAGTTTCAGGATCAAATATCAATTCATCTCCAGAAGTTCATCTCCCTGTTTGGGCTGTCTCCAACCAGCTCACCACAGTGCTGGGAAACTTGGAAAACACAGAGAATCTTAATTTTAAGTTTTTCTCCTGCTCTGATTAAGCTGTGAAAAGAAACAGGCGAATGTAAAGAGATCCACCCACTGCAGGCACATTAATTACAGGGACTGAAAGCCAGCCAATAATGGAGGTAAGACAGAAATGCAGTGCATTAACAACTGAACAATGGCCATTGTTCTCTCGTTTACCCACAGCTGCAGGTGTGTACAGCACAGCCTTTGTCCTCCCGGGGGCTAATTTGAGTGTTCTGACATTGCCAGAGAGAATTCCTTTATCCATGAACATCGTGCTGCCAGCCCTGTCCCAGGCACACACAGAGCTTCAGCCTCTCTGCACAATTTTTTGTTTCACGCACAAATAAACAGATGAAAACCTGGTTGTTTGCCCTCCTTCAAGGACCACTGGGTTATTCAGGACAAGTGTTGTAGCACAAAAGAGAAAATAAATATAAATTAGGCCATTGAGACCGTGCTCCTCGTATTGCAGTGACATTTTTCTGTGGAAATAAAATAGGATGTGTAAAAGGGTCAAACTTCAGGAAAAAAATCTTATTTCTGGTGTTAACCAGTCAAGGGCCTGCCCATACACAGCTGAATGCTACAGGGCCAACTAAAGACACACATTTGACCTCTTTCCCCATTCTCTCCATAATTAATAATCAAATTTTACAGTTATTTCATTAATTTGATTATACATAGAACAGCTTTTGGGTGAGGTGTTGCCTGTCCCTGAAAAGAAAAAGTAATTGCAAATTTTCTCTGGGTTCTCCTATTCTCAGTTATTCATCTGCTACAAATATTACTTTTAGTAATGACAAGGTGGCAGCACCAAAGATCATGGACTCAGTCATAGTTTGCATTTGGATTAATGTAATACCAGAAGTGAGAAAATTATTGGATATTAATTCCAAAGGACTAGGCATTCCCAAACCCCTGTTGATTACACCCACATTTCTGGCAGTGGAAACCCAGGGGTTTTTTCGTTTTTTTTTTTTTTGTTTTTTTTTTTTTGTTTTTTTAATTTTAAGCCTTTTGCCACCAACATTTAATTATTCTTCTGTTCAATACTTCATGACATTATCTTTAATAGCAGGGAATGTCAGGATGTTTTGGGTTGGAAGGGACCATAAAGCCCATCCAGTGCCACCCCTACCATGGCAGGGACACCTGTTGTCCCAGGCTGCTCCAAGCTCCATCCAACCTGGCCTTGGACACTTCCAGGGATACAAAATTTATTTAGCCCTCAAAACAATCAATTTCTGAAGTTTAGGATGTGCAATATCTTTTAGAAAACATTTTTGAGTCCCAAAATAAAACCTTTGTATGCTTGAGAGGGTTTTTTTTCCACAGTACCATTTTTTCCCTGCAGACAAAACTGACAAAAACCAAAGCACAGAAGTTTGGTAATAAAAGAGGAAAAAAAAAAAAAAAAGAATTGCTCTTTCTATGAGTAGAAAGTTTTGTTAAAAACATACCTTCTTCTAAATTAGTATTATTTTCAGAAAGCTTCTCTATGCTTCAAAAAGTGAGTTTCCTTCAGATGAAAAATGTGGGTTTTTCTTAAGATGAAAACAACATTGAAAAGGTTTTTGTTTGAAGTTACATTCAGAGAGTCACATTTTTTTCAGATACCAAATATTCATAAAAAAAGTCAGCCTGAGGATTTTGTTTTCCAATCAAAAGCAGACATTTTTCAATGGAGAATTTTTGAGGATGAAAAATCTTCAGGAACTTAATCACAGCCTTAAGTGTTCAGAACTTAATCCTGACACATCTCTATCCAGATTTGTCAGTGATTTATTACCATAGTGCACTATTTAGGTATGCTAATAATTATTTTGATGTTAATAATGCAGTTTCTAGTTTGTTTAATTTTTACTTAATTCTTAAAACCATTCCTATAGAAAGAAACACCAGTAACAATTTTTCCCCTTTTTTGTATATCTGCAAAGTTCCATTAAATAGAGGATCTGGACATTGGATAACACACATTATACTCAGAATATTTTTATGAGAAAAGAAATTTTCACTGTCTTCCCCATGGAGACAGGAAATTGGGAACAGAAGTTTAATTCCAATTAAACTCTAATTAATTTTAAATATCTTGGTGTTTAGGTACAACACAATCCCCCAAAGCTGCAGGTAGGATAAGTGGGTGGGAGAGGCCTTTTCCCGGGAATGTTTTGCTTTCCTGGAGACACAAATCTCTTAGGATCCCTTTCCCATTTGCTGCTTTGAGAACAAATTGTATCTCATCAAAGTTGGATGAGCCTGCACCAAAAAGATTTCCAGAGGGAGGAAGAGAAAAATATTTTGTCAGAGGAAAAATTGGCAGCTGTGTCTTATGCTCCAGACAAGACCTTGGTGGTCAATACCTGCTGATTTATTAATACAACGTGTTAGATAGAGCTTTATCCTTATTGACACTGTGAAATATCTTTATTTGGTTCAAGCAGGATTTGGTAAAGTGAGATTTCCTTCGAGATTTTTTTTTATCCAGCACACAAGGACAGGAGCAGCCTTTAGGTGGGTGTGGAAGCTCGTGCAGAGGTTGAACAGGAGCCTGAAAACCCCTTGTGAATTAACAGCCTGGCCAGGGGCCTGGGGACACTTCTGCCACCAAAAGCCATCCCACAGCAGTGCCTTCTTTCCATTCCCACGGGTGAAAGGCAGGAAAATGCCTCCAGCAGAGTGAAGCAGCCCAAGAACTTTGCTGGCTGAAGCTCACACGAGCTGAGAAGATGGGCAGATTCATCTGAATTGTTTCAAGCAATTCTAATGGCTGTTTGGAAAGCTCCGGCAGCAGGTACCAAAGATCTGGTGCCACCTGAGCAGCAAGGCCAGCAGCACTGCTGTGCTGGGAGGGACAGTGGGAACTCAGTGGGAATCTGAGGATTTATTTACACCAGGCACTGCAGCCTTTGGGTCACAGCTTTTCTTTGGTTGTCCATCTCTAGTATCCACTCGCTTTGTGACTCCCATCCTAAAATCTGCTGTTCCTTTCCCAAGTATGAAGTGGCATGGAAAATTCAGCTTTCCAGAGGCAGGGTGGGTTTGTTGCTCCTTTTGAGCAGCTCAGGTTCATTTTAGATGAAATTCATCCTGCGAGGAGGAGATTTGCAAAGCTCATCGCTCCCCTGCTGCCTTCAGCCTGTGGGTTCCTGTGTGAGCGGCTGCTCCCCTGAGGACATCCAGGCATCTTCCTCAGCACTGACATCAGAAAAACTTCTTTCCCCAAGTCTCCAGACTCTGAGCAAAGCAGCAGCTCTCTGAGCTTTGTGGTTCACCCTGCTCAAAAAAAAAAATTAGCCATCTGAGGATGATATTCCTGTGTGTGCCCCAGAGATGCTGCACTCAAGTGCTTAGTCTGACATTAGGCCTGCATGAGTTAATTAAAAAATAATAATTTTTTCTTCTCATCTTCTGGTTGTCTCCAGTCAAGCAAATATGCTGAAATCACAAAACCAGCAAAGGGATTGCTTTAACTAGGAGATAGGGTATGAATTCAGCATATTTTCTGCATAGAAATATGACATTTGTATGGAAATGACCCATTTTCTTGAACAGGCAGCTATACATCACAGAAGTTTCACTGCAACGTTTATGCAAAAGAGATTGGGAAGCACTTTCCCATAAAGTGCTGATTTCCCCCAGACGAAATAATAAGGCAAAGCACAATCCAGAAGCTCAGGAGAAACATTTCACTCAATGTCATATGTTCTGGGTGTTTGTTTTGATTTCCACGATGATTTCATGTTTGTCTCTCTGTCTTCTCCCCGAAGGAAGTGCAGGGCTTAGGAAGGAATAATCCATTCTCCCTTTTTTATTTCTTAACCACATCCCAGCTTCCAAAGGATGGCAGAAGGGCAGCAGGACATTTCCACCCTGCCCCAGGGACCAGGACAGCCTGGGAAAGGTCAGGGTGGAGGCACAAGGAGGTTTTTCTGCAGGACTGGACAAGGGCTCTGCCACAGGGAGCCAAAATCCCCGTGACAAATCCACGCTCCCATGACCTACATTTCCTGGAATATTTGCACAATGCATGTGGCAATTCAGCAGTCAGGCAGCACTCTGGGCACACAGCTCAAGGAATGCTGAGGGATCAGTGCTCTGCAGCTTTTCCTTTCAGATGCAGTGTGTTATGGCCTGGTATTCCAGGGCTGAGCTGCTTCTAGCTCTGGGGCCAAACCCAGAGAAAGGATCAGCAACACAAAATCAAAACCAACACCAGCAAATCTTATCCACAGAAAGGTGCCATAACCATAGAATACATAACTAGCAAATCATTTTTAGGCTGCTTTTATTACAAAATTACAATTTGAATTAATAGTTGCACAAGTACAAGATTGTTTTTATGCCAGTGCTGAATGAAACGCTCTGACCTCGTTCAACCCCACCGAAGTCAAGTGCAAAATTCACCCTGATATGAATGAGAAATTCTTTGAGCTTATCATGAATTAAGGTATAGCTTGTTCTGATGATGAATTGAAATTATTTAAAATCAATTAGAACAGAAAAGACACATCCCAAACTAGATGTTCACTGAGCTCAGATTCCTGATTTACAGCCCAACATCCTGACCCTAAATGGAAATCCATACATCACTGAGGCAACATAAACAGACTTCAGATAACTTACTTCAGAGCAGGAAATTTTTTTTTCCCCCGTTCAAGCCAATTGCTGGGAAATTAACAGCAACCAGAGTAATTAGCAGTGCAGATATTTCACCATCAGAACTCTGAGAGCATAGCAGAGGTTTCCAATGCACATTCAACAACCCTTTTCCTTTGCCTGTAAAACCAGCCCTGAGTCATTTTGGCCGCCACTTTATTTCACAAATGTGGAACAGCTCTGGAGCAGCTCATGATTTACTGGAAGTCCTCTGGAAGAGTAAAAACCTTCCAGGCTTGTGCTCAGCCACTAAGCACCACTCCTTTCAAAACAGAAAAGAAAATTTAAGTCATTTGTGCCAATGTGACATTAATGGAAGCAGCTTTTTTTGGGGGGGGTGTTACAGAAAAGGACACGCCGTGGAAATGTGATTTCCCCTAGTTGCATGACTATTTATATAGAGAAATAGAAATTCATATAAATGTATACATTTCTATAGATACACATTTTGTACACTGGAGGCATATACATACATACATACATATCTACACAGGGTGTTATATACACATCCAGATTTGTATATACATATATATAAATATATATACACACGCAAATTCACACACAGCTCGCTTTGGAGCCAGCTAAAGTTATAAATTCTCCCTCCCCCACAGAGCCAAGATGATCTGAGCTGCCTCTGCTCAACACCCCACGGTTGTCTCTCCAGCCCGAATTAAATATAATCCTCATTATTCTGCCTCTCTGGTGCCTGAGAAACTTGGCAACCTCTCTGGGTGACTCGAGATGCAGCAATTCCTCCTGCCTTGCCTCTCCTAACCTATTCTAGGAGATGCAATATGCTGCTAAGATTAAGTGTCCAAAATGCTAATATGTCTGAAAAATGCCTCCACTGACCTACATCGGGAATGTAGGTCGGAAAGGAGCTATTTTTAACCAAAATGCCCATATTTTTAATTACAGTCCAAAGCAAGCCACATTCCTGAATCTCCCACAAGTTTGCAAAGATTGAATTTTACACTTCACTAGCATAATTATAGGTACATACTCAGATTTACACACAGTATATACAGCACACACTCAGCGTTTCTGTGACACACGAGGCACTCGCTCCTGCTTGGAGCTGACAGCAACCAATTTTGGGAGCATCTCCTCCTTCTCCCTGATGCATACCTGTTAGGGATCCTTCTTATCAGGGCTTTGTGCTCTGAAGGCTTGCACAGATCTGGTTGGCTCTGGTTGGCAAAGGCCTGTGACACCACCACGGCCAACCCGGCCAGGCTGCCAGCAAGCTGAGGGCGCTCCAGGCGGGGCAGAGGGAAGTCTCGAGGTGCAAAACACCACTCTACAGAAAAACCCAACAGAGAGAACTGTGTTTTCACTTGGTCTCCACTCCAGGCACAAACAGAGGGCTCAGGGTCTGTGTCCTCAGCCCAAGGAGGATCTGTGCATGCAGACAGGTAAAAAAAGCAATTCTGGGAATGCCAGCGGCCTGCAGGCTGGTGAGAGCTTGGGCTAAAGGCAGGAAAAATAAGGTCTGGGAGCTATTTGTTACCTGCTCTAAAACAAGGGTTTGCAGCAAGAGTTACATGTAGTTATTGGCTGTCTGGAAGCCAGAGAGAGGCACTTGACTTTCAGGTGCTGTTCTCACTGTCAGCCTTGGCAAAATTCCCACTTGTCACAGCTTAGCCATTGCCATTCCTTCCATCAGCCTCCCTGGCTGCAGTGTGTCACAGCCCCCACTGCTAGCAGGAATACATACATATATATATATATATATATATATACACATATGTGTATATTTATCTACATAAATTACATCCATCCACAATTCTTCACTGCTTTAAAACTGAAGGGGACAATTAAGCACGGACTGAACAATTACTCTCTGCCTTAATCAGTGCCTTGACTCCTCCTCAGGACCCCTCAGGGCTGGGACTTGCCCTTTTGTTGAAGAAAACACTGACATCAACTGGATCTAAAAAAGACTTTTTACTTGCCATATTTCTTTGCTTGCCAATACTATCCACTTTCCAAAGCAGCCAGGTTTTTGGGTCACTGCAAGAAAACATAACAGAAGTGATGCCACAAGAAATGTCTCTCTGATTATAAAGAATGCATTTAGGTAGAGATTTATTCCAGGAATGCTTTGGGGACAGCTGATCAGTCCTGCCCTTGCATGGCAGTTTAACAGCACCAGAGAAACCTGGATGTGTTCCCTAAAAAAAGACAGAAAAGCTTAACTAAGCAGCATCCATTACCAATGCCTAATTTTTGTAAAGCTCATTTTTCACCAAAGCAGCACAACATGGATTTTCTCAGCGCTCCCAGGCACACATGGGGATGGTGGCTCCAGTGGTGCCGGACTCAAGGACTGGCTATCACAGGTGGAGCAGCTTGGCTGGTCCCATCCAACCCTGAAATCTCAGTAATGGGGATTTCTGGCACCTCCCTTTGAGTCAGACAGTGCTGGGCACTCCCAGGACACAGCAGAGTGAAGACATTTCAGCTCTGAGTGGCAATTCCTACTCCATTTGGAGCACAGCTCCCTCACTCTCCAAAGAAAAGAAGCACAAGAATGAAAGTCCTATCATGAGAATTTTCACACTGCAATGTTTCCCTCTCTCCGGTTGTACCAGTGATAAAATCAAACTGAGCAATCACAGAACAGAAAAACCCGCACAAACCCAAACATTAATTAACCCAACATTAATTAACTTTCATTTGCAAAGCAAAAGCCTCCAAAGTTCAAAGATGGACTCTGGTTCAAGGGTTATTCAGATAACAGACATTTTATATACGTATTTAAACACATGAAATAATTTAGAGACCAAGTACAAACCCAAAGGTTTATGTATCTTTCTATAAAACTCAGTTTAGGACAGTTACTGTTGGGACTGACTTAGTCTTAAACAAGTACAGCCTGAAAAAATGACCAAAAAATACATTCCTGTAATTCTTTAAGGTGTAATCCACCTACTGTCTGTGGAAAAGCAAAAAAAGCAAGACAAAAATGCATATAACCCCCATAAGCAGTATATTAATGCCACTGTAACATTTGGGAAATGTGATTAAATTCAGATAAGGTCCCTGCATGATAAAAAGTCCCAAATCTTTCTTCAGCTTTTTTTTTGGTTTTTTGGTTTTTAGAGTTACTGTCACAGGAGTCCCTCTTCAGGAATGGTGCTGGGTGCCACCACCACCAGCAGGGATGGCAGTGCCACCAGAGGCAGCAGCACAAATGAACTCTTTGCCATTCCAAAAGTGATTTACCACAATTCAGGAATTCCTGCTTGGAATCATTCACGCCCTACTGCAGAACCTGATCAGTGCAGAGAACCTCCCTCCCTGGCACCGTGCTCCAAGGACAAGCCAAATTGCTGTGCCACGTGCCATGGGCAGGATATTCCTCCACAGGCAGTGGCATTGGTTGGAATCCCCAAGTACAGAGAGAGTCACTCCTTGGCTAACCTGAAATATCTCTTCAGGATTCACAGAATATACAGGATATTCTTGAGAGATTTAGAAAATTCTAGTGGGAAAATAAAGACATTAGGAAAAGTAAAGGGACGTTAAAGATTGAGGATAGGATGTAGGACTTGGTTGGGAATATTTTGTATTCGCTCTGCCCTCTGTTAGTATCTGTTCTTTTTAAGGCACCCAACAGCTGAGTCTTGCATGTCCACTCCTCTGAATAATGCCTAAGAATAACCCCACACTCCAGATCAACATCCTTAACCTTCAAAAATATCAGGATTGATGCAGCACCCACCCTCCAGAGACCACCCAGCACAAATGTGGGACAGAGCCCTCCTACAGCTCTGCTCTTTGAGCCTTTTCCTCTCATTTTCCCACAAAAATTATCCATCTGACACCATCCTGATAACACCACAAAACTGACCAATTTAGCAGAGGCAATGCCACCAACAGGGAGGTGTTTCCAAATGCTTCCACAGGGATCAAAAATAACCTACAGGTGTCACCCCAGCAGCCTCCCGGGGAACTCTGTGCTTTGCTCTCTGAGCACAGTCTATGGTCTATAGAAATCTGCCAAACTGCCCCAACAACCTGAACAAACATGAGATAATGACAGAATTTTACAACTGGGAAACCCTAAGGATCAAGGAAAAGACATTTTAAAGGAATTGTAGGAAACACAGTTGTCAGAGCCTGTCAATCACAGAAACACAGAATGCCCTTGGTTGGAGGGGACCTCCATATCCTTGCTCTCAAAGAAAAAAGATAATACTAATAAAGTATTTCCAAATAATTTGCAATTGTTACATTAGTAATCTTCTTGGCTAGTTGGTCACTGATGACATTGGAGCTAAACAAATTTGTCTTTAAAATCAAAAGCCTTAAAGACTGTTTGGTTAATTTGTGAGTGGGGTCAATCAGAGAATCACAGAATTTATGGCAAACCCATTTTCCCTATACCATTACTCATTTTATTCTGAAACAGTCCCATGGAGTACTTGTCTCAAAATACTTGAATCCACTTAATAGATGTTGTAATTTTCTGAGATCAGATTTTGCTCTTCATTCAAGTCTGTTGACTAAAACTGAGCATAATGTGGTGTCTCAACATTGGCTTCAAGGGAGCAGAACTGGGCCTCCCCTCCATTACCACTCAAGGGTTTGTTCCAAGCACATTCCAATTCTTCCACTGCCCAATCAAACCAGAAATATTTCAAGAACTGGGGGGAAAAAAAAGTATTTCCACTCACACCAGAACTAAAAAATAGGAATTTTTGTACAAAGAGCTGTGTTGTGAGCTACATCCTGGGTCATTTTGCATTTCTTCCATGGAGAAAAACTGTGTTGTACTGGGTACAACATAAAGACATAATTCTGTAGACACAAATACATAATTGTGTACACATAAATACATACATACATACATACATAAATTCACTGAGAACCTCAGCTACAGATTGAAAACCAAGCCTTGGAAAAACTCAAAACATAGGAACGTGCAGCACAGAGCAGCCTGATTTCCCAGTGTCCATAAATCCACGTTGTAAAAGCAAGTGCATTTGGAAGAAGGGCAATCCTGGAACAAGTTCACCCTGGGGCAGCTGGAGCTCTGCCAGGAGTTGTGCCCGTGGTAAAGCAATGTGCTGAGCAAGGAACTCCCACACTCAGGGCCAAATTCTACTTGCTGCTCTTCACGTGAACATCTCTGTTAACATCTCTGTTAAACCTCAACCCCAGCCATGACATCTTCACGTGAAATGGGTACTTGAAGGGAGTGGAGGCAGCACAGAAATCATCAAGTGCTGCTGGCACACCCAAGAGCTTCAGGAGAACAGCCTCACATTTTGGAGAGACCTTTCCCCCCTTTCATGGTTCTCAGAGAACAACTTGGACAAACGCACATATCTCTAACTTAAAACCAGCTGTGCTGCCACACTCAAAGGTGGTTTTGTCTGGAAAGGTCTCTGACAAAATCTGGAGCTGCCACAGCTTAACTCATGCTCACTGAAGCTCCTAAGAAATGAGATTCTCACTCTCCAATAACACTCTAAGCACAGCAGTAGGCAACAGGCTTTCCAAAATTCACATTATCACTCGTACCATAACATTTGACATCTTTCTATCGCCGTTGATACACTCAAATGACCCATGAAACCATTTCCAAACAAATTTTTTAACCTAAGTTACAATGTGATGGTGACATCAATGACAACATCCAGAAAAGACAAAAAGCACCAATAATTGAGCACCAGGATCATCCTTTCCATTTCCCTGTGTGCAGCTGTTGGCTGGGACTGGGGCTTACCTGGCCTTGCTGTTCTTTTCCACCTGTAGGAAGAATTTCAATGGTCAGTGAGGGAATGAACCAAACACTTGTTGAAGTTTTACCACCACAGGCTGAGCTGCTCAGGCTGCCACCAGGTACTTGTACAACCATGAAATCAGCTAAAAAATTATTTATTTCACACAGCATCCCATCAAACAGCTCTAATGCAACTGCAGATCATTTGGTTTTATTTGACTCCTTCCCAGTAGCATTAATGCTACCAATGCTACTGCTGATAAAGACAGAATTATCATTAATACTCCCTATTAATTAGGAGGAACCTGGGTTGGAGCATGCAAAGGTGTCACCCACTGCAGGTCAGAGCTGATGGATCCACTTTTTTTTCCTGCCCTGGAAAAGGAATGCTGCTACCCACTCAGCCTCAGCTCAACATAATGAAAAAGCAAAATAAAAGTCATCAAAACACCCTTTAAACATCACACTTAGACACTGTCAACACTTCCAGAGCAAATCACCCCCAAATCATCTCAGTACACAAGGGAACGGAAGTTTCCTACGCAAGGAAAGAAAAATAACTCAACGTAAGCCAAAAATTATCTTTTTTAATACAAAATTCCATTCTCATAGAACAAATTTATTTCCACTGAATAAATAGATCTGCTCACCGTCCACGGGCGAGATTACTGCCTATAGTAAGGATGAAATTCTCTTGCCTTTCTGCAGTTTAATGAAAATATAAACATTATTTGCAACCGGCTTTACTCTATTTGGATACAAGTATGAACACTTGGGGCTTTGAGGACATTGCCAAATGTATACAGCACCACTCTCACTGGGGATTGTACTTTAACCTGATTTATACAGCTCCACGCATCACTTGCATGTAGGCTTATCAATGTAATTATTACAATTATGATAAGAAGGATCTGGCCTTTGCACTTGCATGTTTAATACTCTTAGCACGTGCATGCTCTTCCACTATCTATTAAAAACTCAGTAAAACAAACAAATGAGCAAACCCCAACGGCTCAGAGCTGAAGGCAGCAGTGAGGAAACACAATCTCAACTCAAGAGAGGAAATTGCAATGTGTAATATTTTTACTGATGGCATGGAGGGTGATGCCAGCTTTACAGAGGTTTGGAGCTGTCCCTCCATCTCCAGACACACACAGCTGCTACCAAGGCTGGGGAAATGACTCTCCAAGAGTAAATCTCACCATGAACATCCTGCCCAGAGCTGTAAAAAGCAACATTGTGGGGAGAGCAAGTATTTATAGGTTTCTCTCTGTTAAAACACCCCTGTTGTGCGGGGTGAAACCGAGCTGTGCCCCAAGGAAAGAGCAGGTGGTGGGGACGGTGACCTTGGCACTGTGACCCTCTGCCAGGAGGTGACAGAACCCAGCAGCACCTTTGGGTAATAACCTCGATTCACCTGGACAAACCACATTGACCGCTGTCCAGACACATGGTGCTGATGGACACATTGGGTATTTCTGGAGTAACCCCACTCTCTGAACACAATTGAGTATTTCTGGATCAACCCCACTCTCTGGACCCATTGGGTATTTCTGGAGTAACCCCACTCTCTGAACACAATTGAGTATTTCTGGATTAACCCCACTCTCTGAACACAATTGAGTATTTCTGGATCAACCCCACTCTCTGGACACATTGGGTATTTCTGTGTTAACCCCACTCTCTGAACACAATTAGATATTTCTGGATTAACCCCACTCTCTGAACACAATTGGATATTTCTGGAAAAACCCCGCTCTCTGGACACATTGGGTATTTCTGGGCTGACCCCGCTCTTTGAAGGCCTCAGGGCGGCGCCGGGCTGTGGGGGCTGCCCATGGCGGCCCTTCCCACCCCGGGACAAGGCGCCCGCGGGTTCATTCGGCGGGGCGGACGGGGACAGGGAACGGCCTCGGGAGCTGCTCCAGGCCGGGATGGAATCCAGGATCGAGTCCAGGATCGAGACTGGGATCAATCCTGGGATCAATCCCGGGATCAATCCAGGAATCCAGCTCCGGCCCCGCCGCCGCCCCTCAGCGCTGGGGCTGGGGCGCCACCTGGCGGCCAAGAGGGGCCGCGCCCGGCCCGGGACCGCGGGGACAGCGCCGGACAGAGGGACACGGCCGGACAGAGGGACACGGCCGGACACAGGGACACGGCCGGACACAGGGACACCGCCGGCGACAAGACACCAACGCGGACAAGATACCAACCGGGACCCGCCCGGGCAGGGAAATCGCACGCTCTTTGGTCTCCCTCCGGTTGCAGCGGGAGCGGGAGAAGGGCAGCGCTGGGATGGATGCTTTGCTTTCCCAGATCGCATCCCCCCATTCCAAAGTGGAACTGCGGTTTAATCCGGAGGGGTGGGAGCTCTCCGAGTGCTCACCCCGCTGCCAGCATCCCTGCGGTGCCTCCCGGTGCCTCCAGCAGGCCGGGAAGCAGCGCTCCGGCGGGATGCGCTCCCAATTTGCCCGATATTTTTAACTGTCAGGACAGTGCGGCAGGGATACAGATCGCAAATCGGATTTGTGACAGTCTCGGGTGGTATCTTGGCAAGAGACGCTGTACAGGGTTTTTGTTTTTCTCTGTTAACATCACAGTGCATCGAACTGTTATTAATAAAATAGCGTTCAAGGTTATGAGGGGAAGGAAATCTCTGTGGAGGAAGCTGAAGTTTCAGGTTCAAGCTTTGTATTCCTATATATATATATATATTTGGGGGGTGTGTATATATATATATATATATATATATATATATATCTGCAATTTTTTTCAAAACGTTTTATTAGGAAAGCTATACCAGATGCATCACTGTACAATGATTTAACATTACCTTTACAATTTATATTCACTTGAAATTACAGAATAAATATATGCACATTGTTGTACCTTTGTGTGTGTGTGCGTGTGTGCGTGTATGGGTGCATGAGAGAAAACATTAAAAGTGCTTCCTACAAAGCTGTTAGTGAGAGGTGCCCATCATTAGCTTTTGGGTGGTTTTTTTTTTCCTTTTTTTTTTTTTTTTTTTTTTCTGTGTATATTTGCATGTCGCTTTTATTAGGAAAGTGCGGATGTCCTCCAAAAAAAAAAAAAAAAAAAAAAAAAAAAACCAACAAAAAACCCATGGCGTCATGATGAAGTGTCGCTGAGCATCCCCTAGGTGTGTGCGCCACGTGGTGACATCCTTTGGGCTGCTCGGCTCCGGGTGGCTTCCCCCAGCCCCCGGGACTGCCCCCGGGGTTCCCCCCGAGCCCCCCGGGAGGGGCTGGGCTGGCGAGGGTGAGGGTGAGGAGTGTGCGTGCGAGGGAGGGAGAGAGACAAGAGTGAGACATTCGAGCAAGACCCTCCCCTCCCTTCCCTCTTGCAGTTTCCAGGCATGCAGCAAACTGCGCTCGTTTGCTTCTTTGCATTATTATTATTATTTTTTTCCTCTCTTTTAAATAAATGTACAGAATCTGTGCCATGATGGGCAAGAAGAAAGCAGGCCAGAAAATGCCATCTTCCCTCCCCCTCCCCTCCAAGGGAAAATATCAAGAAGTTTACTGCCAACGGAGAAAGGAAAAAAAAAAAAAAAAAAAAAAAAAAGAGTCAACGAACAAAACAAAACAAACAACAAGAATAAAGAAAATAAAAGAAAAGGGAAAAGAAAAAAGAGAGAAAGAGACACACATAGAATTTACTCAATCAGGATCAATACAAAGATCCCCGATAATAATAATAATAATATAATAATAATAATATACCTTTAGACATGGCACAGTCAAAGTCTCAGTTTCAGTATAAAAAAATAATGATTGATTAACATCTGCTGGCAAAAGTCTGCGAAGGCACTTCGTCGATTACTGATCTGAGAAGGGCCCTGCCCCGCAGCGCGCACATCTGGCGGGGCAGAGGGCACAGCTGGATCCTCTGCTCGCGGGCGGCGGGGCCGGGCGGGCGGCGGAGCGGCGGTCAGAACCGGTACGTGGTCTTCTCCAGGACTTCGAGGTAATCCGGCTTGGTTTGGAGTTTGGCCCTTAACTCGAGGTATTCGCTTGTGGGGGTTTGGTGGTCCGGGAAGCCCTTGCCGGCCGCGAAGAGCAGGGTCTCCTTCAGCCGGGCGTCCTGCTGCAGGTCCGGGTATTGCATGCCGGGGGGGTGGACGTGCAGTTCCTTCAGCTTGGGCACGGTGCCGTAGAGGCAGTCCACGAAGCCCACGGCGCAGGGCGGCGGGCGGTCGCGGTCCCGCGGGGCTCCCGCCGCCGCCGCCGCCGCCGCCCCGAGCGCGCCCGCCGCCAGCCCTCCGCCCGCGGGGTGCTGGGGGTGCACGGCCACGATGGTGTTGAGCTGCGAGCTGGACACGGCCAGGCTCCACTCCTGCTCCTTCTCCAGCAAGGTGCGGTAGCTGCTGCCCGGCTCGGGCGCGGCGGCGGGGGCGGCGGGGTGGGCGAAGCCGCGCTCGCCGCCGCCCCGCAGCAGCTCGGCCGCCTCGCCGCCGCCGCCCGCCGCCTCTTCCTCCTCGCGCGGCTTGTAGATGGGGTTGTTGCACATCTGGGTCACCGGGTGCGGGATGTAGTCGTAGACGTGGCCCGCCGGGGGCGCCTTCTCCGGGGAGCGCTCCCCGGGGCCGCCGCCGCCGCCGCCCCCGCCGCCGCCGCCCTCGGGGAAGAGGCGCGGGCAGCGCAGCGGCACCGCGCCCAGGTCCGCCGCCTCCGCCCGCGGGCCGCGGAACGGCAGCTTCCGCCGGCGGCGGCGCAGCACGAAGGCGAAGAGCCCGGCGGCCACCAGCACGGCGGAGAAGAAGAGGACGAGGAGGCTGAGGATGAGCACGGAGAGCGGCACGGCCGCGGCCGCGGCGGCCGGGGGCAGCTCGTAGGCGGCCGCGCCGGTGGCGGCGGGCGGCGGCGGGGCGGCGGCGGGCGGCGAGGCGGCGGCGGCGGCGGCGGGGCGCAGGGCGGCGGGGCACAGCGCGGCCAGCTCCAGCGAGCGCAGGTCGCGGCGGGCCAGCGGCTCGGGGCTGGCGCACAGCACCTCGCCCACCACGCTGACGGAGCTGAGCGCCTCCAGCCACTGCTTGAGCGGCACCAGGTCGCAGGTGCAGTCCCAGGGGTTGAGCTTCAGGTCGATCTGCACGATGGCGTGCAGGTGCTCCAGCACCCCGGCCACCGGCAGCGCCAAGAAGTGGTTGTTGCGCAGGTTGAGGCGCGCCAGGGAGGTGCCGGCGAAGGCGTCGGTGGGCAGCGTGCGGAGCAGGTTGTCGTTGAGGAAGAGGAGCTTCAGGTTGGGCATGAGGCTGAAGGCCGCCGGCTGGATTTCCCTGATCAGGTTGTACTCGAAGTACAGGTAATGCAAACTCTGCAGGCCCCGGAACATGCCCGGGGTGAGCCGCTCGATGTCGTTCCCGTTCAGGTACAGGCTCTTGAGGTTCGGCAGGTTGATGAACGCCCCGTCCTGCACGTAGGAGATCCGGTTGTTCCCCAGGTGTAAGAGATCCAAGGAGGAAAAATTCCAGAAATCGGAGCGGTAGATTTTCTGGATCAAATTCCCGCTCAGGTACAGCTTCTTGGCGTTCAAGGGCCTGGGCAGGAGCTCGGAGATGTTGTGGAATCCGCGCTCCTTGCAGTTGACCGTCAGGCCCAGGTCGTTGATGTGCAAACTGCAAGAGCAGCCGGTGGGGCAGATGATGGGGATGGGGGGCCGGGTCTGGTAGGCAGCCACGGGAGGTTGGTTGGGCCCGGGGTACAGGCCACGAGGGGTCGGGGGAGGCCGGGGCGCCCGGGGCTGCTTGGTGGGCTTGGGCTGCTTGTTGGACGTTTTGTACTCAACAGAGGAAGCGGTGAAATGGAAGGAGGACAGCATGGAGGAAGGCTTGGTAGGCCACGCGTTCTCCTTGCTGGAGGACAGCTGAGGGATGCCCAGGCTGGCTTCCACCTCGGAGTCGGACAGCATGGGGCAGAGCTTGCTCCTCTTGATCTCCCGCAGGTCCTTCCCGTGGAAGTGGAAGGGCGTCTCGCAGGTGATGTCCCCCACCAGAGCGGTGTAGGGGATGCGCTCCAGCCAGCTCTTGAGCTGCACGATCTCGCACGTACAGTTCCACGGGTTCTCCTCCAGCTGGATCTCCATCAGGCTCCTGCCAATGTGGTCCAACATCCCGCGGTACGAAAGGACTTTGAGGCGGTTCCCCCGCAAGTCCAAGTGGGTTAAGGACACAGACTTAAATAAATTGGTGGGAAGCATGGGGATAAGATTGTCATTTAGGATAAGGACCCTCAATTTACTTAGGTTTCGAAATGCCCCGCTTTCAATCCGTTTAATGACATTGTAATCTGCCTGCAGATATTCCAGACTTTCCAAACCCAGGAAAGTGTCGTTCCTGAAAATGTCCAATTTGTTTTCGTGCAAATACAACCTCTTCAGAACTCGAAGCCCGTTAAAAGCCCCCGTCTGAATGTCCTGCAGTGCATTGTTCCCAAGGTTAATAGATACAGCATTGTTCAAGTGAAGAAAACTGTTGGTGTACAATTTCCTCATGGAATTCCTCTGCAGATAAAGTTTAAAAGGTCTCGACCACGACTCTGTTATCTGACTAATATTTATAAATCCCTTGTTGTCACAATGTATATGGAAAAGGCTCTCCTTCACTTCACAGTAACATGGATCAAAGCAGGGCTCATCCAGTTCCTCCGAGTCCTCTATCAAGGGAATAGGTGTAGTCCATGCTAGAGCAATTGTGCTTAGAAGAATTATCCACAACATCCTTCCTTTATGAAGCCTCTCTGCCGTGGAAGGTTTCATCATTTGTTGGTGTTTACAAAACTGCAACGGAAAGAGAAACACAGATTTCAGTATTTCTGCCCCGCCCTTCTCCTCTCCCTAAGCCCCTACCTGCTGGACTCATGTCGGGCTCCTGGAAAGTTCAGCAATTGTTGGGCAGACGTTCCCAACCAACTCCAGGGGTGTCGGCTGGGCGAGCCTTACCCTGATTTATACTTGGGAGATGTTAGAGGGCTCCATCACGCGATAGCAGCCCGCCTGGCTCCCCTCCCCGTGGTAAATGCCACCTATAAAGAGGACAGCACATGCAGCCCCGCACGGCACCACGAGCACACCGAACGTGTTGCGTCTCTCCACGCTTGCCAGGCTTGGGGACTGCCCGCATCTCATCCCCGGGTGGAATTTCAGCCCGGGAGCCATCACAGCCCGGGGGGGAAACACACCAAGTGTGGGCACATCCTCTCCAGTGTCGCACCACATCCTTCATCCATGCAAACTCCCAAAGTTATTGGACCTCCACCCTGAGATCTCCTTCCCTCCCTGCCTCCCGGCTCGATGCGTTCCACACGCGAGTTCCAGGGGATGTGCGAGCCGTGGCTGGCAGAACGGCTCCCCTCAGAAACCCCCACAGCATCTCCACCGGAGCAAATGGTTAACGACCCTGGTGGGGAAGGAAATCTCCCCCTCGCAAACGCGCCCCGGTGAATTAATGCAACCGGTATATTATCAGATAAATACACACCACATATTAGTCATTTTAGCTGATTAAAGCATTTAGAGATGATTAATCTTTCTAAAGCACATGCCCATGCGATCAGCAGATCTAAAGGGAAGTGACAGCTGAAGAGGCACCTAGGATTGAAACGCTCAGCCTGCCTTGGATTAGGGCATTTTGTGCCCCCAGGACCAAGCAGGAGACCCGGTTAAAAAGCTGAAAGTGGAAGAAAAAAAAAAATACCTTGACACTTACCAGCCGATAAATTCTCTATCCTACTATACACGATTCCGAATGAAGACACCATTCTTCTCCAATCAGATGAAAATAATGCTGCCCTAATGAGATGCAGCTCCTTCAACATATGGTCTCACCCTTCCTTTCACCAGATATTTTAAATGTATGGGCACAGGGAAACGCTAAGGATGGGGATAATACCAGTGGTGATGCAGCCTTCCTTGAATCCCTGAAATGCCCATTAGAATGATTCGGAGCGATCATTGCTTTTAGTCTCAATCTCCCAATAAAAAGGTCCTTTTTGCCTTCCTCGTGTAAGAACTAGAAAAAATTGCCCCCCATCCGTAAACTTAAGAGCAGAAAGATGCATTTAGGGGAGGGAAATGCCAGAGGAACAGAAATCCTTAGGATCAACTTGCAAATGAAACCCTCCCCTGTGGGAAAGAGGAGATGGTTGAAAGCACGACAAGAGAAATACCCTCTGCAATTAAAACCAGCATCTAATTGGGGAGAAGGGAGAGAGACGAGAGCTATATTGCAGTATCAATCTCTCCGTCTCCTTTGCAAAATATTAGCCACTTAAGTTCTTTCTCTTCTGCAAGGGCTGTAATAAAAATAAAAAAATAAATAAAGAGGATTATTATATCTTCTTTTTGGAGGAGGGGGGTGTCTTTGACCCTAGGCGGAAACAAAAGGATCCAGAAAGGTTGTACTTACCGGTTTGCAGGAGAGATTTTAGCACATCGTTACCAAAAAAAAAAAAAAAAAAAAAAAAAAAAGAAAAGGCAAAAGAAAGGAAGGGGGAAAAAAAAGAAAGCTCGAGTTTAAAGATTGCTGGTTTGTCTCTGCCTCTCCCTCTCTGTGGCTCTCTCTCCCTGTCTCTCTACTCCTGCTGAAGCTGAGGCAAAAGGAAAAAAAAAAAAAAAGAGAAAAAAAAAAAAAAAGGAGAGAGGAAAAAAAAAAAAAAAAGAAGCAAGCCTGAAACGTGCTGGGAATGCAATGAGCCCCTCAATGATCCTTTTTAGGATGCAGAGCTGCTGTTTGGCACACTCAATGGAGGAGGGAGCAGAGGGGCTGCTGCTGCTGCTGCTGCAGGCTCCAGCGCCGCCGCCGCCTTCTCCGGGCAGCGGCAGCGGCAGCGCGGAGCGGGCGCGGCGGCGAGCGCGGGTGCGCGGCTGTGCGCGGGTGCGGGGCGCTGCGGGCCGTGTGCGTGTGCGTGTGTGCGTGTGTGTGTGTGTGTGTGTGTGTGTGTGTGTGTGTGTGTGTGCGTGTGTGCGCTGCCGCTCCTGCCCTGGATCAGGCTCCTCCACGTCATGAAAATCAGCTTCAAGAAGGGGAACAAACGGAGGGGGCGCGCTCGGCTCCAGGTCGGGGGCGCGCATTTGGGAAGCCCTGACTACACAGTTTTTTTCCCCTTGCCTTTTTTTTTTCCCTCTATCCTTTTTTTTTTTTTTATCCTTTTTTTTTTTTTTTTTTAAGAGGGAAGGAGGGGGCTGGTTGGCGGAGAGGAAGGGAAGTGGGAAACGGGCAGATGGGGGAGGTAAAAACCTGAGAAGAATCAGAGAGGGAAAAAAAGCCGCCGGGATGGGGCAGAATTTGCACCCACCTCCCTTTCCAAAAAAAAAAAAAAAAAAAAAAAAAAAAAAAGAGAGAGGAAAAAAAAAAAAGAGGGGGAAAAAAGGGAACAAAAAGCCCAAGTCTGGAGGAAATCAAAGCTGCTCTGACTGCGAGTGCCAGCCGAGGGCTGCGGCGGGGGTCCCGCTCCGGCCGCCCCGCTGCCCCCGCATCACCGCCTGCTCCGCCCGGCGCTGCCCGCCCGTCCCGGGGCCGCTCCCGCCCCGAGCCTCGCCGGGATCCCGCAGCGCCCAACGCCTCGGGAGACACCGCGCACCTCCCGCACCCTCCCGCCGTGCGCGCGGAGGCGGAGGGGCCGCGCCCGCGGTGCCCGCCCGCCCCGGGAGCCGCCGCAGGTAACGGGGCTGCGCGGGGCGCGGCGGATCCGCGCAGGGGGGCCAAAGTTGGTGCGGGAGATGCGCGGGGGGCTGCGGGCTCTGCCTGCCCCGGGGCTCGGCCAGCCGGGAGGGAATTGCTGCGGGCAGGGCAGGCGGCGAGCCCCGCGCCGCTCCGCGCATCGCCGCCGTCCGCACCCGCGCACAGCCCCGCGTAACTCCCGGGGCATCCCGCACCCCCCTCCCGCACCCCGCGGTGCCTCGGCGGGGAGAGACTTAACTGGAACCGCGGCTCGGCAGCGAAAAGTTCGGGGGCAGAGCCGCGGGAGCGGGCGGGAGGTGCCGGGGGCTCCGCGGGCTCCCGCCGCCCCGGGGCCGCTCTGCGCGGGCAGGGGCGCAGGCTCCGCGCCCGCGGACGCGCAGCAGCATCTTCCCCCGGCTGCCGAGCTCTCCTCCGCCGGTGCAATATGGACGCACCGCTCCCTCCTAATTAAATTGCTGCATCATTCATTTTCTGACGCGGGAGCGACATGGGGTACGGCGGGCTCCGTGCACCGACACCCCCCGTTCGGAACGGGGGGAGGCGGGGAAAAAGGGCCGGAGGGGGAATCACAACAGTTTGTTCTCGCAACAAGCTCGCACCTTGGCGGGCTCGGCAGCAACTCGGAAAGGCACCTAAGGAGGCATCAAACCCCGCTGGGTTTGGGGGCAGCCCCCCTTTCCCCATGGATGCAGGGTCGGGGGCGCGGGGTGAGCCCTGACCTCGCAACTTTGCCAAACGGCCCCGAATTTCGCTCGTTTTCCTCGCCAGGGCTGCTGCCGTCGGGCTGTGCGGAGGGGCTGGCACAGGGCAGGGAGGGCTCTGCATGCGGAGCGGGGAGCGCTGCGGGGACGGACGGACTTCCCGCAGGACACACGGACAGCCCTGTGCCCGGCCGTGACACGGGACAGCCCCGCGGGATGCCCGGGGGAGGAGGGAGGGACAGCCCCGCGCCTCCCTTCCCATCCTTTATGCCCGCAGTTTCCCGGAGGGCTGAGGAGACTCAAATGCCACAGAGAGGCGGCTCTCCCGGGTTTGTCCAGGCCGTGTCCCCTGTCCCCTCAGCCGGGAGGCAGAAGTCACCGCGGGCCATCCCCTGCATCCCCTTCCAGCCTCAGCAGCTCCCGGCCCTTGTCTGTGCTCGGTGTGAGTGTGACTGGCAGCGGCTCCGGGGAAGGGCACGGCTGATGTAACCAAGATTAGGACGTCACTCTCTTATTAATGATAATTATTATTATTGGCAAGCCAGCTATCTCCTTGCCAGAGCCCATCCTGGAGCTGTGGGGATGCTGTCAGCAGGGTGGGAGCTGGCAGGTGCCCTTTGGCTGCCTCTTGCCAGCCTCAGCTGTCATCACTGAAATGCACCTTTCCCTTCTTATTGTGAGAATAAGGGGGGAGACCCAACTTAGAGGTGGCTGCTTGGGCAATTGTACCTTGCAGAAATATCCTTACAAGGTTCTGTTCCACCAGAGGAGAGCGTTCCCCTGCTGCAGGCACTGCTCAGCAGGCACGGAGTGCTCCAGGCAGCCTGCAGTGGGAACCATCCCCTGCCCTGCCCTGCCCTAACCAGCAGAAGGGGCAGTGCTGGAGAGAAAAGAGGGAGTTTCCCCCCAAAGCTCGCCCTCGCTGTCCAGAAAGAAATATTCTGAGCTTTAATAGTGTCTGTGTCTCCAGCAAGCCACGGCAAGGGCAAAAGCAATAAATAGTGCAAGGGGAGGGCAGCTCTGCTGTAATTATTGCAAGTGGGAGCTGCTTCCCAGCTGGCTGGGCTTGGTAAGGTCAGGAGCAGTTTGGGGGCGCTGGGTCTGAGTGTGGGGAGGGTTTGGACACAGCTCCAGCTCTGCCCCAAGGCCCTGCTGGGCACGCAGGGATGGCCTCCAGCTGCCAGGAGAAGCTGTGGGAAGCCCAGGGTGCTCCCAGCAGGGTGTGCTGATATCCCTGATGGGATCACTGGTGCCTGCTGGGATCTCCTGTGTGGCAGAGATGCCAGCCTGGTGCTCCAGGAGCCAGGCCCAGGGCTCAGAAGGAATATCCCACGGCTCTCCCTGCCATGGGCCTCAGTGGAATGTGGGAACCCTGGGATTTAGGGCAGGCCAGGGTGCTGGGCTGTGCAGAACACAGAGCTGAGCTCTGCAGCACACTGAGAGTGGCCCTGGGCAGAAACACTCCCACAGGCTGGCTAGGAGAGGCTCGTGCCATTGGACTGGGCTCAAAGCTCAGCTTAACCTCCTTCCCTGCCCTGACGACCCCTCTCCTTGTCCCCATGAGATTTCTATATTACATGGTGGCTTCATATTCAATAGTGAACTTCCCCCCTCCCTTTCAAATATTCTTGGGATTCTATATTAGATATTATTTAAGAAGAAGAAGAAGAAGAAGAAGAAGAAATGTTAGTGTTTTTGATAGAGGAAAACGAGAATTGAGAGTCTTCTCTGTGCAGCAGTTAGTGAAGCAGTTTATGAGGCTTCACTTTTCTTATTCCCTCTCTGTTCCTTAATTAATTTATCAAACACAGACAGAGAAACAGAGTCATCAGCTGGAATTTACCTCTAGCCCTGCTCTGGAGGAGACCATTTCAGTTAAATCCCTGTCACATTGTCCCAGGGCTGTTTTAGGGGCCACGACCTCTCTTGCTGTTGTACCAACAGCTCAGCCTCGCTCCAAGGGGTCCCCAAATTGGATGCTTGGGGTTGTCCTGTCCCCCTCAAGCCCCTGCAGAGTTCCCCTGGCTGCTGGAGGCTCCTGTTTGCCCTGGGAGAGCTCAGCCCAAGGCTCAGGTGCTGCTGAGCCCGCTTCATCCCGTTCTGGCTGCTCTGCTGCAGCCTGGATCCCGTTTTCCACACACTGCTGGCATTTGCCACGCCATACATGAAGTACAGGCACGGATTATCTGAGCTGCATGAGCATTGCTGAGTGCACATGAAATGGAGGAAGTGTCAGAATTTTAAACTGGGCTTTTCCAGCTGGAATCCTTCAGGCTGGAGTAGCTTATGTCAAACTGATGTTTCTGGCCACAATTTTTTCTCAGCCCCCTTCATTATCAGTTATTTATTAAGGCATAACTTGTTTTTTTTTTTATTTTTTTAGGACAGTTGTGCTATTTTCTGATGAAGTTGAGAAATAACAATGCACCACGTGATACTAACATGGATTATTTCTAATATAAAAGTGTCCTCAGCTACTTGAAACTCAATGGGACATTGGAGCAGCCCAGCCATGCCCTCAGTAGCAAGTTATTTGTAATTGCTTTACACTCATGGGATTTTTTTTCAGCAGAGAAATTTTGCCCAGCATTTGATGATATGTGTAAATATTAAAAGGAAAGGAGGGAAGAACTAATAGACAGCATTAAAACAGAGCAGCAAATACCAGCAAATTGTAAGGGCAGCATTTTTAATGGATAGCTATTAAAAATAAAAGAGAAAAGTAGGCAAAATAAAAGGGAGGTTTTATTGGACAAAATTGACAGTTGTTATCCTCACTGATTCCTGACATTTCAAGATCAGTTTTTTATCTAATGTTTCAACAGCCTTGGGTATTTCCTTCTAGTGAACCACATTCAGCTGTAGCTTTTTCCCTCCCTTTAAGCCCACAATTATTTTTTCTAAATGCGCTGATATTTATTACAGCCAGTGTCAAAAAAAACCCTCCACACTCCACTTTTATATGAGCATCTCCTCGGCCTTTCCTGGGATGATTCACAGCCCTGGGTGGGCACACACAGCTTCCTCTGGCAGCAGCTGGAGCTCCATGCAGGGATCCAAGGCAGAATAATGCCCCAGGGTGATGTGTCCCACCCAAATTGAGAGTTCTGAGCCACCTCCAGCCCTGGGAGGGCTCCCCCAGCCCTGCCCATCCTGCACAGAGTTCTGCAGCCACATCCCGGAATCATGGAGCCACTTGGAAGAGATCTCTAAGATCATCAAGTCTAGCCATTAACCCAGGACTAACACATGCCCCTAATGGACCTCAAAACATTTTTTATTCAGTGCCAGCAATGGTGATGCCAACTGAGCATCCTCTTCCAGTGCTTGACAACCCCTTTGGTGAAGAAAGTTTCTGTAATACCCAATCCAAACCTCTCCTGGCACAATGAAAAGCTGTTTCTTCTTGTTCTATCACCTGGACAAGAGTCCACAACCTCCTTTCCTCCATCACAACAACATCCTGCAGCCTTTTTAACCCTTTTTATTCAGCAGAGAGGCTCCTTGTCACCTGGCAGCCCAAGTGGAGCTTTTTATGTCCTAAATGAGGCTGAAGATGGACCACAGAGGAAGAGCATGGAGCTGGAACTGTGTTTTCTGAATCTCTCCATCCACTGCCCACAGACCCTGGTGGCAGGACACACCTTCAGATGGCAACTTCATTGTTCCCATTAGAAAAATGTTAGATAATGCAAAAAACCTGTTTGAATTCTTGTTGTGGAATAATGGTTGTGGTTTATTTTGACACGTCCACACTCTGCATGTGGATATTTTCTATTGCAATTTCTCCTTTGGCTTCATTTCCTTTTCACCTTGTGGGCTAATCTTCCATACATCCCAATTCCTGGATTTTGCCTGGGTACACAAAAATGGAGATTAACCTCCAGTATGTGCTGTAAGCAACAGCCTGGATTTTCAGGGCAGCTGGATTTAGAGTGGCCAGAATTAGAAATGGGAGCCAGACGAGATCATGCTAGGGCAATTCCCCAGGACTGGCCCATTGAGCCAATCAATTTAAAATGTAATAGAAAGCACCGAATTCTGGGGGAAGGAAGGCACTTACTGCTCGTTTGGAAAGAAAAGCTCATATTCTAAATTGCTTTTCAGATCAGACTTGAGCCTACTTTTAGTGATGTCAGTGGTGCCACTTCCGTTCAGCCCAGCGGTGCCAGAATTTTCTGTTTACTGCTGTTGCTTCTCCTTTTCCTAAGATGCCTGGCAGCACCACTCCTTGCATGGTTCAGAGGAGGCTCCAGGATGAGCAGAGGGATGGAGCAGCTCTGCTGGGAGGAAAGGCTGGGAGAGGTGGGATGTTCACCTGCACAGGAGAAGCTTTGGGGTGAGCACAGTGTGGCCTGGAGGAGCTGCAGGAAAGATGGAGAGAGACTTTGGAAAAGGGATGGATGGACAGGACACAGAGAATGACTTCCACTGACCCAGAGTAGGGATTGATGAGATATTGGGAAGAATTCTTCACTGTGAGGGTGGGCAGACCCTGGCACAGGGTGCCCAGAGCAGCTGTGGCAATTCTGTGCTTTCTGTTACATTTTAATCCCTACTCTGGGTCAGTGGGAGCCATTCCCTGTGTCCTGTCCCTCCATCCCTTCTCCAAAGTCTCTCTCCATCTTTCCTGCAGCTCCTCCAGGCCACCCTGAGCTCACCCCAAAGCTTCTCCCTGGATCCCTGGCAGTGCCCAAGGCCAGGCTGGACGTTGGGGCTTGGAGCACCAGGGGCAGTGGGAAGTGTCCCTGCCATGGCAGAGGTGGCACTGGATGGGATTTGAGGTCCTTTCCAACCCAAAGCAATGTGTGACTCCAGGATTTCTCTTTGAGGACAGTCAGGACATGGAGACAGAGCTGATTGCTCAGAGGCAGTGAGATAAAGTCATTTTAATTTCATAGGAAAAGGAATCCACCAGTCATGGAGGGGATGGTGGCAATGATGTCTGCTCTGCCCTTGAAGTCTTGCCCCAATTTTGTTTTTGCTCCCAATGACAGAAGGTGACCTTCCATCCAAAATGGGCTCAGCTGGGAGGTTCAAGATGAGCTGACTCACTCCCATTTCACTTATCCCTAATGGAATTTGTGGACTAATGCACCTCTAAAAATGGCCAGAGAGATGTGGGGCCTGAACTTGTGGCTCTCTCCTAACACCAAACGCTGCAATTCTTGGGTTTCCAGTGCATGGTGCATTAACTCATTAGCAGGCACTTAGGATATAATCTTTCTTATGCTAAAATTATGAAATTGTGAGAGCCTGAACAAGCTGAGGTACCTGAGTGTCCTGCTCAGCCTCCACTCTGAGTGACCTCTAGGAGAGAACTGCTCTCTCCCTCTTTCCTACCAGCCAGGAATCCTTCTGGAAATTGCCATCAAAAATCAAACATTGTGGCTACTTTACATGCAGGAGTTCCCTGATTCTTTCTCTAATTTTGTTGAAGAGGAAAATTGCTGGTTTTCTTTTTCTAATTCCAAGGCTTTTGGCAATTTTACAAAAGACCAAATTTCTTTCACCGGGAACTTTGGGAACTGTCATTTTTGGTCACTGCATCCAGGGAGTCATTGCATGTGGATGCACAAAGAGAATCAGAGGTCTAGGAAGTCAGACTCATCCAGGAAAAAGTAAATTAGGATGGCTCTGAATGGAAGAGTGGAAGGAAAACGACAATACTTTTGAATTATACAAAATTATGTTGAAAAGTAAAGGGAACATTTTGCTCTTTACAAATAACATCAGAGAGAGAACAAGAAATTGGTCTTAATTTGGAACTAGAAAGATTGATATCAAATATATTTGATGGAGAGGATGGCAGAGATTGGCTGAGGAGGTCACAACCCCACAATCCCGTGGCAGTTCATGTTGAGGGACAGATTGTTTGTGACCATATACTACACTCCTTAAAATAAATATATTGTCAATAAACACAGGAGGAAAATCCTGTAAAAAGCAGATTTGGAACCAGATACTAATAGAAACAATGACTTCAAAAATGTAACAAGAAAGAATTGAAGGTTTCTAGATCAGCATGGCTAACTCATGTTCTGGGCATTTCATATCCAGGCCCTGAATTAATGGAATTGGCTAAAATCATCTTCTTGGAAGTATATACATGGATATATGGATACACAAACACCCACATGCCTGCACACCTGCATTGTTGGATTATTTGTGCACATCTTCAAGTTTTCAAGGTCCTTGTGTTTAGGGTTTTTATTTTCCATTCATTTTCTCTCCTTCTGCACCATCCATCTCCCCTGGCTGGCTGCATAGCTGGGACATCCCAGCTCCTGGGGAAGTCACCTTCCAGAAACCAGAACTTTGGGAAAAAATATCTCAAATAAGCAGATTTGCAGCGAGCTCTGATTCCTGAATACAGATAAAATCTTAGGCAGGAGCGTAATGTTGGAATGTAAAATCCATAACAATTTCCTCCCCGCTTTCACAGTTTCAAATGTTTGCAGTTACAGGGAGTGTGAGCGAGGCTCCCTTTTAGCTGTTGATTTAACTGGGCTTAAAATCCAATGAATAAATTGTCCATAGTTCATCAGCTTGTGGGGTGCTCAGTGCCCACACACCAAATAATAAACTCCACATCCCACTGTGAGCAGTTTATGGCCAGGAGACTGCGGGAACGCGGCGGTGGAACTGTCAAAATAAAACATGTAATGGGGCTCATAAATGAAATGAGCAGATACTGGTTACAATCAAGCCCATAAATTTGTGTCACACCTGTCCTCTGGGTGGTCAGCAGCAGTCAGGCTGCTGAATTCTGAGCATATTTTCGAGCTGGTGCTCTCTGATTTGTCCTTCCCTCCTTGCTGAGCCATACCAAGGATGTGAAGTGAAAGGCTGAAGGGAAATGGTGCCACTGCAGCCAAGGGGATGTGAATGTTTCAAGCCAAACATCCAACAGATCCATGATAATTCAAGGCTAATTGTGTTTTATTGTGTTAACCCTTTTAGGAAAAAAAAAAATCAATGAAAATAGGTTTACAGCAGCTGTTTTCACCTCCCAGCAAGCTTCTGCACTTTCCCACTGAGGTTACTCTGAAGGTGGAAATATTCTAACATAAGGACTATTATTATTATTATTATTATTATTATTATTACCATAGGAGTGCCAAGGATTCTCTCTATGCAGGCCACTGGAGAAACAAAAACTTTACCCACAAAAGCTTCCAGTCAGTGACCAGAGTGTGTGAATCTACCTGTGATTGTTCCTCTTCAAACCTTCAACTCCTTATCAGGGCCTAATAAATTCAGCTCAATTGTTAGTATAGCTCTCCCAGAGGTTACTAATTTTAACAGGCCATTTTCATTCTTTTTCTGAAGAAGCCATAAAGGCAGATCCAATATTTGATGCTCCAAATAATCCCATAACTGATTTTAGGGTTAGATCCCAGCTGCTAAACCAGCCCCTTGCTTCACCAACTTCTTTGGGACTTTAGGTGGGATTTAGTGCAAAATCTTTTTTCTTGCTTATTTAATATTCAAAGTTAGCATTGTTAAGTTGTGAAACTGTGCTGTTTAAACTGTAATCTTTTATTTTGCCATTTAAGCAGTAGTTTTTTTGGGGGAAGAATCCACTCCTGATGGAGCCATTTGGGGCCAGCTTTACATGAAGGCCACTGAAGAGTCCCTCAAACCTGAACAATTTTCCAGCTAAAATACACAAGGGAGATGAGGCCCTCTGGAACTGCCTGCCAGGGCTCCATTCCCACCTCTCCTTGCTCTTCTGCATCCTGAAAACCCTGTAGAATTTAAAGTTTTCAGGATTGCCCAGGCAGAGACTGATTCCTTCATTTTAAATACATGACTAAACCACATTGTACTGTTGGGCTGGATCAAAACAAAAAGCAGCAGAACGGGAAAACTGCTGCAAAGCAGTGAGAACAGAGGCATTTTCTGATTTTTTGGTGTGCAATGCAGATGCAAACAGCACCACTTCTTTCCCTCCATTTGCATATCTGTAAATGACTGCAAGGCAGGGTAGGAGGAGGCCAGCTGGATTCAGTTACACAGAAAGGTAAAAGTCTTTTGATTCTGATTTTCCATTTTGCAGTTTTGAGCAGGGTCACATCCTGAATTTCTTCCCAGACTTCAGAGAAAGGAGCGACGCTCTCAGCGGCGCGCGGTGATGGGAATCACTACCAGAAATTCTATTTTTACACTAATAATTAATGTTTGGTCTCGTGCAGCCTTCCCAGCGAGGCACAGCAAGCACATTTGAGGGCATTAGAGCTGCTTAGGGAGATTTCAGGGGACACTAATCTGCAGGACTTTCTCTGACAACCCAAAGGCAGTGAGTGTCACGTGAGAGCCTTATCAGGGCAAACCCTCCCCAGCCCATCTGCAGCAGCCCTGAGCACAGAGCCTGGGATTCCTCTGCATGCTGGATTTGCTGAGGTCACAGCTGGATTTTTGGTGTGCCAGACTGATTTCTGTTATTTTAGAATAACATAAATTATTATTCTATTAATAATTATATCATTAATAATTATATATTATATAATTTGATATATAATATATAATATATAACTGTAATTATATTATACATTATATATTATATATTATATATTATATATTATATATTATATATTATATATTATATATTATATATTATATATTATATATTATATATTATATATTATATATTATATATTATATATTATACATTATCTATATTATATATAGATAATATATAATATATAAATATAATATATAAATACATCTTTATAATGTATAATATAAATATATATTAAAAAATATATATATGATTTAATTTATATTAAATTATAATTTTATAATGGTAAAAGTATAAAATAATATCATTTTATATTTAAATATAAATATTTCAATTAGAAATGTAATAATTTATATTAGAAATAATATAAAGGCTCCAGGTTAGTGGCAGAGCTGCCTCCCAGCCCAGGATGAGATGCAAACCTCTTGCTCTGTGTGATTTTCACCTACTTAATAACAATAATGACAAACAACAGCACTCATCATCATCACCACTGCCAAGAACAACAACTACAACAACAATAATTACAATAACAACAATGTTGCCTTTCACTAGCTCCTTATAAGCCTTGATCATTATTTAATGCAACTTCTTACGCATTTTTTTTTATTCTTTGCTTCGTACTTCAAGTAGCAGCATCTCCTGGCACTGCCATAATTTCTGCACATACAGCAAGGCAAGAGTGGTCAAACTGGGACACAAACCTAGAGGAGTAGGTGGACAGTAAATAATTATTAATTCTTTCCAGCCATTTGTACCTTAGAGAGGTCTCCAGCGTGTTGTCACTCTGAATTATTGGCCTTTGCTGATGAGCACAATCCTAGGAGTTACTCACAGACAGATCTTTTGTACTTGGTGCAACATGAAATTGAACTAAACCTTCCTCTGTCTGCATTCCCTTATTTCTCACAGGGTTTAGCAGAGCAGAGGATTTCCCAGGTAACCAGGTGCTGCTCAAAGGCGCTGAAGTTGGAGGGGGATAAAGGCAGAGCCAAGTAAGTAGAGCAGAGAATTCTCTGGGTTAGGATGACAGACAGGTTAAGATGACAGACATTGTTCCCCCTCCTACTTAGCCAGCTATATTTATTTTTTTATAATTCAGTGGATTTTCTCCCTTTTGGAGTCTCTCTGTACCCTGCAGTGCCAGGGAAATGTGCTAACAAAGCTCAGGCACCCAGGGAAGGGCATGGTCTGCAACTTGTGCACAGGGAGGGGAGCAGACAGGGATATTTGGAATTTATAGACAGAGGTAGAAATGAGGGAGAGCTGGAAAGTCTTGACTTGTAGGAGTGTCAGGGGTAGCACAGTCGGGATGGACGGAGACGAGAGATCTCTGAAGCCAGGTCTGGAACTTGGGGTTCATTGCACAGGGCCTGGGTGCAGGGCCCTGCTGGGATTTGGGGTTTATTGCACAGGGCCTGGGTGCAGAGCCCTGCTGGGATTTGGGGTTTATTGCAAAGGGCCTGGGTGCAGGGCCCTGCTGGGAGCTGCAGCCACAGCTGGAGCAGGCTGAGAGAAGAGAGGGGCAGAGAGGATGAGAGGGTGAGAGAGTAAAAGGTAAGAGAGTGAGGTTCCCGTTACAATACAATAAATCTTCTGTGTTGAATATTCTGATTCTCACTCACCAGTCTAGTACAAGATACAAATCCTATAGCATTTACATACAGCCTATAAGAATCACTACATTACCACACTGTGTTACATTTTACACTCTGTAAACTCCTCTTTGGGCCCTTCTGCCAAGCTAGTAGGGTCTGCTCTGACCCTTGGCCTGTCTGCAAGCAGAGGGTGTTGTTCCATCAAAAGGGGATCACCTTCAGTGGCCACACCATTGCTTTCCAGTTGTTCAGTAACTGAGGTTTCTCAAAGCTTGCTTTCATTTCAATCTCGCTTATAGTTTCCATATTCTCAAAATCTTTTGCCAGACAATCATATTTATAAGGCTTTCCTGTTTCATCTTCCCCAACATTGACTGTCTGGCAGTGGCGCTGGGGATGGAGACTCCTTCCACACCCAGCCTGTGGCACAGGTGCTCCCAGCAGCAAAGCCCAGAATCCTTGGCACTTTGGGAGAAACAGAGAGGGGTTTGAGCTCCTCCCCCAGCCCCAGGGAAGGGTGCTGGTGGTTATTTCAGTCCCACATTAGCACTTTTGGGAGGAAGCCTGGCGGGGTGGGGATGATCAGTCCGGGAAGGGAGGCGGGAGGTGTGTGCACCTCCATCCTGTCTGCAGGAAACCAGAGCAGGTTCTGGACGTACTGTGATTCTGGTTCCCACCTCCTCCAGCCTCTCTTGTGTAACCCTGAGGACTGGATTGGAGCCCTGGCTGCTTGGCTTAGAAGGTGGTTTCAGTCTAAGGCTCCTGGAAGTCCATTTGTTCTCACCAAAATACCATTTGTTCCTCCTTTCTCCCATGCAGGTAACCTGGCTCTGACACAGAGTAGTCCCTCAAAGGATCCTTGGCTAATTTTAGCATTCCAAGGGTAACTTGCTCCATTTCTTGCACGTGGAAGGAGCAAAAAAGCCTTTCTGCACCAAAGCCTTTTTTTCTCTGTTTGTGCCAGTGCGAGTGAGGCAAGAGCCTGACTTTAACAGAACAGATAAAAATAAACCCAGCCATGGACAAAGCCAATTATGTTCTCCATTGCCTAGGGATGGGCAGCCTAATTTGCAGCTGACAGCGATTTGATGGACTGAACCATCCTTTTTCTGATCCAGCATTTGAAGTAATTTTTATTGTAAACCAATCATTAGCATGCAGGACTCTGCGTACCGCCGGTGTCACCGTGACAGATTCCCACAGCACTGCTGCTGCTCGGGGCTTTTCCTCCATCCCTCACTGCCCTGGCACCTTCTGCAGGTGCTGGCCGTGGCACACCATGGCCCTGTCCCCAGCAGAGCACAGCAGCTGATGGTTTGGGTGAGAGGGTCAGTGCCAAAATCATCCCCAGCGCTGGGGGACATGCTCTCAATCTCCTCGCTGTCATTTTGGCAGGGCTGCTAAATTCAGTCCTCCAGTCCAGAATGTTGAGGCTGGGAGTTTAGCAGTGAGCATTTCCTCCATCTCCATCCACAATGGCCTCTGATTTTGCTCTCTTGTGTGGTTTACAGGTCATAAAATGATTTCCCCCTCCCTGAGGAAAAGCTCAGGGCTTTTCCTCCATCCCTCACTGCCCTGGCACCTTCTGGGAAGTGCTGGCCATGGCACACTGTGGGCTTGTCCCCAGCAGGGCCCTGGGTGAGAGGGGCAGTGCCAAACTCATCCCCAGCTCTGGGGAGCAAGCTTCCAATCCTTCCAATCTCCTCACAGTCATTTTGGCAGGGCTGCTGCATTCAGTCCTCCAGCCCAGAATGAGCAGACAGCACATGAGGCTGGGAGTTTAGCAGTGAGCATTTCCTCCATCTCCATCCGCAATGGCCTCTGATTTTGCTCTCTTGTGTGGTTTATAGGTCATAAAATGATTTCCCCCTCCCTGAGGACATTGTACTGGTTTGTGTCTGACATCTGTGCAATGCAGTAAGTCCTAAGCTGTCGTGTAGCATCCTTCTGTTCCCTGCCTGGGCACAGGGGCACAGCTCCTGCACAGCCTTCTTGGACAGAGCGCCGCTTCATTACAACCAGCTGGAATTTGTTTCCACCACAGCTCCAGCAATTTCTCTTTGCAGCAGCCCCAGAGCTGTTGGGATTTACTCATCTGCACCAGAAAAACAACTTCCTCATGGAAGCTGTGGGGTGCAGAGGTGCAGGGGAATTTGGAGAGGATATATGGGGGGTGAAGAGCTGCTGCTTCTGCAGAGGTGGTGTCATCTACATCCCCTTTCCAGGTCTGTGAGAGCTCAGTATAGACCCAGGAGGTTCCATCCACATTTCCCCCTATTTTTAGCTGTGAAATCTGCAATTTCTTCCTTTCCACTGTGGTGTTCAGTAAAGACTGATTAACAAATGATAGACACCCACTGCTGCTAACAGGAGCAATCAAACCCTGTAATTTTCATGAGACAGGTCACCAAGACTTTCCTCTGATCCTGCAGAGTTTCAGCAGCACCTCCACTCCTGCCAAGCCCTGAGGTAAAGGAGGGTTTTTGAGGCTGTGTCACCGAGCACAGAGATGGTGAGACAGGCCAGGGTCAGGGCAATTTGTGCACCTCAGCTTCTGCCCCTTCCACTCACCTGTGCCAAGGTACCTGGGTGCTGAAAGGCTGTGAGGAGAAAACTGTATTTTCCACTCATGCTTTGTGCCTTATAATTTACACTGATTACATGTTTGTATTGGCCAAACATAGATATATTGCTTTTATTACCTTGATAAGATCAAAGGCCATACCCTAATACCCTCATACAGCTGTTTGCAGCAGTTAAATACATTTCTAGCAAATGTGGATTATGGCCAAGTGTTGCTAAAATTGAGGTTTCTGTGCACATTTCCCAATGATTTCCATAGGCCTGGTCCTCCCACCTGTTTAAAATAAGCCCTAAGACTATTCACCTTGAAGCACTCTATGTTTAGACACTTATTTTTAAGATTTTCATTTCAGTTTTAATGTATTCCCTTTTTCTGGAAATCAAAAGAAAGCTTGCTAGGAAAATAATTTAAATTTCCATTTCCCCTCCCACATTTTTCCATGTTGATTATTCACAGGTATCTCTTGTTCTTCTGCAAGTTCTCTGAGTCATGGATCCTTCCCTGACAATCACTGCCATGCACACCCAGCACAGGCCCCAGAGCAGAACAAAGGCATTTTTCAATCAAATTACATTTTCAAATAAATTTTCAAACCCTAATTTATCTTTTAATTATGTAAACAGTTGAGACAATAAGCAGAAGTCTTGTGGCAGCCAATTCCTGCAAATAGTCACTCATTCTGGTTCAGTTCTTTGCTACATGATAAACCAATGTGTTGATCTCTAAGTATCCTCAAGAAATTTGATCTCATTTTAATTGGTGGAAAAATTAGTCAATAATTGTTATTATATGATCAGTTTGCCTCAAAGTTTGTCTTCTGTAAAGATTTTAATATATCTATATAGCTTAAACCAGTTTTCTGAAAGGGGAAAATAACATTACAACTCGTTTTGGGGATTATAAAAGGAGTAATTTTCTTGAAACTGGTCTTTAATACAGCTAATAGCTCTTGGCTTCACCTCGAGATGCTTAACAAGCCCATCATTAGCTGTGGCTAATGAAAAATTAATTAAACTTTTTATAATCTAATACCAGATGACAAATCGTTATAAATCATGCCCTCGGTTATTCATGTCACTAAAGGCAATAAATGAGTTGGAAAGTTCACATATATGTATAAAACTGTAAACAAATACACAATGAATGGTGCTGGCTGTCAATAGTTATTGCTGTCAGCAGCTTTTAAAATTTCCATTTAGGATTCCCAGAATTCTCACTAAGGTATGACCTTGCATCTAATTTTTGGAAGATTTAATGAGAAACCTTAACATTGCACATGATCAGAGACTCCTGGCACCAGGATGAGCCACAGCAGCCTGGAAGGGAATTAGGAAAACTGGGGAGATTTGGAAGGAGGAGGGCAGAATTATTGCAAAGTCTGGCAGGACATCATTAAAAAAAAACCAAAAAAACCCCTATTGCAGTGCATTTGAAAGTCTTGCATTAAAAAATAAGGAACTATTTTTTTCTTTGTTTGGAATTTGCCTGATTGACCCAATGAAGGAACAGCAGCAAGATCGATTAATTGTGTCTGTAAACCAGTTTAAATGCCTCAGACGTGCAGGGTTAACGGGGAAACACTGAGCACTCCAAGAGCCTTTCTCAGGACAGGCCAGAACCCATCTGTAAACCCAGTGGATATTTCCAGGGTACCAGGATTAGCTCACAACCCCCAGAGCTGCCCATGGATATCAGCTGCAGCTCCTGAGGGGCAGCAGTGCTGGGCTTGGCAGGACCCCAACCCTTCTGAGCAGCCAAAATTCCCCGTGGGATATTGGGGATATTGGGGCAGCCCAGGGGGCTGAGCTGGTGGGGAGCAGCGCTGTGGGTGCTCCAGGAACACCAAGCTGAAAATCACTCCTTCATGCCAGAGGGAGCTGTGGGGCAGGACAGGGGCAGGTCAGGAGCTCCTGCCCAGCTCCAGGCCCCATCCATCACTCCCAGCCCTTCCCTTCCAGGGCTGCACACGCTGAGCCCTTTGTAGGATGAGAGGAGAAGCTTTCCTTTGAAGTAACTCCTGCTCTGGGCGTGCTGCGCTCCCTGTCCTTTATCCAGCTGCTCTTTCAGCGCGGCCCAGCCCACACTGCTCCTCCTCAGGGCCACAGGACCCGACCTTGGCTCTGTGCTCCCTTTGTTCTGCTTTGCCTTCCCCTCCCATCAGCTCTGTGCGCTGTGCCCAGCCCCAGTTCCACCTTGGCTCAGCTTGAGAGCATCCCCACAGATCTTATAAATATATAAATATAACCCCAGTTCCACCCTGGCTCAGCTTGAGAGCATCCCCAAAGATCTGTGAATATAACCCCAGTTCCACCTCTCTGCTTGAGAGCATCCCCAAAGATCTGTGAATATAACCCCAGTTCCACCTCTCTGCTTGAGAGCATCCCCACAGATCTGTAAATATAACCCAAATTCCACCCTGCTCAGCCTGAGAGCATCCCCACAGATCTATGAATACCCTGGGCAAGGCAGAGCTCAGCAGCACATCCATCCCCACCCCATGGAATTGTCTTCCTCGTGTCCCTTTGTCCTGTTTTTGGGGTGCACTTGGGGGACAAAACCCCTTTTTGGGCTTGGGTGTGCCTGGGGACAAAACCCCTTCTCAGTGAACTTATTAAAGTTGCTGATGTACTCCAAAAACGACTGCAGCCCAACACAAACATATTTTCTGCCTCTCGCTCTCGCTTGCAAAAGCCCAAATTGATTTATTTTCAAACTCAAGCATCAGTTTGCCAAGTGCAGGAATATGTAATGCAGCAATTATGGGCATTCCCCAAAAGCTGCTTTTATGTATTTATGAAGAAAGCTCCCATGGGTAACACTTCATCTCAAATATTTGACTTGGAAATGCTTTTATTTTTCCAAGTTCTTTTCAGATTTCTCTTCTGAAAGCTGATGTGATATTTTTCATCTCATGTAACATTTCTTTGAAAGGCCACATTCTGTAGCCATGGTTTTGCCATGCAGGACTTTCAGGGAGAGAACAAACTTTTATGGTGACATGAAAAGTTGTTTCACAAAAGAGATCACAGCACCACATTTGTTTTTTTTTCTCCAAAAACCACATTTTACTGATTTTTTTTTTTTTTTTTGGATCATCTCTAATTCAGACATACCAAAAATGTAATTTATTTCCATCACAAAGTTTCAGTTCTGGTGCAGAATATGGTCCTGGGGATACGATCCAGAAATTGCTTCCAGCATGTGAAATGTGCAATTATAAAAAGGAAATATTTAACTCCCACTATGCTCTTGGGATCACAATGTCAATTAGAGACCTCCAAAAAAAATTAATTGTTTCATCAAATGGAAAGACCTGAGGAGGGTCCATGGCCAAGGTGCTCTGCCAGGGTGCAGAGCTGGGGGTGATATTTATAAGACATTGATCCTGATTTAGGATCAAAATATTGAGCATAAAATGAATAATCGTCCAGTTTTGACAACAATAAATGACAGTGACACTCAGCTGGTGGGAATGTCAGTGGGAAATAGGAGTGTCCTGAATGTCAGAGCTTCACCAGGGGCTGCCCAGGGGCTCTCACCTGCAGGAATTGAGCTCAAGGTAAATTTTTCTCAAGAATTGAGCTCAGGGGTAAATTTGCCTCAAGAACTGAGCTCAGGGGTAAATTTACCCCAAGAATTGAGCTCAAGGGTAAGTTTACCTCAAGAATTACTCTCAGGGTAAAATTACCTCAAGAATTGAGCTTAAGGGAAATTTACCTCAAGAATTGCCCTCAGGGGTAAATTTACCTCAAGATTTGAGCTCAGGGTAAATTTACCACAAGAATTGAGCTCAGGGGTAAGTTTACCCCAAGAATTGAGCTCAGGGGTAAGTTTACCTCATGACTTGCCCTCAGGGTAAATTTACCACAAGAATTGAGCTCGGGGGTAAATTTACCCCAAGAATTGTCCCCAGGGTACAAAGAAGGGCTGTCCCTGTGCCCACTGCGCCACAGAAAGTGTCACTGTTGCCCGGCGGTGGCCCTGAGAAGGAAAATAAAGATTTCTTCGTGACCCCCTGCTACTTTTCGTATTCCTTCAAGTGCTTAGGACAATCCTGAGGATGCTCCTCATAAGAAATGAAAATAAAAATGGAATTTCTCTCCCGTCAGAGCCTTTCCACAGAGCTGGAGCTGCTCGGTGCTGGCTGGGGCTGTCATTGACGGGCATTTCCAGCAGGAATTGTAGGAACTCTCATTTTCCATGGCAGATTTCTTCTGGAGCCAGCTTTGCCAAGCCATGATTAGATCAGATGACACCATGGGAAGTTTCAGAGGGAGAAAAAGCCGGAGCAGGGGCACTGCTGGAATGTTCTGTCCCCAGTGAAGGGCCTTCCTTCCCAGGGATCCTGTGAAAGGCATCAATAATTTGGATCTGACAATCCCTAACAGCAGCCACTGCCTGATGAAGGTCAATAATTTGGATTTTAATCCCTAGCAGCACTCCCTGCCTGGATGCTTGATCGCAGTGTGATCATTTCCTCTGCAGCAGGATCTGTGGGATTGCACTCCTCAGGCTGAAACAGATATTTGTATTTACTGTATTTACTGAAACCATGCCCCTTTGTGTTTATCTCTGCATTTATCCATTTTTGCTCTCTTTCCAAGGCAGGATTTGCACTGACTAACACCATGGGAAATTCAGGAAGAGGCAGAGCCAGTGCCAGTTAAAAGCAGAGCTGAGAATTCATCGGCTTCATTTGCAGTGCTCTTCTATGGAAATCAGGGCTCTGAGCAGGAACCTTTTGTTGTCCCTTTGTGGGAGGTGGTGTGGCAGGATAAATTGAGTCATTAATTGCAAACCCAGCAGTGGGATCTCGGGATATGGATATGATGTGTGGGAATGCATGGGAAGTTGAAGGAATGGGATGTGCAGAGGCTGCCACAGCGAAAAAATATTGAATATGAAAGGTGAGAACAGAGGAATTGGAAAGGAAAAGATGATTTTAAAGAAAAGACAACTATCCTCTGCAAAAAAAGAGGAAATAGCAATAAGAATTAAATGCTGGATATTCCATATTATTCCAAACACTAGTTACAGAAAGGTGCCATAAATTAAATTTCATTGTATTCTGTAAAATGTGGGGATTTTATGGGCTTCCTATCCCTAACTCCTGGTATTTAACATGAGCCCCAACAGGTGGAGTGGCAGGAAAAGGACAATTGGAAGGGATGATCCAGAGGGGCTTCAGGTGCTGAAGTTTAGATCCTCAAATTCTCCTTATTAATTTGGATTTATTTAACATTTTCAAATGGCTTGTGATCAAGTAATACAAATGAAAATTCGTGGCATAAATACTGAAAATATTGGCTTTTCCAGCACAGCAGAGTGGGAGAAATCACTGTTGGATCTTGTGCAGCTCTGGCAGCAACTTTGATGGTGATGCAACCTTAAAAAAGCACTGAATGGGGCTGTCAAATAACCTGAACAGCAATGTACAGATATATATATATAAATATATCTGAAGTGTTACATAAAGGAGGAATTTTAATATATTACAAAAACTGTAACATGATGGCAAGAAATCTGTTAATTAGCATGTCTGCCATACATCTTTTTGAACAGTCACCTTAAGAAGAACTGAGGACAGTGTTAGCAACGATGTGATACAAAATAATTAGCTTGTTTTCAGGGCTTAAATAGTCATTACTTTCCTGTGAAGTCCCTAATTAAGCTAATCCTAGTTTATAATACATTAGCAACAACTATTTATGTGGAAGCTACTTCTTAGGGGGCTAAAAATAACATTCAAATTTTGAAAGGCTCAAAATGATCTGCAAAATTGTAGAGCTCGGGACAGGAACAATACAGACTGAAAAAATTATGTAAGAGCTTGATTTATTCCTCACTGCCCACATGAAATTCGCTCAGCTCACCTGAAGGCTGCAGATACAACTGTGTAAAGGCTTTCATGAAACAATTTTCTCCTTTCTGCTCTCAAAGCCCATGACAGGCTGTTACCACGATTTTCTCAGGAGGTCCTGTTGCAGCACTGCCCAATTATTTCCTAAAAAGTGTAAAGATTTTTCTCCCTGACTCACAGTGCAAGAGATGAAGGAGTGATTTTCAGTTTGATGTTCCACTTCAATCAAAGGAAAAGAACTGATAACATGAAGTTGACACAAAACAAAGCACAAATGTCTGTGCTGTTGGACAAAATGGGCTTTGACCTTCATCCGCACACACACAAAAAAGCAACTCTAAAAAGGTAGAAAAAGATACAAAATGAAGAAGATCCATATCTTGCAGTTGCTGTTTTTTTCCCAAGTGGACTGAATTATGGCTTTCCTTGACTTTTTGCTTTGCTTGATCATCTACCTGTGGCCATTTGGAGGTACAAAGCTACCAAATCATGCAGGAATGAAATTATCTGAGATTATCTGAGGTGGGAAAATCCAGACTGATGTGGAAGACAAAGGACTCCCTTTGCAGCCAAAAGGAATAATTTACTGAATAAAATTAAGCAGTCAATGAATCCTAAAAAATTGAACAGCCAATGAATCCTACAAAAGATCAAAATGAAGCAGGAAACTTGGATCTCCCCTTGGCTTGGATTTACAAGGAAGGAATTTCAGTTTCTATTTGAAGACAGAGCTGAACTTCTCACTTAAATAATTTGTAGAAGCTTTTAAATCAGCTCAGGCTCAAAAGCTGAGTGAGGCAACCACAGTGAGGAGGAAAAGTGCCTGAGATCCACCTGAAGTGCCCTGAGCTAGGAGCCAGGGGGTTCCCTCCGCCTGGCTCCCCCCTGAAAGGAGTGCTGGCTGCATCACATCGTGGAATATCCTCTCTGTTCCCCCTGTCCTCCCTGTACAGATCAATAATTCATCCATTTTTCTGACATGGGCTGTTTAATATGTGGTAAAAGATACTCAGTGTGTGTAAGGGAGGGAGATTTCCTTCAGGAGGTATTTGCAGAGCTGTAAAGCCCAGGAGCAGGGGAAGGCAGAGTGCAGGGATGTGTCTCCCTCAGGTGTGACAAGAAACTCCTTTTCAGACCCACTTTCAATTTTTTTTTTCTGCATGAGAGGTGCAAAAAACCACTCCATACACAATTTGCTGAGGCAAATATCAGCGAGTCCCTGATTTAAACGCATATAAAACAGAAAACAAATTCACCACAGTGGCACAGTCCTGCAAAAATGTGATCTTGTGTTCAGAGCAGAGGCAACATGTACACAAATTATCTAATTTTTGTGTTGTTTGCCTCTGAATTGAAAGCCCAAACTCCTGATTCTGACCCCAAGTGAGATTTTGGTAGCACTGCCCAAGCCAGCATGTCCAAGCCTCCATTGTCACCCTGCTGAAGGCTGGGACAGCCCTTTTAAATTCAGAAATCCTTAAAATGCACACATGTGCAGGCTCAGGCTGGTTTTTTTTTTATGAGCTCCTTTAAGTTGGAAAAGATTAAGTGGAATTAAACATGGATGCCTTTTTAACAGAGCCCTCTCCCAGAAGAGATGCCTTTTCTCAGCACTCACTCCAAAGACTCCTTTAGCAGTGTTAGATTTGACTGCAATGACAAGCTGTACACAGGAACCAGACATTTCTGTCCCTATCATCACTTATTAACTGTTGTTATTGTCGCTGACAACGTCGTGATAATAACCGGGATCCTCTCCACAGCTGGCTTGAAGATGTAGGAGTTTGTGACACTCACAAATGTCTCAGCAGAAGTGACAGGTGAAGGCATGCTCAGAAGCAGTTTATCCTGGGAAGGGAATATAAAAGCCATGCCTGAGACCTTGGGGGGCCTTTGCTAACCCTCAGGATTTGGTGTAGGGCTTGAAAAGCAGCAGCAGCATTTTCTTTTCATAAGGTATCACCTGGAAATCACTCCCCAGTGCCAGCAAGGCTGCAGCTGATCCAGGAACATCACTGCCAGGGAATAATGGTGAGGCAGTGGGCACGGTGAGGGCAGCTGTGGAGAAAGCAGACAAAGCAGCTGTTGGCTGATTCAGCATGGAGAGGGTGTGCTGAGAGCTTGATTTCCTTCAGATCCTGTGAGGTGTGAGGTTCTTCTGAGAGGGCTCAGGCCTGGAGAGTGGATAATGCCTTCAGCTTGCCAGGTTTTTGTGTTAGGGGGATCTGAGCCTTTCAGGGACCCCCTCACCTGCAGTGCCAAGAGCTGGATCCTGTGTCCTCGTGTAAGGAAATAAAGATAGTGCAGAAGGTGGTCTCACACCTGAGGAGTTGCAGCTGTACTAATCACCAAAGGTTAGGAACAGGCCTGCCCTTAACAGGTCACAGCTGTGTCCAATGAGAAGAACATGCCACAAAAGAGTGGGTTAGCTGGGTGAGGAGAGAGCTAGAGTTTGTTTGTTGTACTGTGAAGAGAGTTGGAGTTAGTTGGCTGTACTGTGAAGGAGTCAGTGCTGTGAGGAGATACCCATGAGAAATCACCAAGAAGGTATAGGAACTTTGCAATAAAATGACAACATCCTCATCCACGTGCATTTCTCCAGACTCTGGTCCACCACAGACCTACCAGCCAAAGCCTGAGGATCCCTCACCACCTGCAGCTCGCATTTTGATGGGATTCTCAAAGGGATTGCTGTGATGACCCGAAAATTATGGATGTAGGCTAAAATCATCCCGAATCCAGTAAATCTACAACCACAAGACTTCAAACAAAGGATTTAGAAATACAAGTTCTTGACAGAGTCCAGGTCCATGTGAGTTTCTCACAGATGGGTGGGAAGACAGCACAGCCTGAGCAGCCCAAAGTCATGCCCATGCCCTGGTGGGTTGGGAGGAACCCCAGCAAGGCTGAGAATGCCAAGATGTGGCCAAAGGAATTTTATGCTGGGTGGTTTGCAGCTCAGCCTTCAGGAGGTGTTTGGACAACTCTCCCAGTCACGTGTTGGGATTGATGGGGTGGTGCTGTGCAGAGCCAGGAGCTGGATTTGGTGATCCTTGTGTGCCCCTGCCAATCCAGGGAATTCTGTGAACTGCTGAGAGCTCCCTTGTCAAGGGAAATACAGGTTGGATATCAGGAAAAAGTTTTTCACAGAAAGAGGAATAAAGTTCTGGAATGGGGAGGTGGTGGAGTCCCCAGACCCCACATCCCTGGGTGTGTTTAACAAAGCCTGGAGTTGAGGTGTTGGGGCTGGGATGGACTCGATGATGCTGAAGGTTTCTTCCATCCCTGTGATTCTGTGAATTCTCTGAAGGCCATCAAGTCCAGCTTGGGGTGTCCAATGCCCTGATTCTCCATCACTGGCCTCCCAGGCTGGCACTGCCCCTGCTCCACCAGCTGCAGGAAATCTTCCCTGCTGTCCAAGGAAATAAATCTTTGCACTTTTCCTGCCATAAACTAATGATTCTGAATGATCAAAATAAAATGGCTTAGGCAATGTGTTGTCTGCAGTTGGAAGAGGCAGGTTTCAGCTGTGACAAACCAAAGGCAGGGGGAGCATTATTAGCCAGGCTGTGTCTCCCAGGATTAGAGGTAGGAGATCTAATATATAGAAGGACCCAAGGGTGAGATTATCTCGGGATAATACACCCTGTAGGTTTTGAAACTGCAGCCAAAGCAATCAAACCTGTTACCATAGCATTCGTTTTAATGCACAGATAAATTTGTAGCTCTTGTTTATATAGCTCATCCTCTGGAGGCACTAATATGATTCCCTTTAAAACTCAAGTTAATGAGAAAATAATGGAGCATTGTGGATATAAGAAACATTTTTTCCCACTGTCGCTGTCATCATCTTTTATACAGTCAGACTGATCTTTGAAAGTATAAGTTGGATTTATTTTATGTACCACAAAACCTTTAAAAATCTTTCTTTAAACTGAGCTTTCTGATTCCAGCCCAAAGCCAGAAATACTCACTGTCTAAGCATATTTATAAACCAGTATATCACCGGTAAATCTTACCTTATCCCTAATAGGAAATTTAAAATTGTAACTCTTGAAGCCTCACCTTGGCAACACACATTCTTATTTTTATTGGCTTTCCTGGACAGAAAGCGCTGATGAGATGGAGAATGTGGCCAGGGAATGGGGATTGCATCTCCCTGGCTGGGTGCAGTGAGCTGTGTAACGAAGCCATGTGTGTTTACTTTCCTTTGGATACAGCACTGCAGCAAATCTCCAGCCTTTCCCAAGGGTTTTACAAGTTTCTTTCTACCCCATAAAGTTGTCCTTCAATCCTTTTGGATCAGCTGAGGAGCTCCATCCTCATGGAACATCCAGTACAAGGATGAGGTGTTGGCAAGACTTGGTACCAAGCTGGTACAAAGCTCAGTAATTTGCTTTGTCTAGGAAGGATTGGTGGTCTAAACATGATTTACATTATCTAGCATTTATTATTCATACCAGGCACCTGTGTGGATTGGGCCTTCAGACACCTCAAACTTCCTAAGATTTAATAACAACAGAAGTAATGTAATTTGCTAGGACAGATGTTTTATCCTTGGCCTCACTTGAAGATTATGGGAGTTTTGAGCAGGAGAACTCCAAGGCTGCTGTTGGCTGTGCCTCTGGTGAGAGGCAAAACTCATATTGTTTGTAACTCCACCGTTTTTTGTCTCTGCTCCCTCTGGTTTTTCTTCATGTCACCTGAATTTGGGACTGCTCTGCTCTCCTTTAACCCAGGAGAAGTGTGGCCATGCCAAATCACACCTGCTCTTCCCTGCACCTCTGTGCTGCTCCTGTCCTTTGCCCTGTCTGGAGAGGCACAATGTGAGAGAGAAAAGAATGTAATAACAAGAACAATCTTGTGGGTCATGACCAAGATAAATTTAATCTCCCTGGCCTCCTACAGAGGCTGGTGCCTGGTTCATGAAGAAGAGCCGCATTTTGCTTCTCCCCCTGGACATGCAGGTTGGGCTGGTGAGATATCCCAGGACTTTCGAAGCCTCGTTTCCACACAGCCCAATGTCAAGGCTCGCAATCCTGCTGTTAAAATGGAAATGTAATTATCGACTCGGAAAAACGCTGCGCTGGGAAGCCACTAATGAAGTCAGCCCCAAACGAGGGAATTGGAGAGGGCTGCATCGTTAGAGCCACTAAGAAATATCATCTCAGCTGTCAGCAGTGGCAGGGGAAGGAGTGCAAGGCTCTGGCTCAGGGTTTGTGGCTGAGCACAAAGCAACAGGGCTGAATTTGGATTTCGGGAATCGAAGGTACAGGCCGATCCTGTTAATAAAGGGGATTTCATAAAGGCCAGGCTTAATTCTGCTGTTCCTTGGGCTCTGGACAGCTCAGCAGAGTGGGAGACTCGTCCTGCAGCTCGCCCACCTCTGTGTCACAGAGCTCTCCTCCTCACGCCTGCTCTCCTCCGTGCTGCGGAGCTGGCACCGTTGGAGTCAGGCTCAGCCTGTCCCGCTGGGATCTGAGCAGCAAAACCAGTCCAGTTTTCCTCCTGACAGATTTACTTTAAATAACTTTATATTTCTAATTGCTCTGGGACATGAAACATGTATGGAAAGATCTCCAGGGATTGGATTAAGTAGTTTTAATTATGGCTCTGGCCTCTGTGGAGAAGCATTTCTTGAGGAACATTAACAAATATACTCTTGTTTTTTTAACCCCACTTGATGTGTGGCAATTTTCTATATCTGAAAAAGAGAAATTAATTTAAATTTAATGATGGTGTCTCATTAATTCTGCACACCTGCTGTGATCTGCCATGTACAAATGGAGGTATCACAGTGCAGGAATGAGGGTTCTGATCCAGACTCTTCGCAAATAACCCAGGCAGTTGGAAGGGCCAGGGATTCAGTGAGGTTGGTTTAGGATGCCCCCACACCTCTGGGCAGATGTAAAATTGTTCTCCACTCTGTGTTTCCAACATCAGAGACACCAAACAACCCCGTTTCTCTTCCTTCCCTGGGGATTGTTTCAGTTTAGCTGATTGTGCTGCTGGGAAAATATTCTTAATATTCAGTCCCATTTCCCCTCTAATCCCATTTATCCTACTTGTAGCCCCCCAAAGGACCCTTCCTCTCCTTGGGGTGTTCGCCCCAGGAAATTTTAGACTGTTCTTGATATTGCCTTATAATTATGGCTCAGCTGATCTCCACGTGTTCCATATGTGCCAGCAAACAGGGACAGCATCCTGAATGAATCCATTCAACTCTGAATCATTTTCCTGAGCTCTCACCAGCTCCATTTCACTGCATTTGGGGTTTGATTTGGGAAATAGAAATCCCCAACTGCTGCTGCAGGATGGATATTCCACTGAACAGCGAGAAAGGATTATGTAACAATAATATCAACAACAACAATAACACCAATAATAATGATAAATGAAAATAATAACAACATTTTCATAATCATCATCTCAATGTTTTGTCTTGCCAGGGAAGTATTCAGGTTGCTTTTGAGGTTTACTCAAATGAATTTTAGCTGGAGGTGGGGCTGTCAGAGCCTGAGCCCAAGGCCAGTGAAGAATTCCAGCTTATTTTAATGCATATGAGCAGATTGGGATTTGAGACCTCAGGTCTTCAGTTTTCAAGATCCTGACTGACACAGATCAATGGGTTTTATTCCAGAAACTCAGCTGGGACAGTTAATGCCCATTAAGTTGGAGACAGTGGGGTCCAGGCAAGTGCCAAAGTGCTCTTCTGAACTGGATATTAATAAAATAAAAAAGTATTTGTGTCTTGGTATAAATGTTTAATAATAGTTAAAATACTGAAAGCACATTAACTATTTGATGAGACATGCCCATGAGATAAAGAGCAGAGATAAATGAATGCATAATTTACACATTTGTTGAATGACTACTCCAATATTTTTCACTCTTTCCAGTCAAGTGGACCTTTATTTCCTGTGTAATTTGTTTAATATCCCTTTCCTTTTCCAGTAAAATCAATTCCCCTCCAATAATTCCCCATCCTGTGGTGCAGCTGGGTGTGTTTGGGAAGGTTGCTGGTGGGACTTTGGGGGATTGTGGCATAAGTGGAATGGGGGAGTAGGACTTGGACCTTTTATTTTATTTTGGGAGATAATAAGATTTTAAATGCCTCGTGCCTTCTAATTGCCTTTCACGACCCTTCGGAGCTGCAATCAACTAGTTGAGAAAAGCAGCACTAAAAAAAATCAAATTGTGACTTCTCAGAATTAAATTCCTCAAGGCTTTCCTCAAGGATAGGGCATTTTTGCATTTTTTACTTTGGAAAAATATTGCTGGAGGGACAAAGGAATCACATCAGTGATTTGGTTACTCAGGGTAAATCATGGCTGTTCTGCCCATTTTGATCCAGAAAGGTCCTTCCTTAGAGTTTTAGAAATGCTGTCCATTCACAGCTTAATTATCTCAGATCACCTTCAGAGCTTTGCAGAATATATGATTTTCTCAAGAATCCAGTGGTATTAGAATTTATCTCCCAGTAGGAAATTGTCATTTTAAGCGCAGAGATACAAATAAAAATCCTTTTTTTTTTCTTTTAAAGATAACTTATCTAATACTATAATGCCAATATTAAATAAATCTGAGGATGGAACAAGGAGCTACATAAATAATTCACTTTAGCTATTAATGAAATACCTGTGCTAATACCCATGGATTTATTGCACACCCACCATACACACACCAAATCTACCCAGAATTTTCCTGCTGATGGCAAACAAAGCAAAGGGGTTTTAAAGGCAGAATTGAAATAATGTGGAAGCACACAGCTGACTTTTATAAATACATGAGCAAATACATGTTGATTGCTACTCCATGCTGATAAATGCAGCTTATTGAAAACTGGGAGAAGGGAAAATGTCTGCTGAATATTACAGTGTGGCTGAATGCTAACCAGGAAAGAGATTTCAACTCCATTGTTGGGAATTCCCCAAAGCCTTTGCTTTTGCTGGTGCTTCAATAGGCAGCTGTGGCACGTGTAGGACAAACAGAACTTTGTGCAAAAAAATAAACTCCCCCCCAAAGGAGCTGGAATTGCTGAGTGACAGATCCATGGGATAAAGATATTCCTGGGGTAAATAAATCGGTAGGATTGGTGTGGTGCTGCTGATGGAATTGCTCTCGTTAGAACAAGCTGATTTAAATGAGTAAAAATACCTGGAAAGCTTTTTTAGGGGTGTTTCTTTTTCATTTTTTTTGTTTAGTGAGAAGTAAAAACCTTTTTTTAAGCGTTCTTATGTGTGAAAAGGAGTGAGCCAAACTAAATCTTCCCCTTGAAGAGGAAATCCAGCGCTTCAAAAGGGACACCTTCCACTGTCCCAGGGAATGCAAGCGGCCTTGGGCACTGCCAGGGATCCAGGGGCAGCCACAGCTTCTCTGGGAATTCCATCCCAGGGCCTCCCCATCCTCACATTCCTTCCCAATATCCCACCCATGCCTGCCCTCTGTCAACAGGAAACCATTGCCCCTTGTCCTGTCCCTCCAGGCCTTGCCCAAAATCTCTCTTGGAACCCTTTTAGGTACAGTTTTATAAATATATTATATATATCGAGCTTCTGTTTTGGGAATACACATTGCAGCATCACAAACATGTTATAATGCCATTTAGCGGCATTTTGTTTTTAAATTTTATGTGAAGATTAGCAAATACAAACTGAACGAGTGTTTGAATTAAGTGAGAAAGTGTTCCTTTAGTGAAGAACAGACTCCCTCTTTTCAAGTTTCTGGGCTGCTAGATCCAAAAATGACAATAATACCTACCAACACACCAAAAATGAGGGAGCAGCAGTGTGGAAATTAGTATATTCTAATGGGAAAATTATAAGAAATGCAGCTGTGCTGGCTCTCCCTACCAATCCCAATCTTCTGATTCCTCCAAACTGAATTGTAAAATAATGATCTCCTTTTCTGCTTTCTCCCAAGATACACAGTTAATCCCAGATATAAAAATACATAAAGGATACATATATTTGGAAAGAACTATTATTAAAATAGAGAAGGTCTCACACCAAAGCATTTCCATCATTTCCAGCTCATATTTTAACCCAGATCTAAATTCTCTGCCTGGGTTGGTCTCTGTCTAATCCTTTTGTTTATAACCTGATTTTCAGGGGGAAAATCTGACTATGGCTTTAACAGGAACATTTGGCTGGTGCAGCGAGCACACATACTGAAATAATCTGAAACAGCCTGTCTGCTTTAGCTTTTTTAAGCTCCTGATTATTTTTTTTTTGCCTGGTGATTTCAAATGGCAGCGTAGTGAGAACAGCAGACAGGCCTGGGAGAGGCCCATCACTGTTATCATCAGCTGTTAAACAGAACAGAGCTCCCTAGCCTGTAACCAACAGAAGAAATGTTAATGAGTTTAATTAAAGCTACCCAGGTGTCCAGGAGTGCCATGGCTCTCCTAAGGTCACTGGTGGCAGGGCAGGGCAGGTGTCCCAGCCCCAGGGAATGGGGCACTTGGGCACGGTGTCAGGATTTTGTCATTCCCTCCCAGCAGTGATGCCTGGAGAGGCTGCCTGGAATAGAGTTAAAGGCTGGACAGGATTAAAGGCTGGATAGGGTTAAAGGAATAAAGCAGGGATTTATTAAAAGGATAGACCTTGGGCTGAGGCTCCACCCAAGATGGACCCCAAGTCACAAGTTCTCACACTTTTATCAGTTTTGGCCCATTTCCACATTGGGTTCATTGTCCAATTCCAGCTCAGGCTGTGCAGTCCCACCCTCCCAGTTTCTCCCCTCCATCCCCTGCTGTTTGCACTGCTTGGGCTGAAGCTGCAGCCTTGGTGTCCTTGGATCTGGGCTGGACAAGGGAACTCTGACACTTTACATGGAGTTCAGAATCACACACTAAGATGTGCAGAATCTGGAAAACATGAAAGCCAGACCTGAAGGCTTCAGCAGGAGCTGTGCATGTGGGGAGCAGCAGCTGTGTGGATGGGCCAGCTCGGGCTCTGCACTCCCTGGAATGCAGGGTTGTGTTTTTGTCTGTTTGGTTTAGCAGGGACCAGTTGTGACCCGATTGCAGATGGCAGCTGGTGCCATCCAGTGTCCCTGTCCTCTGCTGCCCTGAAGAGATGCAAATGAGGAAGAAATGCAAGGGACAGCTCCTTTGTATAAAAACCACTATGTTATGCATAATATATAACCACCTTTTCTTCCAGACTGCTGTTGGTTTGTTTTTTCTAACGTGCCCTCCTTCTCTTCTGCATCTCCCGCCACCAGGTCAAAAATAAAAGTAAGGGCACAAGGAAAAAAAAAAAAAGACTGTCAACAAAGAATTATTCTGGGACTTTTGAGAGAAACCAGGATATTTATGGATTTACTCTATTCCCTGTGATAACAAGTTTCTGAGATGGTAATACACTGTCAAATATTTTTCAAGGTTAACAGTTTAGGGACACAATTATGTTGCAAGTTGTCGGCAAGATTAATTAAGGGTATTTCAGAGATATGGGAGAAAAATTGTTCCAGCAGCTATTAGAGGGTGAGTAATCCCAACTCGAAGAGTAGTTCCCCTCCAGTTCAGTCCTCCTCAGAGAAAATATTCCCATGTTTAAAATATAATCAGAAGCAGATAAAATGTGCATGTTTGGGCTGAGAAGAGCAGTGATGGGAAGCAATTCTAGACACAACCCACACAGTCTCACAGCCAGAGCTGGGATGGCCCCACAAAGGTTATTTTTAAATAATTTTAAATAAATATTTCCCTGAGCCAGAAAACACCAAAAATCTCCCATGGGCAAAGAAGGTAGAGGTGAGAGCCAGGCTCAGCAGAGCTCCCCTCAACATCAGCAACCTCTGGGAGGTCATTGGGGACCCTATTATCCATCACTGATAGAAAAATTATTGAGCCAGTTAATGAAACATCAGGGACTGTTTGTGAAAATAATCGCAAAGTTCAGAGAACTGTGAATATGAGAGATCTTAAATAAAAGAGAAAAAAAACATCAGCAACCCAGCACTTTAATCAAAGCACTGCAACCAACACACATATCTAGCCATCTATTTATAATCTGATATTATTTTTAATCCCTTTTTTCAAATCCCAGTCACTAATGAGGGATAATGCTGGATTGAGGAGGGCCAAAGAGATTTATTGATACCAACTCAGAGCCGTGGCTGTAAATCAGGACAGTGCAGAAGTATGCCACTGCTGGCTTATGTTCTCTTCCTGCAAAAGGACAGGGATGAATGAACAAGTGTCTGAATGAATGACTGAATAGATGAATGAATGAAAGAATGAATGCATCATCAAATAAATACATTAAAACACATTGCCAGCTCGCAGGGCTCGCGCAGCGCGGGAGCTCTTCGGGGCCTTGGTACAGACTGAGGCAACGGCGGCCTTGATTTATTATAAATTAAAATCTGCTTTGCCCAATCCCTCCGAGTGTTTAATTTTTACTGAAGGTCAAAAGGTGCTTTGCATTTGGAGAAAATGCATCCCAGTGTGGCTCCTGTTTCCAACGAGGAGCACTGAGCTCCTTCTGCCTGCCCACGCTCAGGGAGGGACCCCGGGGTCCCCAGGGCCACCACAGGGTGACACAGCAGCACAGCCTCTGTGGGAGGACACCTTTGCTGCAATAATCGGCCTTTTCCTCACTCCTGGCAGGGCTCAAGGCTCTCTCCTCATTGCTGACCAGAAGCCCAGCCTGCGTTTCATGGACTCATGGAATTATAGAATTTTGCATTAGCAAAGACCCACCAAGAAGTCCAACCAGTCCACCCAGCACTGCCAAGGCCACCACTGTACCCTGTCCCCAAATGCCACTTCTACACCTCTTTAAAATCCTTCCAGGGATGGTTACTCCACCAGTGCTGGGGCTGGGCAACCCTTTTTCTGAAGAAATTTTTCCCAATATCCAACCCCTCTCCTCTGGGGGTAGGGAAGGGGCAGTTTGGGGCCCCTTCCATTTGTCCTATCAAAGGGCAGGATTTGTGATGCCTCTCTGAAATTTAATCCCAGGCTTGCCGTCCAGCAAGGCGGCATCTTGTCCTGGGCAAGGGGTAGGAAGGACAGGTGGAATCCTGACAGGGACCCGGTGACAGTTGTGGCTTTTCCATCACAAGTGCCAGGTACACAGAGAACACTCCAAATCTCTCTGCCAAGTCCAGCATGCAGAAACCATCTCTGGAGCTTCATGGGACAAGTTTTATTCCCTTTATGAAGATTGTGGTGATCCAAATTTAATTATTTTGTTTTTTTTTTTTTCCTGAAATCCATGTCTGTTTTGAACTTTGCACTTGTGTTTGATTCCCTTTCCCTCTTCTCTAACGAGGTCCTGGAGGATGAAGCTCTTCTAGCTTGAGATGAAGGTCCTCCAAATGAGAAGTACAGAGCCATGGCTGCCAATTTAATTAGCTCTCATGCATTCACATGCAGATGGAAGGATTTTTGGAAGGAGAGAGTCTATTCAAGATGAATAAATTACTTCAGTTTTTAAATAACTAAACCAGCAGTTTTATTCCCCACTGCTAATATTTCTGTCAGTCAGGTCAAGGATAATGAAGCAGAATTCTAGAAAGGGTCACCCAAACCTTGGCTTTTTTTTTTAAATTGCAAATGTTCCCATTCACAAAACCTACATCTGCAAGTACAAAATCAACAGTTAAATGTTTGCCTTTTCTGTGTCCGTATTTCTCCAAGGAGAGAAGATTTTTACCCAGATTTCACTTCTAACATTCTGCTGAAGTTTCTGAAGGAAGAACAAGTCTTCAAAACTTTGTTCCTGCTATTATTTTCACCTGTGGGTAAATATGTTCTTTGCTGTTAATAGAGTCAGTGTTCTCCTTCCATAATAAGAACTTTTCCCATGTGTTTCCATCATGCTTTAGAGTTCCTTTTCTCCCAATTTTTGTAAGTTTATTTTCAACTTCTATTTAAAAGAAAAACCATGAAAACCCAAGCCTATAAGGGAAACATGGCTTATGGAGTAAAAGAAAATGACTAAAGTATTATGGAAGGTATTAGACATATACAAAGAGCAAAGTGCAGTGTAGCAAGACCTAGGCTGTGTGTTTTAGGAAACCACTTCCAGCAGATGAAATAGCTGCTAAAAGCAGGTGTTTGTTCCAAAAGCTGCAGCACTGTTGCTCTGTCGTGTCACATGAAATCAGCCCTGCTGCATCATGCGACGTTACACCAATCGTATGGCGGGGAGCCCGGCGGGACTAACAGGATGAGACAGACAACATTTAGCAAAAATATTCACTTATTTGACTCAGATCCTTGCCATCAGCTCGAATCAGGGAGCGTGGTCCCAAATGAGGCTGACAGATGGATGTGAACTCACCGAGGAGCAGCATCCAGTGGAAATCTGAAAGTTTCTTGTTCTGTACCTGGTGTTTGTCCTGCTGATGGTTTTGCTGTGCCCAGCTCCTCTTTCTCAGCATTTCCTCCCTGCTGTGAGTAGTGAGACGGGTTGGTTGTCATTTATTTTGACATAACTCGTGACTTTCACATGAGGGATTAATCACATACTTGGTACAGAAGTGCTGTCAACTGACAGCTGATGGAATTGCTGTAAACAGTTTTTATATGAGGTGAATTGTGAACTACATGAGAAGGTGTTTGGACTCTGTATTTATGTTTAGAGAGGGACTGTTTTAGGGAGCAAGAGGTTTATCTCCGAAGACACCTCTATTTTGCAGTGTGACAAAGTCTTTTTGATGGACTTGAAAATACGGGACTTTGTTATTACTCTTGAAGGAACTTTTTTATGGTAATACTTCTAAAAAATAGGTTTGGGAAATAAGTGCATGTTCATGGAGACAAAAAATCAAATATAAGCCAGACAGCTGAGGTGCAGAACTTGCCATAGATGGATTTTTATAAATATCAGTCCTGACCTGGATGGCAATTTCCAACCCATAGGCCAGGACCTGGGCAGCTGCAGTACTGTGTGCTTGGGCACAATTTGTCCTGGCAGAAATTAGGATGAGAGATGCTCATTCCAGGAGTTAAAGAGGGTTTCAGGGGTGCTGGTGAAGGCAGTCCAGGAAAATCTGGCTGCTGAAGTGTGAACAAATTTACACGTGGACTTGAAGTTTCTCCTCCTTATGAGGAACAAGGGAAGCAATAGTTTGAGGTATTCTGAAAAGAAACCTATAGATGCCAGAAAAAAAGTTAGTATTGTGTCAGCAGTTCACAGAATCCATGGTCCTTTGTCCTCCCAGCCATCCAGAGGGAATTTTCAAGATTCTTCTCATTCAGGCATTCACGGTTCAGCCTCCCACCAGCAGTTCAGAACCTTTGTGCAGATGCATTTAATGGGGGTGGCAGTAAATGCCAGCAGTAATGCTGATGATGGAAGGTGCACCTGGGGAATAACAGGCTCATTTCACAGCTGAAATGTCCCCAGCCTCCTGTGTGGTGGTCTCAGCACTCTGCCCAAAGGATGCTGAGGGGAAAAAGCTGTTAGAGAATCATGGAACATCCTGAGTTGGAAGGGACTCACAAGGATCATCCAGTGCAGCTCCTGGCCCTGCACAGACACCCCAAAAATCCCACCCTGGGCATCCCTGAGAGTCTGGCCCAAACCCTCCTGGAGCTCTGGCAGCCTCGGGGCTGGGACCATTTGTGGTGGTGTTCACAGGTGTCCTGAGACAAGGGAAGAGATGAGAATCTTGACTCCATGTTTCAGAAGGCTGATTTTTTTATTTTATTATATATATTATATTAAAAAATATATATATTAAAATGATACCAAAAGAATAGAAGAAAGGATTTCATCAGAAGGCTTGAAAGGAATAGAAAGGAATGGAATGATAATAAAATCTTGTGACTGACCAGAGAGTCTGAGCCAGCTGACTGTGACTGGCCATTGATTAAAAACAACCACATGAGACCAATCCCAGATGCACCTGTTGCATCCCACAGCAGCAGATAATCATTGCATTTCTTTTCTTCTGAGGCCTCTCAGCTTCTCAGGGGAAAAATCCTGGCGAAGGGATTTTTCAGAAAATATCATGGTGACGCTTATTCTCTGGGGAGCCTGGACAGTGCCCAGCACCCTCTGGGGGAAGAAGAACCTTTCCCTAAAATCCAGCCTATGGATAATGCAACCTACACAGAGTCAATGTGGGAAATTCAACAATGCAAAGAAGGAGAGAGGAACAACACTGACCATCTGTTTCCTTTGGTATGTGCCATCTTAGCTGACACTAGAAGCATGTATTATATTTGAGAAATTAATTCCTCGTGGCTCTTGGGAGATTTGGGAAGCAGGGCTGCTTTGCATGCCCCCAGACACCCCTGGGTGAGCCCCTGCTGTCGCTGGGTTTGTACTGATGCTGTTCACTCTTAGGAAGGCTCAGGAGCCTCCTGGCATCCTCAGGGCAGTCTCTGGAGATGTGGGGATGGCCGGGAGGATGCCCCAGCAATCTCAGCTCCTGCTGTGTTGGGATCTCCAGCTGGTCAGAGTGACCCCAAGAAAAGCTCTAAAGTCTCTTTTCCCAGCCAGGCGGTCGAAGAAGGAGTCAGGGCTCTTCATTTCTTGGTCTCAAGGTTGTTTATTTGTTCTCATCTGTAAAAAATTTTCTCCTGCCCTGCTGAGGTCAGCTCAGCAAGCCAGTCTGAGGCACTCTGCCTGCCCCAGGGCGGTGTTATGTCTTTATACTAAAAACTACGTGTACAATAATTACAGTTACTTCCCAATACCTATCACCTGTGTTAGACTGTGAGCTTCTACTCTAAACCAATCCAAAAGTGCCACCATCACAGCAGAAGATGGAGGCCAAGAAGAAGAAGAAGGAGAAAGACTGGACACACCCAGTTCCCTCCATCTTGCCTCCTGAACCCCCATACAAAAAACCCTAAAATCTACTTTTCCACCCCGTGCTAACTTCACTAATGTTCTACTTCAACTGTTGTGGTAGATGAAGATCCAGCTTGCTCCATGCATCATAACCAAACCCACAGGGGCATTCTGGGCTCTGTGCCAGGGTCTCTGAGCCCCCTGGCAGGGTCTGGGCTGCTCAGGACAGCCAGAGGGATGCTCTGGGCTCTGTCCCTGCTGTCCATGAGCTGGGTGTGGGCTGGGGGCCCCGCAGGGACACGGCAGAGCCCCGGCAGGGGAAGCCCTGGCTGGGTGAGATTCCCCGGAATGCAGCGTGGGATGGCAGCCCAGGGGAGCTGGCATGAATAAATCCCTATCCAGAGGGGAAGCACCAGCTCTGGTGAAACAAACCCAATGCCCCAAGGGCCCAGGCCCACCCTGGGGAGCTGCTGAGCACCGAGGAACCCCCAGCCTGCCGCTGGCTCTGCAGCACTGGCGCATCCCCGCTGCTCAGTCTGGAGCTGAGCCTTTACCAGGCATTCCATGAAGTGCCAGAACATGTGAGAAAATGCTGCTCCTTGCTCCTGGTCACAGCAGCCTCTCCAGCAGTTTTTAAGCAAAGGTTTCTGCCCATCTCCGAAGGCATTGTGCCTTTGGAATCTGCCTGGCTTTGGAATTTGGTGTTCCAAGTGTTTTGTAGAAGAAATCCTTTGAGCAAGCATGCTATTCACTTTTTACCTGATGAAAAATAATAAAAGAGTGATTAAGCAATTAATACTGGATGTTGCTCAACAGTTTTAAGATGTTTATTTAATAATTTTCTGATGCTTTCCCCCACCAATTTAGGAATAAGACAGACATAATTGAGCATGCTATTCTGAAGCTTCAAATTGCACTGTGAAGAGAATTGAAGGAAACACATTTCTTTGATTTGAATATTTTTCTCATTAACAGGACATTCAGAATAAAGCAGAAATATTTGATGCACAGAGCCTGTGGCAGTATCAAGTTAACACTGGCGTGCTCCTGCATTTTACCTCATGTTTACTAATCACTCCAAAAAGAAAGGTCACATCTTTCATCACAAAATGGAAACTTTTTGACAGCAAACAATTGGATTTTCAGCACTCCATTTGAAGTGGATTTCAGCGTGGAGAGTGAGAGCCCAAGGCAGTGGGATGAGGTAACTGAGCAGAGCTGTGCTCTCGAGGTGTTGGGTACCACAAACTCTGAGTAATGGCTCTCTCATCTATATCAGGGTATCATGCTGTTCTGAAGCAGGGATATCTGACTTGCAGTTGTTTGGAGAAGAGAATAAATAAGGTTTGGGTAGGTGTTGGAGTGCAGTTTTGGCCCCCAGAACAGCGTCAGGGTTGAGACACCGCTGCATGTCTGGGTCAGGATGCTGCAGGACAAGTCAGCCTGAAGGGCAGGAGAGCCACAGTTACCTGCAGAGTGTTAAAACACATTCCTCCTCTGAAGAGTCTTCTGCTTTATCTCCTCTGTGCCTCCACCATGACCTTCTAGCTCTATTATCCTGATTTTTTTTTAAAGACCGGTGTTTTGACAAAGTGAATTTACTTGGCAGCTGGAAAAAAAACCACCTTCTTTTCCCAGGTAGAAAATACAGCTTGGTAGTTTCTCAAGCAAAATATTACCCATCTAATTTTTTTCAGTTTCTCTCTCCTTCCCATTCCTCCTGCTCCAAGCAGAGGAGCAGCCCTGAAGTCCTTTTTGGCTGGGTGAGGGAATTTCTGCCTCCCTGGGAGCAGCTGCCACCCGTCCCTGGGTGCAGACAGGAGCTGGCCCAGGGGCTGTGAGTGGATGTGAGCAGAGCACAGCGCTCAGAACTCCTCTCACCCTCCCCTGGGCTCTGCTGTGAGGTACCCTGGAGACAGTGAAGTGAGATCAGAGGAGTGACCAGGAAATACCACTGGCTCTGTTCTCCCTTCCCCTCCACTGGTTGCACAGAATAATGATTCTCCACCTCCAAGGAGTCTCCCAGGGGGTGACACCATGAGGACTCAGCCTTACCCCTGGCCAGGCTTTACACCTGGCTCCTGCAGAAATCACTGCTACGAGAAGATGCACAGGTTGCCTGCAGCCCTGGCACATATTGCATGGCATGGCGCACATCTAAGTGAGATTCATTTGTTCTGGGCATCATTAGCACAATAAAAACTGGGATTTTTTTTTTTTTTTTAGTTCAGACCTACAGGCCATTGCAGAGAAGAGTAATCATAAGACAGAAACGAGTTCTCTAGTTAAAAATTAATTCCCTAGACTAAAAATATAATCAAACGATGTCTACAGTATTTTATGAAGAGCTGGGAGGATAATAAAATTTAAAGCAGTGCAACATTTGCATTTTGTTCATTCCTATCCATATTTTTCCTTAGACTGCCTTTCTGTGTGCTTGTTAATCATATGCACTGCTACAGTCCTGGCATTTTAAGATCACTGTTCACATCAAGATTGAAAGGAAACTAATTACAATCACATTTCAGGGCGGTTGTTCAAAGCTCGTTCGGCGGCGGCTACAGCGCGGGAGCTTTGACCTTTATTTGTAAGCATGAAAATAAGGTAAAGATGAAAGATTGGTTTTCCTGCAGCTCATACTCAGGGATCAGGAGGCCCTCCGGAGAGGCAGAGGTGTGGGAAGCCTCTTTCCTCTCCTCTCTCTCCTCCTCTCCCAGGCTGGCAGCAGAGGCCAGTAGTGCTATGCAGAAGCTCTGCTCCACTGCGGCGAGAGGTGAACAAAAGCTCCACGGCATTTTTCAGCTCTCCCTCCAGCTGGAAGAACATGGAAAGAACCAGCAGACCTGAGGGGTCTTTTTGACCCCTGTGCAGAGCTTTGCAGGGGTTTGTTTGCAGTGCCTGTGCTGCGCTCTGTGCTCAGGCATTCGAGGTGTTGGCACGTGCCAGCTCCGAGCAGTGCCACAGTCTCTTCTGCCACTCATTCCATGGTTTAACAGCACTCACAGCACTCAGGTGGATGCACTGGGGCAGAATAAGGTCCCTCAAACCTCAAGGAGTGCAGGTAATCCTAAGGCAATCCCTGATTTCACTCAATGGGAATGCATTGAGAGTGTGCTGGATGGCAGATTTATCCCGTAGGTTTCGCCTTCTGTGTCCCTGAATTTTCCAAACTGCTGTTTTAATAAATTTGTGCTATGCTGAGAGCGAGCTGAGGGCTGGGTACACAAATGGGAGCTGCTAATGGGGTGCTGTCCCCAAATGCTCCTTTCAGGGTCACTGCCCAGAGTTCAAAGCCAATTCACAGTGAGTGTGACCCCCAAAGGATCTCCTGATCTTCCACCCAGCCTGGATTTTATCACAGCTCTCCCTGGAATGGGTTCATTGAAGAAAAGTTCCCCAGCCCTGGAAATAAACAATCCCATTCTCCTCTCACAGTGTGTTTACCCTGCACCATCACCCTGCATGTGCCCAGCCCTGTGTCCATGCAATCTCTACTGCAGCCCTGACATCCACTGGGTTTTTTGGCAGGATCTTCCAGGTAATTTCCCTGGTTGGGAAACCTCTATTTGGGGCACCAAGCAGCGAGAGAAGGGAAACTCATCTCACACCCAGCTCCCAGCTTCCCTCAGCCTGCTGCAGGCACAGGACCACCTGGGCCATGCGAAGGACACAGAACTCGCATGCTGCTCAAACCAAGCAGCAAAGATGATTTTGCAACACTTTTGGTGATGTATTCTCCTTGCCTCTACATTCTTCAAAGCACAAATTTACCCAGACAAATATTTACAGAAACTGAAGGAAAAAATAGACTGGTGCTATAGACACTGCAGCAGTGAACTTCTAATTACAATCCACAAAGTATTTATGAATAAATTTATCTATTATTTGTCTAGTTCGAGCACTGCGTACACTTTGCCTTGTACCATTACATGCTGAAGCAAACAATATGCAGCATGAAAATGAAAACAATTTGACTTAATTATTTACACCATTACCGCCACTTTGAATTAGGCCTTCCATTTCTTCGGGATTTTGTAAAATTTAACCAGCAATTACGCTTGCTTAATTAATTTTATTTATCTACTACTACAATGAGATGAAAACAAAAAACCTACCGGAATGCAAAGTACAAGCTGGGTCCCCTCATTGTAAATGCTGCTTTTAAGGCTTTATGATAAAAATGTAGTATTTTGTAGCATTTCATTGCAAGCGTATCTGGCCATGCTCCAGTACTATTTAAGCGTAAACAGGAAAAGCCTTGGAGGACGAGTAATCACACTTAAATGACACAAAGATCATTAGAATGATGTTCCAAAAACATGGCAAAATTAGATATTGCAGAACTGTTTTCTTCTCTGAAGTGTTCCACCAGATGGTGAAGAGTGCTGAAGCCGTAGATCCGAGAGAGGGGAGGAAAAACATCCCCACACTTCCCTCACTTGTCTCAAGTGGCACCTCACACCTTGGCTCCATCAAACCTCCAAGCTCAAGATGACACCGAGGTGTTTGAGTGCTGAATCACAGCCTGGGAAAGCCCTGCTTTGTTCCATTAAAGCTGTCAACTGCATTTCTTTGGATCCGAGGACGAACGAGCGCGTCAGCAGAAGTGATGGTGGTAATTTGTGAAACTCTTAATGAGATATTTTCAGAGCTCATAAAAGAGGAAGAGCCGTGCCTTTGAATTGCTGCACAATGAGTGCATTTTGATACAGGAAAAGAGTTGGGCTTTTATCAGAAATGGCACTGCATCAGTGGGGATGCGTCAGGAGCATTTAAAGGGGGCTAACAAGGGTTATATAAATGGGGTTTATATCAATGGGGAGATGTCTGTGTGTGATGCTGCTCTGCAAAGTGGCCACAAGTGAGGTGAGTCTGCACCTTTACCACTATTGGTCTTCCTTTCTAGACAAAGTCACCTTCCACAGGACCTGCTACATCTTCAGACGTCATTAGATTTTTGGTTTTTTTGTTATTAGAAATATCTGAGAAATATCTAGAAAATTGGAATTACTCATGAAAGAATATCTAATTTTGTTATTTAAATATTGGTCAGGGGGTTCTATTTTTAGGAATATCGGTGAACCTCAAGTACCTGCCATCCATCCATCCATCCATCCATCCATCCATCCATCCATCCATCCATCCATCCCCTCCTGAACTTCTGATCTCTTTCAATACATGTTGTGGGGAATCCATAAATGAGCAAGGTGAAGAATTGGGGTGCTGTGGTTTCTGCTGACCTGTTCCCAGTCCTAGCTCCTTTTGGAAATCCTGACATGTCCTGGGAGACAGCGAAGTCACAGTGGGGACAAGGGCTGTGCTCTGGAGATTTGGGCTGGGGTGCGCTGAATGAAGGAAAAAAGGGTGTAAAAGTTTCTAAACCTTTCACCTTCCTGAAATGTTTGGTGTAAATGTATTTCCGAGCCTTCCACCCTCCTGAAATATTCAGTTGCTTAACATTTCCTCAGGAACACACATGACAAATCCAGATCCACAGGAAAACTCGTCCTTTTTCGCTGAAAGATCCTGAAATGGAAGGTGACTTCATTCCCGACTGGCAGTCATTCTAATTCCATGCTGAGCAAGGGAACAGCCTCTTATTCACTGTGTTACAAATATTTTTGAACTGAATGTTCACAGGGTCCGAAGAATGGCCCACATGCTGCATTTGCTGCGCTTCCATTATTCAGAGTTAGCAATGAAAATCATGCAAAATTCTCCCCTCTTTCTGTCTCCCCCCATTCCATGGACATTTGGAAATGGGGCTTGCAAACGGGAGAGGGTGAACACAATAATCAGCAATCCTGTTTATCCCTTTGCATCCCGCTCATCTGCTTAAGTGAGAAGCCTGTGCATGGCTGGTTTTCAATGGCCTGTGTTAAATGAAGGGCTGAATTCACCCCCCTGCCTCGAGGACAGAGGACCATTTGCTGAGCAGCCACTGTAGGTGACATTAAATGTCATCCCAACTGTCCCTCTCAGGTGGCATCAGATGGAAAGGGTCCCATAATCTTAAAAATTAACTCTGACCCAGTGGGAGCTTGCATTGATAGCCACATTGCTCCCAAGCTTAATAACTTGGGAGAATGAGCTCTCAGGGACAATGTGCCTCAGTTCTCCCTCTGCAAAATAGCAACACAAGAATTTTGGGAAAGCATTATTCTATTTTCACTCGATACGGATTATTCTCTTTTTGGAAGGGCTCTTCTAGCAATGCCAAATATTTCTGAAAACTTGATTTACCAAAAAAACCCACTTTACAATAATTAGTAACCTCCCTGTCTTGAGGAAGGCAAAGGTTTTATTCTGCTGTCTGAGCTTAATTATGTTTTCAGAGCAGTGTCATGGAGGCTCAGATGAAATTCTTGCTTTGTGTGCAAGAAAGTCGCACCACATTTGCATTTGTTTGACAGAAGCCCTGATCTCATCCAATATGGAGTGCACGAATTTGGCAATGCTCCCGTTGGACATCTATTTTATATTCTGCCTAAATTCCAGGCAAAATATCATTCCTTGCACTTAAATGCTGATACCTTTGAGGGAGGGAATAAAGCCTGGTCCGTCCAAATGAAATCCCCTGTGGGGCTGTGCATCAGAGCTCTGTCTCCACCAGCCAGCAGAGGCTGCTCTGATGTTAATGATTCATTATTAAATCATTCATTATTTTCAGTAGTAAAGCACATGGAGGAAATCAAACCCAAATATTGAAATGATGAAATGATCTATGAGCCAGAATGCCATGGAATGTGCGGGTTGGGAGGCAGCAGCCCTTAACCCAAGTTTTCTGAACAACCTTCTGCCCACTGGATCTTTCAACTCTGGGTTGTGGTCAGGTGGGCTCCAGGAAGAGCAGAGAACATCCTGCTTCCGATGAGATGGTAAGAACTGGGATTACTCTTCTAGGATATAAATTCTGTCACTCTGGCCCTTAAAACCCAGGGTTTGTTCAACGAGGAGAGCTATGGATTTTAACTGGATACTTGAAATAAACCGATTGTCTGCCCTTACTTAGCAAACAGGATTTTTTTCTTTCCCAGTTATTAATTTCCTTAAATGTAAAGTGACATCTAAAATGAAAACAGTTTATTGCTTGCCAGGAGCAAAGCCAGCCTAATTTAAGAAATCCAGAATTAAAGCTTTTGAAGCATATCGGGGCATGTTTATAAAACTATTATCATTGCAAACGTTCTCTCTGCTCAATGCAGCCTCTTCAGGCCACCTCCAAAGCCTGAAATTTCATCCCCAGTCATCCCCTCCCGAAATGTTTCATCAATTGCGTAAAATCAGGTCATCCTTTGATTGCAGCTTCCCTCTGCTGACCCAGGCGTTGAATCCCAAACCGAACCCACCTGGAACGTATTCGATGCTGAAAAAAATTACCTCAATGTTTAAATAAGTAGTAGGCTCATTATTAATAACTGACAGCAGACAAAGGAGTGCAGTGACCTCTCCAACAGAGCATTTAAATCTTTGCACAACATGCTCTGCTTGTGCTAGGCTGGTTTCACAAACAACAGCTGTGGAGTTCGTTAACATATGAATCCCCTTGAGGTAATTTGGAGGAGCCAAATGTGCTAAACTAAACACCTCATTAAAACACTGCTTTAAAAAACAAAACAAACCAAAAGACCCAACCCCAACCAAACCCCGAACTAATTTCACATTTCACGTCCACATGTGGAGATTGTATTATTATATGGAATTCATTCAGCTCCGTGGCTGGAAATAGTGGGGGTTGAAATCGGTAATATGGGTTTTTCTCTGCTAAGATGCACTTGAGACTGAAGTGCCTTTGAAGTATGCCTGTCACAAAGAAGCAATTAACTGAGGACAATGATGTTTTTTCCTCCCTGTTGCTGAACACAGGACACAAGTTTGTACTCAAATCTGCAGGACCCCGCTTCCCTTGGGTCTGGGGAGAGAATGGACATTACCAATGGGACTCTCACTTGGATGGAGCAAGGCAGAATCACACCGAGAGCTCCTGGGGTCACTGCATCCCCCAGGAAGGCCTTGCAAGAGATTTGCAGAGAAATCCTCCATAAAAAGAGATTTATAGAGAAATCCATAAAAGCACTGCTGCAAGTCCAGGTGACCACACACAAGAAGTGCAGTACAAAGAGAGTGGGAGAAACGCGTCCTGCCCTTGTTCCTGCAGGTGCCCTGATCAAAATTTGCACCAAGAGCAGCTTCTTTCAGTCCTTCTTTATTTCTCCATGATGCTACTGGGGTAATTCTGCTGGTAAAAAGGTTCACAAGCTCCTTGGAGCTGCTCCTCCTGGAAAACAGCATCTCCTGTTTTCCAGGTAACGCTGCTCAGCGAAGCACTGGAGCTTGAATTTCTCCTGTGATGAGGCTGTCCAAGAAACACACAGAAATCCAGGCCTCTCCTCGGGAAATCACATTCTCTTCTCTGTCTCCAGATGAATTTGTTGGTGGCTGGAAGGAGCAATGTGATGGACGCGTGTTTCATGGTCCACAGGGAATTTTGCAATATTAAAAACAATAAAAAGATTGATCTCCAAAACTGCCTGCTCCCCCCCAAAAAAGTAAATTAGTCATCCCTCATTTTTACCACTGGTTTTCTATCTACATCAAGATACTTTTTAAGAGATGTTCCTAGAATTTATTAATTCCTAAATGGGAGTGCAAGTTTTCTTTTAACAATGTAGATGCATTTTTGGATTTTGATAATGAACTAAAAGGCAAATAACTGGAAATTTTTTGGGTGCCAGAGTCTTATGAAGCAACAGCCCATTTTTCTTCAGGAAATTGTGGTTTGAGGTTCTCCTGAATGATCTCAAATTACAAGATGCTATACAGCTCTTGGGTTTTTTTTGTTTTTCCTCAAAAAAAAAATCTTATTTTAATGCTCCATCCACATCTATTTTATGTTTCCTTTATCAGGAAAACAGCAACCTAATTAGCAGTGATAATTTGGAACTTCCATAAGAAACCTTTCACATGGATAAAAACAACAGAAGTTGGGTAACATTGAGGCACTTATGCATGCTCCATAGTTTTTATTTTCCTTTTTAAAGCCTTTATTCCTGAAATTTAGGCAAGGAACTTGTTTTTCGGGAGCTAGAAAAAAAAAAAAATCTCATGCTTACAATCCTATTTTTGTTCCCTTTAAAGCATAGCTTTATAACATGTTGGAATTTCCTCAAGGTTTTGTAAATACTCGTCTGAATTCCTCCCAGGTATTAGTATGTCATCCAAAAACCAGAAAATACTATTTATTCTCTGCAGGATTCAATCCATTTGTCTTTGAAATCCTGCAGGTAACTGGCTCCCCCCAGGGTAATCTCGCCTGCTTCAATAGGCACCAATGTGTGAGTTCAGTCAGAATTAGTGTGTTTTTAAAATTCTGATTCCTGCCGTGCTGCCAGGCTCTGGACAAGCACACTTTGGAAAAGTCTATTCCCTCTGCCAGTTTGCGAGGTAATTCCTGTGCTTTGGGGGCTGTAATGGGCACGCAGAGTGCAGCACCTGCCCTGGCTGCCGCGTGTACAATCAGTCCCACTCCTTCAATGCCTGTTATTGCTTTTCCACGGTGCCTCTGCCTGTGTTCTGCACAATTATACCTCTAACAAGTGCAAATATTCTCGCTGCTTCCCCTTCAGCACAGTTTTTGGCTTGGTAAATCCAACTTTCGCTCCTCCTATTGGTGCTGTTGTACTGCTACTCAACCTGGCTCCAAGTTTTGTCTGATTTTTGTAATTTAACAGCTTTACCAGTGAAGCTATTGGTTGTTTATTCTTGTTATGTTGATACTCATTTATTTTACTCATTTACCTTTACCTTTTTCTAACCTAGAGATGAGGCAACTCAGACATGTTTTCAAAACTTTAATTCTACTTTCAGTTTTATGAGAAGAGTGAGACAATGCAGATGTTATAATTCACACCATCACAATCAAAAGCCAACTATTTCTTAGTTACAAAACACTCTAAACATTTCTTAGCTTATCAGCTTTTTACCACACTATACTGTAAATACCTTAAAACCAATCATCTAAAATTACTCCTTGTGGGTCCTGCTACAATACATCTTTCATAGTTCTATTTCTCCAAAGTATCTAATCTTATTTACAAAACCATCCTTTAAAACTTTTTTCTAACTCCATTTCTCTCTCAACAATATCTATCCTGTTCTATAACATTTATAAGTCAACATTTCTTATCTCAAAGTTTACATACAAATACATATTATATTAACCTTCTGTCAAACCCTAAAAACTCTCTATAAATCCATTTCCCACATCAAGAACCTCCAATGGCCCTTGCTGGGATTTGTGCATCTCATTTTTTGAGACAAATGCTGGGTGATAACCTTGGGATGATCCAAGCCATGCCTTCAGCATCCTCACTCCCTCCTGGCCTGTGAACATGGTGTGACCAAGATTATTGATTTTTAAATGCTGCCACATTTCATAGGCTTAAATTGAGCTCAACACCTTCACCAGTGGCAGCTCCTTCATCCACCCAACACCCAGCAGCTTCTTTCTCAGTTTGGGGAATTATACACAAACAACAAATTGATTTCTGAGAGTCTTTTTCATAGAATTACCATAACAACAAGGACAAATCATTTGAAGCAAGCCAAAAATGCAGAATTTCTGGGCTGGTTCCTTATTTGCAACTTAAATTGTTCTAAGCAGGAATTTGTGGCAGGCACATGATGTTTTGCAGAGGCTTTATAAGGACCTCAGAATCCATCTTGCTGCCTTTGGAAAACCCAAGACTGAGCACTGCAACTGCAGCATAAATCTTTAAATTGTATTTTTACTAACCAGTAAAAATTCCGTTGCATAAATGTGTTTTCGACAGCAGTTGCATAAAATACTGTTCATAATAAGAAGGTTTTGAAATCTTCCACTCTTTTCATATGTCTGGAAAGTCTCATAAATGGCTTTTTATCTATGAGCTTATTTTAAAAATATTTTAAACAGAATTTTTCAGTGCATTTTTTTTTGATGAGTTAAAAAATAACCATCAAACCCTACAGACTGAGAAGACAGTGGCAACCTAAAAAGGAACTGCTCCAAAGCTGAAGATTTTTTAATGGAAATCTCTCAATTTGGATCCTAACACAAACCTGAGAATTGGCTGGCACACAATTGCAACTTAAATCATCACCCAAGTGAAACCAAGGAATTCAGATTATGGATTTTTTGAAGTTAAACCCTTGCCTAAGTTCCTCGTGCCTCTTTCTGCCTGCAGTCAGTGCCTCCAAAGAGCAGCTCTGTCTCCTTTGACAAGAGACAAATTTGGCTCTCAGAGCTGCCCTGCCTTGCTCTGAAAAATGAAATTTCATTTGAGGCATTTCCATCAGGTCCTGATGGTGTTTAACCATCTTTCTCCCACGCTGGAGCAGAGAACAATAAAGGAGCAGGTCACCACAAAATGGATTAAGTGCAAACTCACATGTGTCACACCAAAGTTCACCGTTGACTGAAAGTAAAATAGATTTTAAAGTCTTTTGAGAGCAGCAAGATTTTAGAGGAATAGATCAAATTACTTACTTTTATATTGCCATAAAGCTACAGAGACATTTTCTGTCTCTTGTGTGTTTTGAAAGGATCACAATTTTGTGCAAGGGCCAAATGAATTAATAATAGTAATAATAGGGATATTAAACCCAAGCAAGACTACTGGGAAATAATTGAGAATTAGTAAGTATATTTTGAAAAGACCTTATGGTGACCTTTTACCTTACAGAGTTAGGTTTAATTATAGAAATACTTTCACTTCAAGGTGATTAAAATTATAATTTTTTTTTATTTTTAGTATGACTTCCTGTGTTGCTCATAGAGTTTTATTGGGTATCATGAAATTAAAGAGCTAAAAGAATATTAATTAAGGAAGAAACAAATATATTCAGCCCATAAAAAGAGCAGGACCTGCATGAAAAAGAAATAATTATAGAGTGGGGTAAATTCTTGCAAGTTATTCAGTGCTGAATTAAGTAATGGACTAAACACAGGGTTTTTTTGCCCTCCCTACTCAAGATTTACTCTACTAATCACCCAATTTTCAAATCCTTACTATACGAAAGCATTTGCCTCTAAGGCATTAATAATTTAGGACTGTCATCGAAAGGAATGTTTTTTCCATTAGACAAAATGATTATGTCATATATCCCACCAGTGTCTTTGGACTCCCATCTTGGTGTGAAGGAACCATCACCCAGTCGAGATTGAACTGAAAACTCCGGATGTCCATGGAATTCCAAGGATGGCCTTGGGATCCGCCTGGCTGGCTGCAGCCTCTCCCAGCATCACTTTGAGATGTTTAGGAATTAATACCCATATAAGCATCTCACATGGAGGGTGATACTGGACCCTGTTGGTCCAGACGTTTGGGCTCATTCTGCCCTGTTTAGGAACCACCTCATGGGATTATCTTTTTTGTAATCATAAGAAGTGAGGGACCTGCTCTCACTTCTCTTCAGAAGATGTCACCTCCAGAAGAGCCTGTGGCACATCCCTGGGGAACAGGTGTGTTTTTGGAAGGAGAGGTTTGATGGCACAAGTGACAGTGGAGAATCCCAGGTGTGGAGGAATGCTGAGAAGGGGCTCAGGAAAGAAACAGAGCCAGTGGTGTTTGCACAGATCTGGGTGTGAGTGATGGGCACTTAGCAAATAAATGATTGCCCTGCCTTCCTGTGGGATATGGAAAATGGAATATGGAGAATGGAATATGGAAAATGGAATCACCACAAAGCACTCACAGTTGACCCTCTGACAGCTGGAGTCTTCTCAAATGTCAGGGTAATAAAAAATAATTTTATATCAAAACTTGTGTCGAGGGGTGGGTTCCAGTTTGCTGCTCTGCCTGGTGTGACAATAAAGATTTTAGCACTAAGCAATTTATTAAAAAATTATTTTATTATTCAATTTATTGGATCTTATCTCAGATATACAAACCCCATTTTTTACAGACTGTTTATCATATTGGTGCGGGAGGGCTCTTAAATTTAGATCCCAAACTCCAGGTCCTGTCAGGGTTTCCCAGTTTGAGGATAAACTGTGGCAAAGCACCACTAGAGGTCACTCAACATTAATTGTTACCTAATTAGCACATTTTGACCCTACGTTTTAGGTCATTCTGTCGCTTTCATACTTAAAGCATTGCCAGCTTTGACTCCTCAGCTAATTCTGCCAAAACTCAGAAAAGCTGGAGACAGAAAATTTTCCTTCAGCTCTTCCCTCATATGACTCTTCCCAAGGCTCCCAAATCAGCTTTGCCATAGACTCTGCAGGCAGCAAATCATTCTTTCCTCAGCTTTGAGCTTAATAAAGCTGGCAGTGATGGACCTCTGGAAGTGCTGGCTTTAGAGGCACTCTGCCCTGGCTGTGTTATCTCAAATAGCTGCTCACCCATTTCGAAAATTAAACCAAAATGAATTTCACAAGTGAGGGAAATAGATGGGAAAATAATGCTTTCAATGTTTTCAGTTCCTTCCCCAACCACATTGCAGCCCTGTACCTCTTTAACCACTGATAAATAGAAAAAAAATGTAGATCTTTGTAACAACTGACTAACTAAAAATGAGGTAAAACAAAGTTTAACTTTGATTAATGAGTATCTGCTGAAATATCTCTGCATGTGTTCAATCAAAAAGCAGATGTTCCATTTGCAGGGATTTTTCCATGATCTCAGAAAACGACGGTAGCAATTTGTTTGCCCAAGACAAAGGGGAAAGGGAGAGCTAATTATTGTGTCCTGCAAGGTTAAAATCACCCACTGCTGGTGCCATGCCCACATCCCCTGGTGGATGTTATCCAACACACTTGGGGCACTCAGAGTTTCACCGCAAACCCAGCTCAGTGCAGGAAAACCCTTGGGCAGCCAAGCTCTCCAAAAGGATGCTCTACCCAAAATTCTTATTTAATTTCTCTTTTTGGGTTGCTGCTCATCCTCTCCTCCTCTTCTTCCCTTCCACTCTGCTGCCTTGATGCAAACTCACATGTGTCACACCAAAGTTCAGCATTGACTGAAATAAAATAGACTTTAAAGTCTTTTGAGAGCAGCAAGATTTTAGAGGAATAGATCAAATTACTTACTTTTATATTGCCATAAAGCTACGGAGACATTTTCTGTCTCTTGTGTGTTTTGAAAGGATCACAATTTTGTTCAAGGGCCAAATGAGTTAATAATAATAATAATAACAATATTAAACCCAAGTATGATTATTAGGAAATAATTGAGAATTTATAAACATTTTTAAAAAAGAATTTACAGTGACCTTTTACCTTACAGAGTTAGGTTTAATTATAGAAATACTTTCACCTCAAGATGACTAAAATTATCGATTTTTTGATTTTTAGTATAACTTCCTGCATTGTTCATAGAGTTCTATTGGGTATCTCCATGTCAGCCCTGTAATTCCTGTGCTCTAAAAAGTGCTGGATAAAGAGGATTAAGGGCTGCTCAACAGAAGCCCAGCTAAAAAGACAAGTTTATCCAAGGCTCTTCTTTGGAAGATCTCTGCTACTGGAGATCTTACTTCAGAATAGGTCAAAGAGTTATTTAACAGATATAGACCTTCTCAGAAATATTTGCTGAACTGTCATCATGCAACACAACTCAATTTTTAAAGCCAAAACTCTAACCCTGACATGAAAAAATGGAGGAATACGTTTGCTTTTTTTTTTGAAATATTGTGTCTAATTAAGGAAAAAGTCCTCACTGATGAAAAGTTAATACAAAAGGCCAGTGGCTGAAGAGTCTTAGTGGAGAAAATCAAAATCAAGTAGGCTTAGACAGAGAAACTGTCACTCCTTTTCAAGGGAAATTACAGCTTTTGACATAGAAATAGCCGCACAACTCCACAAGTCTTGGATTCCAGCCCCCTGAAGGGATCAGTTGCCCCAGCTGAGTGATTTTTGCCAATTATGCTCTTGTTCCCCGATCAATCTATTTTTCTGCCCATTGTTATAGCAGCACCTATTCTGAAATACTCTCAGTTGGAGCAAATAACTTCCTGCTCCTTTCCTTTTCAGCTCCTAAAAAGATCATTAGGAGCACAACAAAGTTCCTTGCAAGATTTCTACCCAGCTGACACAACAATTTGCAAAGACTTCTCCTTTCCCCCCCTACAAACCTGTTTTTTATTCTTATCCCTCATCATAAAAAAAACTCATTTCCAAATTACAGCACCTAAATCCCTCTCAATCCCCTGCACAGTTTTAATGGAAATATTAGAAAATAAGGAAAATACAAAGTTTTCTTGTGGTTGAAAACATGCACAGATGTTCTTTACCCAATATATGGATTAGATAATGCAGTTGTCAGTGACATACTTTTTTATCAGACTTTTAAAAGCATTTAATGCTGAAAGATGAATGTAGTTTTTCCAATCAATGTTAAAATCTTCAGTGAGGATAAAATCATTCACATGGTGGGGTTTGGGTGCTTTGTTTTTGCAATAATCCAATAAAAGCTCAAAATTAGTACTGAAAACGAAGGGAAATCAACCAATTCTGATGGATTAAGGAAATTATAAAACACAACTCACTGTGGGCATTATAATTGAGTGCATGGAGCTGATGAGCAGCTGAACTCATCTGCCATAAGTTTTTTATTTCAAACTAATCCATAAACTGCTTTTTCAATTCTCTAAAAGCACATAAAATACCAACAATTCTTTTAGAGTGTCCCCATCAATCCAATCAAAAAAATCATAGGTTTCAAATGACCACCCATAGCTGTGATACCAAAAATATTCTGGTTATCAATCTAAAACTGCTTTTGCAGTGATGTTGGCCAGGATATTTTGCCTCATTACTTCATGTTCTCATTCTGTTGTTTATTGTCCTGTCATCTTATATTTATATCATCTGGCCTCCATCTTCCATAGTAATTAAAATTGGCACTTCTTAAACCCTGGTTTTGCTGGTTTTCCTGGTGCTTTCCACACATTTTCATGCCTGGATTGGAATTTATTGTCACCACCAGTCTCTGTGCAATGACTTCTGCCACTAAAAAAATCTTTAAATATTTGATTTACTCCATTCTTTGTTTTAAATGTTTTCACCGTGATGGGATATGTGGCTCTTTGGCACACACACCTCAGCAGAGAGACCCTGGAAATGCCTGATTTCTGGATGTGGATTCCTTTTGTCACTGGACATGGTAAATCCTGGAATTGCTGCAGCTTGGAAGCTGTCCCAGACAGGGCACACAAGAGACACTGGGAATTACACACTGGGCTCCAACTCTCTACGTTAGTGACAAAATCTTGGATGTGGGAAGAAAAGAGGGGCTCAGCCAACATTATCTGGTAATGTGAAGATAACCACAGCTAAAATGGGCCTCATGTGTCCAGAAAAGGAGCTGTTAGACTGGATTAGATTGGACTGGGACAGGAAGGATTAGTGGAGAGGAGGCCTGACAGTGAATTCATTATAATCTGCAGTAGATATTACAAAGTGCTGCTTTGCTGCTTGCATTCATCCAAAGGCCTTCCCCCAGAACTGTGAGTATTGGGGATAGTTTGGAGCTCAGTTTCCAGAACTGGCTTTGGACATTTTTAACTAGAAACAACCACATGAGCCCAATCCCAGATGCACCTGTTGCATTCCACAGCAGCAGATAATTACTGTTTACATTTTGTTCCTGAGGCCTCTCAGCTTCTCGGGAGGAAAAATCCTAAGGAAAGGAATTTTCATAAAAGATGTCTGTGACAAACATTCCCACAAGGACGTACTTTTTTCTTTCACCAGGAAAAGGTTCTTCCCCAGAGGGTGCTGGGCACTGCCCAGGCTCCCCAGGGAATGGGCACAGCCCTGAGGCTGCCAGAGCTCCAGGAGGGGTTGGATAACACTCCCAGAGTGGGATTGTTGGGGTGTCTGTGCAGGGCCAGGAGCTGCACTGGATGATCCTGGTGGAGCCTTTCCAACTCAGGATATTCCATAATTCCATGATCTTTGAATGGAAGTGCTGGGAGGCAGAGAGAGGTTGATCTGCACACCTGCAGGTGTGCCACAGAGATGACAAATCTTTACCTTTCTCACATTCTTCGCCAGGTGCCTTGCTTAAACCTTGGCCCAGCTCTGTCCCCCAGCCTGGAGGTCTGAAACGAAATGACAATCTGCTCCTCTCCTGCCTAATTGGAACCGGAGCAGAGATATTTCACAAGAGAATAATGATGAGCTGCTCTCCCTGCATCCCTCTTTGTCTCCATTTTCATTTTGGTAGTGTCTCATCTGCTCTGCTGAGCTGCCAGTCACCTCCTGGGGACACTGGGAGCTCCTGGGGCTGTCTGTCTGTCCCTCAGCTGGGACATTCCATCTGGGAGCTGGACCTGTGGACGCTGTGAGTGCTCAGAAAGCGCCTTCCAGTTCTGGATCCCCTCATTTTCCCCCTGGCAGCTGGACATGAGCTCAGAGGAGCTCCCTGCTAACGAGGGAGCTCCATTCTCTGATCCTCCCCTTGCTTGGCTCTGGTGGCTGAATTGCCTCTGGCTCACCTCAATCAGCTCCATTTATTCCAGGGTTTTGAGTAGCTGCATATGAAAGCCTCGCTGATGGAGATATCGCATGGCTTTGCTTTGCCTACAGACAATGATTTCATCTTAATAAAGTCAGATTTTGGCTCTGCCTGCTGCGCTGTCAGTGAGCTCTCCTACAAGCCCCACAATGCAGCAGCTTTGTGAGGGAAAAAATACAGGACAGAATAATTTCCTTTTTCTCTCAATAATCCTGAAAATGAGCCATGACTGACAAGTGGGAGCAAGGAAGATTTGAAGCACTTGAATTTCTTTTTCCAGTGTATTTTATATTGCAAATGTGGATGCCACTGCCACTGCAGGAAGAGTTATGAAGGCATTTAAAGGGTTAAGACCTTCATATGCCTGAGGCCACTTCTAAGCCCTGGTTTTCTGCTCTGCTCTGTCCTATCAGGTTTCTTTCTCCCTCTGGTCAAAATAGTAACTTATATAATTGCCTAATTCATATGAATTTGCAAGGCAACAAATGAAATGAAAAAGCTCCTGGGAAACACCAGCATGACACAAAAATACACATAAATCAAATAAGCACATCCAACACCTGAAGTGACACTTAGCCACATGGAATTCCTGCCCTGCAAATTGCTCAGCCCACAAGAAAGAGCAAAAAATGCAGAGCACAAAGCAAAAATGTGCCGGCCAGCCTCTTTAGGAGGCTGTGCATGCCATGGCAGGGGCTGGTTTGCATTAATGCCCCTCAGTTCTCTGACTGATTTGTTCCTTGGGTGTAGCAGCTGCCCACAGGTTGTACCTGCATGGGGGAAACGAGTGTGACACGAGGCCAGAACACTGTGCTGCGTTGCTTCTTGTACTAATAAATATTTCAGCATAAAGCCCAAGTGCTGCTTCTGCAGCACCCCATCCCTCTCTGCTGCAAGAGGCAGGAAAAGCAACTGGCAAACTGCTGCCCATAACGGAAAATTAAAAAAAAATAAAAAATAAAAAATATTGGTAAGCTTGTGGTAATGGATCACATATTTTAAATTGATTTTTGTTGCTTAGGAGGATTTGAAGCATTTTGATTTCCTTTTTCAAGGTATTTTATATTGAATCTGTGGATGCCACTGTCACTGTGGGAAGGCCTATGAGAGCATTAAAAGGTTAACACCTTCACTGCCTGAGGACACTTTATAAGCCATAAAACTCCACCTAAATCCTAAAATTCCACCACTGTTTTTTTTCCTTTTTGTTTTATTTCTAACAGCCAGCCCTGTCCCTCTGCACAGCTTAGCCCTGAATGGGCTGCATTTCAAGGCTCTTTCCTTTGTGGAATTTTTTCTAGGAAGAAGAAGAAAAACCATCTCAGCCACTCCAAGCTGGAGCATCCTTCTCCTCTCTTCTCCTTTTTAGTGTCAAGTGAGAGATTTGCCCACCTCCCACCCCAGTGATGCCTGACAGCAAAATATCCTGGCTCCAACAAAAAACCAGCTCCAGGATTCTGGGATAAGGAATCCCAGCTTTAGCAGGAACCCTACAAATAATATTTGCACAGCTCCCAGGACAAACAAACACAGGCAGGGAGCATTTACAAACCCAGGCTGTGTTAATTGCTTCTGGGAGTGTCTGCAGATGACTCTACCTGAAAATATTGGAGGGTTTTGATGAAAACTCACAGATTGTGGCACACAGACAATAAGGCAAATATTTCCTTCATTTTCTCGCTGGATTTTGAAATGAAAAAAGGAAAAGAGCCACATCTGTGCTCAGGAGTTCCATTTCCAAGCTCCCCATCCAGCTGGGTTGGCTCCCATGGCTGGGCAGTATGGATTGAGTGGGTCCTAAATTTGGGATTTGCTCCCAGAACCTCCTGTGGTTCCATAAATACCTCATGGGGTATTTATGGCTTGGAAATGAGGAATTTGTGTGGAAAAAAAAAGGTGAGGGAGGAGAATTAACTCAATATTTCCTTCCAGGATCACCCTCCATACTCAACTCTCCAATGAGGACGTTTTCCTCTGAGTTATGGTAAAACCTGTGTTAAAAGTAAAATCTATGGTTAAAGTTGTTTGATTTGCTGGGAATATTATTTCCATCAGAAGAGCCTTTCAGTCAGAGAATAAAATTCCAAAATAGGGTTTTATGTGACAATATCCTTACTGATTAAAAACAAGGAGTAAAATAAAGTAAAGCAATGACTTTCCACTGGCTTTACTCCTATTTATTTTATGTGCCAGGAAATTTTCACTGTTTCAGTGGGAACTGGAGTTATCTTCAGCCTCAGTATAAGTTTTGCATCAATTATTGTGAGTTATTTTTCTCAATGGGTAAAAAGCAAATTAACAAATGTAAATACACTTTCTTATTTCTAGATGCTGCTGTGGAGTCAGCTTGGGGAAAGCTGGGAAATGCTGCTATCGAAATTCTGTGGAGAAAAAAAATTTAATTCATAGTTTTGTGTTTTATGGTTTATGAATTAATTCTGTTTCATTGTAAACTAGGAGGGAATTTTCACTGGAATCCTAGAAATAAACTGGAAACAAGATGGAAAGGAGTCAAAGTGACTCTTTGGGCACTGTGATCTTTATTTTGGTGAATAAATTTGGAAGAAGTCAATGAAGCATGGCTTGGAAACATATTCCCCAGAAACATATATTCTAAATAAATGTCAATTCCTTTTAGAAGAACCCACAGCTGACTTTCTAAATATCCTTGTCACTGTTCCCATTTGGGTTTTCTTCAGTAATTTAAGTTCACCCTGAGAATTTTCTCTACATTTTTAATGGGAATTACCTAAAATCTTGTCAATACTGTATTTCTTATACACTGGGTTTCATCCTGGGATGTTTGGGGCTGTGGTTTGTGGGACAAATCAGAAAATATTCTGATCAAGCCTCAATCAATGTGGAAATCTCTGTTTTCTTGCATCCTGGCCCAGGACTTTGAATGTGGAATTTCACGAGTAAATATTGGATTGAATTCGTTGAATCCACAAAGTGGATTTTTGCCACTGAAGGATTTCATTGTGGAGGGTGATTTAAGGTTGTTCTCACCCTCGGTGTTACGAAATTCATCTGTCCACGCTCCCAAAATCCCTTCCAGCTGTTTCCAAAGATCATTTATTAACATCTGCAGCAAGGTTGGTTTTGCTCCACAGGAGAAGAGCAGAAGAAATCCCATAGAATCAGTCAGAATATGAGTGGATCTCAGCACTGCAGCTGAATTTTTTAGGATAAACTGTAAAAAATGCTTGTAGCACAAATTTTCTTCCTCATTCCTCATGTTTCCCCATCTGAAGAAACCAAAATAAATATAAGAGGGCTCAGCAGTGAGCCTGTGCCTGACACAGTTTGAATGTGGGTTAAGAAGACCAAAAAAAAGAGAAAAAAATAAAAAGGCAAAATAATTGTTATGCCTCACAACACACCCCCAGAGTCAACAGTCCGTGAGGAAGTAATTTCTGTCGACATATCAACATGGCAAATCGTCAACGTCCTCTTTAAAAAACCCAATATTTCTTCTAAATTTCCTTCAGATGGGAATGACTGATCCCCAAGAAAATGCAGAAGGACCTTGAAAGGAAAGGCTGCTGCAGTGGCTTGCAGGGACACGCTCCTCCCAAGCTTCCAGCACAATTATATGCTTATTACTTCGGAAGAGTTCGAAAACAAGCAAGCTGCAGCTTTTAATGAAGCTTTCATAGCAGAGAGAACTATGAAAAAGCATTTAAAGCAGCTCATCTCCTCCTCTATTCAGGCTCTCTTTCATTTCCAGAGGCAGTTGCGAGGAGAAATTGGATGCCATCCAGTTTGGGTTTATAAGGAAGCAGAAAAGGAGATAATGGCGGAAGTTTGTGCTTTTTTCCCCCATGGAAATTTGATCATCCTCAACGTTTGATCAGATTTTGAGGAACACGAGACAAAAAAACCCAGCGGATATTTCCAATCATGCATTTTAAAAACCTCAAAAGAGCTTTGCAGAGCCTCCCTGCATCCAGAGCTGCTTCGGAGTTTTGTTTTTAATTATTTGGGGGGAAGATGTAGAACATAACCAGTTCCTTAGCCCTGGCATGTGATTATAAAAGCCTGACTCAGAGCATCTCCAAGTTCTGCTTACAATGCACAGACATACATCCAGCCCTTTGTACTGTCAGGCTGCCTCCCTAACAAGCCAGAAATATGTATGTGAGTGGAGAAGACATTCCAGGATCAGAGGAGCAGTCACTTAACAATATGTCATGGAGACTGATCCCTTTGTCAGCCCACAAAAGCTCAGTGTGACCCCAAAGGAGGTATCTTTCATTATGGGGGATGCCATTTTCTTGCCCTTTTATGGCTTTTTTTTATTGCCAGCATTATTCACAATTCCCTAATTAGAGAGGATAACGTTGGTACACTGGTTTTTACTCTTCAGTTTGGGTGCACACAGGTGTATTTGTGCAGTAAGTTGGAATAATATTGCTTTTCCTCTCTGTTTTTCTGTACAGAGTTCAGTGGGCCACAATATTTTTCTGCTCTAATGCTGTGATCTCACATATGCCCACAAAAAGATGAGGCTGAGCAGCCTGTTCATTTGTTTTTCAATTTAAAAGAGCTCATTTGAAACTTTGCAACCAAAGCTTATTTCAGGTTTTATTTCTAAAAGAACACTTCACCCTTTCAGTGAGAAAAGTAGCACGTGTTGACATTGTCCAAAATTGTCCAAATTCAAGCACCTGAACTCAGGCTCTCACCTTCCCTTTGGTGCTCCTGGCTTTGCATGCCAACACGGAACACAAATCCTCAGTGTGGGAAAAATAAAGCCATTGCTTTGTAGGCGCCTAAAATTTGGCCAGGAGAATTTACAAAGGATATTGTTTTTGCTTTTACTGATTTCTTACGAATTGCTGCTCACAGCGGAGCATAAAGCCTTGAACTTCAAAAGAACAAAAGATGGGATATTTCTGGGTTCCCAACAAGTTCCTGGACAATTGTGAAGCAATCTCATCACACAGCAAGGGAGCACAAACTTCCCCAAATCTTCTTTTTCCAGACCTTGGAGAGCCACAGCTCTGTGGCATTTTGAGGGAAGCTGTGAATCAATTCCCTGCTCAGGATTTCACTTGACAAACTCAGCACAGCCCTAAATGTCATCTGTGGGGAAGTGACTCCTGTATTTGTTTATTTTTCTGTCCATATTTCACTTTCAGAAGCCAATGAGGGGATTTTACAGCAGGGCTGGTGAAGTTCTCCAACTCCAGCCCAGCTGTAAAACCCACAGTAGAGTTTTCTCCTTTTTACATCCTGGCAATGAGTTTTGGTCCTGTCAGTTAAACCCACCTCAGAGGAGAAAGGAAGAGAGAAATGATTGCTCAGTGAATCTCAGAAGAATTATGGAGTTGTACAGCCCCAGAAGGATTTCAGGCAGTTTTATATTGCCCGGCTCAGCTCACATTTATTTTGTCTGTCTCAGTGTCTGAGCTATGTGATGGGTAGAGAAAACTTCCTCTGCTGCCTGATGGATCTGAGCAATCTGGTGTGGATCTGGCTGGATGGAACAGAGAAGAGAGTTCTTAGCTGCACAGAAGGCCAAAATCTGTGCTGTTATTTATATATTTTTATTTTATCTTTTTTATTTTATCTCTATCTATATTTTTATTTATATATGTTGTAATTATATATTTATTTTATCTGTGTTATTTTATCTCTATCTACATTTATCTTTATCTGTATTGTAATGATATATTTCTTTTATCTTCTTAATTTTAGCTGTATCTATATTTATAATTATCTGTGTTGTATTTATATATTTATTTTATTATGCTATAATTTAATGCAAGCAAGTACTAGAGAGTGTTTAAAACTAGTTTTTACATAGAGAAAAACAAAGAGTCACTAAAGAATTAGGAATTTTTTACCAGTTAAATGCTTCCATATAAACTTATTTATGTCCAACTGCTTGAACTCAGAGGAGGAATAACTGCAGCAATCTGGAAATCTGTGCTGCAAACGTAACTCTCTTCTAGATAAAAACATAAACATATCCTAAATCAGAGTAATTATCCAATTGTGCAGGGTTCTGACTACGCGAGACACTCAAAAACTCTCCCAAGAACCTGGAGATACTCTGAGGAAAGTGTTCTGCCAGAGAAGATTTATCCACAGTTTCACCTGATAAGGTTGTTCATCTTGTTTTGAGCAGTGTAATTTGCCCTCCTCAGCACGCTGCCTTACATTCATATATGTAGAGAAGAACTGGATTGATTATCTTCAGGCTTCCTGCCACTAAACTCAGCAAATTAGCTGCTCATGATTCCAGCAAATGACTGCTCTTGCTTTTTTTCCTGGTGCTCCGGGAGAAATTGAACTGCAAAGCTTTGGCTGGGAAGCCAAGAACTTGCTCAGAAACTCCCCAAAGAGGAAAAAGCTGGAGAGCTGCTGTTAGAATTGCTCCAGAGGTACAGGAAAATACGGGATGGTTGTGGTGTCCGATAGAATGCAAGGAAATGGAGCTCTGTTTCTCTTGGTGCCTTTCCTGCAGCGAGATCGGGTCTTGTGGGTCACACTCAGAGAACCACGGATGGTTGGGTTGGAAGGGACCTTAAATCCCCTGTTGGGGACTCCACCACCACCCTGAGCAGCTGTGCCAGGGCTGGAAAACCCTTTCCATGAATAATTTTCCTAAATATCCACCCTGAGGCTCCCCTGGCCCAGCCTGAGGCCGTTCCCTCTCCTCCTGTCCCTGTTCCCTGGGATAAGATCCCAAATCCCCCCGGCTGTCCCCTCCTGTCAGGAGCTGTGCAGAGCCACAGGGGCCCCCCTGATCCCCCTTTTCTCCTTCCCAGCTCCCTCAGCCCCTCCTGGTGCCCCAAACCCTTCCCAGCTCCCTCAGCCCCTCCTGGTGCCCCAAACCCTTCCCAGCTCCCTCAGCCCCTCCTGGTGCCCCAAACCCTTCCCAGCTCCCTCAGCCCCTCCTGGTGCTCCAGGCCCTTCACCAGCTTCATTCCCTTCCCTGGACATGCTCCATCCCCTCAAAGTTCTTATTTTGGGGGGATTTCACTGCCCTGGTGCTGCTGGACACAAGCAGGATGCCATTCCTGATGTGACCCCCAAACCAGGAGCAAACCCAGCCTCTAAAATCAGGGTTTAAGCTGAACTTCACTCCACCAAGCCTCCATTTCTCAGGATTTACCTTCACCAAGCCTCCATTTCTCAGGATTTTCCTTGTGTCCACCCCCAGTCCTGTCAGGAGTGAGCATCTCACAAAGCCACAGAGCGTCAGCTCAGCTCTACAGCCGTGGGATGTGGGACAAATCACTTTAATTTTGTCTCCTGCTTTTCCTTTCACCTCAACAATGCGCTCTCTGCCACTTGGGAGAAACTGCTTATTTCCTTTGGCCGTTGCATGGACTTTGAGTCCAAATGAGAAATGATAATCCATCATTTCTCAACTGTGCTCTCTGCAAAAATAAAAACAAAATAGGGAAAAAAAGTGAAAAAAGCTAATTCCAAGCTGGGAGGAGATGGGATTCTTCAAGGAGTAGTGACATCTTTCAGATTTGAGAATATTCTGAGCTAAAACTGCTGCAGCTGGAAGGTGCTGAGAACAGGACAGGCATGGCCTTGCTGACACAGGGTCTTTGATGGATGTGAATTTGAGGGAAAATCCCAATTTTCAGAGAAATTATGATTTGAATGCTGCAGGGAGACGGAAAGCCCTGGGCTCCAGGACTCTGGGTTGCAGCTCTGGGTGTTTACTTGATGTTTATATTGAGAAAAAGTTTAACCAAGTTCAAATTCACCACTTTTATTCCTCTCTGATCATTAATTTTACCTAAACAATCCCTTCTCTGAATATAAATTTGTCAGATGGGTTTCTTAGATGCTGAAGTAGGAGAATGAAGCTCTGAGTTCTGTGTGAACCCCTGGTGTGGTGGCACCCAGCCCCACCCAGTACAATTTGATCATTTCCCTCTCATTTCTCCTCAATCTCAGTAATTCCAACCCCCCTCTTCTTCCTTTGTCTTTTAAATGTTATTTGTATCATTTTATCCTCCTTGTTCATTTTTTTTCCTCCCTTCCATAAAACCCAATAAAATATTAATGTGGCATAACAAATCTGTCTGTGCTGGGAGTCTCTTGGAACTATTGATGAAGCCATGAATAAATTATGAATCTTGATTTTGCTTGTGGTATATCAGATTTCACGTGTTTATTACATTTTCTGTGAAGTCAGCTCATCCAAGAGCTTTTAGTTTTGTTTGCCTGCTTTTATTTTAGGTAGCCCTTGATTTATTAACCTTTGGAAAATCTAATGTCTGATGTAGTGGAACCTAAAATATGAAAATTCCATTTAGATCAATTTTTGTTGGTTTTGTTATCCCTAAAGGGAAAAAAAAAAAAAAAAGAAAAAATCCAGCCCTCTGCTTATCCTAGAAAAAAATAAAAAGACAAATATATTTTTTTTCTTTATGCTATTGAGCTGCATCTTCCAATATCACCTTGGCCTAAGGAAAAAACTTCCAAATGTGATGAGTAGTGCTCACTATAAAAAAAAAGGAAAATCCCCAAACCCTGAGTATTGTAGCAGTAATTCTATTAATTCTGTTTTCTTTGGGAAAAATGTCGCTCTTTAGCAATCTTAATCAAATTTTTATTCCAATTAGAGACTAATATGAAAGTTTGTGTGAGTTGCTCTTTCTGAAATTAATTATGATGCAATATTAATATTTGAAAATTTTAAAAGACATTCTGAAAGATCTTTTCAAATTTGAAGCTGCAGGTAGTATTATGATAAATTCATAATTGTTGTTTAGGCCTATTTCTTATTAAATATTTCTCAGGTAAACTCTGCCTTGTGCTTCAAATGACATGAAGTCCAAAAGTTCTGCAAAGGCCACCCAAGGAGGGGACACCAAAGGGGGAACTGAAATCCATGAGGAGAAAGGTGAGGAAATCTGACTCCCAGGTAATGTTACCTGGTAAAAGTCCTCCAAACTCACAAGGTTAACCAGAGCTCTAAGGGAAAATTCAGTGTTTGGCTCACAATTAGCATTTATAATTATTATTAATTATCAGTAGGAATAGACAAACACCGCAGTGAGAGGGCAAAGCAGGACAGAGGATTTTGGTGTTTTCTGCTTTGTTTTAAGCACAACACATCAAAAAAAAAGTGGTCTTCCTTCATATATTGCAGTTATTCAGTTCCTTAGAATGCAAATCAAGATGAATAATTAGGAACAAACAGCCAGCTCTAATTCTCCAATAGTTCTCCTGTTTTAGGTGTGCAGGGTCACTCCTGTGGCTCTGGGTTACCTCTCCCAGACCTTTGCATCAGGTTGTGATGAGTAAAGCATTCTCACAGAAATAAAGGGATTTTCCCCCACCTCCCCTAGAGAAGAATGAATAATTGCCAGGTAATTTCAATTTAATTCCACCCTCTGGGAGAGGGTGCAGCAGCACCTCCCACCAGCCCTGCACTTGGTGATTCTGCTGCCCACCTCTTGCCAGAGCCTGTAAGTGGCTGAATCCATAAACCCCTGACAACAGGGTGGAAAATGTCCAGTTGGATGAGAAAAGGCAGCTCAGAGCAGCGCACTGGAATGCAGATGAGTTTCTCCAGTGTGGCACTGAGGGATTCTCATGGGATGAATGTGACAAATGGCCAAGGCAGGTACAACCCCAGCTGCAGCCACCCCTCAAGCAAACGCAAACTCTGAGGTCACTCCTTCAACCACTCTGCTCAGGACAGAAAATGAAAGATGGTGATAGGACTTGTGATACCTAAAAAATGAGCCAAATTTGCAGTGAGAAAATGCATTGCATCCTCATTGCATCACGGGTTTCCACCAATTTTCCCCCTTTTTTTTGGTACTGAAACGCTCCCTGAAGGAATGGTGGTCGTTGTCTCCTGTGGATCTCAGACAAAAGAGGCTGCTTTATCGATCTCCACTCCTTGCTGCAAAGGTATAATTAAAAATAAGCATTAAAGCTGATTCCAGCCTAAGCTGGCACTCCAGAGCTGACTGTGTACAATAAAAATCACCTCATGTTCTCCTCGTCAGGAGAGCCCTCACTGATCCAATTTCAGAGTTGTGCAGAGGTAATTGAAGGCTGCAGGAGGTTGTTCTGCACAAGCCCAGATTAGGACTCAGCTGAGAACGTGTCAGATGCAGCCACAGCTCAGCCCCATCTCCTGCAGCTTTTGGGGAGGATCAGGACGGGGCTGAAGGTGAAAAGTCCAGCACTCTGCACACTCAAAAATTAACACTGTTTAAATACACCCGGCAGTGGATATGTGCTGTTTTTAATTAGCAATTACTTATAAAAGTGGGATTAATCTTTTAGAATGTTGAACTTGTGTGCTCTGACAGCTTGGTTGGGTTTTTCTGGCTGGGAGGAAATACTGCCAGATGATCTCTGAGACAGGAAGATCATTCTCTGAGTACATAAACAGTATGAATATATATGCCATGAATATATTTATAAATATGGTCAGGATAGGCTCTGTTTAACCAGGAAAGGTCAGGATTGAGCCCTCAGGAATCTCATTTCAGACAAACCCAAGCCTGCACTTCTATCACTGTTTACATGTGCTTGCTCCCATTTCACAGTGGAAATTGCCTCTATTAGAGTTTATTTTATACTTTGCTTGCAACTGGAACTCAGTAATTTTTTAATATATTGAGTTCTCAGACCTTGGGACATTGCTGTGCAAGGATGAAAAGCACCTCAGCCCTTGTGCAGCCTGTCCTGGAATCCAGCACCACCCCAGAACCCCAAATTGCCCAATTTTTTCTGCATTTCTTTTTAAAAACGAGTAAATAGGCTGTGATCTTATCCAGCTACTGATTTGTGTAGCTGCTGATCTTATATGCTTGGGTGGCAGATGGATGGTGCAAGCTGTAAAATACTAAGGCAAAGAGACGGGTAGCCTGTGAGATTACTAATCAATTTTCCAAAGAACTGTCTCACAGAAGGGCCAGCAGTAAATTGTTTCATATTTCTTTTTAATTTACACAAAACCATCTAAGGTGACCTGCTGGCATCTGTCTGTGTTGATTTTCATGTATTTTATTGGTCTTTTAGCACTGCTTCTATTGCTCATCAGCTACTCTGAATGTGTCTGTGAAGTTTCCCAAGGAAAATAAAGATGCTTACGGTGGAGATGATTTCCCTCATTTTGGGACACATTATATTTATTAATGTAATGCTGAATCTCTTCATATTTCTGCTTTGGAAAGTGTGAATGGCAATTTAGGCTCTCTTGTGCTGGGTGCTCTGCTTCTTAATGGGACGTATCCTGACAGCCAATCTCATGCACTGGATGAAAGAGATAAAACATGGGGAAGAAAAATTATCAGCAGCCTCTTTCACAGAGACAGAGCTGAGTAAGGGAAGGCTCGTTTAATTCACATAAAATAATCTGTGGCATGGTCAGGGGCTGAACTTTGATGTTGGGCTCTTCTCAAGGCCAGGCACACACACACATCCATGCTCAGTTTCAAAGGAATAAAGATGAATCTCTTGGAAAAAGCCAGAATTAATTGAGAGGAAACAGAAATCTGCAAAACTGGAAATTTGAAAGTTACTGTTGATGGGAGAAACATTAAAAAACTGTCTGTATATCACTTGCATTTTCTAAGTTTTTCAAATGATAGCAGCTTTGATTTTGGAGTGTGGGGAAGATGATCTGCCAGCTTCTTTAAAATTTGCTTTGTTTCTCAGAGAAGAAAGAAGAAAGTCTTGAAGTTTAAAAACAATAATTGAAGTTTGTTAATTTGCAGCTCTTTGCTTTTGCCTTCAAATAATTGCACTGTAACATCTCAAGAAGGGTGTGTGATAGTTGCTGCAATAACACTTCTAATGAAGAGATTTGCTTTTGCTATTAATACATCTGAAGAAATCTTGGCAAAGCTTTCATGAAAAACTCATTGGACTTTTCTACCCGTGCCTACAACCCAACATCTGATTATCCCCTTTGTTATTTCCATCAGGCACTAAGAGAGTTTCACATGGCTTAGAAATTGAGGACAACATCCTCAGCTGCTCTGAGTGGGAAAACTGCCTGGGCTCCCTCAATTACACCCACAAGGATCTCCCTCCTACCTCAGACAATAAAACCCATTTATGTCAGCAACAGCAAGATGCTGCTTCAACAGAAGGAAAATACCCCTTAAACGAATTTATTTTCTCTTTAACTTCCTATGTGAGTGTAATTTTTTATAATAAGAGGAAAATCCTGGGTAGGACAAACGGTTTCAATATTGAAATAAGGAGATTAAACTGGTTGTTGTGAGTTTACTGAATCTGCAGAAGGCAAGCAGTGAGATGATAAGAGAATTAGGGGAGACACAGCAAGCAGGAGCAGGAATTAGGGATGCCAAGAGCAGAGCTTGGTAACACACTCCTGAATCCTCATGGGCTGGGAAGTTTGGATCTGTGATCAGTGACACCAAAACCTCAGGTGATTTATTCATAAAGGCTTTGCTTAGCTTTGAAGTCAGAGAGAATTTTCCCTTAGTAAGGGCTTCAAGATGAGACCCCAGATGACAAAAGGCACTGGATCAAGGAGGGTGTAGTAAGTTAGTGAAATGCAGGATGGCATTTCTGCTCATTCAAAGTCATTTCCCAGCCCTCAGCCTAGGCTGGGAGCCAAGCAAAGCAAGGCCTTCATTAGCAATGAATCACAAACTTCACAAAATAAAGACAATCTTCAGCTCACTGAATTTATGGGGGAAAAACCCCAACCCTCCCCCGTGACCAGACTTCAGCTGAATATTACAATATTTACAGCAAAGGATGTAAACCTTGACAGGGGGGTGACAAAACCAACACCAACTCTGGGTTTGCCTTTTATAACCCAACCACACCAGCAAATCCTAATTTTCATTGGGCTTCAAGTCTCACTTCGAGCCCTGAAGAAGAAGACTAAAGGTCCCCCACATCAGGATAATGAAGGGTGTGTGCCCTCTTCTGCAGAGACATTGTTAACTGGTTCAGGAGCACTTTTATTTCTTGCATGTGTCTGCTGCAGGATCTACAGGAGCTGGGAAATGAAACCCCACTTCACAGCAAAGTAGAGCTTTTGCCTCTTTCTTTTCAGGGCTGCTCTCAAGGACAAGGGGTTATTAGTGGCCTATCACTCTCCAGGGCAGGAACTTTTCAGGCTTCAGAAATTTTTACCCTGTTGAGTGAATGCAACCCATTGAATTTCTTTATTGCTTTCATGTTGCTAAGGTCTACTTCGATTTTTGAGAAAATAATTAACTGCTACTCAAGCCAGGAGAATGAAACTGGAAGCGCAAGAGTAACACAAAGAAATCCTCAAATAACCTTGGAATAGTATGAGCTGATTTTTTATTTAGCTACTAGTTCTAAAAAATCAAGGGAAATCATTTTGGATTGCCTTTAACAAAAGCATTTGAAACCCTTTTGAGCCAAAAGTAAAACTGGAGGTTAGCTTGTGAAATGAAATCCTCCACTTGTTCCAGGCTTCTAAATACTTTGAGATTGTCTAATATTCAATTTTTTAAAAGTGAATACAATACTCAGTAAAACTTTAAAATTATTAGCTTGAACCTTTTTTTCCTCCACAAATTGTATCACCTTTTTTTTTTTTTTTTATTAAATAACTAGATGCAACTGACAAAGCGTTATATTAGTAATACAAGTGGATTCATCTCTGTGTTTTTGGAAAAGCAATAGGCATTTTTCTTTTCCTAAGAACAAGTCTGATCAATAAATCAGAACAGAAATGACTATGTGTGCAAGGTGAAAAAAAGGTTTTTGTTAGTAAGTCCCATATCCAGAGATAAAAATTAAAAAATATATGTTTAATTTTGTTGTCCCTGAAAAATCTGTGTGTGCAGACTGTGAAACAGAAGAGGAACAATTTTTCCTCCAGCTGGAAGTGGTGGTGGAGGACTGGGCACATCCTTTTATTTTCCTAGGGATGCACTGAGGAGCAGAGAACTCAGAGTAAGCAGAACAGGATTCCATAAAGGGGAAAATAGTTTTTTTATTTGGAGGTGAGGAAAAGAGCAAAAGATGCAATTCCCAGCACATCCTTGGGAACATCTCAGGGCTCCTGCCATCCCCACTCACACCCAGGTCCTGCAGTTCTGTGCTGCAGCAATTGATATTGGCAGGGATCTTTGTGCTGGAAACTGGGGAGAGGACAAGCCTTCCACTCCACTTTAGCAATGAAAAAGTGTTCTTGGTGTTGTTTCCATTATTATCTAAGGCTCAGCAACTGAAACATGCAGGTGGAAAAGTAGCAAGTTGAAATTATTCAGAGTTCCTCTGAGTCTGTGCATCTTTATTTCCATTTAATTTGGAATGCAGAGGGCTCACACTGGGAGATCTCAGCCCAAGGAAACAAGACACTAAACCAGCAATGGAATCCAAGGAGCTGTGATTTCCTGGGCAAGGGCATTTGGCAAACTGGTAACATTTAAAAATGTATTTCAAAGTTTTTATACAACAATATTTGTGCAAATTCCCTAAGAATCCACAGAGGTGTCAAAGGCATTTCAACAAGCAATGATGGGGGCCAGCAGTGGCAAGAATTTGGCCATTAAATACAGATGATGGAAATGTTCAAAAACAGGTAGATGTGGCTCCTTACCTTGAAGGTCTTTTCCAACCTGAATGATTCCAGGATCCTGTGGGATGAGTCACTCAGGAAAAGGCAAGGTCTGTCAATTTTATTGACATTTGCATCTGTCATAGCAAACACCTCTGTACTTCACAAATATATTTTAACCAAACCACTCTTTAAACCTTCAGGCGTATTTTTCTTATAATTTTTTAGTTACATAATCAAGTTCCTAATTCTTCCTGTTGAAAATTGAAAAATCCTGGCTATATTTGTTGTCTTGCATTTTAAAAGTCTTAAAAATTTAGAAAATTTCACTTTTTTTGTATTGTAAAACTATCCTTGAGCTAATAGCCTGCAAGTCAGCTTCAGGAAACTAATGGTACAGCCAGGGAAAATCAGGTGTATTTGAGTTTTCATCTTATTGGAAAGGTTCAAAATACAACCCACAGGAATTGATTTAAGTGTCAAAGTAGGTATTATAAAAATGAAAATTAACTGTCAAAGAGTAAATAAAAGGAAGAAAAGATGTGACACATCTATTCAGTCCTTGCTAACACAAGCCAGGGTCACCTGTCCTGAAAGCAATATTGGTATATGTCTCTTTAATCATATTTGAAAGCCTTTTCTTCACAAAAAAATTCTATTTTCCATAAGCTACTCCAGTTTTTAGCCATCTTTACTGTTATAAAAAAGAAAGATTGTCTTAATAAGCTCCCTTTGGGATTTTTTTATCCAGGCAGCACAAAACACTTTACTCAGGAAATTATCCTGAAATTATTTCATTCCTGATGCAGTTTTTCCAGCCTGACCCTACAAAGGGCATGGTCTCTGTCATTCCAATTTTTACTTCATCCAAGCAGCACCACTAAAGAAAATATCACATTTTTGGGGAAAAGCACTTGGGCAGGGTGGTGGAGCAGGAGTGGGGTCAGTGGTGGTGCTCAAGGTTGGCTCTCAAGCTCCTCCAAACTCTCCCTGGTGTTTGTGCCCCTCTCCCTTCTCCCAAAACTTGTCCTGCTGCTGCCTTGTGCAGGCTGCCCTGGAGCAGAGGCTGGGCAGAGTCCCAGAATAAAGCAGGGATTTATCCAAAGGATCTCCTCCATGGATCCACCTTGGGCAGCACCAGAGCCCAGCCAGGGCTGCACCCAAGATGAACCAAAATGGCCCCAAAATGCACGAGCGCTGCCGGGGTCTGTCCCTGGGATCAGCTCTGCTCCATTTGCACCTTGCAGTTCATTGTCCCATTCCAGCTTCAGCCCAGGCAGTCCCACCCTGCTTGTTTTTCTCTCTCCAGCCCACGGGGTTTGTGCTCCTGGGCTGAGATTTGGGTCATTTGTCCTTGGTGCCCAGCTGGAGCAGGAATTGTTTTGTCTCCCTGCTCTGTGCACAGAGCTCAGCATCCCCTGATATGAAGCCTAGACCCCACACTAAAGCAGCACAGAATGTGAAAAATAGAAAAACCAAACCTGAGGCATCACAGGAAGAGCCTCTGAGCATTTCTTCTGTCCTGACACCTCCCATGGATGGGGATCTCCCACGCTGTGGACCCCAAGATCAAGCTGGGTTTTGTGGATGATCCAGGAACTCCCACATCAAACTTCATTTGACTTTGGACATGCTGGTATTTGTGGGACCAAAAGAGCAGCTTTTATTGGAAAGTTTCATTCAGGAGAATAAATTAAATCCAGACATGTAGAATGTGTTTAAACTTTGGGACAGCAGAGACCATCAGTAAATAGAGGCACTCGAAGCAGGCAGTGTTTGGGCTATAGGGGAGACATCAAGGGACAGCTTGGAAGATAATGTATTAGAATTATACAGCAATCTTGTCATCAGTGACCCAGGAGTGTTTACAGGACTCTGCTGAAGCTTTTTGAACCAAAGTGTTGTCCAAAATAACCTTGGCATGAACAAAACCAGCAGCAATTGACTGTCATTAATTATGGATAGGTGCAGAGAGGATATAGCTTTGTGCAAAATCAAATCATTCCCAAACTCCACGGAAAGCAGGCTGCTCTGTCAGCAAATGTGGTCCTTGCCTTACCTTCCTCTCTGGGTGATTGGAGAGAGGCATAATGAGGTTATTGTGCATGGAAGGAAATGGTCAAGGGCTCAAATGCCAGCAGGTCACGAAACTTTAATATCAGAACCACTCCAAATGATTGTGTGGGCTCATCAGCTGTAAATGACATAAAAAATGTTAAAACTTCAGTGTACAGAATGACACAACACACCAGGTTACCACATAATCCAGGAGCTGAGCAGGAGCAACTGTTTTCAATATCAAGGAAAAATAATATTTCATAGCAATGCAGCTGGTGTAGCACACTGAAATACGGGGGTTTCAACTCAATCAGAGTGTCACAGTGGTAAACTGTCTCATTGTCACAGGCAGACAACAATTTGATATAGAAAATGATATTCAAAAATGCTAAATTGTGCATTTTAATGAATTTCATCTCAGAACAAAGGTTATCATGTTTTGTGAGAGATAACAGGGTGGCAGGCCCATGGATGTGGGCACTGCATTGTGCACCTGGCACAAATGCCACGAGAGAATAAAAGGTGAAGTATGTTCCTATAAGAGACAGATCTTGAATCTTTATATCTTAATATTATAGTCTGATTTGGTTGGCATTATCAATGTTTTGCTTGGATTCAAAATCTAAATAGCCATTAAAATTGTCTTCCAAGGAGAAATTCCAAATCTCATTTAAATATTTTATCTTGACACAAGAGCAGAGCCAGACTTAATTTCTTAAACCACACTGAAATTACTGGAGGTTTTGAGGAGGGTCTATTGGGAAGGCATCAATCAATCCCACTCGTTCCACCCCAAATGTTTATCATTAAATTGTCCTCAGAACTATTTTCATTGTCTGCCACCTGACAACTGAAACCTGATTTTAGTTCCACCTCAGCTTCCTGCACCACAGCATCAGCTTTCATCCTGCTAATTCTTCCAGACTGACATGTGCTGTGGATTATTTGCACTTGTCCAGTAACTCCTAAAGAATGGCATTTAATTCCCAGCCACTATGGGAGGTTCAGCTTGCATTTTCTGCTGTTGTTGCAGCTTCACTGTCTGATTTTAAATGTCCCATTACATTTTGGGAGTCAATAATATAATCTATCAATATCTATCTATCTATCTATCTATCTATCTATCTATCTATCTATCTATCTATCTATCTATATCTATATCTATATAATCTATATCTATATCTATCTATATCATCTATATCTATATAAAATCGATAACATCTATATAATCTATATCTCTATGTAAATATTTTTAATTTCTCATAAAGCAGCATTTTACCATGTCCCACAGGCCCAGCAGCTGAGCTAGGAAAACCTACCCACATTCCCAGCCTTGGCTTGAGCTGAAATGAGTCAATCTTTTCCCTTTTTCTATTTCTCTTTCTTTTCTCTTTTCTCTTTTCCCCCTTCCTTTGCCAGGGTATATTTGCATAGTTCCACTGCCACCACCAAGGCTGGTTGCCACTTTGCTCAGGTTCTTTATCTTTGTTCTTCCAGCATTTTGCTTTAGATCAAACTCATGTCAAACCTTTGTGGAAGAATATTTTTGTCTGAGCTCTGTATATTTTGATTCCTTCCTTCACAGCCGCTTTATTTTCCCTGTAAGGAGGGGACTTTCACACATTCTCTTTTATTTTATTTTAAGTTGTTGGTGTTTTTTTTTTTTTTTTTTCATCTGGCTTCAGAGCAGTTGCTGTAGAGCTCTACAACTCTGTGTAAGAGCACACCCAGCATAACCAGGGCTCTGATTTTCCTGGTGCACTAACTGGAGGTGTTATGGCTGCTCCAGAGTGCAGTGCTGAGATCAGCACCGAGCCCACCCCGACTGCAGCACAGCCCTGAGCTCATAAACCCAGATAAAATACAGCTCCACGAGAGCTGCTTAAACACACCAGCTATTACTGCCTGGCAGTAGATAAATATCAAATATTAATATTTTTATTAACTGAGAATTCGGAAAGTAATCTAATTAGCTGCCTAATAAAGAAAAATATTTGCCCAGGAATTAATCACACCTTGAGATAGTTCACTCCATTAGTTTTGACATCTTCATCTGAAGGAGCTGCCTCTGCATCCCAGTCTGGGCACCATTAAATGCAATTAATTGGGAGGAAACAGCTGCTGTTGTATCATTTGCTATGACCGAGATAGAGATGTGAATACAAAGCTTTTTGTTAGAAATATTTTCCAGATGAATTCTGATTGTTCTGGAAGTCAGCAGGCTCCAGCAGGAGAGAGTTGGGAAATGTGCTCTCCCCAGGATGGAGACAGGGAGGGATTTCTCCACTCTCTGCTGGCTTTAGGCCACCCCTTGAGCTTGCTCATGCCTTGGGGTCTTCACAGCAGCTTCATGGGAGTGGAAATTGTGCTTGGGAAAAGGACAGATATTTTCCATGTTTCAAACAGAAAGAACTTGCATGGTCATGTCTCAGGGACCAACACAGCAAACAGGAAAACAAAGGGATGAGATTATGCCAGCCCAACCTGTGCAAACTCTCAGGGTTCTTTCCTAGAATAGACATTAAAGTCAATTTTCCTGACTAGTGTTAAGATACCCAAGTGACGAGATACCCTGAGGGATTTTTTTATGATACTTCTCTACCTCCTGTCCTGATGTTCAACCTTCATTTTTCTTTTTCTTACTCTTCATGAAATTACCCCAGGTTATGAAATTAAGCACATTCTATCATTTAATTGCTCTATTCTCTGACTCTGCAGCTTAAAAAGCAGCAAAAAAATACCAGCAAAACTGAACTAACAGATGTTGTAGTTGAAATAAAGCAATGCTAATTATTTATACTTTATGAAAAAAAATCCCATTTGTAAGTTTAATGCTACACCACATCTAAATATTGGTAATAATGGAATATAGAACCTTTATAGTCTTCAGGCATAATTGGTTTGCTTTTTCTTTTTTCATAAAGAGAAAATCAGTTGCAGATTTTAAAGGATTTGTCTGAGGTGTTGCAGAGGGATGGGACAGAAATTCTGTGCTCCTGCTCATCCCTTTGCCCTAAATCTCCCTTTTCTCCTTGTAATGCTCCAAACTAATTCATGGATGTGTGAATCCATGTCAAGCACAGCCTGCCATGATCTAAGATGTGCTTGTGCTTCTGCTTACAACAGGAGAACAATAAAAACTAAACACCTCCAAAGCCCTGAGGCAAAACCCGGAGTAAGTGGTGTTAGACGAGGATGAGTTTAAACAAAACCAAAATGTTTGTTTGAGATGACAGGGAAGATCCAAGGAATTATCTTCCTTGCCAGGCCGTAAAATTAAGTGGAAAGAAGCAGCCGTAAAACACCGAGGAGGAAAGGTGGTTTCATTTCTGCACGGGTTTGTAGAGCTTTTAAGCTGCACACCTTTGCTCCAGCCCTACCCAGCACGTCTGCCGCCAAAGATAGAACATGATTTAAATTTCCTCCAGGCTCCCCAGCCTTTCAGCATCACTGATAGCACAGCAACAGTAATCCTCACCTCCTGCCTCCTGCATTCGCTCAGAGTCTCTTTAGTGCCTCAAATTCGTGGTTTTTCCAATAATGAAGCCTTTCTGCTGATAAAACTCTTACATATTTAAATGGCATGTTCAAGCAAATGGAGTCTCCTCTTCTAAACTTCGAGGCAAGACGAGCAAAAAAGAGCCCAATTTAAGGGAGGGAGACTCAACCAGATGGGTAAAATAGGTTCTCTGTGTGCCTGCACTAAAATGAGAGGAGATATAAAGCAGCATGAATTGGTCTTCTAAAAACCTCTTAATGCAGTCTCTTCACTGTCCTTTTGCTTTTATAATACTTGAAAAATGTTGTTATTTTTTGTTTGTAGGTTTTTCCCCCCTTCTGGCTGGAAGTCAAGCTTCCCTCCAACCTCAGCTGGCATGCCCTGGGAATTTTCAGGACTCGAAAAACTCTTCGTAAGAAAGTTTGCCTTCAGATGGCCACAGCCACCTTATTTCCAAGGCTGCTGGAAGCTGGGCTTTGGGAAAGGGGCTCTGGCTGGCAGAACTTTGTGTCTACACCCAAACACCCAAACAAGAGCCTGAATTCAGTGTCATGCTGCTCTGCTCTTTAGGCCTTAATGAGAGCACTCAATGAGCCACCTCAGGCCTTCTAAGGAGTGGAAATTGAGGCAATCATTCCCCAAAAAGTTGCCTCAAAAGCTTTGATTGCTTGGTGGAAGCAGAGTCTCTGCAAAGCTTCCTCACTGGCAGGGCTGCAGGGATGTAAAAGCACATTATGGAGACCAAGGTGACAAGGGGGTTTTGAAGGAGAGCCCAAAGCACAATTCCTGCCCAGCAGGAGCTCACCCTGAATGGTTCACCTCAGGAAAAGCAAGGTTTACCTCATGAAAAGCAAGGTTTACCTCGGGGAAAGCCAGGTTTTAGTGCTATTTGGTGTTTCACACTTGTTGGGAGAGCTGTGAAAAAGAAACAACCATGGGGCCCTGGGGTGCTGCCCTGAGGCCTCCAGGCGCTCTCTGAGGCCTGGGGTCAGCAGAGGAGGAGCAGAGATTATTATGTGAGGCACAGAGAGAAAAATGGAACGAGCAGAATCTTCTCCAACCATTTTCCACATAAACAACCAGTCAATAAACCATAACAAAGGAGTGTGGAAGAATTTTTTTCCCCCTAAAATCACAGAAGTACCCTTGGGGCAAGACACCGATATCTGCTCTACATCAGAAGAACGTGGGCTGACATTCTAAGAATCCTAATTAATAATATTCCTAAATCTCATCAAGCCCCGACTTCTGGTGCAGAGATTTGCCCATTTTCTTGGATCAAAAACAAATCTGCTGGAATTAGAGGGCAGCCTCCTTGCACTGGTGGAAGCCCAAGATAAATGGCAGGAGACTCAGGCCAAGTGAGAAAGAACAGAGAGGGCAAAGCACAAGCTGGCTCCAGGGAGTGGAGAAGGGAAAAGAAGCTCAAAAATAACATTGAAAAATGGGGTTTTTTTGGTTATTTTTTTCCCTTTCCTATCCCTACCACTGAACACACCAACAAAAAAAAGGCTCCCAAGGGATGGTCAGAGGAAGATTATTGTGGAATCTTCACAATGCTTTAAAATGCCTTTTATTTCACCCACATTCATCTGAGAGACTGGGAAAAAGAGATAAGGAAAAGAGATGAAATGGTTCAGGGAATAAAATATTAACATATACACAACATGTCAGAAGCACAAATAATGGAATATCTGATATTTGACTGTTTTGAGCTTTGTGATTCCCCAAAAGCATTTTATTTGCATTAATTAAATGTACATTAATATCTTGCATCAGATTTTAAGGAATTTTAACAACTAGGGAGAGAGAAATCACCAATATTCACATATTGGTGGCATGGAAAGGAAATTCCCCATCTTTCACTCTTTTTCTGACATTTCTGTATTTCTCATTAGAAATTTTAGGAAAACTTTCAATGTGGTTCCTGGACCTACCGCCACAGGTATTATTTTTTTTTCCAATGTACTAAAAATATCAATATCAATAAATAATAGTGGCTACTGAGGAAGATTGTCTCTTCCTGCCTGGTGACACACAAAACTCTCCAGAGGACATAAATTAATGTAATTCAAAATTATAATTTTGTGTGTGTTGTACATGCATTTTCATGTATCAAGCTATGAAGCAGAGAAATTCACTTTAATTTTCCACTTCTCTTGGATGCAATGACAAAGTTAGGCTGATTCAGCACACCAGGAATAATTTTGACACTTGCAGTTACCAGATGAGGTTTAATATAGGAATTCAAGCTGTCAGGGGAAATCTGCAAGTGTTTGCAGATTCATGGGTTTATCCATAAATGTTTAAGAATTTGCAAGCATTAGAGGCCCATTTTCAAATAAAATTAAGAAAAAAAAAAAGAGAAGTAGAAGAAGAAGGAAAAAATACATTTTAATCATTAGGGGATTAAACTTAAGACAGCTAACAAAAATTTCTCCTCACTGATAGTGAAGCTGAGGCACAGAAAGAGATTTGTTAGAAATATTCCTGGTTTTTTGTTAAGATTAGTGATTACATCCCTTTGTGAAGCTGCATCTGTGTGCACATCTGCATCTCCCCCTCCCAACACAAAAGCAGCCTGGTTTGAAGGCTGTGCCATTAAATTCTCTCCCTACAACATTTCCCCAGGTGGATCCACTCTGTTAAAGGCCTTGAGAAAATACCAGATTGGGGTTTTGGAGAAAAAATGAGGAGAAAAAATGAGGATAAAAATCAGTGAGATTCTGAGCCCTGGCCCCAGAGTCACAGCATCTTATTGGGAACAAGAAGCAGCCAGAAATACATGGGAAGCTGCTGCTGCTGCTGCTTTTATCTTCTCCAAGATGTTCTCCAGGATCTGTCAGCCATGCAGCAGTGGGATCCATGCTCCCCAGTGGGACCAGGCGCCTGTTTCTCACAAACAAGCCATAAATGATATTATCAAGAGCTACATGAATAAGAAATCAACACCAGAACATATTTCAGGGCATCTCAAAATACAAAGAGGGATTTGTGCTGGGAGGGGGCGAGCTGGTGGGACTTTAGCAGGGAATTGATGGAAGGATTAATGCCTGGGGGGTTGTGGCAAGGGCTGAAAGTGTTTGCTGCAGGAGGAGATGGGCTCAGGGTCTCTATGTATACCCAAGTATAATATATATGATAAAACACCTGCATGGTGTTTTATCATATATATTATGATATATAATATATATGATATATATATTATATATTATATTATATGTAAATATCATACATATATATGTTATATATATAATATATAATGTATTATATAATTATATATACTATATATCATAATATATATCATATAATATATTATATATTATATATTATATATAATACATTATATGATATATATTATGTTATATAATATATATGATATATCATATTATATATTATATGATATTATATTATATATTATGATATATAACATCTGGAGATGTTTCCCTCTGGAGCACACCTTCAGCAAACCTGCCTGCTGTTCCTGTATGGGGAGGGCTTTTTGGGGGGTAGGTTCTGTTGGAAAAGGCTGGTGGAACCTCCACATTGCTGTGTGCTCCTGCAAAGGAGCCTGCAAGTGTTCCTGCACAGGGATTTTAAACAGAGAATGAATGTGAATCTGTGCTCATAAATTTCACAGAATCACAGAACGGTTTGGGTTTAAAGGCACCTCAATCATCTCATTCCAAACCTCCACCATGGGCAGGGAGCCTTCCACTGGAAGGATTTCACTTGAGGATGCTTTGCTTGAAGGTTTCAAGCCAAACCAAACTTCTGATGCTGTGATAAATTATTGGAAACCCCCACACATGTTGCAGATGTGATTTTTCAGGAGCACCCAGAATTTTCCTTGGCCTGTTTCCAATCCAAATGAAAAACCATTTTCTTGGAATCATGGAATGATTTGGGTTGGAAAAGGGACCTGAAAGCCCATCTAGTGCCACCTCAGCCATGGGCAGGGCCACCTTCCACTGTCCCAAGGCTGCTCCAAGCCCCAATGTCCAACCTGGCCCTGGACACTTCCAGGGATCCAGGAGGAGCCACAGCTTCTCTAGGAATTTTAATCCCATACCTCCCAGGGAGGAATTCCTTCCCAATAACCCATCTAAACCTCCTCTCTCCCAGTTTAAAACCATTTAAACATCTCCATTCCCAATCCAAAGCCTGGTGTAGAACTATCAGGTCAAGGTTAAAATTGTGCTTAACCTTGAGGATGGACTTTAGAATCAAAAAACGAAATAGCTTAAAGCTCCTCCAAATTGTAATATTCCCATCAAGAGATGACACAAAGAATTTAAGCCATAAGGTCAGGTTTTTTCTAAATTAATTAATTTCTAATATCAGTTTAAAACAAAGGTGGTCTCAGTGCAAATGCAAAGCTTGTTTGCAAATGCTTCACGAGTAGCAAAAAATATGGGGGATGTCTGACAGAGGTTAAAGCAGCAACACTGGCTCAGTGTTTTATATTTCATCTATTTTTTTTATTATTTTTTTGGTGTTTATACAGTGCTACGACTCACACATTTCAAGCACTAAGTGCAAATCATTTCTCTTCTACCACTGAGTGTTCCCATTCATCATCTGCATTACCCTTTCCTAAAGCAGGCAAAAAATAAAAACGTTTAAAAAAACAACCATGCTGAATCACTATTTTTTTAATGCTCTTGAAAAGAAGGAAAAAAACCCCCTTGTTTGTTGTGTTAGGACTAGAGCTATCAAGATTAAATCATGGAGAAGATGATCCTGTTCAGGCATTACAGAATTTTTGGGAAGTAGGAGTTCCATAAACAAGGAAGGACATTTGGCTGATCAGGTCTTAGGGAAGAGAGATGGACTTGATGAGTCTTGATTGTGTGACATTTTCCTAAATGATGCCCTTGAACCCATTTATTTTCCCAAAATGTGATGCCAAATTACCTTGAGGAAGCTGAAGGGTTTGTAGGAAGAAATGTCCTAATCATCATTAAAAAAAAGGGCAATAAAACCAGAAACCAATGAAAACTGATTTATCATCTACATACAAAATAACATTTTGTGGTCTTTTCTTATCATTTTGCTAAGGGATTCCTCTGCACCATGGAAATTGTTGAATGATTGGACTGCTAGTCTGCTAATTTTGAAATGTCCCTTGAAAAGGAGAGAAAATAGGTCAGAAATTAAAAGAACCCAAGTTAAATCTTAGATATTCAATAAATTGTTGCCTATAAGCAAAAAAAAAAGTTTATAAAGAGTCAAGATCTGTCTTCTTTAAAATGTGGTTTGCATGATTTTTTAAATAATATTATATTTAGGTTATTTGAGAACAGCGGAATTATTGCCAGTGAAGGCACTGGGTAGGGCAAACAGAAGGAGGAAAAGGAAACTCAAATCCTCTGAGAATGGTGAGTTCTCCCACACTGCTTTTTGACCACACTTCTCTGTTGACCACAGCCCCTGCTCCTGGGATTTGTGACTTGAGCCATTTTTGGAAGGGTTGGAAAGGAGCAGGATGAGGATCAGACACAAAGTCCCTGCGATCAATAATTCTCCTCCCGACCTCAGGTGGTTCATGTTTTATTTACAGGCACGGTTGCAGACTTGTCAGGGGCCGTTTGAGAAGGCACAGGTTAAAAGGAAGTTAAAGTAGATCTGGTCATACAGGAAATTCTCTTTTGGAAATTGGTCACCATTCTGCAGATATTGCTCCTCCAAGGCATTGGCAGATGCCACCTTCACCACCCTTTGCATGTCCCAAGCAGTCATGGATTAGACAATTTCTTAATTTTGAAAGTGAGACCAGCATTTTGGATATCTCATTTGTTGGGGTATTTGTATCTTTAAGCTAACACATTACTCAAAGGAAGTTGTTTCTCCACATCCAGTCGCTGTTCCCCATTTTCATTGTTCCAAAAGCATAAAAAATGAAAGAGGGAAAGGATGAACCAACTAATATCTCGTGGAGAAATTGATCTTTTATAAACACATATTGGGCAAAACTGTCTTTAATTTGTTGAAAAAATGTGTGAGACAATCCCAGTAAGGTCAGAGAAGATGTGAGCAAAGTGCTCCAGGTTTCATCCAGCAAAATATAAAATACAGGAGATTTGTCAGTGCCTTGCTCCCTGTAGGAGCATCCAGCTTTATGGTGAATTAGGAATGCTGAACACGGACAATTAGGAGGTTCATTCTGCTAAATTGTTTTAATTATTCTTGGCAGAGGCAGAACAATTCTATAAGAGTTATTTATGATTTTTTTTAATTAGTTGAGGAATTTGAATGAGGCACTGGAAACAATAGTGCACTTGATTAAATATGCACAGTGCAATTGGCAACTGAACCCTGGAGCTGAAGGCTGTGCTTGTCCAGCCTGGATGGCTTCCCTGCTTTTCCTGCACAGGAATTTTAAACATGTCATGAATTTGTGCTCATAAATTTCACAGAATCAGAGAATGGTTTGGGTTTGAAGGCACCTCAAAGATCATCTCATTCCAAACCTCCACCATGGGCAGGGAATCTTCCACTGAAAGGATTTCACTTGAGGATGCTTTGCTTGAAGGTTTCAAACCAAACCATACCTCTGATGCACTGATAAATTCTTGGAAAGCCCCATATATGTTACAGATGAGATTTTCCAGGAGAACCCAGAGTTTTCCATGGTCTGTTTCCAATCCAAGTGAAAATCCAATTGATTTTGGTGGGAGCAGAATAGGGGGCAGTGCAGTGACTTCTGATAATGTCACCTTCTTAAAAAGGATGGACTGACAACAGTATTGAGAAGAGTTTTATGATAAAAATATTCACATCTCAGAATGTGAAACTCTAATTCTGAAGGTCCCTTGACCTCATTCAGCATAATTTCTTGTCCAGTGAATTGCCTAAACATTTAATTCTCAAACACACAATTTTCAGTATATAGAGAAAAACAATCAAGACTTGAATCCCATTCAGCCAGGTTGCCTCATACAACCTCATAACCCTCTTCTTTGTAAACCAAAATAATCTCTTTATTAGTGGTGAAACAAAATTAGAGGAGAGCAATTCTGTTGCTAAAGAGCTTAAAAGCTAAATAAAAATATTCCTATGATTTCTATCCCCCTTCAAATAGCTTTTGTGCCATTTAAAAATGATGTCATTCAAATCTGCAGAAATATTTTGGAGTAGAACACTGCCTTGCAAGATGCTGCAGGGTAGCACAAGGTGTAAAGACGGCAAAGAGAGAGGACTTTGAGGTCCTAGAAAAAAAGTGTTGGTTGAAAATTTTGGTGGTTGGATGTTTAAGGTTAAATAGAGAAGAATTTAAAGGGTAAAAAATAAGAAATTTCAAATAGAAAATAGAATATGGAGGAAAAGAGAAAAGAAAAGAGAAAAAAGCAGGAAAAGAGAAAGAGAAGAGAAGAGAAGAGAAGAGAAGAGAAGAGAAGAGAAGAGAAGAGAGAAGAGAAGAGAAGAGAAGAGAAGAGAAGAGAAGAGAAGAGAAGAAGAAGAGAAGAGAAGAGAAGAGAAGAGAAGAGAAGAGAAGAGAAGAGAGGAAGTGTAACATAGTGAAAGATTGGACAGACTATTTTACTTTTTCAAAGTGTTGTAGAAACTTTTATGGAATATTTTGGCTTTGTTTTCCTGGTCATAAAAGTTTTAAACCAAACCAGCATCCAGCACTGGAGGAGGATGCACCTTTCCATTTCACCAGTTTTATTTTTCTCTAATCATCGGATTTAGTAGCGTACTTCCACTACCCCAAAATCTAAAAAATCATAAAAATCACTGAGGTCTAAAAAAGAACTCTTTGGCTTCTCTGGAGCTGAGCTGGCTGTTCCAGGCTGTTTAATCCAGGATCCAAGCCTCCATCCCAGTGAAGAGTCAATGAACAAGATCACACCATCCTGCCTATGGATCCATCCCCAAATCCCAGCAGCTGGGACCCTGTGGGGGATCAGGGCTGCCCTCTGCTCTCCCACCATCCAAAAGTCACCAAAGCCATCACACATTTCAGGGCAGGGTTTTTGAGTTGGTGGCTTTGGGTTTTTCTTTGGATGCTGATTTATTTTTAATAGCGGAAAACGCTTCATTAGCTGATTGTATATGAGAAACTTTGTGACAACAACAGTTGTTCAAACAAGTCAGATTTCTCAAAATCAAGTAATCTCCAGCTAGGAAACAAGAAAGACACATAAAACTTGGGGGACACATAAAAAACTCTCTGCAAAGTCTAGTCCATGATTGGATTTTTGCTCCTTTTTTAACCTTAGGGCATGCAGTACTAGCTAATGGATTTTAAACTAGATAGAGCTCAGTGGAGAAGGCTTTTCAATTTTATATGCAGCAGAAAAAGTGAGTTTTCACACAGAATTTATATTCCTTGCTGAATTGGAGTCCATTTGCCTTTGATCATCATAAAGAAATATAAATCAGCTGTAGCCTTCTTTTTGATTCTTTACCATCTCCCACAGACCCCTTAGGCAGAAGAGACTCGTGTTTGCTCTTGATTAATTTGCTGTTGTATTTTTTAAAGGCATGTGCCTGTTGTGGATGTCGTAGCAGGAGCACGAGGGGATTTTTTTATGCTGGAAGCAGTGGACAAGTCACATAGTTTCCTCTTATTAGTCCCATTCCAGGAGAGGTGCAGACAAGCCATAAAACCAGCAGGCTTTAAACAAATGAGGTGGGAAGTGGTGGAGATGAGGGGGTTTTATAGAGCAGCTATTATTTCACTTTTCTGCTGGAAAAAAAAAACTCCGCTGTAATTTCTCAGCATTGCTCACAGGACTGTTAAACCTGGAATTACTTGAAGTTAACCCACTGCACATTAATTAGAGATTGCTTGGGCTAAGCTAGACTTTTCTGGAATCTTTTTAACATATGAGGGGAAAAAAAATCCTTTAAAAATTCAGCTTCAGAGAAAATGTACAGAAACTCTTGCCTCCTTCCTGCTAATTTACACAATCCTGTAAATCCTGGGTTTTAGGGAAAACCTTGCAAAATGAGAAAGGCAATATTGCATTGTGGGGATGAGAAAGTCTCTTTTTTGTCTGATGGAAGAAGGTGGGTGAATGCAGATGGAGACAGGGAATGGGAATGAGTGACAGGGAGCATCCAGCTGGATCTCAAACCCTGAGGCTGAAGGACTTGAGGCCACCTAACTCAGGAGATATTGCCCCAAACCTGCCAGGCCTGCTTGCCTCAAACCACAAAGTCTGAGCAGCAGAGTGAAAGAAGAGTGAAAGAGTGAATCCTGCATTTATTCCACTCCAAAATCCTGGAGCTGGAGTTGGTGTTTGTGTCCAAGATTGCTGCACACGGAGCTCCTGCTCTTGGTGCCATTAGTTGGGAAAATCCATCACTTTTCCTCATTCCAGCCATTGTAGTGACCAATTATTGGGTTTGGGTTGGTTGGTTTGTTACTCAGGATGGGCAGAGCCACCCTGGGTCCATTGTAGTGACCAATTATTGGGTTTGGGTTGGTTGGTTTGTTACTCAGGATGGGCAGAGCCACCCTGGGTCGATTGTAGTGACCGATTATTGGGTTTGGGTTGGTTGGTTTGTTACTCAGGATGGGCACAGCCACCCTGGGTCCATTGAAGTGACCAATTATTGGGTTTGGGTTGGTTGGTTGGTTTGTTACTCAGGATGGGCACAGCCACCCTGGGTCCATTGTAGTGACCGATTATTGGGTTTGGGTTGGTTGGTTTGTTACTCAGAGCGAGCAGAGCCACCCTGGGTTTGGGTGAGAACAAGGAGCAGGTGCCATGGACGTGTGTCTGGGAGCTTGGGGACAGGATCCAGCTGAATTTCCCTGCTAATTCCAGCCCCAGGCCTTGGCAGGAGATTGACAGAAGCCAACCTTTGCTTTCATAACTATTTATCCATTTTCATTGCTTTATCCCTCACATGGATCACCCAACCTGTGTTTTCAGGATCAGCCCTCAGAGTAAACTTTAAAATTTCCCAACCCAATGTTCACTTCAGTGCTTTGTTCCCAATTCAAGGCTTTTACTTCAAGCCTCATTGAAACAAAAAAAAAAAAAAAAAAAAAAAAAAAAAAAATTCCTATATTCTCCCTAATTTCAAGCACTAAATGCATTCTGAATTACCTCATCTGCTATCTTTTTAACATGAAACAAAAAGTCACCAGATGGTAAATGTGTTTCAGATGTGTTGACCACCCTTCCTGAATTGCTTGGCAATGCCTGGGAATTTTTTTTCCTCTTAGCCACGGGTAACTGCTGTAGAGCAGAGGAGAAAATGAGTTAACAAAGGATGGATGGATGGATGGATGGATGGATGGATGGATGGATGGATGGATGGATGGATGGATGGATGGATGGATGGATGGATGGATGGATGGATGGATGGATGGGTGGATGGATGGATGGGTGGATGGATGGATGGATGGGTGGGTGGGTGGATGGATGGATGGATGGATGGATGGATGGATGGATGGATGGATGGATGGATGGATGGGTGGATGGATGGATGGATGGACAACTACAAATTATTTGAATATGATTATCACTCTTCAGTTTTAAATACTTCTCTTATAATCAATGGTAATAATAAGATAAAATCAATAAGATATAATCAATAATATATATCAATATATAATATAATCAACAATAAATATCCATGTTGTTGAAAGAAAGAATATTTTAGGGTGTGCAATTAATTTCCCAGGTGTTGCCTTGAAATTAGAAAACCCTCTTCTGCCTTCCCCAGGTCTGTAATTTGGATTTTGCAAGCTTGGCTTTGAAAAAAGATCAGAAAAGAGAGTGGTGTTATATATACACTCCCAAGCTGCATGCAAGGAATAAAAATGTTATCCTTGGCCACACTGTTATCACTAAAGACAATATTAATGCATCCAATGTTATTAAAATGTAACTATTAGTCGATATATTGATGTTGCTGACTGTCCAGATTTACTCCTGCAGAGTTTAAATACTTGAGGCTGCATTACTGTTGTAATAAAGATATTTAAAGTGCAGGAAAGCTACACATATTCAAAAGTATTTTATGAGGTTAATCTAGAATATGTAGGTTAAATTAAGTTAAATCTGGGTGTAAAGGTGAATGGGTAATTGATAAAGGAATATTCTAAAACAAGAATGAGGCTTTCAGCTGGTTCTTGAGCCATTAAAATGAGTTTATTTCACTTTAGAGTGGTACCTATCAGTGTCCTTTTAGTCTCATGCAAAGCTCCCAGATATAATTTTAAAAAGGCTTTTTGAAGTTCCTCTTAGACATCAAGAATGTGGGAAAGGCAGGCTGGATTTGGGAGTCAACAGGAACACGTGGAAGAGCCAGGCTGGTTTCGCTCTTCTCTGGAAACTCCTCCTTGGTGTTTATCAAAACTTTGTTTGAAATATCAAAACCTCAAATCTGCAAAAATAGCCTGGAAATCTCTTGAGAATAAAAGGACTTCTTGTTGACAAAAGCAATGGTTGTGCTCCTTGCTTTTGATAATGACAGGAAAAACTCCAAACCATCACCTCAGTGCTGGATTTTCCTGTGGCACTGCTGTCCCCTGGGAGATGCTGTGCTGTCACTTTGGGAAGTTTCTCCAGGAGTTAAAGCACTGCTTTTATACCTGAAATGCAGCTCCTCACTCCAAATATTTGCAAATCAAGCAGAGCAGACTAAAGAACCTGTTGTTATTTCATGTCTTCTGCCTTATTTTTTTTTTTTTAACTGAGAAATTAATTCAGATTTTTCTATTATGCAGGCCAATGGCTGCCCAACCTGCTGCTCACTCATTCTCTGTGAATGCATTAAATTGTTTAATAAAGCCAAACATAAAAATTGGGAACTACCGCGGGGGATTTGAGGAAGGATTTCTGAACTGGAGGCTGCTGTGTGCTCTGTGTGTGAGACATCTGCCTGCACCAGCAGCAGGAACAGGATCCTGCAGGGCCAGCACTGATGGTGACTGCTGCTGCTGCTGCTCTGCAATCCCTTGGTGACAGTGATGGATTCTCAGACAAATTGGTGCTTAGATTCCAGGGGAGAGCTCCTGAGCAGATTGCAGCTCTGTCAGAGGGGTCAGAGCCAGGGCCTAATGTGTGACATTGTCCTGCCTGGCACTGTCACCCTGCACAGGGAGGGCCTTCCTCCTCCCTGCCTCAGTGGCATGGACTAAATGCTGAAATATCACCCCTTAAACCCACCCTTAGAAACATTTTAGTAGGTATTTAGTGCTTGTCCTGTTTGTGTGGGAGACAGAAAAAGGAAAAAAGAGGGATCCCATTACATAGAGGCCTGTTTGTGTTCTCACCAGTGCTTTGTTGTACCACAGGCCAAGACCAACAAAAAGGGAAATAGATAAATTAAATTTTCTTCTCTAAGCAAGAGCCACATTTTCAGAGACACCTGAGGAAAAACAGGATGAGGACATCCAGTCTTGTAAGAAATCAGAAAACCTTTAATTGGCCAAGGGCTCCTACAGGCACCAATAGACAATACTGAGGGATACAGGGAATTATCTGGAAGCCTGATTTTGTGGCACACACATTTGGGGCACTGAGATCGGCTTCTCCCCTGCCCCAGGTGTTTTTTGAAACAGTGCCAGGCTGCACACAACTTTCTGATAACAATGTAAGCAATGAATTGGCCATCACCAAAAATCTTCCAGTCTTTAATCCAAAAAGCATCAGAGATCCAAGAAGGAAATTCATGGGCTAAGTGAAGGTGTTGGCTCTACCCAGGGCAGAGATATTTTGTCTCTGCTGGAAAGATAAATCTGCCATCAACGGAAACACCAAATGTGCCATTGCCAAGTTACAAGAGCAAAATGAGGCTGTATTTCCTTGTGTTCCTCTGATGGGAGCTATAATCAGGTGTTGTTATCCAGGACATCCAGCAGCACTGCAGCAAACAGAAACAGAAAGCCCTAAAATTGAATGCTGTAGGAACTGAGCTGGTTGGGAGATCAGGGCTTCTCTGACTCTGTTCCATCAGTGAAACTCTGCTCTGGGGTAACCTGTGCTAAAAAAACCCAAACCAGTGTCTCTAAACAGGGTCTCTAAAAAACAGTGCTGAGGGAAAAAATTGCTCTCAAGGAAAACACGTGATTTCTTACAGGCTTTTGAGTTTATCATTAAAGGAGACAGCCCCAGTTTGTAATTTTCCAGCTGTTTGTGATGATTCCCATCTCTTTGGGGTGAGACTGCCATGGGCACGTGGCAGAAATTCCATGCTCATTGTGGAGGGAGCTGGCAGCCCCAGAAGTTGTCCCAGACTGATGCAGCTGCCCCAGCTCCTGCTGCCAGGCTCTTCGGTCACATCCTCTGCTGCTTTCTGCCTTCTCCACCAGCTCTAAATGAGAGCCTGGATCCCCTCACCTTGTCACCAAGGCTGGGGAAATTGTGATTATTCTGTCAAGGGGATCACAGCAAACCCCTGTGCTCTCCCACAGCAAATCACAGCTGCTCGTGGTAATTGAGAGGTGCATTTCCTTCCACTGATGAATTCTGTCTTTGGAGAACTGGAATATTACTCCTTTCCTTCCTTCCCTGACACCAAATGAGCAGGTGTAGAGTTTTATCCTTTGTCAACCCTATAATCTGCTGTTATTTCAGCAAGGTAGCCCTTTGAGTCAGGTGTTTCAGCACCGCTGATTCGATTCCTTGAGCAATGTTTACATAAATAAAATATGCCAGAGCAATCCAATTTGGGCTTACGTGATTGCCTTCCCTCCCTTTGATCCCCGAACACTTGAAATGTGATTCCTCTCCTCAGCACTGATCCTGTCAAACAGAAACATCTCCAAGCTGCAGCCAGTCCAAACCCATCGGTTTTAACAACATTCACTTGCAAAAATAAAATCAAATGAAATAAAAAAGAAATTAATAACCTCATTCTTAGGAAAGTGATGAGTGGAACAATTTTTTTGCACCTTTAAATTATTGATTGCCCTTAAGCATCTCATTTCAAGCCTTTTCAAAGGGGAAGCAAACAAGAATGTAATTTACAAATATAAAAAATCAGTTTAATGAAAAAAGTCCATAAGACAAATTGATTATGATTCTGGTATGGTTTTGATGAAGAATATTTTAAAATTGTTTTGGAAAATAATTTTCAAGTTACATTCCTGAACTCATTATTGACTGAGCTGTACTTGTAGATGAAAACTAAGAAGAGAAAGCTGATTAGAGAACGACAGAGATTTTCTAAAAGGGAGATTTACTGAAATGGATCCTTACTTGCTAAGGCTGCAGAATGTATTTATATAAGTGATTCACCATACGGATGTGGGAAAATGTTCAAATATTTGTGTATCAAGTTTCAGACTCCCATAAATGTTTGCTCCAGAAAGTAACACTGACTATAAAATCTCTCTTTGCTATAGAAAGCAACGCCGCCTATAAAATATCTCCTGGCTTCAAATTGTGCATTTCATTCAGGAAACCCAAAATGACAGCATGAACCCAACACAGCAGCAGTTTGGTTTTTTTTGCTACCTGGGTAGTAAATATGCATCATGAATTGCTGACAAGAGCCTTCCTGCCCAGCCCATGTTTCTATACCAATTCCTGCATCCAATGTTTTGCAGATGTTGGAATTACAGATCCTGGTAGGGCTTGGCCCCAAATTCAGCGATGAGGGGCTGAGTCTGCCACAAGAAATCCTCGAGGTCTTGCTGAAAATTCCCCATCCCAGCCTTCCTGGGCAGGGAAGAGCAATCCTGTGGTGGTTGTGGTGCAGGATCAGTTGCTGGTTGGTACAGCTCAGGTGAAGAAAGGTGGAGGAGCTCCTAATTAAAAGATAATAAACTTTGATTTTAATATCTACTAAAAATTGTCCATGGGTCACGTCCTGCAGCCAAAATCTCTCTGGATATTTGGAATAATTTAGAGATACCACTCTTCTCCCCCAGATAAAAAAAGAATCCAGGTGAAAGAGAGCTTGAATGAAGCCGAGACTGGCAGAGCATCACCAAAACTGCACTTACATCCCTGGAATCGTGGATTGGTTTGGATTGGAAAGGAACCTTAAAGATTGCCTTGTTCCAACCCCTTTCCATGGGCAGGGAACCTGTCACTGTCCCAGGCTGCTCCAAGCCCCACCCAGCCACCGATGAACAAATCTTAATGACAGCAAAACCCTGTATATTTAAATAAAGTTACTGTTAGATTTACTCTTCTGTTCTGTTCTTACTCTGCAATACAACAGATTGCTTTTTCTCAGCATGATGGAGTCAAATAATAAGGAAGAAATTTAATATCTTGATATTTTGTTACAGTTTGGAAAACAAGAACCTGAGGAGAAAATGCAGTGTGACATAGCCATTGCTGCAAACGTGGTGTGTTAATTTTGATAATTGAAAATTGCAAGCCAGGATAATTTTCTGACATAGTTCATTTAAAAAAAAATACTGCTATGGCAGTGTAAACTTAAAAAGTGCTGAAATTTGGGAAGACCTTCTTTGCTGAGAGGTCAGGGCAGGGTATTACCAGCTGAAAATTGTGTCATCATTCCCGGGGCTGCAGTTCAGCTGGGGTAAAATATGACACACTGCCATTTACCAGGCACCAAAAAATCATAAAAATCCCTGTGAATCATGTAATCACGGGTTCCTCTGGGACAGCCTCTTTGTCCTAAAGAAGAAGTGAGGATATTTTGGAAAACACATCCACTTTATGTCTTCATCCAAGGAAACAACCACAAATCAATTGGATTAGAGCCGTGCCTGGGCGATCCAGGAGTTAAGGTTGTGCGTGTCAGCATTTCTATTAGGCTGATAAGTAACCTGCTGTGAAAAACCTCAGCAGCAGCCTGCATGGGCTCTGCAAATAAGTTGTCTTATTATTTCCTCCAAATTTTAAATCATTGGTCGTTTGGAACTGGTGTCAGCTTCATTTTGCTGCTGTGAGCCTGCCAACTTCAAGAACATCCTTGGTTTCAGATATTTATACCTGAAACATCAGGTGTGGGTTGGATTTATCTGCACTGGATGGGAAAATGAATGCTCAGCTGGTCCCTGTTGGTGGTGATGGAGGAGTTAAGGCTCCCAGCAATTTTGTGGAATGTAAGCTCTAAAAATTTATTAATAAAAAATAATCCAGCAAGTTTAGTCATCCTGGGTTTCTTTAATGAAAAGATCTTTAAATATATACACATAGAGTAAATATTCAACTAAAAATGATTCACAGATGCATTTTTAAAGCTTTTGTGACAGGTTTTAATATAAAGTTTAAACAAAATTACCAAATAAAGCTTGTGGATATTGAATTCTTGACTTTGTTATTCTTTTAAGAATATATGATCTGTTCAGCAACAGAGATAAAAAAAGTATTGCAAAATAGACAAGATCTTAAATAGGCCAAATTAACCTTGAAGGGAGAAAAAGGCAAAGCTACACAAACTACAAGGGGAAGGAGAAGGCTCAATAAGTCACAGGCTGTTGTTTCATTGCAAACACTGAGTGCAAAGCCATGAGACATCAGGAAAAAAAGGGGGAACATTTCACACAAAATATTTTTCCAGCTGCTCCCATGGAAATGAAGTCACTCTGGGGGTTCATTTTCTCTGATGCATCAGAGTCCCAGAGGGGCTGAGGTTGGAGGCACCTCTGGAGATCAATCCCTGCTGGAGAAAGGGCTGGGCTTTGAAAATGTCCAAGGATGGAAACTCCACCACCTTGCTGAACTGGGGCTCTGAAAATGTCCAAGGATGGAAACTCCACCACCTGGCTGGGCTGGGGCTCTGAAAATGTCCAAGGATGGAAACTCCACCACCTCGCTGGGCTGGGGCTTTGAAAATGTCCAAGGATGGAAACTCCACCACCTCGCTGGGCTGGGGCTTTGAAAATGTCCAAGGATGGAAACTCCACCACCTTGCTGGGCTGGGCTCTGAAAATGTCCAAAGATGGAAACTCCACCACCTCGCTGGGCTGGGGCTTTGAAAATGTCCAAGGATGGAAACTCCACCACCTCGCTGGGCTGGGGCTCTGAAAATGTCCAAGGATGGAAACTCCACCACCTCGCTGGGCTGGGGCTCTGAAAATGTCCAAGGATGGAAACTCCACCACCTGGCTGGGCAGATCCTGGGCTGATCCTTGACCTTGCCTTGACCAAGGCCTTGACCTCCTTCTCTTGGGCTGAAACACAGATTCATATTTCACCTCATTCTTGGAGGCTCTTGGCCATCACTGGGCACCCCTGAAAAGAACCTTTGGACCATCCCAGCTCACTCAGCCTCTTGCTCCAGTCCCTGAATCATCTTCATGGCCCCTTGCTGGAGCTTTCCTCTGAAGCTTCTTCATGGCCCTTTGCTCCAGGGTGTCCTTGCCCTTCTCACACTGGAGAGGTCAGCACTGGACCTTTGATGGGCTTTGGGATGTTCCAGTTGGTTCCTCCAGCATTCCCAGGCCCTGCTGGATGGCAGCCACCCCTCCCAGTCCTGTGTCACTGCAGACCTGCTGAGGTGGCATTCTGCCCCCTCCAAAGTCACTAACAGGGAGGTTAAACAATGTCTGCACCAAGGGAAGAACCTGCTGTACCCTCAGATATAATAAATTAGATTTCTACACGAGATAAGTGTTCATTAAATGAAAGTGATGCACAACCTTTCTCCATTTTCCCCCTCACTGGCACTACAGAATAGGACACAAGTGCACCTTCAGAAACAAAATTAATATATTCAAATAAGGGGTTTGCATCTTGAAAACAAGCTCTAAATATCCTTTAAAATACATTCAATCTCTTTTTAAGCTATCAGGAAGGAACATTCAATTTGTTAGCCAGCTAACCGAGCAAAAAAGAATTTACATACAAATTTTTAACAGTGTGTTTGGAAATTAAATCTGGGTTGTGCTGACCTCTGTGCCCGTGCTAAGCCCAGGGACCAGCTCAACTTTTCACTACTAGCACCCAGAAAAAAGGTGCTTTTGGCAAAGTGTCTTTGGGAACTCTTTTCAAAACTGCGGGAAGAAAGTTGAAAAATAAAATTTTAATTGTTTGGCTTGCCGTTTGCCCCACAGAATATTGATAAAAATGTTTTATCTAAGATCGTTCTAATTGGTTTCTTTCAGGAAGCCACATTATAATCACATTAAGACACTTCAGGGCGTCTGCCCTAACAATGGCAGGTCCTGCTGGGTCTTATTACTTAAATGTGCTCGCAGTGGCTCTGCCTGCTGCTGCCTCATTTATCTTTTCTGGGCAGAGATTGATCCCAACTTTGCCCAAGTTGTATTTATTTTGCTAAGCAGAGCAGTGATCGATGCCATATGAGCTGAGACAACCAAACTCATTTTTCTAATGAGAGATTTTCCAGAAAGCCTCGTGAAATTTATTTATTTGGACGATACCTTAGATTTAATTACTGCGTGCAGAGAGCAAGATAACAACCAAAGGATCAAACAAGGATAATTGTTCCTCCCATTTGGCAAGACTCTGCAGGAAAATTTGGGTATTCCTGGGAGGTTAATGAGAGTCCAGGCTCATGGGCTGCTCATCCCACAAAGCCAGACACATCCAGTTGGGCTGGTCTGACACTGTTGTGTGACACATTGATCAACTGGGAATAAAATCTTTGGGAATACAGCATTAAATACATGGACAGAGAGCAGCCACTTCTTTCTGTGGCAGCCCTATGGTGAGTAGATGGGAATGTGCTGATGTGAAAAGGGGCACAGAACATTTCTCACTGAAATATAAACACACTCCAGTGTAAAAGTGCATGGAAAAGCAACCAGCAGCCTCCAAAGTGCTCCAGACAGATTTTGGACACCATTTTAGTACTGAAATTATATTAATTATATTAATTTCACCAGCCTACTTAAGGTTTTTCAAGGCAGAAAACGGCCAAACACAATAAAGTGTTTGTAAAGAATTTTAAAGTTGCTTTAATACTTGATTTTAAAGAAATTCCCCAGTCAGCCAAGGCCACTCTGGGTCCCATTCTCCATCCCACCGCTCCTGAGTGGGAATTGTCCTGGAGCACAGCCCAAGGCCTGCAGCAGTACCCCAGGGGGACCCACCTGAACTCTCAGGTGTCCAATAAAGGGACACCTGAATTTATCTTTATTATTAGAACCAGCACTAAAATCCTCCCTCTTCTCCAGCTTCTGGCTTTTACAGAAATGGCAGGAATTCAGGGTCTCTGTGATCTCCATCTCTTTGTTAAATTCCATGATAAAATCTTCACGGCCTAAAAGCCCATTAGTACAGATACCTGGGGAGGTAAACAGACACAAGTGTGCAATCTTTATATATATATTTATAGTTTATATCTGCAGCTCATGCATCTCCAAAAATAAATTTCACCTTGGCCACATTACCAATCTTTTCCTACTTCTCCAGGAACATTAGAAAGTAAAATCCTCACTAGCAGCAAGTGCAATTAAAGCTAATTTTGTCTGAGGCTCCTTCTCCAAATGACAAAGCACAAAGCCTGCATTTTGCACAGGTGAAGCACGAGCAGTTTGGAAATGAGGTGTTCAGGTGATGAGTGAATTCCCTCCTGGTTTGTTCACTCAGCAGGGCCTAAATTAGTTCTGTACCTCCCTTGTACCCCAAGCCAGCAGCATTTGCATCATACACATAGCAGTGTGTAGAAACCTTCAGAAGAATATGCAACAAGGGGTAGAAATTAATTCCTGATGTTCCACAGGGTGGTACCACTCTTCTGGGGTTGTAATCCAATCCAAACTGTGAGGCTTCCAAAGCTGAAAAAGGGGAAAAGCATCCTAATGGAGGATAAACAATACTGCAAAACATCCTGATGTGGGATAAACAGAATGGCTCTGAGGAACTTCTGCAGAGAAATTAAAATGGAAACCACACATTAATGCTGCTAATGGTGCTTTATCCAAGAGTTTTCTTCATCTTGCAGGATCCAAGGGCTCGAGTTCCACATTAATATCTGGTTTATGGTTCCCTCTGCCCAGGAACGAGCCATAATTTCATTATCAATTCCAGACATCCCTGTCTGAGATGTATTTTTGGTGTTTACAATGCTTTTCAAAACAGAGCTAATGAACTGTGTGTTTTAAAGGATTCTGGGGGTTTTGAGGGCAGGCCTGGTATCAGAGAGAGAAAGGAAATGGCAGCAATAAAGTTCAAATGATGCCTGGTGTACAAATAAAAGTTTCAAGCAGCAAGTGCTGAATCTCTGCATAATCGTGACTCATCTGAGTTCTCTGTGAGCAGGGAGGGGAACCATGAAATTCTGCTTCACGAGAGAAAGGAAGGAGTTCTCTCTGAGAAAGGAAGAAGTTCTCCTTGCTGGGATCATTCTACTACCAACCCCTCAGATATCTAAACTCATCCAGAAATTGTACCCTCAAATTCAACATGCACATTAGAAACAAAGAAAAATTACAGATATTCACAATTTTCTAATTTTCTTTTTGTCCTAGAGATTCTACTTTAGTCTGATTTCTTCCATCTCTGGTTATTTTTTGTGTTGATCCTTCCTCCTTGTTTGGCTGCAGCCTCAGCTCTTTGCCTGCTGCTCCTTTGCCCAGACACGTTGCCCAGATTTGATCACAGCTCAGAGCAGAGATCCCACTCACATTTCTACTTCTGATCACTCTCAGGTCTCTCTCTACCTCAGCTTTTCACATCTCCACACTCTGAATGTCTGTGGAGATATTTCTGATACCCCCATGTGTCTCTCTGCTATTTCATGCTTGGAATTACTTTGTTTTCTCATAATGCAAGAACCTATTCTCCCTCTTCCTCTCTAGAACATCCAAATATCTTCTTTTATGTTGGATTAAGCCCTTCCCTTCTGTCAGGTTTGGAGAATTTTCTACAAATTCATTTCCCACACTTTTACACAAATTATTTAACTGCTGGTTCTTACACCCCTTACATCCTTTCTTACCCCCTGCGTCCTTTTGCAGGTCCAATTATTTCTTAACTGCAGAAATACTCTGCACATCTTCCTCAAAACCTTTATTTCTTTTTTTTTACATTTAACATAACAATATTTGGGCAGATGAGACTTTTATGGGAGCAAAATGATCTGCAGCACCCAGATGCAGGCTGTAAATGCACACGTACATTAAACCCAAGGAAATTAGAGAAATTTACAGATATTCTGGGAAAATCCTGACCTTGAACTGTCTGAGTGCTGTAACAAGGCTGTAAAGCTCCAGCATGTGCTGTATCACAGCATGTTCTGTTATCAGCACCTTTGGAGATGACAGGAAGAAACATTTTTTTTTTTTTTTTTTGCAGGATCAGTTCAGTCAGCCTAAACCAGACACTTAAAATAGGTCAAGGAATTGTAAGCTGCAGCACTTAGGAGTCATTAATTTCAGCGATCAGCTCAAATGCAGATGTCTGCACTGTCAGTGGGGGAAGTTTGGTGAGACAGAGCCTTAGTGGGATTTCCCTCCTAGGAGCTTTTCCCTGTTTTTAGCTCATCCACTAATAAACATTTGTCCTTGGCTTTATGGCAGAAATCCTTACCAAGACAAGCAAAAATTGCTATTTCTGCACCAAATCAGATGGGAGATGGCAAGGACGGGAAATTCATAGAATTTGCAGGAAAACCCTCAGTGCACAGCCCCCTTTTGATCATGCAGGTTTTTTCCCAGGTCTTACACCTGGACAGAAGGTTATGTAAAACCTGGTCCAAGCACCCTGTGCTGCATCTTCAAGGCAGGTTCATCCTTTTCCTGGTGGAGATCTGTGTCACACTTTGTTTTAACGCGTGGCAGGCTGACTCTTAGCTTCCCTAGCAGCTGTGAACAAGCTCAGAATTATGTTCTGGAGCATGGTGGGTTTATTTTGCCAATAATGGATGAGCTGTTTCCAGAGGAAATCATTCTCCATGTCCACGTGTTCTCCCTGCTTGCTTAGCTCCATAACTTCTCCCTGGCGGGCAAAGCCTTCAAAGGTCACTGTCTGTGTGTAGATAACCCAAAATTGCTCCAAGATCTCCCTGCTGCTTGTCTGACATTCTCCTCCAGGTGAGGCCAGGCCTCATTATCCCCGTCATTATCCCAAGAAAGGCAATTTAGTGATGCTTTCCCATCTGGAGCTCTCTTTCCCTGCTAAAAGGCAAAGTTAAAATTGAGACAGGATCATTTTATCAGATTAGGGAGAATTCCAGGAGCACTTGTGGGATTTTTTTCTCCTCAGGAAGGATTTAACATGAGGAATGGCTCCTCTTGTGTTGCTGGGGTGGATTTTCTGAAAAACCTACAATTTATTAAATTTATTTTGTTTATGCAGGGATCCAGACTGGAAGTATAGAAGAAGACACAGAGACTCCAAAGGGACAAGCAGGAAAAGCTGTTTGGGAAGGGCCAATTTTCAACATCCAAGCCAGGAATGCTGTGAGGGAGAGCAAGTTGTGAGTCCACACTGGGATCTCTCCACACTAACAGATCCACTACAGAGCACTGGTGTGCAGAATTTTAAAGTTTAAAATGTAAAGAATTTTAAAATCTCTGTATATTCCTCAATCCTCTTGCTCCAAAGGAGATTATGATGAAATGTATCTCAGTGTTCCCAATCCAACCAGGTCCCAGCCCCAAAAACAGGGGGAGACTCTGGAGCAAGGCTCTGTGAGGTGAGAGGAGAAACAAAAGCAGAGAAATCAGGACCTGACTCTGTCCAGGTCCTGAATAAATTGGGATCCAGACAAAGTCCAGAGTAATTAATTGCCCTCTACAGCTCTATTAGTTGCTTTAAGCATTTGCCTTTTAAAATTCTTGCCCAAAGCCTGTTTGGGCATGTTTTTAATGCTTTGTTTTTGCATTGGAAAGTGCTGGCATTCAGTTTGTGTAGGGAGCCCTGCATTAAATAAAACCCCCACGAGACAACAAGAAGGAGTTGGTGGCAAAACACCCTTTTGTTTTGAGAGAGCTTGCCCTGAATTTAGCAGGGTTTCTGCTCCCATTTTTCAGAGGTGAGAGGGGCTGGCCTTGGTCTCATGGGAGCCTGAGGAAAGCATTTTCCTGTAGCTACAAAAACCCTCCTTGGATATCACCCTGAGCTCAAAAGGCAAAATCCTCATAATCACTAATTGATCAACTAAAATAAATCAAAGCAAACAGCTCAAAGAAAGACCTTAAACTTATATGTGCGTATGTCTCCATACAGTGTTACAATTTCTATCATTATTTTTAAACAGCTTGAGTGGCTTCAGAAGGAATTTCTGGACTTGGGATATTTTACATGATGCTATTTCTTCTGCCATAATTTCAGGAATATGATTTTTATAGAGATATCTGATGTATTAAAATACTCAAAAGGAAGAGTAAATAACTTGCTGCAGAAAAAAAACCCGCAAAAACTGGGGAAAAAATATAAACAACATTTACAGCTGGATGCATGGAGATACCTGAAGGAAGGGAGAAATAACAGTAAAATGAAGGTGTCCAATGTGATAAATATCACTCAGTGCTACCCATGTAGTTCTCCATGCCCACACCACTTCAAGTGCATTTTGACTGTGATGCTTTATTACAGATGTTTGCTTGTGATCATTGCCAGTCTCCTGGTACATTCCAGTGCCTGCACACTTGGTTTTTCTGTGATGAGGCTGCATTGGGTCATTTTCTGTCCCCAGCTCAGAAAGCAGTCCCTCCCAGCACTGAAGGGGCGTGCACAGCCCTGAGTCAGAGTCTGGCACAACTCTGAGACAGCTTGGTAGGGCTTTGTCCAAAATAGACTTGTCTGACTTATTGCAGATTAAAGGAGCCTTCAGGGGGGCTGCTTGCTGTGTTTATTGAGGAATGCATTTGATAATGCTGTGTTTATAGAAACAGACACTTTAGCTTAGTTGGCCTGTCCTGTTTTAATTATTTTGCCATGCAGAGCCTTTGCTGTGCAGCCAGGTGTCCTCAGCAATCAGAGTCAGGTACCAGGGTCCTGATGGGCTCCCCTGGCACCAAAGGTGCCTCCACCCATGGATGTGCAGAGCCTGGGATGCTCTGCTTGCTCTTCCCAGGACACAGGATGAGCCAGGGCTGCCTCAGCTACTGAAAATTGCCCGGAAGTCTGTATAGATGAGTCTTGGTTTGAAAAGACAGGTGTCTGCTAAGGAAGGTAGGAGCCTTCCCTGAAATGGAAAATGTAAACCCTCTCCCTCTGAGTTAGTATAATTTTGAAATTAAGGAACTCTCAGGCAAAGATATGGGAATAGGAATAACAGTTCTTTATTAGGAAAATTGAAAATACAAATGCAATAGTACAAACGAAGAGAACAAACCACTGCCAATGTCGCTCTGAAGCTCCAGGGCTGTTGGAGATGGGCCTGGTCTCCCTCTGGGATGCAGGGGAGGAGAAAGCTGCTCCTCTGGGAATCCAATGGAGAAGATGGCAGGATGAACTAAAGCTTCATTTCTTCCCTGGAGGACTGGCTAAGCTTTGGAGGAGTCAGAGCAAAGGTGGAGTCACCATTCCTGACAAGGTTAAAAGAACAAGTCACAGATCACAGAAGATTCTGGGTGGAAAAGGACCCACCAGGATCATCAAATCCATCTCCTAAGTGAATGGCTCATTGAGTTGAGTATTTTGGTGATCTGGTTTAGTGGGTGGTGGGGGTGATTAAGGCAAAGGTTGGACTTAAGGAGGCCTTTTCCAACCTTTCCTTGGAGGCCTTTTCCAACCTAAAGATTTGATGATTTTATGGTTGATGCTTTTGCTCCAACTTGGGCACATGTGGAGGAGAGCTGGGATGATGGGAGGGTCGGACAGGGCTGGGTTTGGTGGTGCTGCCCTCATGGAGCTCTGCATCCTGCTGGCTGGCTGTATGAGGGACAGCCTCACTCTGCAGGTCCTGCCTGAATCACAGAATCACAGAAATTCAAGGCTGGAAGAGACCTGTAAGATCATCAAGTCCAACCCATGTTCTAACTATTCAACTAGATCATGGCAGCAAGTGCCACATCCAGTCTTTTTTTGAACTCTTCGAGGGATGATGACTCCACCACCTCACTGGGCAGATGATTCCAGTATCTGACCACTCTTTCTGTAAAATACTTCCTTCTTAATTCTAACTTGCATCTCCCTTGACGCAGCTTGAGACTGTGTCCTCTTGTTCTATCTGTTGTTGCCCGGAGAAAGAGACCGACCCCCAGCTCACCACAGCCACCCTTCAGGAAGTTGTAGAGAAAATCACACCCAAAATCCCCCAAAACTGCGGCAAAACATCAGCAATCCTGCCTGCCCCAGGACTCACACACAGCTCCAGGAATCACAATAATGGAATCATGGAATGGTTTGGTTGGAAGGGACCTTACAACTCATCTACCTCCATGGGCAGGGAAAACTTCCACAGAGCAGGAACTCAGCTCCTCCCTTTCCACCTTCAAATGCTGGTTAATTAGGGAATGTTGTTGCTGGTTGCAAGATTTTTTTGGCACAACATTTCTATTTGCAAATACAGGTGGCCTTTAAGGGAATGAGACCCAGGAGATTGGAAAATTCCCTTATTCCTGCTCAATTTGGAGTTTGTGTTGTTTTGCACAAGGTCCTGGTGGTACCCCAGCATTCCTAATCTACCACCTGCAGGTCCTTTAAAACAGAGGGACTTAAGTCTTGTCATTTGATTTAGCCCAGGTTTGAAAGTTTTTTTGCAGGATATCCTTTAAATTCATTTTTAAATTCCTTTATACATTTTTAATTACATTATTAGAGTGCTTGTGTTGAAATTCACCTGGAGTGCTGCACAGAGATAATTAGTTAAAGTAGAAGGAGAAAGCCTATTGTGTTGAGGATTACTGGAATTCAAAATACTCTGGGTCTTTAACTTCAAGATTGCACACTAATATGGTCCAAATGCAAATCTGCAAACACAATATTAACCTGGCAAGTGTGAATGGGAAAGAACAAAAAGCCAAGCAAACACCACTTTCCCTGGGAATCACAGAATGCTCATTATTAGACCTGAAGCAGTAATGACACTCTATCTAAATCTTGATTAAAAAATTAATTGCTGGCTCATGATAAAAATAAAAATAAGAAGAAAAGGATAAAGCAAACAAGAAAAGAGGTTTTCACAGAGCTGGAATTAATTGAAACATAATGAATTCCCAAATCCTGCAGTGTTGAACTTACTGTAACAGCCTGAGCAGTCATTTCCCACTCCAGCTCCAGAGCACGGGTCAATAAACCCTGGCAATGGCAACAGTTCCAAACACATCCCTCTTTCAAACAGTCAGAGCTAATCTGTTCTTTATTTACACTTGAAATTGGAAACAATAATGTTACATTTATGTGGTGGACCTGCAAATGTTAATTTTACTGATATATGTCTCTGAATTTTAGGGAGGGCTCTTACTGAGCAGTGGAAGAGAAGTTTGGTTTCTTCTGGTTCACCCAGGAAAAAATTGCTGCTTGGAAAAGCTCAATCTGTTTTTAATTCTTTGCTCCCCTGATGACCATGCCTCTTAATTGGTATTAGCTGAGAGTTCAGAACCTCACTGCTCACCAGAGAGGAGTGAAGTACAAATCAAGCTCTAGAATGGACTTTGGAGAAAGGTTTGGAGATTATCTTGCTCAAAGCTGATATTGGGTCCAGTTAGGAACTTTAATACCATTTTGCTTCCCTGGGAAAACAATGGATTTCACTGCAGCCTGCAAGGAAGAAATGCTGCTCAGTTCCTGGTGAGTTGTATACATGATAAATTTAAGCAGATGTTTGTTAAAAGCTCCCTGACTCACGGATCTTTTAAAAAAAGAAAAATGAAAAAGAATAGAATCGTGTTGGCTGTGTTTTACGTGAGCCCTCAAATGCTGCAGGGGAGGAAATGGGAGCAAAACAATACCTGGAATGGAAGATATGGAGATCTTAAAATCCCAAGCGCCTTGTTATTTATTTATACCCTAAGGCACTCCCAAAAAAATAAAAAAGATAGGTAAAATTTGGTGAAATAGTAGATGAAATTTATAGAGCAACAGAAAATATCTTTTTGAATAGAGGATTTTGAAATTTGGAATTCTCAGAAGAATTTAGAAAATTGAATTTTTCTAATCAGAAATAAACACTGAGATTTAAGGATTAAGCTGAGATATTTCTCCACAATTATAGTTCAGGCATTTTTTGGTCCCTCCATCTTCAGAGAAACTTCAGGACAGGCCTCAGTTTTGAAGAGGTTTTTATGAGGTAATTCAGCAATGGAGGGTCTCAGAATTGAAGACAAATTCCTGATTCTCCACTGGGAAACCACTTTGCTCATACATTTGAGATTAACCACTGCCCTTCTGTATGCATTCCTTGAACCTGGATTTTTTCTCTACGGTTTTACCATCCATCCTGATAAAAAAGTTCTGGGGGAGAATTTAAATGAAAGATAATCCGCCTCTGGTACCATGCACTGCCCAAGGACAAAGATCAAACCTGGCAGAAAGGGAAATTCCCTTCTCTGCAGAGGATGTGACTACCTGTATCCCACAAAAGGATCTGGAAACTGAATCCTCCTTTGGACACCACGATTCCAAGGAATCCTTGGAGACTGCCCGTAATCCAAATTCAGTATTTGTTGTATCTAACAGTCAAAAAAAGACCAAAGGTCCACTTAGAGATGACCAGCACTCTATGATTCCTAAGTTAAATACTAAAATATTCTGTGGATAACATAAAATTCCTTTGTCTTTTGACCACATCATCCCCAGGACTGTTAATCCCATGTAATTTAAATCAAGTGAAGAATTTGTCCTGCCCATGGCTGCAACATGGAGCTCACAGAAGGACAATTAAAAGGTACCTTCAAAGCTCCTCCTGTGTGGGGAACCTGATGGATCCTCATTTCCCAGGTTTCTGCTGGACTGCTCTGATGGACTTGCACAAGGAAAAGAAAATTAAATCCTGTTTTCTGTCTTCACTTTTCCTGGAGGTAGCTTGCTTTAGCCGTGCAGCAAAATGTCATTTAAAAACCCCTTTGTGGGGGATGAAGGAGCACATGGAGAATGGGTGGAATCTCCAATTCCTGAAGGCCCCATTAGTTTCTAATGGCCTTGTTTTTCTGGAGGGAAGGGAGAGATGGTGCTCCTGTGGCAGCTGAGGAATTTAAGGGACATTTTTCAGTCTGTGCATGAAAAATGTGCAAAACCCAGTAAAGCCAGGCTGTGTTTGTCTCTGCTGCAGTAACAACCACCAGTAAATCTGAATTGCTGGCATGGGCCTGATTCAGAACCTTTTAATGCCTTTACAAGACCTGCCCGTGCAGACAGCTGGAAAAGGGGGTTGTTTTCCCTTGACCTATGTTCTTTTTGAGCATTCTGGGTTTAGTTTTTATATTTGTGGCAAGCTGGAATGTCAGAATTTCAGGTCTCCATCAGACAGGTCGTCAATAAATCATAACGCTCCAACGCGCTCGCGGCTGTGCTTGTAAAAACTTCTAACCCCAGCAACTCACACTTGTTGCCTGTCTGAAGTACTTTAATCCTTTGGGAGAAAGGGAAAATCATCTCTGCAAAAGTGTGATGAGAGCTGGAGTCTCTCACCGTCCTGCCTCAAAAGACCTGTGCAAATGAAGATTCTCAGGGCATTTCTGCACGATCTACCCACTCCTTTTATTTTCACACCATCATTTAATTTCCAGAATCACTCCCATCACTTTGGGTGACTAGAGTTTGCTTTGTTGGGTTGTTCTTCACCTTTTTCTGGCCCTGACCTGCCTGGAGCACTGTTCTGACCTCGTGGAGAGCCGTGTGGATCAGCTTTGGAGCATTCCTGAGCCTCCTCTCCCAACTTCGAACAACTCAAACTTCCAGCTCAGAAGTTTGCAGCTTTGGGTGCTGGCCAAAAACGATGCTGTCAAGCTGACATAAACCATCTGCTATTGTATTCACCATTTTTTTGGCTCTCTATATCTCCCTGGTTTGGAGGCAAGTCCTTCAGCACAGTCCTTGAATGCTAAGTCTGGGATGGAAAGGACAATATCACCACAAACCATCATTTTAACTGTGCTCAGGGAAAGTAAAACAGCAAAACACCTCCACAGCCACCTGTGAGATCCTGGGCCTGTTGCACACAGAGGTGGCTGCACAGCCTTGGAAGGAGAATTGTTTTTGTGACAACAACAAAGACGCAAGCGCAGATTCAGAGCTTTATCTTTTTCCTTATGGAAATTTATATTAATGCTTCCTTAACCAGATAAAAATATTACCAATGTTTATCCATTTGGTTGAAAGCTGGATCTCAGCTGGAGGGTTTCTTCAGAATGTGAGCATTTCCACCAGAGAGAACATGGGAAACACTTTAATCACAATATTTTGGCTTTTTTTTTTTTTTTTCTCTTTTCAGTTAGGGTCAGAAAGGGAAAACCCAAAGAAAAGGCAATGATGATGCTACTGAGAACCTGCTGCAGGTGTTCATTGCGGGGGGTTGGACTTGAGGGATGTAAAGATCCCTTCCAACCCAAACTATTCCATAAAAAAAGCACAATGTGCTCTTGTAAATAGTTCTTCTTCACTATGCATTCTTGAAAAAGTCCAGAACAGCTTCCATGGCCCAAAACCACGACCCAAACTCCTCAGCTTTTCATAAGCATGAGGCTGGAGGGAAATGATACCCTAGGAAGTGAAAAACTTATTTTATTCAGACAAATCACCTGGCTATCAGTTTTTGCCAGAGCTGAGAGAAGGGTGAGAACAGCAGACGCAAGATGATGACTCTGGAAAATCCAAATAATAATCAAAATCCATGAGAAGTAATAGTGTATTAAGTAATCTACTCCAGCAGACTTTGGAGCATGCCACTCTCTAATCTCCAGGAAAATAAAACATCAGTATTTATCTGTCAACACTGCTTAATCCATCGTCAGCACCCTCAGAAATGGGCCCACATGAAATACAGTCTGGCACAAGCACAGAGGCTGCTTTCCATCCCACACTCCTCAAAATGTCACGGGGTGACGTACGATTGTATTTTGCAGCAGAAACCACTGCTGTCCAAGCCCTGAGATTTAAACAGACATATTTATGTGGTATGCCTCATCTGGCCCATCAGCTAATTGATTCTCTTTTTTTATTATTATTTTCTATTTTAGAAGAGTGTTATAAAACTTTGGAGGATATTGATGGGTTTGTCATGGTGTTTTTATCCACTGACTGCTCTGTGCTTTAAGGAATCTTTTGGCTGAACAGTGCAAGAGATTGGAGGATTTTAGATTTCCAGTTCTCTCTGTGTCAGGAGATGATGCATGAGCACAGAAATGATTTTGAGCCCAAACATTGTCTCTGAGTGTCACAGATGCAAAGCCAGAGCCCTTTGGCATCTCTGGCACTCACCAGCATTGGGCTGGACGCTGCAGATCCCCCCACAGGATTCTGACAAACCTGATTACCAAAAAATGATCAGATCTTTAAATCTTTCCATGTCATGTGCAGCACAGCAATCTAATGTGAGCCTACAACAGCTTATCTGGCAAATCCTGTTTCTCACCCTTATTAGCAAAGCATAAACTGCTAAAACAAAGACCACCTACTTTCCTTTTTTCTTCTTTTCTTCTTCTTTTTTTCTTTTTTTGCTTGCTCTGGGTTTTTAGGCTATGCAGTTTTGCTATATTATCTTTATTATACAGTCATTTAGAGAGACAATTTATGAGAGTGTGGAGTGACAGGACAAGGATGAATGGCTTCAAACTGAGAAAGAGGAGGTTTAGATGGGATATTAGGAAGAAACTCTTCCCTGGGATGGTGGGGAGACCAACCCAGAATGGAATATAATTCCCAGAGAAGCTGTGGCTGCCCCTGGAAGTGTCCAGGGCCAGGTTGGACATTGGGGCTGGAGCACCTGGGACAGGGGAAGGTGTCCCTGCCATGGCAGAGGTGGCACTGGATGATCTTTAAGGTCCTTTCCAACCCAAATAATTTCATGATTGCTGGAAATAAGCATGCCTGGGGAGAAGAAGGGAAAGGAGCAATTTTAAATATGAGATTTAAAGAAACTACTTAGCAAACCTTAGAGCTGCCTAAATGAAAGTTCAGCATCTGCTGTTCCCACCTTAGGGCCCTTCCTTCTCCTCCGTCTCCAGCCCCATCTGTGCCTCCTCTTGAACCTGTGCATTTGATGAAGAACCCGTGTTTAAAGCAAAGCTTCAGCGCCATTTGCTCTCATTAAACCATTAAATCATCATTAAATGATGAGTCAGGGCAGTGCCATGGAACCAGGCCCCTGTAACGGTGTTAAATGGGTGGCAAATGTTCTGTCAAGTGCTGCAGTCACACAAGCTCGCTTTGCCTCAGCACTCATTTTTTAGGAGTGGGGCTGGAGGTGTTTCAGCAATGTTTTATTGAGACAGATGTGCACAGAAACCGTTTTTAAATTGCTGCTGTTCAGGAAACCTGCTTGGAGATAAAAAGAGGGATTGTCCAGGGACCAGATGCTTTTGTGTACTCAGGCTGATCAGGAGGAAGGATACAACTGCTAGAAAAAGGCAGAGATAAAGGCAAACAAACACAAATAGTAATTTTAATCAGGATCTTCCTTATAAACAGTCCTAGGTACATTTTTAAAGTTATTATGAGAAACACTGGATTACTGGACAGCAAAGACACAACACAGCTGCACTTTTTCTTGTTGCTAACCATCCTTTAGTACCAAAAAAAGCTGAATCTTTGTCTGTTCTTTGTTTGCTGAAACAGGTAATGGAAATGCTGGAAATTTCACCTCAGGAAAACATTTTCCATTCTCTGACCATGTTAATTTTATCCCCAAACACTTTTCTGTACACACAGAATGGTAAATCATATCCATTGCTTATGCAAGGCACAATACATCCCCCACATTGCACTCAACGGATCAACACTGCAGTGATTATTTGATTAACATTAAAATCAGATTATTAGTCAACAATATCAGCAGCTTCTCTATGTTAATAATGATTAATTGCACTTCTATTTTGGAAAACAGCCGACCTCCAGCAATGGATGGGAACAACATTTGGTGCTGGCGTCTCTCCTGCAAAGCTTACAAATGATTTGGTGGAGCAGCTAATTATCTGACAAAGCCAATCAGTTATTAATCTCTGAGGAGATTCCATGAGACCATCCTTTTATAGAAGTCAATCATTATTAATTTAAGTTTTTTTGCCGTTTTTCACTGGACAGACTCTCGGATGCCACCACTCTAAATCAGGAGCTCTCCTCAGTCTGCATGATTAAACCCACTGGAGCTGCACCATCTTTATTAAAACCCAACATTTCTTGAGTTCTGAAGTTCTTAAAGGGAAGTGTGTGCAGAAGTTTGTTCCAAAAATAATAAATGTTATATGGAAATGTTTTTCATAGGAATTAGTGCATAATCAAGTGGATTTCAGAAGTTTAGTTTGTATTCTGAGATGTACAAGGAGATTCAAAATAAGAATTATTCAACACTCATCACAGAATTTGTCCATAAAATAGTGGAGAAAACTTCACAAAAACTGCTCCTATTCTCAAAAGAACACTTCCATATTAATTTTCCTTCCAAAATAGGTCACTCTTTGTTATTAAATAACTATTGCTTGCTTGATTTCTTTTTTTAGAGGAAAACTGCAAGGCTGACATGAAACTTGGGAGGTATTTTTGACTGGAATGAGCTTTTAAATGAGACCTACTTCTACTCCTTCTAGTTCTTTTCTGTTTCTTGCACTGGTTCCTCTTGTTGAACTTTCAAGTTCAGGAGGAGATGATGCCCTCATTTATTCCCTTGCAGAACCTCATTTTCCCCACTCTTCATTCCCATCACTTTTTCAAAAGGAGGTGGGATGAAAGGGGTGTATTTATGGAATCCTTTCTGATTTATTATATATTTTTTAAAACGTGGAATCCTGCATCAGATCCATGGGTGCACACCTGCAGGCAAATTGAGGAGCAGGAGAAGGAAAACAAGGTTGGCAAGTGGACAGCTGTGAGACTTTACAGCATCTCAAGGGCAGGGGTTGTGTTTTACCCAATAAAGATGCAAGAAATTACCAAAACCCTGAGCAGAATGCAATGAAACATAAAAAACCTCACTGATTTTATATGTGAGCCCATCAAAAGAGGCTTGGATGGAGGTTCTCCAGGCTGGGGGTGCTCTCCAAGGGACCTGAAGGAGCTGCTCAACCTCCAGGCCATGTGCAAACCCCAAATTTCAGCTCCTCCCATGACCTTGGGCACTCTGCCCTATTGGCAATGTCCCTTTGTCCCTCTCCCCACCACCTGCACCCCACAGATGCTGTCCCTGCTCCAGCCCAGGTGTCTGGAGATGGGGAATTGATTCCCATGGGCAGCTTGTGCCTCTGTCCTGCACCCCAGAGCCCAAGGACATCCCAGCAAAGGTGGCACCCATGGAAACCATGGAGCTGCAGAGTTTTACAGCCCACATTTCTGACAAACTGGTGGCAAAGTAGTGTTTCCCGTTTCTCTTTTAAAAGTAGCAATTATGGGATCTCCTGCGCTTCAGCTTGCAATAAAACACCTGATTGTGGAAGTTTTTTGGAAATGCCTACACACAGCCCTTGCCACTCGGTGCTTTTGGCCTCACAAACCCTGCTACTGTTCACTTTGCTTTGCATGACTGCAGGCCAATTAATTTCCCTTTACATTAACTTGCCTGTGCAGGAGCACACAGAGTCCCCAGGGGAATAATGCATGGCTTGCCCTCCTCATTTCCTTCCCCAGGTGAGCTGTGGGTGCTTGAGGTGCCCAGCACAGCTGTAAATCTGCCAGGCCGTTCAGGAGAGGGGGGCTGCAGCTGGGATGCCATCCAAAATTTATCCTAAACTCACTGAGATTGAGCCGTGAGGGAGAATCCTTGCACAGAACTCGTGTTTGAGGAAGGGGAGCCCAGCCACATTCCCTGCCTGTGCCACGAGGTTGGAATGAGATGATTTTTAAAGTCCCTTCCAACCCAAACCACTCCACGATTTTTTGATGTGTTCTTTATCAGAATCCTCCAGGATTTGTATTAATCCCAAGAGTTACCAGGTCGCCTTTATAAATCAAGATATGAACCAGGAGCTGTTTTCTTGTCCCCCAGCCATGTGGAGGACGATTTCAGAGCATCCATATGGTTCCTCCTCTGTGCTTGGTACAACTACACCTGGCCCAAAACATTTATTGGATGTAGTATCCCAGGAATTATATGGCCCCTGAGACAGCAGAGCTGGTGTTTCTGCCAGGGTAAGTTATGTTACAGCTAAATAATGTTACAACCCAAAGTTCATTGTGCTACAGGAAGTGTGGGAAAAGGTTTAAAGGGATCTTTGCTTTCCCAAAGGATCTATGTTTCTTCACCTTCCTTCCTTGCAGTCTAAAAATGTTATCTCTATTACCTCAACAATCTTTTTTTTAAAGCTTTGCTGGTTATTTCTGTGTGCTTGTAGGTTTTGGTGGCTTTTTGCCCTCTTTGCTGTCTTTTACGTGTGCATGAAAAATGAATAAAAGCTGTGCAATAAAAGATATTTCATTTATAAAAGCTTTTCAGATCTTTATTAACCACTAGTGGCATTAGTCAGGGAGAGGAGAAAATTCCTCACAATCAGAATTCCCAAGCTGATTCTCTGAGACAGCAAAGAAGGGTAAAAAAAAAATGGTAAAGAGCTGTTGCAATAAAATAAAACGTGGAAAATTCCGAGCTGCTGCCTTCAGTGCTTCATGCTTGTGTTAACAATCATTTCACAATAATGAAAACAAGCACTGGCTGTAAATGTTAGACTTCAGGATCTGAACCAAAGTGCTGGTGCCTGGCTCACCGTGGAACCATTTCCACGCCACAGTTACTGCAGTTATTGCCAGTCCACCCTGCCTTCCCCTCAGATTTTGTATTTTTGTGACTAACCACACTCTTAAAGAGCTTCACACAAATGCTTCATTAAGGAACTTTTGATTAGTCATGAACACTCCACAGCCACCAAGAGATTTGCTGAATATTAAAACCTTTTTCTGTCCCACCTTACCATGAGAAGATTGACATATTTAATAGGAACAGTCACATCTTTTCTACAGCCATCATTTTGGAATCTAAAATCCAATATCATATGAAGAAATATTTGTCTTAATTTCTTAATTAATTTCCTTAATTTCCTCTTTTTCATTCTCATTATTTGCTCAAACATGATATTTGTTTCTTAAACACGGGAAGACACAAAGCCATCTCTTCACTTGAGATCCCTGCACCAAACTCCATTTTTGGGAAATTCCTGAAGCCCTGTTGAGGCTGTGCAGCAAAACATTCTCATAAACATTGTCCTGCAAAATAATTTTTCTCTTTGCAGGAACTCCTTTAGGGTGCAGGAGAATTCCTAAAAATATTGTGTACTTTAAAGGAAGAGAGATCCCAAAGGCTGGATGCTCCATGAGCTAAAGAAAATGGTTTTTATGAGCTGGTTAACATGGCAAAGTTTACTGCAGTTAATCAAGCACGGGCATGAATGACCTGTTAATCAAACACAGGCATGAATGACCTAATATTATTTTGGGGATAATAATTCTGAAGAAAATGAGCTCCAAGTTTTCAAAGATTTGGACTTGGACTTCAACCTCTGGAACAGGGTTTGGTTTTAGATGGACTGAGAGTCTTGTGATGGTTCTTGTCATGATAGTTGAAGTTTTAAGGGAAGAGCCATAGGAAAAATACTGTGAGGAAAATATTTTGGTGCTCCAAAAGTGAGAATTACATTCAGGTTCTGCAGGATGAAGAGCTTTTGACAAATTGTTCTAAATACTTCGAACAACCCTGTCTTGTAGGTACTGATTAAATTATGGTAAGGAAAGAAACCAAATATTTTATTTCTCTTGGTAGTTTTCCTTACTAGAGGACTTCAGACATCTCTGACCCTTTGCACCCAGCAAAGGGAAGGACAAAACCAGAGTCATGTTGTGCTTCAGTGGGGTTGCTGGAGTTGAGCACACACATTGCAGACACCTCATTCCTGCACAAACAGGAGCTGATTTCCCACTAACTGGGATAATTTTCTTAGGTTCAGTGGAGACACTCCTTATTCATATCCTTGAGACAAAGGAAGGCCCAGGGTGTTTGCAATAAATTTTGCTTTTTTGCCTGAAGATAAAGCAGCCAGGGTTACATTTGCAGCAGGAACAGCCACGGCCTCTGTGTTATTGATTTTCCATGCTACTGCAGATGGGGAATATTGTCTGCTCCTGCCCAGCTGGAGGTGTTGGGTGAATTTCCAAGATTTAAATATTTATTGCTCTTTCAGTAATTTCTCGAAGTTTCCCTGGGTTTTTTCAACTTGCCTGATCTCCACCTATGGGGAGGAAAACTTTTAAAGCTGCCAAAAGCCAAAGTATTTTTAGAGAGGGCATCATGTATTGATTATTGCCAAATCTCCATGGACCAAGACACTATGTTATTGTCAGCATTTTTATTGCTGCCACTGCTTTTTCTTTTTTTCCCTTTAATGGTTACAAGTGAGTCCAATATATTTTAGGTCAAACTCTTCTACCAGCTAGAAGCCACAGAGAACTTTTCATAAGAACCATATCCAGCTTCAAGAGGTAGAAAAATGAATATTTTTTCCTGTGTTTCTCTTCCTATCAGCCATTGCAGAGAAGAAGAAATGCTATTTCTGTTTGTTTTGACAAGCAAAGAGAATAATCTCGTTCTTCTCTTGATCTCGCTATCCCTTCACAGATTACAGCTATCTCACATGTAATGTAAAAATCATATAGAAATTGAAATGCGTGAAGGAGAGACAGGAACAGATCTCTCAGGATGCAGGGGAACAGGAATTTGTCTGGGGAATCTGGCCCAGGAAACACAGGGGTAATTTGTGAACGACGAAGAATCTGCCCATCTGGAAAATGTTATGGAAAGTTCAATTTGATGCACATCTGAAAGGCAAAGCCATCCTTGGTGTGCTCCCCTCTCTCTGCAGCTTGGTCAAGATTTACCCTCTCAAAACCAACCCTGCAGGGGCAAAAGGGACATCAGGTCTTGGGGCCAGAACATTCATGGTGCTGTGGGGAGGGGCTGAGGGAGCTGGGAAAGATTTGGGGCACCAGGAGGGGCTGAGGGAGCTGGGAAGGGTTTGGGGCACCAGGAGAGGCTGAGGGAGCTGGGAAGGGTTTGGAGCACCAGGAGGGGCTGAGGGAGCTGGGAAGGGTTTGGGGCACCAGGAGAGGCTGAGGGAGCTGGGAAGGGTTTGGAGCACCAGGAGGGGCTGAGGGAGCTGGGAAGGGTTTGGGGCACCAGGAGGGGCTGAGGGAGCTGGGAAGGGCCTGGAGCACCAGGAGGGGCTGAGGGAGCTGGGAAGGGTTTGGGGCACCAGGAGAGGCTGAGGGAGCTGGGAAGGGGCTCAGCCTGGAGAAAAGGGGGATCAGGGGGGCCCTTGTGGCTCTGCACAGCTCCTGACAGGAGGGGATTTGGGATCTTATCCCAGGGAACAGGGACAGGAGGAGAGGGAACGGCCTCAGGCTGGGCCAGGGCAGGCTCAGTTGGACATTGGCAGGAATTTCCCCATGGAAAGGGTGAATAAACATTGGAACAGACTGCCCAAGGAGGTCTGGAGTGCCCATCCCTGGAGGTGTCCAAGGAATTCCTGGATGTGGCACTCAGAGCTCTGGGCTGGGGACAAGGTGGGGATGGGTTACAGGTGATCCACGATCTTTGAGGGCTTTTCTATCGTTTCTCATTCTGTTTTTCTGTGACCTTCATGGCCGGCAAAAATTTATTTCTGCATTTATCTTCATCAAACAGCTTTTTATCTCTCCTGCTTTAGTTTATTCAAAAAAAGAAAATCATATCAGAAATGTTCTCCTTTTTTTTTCATGCCATAATTTGGCATAGACCCTGACATTAAGCAGACCTTTTTTTTTAGATCCTGATAGCACATTTCTGTTCCCAAACAGAGCCAGATAACCAAGGCCACTGCTGATGAGAGGCTTATCTGTGGTGTTTCTGTCAGAGAGAGTGCAGTGTAACACAGGTCAAGTGCACCAGGGTTCGTGTGAGAAAAAGGAGAAATTAATTGCAAAGCTCAGCTTACAACATCTCCAATAATGAACTCACTCAGCTCACTGCTCTCTCTGATGCTGAGATTCAGGAGGCTGGGGCTGAACCTGCTGTGTTCCAGCTGTGAGCACAGCATTCCTCCCCGCGGGAATAAATGGGATTTTTGCATTCCTTGCGCTCCTCCCTGTGGGTCAGATCAGGGGGATGTCAGTGGGGATGGTGTGACAGATGAAGCAGGAGCCTCGGCCGGCCCAGATTTCCTGCTGCAGTCTGGACGTGCCATTCCTGGGGCTCGCTGTCCCTTGTCCCACACCCTGGCACAGAGGGAGGGCTCTGAGGGACAGGAGCAGGAATGCTGCAGCTGCTTCCCAGGGGCACACGGAGGGAGCAGGAACCACTCCAGAAATGAGGTGTGAGGAGAAGTGAGGTCCACTTGAAAGCACTTAGAGAAAACTCACAAGCGCTCGAGTTACTGGGTGCATGGTGACGGGGAGGAGAGCGGCTCCTCTGCTCCATGCCAAGGCAAATCCCTGGAAAACGAGGTGGGAATTATCCAGGTACACACATTACCAGCACTGGAAAGTATTTCTTCTCCTCTTCTCTGGTGTTTCCTATTGCTTAAGTAAAGGGAAGTGTGGAATGAGAGCTGGAGCTGTAGAAATTCCAAGGATTTTAAAGCCCTTTTGCTGATCTGATCTGCTCTGGGGAACACCTTGCCAACACCCCTGCAATGTCCAAACCTGACACTGTCATTGTGCTCATCCCTGAAAATAACCCAGATTATTTTAACCAACTTCTGGGCAACATCTAAACTCTTCCATGAGTTTGCCACCCCCAGAGAGCAGTGACGGAGCCAATGCCATGGATCATATTGAGGTGCCCTCACTTGCACAGGCCAGCAGGAGTGCTCTGAATTTACTCAGCAGAGTTCTCCTTTCTGCATTTGTTGCACATAAACTTTGTACAAATAACATTATTTTCTTTTTCTTTTCTTTTTTTTTTTTTTTTTTGCCTTTGCCTGTTATTCCCAGCGGCTTTTTTTTAGTGCTATTTTGCCATTTCTCACAAGTTTCTCTGTGCTGTAATTATGCCAGTCTGCTTTCCAAATATACTTTTTCCTTGGGGCTGAAATAGAAAGGTTGGGACTGCACGAGGGAAGGGGGAATAATTTTCACAGAATTATTTCGGCGACTTCAGGGACTGCACGCGACGTTTTTACAGCTTCCCATAGATTTTCCTTCTCCCTCCACTTGCACATGTTTGGAAATCACTCAGGCAACACGACATCCTGAATATCCCAGCCCAGGAACAGCAACCGCTGTGCCTGCAGGAGTGGATATTTTACATGAGACAAGTGGTTATTGTCAACGAGACTGGGAATAACTCGCCTGAACATTTCCAAGCTGGCTCCAGCTCTGTATATGCAACAGTGATGGAGTAGTTGCAATATTTCTCCAGCAGCACAGCTCCCTGCAGACGTCAGCAGGTTTTATCAGGCTCACAGGGAATGTTCCCACTGTTTATTGCACTGGGGAAGTTCTGCCTCCAACAGCTCAGGCAAGATTAGGCTTCTCAAAAGCCCTGGTTCTTGAATTTTATATATTTTAATGCCTTTTGACTGGCAGGTCTGAAGGGGTTTTTTTGACAGATCTTTATCAGAGGCAAACAAAGAGGGAAAATATTTCCCAGAGACCACTTGAACATGCATAATTTTATATCATTTTGGGGCTGAAATGTGCGAACAGCATGATTAGGCAACATAAGAAATGCCATATAAGATAAAACCGCCAAGAACTAAGTTCCTAATATTCTGAGCAGACTTTGGGGCTGGCGATATTTAAAGCTATGAACTCCAGCTCTCTTAAGATAACCAAGAGAAATCCACTGCAGCTGCCTGCACCAAGGTGGAGATGCAGGGATATCTCCTTTAAAATCTCTGTTCATCAGTATGGGAGGCCAGCTCTCCTGCCTCAGCTCAGAACTCTCCCTCCAGCAAGGTTAGAGAGGGCCATTATCATTTCATAATAAGGCACGGGATGAGCACAGCATTCCTGATGTGTGCAGGACTGTTTGGAGCGGGGAGGTGCCTCCAACTGAACGACGGCAAATTGCACAGCCCACTGAAAATACTGACTCAGAACTTTGTGCAGCAAAGGCCTTCAGCTCGAGCCCAGCCTCTCCCAGCAAAGCACTTGTTTCTGGGGGTGGCTCTCAGTTGATTTTAAGAGGGCTTTGCTGCTTAGATGTTTGTGGAAACTAAAACCAGGAGAGGAGTTTAGCAAAGTTCTCCTGGCAGAGGCGTCAGCGCTCGCATTCGCAGGGATGAGATCCTGCTCCCTGCCAGCACAGCGCCTCTGCCTCCCTCTGAGCCCTCTGCTCGTTTGCTGGCCAGGGGACAGGTCTGTCACTGTGCCAGCCTGGGCAGGAGGTGTTTGTGCCAGGGAAGCTCTGTGCTACGTGACCCGGGCAGGGCATTTCTGCCATTCCCTTCCATTTCCCGCTCACGCCGGTCCCAGGATAACTCTGTCATCACTCCTGGGAGCACAGTGGGGACAGAAACCAGATCTCTGACTCCATTTCCTTCCAGGCACCTGCTTGAGGCAGGATTAGAAGGATAACAAGCTCAACCTTGCCCTGCCAGGTCTGCAAGAGGAACTTGAAGGCCAAATATTCTGTGCTACACAGGATCCAGGATTGCAGCGATCCTGCTGATGGCAATTTACTCACACATATAAGATAAAAAATGAATAAATGAATAAACAAAAATCCATATTTTGGAGTCATATCCCAGCAGGTGATCTCCACAGGCTGCCCAGCTGGCACACTGGGCTTGGCAGCGTCACACACCCCTGTTTGTGAGATGGGGAGCAGTTTGGATTGTCCCACATGGGGTTTGTTACCATCCACAGGAGTCCTCAGGAGGAGGATGGAGCTGCTGAGGTCTCTCTGCTCTGTGAGACCCTTCTGCAACATCTTATAATACTTTATTGATATCATGGAATGATTTGAGTAAGGAGGGGCTTTAAAGTTCGTCTCAGTTCCACCTCTGCCATGGGCACATTCCACCGTCCCAGGTTGCTCCAAGCCCCTTCCAGCCTGGCCTTGGACACCTCCAGGAATGAGGCATGAAGAATTTAGTGTGTCCCCTAAAAACAGAGGACTCATCCTTTCTAATAAGAAACTACTCCAAAAGAAATGAAACCAATTAGTAATAAAAGACAGATGTCAAGAATGTTAAATCCAGATTATCCACCCCAGATGAGGACTGGGGGCAGCTGATGGCAAAAACTTTTGGTCTCTGAGTTCTCAATTGGAATGCCCTGGCTGAGCTGGTGGCTGTGTTATAACACTGTTTACAGACACTGGGTGGAATCACAGGCATAATAAATCCAGGGAAAGGGCTCCTGAAATCGAGAGGGAAATTCGCACTTCATTGAATTCCGTGTCAGCTTCCATTAAACTCAAAGGGACAGGAGAGTCTTCACGGGGTTACTGAGCATCTGTAAACACTTCCAAGCATGCCCCAAGTTACAGGTTTATTTTTCAGTTCAGAAAAATTGGCCAGGCGAAGAAACGTTTATTTCATATTACAGAAATAGGAGAGCAAAGAAGAACGAGCCAAGAGGCTTCATAAGCGAGCAAAGACATAAAAAAAAAATGTAATCTAAATATTACCTTATTTGGGGTGCTACACAGCTTAGGGACCTCATTGGATGGAGGGAACCTAATCTAATATGATTTATTTTATTATTTGTTACTGCTCCTGGCAGTGTATTTTCATTCCAGGCAGAATGTGAAGATGTCAGAGGCACTTGACATCCTCACATTTCATGTCTGATGTGCTTCACATTGAGGCTCTGGATTAATGGGCACATTCACAGAGTCTCAGGATGGTTCAGGTTGGAAGGAACCTCCACAGATCACTTGCTCCAACCCTTCTGCTCCAGCAGGACCACCCAGAGCCAAGGTCAGCTTGGATGGGACTTTGGGAAACTGGGTCTACTGGGTGACATCCCTGCCCAGGGCAGTGGGGCTGGAACAAGATCATCCTTAAGGTGCCTTCCGACCCAAAATATTCCAAAATTCTATATCCAGACATCTTTTGGATAATTTCAAGAATGGAGACTCCAGAACCTCCCGAGGCAGTTGGTTTGGCTATCCTCACAAGTGAGGGTGCGTTTGGCCACCCTCACAATAAATTTGTGTTTCCTGATGTTCTGGGTTTCAGGTTTTGCCCACTGGCTCCTGTCCTGGAGCACTGCTTCTGTTTGGAGACTGCTTCCTCCTCATCAAAAACCAAACAGCCAGCTCCTCTCCAGGCAAGGCCAGCAGGATCACTGGGGTTTGTGTTAATTAATCACAACTTTGAAATGAGGGAAAAAAACAAACCCTGCCTGTGATGAGGTTAAAGAGCTCTTGTTCAAACAAAGCTCCTTGCTGAAATATCAGAGGGAGAAAAGAGGAGAGGAAAGATAGGTAAATATGTCAGTGCTAAACCAGGTTTAAAGGTAAACATTTCAGTGCTAAACCAGGTTTAAAGGCTGGGCCTCTCCCAGCAGAAACAGGAGAGGCCCCTGGTGCAAAAGTGAAGTTGGCACCTCACTCCTTCCTAAATCTTCCTGGGCAATGTTATGGTCAACAAAGCACTGCAATTCCTGAGCGTGTGTGGCTTACTCATACATTCAACTTCAGCTATAAATAAATGCTTAATTGTTCTGGACTCTGTGTGTGCCTGAGCCCAAGCACAACCCATGGATCCTCTGCTGGAAGGGTTGGGGTAAATCAGGGTTCACTTTGAATCCCACAAACCCCAACTGCAAGGCTGGCAGGCTTCAGTCACCTTTAAATGAGGTTTTTGGTGCAAAATATTGAAACAGTTGGCAGCAAAAAAATCTTGGAGAATGAAATCAGGAGATGACTGGAAATAAAACCATCAAGTTTTTGTAAACCTTGGAGTTTCATTGCTATTGGGAGCTGAAAGGACAAACACAAGCTGGGGAAAGGAAAAGCTCTTCTAGGCTGAAGCTTTAAGAGTTCCAAACTTCTTGGGGTGGTAGGAAATGCAGAGTGGAGAAAGAATGAGGAAATTATTGCAGCTGAATTCTGTGGATGGCATCACCCTGGTTGGCAATCTCTATGGAAAATCACCTTGCCTTTCTTTCATCATAAAGCAAAATTATAGAGAAGAATTGATTTTTTAAAATTCCATAACACTGAGTAACAGTCCAGGCAACACAGAGAGGAAAAGCAAGAGACAGAAAGGAAAGGGTAAAAAACCACATGAGTAACTGAAGTCTACATGATGCAATTTGCCACAGGGATTCAAAAGAAAAATAGAGATTACTTAGTGGTTAGTGAGAGATGGCAAAAGAAAATTACCTAAGTGTTTTTCTTATGTGAATTTGGATTGAAACTGGAGATTAAAAAGTGCCACAATCAGCTGAATTCTGGATTCTGATGTCAAAAAAAAATTGTATGTGCTCATATTTTGTAGCTGGCTGGATTTTAATAACCTAAATATTGACCAGGATAAGTATTACACAGGAAAGGCTGTTTGATTCAAGGGAATGGTTCATCTCTCTGAAGATTTTCTCGATAAACGACTTTTTCCTTTTCCTTTTGCACATTCCAGGTCAGTCACGGGCGCAGGTCTGGAGGTGAGGAGGTTTTTGTTGGGATGGTGCAGCCTGGGTTGGAATCTCTGACAGGACCAGCAAAGGAAGGAGAAAGTTTTCCTGCAGGAAGGAGGTGGAAGGGAGGGAAAAGCACGGTGTCAGCAGCTCTGAGCTGTGCCATCCATCAGGGCTGAGCTCTGAATCACTGCAGCTCCCAGGAGCACCCAGACACCCGGCTGGGGAACCATAAAGGGAAGCCAAGCAGACCAGCCCTGATCCCCAAACGGCTCCTGAGGAGCTCCATAACTCAGACAGAAACACCCTCAGAGCTGCTCACGTATTTACTGCCAACCACAACTCATTCCTGTGTGCTTTATTTTACAAATTCTCCATTACTTGCTTCAGCTGCGCTGGAATGGCCTCCTGTATTTCCAAGTAGTTCAGGCTGATCCTGTACTTGGCTTTTCTGTGTCTGAAATCTTCAGACAATTGAACAATCAGATTACTGAGAAGCTGTTAAGTGCCTCGTGATGCGAGGAAGTGTGAGCTATTTAAGAACTAATGTGAAAAATGGCAAATTATATGCTACCAGCTAGGTCTGAAAGGGAAAAAAGGAGGAATAAGTCAATATGATTAGACAGGACTATATTCAATAAGCACAATTTTGGTTTGAAATTGTGCAAGAAGAATTTTATTCCTTAGCAGATTTTCCTCTGGATTATTGAAGATACTTCTGCTCTGCAAGACACATTTTGCTTTTCCAATCCTCCTATTTATAAAAATAATCTGATTGAAAAGAACTGGATGCACAGAAATGAGAATTTCTTGTTTTTTACGATGCAGATATTAAAATGGATTCTCTATATTAAAAATTGCAAAGATTATTTATACAAGAAGTGCCCAATCAATCATTTTCCAGGCAGAAAAGCTGTCAAAAAGAAAAATCTTGCATTAATGATCATTCTTTGGCAGCTCTGCATAGGTTTCTCTGGAATGAGAAGTGGTTGAGTTCATTTGAGTGGACACAGCACAAAGCCATTACTTTAAGCAGCTGGTAACTTTGGCCAAAGGACTAAGTGAGCATTTGCACAGAAAAAGAGAATAAAATTAACTGCAATGCCTGTGTTTTGCTGCATTTTATTGATGGGGATTTACCAAGTGCTCAGTTCTGAACGAAATCTGTGGTTAAAAATGCAAATATTAACAGAAGAATTCCCACATCACCAACTGAGGCACTGGGGATGTAAATGAGAGTGTCCTTTTGCAGAAACACAGGAGAAACCCAACAGTGTCAGAGAATTCCTGGTGGAATAAGACACTCTTTGGAATCCTTATGGGATATCCTGGTCACAATAAATTAATTAAATTCAGTTTTCAAACACCGAGGTTCTGTTCCAGCTGCCAAACTTTTGCTCCTCAGTCCCCAAAATGCCCCCCTTCCATAGCACCATAATTTCTGGATTGTACAAGTAAAAAACTCAAGTTTATCTTCTTAAAATTCTTCTATTCTAGAACTTATTTAGGTTTGAATCTGGCTTAGAAGGGAGTGGGAAATTGGCAATGCAGAATATTCATTAATCTGTGGGTCATGTGCTCATAAAATGAGAAAAGCTTTAAATCAGAAAATACTTTTTATAATTATAATTATATAATTATAATTTTATAATTATAATTTTATTTTACACAAAATATAGCAGAAACTGTGTTTTTAATAGAATCTCCAGCATGGAAATACAATCAATGTTTAATATTGGGAAAAAAATTTCAAATGTTTATGGCAGTAAAGATGGAGTCAAAAGCATTTACCAGACTGCTCACTTCCATTGAAATCTAAGTCAATGACAAACTATTAAGATGTTTTCACGAAGCCCAAAGGATTGCAAGAAAAATGCAAAAAATGCTTTTAATTACAGCATTTTGTACCATTATCTATGTATTTACAAAAGAAGCCATACCCTAGAGAAAGATGGCAAGTGTTTGCAGGAAGGAAGGTGAAGAAGGTCACAAAAACTGCACATTCTGTGGAAAATGGGGAACGTGGGCTCTGTAATTAATGGATCAAATTGCCAGGGAATTGTAGAGAGGATCAGAGGGTAAAAAGATAATTAGCAGATCAAAGGGTAAGAAGGCAAGTGTTGAAATAAAGTGGTGGTAATAGAAACAGCTCAAGAGGAATTATTGACCAATAATTGTATTGCTTTGGGCAATGTCTGCTTTGATAGAGCTGTTATTAAGGAGGTTTTTAATGCACTAATCTGTTTTTATAACTGGAGTTATGAGTGTCAAATGCCATGAATTCACTGCAGAACTCTGACTCCAGCCTGGTTTTTAGGAGCTTGTAACCAATGACAGTGGGAAAGACGAGGAATTCAGGCTGCAGGGGTTGGATATGCGTCAAGAAATCTTCCTTTAAATGGAGAAATAACAGAGGGGGGATTTTCAGGGATTTTGGCATTTTTCTTGAATGAACAGGAATTTCAGGGTTTATTCTGCAGTGGGGGAAATGTTGGGTTAAATCTTCCACTGCTCTGAGCTTCATTCCCTTCCCTGCAGGCTGAGCTTTGTCTGAGATCCCTCTTTGCACTCTGGGCTGACAAACCCCAGCCTTGGGAGCTCCTGCAGAGATTTCTTGTCAAGATCCCTCTCTAGGAAGGAATTTTTGGATGTGTTGGTCTAAATATTTGGAATAATACCTATTCTGAGTGTGGATAAGGATGGGAAATGGATTAGATTTATGGGACAATGACAAAAATCTGTGCAGAGCCTTGGTGAACAGAGGTGGGCTGCAGACACTGCCAGTTCTCCTAAGGATTGGCAGAGGAGAATTTGGGTTCTGCTGCCATTTTTCAGAGTCCATTTATTCACAAATAGCAGCAGCATGGAATATGTGAAGGAAATGGCATTTGTAGTGGATGTTCCTCTGCAAAGAGGAGAAGATAAACACAATTTGTTCACATCTTTACGCTCCCATTTAGCTCATCATTAAGAGAAATCTGTGGAAAAAAATACATTCTGAGGTGTGGATTTTTTTTTTTTTTTTTTTTTTGTTAAATAGTAAATACCTCCCAGATTATGAAGTGATAAGGAAGATTGCAAATGTCACTCAAAGGAGCTTTTGTGTTTCCTCTGAGGGCAATGACAAAATTTTAATTAACTGAAAGTCACCCAATGATCAAGAAGTGGGAGGGCTGTGTCATTCCCAGAGATAGATGGGTCTAGAAGTTTATGGAATGGAATGGAATGGAAAAATGGAATGGAATGGAATGGAATGGAGGCAGTAGTGACTGTTTGTGGATGAAATTGTGATTTTGGTTTGTAGTAATGATTTTTTGCAACCTGAATTCTGCAGTGAGAGCTCCAGGGTCAAGATCTTAAGAGCAGAGATGGGGAAAATTCTGACTGTGCTCATCACTGTAGCACTGAAAATGAGAGATGAAACGGGATGAAGATCTAGATAAAAATATGCTGAAAATAGAACAGGAGCTAATTCTTTTTTTCTGCAGTTGTAAGTCTTAATTTAAGAAAAATAATTTTAATATATTCGCTTTAGGTCATGAGAAATGAGGCTTGGTTAGGGTTATTTAATGACTGATGTAACTCCTGCTAACAGTACCTATAAAATTTATATCCCTTTAATTAGTGAGTGAGAAAAGTTTAATATTTCAGAAGCATCCCTTTGGATGTGTAATTTCAGCTGGTTCTCACAGTCCTGAATAAGGTCCTTTGAATTACTTTCTAAACAATTCTGGATAAATGATCAGTCACATCTTTTGCTCCTTTTTCTGGGTTAAAACCTTAACTTTCTCACATGTGAGATGATAAAATGAGATCAGTATTAAATGCAGTTGAAATGTAACTGTTTTGTAAGAAAAGGTGCTGCACAGGCTGTGCTGGGGAGAGGCTGATGAGGTGATTAAACATCCTGCAAGGAGGAATTTCATTGGGAAGATTGAGAGCTGTGGTGAGAACTCCTCTCTGCCTACACATTTTTACCACTTCTCACTCTAACTGAGGACTTATAAATAGTTCATAAATTAAAATAATTAACCCCAGCACTCCCAGACTCACACCTTTCACACATGGTTCTATTAACAGTGGATAAAACATTAACTCCTGCAACCAGGGCTCATATTAAAATGGAACAGATTGGAAATATCAGCAGCTGGTGAGATATATATATATATATATATATATATACACACACACATATATACATACATATGTACATACATATATATACATATATACACATATATAAATATACATATGTACATACATATATACACATATATAAATATACATACATACATATATACATACACACACACACACACACACACACACACACATATATATATATATATATATATAATGTACAGATTTGGAAGGAATAGATGGATAATTTGCAATACAATGATGATTTAGTACAATAATAATTTCCTGGCTAGCTCCAGATCCCTGAAAAGAACACCAGGGGGTTTAAAGAGTGATACATGTAATGACCAAATTCAGTAAATCCCAAAAAACAGCACCCACAGGCTCTGGAAGTGTCCTCACTTTTATCACTGTTCACTTTGTGCAGAAGCCCCTGTGCAGGAGTTAAAGTTCATTTTTTCTGCTGCTTCTCCCCGAAGCCACCCAAACCATCACCTCCCCATCCTGCACTTCTTGGAGCATTTCTGGAAGCCTGAGTTAATCTCACCTGCAATCCAATTAAAGCCTCTCCAAACCTTGCACCTGCACTAATTGTAGATTCACATCACTGCTCTGCAGTCATTAAGTGCACGAGTTAAAGTTTGGATGAGTGCAGCTGATCTGGTTTATCAACAAAGAGCTGCAAGGTTCCTGTGCTGAACCAGGATAATCAGCAGGGGTCAGGCAGGAATTATCTTGTCTGGCCAAGCATTTCAAAATGGCTAATTATGTTTGTTCATAGAAGTTGGACCTAAAACAGCAGAAATCCGAGGGAAAAGCTCTGGAACTTTTAGCTGTGAGTAACTCATTTGGCTGAGGTGTTGATTTATATCAGAAAGTTCTGTGAGTGTTTTATTTTTCAGCAAAAAAGCATCATACTGGAGTTGTGTTTTTAGGTGCAGCAGATAAAACTCCATCTCCATGCTGCTGAACCTGCATTTCCATGGATATCTGTGTGGATGGATGCATATTCCCCCAGAAACACACAATGCAGTCCTCTCACCCCACAGAGTCAAGCTGTTAAATATGAACCCAGCTGCCAAATTCCTGTTGTGGATCCCAAAGTATCCAAACAGTCTAAAATTCTATATTTTACCAGAGATTTTTTTTAAAGTCTCTTTGTGCTCATCCAGCAGCAATGGAAAAGAGGTGTAGGTGAGGATAAATAACAACAGAGAGGAAGGAAGGAAGGAAGGAAGGAAGGAAGGAAGGAAGGAAGGAAGGAAGGAAGGAGTAATTCAGCTAGGGACTGTTTTTTGGGGGTTTTTTGCTTGTTTGCTTGGGGTTTTTTGTGTTTGTTTTTTTTTTTTTTGTTTTGTTTTTGTTTATCCTAAAGGATTCTTGCTCCCAATTCAGCACACCTGTGGCATGTGGAACAGATGGAGCAGGCATGGCAGAACACCTCCAGCTGCACAGATCTGTTCCACAGGTGCTGGGCTCAGCCCCTGCCTGGCCAAGGGCACTGGGGCTTTGGCACATGCCCAGAATTCCAGGAGCTGGAAGGGAAAAGCCAGGGAGAAAGGAGTCAGCTGGCAGCAGCACCTTCCAGAGCAGCCCCCAAGAGAGCCAAACCTGCCTGGCTCATTCCTCACCCCGTGCTCAGGATCACTGTCAGATTCCTAAACTTATTTGGCAGTTCATGGGGAGGAATTTTTGGCTGGAGTTACTGGAACAGAGACACTGGGATACTCAGTGCCTCAGTGGAGGGTGTGAAACCCTTCCATGGTTGAGCATTCTTGGGGGAGATGCTCTTGTGTGAGGCTTTTTAATTCCTTCCCCTTATTTGTTTGGGTTCTTTTCACACCTTGTTTTTATCACTCCCATTTTCTGCCAGACTTGCTCCCCCACCCTGGTTGTATCCTTCCTCTTTTCCTTTTTCCTTTTTCCTTTTTCCTCTTCCCTTCCCTTCCCTTCCCTTCCCTTCCCTTCCCTTCCCTTCCTCCTTGTTTGTTTCCACTTTTTTGTTTGGTTTTCTTTTTTTAATTCCCCTCCTTGGTGTTTCTTTGTGGGGAGCATGGATGTTTTTGTTCATTTTTTTGCTATTTTTTTTTTAGTTTGCTTGGTTTGGTGCGGGTTTTGTTCACTTTTTAAATTTTTTTTTTTCCCCTCTATATTTATTTTCCTCTCCTTGTTTTTTATTTTTTGGGATGTTTATTTTCTCACTTGTGCAAATCTCCGCTCCACTGAGGAGGACAGTGACAGTGTCAGGGGGCAGTGACAGCCCAGGCTGTTGTACTGTCACAGACATCTTTTATGAAAAATCCTTTCCTTAGGATTTTTCCTCCTGAGAGGCTGAGAGGCCTCAGGAACAAAATGCAAACAATGGTTATCTGCTGCTGTGGAATGCAACAGGTGCATCTGGGATTGGTCTCATGTGGTTGTTTCTGATTAATGGCCAATCACAGCCAGCTGGCTCGGACAGAGAGCCGAGCCACAAACCTTTGTTATTCATTCGTTCTTATTCTATTCTTAGCTAACCTTCTGATGAAATCCTTTCTTCTATTCTTTTAGTATATTTTTAAAGTAATATATATGATAAAATAATCAATCAGCCTTCTGAAACATGGAGTCAGATCCTCCTCTCTTCCCTCATCCTGGGACCCCTGTGAGCACTGTCACAGCTCTCCAGGCTCTGGACACGCTGCAGGTGTAACTCCAGCACGGTGACGTTTGTTCTGTCCCTCTAAATAGCTCTGCTGATGGTGCAGAACTGGTGCTGAGCCAGGAGAAATGATAAAACATAATCAAGCCCCTGAAGACGATGTCGTGATGTTGATAGAGACAAATTTATATCCCTCCTCTGCCCATGTTATGTTCAGATTAATCCATTTGGTATCTGTGTGTTATAGAAGCCAAACCACTTGGTAATGATCTGCTGGGACAGGAACATGAGAATTCTTTTATAAACTAATTTTCTCTCCCAAACTCTAATTCAAATACTAATTTTTCTGTTTAAAAAAAACCAAAATGCTTCCTTTCCTTCTGTTGAAATGACACCTTCCCAGCTCTGAGCTGGTGGGGATGAGCTGTCTCCTCATGAAGATTTAACTGGGTACATAAATCCGTGTGTTTATAGAGCAGAAATCTCTGCTGGATAAACACACTGAGCCTCTGCTGACCAAAGAAGGCCAAACCCCAGCCTCCCACTGCAACAGAAATTTGCCTTTTTTAGTGTGAAAGCATCAGAGTGACAGCCAAGGTTTGGAATGGCAAGGCCTGAAATTCCATTCCAAAAGTCCAGGCTATGAGGGGCAAAAAACTATGAGGGGGTTATGAGGGTAATATCTGCAGCTGGGAGGAAGCCTGGAAATTTTGGGAGGGTCCAAATTGTGTTAAGGACAATTTTGGACTCTGTTGAAAGCCAGAAATCTTCAGCATTGGTTGGTCCAGCTCTGCAGACCAGGCCTGGTACCGTGAACATCCCAACTCTTGTGAGTTTGACACCCAGATTGGATTTCAAACAAATAATGCTCAACTTTACTGAAAGCTTATCTAACAAAAAGTTCTTCAGACAAAACATTTAAAATGTGAAGAAAAAAAAAAAAGAAATGATGGGTTTGACTGCTGGGAAATGTCTGACTTCAGTCCTCCAATGCCAACATCTAAAATAAGTGTGAAATATCTGTCATTAAACCTGGGAGATTATAAACCCAATGAGAACTGGTTTAATGCCAACGTTTTTGTTGGCACTGCAGTTCATCTTGTTCTGATCTTTCATCGACTCTGTGACTAAATTCAGAATTCTTGCTTTGGGTAACAAAGATGGCAAGAAAGAAGCAACACATTTTCTCAGGTTTCACAGAGAAACCTGTGTTTCTTGGCTCTCAGGAGCAAAAAGAAAACATCAATTAACAACATTCCATCTTCAGGAAGGTCTGGGTGAGACATCCCTCTAATATATAATCATCATTTTCAGCAATCACAGTCTTTTTTCACTCCTCGTTACTTTAACCACTTACATCCAAGTACTTCAGGCTTTCCTTGTTTTGTTTTTTTTTTGCAGATATGAGCCATGAATGACTACATGATGTACTGATTTCATTTGAATGATAAATGGTGATATTATTTCCCAGCAGGTGAATAAATACAAAGCTAGCAAGTCACACCAAGAAAAACAGTAAAACCTTCAAAAAGGGGTTTAACCTTTGTTCTACTCAAACAAAAACCACCTTTGCAACCAAATATTTTATAAACTCCTTCAGCACCTTTCCAAAGGTTATTTTACATTTTAATTGGCTCAGATAATTTTCCCTTATTGATTAGGCTGATCAGACAGGTGGATAAGGAAATATTGCAGTGAAGAGGATGGCTGAAGAAATAAATGTGCTTTGATGGTGCTGTCAAGGCTCACTGTGGCACAGCAGCACCCAAAATCCCCATGAAGAACAGCACAGAAATAAAATGGAGAGTGCCAAAACTGCTCAAGGATGGACAAAAAATTCACCCTTCTGTGTTTATTTTCAGTATCCAATTGAATATTTGATAAATACTATGCTAATCTATGTCATGGGGTAATTACCTGTGGTATAAATTGTAGTGCTACATAAAAAGGGCTTTTGCATCCCAGATCATTTCAAGTTTTGATCAGCATGCTCAAAATTGATCGGATTTTTTTTTTCTCTGTGCAGGTTTGACTGCAGCCTTTGAAAATCCTGTGCTAAAAAGTGGTTTTTCCATAGAGTAGTCAGGGAAATAATCATGTCCTCTTAGAAATAACTGGAAAGATGATAGGGCATCCTCTCTTGCAGAATTTGGCCTTCCTGTATAAATAAATCCTCTCACTGGAGGGAGCCTGTGTGGTCAGACTGATTGCCAGGAAGAGAACACTCTCAGTTCATTATCTGGAGTTCTTCAGCTCAATCCAAGGAGGCATTTTGCAATCACTAGCACAGAAAATAGATGCACTGAGATGCTACTGCATTTACAGAAAGCTTCAGGATAATTTATTTACGAGATGGCTTGTTGCTCTTACATACTACTTACATTCATCAAATTCTTGGCATTTATTCTTCCCAGTTGGGCCAGTGAAAAGCAACCAATTACGGTGGTGTTCAGGCAGGAAAAAAATTCCAGAAAGAATTATCCATGGGGCCAGTGAAAAGCAACAAATTACGGTGGTGTTCAGGCAGAAAAAAAATTCCAGCCCCATCCAGAAGCAGGGGAGGAGGAAGAATTATCCATGGGTTTCTGTAGAGGTTTTTAAGGGGTTCAGCTCAAGCAGGTGGAAAGGAGTGTGGGAGGTGCCAGCTCACAGGGCTGGGAGCTCACCTGGCCGCGGCAAGGAGTCCTTTGGGTCCTTCCCACCAAGGTCCCTCTGCAAGGATCCTCTCCCCAGCCTTCCATCCAGGAGATTCCTGCTCACCCCCACTCTCCTGGCAGGTTTTGGGGCTGGGAATCTGCTGACACAGAGAACGAGGTTCTTGTGCAGGTATAAAAACCTGTCCCGGGTGTTTCAGTAAATGTTGAGGGGGGTCCCTCAACCAGGAGAAAACTGAGTGGGCAAAAAAGAAATCATAATTGGAGTTTGCCTCCATAGGAAGGACTTTTCCCAGCATGCCTGAGCTGGAAAGGTGTGAATTCATTATTTGTGAGTCCGTAATTCTTTACTCCTTAAAAAATGGGAATTATGGGGAAGGTGTTGGCTTTTCCAGCTTATTTCACTGTAGCACTTGATTTAGATTTTCAATACAAATCTTCTCCTGCCATGGCTTTGTCCACATATTTGGCCAGAAAGAAGCTCTGATTCCCACTTTTATGGCAGTCTTAAAACTTTTTGGTCTAACAAGGAAATATTGCCTGGTGCGTCCAGCAAAGTTATTGCGTCTTTATGTTTATGTTGATGAAATTATGTCTGAAACAAGGCTTGAGTGAGGTGGCATTGCAGTTAAAGATTAAATCTGATTGTGCTCTGCATGGCAATGCTGTAAAACTGCTATTTCTGTTTTAAATAAAATCCATTTTCCCCTAAAAGATTGCATTGTTTCTTTGAAGGGTGAGTTTAAGCAGCCAGTGTTTATAGGAATATGTACACCATTAATCTCCAGCCTTTAATCTCTGCAGTCCTACTTAACCCAGGGAGGCTTCAAAGGGTGTGGGTGCCTTATATTTTTATATTGAGAGAGGAGGTAAAATATAAATGAAAGATCTGAAATCAGAGTTGTAGCTGTCATATTTCCTTTTAATCTGCATAATATATTTAATGCTCGGCAGGTTGGGAAGCTACCTGGATATTTGCCTGATGAACAGTTCTAGGGACACACTGGAAAGAGTAAACATATTAATTAGAGACTGCACAGCTCCTTCTTGCTGGTGTAATCATTAAATTGATTTTTCCAGTCTGACATGTAATTGTTCCAGCGATGGAATCCTGCTTTCCACTCTCGTTCTGCTTCATCAATATTTCCTGTAAAACATGAAATGGGTTACATTAATCTAAATTTGAATCTCTTTGTATGCTAATTGAAAAATAATTTTGATTATCAATGTCATCTGCTTCAAATACATTATGGGATGGTCTTTTGCTTCTTTCCTTAAACCTGGAATGACTGAAAATTCAGTGATTAGTATTTTGTCTTTACATCAGAAAGGAAGGAGTGCAAAGATATTATTCTGGCAGGGTAATAAATATACTTTGGATTTTTTAAAATATGTATCTTTGAAATACATTTTAGATAATTCTTCTGTCCATCAAAATCATAATTTTAAAGTCTTTTTTTTTCTTTTTTTATCCTCAACATATTCCTTTGTTTAAATATACCTTGCATTCAAACCCACACACCCTGAAGAATAAATAATGCAAAATGAGAGAGGTGCTTGTAAAGACAAGGTGAAATCACATCTTTGTTTAAGGCAACAACAGGATTTCCATTGTTTTAATGGATTTCAATGGATGTCCAAGACCTCGACCTCCCATGGAACAAATCCCCAAATTTAAAGCATAAAGGGCACAGGTTTGGAGAGGAACACTGTCAGATGTGCACTATGGCAACATGAAACCAACTTCTCTTTTCCTTTTCATCCCCACCTTTAAAGCACTTTCCAAGTAATCCTGAGTCCCAAGGAAACGTTTATTGCCAAATTTGTTATGAGCATGGGAGCAGAGGGTGAGGATGAAAAGAGTCTCAAAAATACAGCATTTCACAGGGTTCCCAGAGTATTTTATGGACAGGGATCCCCTCCCGAAGCCCCAAAAGGTGATTAACACCACGAGAGGAACATCCCAGGCAGCACCAAAATGTGGATAAAACCTGCAGGCTGTACCAGTCACTGCTGCTCATCCCTTTGTACCATCTGTAGAGCTCAGGATAAAGTTCAGAAACCATTGATGATCTGTGGCTGCTCTGTTCATTCTGGACCCAGCTCTGGTGGTGTCCCTCGCTGGCATGGCTCCCTTCCAGAGAAACTTGGGGATGGTGTTCCTGAGGTAAGAACTCCGTGGGTTCTTTATGCTCCTCTGGCTTTTATGTTCTTCTGCTGTTCTTCTTCCCTCCATAAATACACCCCTTCCCCCCTTTTTACGACCTGCCAGCGCTGCAAGTGTAACTGGTGATGTGAAAATGAAATACTTCAGTGTTTTACACATCACTAGAGAGAATATTCGGGGGAGAGAGCTCACTGATTCCGAGATTTAGCTTGGAGAAGCATCCAGTAATTTGGTCGCTTATCTGCAGTTTAGCTCAACGTTTCCAAACCTTTTTGGTCTGGAAATCCAGATGGCAATTTAATGAGACTTTGAAATGAGATTTACTTCTTGGTTCCAGTGAGACCAGAAATAAAACCAGGATATTTTTTTTCTCCGGGAAGTCCTGTACTTTTAAATGCAGTCAAAAAGAAAAGTGTGAAGAACAAATATAGGAAAAAATGTCAATAAATTAACCACATCCTTCTCCCTCAGCTCAAAGTTGTAAATAAGCTTGGTTATAACAGAGATCAAAGGAAAGTTCACATACTTTAAAATTTTCTTTCTGCAGGCCACAACTGCCATTAACACAGAGATGATTTGGAAGTGCTGGTAACAATAAAATCTCATTTTCATTGCTAACTATGTAGATAGAAGTCAGAAACATGGGGACAGAACATGCACAACATTCTGCTTTCCTGACTCTAAGAACTCTCCTTTACACATATTTAATTTAAGGATGTAGTCAGGGTCTCAGGCAAAGCCAAATTTTTCACATTAAGTCAAATGGATTGGTAATTTAGTGTATGAAGCAGTAGCAGTATTATTTGGAGAAAACTGCCTGAACTGTATTTCTCATTTTCTTCTTGATTTTGGGTATCCAGTTCTATTTATTCAGGCAAAACCTCCACTTAAGAATTAAAAAGGAAACTCAAAACCCTCTCTTCTTTAATTATTCAGGTGCAGAGGTATTTCAAATCTGCCCAAAGACACCAAAATATCTCTACCATAGACACATCTTGAATTAAAAGTCACCATTCTGGAGTATAACTTATGGGGCTTTTCAGTCCTTTTTAAAGATTATGGTGAACAAGTGAGCCAGCTAGAGAAAGAAGACATCAAAAAATTCAGAGGAGCCACCATTATGGAACTAAAAGACAAAAGGGGGATGGAAACCACTGAAATAAGAACTTGGATTCCCATTTGTTTGCTTTTCTTCCCCCCAGTGATAAGATCCAAATTGAAGTCACAAGTCAATGCATCCCATTATCGCCAACATCATCAATCTCTGGGAGGCAACCACCCATGACTTAGATGAGCTGGGAGGCAAAAAAGGAAAAGATTAGAGAGTCCAAGCTGACCAATAATTACAGCTCAGAGCACTGGGGGCCTGCAGAGCCAGCTAACAGTGAAAACTGAATTTTCTAGAAGCCGCTGGGGCAATCCCAAACTTCACCTTAATTCCTGTGCAAAGCGCAGTGAGGCTGGGCAGGAGAAAATGGGAGATTCTACAGGCAATGAATCAGTGCTCTGAAAGGCTTCAGTCTAACAGATCAAAATTTAAAAAGGGTTTTTTTTGATTCTTCATCTGGAATTTCCTCTCATTCCATCTCTCCCTTACTTTCGTGGTCTTACAGCAAAGTTAAATTCATCCCCATCCCATCCTTTGAACTGCTGGATGTGCCAATGAAGTGCTAATCTTCATGTTAACACACAGAACCCCATTTAGGATTGGGATAAAGGCCACATAGCTGTTAATTAATAAGGGATGGCAAGTTGGAATTAATTTTTCTGTCCTCAGCACCTCACAATTTCAGGTTTCACAACTGCAGGTTTCTGCAAACCTTCGTTTCTGGGTTCAGTAGTATGATAAATGCCACAGGTTTATGCTGAAGATTCTCATGGTGAGAGTTTCTCCACAAACATCACAAATAATATCTATACTGAATATTCTTTAAATCACACTCTCTGGATATCAAAGCTTTGTTAGACACAGCAGTATATTCATTTTCACGTGTGTTTTTAAGGACTACAAAATCCTCTCTTTTATTTTTTTAGTTCTTCCAGAAGTCAGCAGAGCTCTCAGGGAGATGAGTTATTCCAAGGGCTGTTATCTTCCTTGACATGGAATGAAATGGAAAGAAATCAGATGGTTTAGGCACAGAAAATTTTTACGCATAGGTGCAATGAGTAAAGTCTTTGTTGGGAGGTGTGATAGTATTGGTGAGGTTACCTGTGATTAATTCACATTTCTTCATGTATCCTGCTCTGTGAAAATTTAATTTAATTCTGATGGTGAATTTTATATTTAGCCAATTTTTTAATATTCTTACCACCCTGAGTATCTATCTCTGTAGAATCCAGATATAGGTTGGAGGATCACAGCAAATAAAGTAATTTTTGTTGCTCATTGGTCAAGAGGTTCAACATTTCTCTGCCTCCACATTAAAAAAATCTTTTTATGGTGGTTTTAAAAAGTAATGTATTCATATGGCCAAGCTTGATTTCTTCATAGATGATACATGATCCAGTAATATCAAATAAAATAGAAAAATATGTATTAGGCTCACTAAAATAGTAATGGAGGAGTAAATGGAAAGTTTGGCTGCCTGCAGCGTTCTACAATCAAGAGGAAACGGGCTCATATAAATAGGAAGGGCTTTAGATGCATTAAAGGTTGTGTTGAGGAGCTAAAGTCTAACACAGATCCTTTTATAATTAACAGATGATTGCTCTAAAAGCCACTTAAAAGTCACTTACTGTTTACTGTCCCTCCAGTGTGGTTCTCCCAGCTGCAGCAGCAGCAGAAACCCTTCAGGTTTCAGGCTGGAATGGGAAATGCTGAGTGCCCCCAGCTTGTGCTGGCCTGGGCAGGGAGTGCTCAGGGCCTTGGAAATTGGGGTAAATCCTGTAGGAATTGTGTCTGCCTGGAGCTGAGAGCCCAGGTCTACTTGTCCTGGACACAAAACTCCAGGTTCTGATGGTGAATTTAGTTTTCTAATTGAAACCCGAGGAGAATACCTTGAGAAATCTTCCAAAACCACACAAATCACTCTATAGGTATCAAAGCCATATTTTATATATGGCTGTTACTCTTGTATTACTGGAGAGCCTTATTTTTTCCTTATTATTTTCCTACCCCACAACCATAATAATTTTATTTTTTTAAATCTGATATGATTGCTTGAGGAAAAAGTGAATTTTCTAACAGTAAAGATATATATTTCTCATATATTTAGCTGCCTCAGGGAACTTTTCTTACCCAGCCTGTGATGGGAAGAGGCTGGTTCAGATCCAGGACACATTTGGAGCTGGCCTTTAAAGGCTTTAAAATCCCTCACTGGGTGGCAAGACTTGGGCTAGGAGTGGGTCAGGAATTAGGCAAGGGGGTACCAAGCAAATCCATGGCAAATCCTGATCACTTGATGCCGAAAAATTGTAATTTCTGCAAAATAAGTTGTTTTGATTGTCCTTTTTGGGTTCTACCTGATAGAATTCTACTTTGCCTATCTGAACCCTACTTGAACTTGTAACAATGAGAACATAAAAATTCCTTACTTGTTCCCTGTCATCTTATATCACCTCATGTTAAAGCAACCTTCTTTTCCTAAGAATATTTCAATGAAAGGAGTAATAGAAAGGACAGACTCTCAGAACAAGAGGAAATCTCTGCATTAATGCTGTGCACTGTCCTTTGGGCATAAAAGGAGAGAGAAAATGCGAAATAATATTTCAGTGAAGAGAATTATTGCAATATAAGCTATTATATCACATTTGTACACAGGATTTCAAAGGGTTTTCTGTCAGAACTGGATAATATTGTACAGGGAACATAATGGAAATACTGTTTTTATTACTGCAATGTTTCAAGGACTGACAGATGATACAAGACAAGGCAGTGCCACTTGTTGACAACATCCTTGCCTCAGTTCTATATTTGGATCCAGACACGACGATTCTTCTCTTTTTGCTCAGAATACGCTCGCGAATTCCTTTTAATTAAATTATGTAAATTGACGCTGCCAATTACCCGATGTGGCACGGTGATGAATTCATGTCTGCTGGCAGGTCCTGAGCGCTGCTCCATCATCCCTCACCCCAGAGGAGCAGGCAGAGCTCTCCTCTCCCCCAGGATGAGTTGGACTCTGGTGCTCTGCTCCACGCAGGCTTAGCTAAGCTCAGCCCATTTGTAGGATCCGCATTTTCCCCAGGGTTCCCCAGCCAGGTTAAAGGAATATGTTAAAAGAGTTCAGTTCTCCTGGCTCAGCACAAAGTTGTCAGAATCTTTGAAACCTCCCCGAAATCCACCCGTAATTGGGAAAGCTGTGATTTTGAAATCACACAGTAGGCTTCATAAATTATTCATTTTACCTACTGATTTCGTGTCTCTTGATTTAATTGAAAAACATCTGTTGAATTGAGAGGGGATAAAAGTTGAGCCATAATACAGTCACAGACTCAAATGAGGAGGGAATAAATTATTTCAGAAGGAATCATCTGTGCACCATGACAGTTTACATATTTTTAAGGCTTACGTGTTTTTAAGAGGAGCATTCATACTGAGTCTTAGAGAAAGATTTTAAATTACTAATTAACATCTTAAAAGTGTATCTCATTTTTGAAACAAGACTTTCCCTCAGTCAAGCTGCAGAATGTGATGCCAGAGCTGCAAAATCACTTTATAAAATCAATTCCTTTTGAAATCCAGAGCACAGAGGCTTCATCTATTGCTGGGCTTTGGTAAAACAGGGCTATGGGGTCTTGGAAAAACTTGGATCTTCTTTGTTCAACTGATCCTAAAGTTTCAAACAATTATACTTTTCCTGGCAGTGAAATCTCATAAATCCATTGTAGACATGGCCAGGCACAAATCAGTTCTGTTTTCCATAGCAAATCCTGCAGGCTCTGGGCTCTCAGCAATGACACTCCAGAAATAAAACACAGGGCTCTCACGTGAGCTGGAAACCAGAATCCCCTCTTGGCAGTGCACTTCATATCCTCAGGGGATCAGTTGCATAAAATAGAATCCCATAAATAATAGATAATATAATCCAAATATAACATCCTGTAACGTCCCACAGTTTATACAGAACATCTGAAGCCTCCAGAGCTCCCAGTGCAAACCCTCCTTTAGCACTGATATTCCTGCTCGCTCCAGCACCCAGGAACCCTGGCGGCACCAAAACTCTTTCAGGGGGCACCCAAGAACAGAGGTTTCAGCACTCAGGGTCTCACAGTGTGGCCGCATCTGGATTTTGGGACAGGAAAACTCCGTATCACAAAGCCCTGGCCCTTGGTGCGTGCCCAGGCTTTGTGCTGGTACAAAACAGGGTGGAGACCCCAAAGCCAGAAGGACAGGGCTGGGGTCCCCCCTCAGCACAGCACGGACAGCTCAATCCAGCACCAGTTCAGTTCCACCCAAATGGACATCTCAGTTACGAACAGGAACAGGAAGATCCGAACTCAGTTATCACATTGACATCCCGCAAATGGTCCTTGCATGAAAGTTTTGTATAAAAGCATCTAGGAAAGAATTGTTACCTGTCATTTCCATCACTTTGGGGAAAAAGTGTTTCCAGAACCGACAGTGCTGAGCTCGTGGCTTTGTCAGTACCTCAGAAGTGTTGGTGTTCAGTGTCAAATATTTCTGGTCAGCACTAGTGAAGACTGGCCATTTTATTCCATTAGTTGGGGTCCCATTTGGAGATCTAAATGAGAAAATAAACACTCCATTTAGAATGATAAACCACCTCAGCACACAACAAAGCATGATTTGGGTTTATTTAATAGTTGTTCAGCTTAAGTGTGTTAGTTTGGGATGACTGATGTGTTCTTTTGGAAGTAACAGGGGGAAAAAGCCAGATAAATTTCATTCACCCTCATTTGAAGGGAAAAAAAATCCCCTTTTTGAGGTGTTCTGGGTTCATCAAAAGGAATAACTTAATAAATTATCACATTCAAGCAACTTTTTGAATCTGGAGATTTTCACAGGAGCTGTGAATTATTAGGGATGACTCTAGAACTACCCAGCCTGCCAGTCTGAGAGGTTGAGTGGTTTGTGTCTTAGTTTGAATGCCTTTGATCCCTTTAGCTGGACAAACAGATTGGAGTAAATGACTGGGATAAACATGCAAGTAAGGGTAGAAATAATGTCTAAACTGAGATAGGATCTGTGCTGAGAGAGAGAACAATTATTCCTCATTAAGAAGGAACTCTCATCCTGGAGGTGTGCTGAGTCCTGTTTGTGGAGGGCCAAATGGGAACAATCTGAATTCTTGTGGAAACTGGGAAGAGGTACAGAGGGCTTGACCCTTATAAAACCAGCTCTGCATGTGAAAGGAGCACAGCTGTTGGTATTAAAAGAGTTGTGATAAATATTTATGATACAACAGAATTCTAAAGGCTCTAAGGACAGGAATCCAGATTTCACCTCCAGAAATGACAAAATCTGTATGAGGGGAAAAATGGTTTAAATGTGTAGGAAAACAACAAAATGGGCAGTGTTACATTAGGGAACAAACAAAGCAGAACATGAATTTTAGAATAAGTAGATTTGTATTTCAAACAGTCACTCATCTCCATTAGCTCAGAGGAGGTTAAGAACAGAAATTAAACATTTTATCTCAGTGCAAGCACAAGGAGCCATTTTCTTTCCTGGAAGCTGACATCAAGGAATCTGGGATTTAGGGCAGAGCAACAGTAAGTGGTGGTTCTTGGTGGGTAAATTAACTCTGAGCTGAGTTCATTTGGTTCTCTCTGCTTTGCTTTTCACCAGGACTCCTGCTGGAAAGCAGAAGGCAAAGAGGAGTCCAGGGAGTGGAGCCCATTTGGGTTCTGCTTCCCAATAGAGGGAACAAGGCAAGAGGGGTGGGGGCGAGCACCCAGAGCACAAGATGCTGAAGAAATATCGATATTTCTCATTTAATTCTGAATTAATCAATTTTTCAGCCCATGTTTTTGTGTTCTGGGGTCTTTGGCATTGGCTGCTTCAAGAACAAGTGTTGGAATAAAAGCTTCAGGCTGTCATTTCCTGACCTGCTTCCTTCTTCACTGATTTTGCCTGACTAATTCAGCACTGATTAACCCATGGCACCTTTTTTGAGTGCACATTTATTCGTGGCTCCTGAGAATGATGACTTAAGCAGAGCTGACTTGCACTTCAGTTCAAGATCAGGATGCTAATGGTGCTGTCAGTATTCATTTAACAGCTTTTATGCTATGAAATAAATCATGACATCCCACATTATAATTTACAGGTGTGTGGGGGGATTACACAATGCCTCGATAGCTACAGATGTATTTTACTAAAAAATGATTGAAAGAACTGTCAGGTGAACACAGCACTTTGAAGCCCGTGAACTTGCTGATTATGACAATCTCTGCATTTCTAGGAAGTTTACTGTTCAAAGAAATGCCCAGTAATTTCCTTCTTGGCTTTAATATTGAAAATTTCCCAAGTTAAAAAGCAGCTCCCAGTCAGAGCAAAAGGGAGATCACAGGAGTATAATTTGGAACAAGTTATGATTATAACCTTGTTGTTCCCTCACAATTACTGCTCATTCCTTCTTACTAATAACTTCATGATGAGAATTGCAGTGCCCAGAATAGGCTGTAAAATTCCCTGTTCTTTGCACCAAATTCAAGGTCTAATAATATTCATACAGAACAGTGGGGGTGTGGTGGGAATACCTTCAGTGAGCAGACAGGAATGCAATACCCTGCACAAACCTGTCGCTGCCCATTTAGGTTTGGATGGACAATCTTTGGTGATCGATTACAGGAACTTGTTTGTACTGAAAAAATAAAGATCCATTTGCATGGAAACCTCCATTCTATCATCTTTTATCAATGCCTTAATCCTCTGCACTTTCATCTTCTGGTATTGCTTAATCACCTCTGCCTCAGTAATTCCAGTTTTGCCACTTCAATGCTGGCACTGGAGCCTGATGGTGTGTCATGAAAAGGCTTTGGGCTGTGCACCTTCAGGACAGGCCTCTATTTCATGGTTTTATCTGGTCAAATCACCTTTCTTGGACAAGATTTATTCAGAGAAGGCCTTAATTTTGTTTGGAGAAAATCATCAAATGGTATGGCTTGGAAGGGAAGTTGGAAGATCCAACCTCCTGAAATGAGCATGGACATCTTCAGTTGTACCAGGAATATGAGCTTCACTGAAGATCTTAGAAAGAATCTTTTTCCTTTTCTACCCTTTTTACCATTTGCAGGAGCAAGTCCTAAGGCAATGAAGAAATGCAATTCTTTGAACTGCTCCCAGAAAAGAAACCCGAGGCAGAAAAACGAAACAAAACAAAACAAAACAAAACACAACAAAACAAAACAAAGCAAAACAAACCAAAGCAAAACACAAACTCAAACCACCTGTGTTTAAACTCTGGTGTAAACAGAATTTGTCTCATTCCTGCAGCTATGTTTGCTCTTTGCATATGCCCTGAAATTATAAGCTGGATTCTCTCTACTCTGTCAGTGGCACAGCAGCTCATTTATAGTAAATTATTTTGTTAAGATATGTTTTTAAGTGGAAGTTTCTTCATTGTATTTGTTGTTACTTAGATCAGGTTCTTCCTCCTTTGGGTTTTTCCATCCACAATTGCCAATAACTTCTAGTTTTCGAGATTAATTTATAGCAAGTGTACTAAATTTGATATAGGCGTGAAGAGGGTTTTGAAGAGCTTATTCACCAATCATTTCTCTGTATTTAATATTCATCTTCAGCAACTTTAGAAACAGAAAGTTAATTTCATTCCAATGGAAAATGCAACATGAACAGAGCTCTGTTAATCATAATAAACATACATACATTACCATTCTCATTAATATGATCAATATAGCCTGAGAAACAATACCAGCTCACTGCATTTTTATTAATATTCACACTGCATTACCTTTACAAATGGTTTATCATACAGACACACAAAAATATGTAATTCATCATCTAACTGCTTTTGGTAAACATTCAGGATATAAAGCACCTGGAAAATGTCCCCTTTATTTTTGGGAGCAACTTCTGAACAGTGAAAAGTCATGGACTGAATTCCATCATTACCACATAGAGGTTATTCTTTTGTAGTGGTAAATTGTACTTTGAAAAAGTCCAGAATGGCAAATATTCTCTGCTAACCCTCCTGAAAGCATGTTTAGAGTGCTTTAGGATTTACTTTTGTAAAACAAGTGTCCTACAGTGTAGCTTAGACTGTCCCAAGCTTTCACCATGCTCCTGTTTGTGACTTATATTGTGGGTTTCTCCAGAGGACAAGAAAAACAACCCCACATCTCAGTGCCCACTAAGATGAATGAAAACTAATGACAATTCTGCTTCACCTTGTGCCTTCCCTGTGCAGAAGGAATTGACATCCAAGGGAGGCCTGTCCCTCCCAGTGTGAGTGGATTGGCTTCACCCTGGTTGGAATTGCTGCTGCTCCTTTCCAATTTGGCCCCTTTTCTTTTAAAAGCTGGTTTAAAGGCAGCAGAGAGGGAATGTGAATCCCTTTCATTGGCTTTTGTGATTCCTGGTGGCTGTGGGGCAGCACTGGCAATCAGCTGGTTTCCATGGGATGGTATTTTATGAAGTGTTTCCATGGGCACAAGAAAAACGGGAGGGGGAATGGCCTTGGAGGGAATGCAACAGCAAAAAAATAACCCCAACTCCTGCAGGTTTCCTGCAGCTGCAGTGCAAAACCTCTGAGAATGATGGAAACAGTCAGTTCAGCATCAAACAAGATGGACAACATAAAGGTTTCACCCCAAGGGTAGCTCTGGGAGTAAGGGCTGCTCCTGCACATCTGATGGTTGGATGATCTTCAAGGTCTAAACCAAACAGATGAACCTTTCTTTTTATTGCCTTTCCTTCCCCTCACATTTTGGAAGGAAACATTTTGTTGTTGATGAGGAGCTCCAGGCCCTCCTGTGCTGCCCAAGTCCCACTCCAGAGGGGAGGGAAATGTTTGTGGCATTAGCCAGGCCAGCACAGCCAGGTGTCTTACATGATTCCTGAAGGCCAGGATGGGTGATATTGATACCTATGCTCATTTTCCCCTTGCAGCACACTGCCCGCCAGGTTAATCTCAATTTGGGGGGCTGGTGTGGTCCCTGGGGGGATGATGGGGTAGTGACGGCAGATTTTGTAAGGCTTTGCTTGGATGGCACCATGGATGTGAGAAAATAGTGACGGGTTTCTGAAAATATAAGTCATTACACATTTCTCATATAATTGATTTAAATTATCATATAATTGAAATTAGAAAATTTCCTCATATAATTGTTCCTTAATAAGGTGCAAAAATCCTGATTTTGTGGCATTTGAGCCTTACTGAGATTGCCACAGTAGGAAAGCAAGGGCTGCTCTGACGAGCACCACGAGTCTGAGGGATGTGCAGGCTTGGATCCTTCCAACTCCCTTTGTAATCAGCTGGTTCTGGGAAGTTCATTATACCCTGCTGTGCTCAGTTCTCACTCTCACATCACACACACGAGTCCATAATCCAGTGACTGCAAAGTGTCCCTGAGCCAGAGGGAAACTGCTTTGCAAGTCCTAGCCTGGGTAAATATTATTCCTTCTGCTGATCCCTGAAGAAAGCAGCAGGATCCAGCTGGCAGAGTCCTTAACTGAGAGAAACTGGAGAAGAACCTTTGCAGCCAGGCTTTCTTACACCTTCACAGGCTAAATAAAGCTCAGCATATTCCTCCCAGATTCCAGCCTGGACACAGCAGCTGCCTGTTTAAATGCCTTCAACTATAAATTATCGTGGGATGTGATATTATATATCAGTTTCAGGAAATGAAGCAACAAGCTGATATTCCTTTTATTCTTGGAGGGGTTTTTTTGTTTTTTTGGGTTTTTTTTTTTTTTTTTGTGCTATTTGCTATTATGTTTTTTGTCTTGTGTTCTGCTCCAAAGAGCCTCATGGAGCACCCATTGAGTTGAAGCAATTCCTGCTCGTGCATGTCATAAATTCCTGCTGTACACAAGGCAGGCCTCAAGGTGTTGGTCATAAATAATGGAGTATTTGAGACGTTCAGATGCAGGATGTTCTGCCTCAGCTCTTTGCTGAGTGTTTAGTATTTATATGGCTTTTGGATAGACATGAGAGAGGCAACACTGCAGCTTAGTCCTTTAAGCTGAAGGAACAATTTTACCTCTTTTTTTTCCCCCCAATGTTCCTGCAAAGTGTTTCGTGAGATCCTTCTGCCCTTTTGTGTGGTATCAATTTCAGCTTTCAAAGGCCACTTTTCAAAGCTGCTATTTCTTAACAGTCCTGGCTGCAGGATGACATCAAATGGAACTATAGCTTTTAGTGTTAACTTGTTGAAAAGGGATATTGGGAAATGGAAGAAGGTCCTGAACCCCACTGAGACCTTGCAGGAGGAAGGACCTTCCCTAACAGGTAAGTAAAGAGAGAGTAGATAGGAAGGTATGTGGCACTTGGCCTTTTAGTCATCCTCTGGGGCTGTTTTATGCCCTCTGCCACCCCTCTTCCTCCTCATGACCTGGAAAACCACGAATTTACACAATATCTTAACTAGAATTACTCCCTGGAACAAACCAGGGTTTCATCAGAAACAAAAAAAAAAAAAAAAAAAAAAAAAAAAAGAGGGTAGGGAAGAGAATAATGTTTTTATAGCCATAAAACTATTAATACTGTGTTTTAAATTCCCACTGTCTTTGGTAAAATTTGTCAGCCCAGCTGGTTCTGAGAAAGAGTAAACACTGTGCTCATGGATATTATTGCTGGTTCCATTCCTTCCCTTCCCTGCCATTAATAAAGTTCATCCCAGGCACTCAGAAATTGTTGGATAAATGTGTTCAATGCTTTTCTTATCTCGAGAGACTAAATTTGCAATTGAGACTGTGTATTTGATACTATGCCAGGATATGATATTTGAGATTTGTTTTCAATGGAAATTGCCCTAATCATGATTTATTTTCAGGATGGATGCTCCACAGAGCCCTGCACCAACCAAAACCCTCTGGATTCGTTGTGTCCTGATGGATTTCATCACAGTGGCATTTTTCTTTATATTTTCTACTACTGTTTTATTTCTGCGAGTGGGAGGAAGTGCATGAGTCACAAACTTTCATGACCATATAATATAGGCCAAATTGAGCAGTCCTAAAAATGAAACTATTGGGTAGTTTTCAGGAGGGGGAATTTGTGTTGCTGCTTCATCAGAAACTGAACCACTGCAGGATCGTGTTTGGAAATGTAAGCAAGAAAATAGAGTGCTCTCAACCTTCTCCCCTAATATTTAATAATAATAATGATGATAATAATATTTTCTTATTGTATAAATTCATTATAGGTTTGACATTTACTAGTGGAAGTTACATATGACTTCCTTTGATAAGGAAATTTGAATTATGTCCCATTCTTGTAAATTCTTCTGAGTCTCTGCTTTGAGCTGCAGCAAGAGGGAGATCTCCAAGTACCAACACATGGACTGGGAGCATGGAAGTGTTGCTCTTAAGGAGAAACAATATGAGAAGAGAGGAGGAACCTGTTTAAAGTTCTTCTCTTTCAAAATTGAGAGGGTTTTGTGGAAATTATTATATGCAGACTACTTTCTTGCCAGGAAAAAACAGCTGTTAAACGTCTGAGCACTGCCAGTTGTACAGAAAATCCACTTGGAGGTTGCACCATGAATAAGACCCATGAGAGGCAGATATTTAAGAGTTCATTAAAATGAAAAGCTTTGTTAGAATTTAAAAAAAAAAAATCACTGTTTTTAAACATCTGTTCCTGTAGGAAGGGGACACATTTGAGGTAGTGCTCTTTAGGGTTTGCATTTTTTGAAATTAAGAAATTCTCTTAAGTTCCTGCAAGGAAAGGTAGAGGGCACAGAAGTGTCTGGGGAAGCAGAGAATGTCACCTTTCAATTTGATATTATGAAACTGTGTAGTATCACCAACTGCCAGCACAAAATACCCAATTTCTACCAACACGGCTTCAAGTTCTTGGGGACAGAATCTCCCAAATCCCAACACTGAATTTCTAACTACATTTCCCCACCACCGCCTTCCCCTGCAGCTGATTGAAAAGAGAATTAAACACCACATTGAGCTCCCTTCAAAAATGTGGTGTTAGGTAACCTCTGCTGCTCCTCATTTCCTCTCCTCTCGCCTCTGCCCCTTCCCTGGAACAGCCAATCTCTGGCGTTGGGGACTAAATTAAAATGTGCACTGGGAGGTTTCCATTCCTCCCCTGGAACTTCTCAGCGTCCCTTCAGATCAGTGTTCCAGAACCACCTGGAAAAATGGGGTTTGCAGACCTTTCCAGCTCCCATTTCTGCCTCCTGGTGATGAAACAGGGACGAAGCTGCAGGAAAGCAGCACGGAAGAAGAGTGGCCCTCAAAAAGGGGATTAACTGAGGGTGAGCAAACATTAATTAGAATTTCTCAGTGCCTTTTCGGACTGTGTGTTTACACGCCTGTAAAATACATTCTCTCTGAAGTGCCTGGCTTTATATGTGAAGCAAATACAACTCATAATAAGTCCATGTGTGCCCTTCCTTCATTTCTCTGTTCTCTGGTTTGTTCTCCCCCTGCAAGTCTTTCAGACATTTTCTGCTCTCACATTTCAATCTCTTTTTTGTTCTCTCCCTTTTGTGCATTTCTTGGTCACCTGATGTCTTGCAGCAGCTATATTTCCCTCTCTTGCTTTCTCATTTTCCTTACTTCCCACCAGACACTAAATTATTTACATCCAACTTTCCCACTCCCACTCCCAAATTTGAAGTGGCAATCATGCCATGGTTTTATTTCACTCTTGAAACGTTTCTTTCTCTTCACGCCCCTCCTTTCCCCAGAATGTGTCTGTGTAGACTCCTTGCCAGGCCCTTGAAACTCTGGCTTGTCACCATCATATTTTCTGGAAAAATTCCCTTGCCCAGGATTTCTCTCCTGGGAAGCTGAGAAGCCTCAGAGAAAAAGGAAAACAATCTTATCTCATTTGCTTCTCCTGTGCTTTGCTGCTTTGAAATGTGGTTTGGACATTGTTTACCAATAGGTGATTGTTTCATTGGTTCCATGTGAATTGTTTTTACTTAATGACCAATCACCCTCCAGCTGTGTTGGGGCTCTGGAGAGAGTAATGAGTTTTTCATTATTATCTTTTACCTTCTGTAAGTATCCTTTCTCTATTCCTTAGTATAGTTATAGTATAGCATTCTTTAATATAATATAACATCATAAAATAACGAGTTAGCCTTCTAAAAACATGGAGTCAGATTCATAATTTCCTTCCAATGATAGGGACCTCAGAAAATACCACACCTAACTCTCCAATAGAGGCTCTTCAACCCATCTCACTTAATGAGGAAAGGCAGAGCCACATCCAAGATTTGGATCCATAAAATCAAAGAATTAGGTTGGAAAAGACCTCCAGGATCCTTAAGTCCAGCTTCTGACCCAGCACTGCCAAGGTCACCACTGTCCCACGTCCCCAAGTGCCACATCCACACGGATTTTAAATCCCTCAAGGGATGGGGACTGTACCACAGTCCTGGGCAGATTTACCAGGGCATTTTCCAGCTCCCTCAGCCTCTCCTGGTGCTCCAGACCATCCCCAGCTCCATTCCTCCCTCCAGCCCCTCAGATCTCCCTCTCTTCCAGGGCCTGGTTCTCCTTGCTCAGCCCCAAGCCACCACTGATGGTTTTGATCCCACAGTCTTTGACAATTTAATTTGAGCTTCCCCTGCTCCACAAAGCACTGCCAGAGTTCTCTCCCAGGCCATCCTCTGCATTGCAGCTCTAGGTTTAAGTTTTGCTCTCACTCAAAGGCTCCTACAATATTTGGACATTTCCTTAATAGATGTTCTCATCTCCTGTTTGGAAACAATGGTTCGACTCATCTGTTGGAGGGAGGAAAATCCGTGAGGACAGAATTGAGTTTGCTGCACATACGGAAAGGAACTTTGTGTAATTTGCAATGTTTGTAATAAAATTAAACCAATCTCAACAATTTGTATCCCAGACTAATTTTCAAAAGGCATCTGAATCAAATACTCCTGTTTTCAGTTTTGAAATTCAATGACAGCTTGTCAGCTTGCGAGCCAGAGAGAGAGAGAGATGCCTGCCAAGGTGAGTCTCTGGTTACTGATATTTTCCATGATCCACTGTTCCCTATTAGTTTGCTAAAAAGGTGTTTCCATTGCTGTTCTGAACAGAACAATGGATGTAAACTCTGGCAAAGACGATGAGTCACTTCTAAGTGGAAAAATAGGAGTAAATTTTCTTCAAAATTAAACCATTTTCCTCCCTTTTTTTCAAGACTATAATTTCTGCAATTTCCTAGCATAGCTCAGAAATTTCTCACATGAAAGACAGTGAAAGAGAGAGCAAATGTGTCCTTTTGGGTCAAAATGAAAGCTTTGATTTTCCCTAACATGGTGAAGAAAGATTTTCCATATACATTTTTGTATTTTTGGGAACCTCTCTCCCACTCTGTTCATACTCCTTTTTTTTTTCTGGATTCTTGACCTAATCAGGAAAAAATCACTTGTTAAGATGAAAAATTAACTTTTCTGGAAAGGTGTGAGATCTCAGGAGCAGCAGCCTCAGGGAAAGGCTCCTCTTGGTCCCCCTGAGCTCTGACGTGTTTGAAGGCCCTGCGAGGATCAAAGTGACTCCAACCCCAAAACTTTCCTCCATCCCTGTGAACATGAGTGAATCTCTGGCAGAAATACAGCCCACAGTAAATTTCTTCCCTTGAAATGGCTCAGAGGCACATAAAACTTCCAACTTCCTGAAGTATAAGGAAATTAAAAGTGCTAGGAGTTTTTTATTTTTATTTTTTCCCAGTATATTCAGCCCTTCCCATACCCAGAGTATATAGGTCCCCAGTTCAAGTGCTGCCTGGACTCTATATGAGGCTGTTGGTTTTGTTCTCACTGCTCTGAAACTACTCTCCATAAACAGGTTGTGTTAAGTTGGTAACAAAAGCACTGAAATTTATTATGTGTCTACCAGAGGAACATCAGGGAAGGGCCATAATAACCAGACAAAATGCTTCACAGCTTTAGTGGGACAATCAAAGCCTCACAAATTCCCCTAAAACATAGGAGGAAATATTTCAAAGGCTTCACTTTATAGAAAAAGCTGCAAAGATTTGTTTCAGCAGTTGTAAAACTGGCAGGGAGACAAGTTTTGCCCGTTTCCTTTTATCAGAAACATTTTTCACAAAGCCTTAAAAAATATTATCTTTGTGTGCTCTGTTATATTCTTGCTTGAGTTCTCAGCCCATCTGCTTTGTCTGGCTATTGTCACTTTGCATCTCTCATCACTAAAGAACACACCAAATCTAATGGATAAAGGAATGGAAAAGGCACCCACAGATTTCGGGATCCCATCCTGTTTTTCTGGGGATAAATAAAATTTCCCCTTCCCAGAGCTGGCAGAGCATTTGTAGGACCTGCTGGTGTCACCTGCCTGCTTTCAAAAGCTTTCTGAAGAATAACAAAATTGAGGCAGAAAAAGGAACTCCAAAAATGTTCAAAAAGAGAGATTTCTGTTTTTTCATGAGCGTGGCTTAAAATCAAGTGTGCTGGCAAAAATTTAGGAGAAGGCCAATGAAAATTAACATTATTGTTAAAATAAATGTTATTTCCACACAAAGACAATTATACCAGAGCTGATCTAGCACTTTCCATGACACCACACTATGGTTTCCTGCTGAATCCAATCTCTCTTTGTCTCACTGTGGTGATATCTGGTATTTCATCACATTTTGAGGCTATGAATTGATATTCAACTGCCAATACTCTTAAATGCAAGAATAAGCTGAGGAGACCCCAGGTCAAGGTGAAGGGATGAATTCAACCTCAAAGTGTAAATCAAGAACGCTGATTTTGGAATCTGTTCTTTCTTATAACCCAAATATTTTGTTAGGCTTGATTTATTCTGACAGCAGGAGTAGTAATTCTCTTTCTTCCCTTGCTGGTAGAACAAGGATTTTTCAGGGTATGATGAAAATGTTGCTCTTTTAAGGCTCAAATGTATGAAAAATAAAAGTATTTTATGGAATAACTTAATAGCTTAGAAAGGAATGGCTGGGATACTTGGTTAAACTTACTTGATACCCAAATTCAGCCATGAAAAAGATTTTTTGAGCAGGATCTTCACAGACTATGCCAATATATGGCTGATTCCTAAAAATGACCCTATTCCCTGGGATGCAGAAGAGAAATTGGAGTCTAACAGCAGCACCAGCTCCAAGGCTCACAGGAAAAATGTGTGTTCCTGTCTCCTGCTGAACCCTCTACATCTCCAGTCCCTGTTTATACTCAAAAATAGAAATGCTTGTCATTTCCCAGGAAAAATGGTCACTAATCACTGCTGTTTATTTTCAGCCAGGACGTGAAATAGGAAGTGTTGGAGATCTGGAAAATTGCATCCACTCCTGCTGGGGACGGTGGTGGGCTGGGAAACCCCTGGGCTGGCTGACAGAGTCCTTCAGTTACTGAGAAATGCAGAAATTGAGGATTTCACACCCTTGGGATGCTTTGGAGGAGCCCCTTTCTGTCCCTAACATCTTTTCTTTTGTCCTTACTCGACATTAAGGATTTCTCACAAGTTTTCTTTGCTTTTATCCCTGGGATTCTCTCTCCCATCCCTCTGTGGAGGAAGAGGGCAGCATTTTGTGGGGTTTGGCTGCTGGCTGGGGTTAAACCATGACAGAAAGAGAAAATGTTCCTCAGTGCATATTTTTAATTTTCCTATCAGTATTTTTATTCCTCGCATGATAATAAAACCCAGAGCTCACTAAGGTCAAAGTTTGGGCTCATGAGAAGCAGCTCTGGAACCTCCCAGGCAGAAAACACCAGGAAAAACAAGATTTCTTCCAGTTTTGTTGACTCTACTCCATCTCCTTTTCTCTGCAGGCTGCTCTCCCCTCCCTTGTGCTTTTGTACTTCAGCACATTAGAATATTAGGTCAAACACCCTCACTAAAAAATGTGCTGTACAATATTTCTCATTTTTTGCTTGATTTTTTTTCTCTTCATCTGCTGGAGACATCAATGGTAATTTTCCCCTCAGAGGTTTGCCCTTTGATCATGCCAGAGTTCCCTACAAACATTTAAGTCAAAATGGGGCTTCCCCAGCTCCTTATAAATGTTTGCTGTGCTCAAATGTGCTGGGGAAAAAAAAGATTGCTTAATAATTTTGGAATTAATAGGGATTTTTATTACTTCCCCAGTGCTTGCCCACTCTGAATAATGGGACACAGAGCCTTAGGTGTCTCTGCTCTGGATAATGAGTAAAGGGTCACACAGAGGGTTAATCCTCATCTGATCTTTCACTAACACAGAAATTGCTGGGTTGTATTGTTTTTCCCAATAATGGTGCTTTGGATCCTCGGGGTGGGAGCAGAGGGAGGGATTATTTGCTGTTTGCTGTGGAAACCACTTGAAATTCAATCTGTGGGGTAATCTAATTATAGTGTGAATGATGATCAGAGTAGGTGACAGGACTGACTTCCACAAACTTAAACCTGAATGTACCTTATGCTGTCTAATTTTAGGAGCTGCAGTGACAGGAACAGTGCTTTGCGGAGCAGGTTATTGAGATTTATAAATACTATAAATATATATATTTCTCTATAAACAGACAGATTTATATAAATAAATATTTATATTATATATAAACATATAAATATATTGCATTTATAGAATAAAAATATATATAAATATAATATATTTAGATGTATTTATAAATATATATACTTTTTATAATATAAATATATTATATAAATATAATATATTTAGATGTATTTTTAAATATATACATGAAAATGAAATATACACATGAAAATGAAATACATACATAATCCAGTGGAAACCAATAGTTCAAAGAAATGTAAATATTGCTCTGCAAAATCAACCATAGACCTGAATTTCTCTTTTTCCACCAAGAAACAGTTGTGTTCAATGGCAGCATGTGCTGTTTCTGGTGGGAGATGCTGCTGCAGGGTGGAACAAGGAACTTCCACTCAGTTTGCTCTCCACCATCACCAGCCCCAGAGGGACGGTGTCACAGGACATCCTCATGGTGCAGGACGTGTTCCCAAGCCTGTCCCAATGTCTGACTTCATCTTGGGAACCCATCAGGTGCATTTTGGTCCTTGATAAATCGACCTCAGCTTAATTCCAGACTGAACCCCACAGAAAGCTTTGCTCTGCACCACAGCCCTCCCCACCAAACTCACACAGAGGGGTGTGCTCAGGCTCTCAGCAGAGAGGGAGCCAGGAAGAGCTCGTGGATTAAATTTTAGATTAAATTTTACAATTATTAAAGCTGTATGAAAGCATTATGCAGTGATGAGTACAGCTATTGGTACGGTTATTTTCTGAGTTTTAATATGCTCATCTCTTCTGGTAAGAGAAATATTTATTACAAGCTCCAGCATATAAAGGGGATGGGATTTATTAAGGTAACTAATCCTCCTACAAATCAAGGCAATCAATCAATCCATGAACCAATCAGATACATTGACAAGTAAATCTGTTAAAAAAGGGATGCACATAAAAATAAGCATTGAGCTCACCATGGAGGATGAGGGGAAGGGACAGCACAGGGCTGGGGTTGGCAGCCTCCAATTTTGGGGTGTTCTGGAGCTGGAGAGAGCCCAGGCAGGGGCAAAATGTGGAATTGGGATGGATGGTGGAGCCTTTGAACAATGGCAGCCCCAAGATAACACCACGAAGCACAAACAGCTCTTGCCTTGGATGGATGAACAGGGAATGTCAGGCTGAACCGGGAGGGAGAGGTGGCACCTGGAATTACAACTCTGTGGGGATGAGTGTTTAATTCTAGCAGGGAAAGTTCCAACAAGGTGTGGATGGATCACAGGTTTAAAGGTGTAGAGTTATAATTTGAGAAAAAGCACATTAGTGCAAGTCTCAAGGGTATGGCCTATTTGTTTAACAAACAATTAAAAAAAAGGATTAAGGAATATTTTAATAGATCCTTAATAATCAATCTCTATATGGAACAAAAATCATAAAATTAATCTTACAAATTATCAAACAAAATGTAAAATCTGGAAAATGCAGAATTAGAATAGGCAAATTCAGCCTGGAAACACTTACTTTTATAATGTAATGTTTTAAGTGGAATTAAGGTTTAAAACAACCTAACAGTGTTTGTTCTGGATTTTTAATCAGTGGAAACATTTTTAATCAGTGGGAACATTTCAGTCCTACCTGTGTTTTGTGTTATGTACAAGGTTGGGTGGACTAAATGAGCACAGTGGTCCCCTCTGGTTTCTAATCTATTTCAAAAATTAATTAGATCCTGTTCCAACGTTGATTTCCCTTTACAAATCCATATATCCTTGACAAATCAAACACAGGCTCCACCTTAGAAACAGAATTAATGCAGGATTTTAACATTAAAGTTAAAGAAATGCTTTTAGAGTGTGAATTGACTGTTTGGTTGTGTGTTCTCCAAGGAACAGCTTTTTGTATGTATAATTTTCTCAGGAGAGAGCACAAACCAAACTTCTGTAAAAAGAAATCTTCCCTTCCCACCAGGCTTGGGACTAATCCTACAAGATTATTGTGGTGGGGGCTGTTTTTGTTACTGATCTGAAACGTTTTCATTTCAAACTGAGCATCTCATGGAGAGCCCCCAGCCCTGCTGAGAGGAGCAGGGGCTGCCCAGCTGGAGAGGGGTTGGATTTATCCATTCCAACACCCAAATTAAATATTCCTGTTTGCACCTTGTGCAGGCTGGGCCATATTTCACTTCAAGATGACTGGACTGGAACTGGAGATTTGCACTCAGCACACAGGGATGAGAGGCTTTCTGAAATCCCAATTTCTTCATCGTGTGAACATAACACACCTCCCTGTTATACACCTGAATGTTCTCAGCATATTACATCCTCTAGGAAACTGGGCTTTTTTCCTCCTACTTCTACTGCTGGAAGTCTTTTATAGTGTTTGAAATATTTTGTTTCCAACCCTTGAAACCATTACCTGCCTTTGGAACAACCGCTGCCCTAGCAAAGAAATGTTTTGTATTTGCTTTTATGGGTGGATAAACATTGATCCCTTAAGCTTGCCCAATACAGGGAGCAAACACCTACAGTTTATTTTACTGAAACCTTAGTGCTTTTGCCAGAACTAAAATAGGAATTCTGGATAACTGAACAATTAATCTGTTTCCATCATTCCATCAATTAATAATTTCCATCAGGCTCCAAAGCAGCACTGAAACAACCAAGTTTTTCCCCCTGCTGAAACAACGTCCAACCAACTAACCAACCAACCAACCAACCAACCAACCAACCAACCAACCAACCAACCAGAGTAAACTCACCCAGTTTTGGCAAAAGTTGCCTGAGATTTCCTCTGCTGAAACCACATCCAACCAACCAACCAACCAACCAACCAACCAACCAACCTCCCAGAGTAAACTCACCCAGTTTTGGCAAAAGTTGCCCAGTATCTCATCATGGAGCGGCTCAGGAGCTCCTCAGCCTTGGTGTAGTTGACTCTCCTCTCCAGGGGCAGCCCGAACACAAACTCGATCTCGTAGCCGTGCAGGACCCCCATCCACTCTGGCCAGGGCAGCTTGGAGGAGCGATGCTCAAAGAAATAAAAGAAGACGTGGTTGCCCAGCTGGGCGAAGCTGGTGCTGAACTCCACCATGGGGCAGATGATGATGGAGTCCCCGACGACGTCGTCGATGGCATCCCGGTAGTGCTCCGGCTTTCCCAGGTTTTCCCAGTCTGTGTACTGGAAGATGATGGACTCTATGGCCAGTTTGCTGGCTCTTGGGAAGGCCAGAGTTAAAGCTGCCTCAAACTGGGTTTTATTGATCAAGCCATCGCTGTCCTTGTCCAGGCCAGGCACTCCGTATGCCAGAAATGATAAACCTTCATCCTTATTAACACCCACCAGGATCTGGGTCTCTTTTAAAAGACCCTTCTCCACCAATACTTCTGGCATGTCCGTCAGGAAATCGCCATCCACGCTCGGGGGGAATTCTATTTGTAAAAGAGAACTCTCTGAAACGGCAAAAATTTCATTTTCCACTATTTCCTTCGGGTCCTTGTCTTGGAGGCAGAAAAGGAGCTCTGACTCGTTGCTGGTGGGACACTGGAGCTGTTTGGCCAAAGCCACTGCTCTGTTCCTGGCCTCAGAAGATGTGATTGCAGCCCAGGCGGCATTTGCAGACCCACTCTGCATGATGGCCCTGGTGAATAAAGGGTGGCTTTCAGGAGAAAGGAGGTGATAGCTGACAGAGGCCGAGCCAGCGCTCTCTCCAAACAGAGTCACGCTTTTGGGATTGCCTCCAAAGGCTGCTATGTTCTCCTGGACCCACTGAAGTGCCAACCTTTGATCAAACAAACCTGCATTCCCAGGAGCTTTCTCGTTTCCTGGCAAGGACAGAAATCCCAGTGCGCCAGTCCTGTAGTTCATGGAAACCACCACCACTCTTTCCACCCTGGCCAGAAACTTCCCATCGTAGACAGGCAGGGAAGTGGACCCAGACTCGAAGCCACCCCCATAAATCCACACCATGACAGTGGCGTTCTTGGGCCTGGGAGAAGGAACCCACACATTCAGGTATAAACAGTCCTCACTCAGGTTGGTTTTTGGGTTCCACATCTCTGAGCCAGCAAAGCCGGGGTAAGTTGTGTCTAGGAGCTGATAGCAGGAGTTTGCGTGTTTGGTGGCGTCCCAAACATCTGCCCATTTCTCCCGAGGTTCTGGCTTTTGGAATCTCAGCTTCCCAATGGGGGGCTGCCCGTAAGGGATTCCCAGGAAGGCTGTGACTGTCCCCCCCAGCACCTGCAGGCTGGTCCCTCTGACTTTGCCCTTCTGGGTTGCAATGATGTTCTCCTCAGGCACCACCTTACTGCTGAACACGGACAGGAGGAGAAAGCCCATCAGAAACCCGGTGAAGAAACTTAAACCATTTGTCCAAATCATGATGCCTGCAACACAGGATGAAAAATAAATGAAAATTAATTCAGAAAATGAAAAATAAATGAAAAATAAATTTCAGAATTAGCGTTGCAATATATTAGTACCAAAACGGTCTGTTAAATAAGAGTGCAAGTCATGCCAGGGGATCTGAAAATGAGAAGGTGCTGCTACACAAAGCACAGAAGTTTTAATCTGTAAGTTCTTGTTGGTTATTTGTGTTGCAAAGATTGTGTTCAGTATTTAGTATTTGGTCAGTACTTCAGAAAAATTCTCTTGCTAAAAAGTGTAGAACTGGGGAAGACAAACCAGGAGACATGGAATCATACAAGCAGGCTCTGACCACTGCAGATGATCTACCCACCAACCAAAAACTACATGAATAATTTCTTCTAAGATCTTGTTTTTCTAGAGCATCTGAACCAAGTCTACAGCCAGAAGAGTCATATGAAGCAGTCATACTTCTACTATTTAGAATTAATATTAAAATGCTAAAACATCAAGGATTTTTGAATATATGAAGATAGTGCCTAATAATTTGGGTAAGTTCTGCTCTTTCCTTCCTGAGAACTTTTCCAAGTGATAATTAGTATTACCTTAAAGCTAAGTATATAAATGTTGATTATGTATCACATTTAAGCACTCTAATAATCTTACTTACCCCAACATTTTCAAATAAAACCTCAGCACCATCGTTGAAACTGAAAATTCGCAAAAAGCCCATTTGCATAAATCCATTTCTATGGTTTACATATCTGAAAACGCTCAACAAAGCTCCCTTCTATCTTTTTTTTTTTTGCCAGTTTCCCTGTCACACTTGGCATGCTTTGTCCTGTCCCTTTAAACAGGCCATTCTTTGTTAATGAGGAGCACTCGTGGCCTTAAAAGGAATGAGGATAATTTCTCTGGAAAATACAGCTGTGGCCCAATTTGAGCTCCTCCTGCTTGTTTGCCTTTTCTTGGAAGGAAAATGCAGCAGAGGGGTGGAAGGGAAGATTTTGTGCAAAGGGGCTTCCGATTTTGAGACAGCATCAAAGGAGCAGGGAGGAATCTTCAGGGACAATATTTTTAGCATTCATCTAAACAGACAGAAAGTAGATAAATTTTAGAGAAGATAAACATTTGTGGTTGTTTTGTTAAAATAAAATAGATGAGGTGGCAGAGGGGGGTGATAGACTTCAGAGTTGGTTTTACATTCTACCAAGAATTCAGCCTGACTGAGAGAAACCTGCAATTGTCCCATTTTTGGTTAAATAGTAGAGATGTGGTTTGTCAGCTCACGGGGTCCAGCAGCTCCCAAGGAGTTTGGGTCAGCACAACTCGCCCTGGCACGGGCAGGCGGCTCAGTCACAAATTCACTGGCTTTGGTTCCCCTCTTTCTGTGCCAGGCATGGGAACAGGGAATATCCTGAGTGTGAAAGGCCCCACAGGGATCATCCAGTGCAGCTCCTGTTCTTGCACAGACACCCCAAAAATGCCACCCTGGGCATCCCTGGGAGTGTTGTCCAAAAACTCCTGGAGCTCTGGCAGCCTTGGGGCTGTGCCCATTCCCTGGGCAGCCTGGGCTTCCCCCTCTGGGTTGGGGGAAGAACCTTTTCTGATATCCACCCCAAACCTGCACAGAGACCAAAACAAGAGCCTGTATTTACCCCAGCTTGCTAAAGCACTCAAGCCTAAATCCCACTGTCTCTGAGACAACTGGGCAGAATTTACCAGGTTTGCTGAATATTTCCAGCCTGCTAAACCAACCCAGACTTGGGATTATTTTTCTTAACACAGCACGTTTTATTTTAAAACGCTCTCAAGAGGATTTAAGAGAGGCCATGGAAGGAGAGGTGAGAAGAATGATTTGGTTTGCTCTGTAAATCTGTGCTTAAAAAATCATTAGTGTTGAGCATCCCAGGGCTTCTCTCAGCCCCTCTGCAAAACCAAACCCAAAATCCTGAGAAGCCACCAGAGCTGGGAGAAGGATAATGATGGAGGAGGGATCCAGTTGGGTTTTGGAGCGCCCAGTAACACTGTGAGATGGGAGAAGTTATTTCTCTAAGTCTGTCGTGGCACTGGTACTTCAGTGAATTTGATCACGACAAAACCACAGCAAGCTGAACATAATAAAGTATTTAAAATATTGTCATTATGAAGAGAAAATGATGCTAAGAAAAACAAGAGACTTTAAAGTTCCTCAAGATTAATCCACCTGAATACTAATTAAAATTAATTCTTCTCCTGTACTTTCCTGTTAATTAAAAAGAGATGGGATAAACAATGTAGCATTGCAAAATATAGAGGTAATAGTTTTAGATCATAATAGTAGTGAGAAAAAAACCCAAAAAAAATCAGTTCTGTTCCTTTTAAATTAGCTCTGGCATTTCAAAGAACAAGTTGGATCAAGCTTGAAAAACACAGAAGTTTTGTACTACTGGATGACAGAACTCATCTACTCCCAGGTCACTCTGCCAATATTAACAAAAGTAACAAGTGACAGAGGATTATTATTACACCTTGAATGCCTGGCAAATATTACATTTAATAAGGATTTTAATGCTGCTTTAAACCAAACTCAGCAACGTAAAGCAAACCGAGCAAAACAAACATTACTTGATTATTACAATGAGAGTAAAAGGGTCAGAAGATTGCTTTAGCTCATCAGCACCAGCCCAGCAGAGTTGTATCAAGCAGTGTATTTGCACATTGTAAAAACCTGCTGCTCTAGTAGTTTCCCCCAGCAAAAGTTAAACAGACTCTACTTTTGCATTCTTATTCAGCGAGGGAACACTATTTATCTCAAAGCCTCTTTCCCCCCCTTTGCAAATCTTTACCCAGCCAAAAAAAATCTATACACCGGACTACATAATCGCTATTTAAATAGGAAAGATGGTTGAATTAATAAGTGATTTCTAGCTCAGCTTAATTTACTTAGCCCAGGATCCCTTGAATAATGCCAGGCTCTGCTACACACGCCGTTCCATTTGCAGAGCAGAGGCAGCTTCCCCCGGAGAGCAACAAATGGGCAGAGCAGAGCATTCCCTGCGATCCCAATCCCCGCGCAAATCAGGCTGAACCGCAAATTATCCTGGCAGGCAGAGACGTGCAAAGAGAGAATCACTTACCCTGCTTCTATTACAAGGAACTACAAAGTTTTTAAGAGTGGGGCTCCTGGGATCCCTGGGGGAAATGCAGCGGTGCAGCTGCTGCTTTAAGCCCGTAAATTGGCCGGTGCTGACATTATAATCAACTCTTTCTGACATGGAGCTCGCGAGAGTTGGCAGCAGCCACTTGATCTGCCTCCCATCCCACATCTGCTCCCAGAGCAGCCCTGGAAATGCTCCAGGGACAACCCCAGGCTGGGCAAAACCAGGCACAGGGCTGGGGGAACACAGGGATTTGCTCTGTGCGTGGGGCATCTGTTTATACAAATAAATAGAAATGTAAATAATTCAAGCCTCTCATTTTGCTTAGAGCATTCTCACCTGTAATTTTTTTTTTCCTGCACTCAAACCTCAGATTTTCTTTGTAAATAAGTATTTTCTTTGTAAATAAGTATTTATTATTGGTTTTAGCAGCTGTGGCAGATAAAACAGGAATGTGGCCTGCCTGGACATGTCAAGCACCAGCTGCATCACTTGGCTCCTGCCCAGCCAGGCCGTGGCACAGATCTGCATTGTCCCCTTCTGATTTTAGGGTTAAAAATGGGACCTGTGTGGTGTCTCATGCTGCTTGCCCTCTTTCCTTAACACTCAAACAGGAAATCACCCGTGGTGCTGAGCACACCTGAAATCCTCCTTTTTCCTGAGGCTCCTGAGTATTTTTCCTACCAGAATTCCAGGCCGCAGGTGCAAAGCCAGGCTGAACCACGGCTGGGGGATGTGTCCCACAACACAGCATTAAAGTGCAATAATTCTGTAGGGTACAGATCAAAACAGAGGGATGGGGAAAAGAAAAAATTCCATACAACACCCTTACAAACTTCCTTGTCAAACCTCCTTCCCTGAGCCACCCCATGGAACCAGAGAACACCCCATGGAGCTGGGACTGCTGTCCCCCAGCAGCATCTGCTCTCTAGCTCTGCTCTGAAGAAATAAAAAAAGCAATTTTTCCACAATTTAAGCTTTTTTTCCTGCTGTCCACATTTGCTTCCCCCTTTAGAGCCGAACACAATTACCTTCCCTGTTTAATAATCAAACTACAGCTCTGTTTCAATTACACAAAAGCAATATTTGGCAATGCACAGAGCAGGAATAAAGCAGAAATAAAAAAGTTAAGGATGAAGTTTATAGACCTTAATATGGAGATTACAAGTGGGGTTTTTAAAGCCAGCATGGGAATTAGTGTTTTAACAGAGGAAAGTTCAAGAAAGCAGGATTATTTAATTTCTCCTGGTAATTTTACCATGTCCTTTAGGATCAGACCTTCCACAGGTATTTTGCATGGATATGTTCACTGGAGAGAATTTGTCCCACTCTAAACCCAAACCACCACAGCAGGGGTTGAGACTGGCTGATTTTTAGGATTCCTTCAACTCAGGCCTTTTGAGGATTCCATAATTTTATGAAAAATCACTAAACTTTCTGCACAGAACTGTGCAATACAGTGGGATTTCAGAATTCTTAACCAAGATTGTTAATTCAGCAGCGTAATAGAAATATTCAATAATAAAAGAGAAATAATATAATATAATATAATATAATATAATATAATATAATATAATATAATAGGTAATGTAATGTAATGTAATGTAATGTAATGTAATGTAATGTAATATAATATAATATAATATAATATAATATAATATAATATAATATAATATAATATAATATAATGTAATATAATATGATATAATATAATAATAAAAATTAGCATTAAATATATATATTAATAAAACTTTATTAGTAACATATTTAATAAAAAATTAATATTTTTTTATAATTAGATTAATTCAGAATTATTTCTGGTGACAGCTCTTGCTGATGAAAAGCTTTCAAGTGCAGGAAACACGGAATGGTGCTACTCAAACTGAGGCAGGTCTCAGTGTTTCAGTATTTGCTGCCTTTCTCTGCTGCCTCCTCAGCCCATTTGGGGACGTGTCCAGGTGACACACACTTCCTTCATTTCTCTGACATCAGAGGGATGAATCATAACCCCTAAATCTTGTTAGAGGCCACTTTAAAGCAAATTTCAGTTGCTTATGACCATGCTCGTGCTCTCAACCTCTTTGCCTTGAGCAGCAGAGAAGCAGCAGGAGACTCAAACACTAAAAGCTGCTTCTGGCTTCATCTGTTTTCAAACCTTGTCCGTTTTTCCCTTCATTTGCTGTCGAGGCTGTGCCTTCCCCTCCCTGCTCCTCTTCAGAGAGCCCAGGGCACCAGGATCAGCCTCCTGCTCCGAGGCACTGCTTTAGTAAATGCAAAATGTGGAGTTTTCTGACAAGGTGACCCTGGGATGAGTGAATCCACTGTTCTCAGGCTGTTTCCAAGGCATCAGGAAACTCCAAGTTCAGCCTTGGGGTTACCTGGATGTCTTCAGGTAAATGTCAGCCCTCTCCACTGCTGTCCTTCAGCCCAATGTTCGGCTCTTATGCTGTATTTTTAAAGAAAACTAAGCCAAATTCTCTATTTTTCCCTCTTTAATTAAAAAAAAATTAACATATAAATTAAAGTTTTACAACTGTGCGCTGTGAGAGGAAACACTTCTTTTTAGTTATTGCTTAGCTTGCTAAAAATACCTGTGCAAAAATTAGAGATTAACCACATTTAATGCCCTCAGTAATTGTGTGGAGAGTCATAATTTTCTCAGTGATCCTATGGGAGAGTGGAAGAAAAGGAGGTGCAAACCAGTGGGGGTTTTATATATATTTTACATATACATAAATATACATTTATATATATGTTATATGTTATATGTTATATGTTATATGTTATATGATATATGTTTTATATGTATATGGTGTACAGTATATAGTATATAGTATATATATTTTTATGTATATTTATATATGTATATACATATATATATGCTATACACCTACATACATATTTGTATTTATACTCTTACTTTTATGGGTTTTGCCTTTTTAAAAAATATCTCTATCTATCTATCTATTGAGGTTTTATAAGGTAATGTAATTTTTTTCACTTAGGGCGAGGTTCTTAAAAATCAACACAAAATATGAAAGTGTCTTTTTGTTCTTTCAAATGTGAAATCATTGTCACATTGACACGGGTACTTTGATCAAAGAAATGCCCAAGTGTCTGAAGAAATGAAAGCAAAGTTCAGGTCTAGGGAAAATGGATATTTGTTACTCTAAGAAGCTTAGAGAACAATAAATATCATATATAAATGTATATGGAAATACATAAAAATACAGCATTTTTTACTTAGTTAACTATAGTATACAGAACTATAGTATATATTACTATAAAAATATAGTATTTTTTTATTATTTACTTCACCATTATTGCCCCTCAGGATTTTACCTAAGTATTATTAATATCCTAACTCACACACATTCCATATTATCACAGAATCATGGAATCCCAGGATGGTTTGTGTTGGAAGAGACCTCAAAGCCCATCCAGTTCAGGGACACCTCCCATTGTCCCCAGGCTGCTCCAAGTCCATCCAACCTGTTCTTGAGCACTTCCAGGGATCCAGGGACAGCCACAGCTTCTCTGGGCACCTGTGCCAGGCTCTGCCCACCCTCACAATTCCTAATTCCCAATATCTCCCCTAAACCTCCTCTCTCTCAGTTTAAAGTCATCCCCCCTTGTCCTGTTACTCCATGCTCTCGTAAATTCTCTTTCCATTGATCTTCAGGACTTAGCAGAGCTGAGAAATCTTTGAGAGAGAAAAATATATGGAGAAATACATGTCTCAGATGTTTCTGCTTGAAAACATGAGCCTCTCTCCCAAGGTGTTCTCTGACCTTGCACATGAAGATCCCGTTCACCAGATTTGGTGCTGCCCTTCTAAGCCACCCACAGCTCAAAAACCGCACCTGGGCTCCTGCCTGGGTAACTGGGCTGAAAATCTTTGCAGGCGTCACCTCAGAGTAAAGGATGTCACACACCAAGAGTGAGCATGTCTGAGGAAAGTAAAAGTAATTGTAGGAAACATCGTTATTTTTTTAATGGCTGAGAGGGAAACCAACAAGGCAATTATATCCAAACTGTATTTGATGTCACTTCTGTGAAGATGTGGGGAGGCTGCTTTAAAGCTGAGCCTTGGTGGACTCCCCTGGGAGGGCTCAGCTCTGTCTCTGATCCCTGGCTGGATTTCCACGCCGAGCATCTGCGCGACCTTGGCTGGAACCTCTGAGCAAACCGCCCTGTTGTGAGAAAAAGCTGCGAGGGAAACAAGTAAACTCCAGCTCTACGAGCTCCAAGAGGTCAAACTGCAGACAGGGGGAAGATTGCTGAGAAGGGGACAGTTAGCAGCTCAAGGACTCGCGGGGAAACACATCAAAGCTGCGAGCTGGGAAATTTTCAGGTTGGAAAAAAAGCCCACACAAGGTAGGAGCTCAGCAGCAGCAGCAGCAGTAAGGAATTACTGATGCTCAGCTCTGGGGCTTGCAGCCACGTTATTCTGCTGTGAATATTAGGAAATAAATCATTGCCTTGTCCTTCGAGCATGTCCTGCTTGCAGAGCATCTTTCCATGCCCAAACACAGTGACCCTGTGGGGTTACACCTCTCAACCATTTCTGTATTTCTTTTTCCAAATCCCACCCTTGTTAGGAGACTGCCCACCTGTATATCCATGGATTTAAACCAGGGACACACTAAATAAACCTGCACAGGGATGAAATGTTGCTACAGATGATTGAAGCTGATGGTCAAACCCATCTGAAATTCTATTATTTTGCTTATTCCTCGCCCCAGAGGAGTTACAGGGCCAGCAGAAGTGCCCAACAATAGATCTGAAGGGTAATTTGATAATATCAGGAAAAGTGTTTCAGATACACACCATGAAAATGGGTACCAATTTATTAAGTATACAGAATACACTAACACTCATGCAAAATATAATCATTAAACATGATTATATTTTCCCCTTATTGGTTCAATTATGATCTGCTGTACCTTTCTCCTTATTACTCTAATTATAGATCAGTATAATTTCCTCTTTATTAGCACAGTTATGGTCTGTACTTGTATAAATATCTTGGAGAAATCAGACCCACTGAGAAAATAGAGCCAGTGAAAAGATAAAGGTATTATTATTATTATTATTATTATTATTATTATTATTATTATTATTATTATTATTATTATTATTATTATTTTGAATGTTCACATATTCTTAGTTCCTCGAGGTATTACATAATTCTGTATCTTATCTTTTAGGGATCAGGTTCAATGAAGAAAATAAAAAATTATTAATATGTGCTCAACATGACTTGCATGCCATTATTGCAGCCTGGTGTTTAGCTTGCAAGAAAAAACCAATTAAATTATAACTTAGGTTTCACAGATTTCTGCAGACAATTAATTAATTGATTGTATGACTCTTTTGCCTTTCTGTTTCCTGTTTCTTTCCTATAGATAGTAAAGCTCTAATTGTTTAAAATAAAGATATTTGAATTCCCATGATCACCTAACAACAGCAGCTCAAATTCATCATTTCATGCCCTCCCATACCAAAACTCTGTGAATAAATAAGAGGTTTGGTGGATCAATGAACTCATTTGAATGTCTTAAATAGAATTTGTATCTAAAAAGTAGAAATTCTTCCCAGTCCTCCCAATTCTCACTATTTTAGGCTTTGTCTAACATGATCCTCTGCCTTTGAGTTTCTGCATCCACAAGAGAGATGACGTCTCTGATGGAAATGCCATGAGGATGTTCAAAGGTTCAGCCCAAGCCACTGCAGCTTTCAGATTCCAATTTCATCAGCACGGTGCAAATAGGAATGTAAAAATTGATCCTGACTCCAGGACCTGCGGGGACCTGGGGGTGGGAAGCTGCACAGGGAACAAATTCAGCGTGTCACAGTCGGCGATCCCATTAAAGGGTCACAGCTCCTGAATGTGTCACAGCCACGGATTTTAGTGGGAATAACTGGGTGTTTGTCATGAGATAAAGCCTCAGGTGCCCTGCTGTAGGTCTGACGTTTGTGGAGAGGAGGTTTGAGAGGTTCCTGCAGCCCCCGTGCAACTGGGCTGCACCTCCCCTAAACCATGCTCCAGCAGGAGGAAAAGAGTGGGGATGGAGGGATTTAAAAGATGTGGCTCTTGGGAATGGTTTAGTGCTGGGCTTGGCAATGCTGGGTTTGTGACTGGACTTGATCTTACAGGGCTTTTCCAGCCTAAATGATTCTGTGACGTGTTGATCAACATCAGCACACACTTTCTTTTTCCTCATCATTACAAAAAACATTCCAGAGCCATTTTCTCTTCATTTTCTGTAGTTCCCAGCAGATTTTATTTTTTTGGCTTTTCTGTTTCATGAAATAAATATAACTTTGGTTTAACAGATGAGCCTGAGAGAGGATGTACTTATTTTGTTACCACATGCCAACCTCTTCCAAAGTGTCTTGCCAGATCCCATTGGGAACAGGCTTGGGAAAGCTCTTCCCTAGCACAGAAACAAACTTCTCAGGCTGGGTGGCTTTTCAGCAGAAGGCCACTTTGTCCTGTGGATGTGCAAGTGTTGTGTAAGCAGGAAAACCTCATTATAAACAGCTGTGCAAATTGTTCAGGAAGACACTGTGGTGGGCGAGGAGCAGATAATCCATCATGGGACCATCTGCTTGGAAAAACAGCCCTGGCAGAACAGGTGGCTTCCTGCTAAAATACAGGAGGCTCCCTCAGGTGTTGCTGTATGTTTATATATTAAGTACATAACATTAAGTGAAAGGTAAGAGGATGTGCAAAATATGATGCTCAGTATGGATTTTGAGGGCACAGATCGAAATATTGAGGCCGCATTGATTCCGAAGCTTATCCATTTAGAACTATTAGGAAATATTTCATTATAGAGGAGCTAGAATTATATTTAATAACAGTACATTCTACTCATGATCATCCTGCCCTATGCAGATCCCTGATGATTCAAGCACCCCATAAACTTCTCTTTCCTTCCTCAAACTTTCATTTGCATGATGGAAACTGTACAAGCCTAAAACATCAACTTTTCCAATCCCTTGCCCTCTATCATGTCAGAGCATTTCAACTCCAAAAATGATCCTGCAGCATACTTTCCCTTAGCAGGAGTTGCAAGAGGTCAAAACAGGAAGGGAAAACTTCAGTGCAGTGCTGGAGAACCTGGCAGAGCTCACTGACCTCGGCTGGGGAGAGGAGTTTTAGTGGCTGCAGGATTGTTCTGATTCTCTGCTCATTTTCTCCCTTTTGCCTGGAGGCAGGTTCAGCACAAAATGCATGAAGAGAGTCCAGGGCCTGAAAGACTTTCTGTTTAAGCTGTCAGACCAAGGAGCCTGGGAAATTGAAAGATGTGCCCAAGATCATAAGAAAATACTGGATTGCATTCAGACACCCGAAAGTTAGGGACATCACCATAATTTTGGTTTGTTTTAAATACCCCACTGTTATCGCTGCAGTTTCCTAGATTTTCTCTCAATATATCACCAAACATAAGGACCTTTTGATGGTAATCTTGACTAAAAGCATCATTTCCATCCATTCCCCACAGCAAACAGAAGTCAGCCCTTGGGACTCAGAGGCTGCATTTTCTAGAAGTCACTACAGGCAATAACCAAAAGATGTTATGTAGAATATTCCTGGGCTCCTTGGCTGGCAGCCATGCCCTGGGGAAGGAAAACCACCTGGGATCAGCCCGCCCAGGAACTGCCAGTGCTTCGTGTTGGAGCCACCAATAATCAACCCCAATGAGAATTGCAGTGAGGGCTCTGTCTGGAAATGGATTTGGAAAGCAGGGATGGAACCTCATGGCACAAATCCCTGTGCCTTCATTTTTGCCAAAACTAAAACTCCCTCACACTGGAGAAAGCCCACAGGTGGGAGGGTGGGTGCTGCTGAGTTTCCCATGGACTGCCTTCCCTCAGCTCCCCTAAAACAGAATCACAGCATCATTCAGGCTGGCAAAGACTCTCAGTCTATTTCCCAGAGCCCCTGGAGGAATAAAGCATGATGGTGAGGACTTGCTCGGTGAAAGCGTTCAAGTGATTTTAATTTTTGTGTTCACGCAAAAGAAAAAAAAAAAAAAGGGCAAATCCCATCATCCCTGCTGAAAACATTGGAGGGTTTGAATGTCACACAAAGAATTGGAAGTGCCTGTGGGGTTGTTTCTCTGATTGAGCCCATTTGTACCTGTATCACAAATGAGCTGCCCTCCCCACTGAAAGGCCATTTACCAGTGGTTCGGATTTAACCATTCAAAAGGGAAAAGCAATTTGCTCACCCTCCTTTGCTGCCTTTCCTCCCCTCCTCCTTTTATTCCACACCCCCCTCCCCAAATTTTAGTCGCAATTCATGTTGCCAGAATATCTGCAGCGATGTCCTTCCACACAGAGTGTAAATTAATTCCTCTAGTAAATGTTAACAGCAGCCGTAAAACAGCAAAATAAAATAACACCAAGGAAAGCAATCAATAAAAATCTGTGTGAAAATTAGGTATTGGTGCATGAGATAGGAAAGGGCCTGAATCTGAGTGTTTTACAGAGAAACCTGGAAGCTATTCCAGAGAAGATGGGCAAGGAGTAAAATTTATCAAATGCTGCTGGGGTAATTAAACCAGAAGAGACAGGAAACAAGATGTTTGACCAAAGGGAATGCGAGTGAATGGATGCAGCTCTTTCTGTGCTTCCCAAACCATTGTCCCTCTGGGCTGAGGTGACCCCAGAGTGTCACCATGCAGATGATTTCCAGCTAATGCTCAGACAGGTGTTACCATGATGGCTACCTGGGCAGGGGGAATTTAGTTTGTGCTGAGCATCTGGTGCACAAGAAATGGGGAATCAGTCTCTGGGATCAGCACAGAAGTTCTCCAGAGTGAGAGAAAAAAATACAAATTAAAAAAAATATACAAATAAATAAAAATAAGGCAGAAGGCCTGCAGTGCTAACACCACCAGAACTTGCTTGGAAAGCTGTGCTGGGTCACTCCATGGCAGGATTCATGCAAGGACAATCAAATATGAGCAGCCTCAGTGGATAAAACCTTCCCATTTGTGAAAATTGGCATCTGGTGGGAGCAGAAAGGTGGGACCCACCCAGGAAAACCCACAAAACCACTTTTGTCAGCCCACACAGGGCATCCCCAGAGGAATGTCAGGCAGCAGGAGCTGACAGAGTTGTGTGGAAATGTTTATGGGAAGCCCTGAGGAACTGAGAGGTGTTTGCCTGGGACAGAGCCAGCCAGAAATGGGGTCTGGAGCTTTTGGCAGGAGCTGGAATGGAATCTCAGCAGCAGTGAAAACAAGAGGTGGGATGAGGGCAGGCCTTGAGGAGGAGCCTGTCCAAAGGCACAGGAAGGGCTCTGGCACCATCAGGATGAAATAAACCCATCCTAACTCAGTTATTAGCATTGTGTCCCTTTGACACGATGCCTGGAGTGCTTCTCCGCGGGGCAGCTGCTGGACTGGATCATGTCAGAGCACAGCATGCAGCTATTATTGGCTTTTAATGTGATCCTCTGGATCCTGACAATACCTGCCATTAGGCAGGCCTCAATCACAGGATCACAGGTATTGATATGCTTAAACCATTAAGCAAAGACTCAAAATGCTCTTCATTCACAGGAAAATTATGAAACCTCAAACCAGAGCATACACAGACCCAGTGCATGCTGGAAGAAATCTAAATTTTTATACTCCACGTGTCCACCTATTTTTGGGCTAATGACTGAGAGTTACAACCAGCTTTTCAAAAATATAACCAAAAAATATTGCCGTGCATTTCCTTGGCAGACTGCTTGCATCACTTTAATTTAGCAAGCAAACTGTGTTACAGCAACCACAGACATGTAAATGAGGCAAAAAAAAATGGTGCTCTTTTTGCTGCTTTCCAAATTTAAGCTGACCTAAATAATTTAATACAAAATTTACAGCAGTGAGAACACAATTTGGTGGACAAATATGGGAACACAGTGAATTTGTAGGACAGAATTTGTACTCCTCTGGGTAAAGGATGATTCACCATCTGTGCGTACTGAAAGCAGCTTTCACTTTGGGGCCAAACACAGTGCAGACCCTCTCTATTATCCCTCAATTTAGCATTGGAAAAGGAGAATTTTCCTTTATCCTAGCAGGAAAACTGGGGTTGTTTTCTGAGTGGGTGTTTGACATTAATTTGTCAACATTTTGTTCTCTACAGATACCTGAAAGGGGGTCCCAGCTAGGTGGGTCTTGTCTTTCAGGTGAGAATGACAGAACCAGAGGAAATGGCCTCCAATGGGCCAGGGCAGGTTTGACTGGATAACAGGGAAGATTTCCTCAGGGAAAGGGTGAAAGGCAATGGAACCATCCCTGAAAATGTTCAAAAACTGTGTGGGTGTGGCACTTGGGAACAAAAACATTTAACATGAACAACTTATGAATAATTAAAGAAATATAGGCATTTTAATCTTTCAGTTATTATGGTAACAGTGCAAGTAACATGCTTTTATTCCTTTTGTTATAATTACAAATTTGTTACTGACTTCAATAGGTGACTTTAGTTTTTAGAATTATGACAGGTGGCAAATTCTCAGTTGAAAAACTTTGCAACTGGAATGTGCTTATGACATTACTGAATTAATGCATATGTGTATGCCTTAACAAATCTAGAATGTTACAAGTAATTCCTTTGAGTTTTCTAGGTTGATCTAGTAGCATTGCAAGTAATAATGATAGAAGTATTATGAATAAACTTCCTAACTTATTCTAGGATATTTTTAATACACAGTAGCCTGTACTTGAGACAGAAACATAATACTTAGTAACTGTAATAGAATCAGCTGGGAGAGACTTGTTAATTTTGATTTTACAAACAACAACAATAAACATTGCACTATTAATTCTAGGGCATATTTAATAAGCAGTTGTGTATTTTTATAGCCCTTGTGTGACACCCTTTCTACAGTTTTTCCCTTAGCACATGTTATTAGTGTATTAGAGTCCGTGGAATATGAGAACCTTTGTACAGTTGAAGCAGTAGAGGCTGTGGAGCTTTGTTGATGTTTGAGGGGTAGAACTTGGCATTGCTTTTGTTGGCACTGCTTTGGCTGGAGCTGTTAGATTGTTTTTTGTTTGCATCTTCGCTGCCCGTACTTAGGGTGTGAGGGTGGCCTGCTCCTGCTGCTGAGAGGCGGCTGTGCTACACGGCCAATGCCATTTTTTTGGGCAGCCTTCTTTACCAATATTCCTATGTAATAACACTCTTGGATGCTTTTTACGCCCTGCAGGGGCTCTCCCCACGCTCTGGCAAGCTTACCATTGCTGTCAGGAGATGTTGCAAGGTTCTGAGGGGCTGTGGTGGTGACAGGATGGGCCATGGCGTTGGAGTGGCTCTGCTTCCGGGTTTGACATCAGCAGCTCTGGAGGATGTAATTCCCAGAGCCGCCAAAGGAGGCAGCGTTGAGGGAGAGGCCACGCCCACTAGGAGGCGTGGCTGTGTCCCCTGTGGTTGGCATGGGGCGGGGCCATGCCCACTGGAGGCGTGGCTTTGTTCTCAGAGGTTGGCATGGGGCAGGCCATGCCCGCTGGAGGCGTGGCTGTGTTCTCAGAGGTTGGCATGGGGGTGGAGCCATGCCTGCTGGAGGCGTGGCTTTGTTCTCAGGGGTTGTCATGGGGGTGGAGTCATGCCTGCTGGAGGCGTGGCTGTGTTCTCAGAGGTTGGCATGGGGCGGGTCCATGCCCACTGGAGGCATGGCTGTGTTCTCAGAGGTTGGCATGGGGCGGGGCCATGCCCGCTGGAGGCGTGGCTGTGTTCTCAGAGCTTGGCATGGGGCAGGCCATGCCCGCTGGAGGCGTGGCTGTGCTCTCAGCAGTTGGCTTGGTACAGGGCCACACCCACTGGAGGCGTGGCTGTGTTCTCAGTGGTTGGCATGGGGCAGGGCCATGCCCGCTGTCTTCTCAGAGGTTCTGGTTTTTAGCTCATGTTATTAAAGCTAATAATGCTTTTTCATCATAATCTATGTCCCATTCCTCAAGAAGAAGTTTCTATTCCTTTAGAACTGGGTGGTCTTGCACAGACAAAGCTCCCCATATCTTCTGTGGGGTTTTTCTTGTATTTTCAGCTTCTCTGGGTTTTTGTTTTACAGAGCCCTTTGGCTGTAATTTTTTGCACTTTTTTCTGCAGGGTCGGCTCTACTCGCCCCTGTCTTTTTCCAGCTTTTTGCTGTGGGGACAAGCTCTGCAGGCACTGCTCTGTGTCTCCCTCCTCTCTACCCACAGGACAATTCTTGGACTGTTCTTCATCACATCGGGGTCACCACATGTTCCCACAGCAGTTGAGCGTCAGGGACAGAATCCCCAACGAACTGGTCACCAGCAAACAGCATGTTTGATTGTTCTGAGCTGGATTTTATAGGCAATTCAAAACTCCTGGGTCTGGACAGCTCATTGGTCTGATCTTTACAGCCCCCAGGTGCTGGACCAGTGAAATACTTGCACGTTGGGAAAGATGTTTTTGGGGGAAGACCCTGTCAGTCAGCCCAGGGGTCAGGTTATGGAACTGGGCTGGGTTTCTTTTTTATAACCACATTAATGCTCACCTTCTACTGTGACATAATGTGGCAAGAGGAAGGGTTGGACTCAAGGATCCTGAAGGATTTTTCCAACCCTAATGATTCCATGACAGGAAGATGTCCCTGGTAGTACATGAAATTATTCCTGACAATCCTTTGTGCTAATATGAAAATGTGGAATAACTTTGTGAAACAGCTGGGGAAGAAGAGTAGAGAATTAACCCTGTCAGTGCTGCCCCAGGCATCACCCAGGACCCACAGCAGGAGGAGATGTCAGCTCAACCCAGCTGATCTGAGCTTCTCCAGCCAGCTATCAGCACTGTTTGCTGCTCCTGAGCAAGGCACAAATCAGTGTCTGAGCTGATGGGTAATAATTACAGAGTGATCAAAGCACATCAGGCAGGGAGAACTGACGTCTCTGTGCTTGCCAAGGGTTTTTAGACATCTGAAAAATACTCTGGTTTCTCCAGTCTGAAGCAGGATGTGTGGGAAGCTAGGACAGCTTCCATCTCAGGAGTTTGGTTTCTGTCCATGGTTATGGCTGGCTGAGACACAGCTCAACATCCTTCCCATGGCTGCTCCAGAGGGATTCAGGAACTGCCTCAGTGGGATACAGGGAAAGGTTGTGAACAGCAGCATTTGGTCTTTGATCATTTTGTCTTCTACTTCAGCACTCAAGGAAAAGAAGGCAATTTCCTTCCTTCCTTCCTTCCTTCCTTCCTTCCTTCCTTCCTTCCTTCCTTCCTTCCTTCCTTCCTTCCTTCCTTCCTTCCTTCCTTCCTTCCTTCCTTCCTTCCTTCCTTCCTTCCTTCCTTCCTTCCTTCCTTCCTTCCTTCCTTCCTTCCTTCCTTCCTTCCTTCCTTCCTTCCTTCCTTCCTTCCTTCCTTCCTTCCTTCCTTCCTTCCTTCCTTCCTTCCTTCCTTCCTTCCTTCCTTCCTTCCTTCCTTCCTTCCTTCCTTCCTTCCTTCCTTCCCCCGTCCTACACTTTTACAAAGATCTTTGTACAGCTTCTCAGAAATTTTGTCCTGTTTACGTAACAATGTGTTTCTTCTGTAACAAACCAAAGCAGAATAACAAACATTTTCATGAATTTCAGCAGGATTCACATACATTGGGTCACAATAACGTAAGAGAAAAGAGAAAGCTTTAGAGTCAGTTTAAATGCATGAATCACACACACCTGCAGTGGACTCCAGTGCTTTCTTGAGAGTGATTGTGAGTCATTCCTCAGCCATGGACTGGGCTAAAGGACAAAGAGGAAGCAATGAGACACCTCAGCATTCCCGTGTGGAGACAATCCTATAGGAATATTCACTGCGTAAAAACAATGAGCCTTTTGCCCCAAAGCACTTCAGTCCTCCTGAGGTGGCTTTGAAAATCCCTTTGCTCTCAGCTCCAAAGCCACACAGGTGAAATCAAATGTTCTTTGTATCAAGTCAAGCAGGACTGAGAATAACTCTGGGACTCCGAGTCTCTGGAATGTCCAAGGCCAGGCTGGATGGGGTTTGGAGCAACCCAGGGTGGTGGAAGGTGTCCCTGCCCATGGCAGGGGTGGAAGTGGATGAAATTAAAGGTGCCTCCAAACCCAAACCTTTCTATAACTCCATTATTCCATGAAAAAGCCTTGCCTAGTGTCAGGAGCAGTACCAGCACTGGACTGGAATCCCCTCTCTAATCACAGTGGCTTTTGTCCCATCCTACATGATCAGAAAATGAACTGAACATGTAGTTCGCAAGATGCTTTGTTCAGCACCCACATCTGCATTACTGGCAATCACACAGCCTGTGCTTCACAACCATGCAAAACACAAAATGTAATTAATTTTATTTGAAAATTCTCTCTGACCAATTTGCCACCCGTTTCATTTCACTGCCACCTCAGAAGTTACACTCTGAACAACGCCACTTACCCCGAAGACACACAAGAAAGAGAATAAATATTATTATTGGTGTCTGAATATTCATTCTATGTAAATGCATTATATACCTTTCTTGGCTTTGTCATAACTGAAAAAGCAAAGCTAACTTCCAATTTTTTCTGCTCACACTTTCCTTTTGTCCTTTTTTCTGTTTTTTTTTCCCCAAAATTTGCATAGTACATATTGCAAGATTTTTTTCCTCGATTATATCCCTCTAGTTATTATCTTGAAAGCAAAATTCAGACATATCCAGCACCCTGAGGTTTCAGAATCGGGGATGTTGAGAAGGACCTGTTACTTCATCTTTTTTTGCATATGCCCTTGCAGTCTGTTGTTTTCTATTTATTCAGAAAACCTCGGGTAAAATGGAACCTTACAAATGAATTAATGAAAGCAGGCTTCAGCTCTGTGCAGGCAACGAGCTGGGTTCTGGGGAAGGGAAATTCCTGTGCAGATCCTGATGCATTGGAATAACCAGAAACCACCAGGTTGTGCTGTTGCCCTTAAGCAATGCACATCACCACAGACCTGCGCTCAACTCCTGGCTGCAGTTTGTCTGGGAAGACCCTGAAATCCTGGAAAAACACTTCCCTCAGACTCATTTTCACTTGTGATTATACAGCTCAGTATTTTTCACCCCGTTTTGGCTCGCTTTGAAAGCCATCATCAGTGTTTGCTAGCCAGGAAATTCAGGTGGGGAAAAGAATAAAAATACACAGTAAAATCAAAAGTAGTAAAATAATGAGAATGAAACAATAAAAATAAAATAATTAAAAATAAATCAGCCATCAGCATAACCTTAGGATGCACTGCACAGCTCACCCAAACACTGGCTGTTTTTTGGGATAGTTTATACCCAACCTATTTATTTTTCTTGCAAACTTCTAAACAAAATCAATCTTTTCAGGTTTCCCATTGCACGTTTTCTAAGTACACCACAGCTAAACTGAGCAGATTTGTTCCTGCAGGACTGAGCCCCTCAGGCAGTGAAGTGACCCAGAGTTACTTTCCTATTCTGACTGAAGAAATGTGTTAATTGCAGAGGAGGAATAACACTTTTCATTAAATGAAGAATATTCAAAAACGGCCATGCTGAATCTGAACAAAGGTAAATAAACAAATTATAAAATTACACGATGGTTTGGGTTGGAAGGGACCTGAAAGCCCATCCAGTCCCATGGCAAGGACACCTTCCACTGTCCCAGATGCTCCCAGCCCCAGTGTCCAACCTGGCCTTGGACATTTCAGGGATCCAGGGGCAGCCACAGCTGCTCTGGGCACCCTGTGCCAGGGCCTGCCCATCCTCACAGGGAATAATTCCTTCCCAATATCCCACCTAAACCTCCCCTCTTTTGGTTTACAGCCATTCTCCCTTTTCTCGTCACTCCATGTCCTTACAAAAATTCCCTCTCCACCCTTATTTCAGGCCTTCTTTCAGAAGAACCTACATAAAGTCTCCCCAGACCCAATTCTCCAGCCTTTCCTCCCAGCAGAGCTGCTCCACCCCTCTGCTCATCCTGGTGCCTCCTCTGGACACTCTCCAAATGTTGGGGAAGTTTGCAGAAGAGCAGCCAAGCACGGAATTACACAGAATTAAAGTGGAACTTTCTAGCCAACAAAAACCTGAATCTCAGTAAAAGGTGATGTTTTTGTCTCCTATTGCCACCCAGAGGTTTTTCTCCCTTGAATTGATCTGAGCACTTTTTCCAACCTTGTAAACATTTGGAGTCCAGAACATCAGGTGCCCGATCCATATGACAAATGCCATGAACCATGGAAAACCTCCTTGTGGTTTGCTTTTGAACCCACCACCTGCCAGCCTCCCGTGTGATAAAGGAAAAGTCAAACCTGGCAAAGATCCGAGGCTGGATGCTGATTCTTTCCCTCAGAAATGCAGGCAAGTGGAGAACACCAGTTTTAGGGGTTTGTGGTGAGACAGATGAGACAGTCCCACCACACAAACCCAAACTGGGGCCCCAAATCTTTAGATTTAGAGCAAATTACTGAGAGTCACATTTGGACATGATTTAGTTGAATTTACATCACTAAGTAAAAAAAAAAAAATTGCTTATTCTCCTCTTAATTAGCATTCTCAAAGATTTTAGGAGTCTTGAACTACCCTTGAACTTTTTCCCTGGTGCTGAGGAGCTTTTCCACGTTGTGTGCTTTCCTCCTCAGCTGATACAACACCCACCTTCTCCTACCTTCCCTCAAAGCACTCCAAGGAAAAAAAGCTTTTAGCTCAGCTTGAAAAGAAGAAGGAGGAAGAATCCTTTTCTTTCATGCACCTCGGTGGGAATACAGCAGCTCAGGAGTTGTTAGAACACAAGGAACACAACTCAGGTTATTCAGCTCCCAGGTGGGAGCCGGGGCTGTCCTGGCTTGTAGAGCACAACTTCAGTAGCAGATTATGTGCTGCACAATGCTTTTCTCTCCTAAAATAGTCTCCCAAAGGATACAACCAGGATTTTTTAGCTACTGAAATTCACAGCAGCACTTCAGAGCCTGCTCCTGTCCGTCCATTTCACCGAGATGTGAATCTGTCCTTCCACAAAGAGGGTAATTATATGTTGGGCATTCTCAGATTTCCTCCTGTCTAAATTATCGACAAGCAGCTGCTCCTATGTCGAGTTCAGAGTCTCAGATGGGCTGATAAATGCGAATATTTAACTCCAGAATATCTACAAAGTGGGGAAAGAGGGGGAAATCCTCGCCCTCCCTTTGGACTCATTCAAAATCTTGTCCCACAGATCTATTGAGTGCCATCAGGAAGATCTACAGAATAAAAGCAGTCTGAAGATGATCATCTAGTGCTGGTTTTAGAAGGCTTTTGACCCAATACATCCCCAAAGCTTAATAGGGAAATTTGAAAGCTGCAGGGTAAAAGGTAATTTTCTGCCATGGATTAAAATGCATGGGTGAGATAGGAAAAACAAAGGAGAAGAAGAAAGTTCTAATTCTTGACATACAGAGAGGTTAATGTGGAGTGCCCCAAGATTTGCTGCTGGCATGGATTTATTTTGTTCCTTTCAATCCCTGGCATAATGCAAGAAGTCCTGGCTTACTCAGCAAATATTCTGCACTTCTCTTCTGCAATAAATCCTCGCGCTTGCTTTAGCTCAGGCTCCTGAGCTGCTGTGCCCCAAACTGTAACAGCCCCCACAGGACAGTCAGGGCACACCAGGAGGGAGCTCCATCTCCATGTGGTTCCACTTCCCCAGAAATATCCACAGGGGGGAATCTGTATTACTTGTGATTTCTCATAATTCAGAGTAAAGACATTTTTTTCTTTTAAACATCCTGCCAGTCTCAAGCTCTGCAAGGTAGATAAAACATATTTTTCCCTTGTATATATATATTAAAAAATAATTGGGAACTATGCTGGTGCTGTGGAAAATGTTGCTGTTATGTTGTGTGAATGAATGGCATCAAAAAGATTCTTTAAATCCAAAGTAAACTTTGTCTTGAAGGTTTAAGTGATAGCACAAAGGTGTGCAGATGTTCAGCATGGAAATAAGCCAGCACATGGAGCCAACTGGAAAAGACAGTGGAGGAACTTTCATTCAGATAAAGATTTATGAGTCTACCAATAGAGACACTAATGGATTCAGGTTTGGATGTTAAAAAAAAAAATTAAACAACTCAGTAAAAGTGTCTGCTTATTCTTCAAAACCACCCCAAAGTGGTTAATGTGTTCATGGCAAAGAAGATGAAGCTCAAATAAATGTTTGGTGGTATTGCACATCCTCTTGATTTTAAATTGTTTCAGTCATGATACAGAAAATATGGAAAATGTTCTGAAGGAGCAGACAGGAGTGTCTCCAGGGCAGCAAGAGCTCTGAAAAGTCTAAAAACAGTTTTACACAGGGTTCTGCTCCCTTTTGACCATTTCAGCTGTGCCATGTCCCAGAATGTGACAGGCTGGCATGGGCACGGGGTCTGAGAAACCTGACTCAAACATCTGGGGCACATAAAAATAAAAATCCTGAATACCATGAATGCTCATCATTCCGAACAGAAACTGATTAATGGTCAGTCCAGCCCAAAAGTTCTCTTGGAGGTGCTATTTCATAAGTATCATGGCAGCTTTGTTTTCTGACAGAAAACAAAGCTGAATATTTAATTTCCATTGTCAGTTACTGCAGCCATGATCTCAGAACATCAAAATTGATATGTGGGACTCTGGAATATTTTCATTTCCATTATAAATAATCCTGCCTGGTGGAGGACACCTAAACCACCTCATTTTTCTAAAAATGTCTCTTGGAGCTTTCCCAACTTACACAGTACTTTTACCCTTTTGAGAATAATGGAGAGCTGAAGCCAATAATTGTATTTTATTTCAGGTTTTGTGTTGCACATGTAAAGAATTCACCTTCTATTCAAGACTGATGATCCTTTATGGAAGAGCATTTGACACTCACTCATGATTGGAAACTTTACTGCCCTTTCCAGATAAACCTACACAAATCTCCTTTTATTATAAATTTTACAATTTCTTCCCTTTCTTAATGGGAAGAACTTGTAAAATACACTGCATGCATTTTACACTTATATGAAGGAAATATATTTCTAAGTCACTCCAACCTATTTTCCATTTTTTGGGGATAAGAAAACAAAATTACTTTCTTGCCATCATCCAAGCAAACTTTTTCCACCCTGTCCTTATCTGAAAGCAGCACTCTTGATGTGGAAGGTTCAAAACTATTACATCATTTTTTTTTTTCATTTTATGTCTTTGAGGTCAGTCTGGTAGAGCACAGGTCATCGAAAATGATAGTGCCACCAAGACATAAAAAATAAATAGTTTGTGTAAAATACACACACACACAGAGTGGAAACTTCTCCAGATACAATTTCTCTTCAAAAAGCTGCTTTATGTAATTCCATATTGACTGAAAGGATTTGCAGGGGAAAATACATCCAAATTAAAATCAGCCACTTTAAAAACATGGAAAGAAAATTGCTGTGTAACAGCCACACTGCTGCCAGAGAAACCCGAGTGCAGAAAAGGGAAGAGAAGCCTTTCTGAGGGTTTTACAGCTGGGAAAGCCTGGGAACTTTATTTTTCAGAATTCTTAGAAATGCAGTGATTTGCTGCTATTGCTCAGTGAAACAAGAGTGCTGCTTATGGAAAAGTGTTTATGCAGAGATTGAGAAGATGAGGAGCTCTGGAGCAGCCTGTCTGCTCTATGATCCAAAAACCCCAGCCCAAATCTGTAAAATGGCATTAATCCCAAGAGGAAGAATGCAAAGATTTAACCAAGCAGCACTGCAGGATCACAGGTGTTAATCAGCTGAGTTACCTGCAGCATCCACCCCAGGTAATGATTAACTTAATTAATTGTGCCAGCTCTGGCTGCTGCAGGTGCCCTTGGGGTCAGCTGGGAGAGAAAAGGGAAGGGAGAAAGGGAAAACTGAGCACAGTTTCTGTGTCCTGAGGAAGCTGGGGAAGAAGAAAGAGCCAGGGCTATCAGGGCTATCAGGGCTATCAGGGAGGTTACATTAATAATTGGAATTTTTAACTGCAAAATCTCTGGGGTGTTGATGCCTTTTATTGGTGCTACCTAAAACCAGAGGGCAGACAGAGTTAAAGGAATAAAAAGCAGTTCTGTTGGTTGAAGCCCTTCAGGTACATCCAGGGCAGCCCAAGCCCCCCAGGGCCTACACCCAAACTGCCCCACGGCTCACGGCTTTCACACTTTTATAACTTTGGGCCATTTGCACTTTGGGGGTTCATCCTCCAATTCCAGCTCCAGGTAATGAAGGCATTGAGCCCCAGTTTGCTGCCCCAGCTCACTTTTGTTTCCATCTCTGGCACTGAGGCAGTGAGGTGTCCTTGATTGCCAGGCCTGGAGAGGAATTGTTGTGTCTGCCCCAAATGGGACAGCAGCAGCTGGCACTGGGTGTGGAGCTCAGAGTTACACACTAAAGAACTGCAGGGTTACAGAGAGATGGAAATAGGAAAGCTTAAATCTAGGGGCATCAGTATCAGCAGGGCCTTGGTGAGCTGTGACCAGGGGTTATCTGAAAGGAGGCTCCAAGGAGCTTCCCCAGCCCTGAAATCTCAGAGCTTCTCCTGCAGAAGCAAGGAGCAGGCTGGAAGTGATGGCAAAGTTCAGTGTCTGAGCTTTGTGCACAACCACAGCACAAAGGAAAACACTCCTGAAGCCTCAACCCTCTGGCACCCAGCCCTCCTGAGCCCTGGAGGAAGAGGAGATGAGCTCAGAGGGGAGTGCTCCATTTGTGGTGTTTGTTACACACCTGTACAGACACCTGGGAGTGGCATCAGCAGGAACAGGAGCACAGTTGAGAGTGCACTGATTATGGCTGGATTTTTGGAGACTGGGGAAACTCACAGTGGGATCAAGCAACAGACTTATAAAATGTTTCAATTCCACCTTGATGTCCTGCTAACACTTTGAAGAGAAAAGAAAATGTGCACCTTCATGATCTTGTTGGTTTGCACCACCAATGCTAATTGTCCCTCCAATATTCCTGTGCCGTTTTAAGGCTGGCATTGATTTTTTTTTTTTTTTTTTTGACCACACTAAATTTAGGTGATCTCTCTTCCTCCCCTGCAGCTCTGCTTGTTCCTACACTGTTCCCCTTTGCACAGAGGTAATGCCCTGTACATTTCCCTGTACCTGTACATTTCCCTGTACCTGTACATTTTGTAGAGCCTATCATCATTCCTCAGTACTACACAGAGGTGTTTGCATGTCCTTTCTGGGGTTGGCTAAGGTGAGATTTCTCAGTATTTAAACAAGGCTGTAAAGTATTGCAACATATTTAAGTGCTTATCCACTCTTCAGAGCATTTCCTGCACAAACTACTCCAGCGGGTGTCACCCCTGCCCATGGCAGAGATGAACTTCAAAGTGCCCTGCAACCCAAATATTTCTAGGATTATTTCTTTTGCTTTTAGAAAGCACCAACACCACAACATTGCCCCCCATCAGCAATCAGTTAATTGTCCTTTTTGTGGTTCCCACAGAGGAGGAACCCCCCAATTTCCTGCTTTAATCCCAAAGCCAGGGCCAGTCCTGTGCAGCAGCTGCTGCAGGTTTTGGGTGCAATTCCATGGTTTTTCTGGATTTCTGCAGCCCTGAGCACCTTCCAGCTGCTCTGCTCTGGTGTCTGTGGAACCCAGGAGGGGACAGTGCAGAGTTCAGGACTAAAGGACATCACAGAGCCCCTCCAGCTGTGCTGCTCTCATCCTGCACCCACCGAAGCATCAGAGCTGTGGAGTGGCATCAAATTAACCCAAAATGTAGGGGAGCAGCAGGGCTTTGTTTATCCACCACAACCTGCCTGTCTGATCACTTCAGCACCTCCACCTCTCCCACTTTGAGCACTCTTGGGTCTGAAAAGGAAGCAGAAAAACACCAACCTGGAGAGCTGCTTTTCCCGTCTGGCTGCTCCTTTCTCTGAATGAAGGAGTTTCCCTGGGCCAAGAGCTGACTACTAGAGCAGCCAGATTATTTATGCCCAGAATTGCTGGTTAACCTGTCAGATAAGCAGGAGGTTCAGGAGCCAGCAACACCACATGACTGCAAGGATATGCTATTTTTTATCTGTAAATAACGTACTGCAGTAATGACACTTTGGCAAACAAGTGAATGAGCCATGCACAGATTTCTGCTCAGCTCTGTTTGCACATCTGTGCTTTTCCCACTATGCTCAGACCTTTCCCTGATATTGCATATTTTTTATAGTTACTGATACGACCAGGGTTTTATATTTGTTTTGAAATCCTTTCCAAGGTCCCAAAAAAGTACATTTATGTGGATTAAATTGTTTTTAAAACCATTTGGAGTTTTAATTCATGGGCTCGACTTGTCATTTGAGTGGAATTTACATTCCACATTGCTTTTATTAGAAATAAAGAAACATTAACATCTAGAATAACTCAGTTATTCAGCTTTCATGTCTGGTATTGCTTGGCTGTTCAAGTGTGGGACATCAGCTCAGGGAGAAAGGGCTGGTTCTGCTCAGGGAGCTGCTGGAGCATTTAACTGCTTCCTTTTCCACTTCCCATTTTCTGACAAAAAACAAAACAGTTCTTTTTGGTTTGTTTTTTTTTAAATACTATTTTCTGGGAACAAATTAATTGAGTAGAAAACCTCCATCAAAAAAATGTCTGAAAAATAATTCCAGTTGAAGAAAGTCCACAGTTCAGTTCTCATCAGATCTGCAGCGCTGTCACTCTCATGTGTCCACCTGGGTGTATTCCCAGTCCTGTGTGTATTTACTATCTGAATTTCAAAACCTTGACTCTGAGCCATTGATTTAGTCCTGAATTTTGTCCATCCAGAGCAACCCAAGGTGTTCAGCAGGAGAGAACCTTGGCTGGCTCCAGCTGCTCACACAACCCCTCCCAGCCCAAGGAGCTTGTTATCATGCTCTTGATACCATGAAATGGAACATCAAATGCCTAAAAAGTTTCAAGGGCGACCATGGCCAAAGCTGAAGAGGGGGAGACCCTCAGGAAATGTTCAAAGCCAGGCTGGAGGAGATAAAAGAGTTAAAGGGACCCCAGAGGAGCCTCCCCTGTGGAAATCCTGGGGAAGGTGATGGGAGCAGGGTCTGAGCAGGCTCTGGGAGGAAAGCTGGGCCAGGGAAATGAGTTTGAGCTGAAAAACTCATCAGAAAACCTGGCAGGAGTCTCTCAGTTGTTATTTCTGTTTATTTCTACAGTGTATAAGAAAATGTGGCTTGGATTATGTAGTTTTTCAATAAATATTATTGCACCTAAGAAATACTTCACTAATGCCAACAGTGCAGTATTTCATATAACTAACTACTGGTGTTTGTATTTTGATTATTAGTGTGTGAAAAATGTTCCCTGAGACCACAATATTTCACCTCTGGATATCTGATTTTTTTCTGCGCACATTAAGACAGCTCTGCCTTTCAGTATTGTAATTTGGAAATATAATCTACACACACTTCACAAGAATTTACTCTCTCTCTTGATCCTTGACCTGTTTATATAGTAATTATTAACCAGCTTAATTCTGAGAACTCTGCTCATGTTGTGGTTTTGCACAAGATATCTTGGCATGATAAAATGATGCCTCATACAAGTCAAGGTTGTTTTTTGCTCAGCCAGAACAGCCACATTAATTCTAAATTCAGTGTAAACAAGAAGCAGAATAAATGTTTTCCAAACAGAGGAACAAACCTGGCAAGGAATAAAACACATTCATGCTTTTAAGGTTCATCATACAAGTGTGTAGAAATACAGAATCTTGGTTTTCAGGAATGTCAGGGCATTTTACAGTCCATGGTTTGTGTATTGTTTCCCTTTAATTTTGAGCTAATTCTTTACTTAACCAGCCTTAATCCTTAATCTGTTTCTTTCCAGGTATTTATAATTTGTGCATATATCCAAGACTGAATTTAATTTGCATCTGGATTGGTTGTGATCCTGAATGTCTTTTCAGGCAAGTGCAAATCAGAGCAGGGACTGAATTTATTGAGGAGAAACCAGCACAGAATCCCCCCAGGAGCTTTGACTCCCAGAATTGTGGGGCTCCAGTGATGCCAGGGCTGCTCTCAGAGTTTGTGTGATGATCAGAAGAGTTACTGCTTTTAATAAGTTATTATTACAACATTTCTCACATCAGTGCTTCCCTGACTTCAAGGAAATCATCCCCTCAACCACACTCATATAAACCAAATACACTCAGCCTCATAATTTTCTCTCCATAAAACATCTTTTCCAGGCATCCCACCTTCCTTTTTTCAGAATATTTTCTGCAGCCTCCTTTCCAGGCTGATCCTGAAAACATTCCTATTCCTTATTTTCTAACAGGAATATTTTCAGGATCAGCCTGGAAATCAGGCTGCAGAATTAAACAGATTGTTCCAACCAAGGGCTCAGCAATTCCTCGTGGACAGCTGCCACCTCTTCCCTGCTCCTGCTCCTTCCTGTCCTGCTTTTGCCCTCAGGTGTTGTGTCCTTGCTTTTCCTGCAGCATTCCACTGACGCTGAATATTCAGCTTCTCATCTCTGATGTCTGCAGTGCAGGACATGTTGATTTTTATTTTTTTTTCCCCAGGCATAAATTTATGGTGTTGCAGATGTACAAGACGTGTTTTGCTGTAATAAAATCTATTGATTTACACTAAGACATGGAAAGCTTTCTCTAGTGTTTCCTTAAGCTGCAATTCATTGTGCATTAGTATCAAATCAAGTCAGGAAGGGCCAAGAAGTATTTTTAATGTTTTCTGCCATAGACTGTAGCAGTGTCTAAAGTCTAAAACCTGATTTATTGTTGCCTGAGCTCATTATTGGTCATTAAAACTGGTATTAAAGTGAGTGAAGTCCTGTAATTTACCACACACTGAAATATCCAGTGTAAACAGTCATGCTCAAATCAAAATGAATAAACTTGGGTTCATTTACACCGAGTGAGAACTGGCATTTCCCATGTTTACAAATATTTAGCTGTATTTAAAATTGTTTTTTTCACATTGATATGTGCAAAAAAAAAAAAAAAGACTTCCAGATTTATCATCTGAAATTTGTCTTTGCTTCCTACGTTTGGTGGAGAGCTGGGAACCAAAATGCAGGGGGTGGAAAATGAAGGAATTGCTGGATAGAAATAGCTCCCTCTCCTATCATGGACTGCATGATGGAATAAAAGTCAGATTTTTATATTTTTCTCTTTGATTAATATTTTTAGTCAAACCCTTTGCTCTGTGAATGAGTGGGCACATGCAAACAAACAAATTCATTAATTGTTTTTAGTGTAGTCAGTGGTTTTAGAATCTAAAGATATAAGAAAAAATCGAGGCCAGGGAAGAAAAACTCCAGAAAAGAAGTCTTATAGCACTTCTAGACAGTATTTCTAGCAGAAAAAAAAGAGAATTTTGAGACAAATTGAGGTAAAAAATGTCCTCTACTAATAAATCTTTGGGTTACTGCTATGAATATCCCCATTTCCCACTCCAGTAAAGCATTTTATTTTTGCCTGAGCAGAACGAAGCAGTTTGAAGATACTGACTTGAGAGAAGGCTGTGATTTGAGAAAAGGCTGTGATCTCAGCCAGACAGGGGTGGGAGCAGATTGCACCATCGAAGATATGAGGAGTGTTTATTCCTTATTAAGAACAATTTATCCTCTGATATTTCTGCATCTCCTGGTGTGGGCTTTAAACCACATGGAGCTTGCACAGGGAGAGGTCAGGAGAAGATCCCAATCTTTTCAAGGCAGATGCATTTCCTGGTGTCCTGGGGAATTGAAAAGGTTCCTCTCTGCATTTCAATAGCTGGCATTCAATCTGAGTCTCAGAAATCCCAGACCACAGGACTTCCATCTCCTCTATTATTCAACAGTTTAATATGCAGCATTTCCTGATATTTACATCAAATGTCTTTCTTCCCTCATAATATATTCCCTTCACCTGTTAAACTCCTTCTGCCATGTAACAGAGTGAATAATTATTATCCTTTATACAGGCTTAGGTCCTCAGACATTTGAAAGCTGTTATTGTGCTCCTGCTTATTCCTTATTTGGCCAAATTATAACTGCTTAATTCCCTTCATTTTTCTTCCCACTTCAGCTCTCACAAAACCCCTTCATTTTTTATTCTGTCTCCTCTCTGATTTGCTGCCAATTTAACATCTTTCTGGGAGAGCATCTCCTATGGCTGCCTGCAGTGGCCAGAACAAGGTTGCAGATAATCCCTGCTCTGGGACTGCCAGCCATGCCCAAAACCCTTTGAAGTCCATTGGATGCAAAGGGCACTGGATCCTCAACTTGCATTTCACTTTTTATCATTCCTGTAGCATCCTTCTGCTCTCTTATTCATTGCCACTCTTCCATCCCCTAAAAGACAAACCATTGTTCATCTCTTGAGTTACTCTGCTTTGTGCTGGTTTTGTGTTTGCAGTAAAATAATTTTCTTCCCTTAGTTAATCTATTTTGGCCATGTTTTATCCATGTTTCCTTTTTCATTTCACTCCCCTTATTGACATCCATCTAGGATGGGCATAATATTTAATTGTGATCATGATTATATATTTTTTCTAAGCCATTAATGAAGATATGAAGTGAACTGAGACTAACAATCAGTGCATGTTTGTTATGTCCACCCCACTGGACATTTCCACCCATCTTGTTACCAGCTGTTTATCAGCATTTCTTCATTTGTGCTTTAGCCAATATTCAACCCACACACCATTGTCTGCAGCCAAGCTGACTTGAATTAATTTTTCAATTAAGATTTCATGAGACAGTGTCAAATGCTTTGCTAAAATCCAAGCTTCTGTCAACTCCCATATTGAGATTTTTTTCTGGTTTTATCTTATTTGACTTTTTTTCCCTCGCTCCCTCTGTTTAAAGCTATTTCTGCATACAAAGACATCAACAACTCTTCCATGTCTGCATCACTTTGAAATTGTGCTTGTCAAAGGTAGGATGGAATTGTCTGTTTGCCCAAAGCCCACCCAGCTCAGGGGTTGTAGAACACAAAAAGATTTTTCTCTCCTTCGCTCTGCAGTGACTGGGGTGAGCTGAACCAGGGTTTTCTGCCTAAATCCTCTCTCAGATTCCCAGTTCTCTCCATTATTTTCATTCACACAGCCAGAAAACACCTCCTGTCCATCCCTTATCACACAAACAGCAGCAGATGAAGGTGTAATTCCACACACTGATTTTTCTGCCAATGAGAGAAATCTTTCTCCACCTCCAGCCATCTCCTGGTGTCCATGGTGTTCCCAAAGTACCAAACCCAGGCCCCTGAAATCCAGGGGCCTCTTCCTCAAAGGGCCCAAAGATCTGAATTTATACAATCTCATTGCTGGACATTAATCCTCTCTTTCTGTTGTTTTCAGAGGGACTAATCATGAAGTGCTGCTTCTTGTTAATTAAAATAGTCCAGCCTGGCTATTTTAGAGCTAGTGTAGTATTTAGAAACTACTTAACATCTAGTTAATTCTTTTCATTCACTAAAAATATAAAAATGATTGTTCTTGTCTTTATTAACTCACTGCGCCCTCAGTCTTTACTAAGGAACTTCTATGTGGGTAAATAAACAGCAACTTTCTATGGACTTTCCTTCATATCCAAATAAATCTCCAGCCACCAGGATGAATTTCTAATTAATTCATAGTAACCAGTTATAAGGTGCTCCTTCATTAATTCTGGAAGGGTATCACCAGAAAAGCACTTTATAATGTATTCAAACTCCTGCCAACAGAAAGGAACCAATAAGCAAATTTTGAAGAATTAAAATGCTTTCTCCCTCCATGAGAAAAATACAGGAGGACCATCAATACCCAATTTTTTAGTAGCCAGACACTTAGATTAATTACTGAAGGATTATGTATTTCCTCTTAAAAACCCAGATTTGAATCTATGAAAGATTTAAAGAGGCTTTTGAATAATGAAGAAACTCATTGAAATTAAAAAAAGCCAATGGCTTCTATTTTATTGCAAACATATTTTAAGGCTTGACAAGGGTTGCAGTGTTCCCCTAATTTTTGCTGTAAAAGGGAAGTAAACCAACTGTTTATTGTGGCAATACTTCACAGTGCCCTACTTCTGTAAATTGTCTTTAAGCTCTAGGGTAAGGATGGAACATTCATGTTTTTAAATTGGATACAAAAGCTTTTTCTATGCAGTGGCTGCTGGAGCATAAATTGCCACACAGAGACTCCCAGATTTATCTGAACACACTGATGCTCAGCAAGCTGGCAAGGTTTTTCTGCCTTGCTTTACCTGCAATGCTTGTAGCTCATTCTCCTTTTAAATGTTTTTTAATGCTTGGGGTGCAAAACACAGACCTTGAAAATATTGTTGGAAATCCTCCTTGAAACAGCCCCAAAACCCTCAGAGCCATCCTAAAGTTTTGCAGAGTTTTAGCACGGCTAATTTATAAAATAAATTGGCTGCGCCATTTTATCCCCATTATCCCGTGTGGACGGCCAGGCTGAGGACACAATGTTCCACACGGGATAATGGGGATAAAATGGCACTAATGAAACTTTCATGGCAGGGCAGCAGGGGATCAGGGGTGGTGGCACCAAGGTGCCAGCAGGAGCAGGGAGGTCACTGCTGAGGGCACACCTCCAGTGCTGTGCCCAGTTCTGGCCCCTCAGCTTGGGAAGGACTTTGGGACACTTGAGGGCATCCAGAGGGGACAACCAGGCTGGAGAGGGAACACAAACCCTGTGAGGAAGCCCTGAGGGAGCTGGGGGTGCTCAGCCTGGAGAAAAGGAGACTCAGGGGTGTCCCCATCACTCTCACAGCTCCTGAAAGGTGCCTGTGCTCAGCTGGGGCTGGGCTCTGTCTGCAGCAGCACTGACACAGCCAGAGCACACAGCCTCAGGCTGTGCCAGGGAAATAGAGATTGGAGATAAGGAAAAAATTTGTTATGGAAAGAGTGATGAAGTTCTGGAATGGCTGCCCGGGGAGGTGCTGGAGTCCCCATCCCTGGGTGTGTTTAACACAGCCTGGATGTGGCACTGGGGGCCAGGGTTCAGTGGAGGTGCTGGGGCTGGGTTGGACTGGATGGTCTTGGAGGTCTCTCCCAACCCAGTGACTCTGGGAATTCTGTGAATTCTGTGAATTCTGTGAATTCTGTGAATTCTGTAAATTCTGTGAATTCTGTGAGTTCCGTGAGGTGTTGCTCCTTCCAGGTGCCACCCAGGAGGGACTGGGGGTGGCTTTGCCTCATCCTCCAGGGACGGGTGAGCACAGGTGAGCACAGGTGATGAATTTCCAGGTGGGTTTGGGGCTGTGGGGCTGCAGGGGAAGCAGCTGAGCTCTCCTGCCTGCTCAGGATTGCAGCTGGCACCTGGAATCATGGCAGGGATGCGGGAGGGGAAGGGAGCTGGGACATTGAGGAGCCCAATTTGTGTGTGTGGCAGAACTGATGCTGAGCAATTAGCCACCGAATTAGCAATTAGCCACCAAATTAGCAATTAGCCACTGAATCGAGATCTCTGCTGCAGATACCAACCAGCTCTGGGAACTCCTTCCTCTCCTGTGCTTCCACTACACTTCATTGCTCATCACAGGAGAGACTTTTAACTTTTCCACAGGAAGGAAAAACATATTTTAAAGCTGTTAAGTGCCAATGATAAGATTGGAACCACTTACTGCTTGCTTTATTTATTTTAAGGTTCTACTGCTTTATTTATTTATTTATTTATTTAAATGTCCTACAAACTTTTTGGTTTTAAGAATCTACATTAAAAAATTATTTATTTATTTATTTATTTTAAGGTCCTACTGTTTCATTGATGTATTTTAAGGTCCTACAATTTCATTCATTTATTTATGTATTTTTAGCTCCTACTGTCTTATTTATTTATATATTTATGTATTTTACAATCCTGCTGATTGATTGATTGATTGATTGATTTTAAGATCCTGGTGCTGTATTTATTTATTTACTCATTTTAAGGTCTTACAGTTTCATTTATTTATTTATTTATTTTAGGGCCTGCTGATTTATTTATATATTTATATATTATTTATTTATTTATTTATTTATTTATTTATTTATTTATTTATTTATTTATTTATTTTAGGGCCTCCTGCTCTTTATTTTTTTTTATTTTAAGACCCCGCTGTTTAAGTTTTTTTTTTTTATTTTAAGGTCCTACAGTTTCATTTATTCTAAAGTCCTACTGTCTAATTTATTTATTTATTTATTTATTTGTAGGTCCTGGTGCTTTATTTAATTTTTTTAAGGTCCTATTGGTTGATTTATTTATGTATTTATTTTTATATATATTAAAGAGCAGAAGGAGCAGTATAACTCCCATCTTTAACAAGTTTGCTTGGGATTAGGGCTGCTTGCAAGAAGAATTTTTTCATTCCCAAAGGAGAGCAAGGCCACTTGTCAACTGCAAGATTAGCAATGCAGTCACCCAGTGTTTTAAGCAACAGGAGAGATTCTGGAACGTGGAAACAAATTAAGCCTTGCCATGGATGAGAAAGCCTCACCTGAAATTTGTGTTGTGTATTTAGAGCTTAGCAACAGATGCTGAGCCTGGAAAAAAGGAATTTACAGAGAGGGACGGAGCTGCCTCTGCACCTCCCCACAAACTGCTGCAAAACTCACAAAAATTGTAAATTCCGACAGACAGAATGTGCACAACCACCTACAACCAAAGGAAAACAACTTTTCCTTGTACCTCAAATTAACACATATATTGAGGTTTAATTGGCATTGGATTTTAACAAAAACAGTTTTAAAAATAACATAGCATGTTCTTATTTGGGTTTAGTGCCTGGGTGTGAGATTTATTTATTTATTTATGTCAAATTCATTCATGAAACCTTGAGTTTGTTATAATAGAAAAAGCAGCAGTTTTCTTTATTGCTGTTTTCTGCTTGAAGAAATAAAACTGAAAGACATTTTTATCAACGTTTTTATTTCAGAAGAGACAGCCAATCCACCTTTTTTTGGGATAGTTTTTAAATCCTATTTTTAATAAATCCCATTTTTCTTCATAGGAAACTTGGTTGCCCCTGATATTAACACCATTCAAAAATTATTTCCAACAAAACTGAAAGTCCTCAGCTATAACAGCCATATACTGTTGATAATTGGATTATGTCTTGGGTTCTCTTTTAGAAAAGAGAGAGGTAAAACCCTTTTTATGAACTAGGCCTACAATGGATTAAACCTCAAAGCTGGGCTTAGAGAGGATGGAGCTGTGGCAGGTGAAGCTTTTATCATCCTCACAAAAGATAAGGGCAAGCAGAGGAGAAAGGTGAGGAGGTGAGATACCCACAAATCAGGCTCTAAATACCTTTTAAAATCGTATTTCTTACAGTAAGGAAAGAAACAGATCTCATCAAGTGATTTTTCTCTATATTTAAATATCTTACTATGTTTTTTCCAAAATAACTTTCCTAAGGCTGACAGTGCTATATTTTACTGAAGCTCTTTACAAAGTCCATTTATTTCTAATGACATTAAGACAAAAAGTGAATTATGGGCAGCATGCTCCGTTTATTAATCTTTCCCAAAAGAGTCAGGGTAGAGCTGCAAACATTGGTACCTTAGGCTAAGAAAGTTTGGTCCAGAATATTCCAGAAATGGTGTCCTGAGCAGGTTTTGGTGCTGGTTTTTTGGCGTTGTGGAACAATTTCCCTTCAATACTGGGAGTATTGTAGAAAAAAAGTGTTCCCACAGCACAAACTGCATTTCCCACTCATCCATAAGACAATAACAGCTTAGACAATATCAGAGCAATCCTTTATCTTCGGTGGGGCTGTCCCTGGATGAATTCTTCTTATCTCTGTGATGACCAGGGATAAAATCTCTGTGATGATCAGGAATAAAACCTTTTATCTCCTCCTGTTTGCTTTGGGTGGAGAGAATGGACAGAAAGCACAGAAAGTTCCATTTGCAGGGAAAATCCTGGCCAGGCATCCTGTTCCATCAACCCACACTCAGCACAAAACAGGTGGTTTTTACAAAGCTTGTTGCGAGCAAGAAGTTTTATTTATTTGTGTGTTTTATTCAATTAAAAAATCCACAAGAGATTAGGTGAGCATTACAAATGTAGGGATTTCTATCCATAGAATATTGGCTCTTATCTGCTTGTCCCTATCACAATAAGAATTCCCAGAGGTTTAGGAAATTTATTAAAGCTCACATTTGAGCTATCAAATGCTGATTTCCAATTTCTTCCTTGTGAGGTGTCCCAGGAAAACACAGCAGAGTCAGAGTTGTGCCCCTCACCAGACTCCAGCTGGATGTAAGGTATTTTCTGCTCCCTCTACAGGGTGGGGAGCAAATCCTGAAGTAGATTTGTCCTGTGTTGTCCAAGGAAGAGGAATTCTGCATTTTTCTGGCAGCAGAAGGCACAAAGGTGATGCTCAGAGGTGTTTGATCATCCCTGTGAGCGCAGAGATTTCATCCCTGTCAAATCTGTCTCCTCCCTTCCTGCGCTGTAGGCAGCTCCAAAACAGCTCTGCTTCTTTATTTTGTGCTTTCTAAATAATACCTGAGAAGCAGATAGCCCATAAAGAGGTAATTTTATGTTTTGCTTTAAGTGTGCATCATTTTCCCTTTCTGTTGTGACATTGATTTATGTATTATGCCAGAAATAGAAAATGTGTATGGAAAGAGCAGCAGCATCCCACACAAAACCACTCAACTCAGGCATTCCTTAGCCTGGAAAGTCACTCACAGGATTTTAAATCACATCACGGGGGTTTTTGCTCTTAGACATCACCTTCCATTACAAGAGAAGTTTCTATTTCTCCACTGTGTCCTGCCACCTTCAATTGATCCACTTCTCCCTGCTCTGTAACACAGTCATTAAATATTGACTCTAATCCTTGATTTATACTGTATTAATTGCCATTGATTGAAGATTTTTTTAAAAACCAGATGGGGAAAAACCCCCTTTTCTGCCATGAGCTAATTCTGAGTGCTGCCCTTGAGGTGCTCTGGCTGTGCCACATCTGTTCAAGCATCCACAGCACAAGTTTGGGATTGTCCCTCCAGCACAAAAGCAACAACTTTGAAAGGCTTTCTTGTCAACATAAAATCCATTCTTCTTCCCACACACACAGAGAGCAATTTCCCAAACCCAGGGATCTTCAGCAGAGCTGCCCAAACACAGCCAGCCTGGAGGGTTGGACACACAAGGAACAACAAATTGGATGTTTCTGTCTCTCAGCAAAATCTCCTGATGAGCAGCAGGAAAAGGCTCTGAGGACAACAAGGGCATGGAATGAGGGAGTCCAAACTCTCCTTTACAAGTTAAAGAAGTGCCAGGGGGAAAAATAAAAGTTTAATCCCTCCTTTTATCTTACTTATGAGCAGATCCCTGCTTCCCATGGATTGCTGCAGCTCCCAGCCTGGCAGGTAAGCAGGGAGGAACAAAGGGAAGTGTGGCCTGACAGAGGCTGGGAAGGGGAAGCGTTGCAGTAAGGTAGAAAAATCATAAAGAAACGCTTCAGAAAATCAAGGCTGCTCTCCTGGAATCACTGTCTGGCCTCTGCAATTCCCATGTGGAAGCAATCCTGGTGTGAGCAGTTCATTAACACAACAATCCATTCCTGGGGAAAAACAACCAGCACCTGGATAAACTGTTTGTACACCCTTAGGAAAATGAAAACTCTCTCTCACAAACAACTTTTCAGCACCTACACACCAAGGGTTTGAGTGACCAATCAATACAGAACAACAACTTGTTGTTAATAACAACTGACCAATGAAGTAATTTGCAAGAAATCTCCTGACCCATTGGAGTCCCACACAGCTCTGTACAACTGGATAAAAAGGAGTTATGTGAATAAATAATGGGCTTTTCCACCATGGAGAAAATGGAGTCTGCATGATTTATTGCCATAGGGAAGGATGCTGTTTAATTGGCAATTTACTTTTAGGAAGCCACCGTGGGAAGCTGTTACCTCTCTTCATGTGAGGGGTGATGTGGATTGGCAGACAGATCACAGATATTTGTTAAACAAACACTAAAACTCAGGAAGGAGTTGCCTGGTTCTTGTAGGTGTTGCAGAGGGTAAAAGTCTCTAATTAACCTTTCCTGTAGTCTTGGGAAGCTTTGTTTTACCTGGTGTCTCTACTGATATTTTTATTATGATTTTTTGTAAATCTTTCTTTAGAACAGAGTGTGGCTCCTTCCCTTCTCCCTCTCCTTTCTGCCTGTACTGATATTTTTATTATTTTTTGTATCTTTCTTTAGAGCAGAGTGTGGCTCCTTCCCTTCTCCCTCTCCTATCTGTCTGTACCTCCAGCACCCCTCCAGCACAAATTCCCATTTCTGCTCTCCATTTCCTCCTGCTCCTCTCATTTTTTACCACTCTTTGATTTCACTGTTGTGGTTCTTGATTCCTCCTCCCGTTACCATCAGGAGTTTCCATGCTTCTCACAGAGCAGGAGGGCCAGGGAGAGGCCCTTGTTTTTGCTTTTTGCCCCTTCCTGCAGTGGGTCAGGTGGGCAAAATCTGTTTGGGGGCTTTGGACAAGGGAATGGAGAGACAGGGAAAGGGGGAACAGCTTCAGACTGATGGAGGGCAGGGTTAGGTGGGATGTTAAAGAGGAATTGCTCCCTGGGAGGGTGGGCAGGCCCTGGATCCCTGGCAGTGCCCAAGGCCAGGCTGGGCACTGGGAATTGGAGCCCCTGGGACAGTGGGAGGTGTCCGTGCCATGGCAGGGGTGGCACTGGGTGGGATTTAAGGTTCCTTCCATCCCAAACCAGTCTGTGGCTCTGTGACCATGAGTAGTTGGTAAATAAGATATGAGACAGGGGACAGCCCAGAAGTGGCAATAACCCGTCAGATGTGTTGTCACCTTGTCTGGATTCCTAACAAGCATCTCTGTGCACCCTGGGGTTTGAAAATCTTGTTACAGAGCCAAATTCCTATCTGGGAGATATTTTGTGAGGGTTTCCCTAGGTTAAAAAGAGCTGTATTACATTAAAAAAAAAATCCCAGGTTATGCTCAAAAAAGCCGAACTTAAAGGGTGCTGGATGTGCAATTAACACCATTTCTGACTAATGTTGTGTTATTATACATGAATAATTCCATTCCCTGTGCTGTGGCACTGCACAGCTCCTGGGCAGGGACACTTCAGGAATAGTTCAGCAGAAATTGGTTTTAAGAACTACCAATTCATGTCGTGCAGGTATTTTTTTTATCTCTATATTTATATCTGTATCTTTATCCATGCTTACAACTTGTTCCACCACATAGAAACAGTGTTTCTCCATAAAACAGCACTGAAAGCATCTTCCTTTCAACTCACAATTGTCTGGGGTATTTTAGAAAGCAGACTATTATATATATATATAATATAAAATTTATATATATATATAAATATTATATACAGAATTTATATTATATATGTATTTTTTATATATATAGAATTTATATATATATATAAATTTCCAAATGCCCCTTAATAATTTGGGTTGCAACAATAAAACCAGGTGAAAAGTGAGCCCTTCCCATAAAAAATTCCAGACAATCACAAGTACAGCCCATAACAGGAAATGCTGAAATGCTTTTTCACCCTGTGCTACTGTCTGGTGTTTTTTACTACATGTCATCCTGGCTATTTCCCCTGTACTTAGTGCTGCAATTAATAAAAATCCTTCTCTATGGGTAACGAGGTGTCAGCTCCACTTCCAGTTGAAGCTGCCTGTTGATTAAAAATTACTTCACAATGACATTAAACTGCAAAGAACAACTCGAAGAAAAAAGAAAAAAAAAGAATCATAAGCCCGAGCCACGCACTGCCAGTCCCCATAGATTTAAATTTAATTAAATGAGAAAACTGCAGGACTCTTTTTGTTCACATTGAAGATTCCCAGAGCTATCCCAGGAGCAGTGCTCAGTTATTGCAAGGCACGGGCTCAGTTTGGAATATTGTTGGATCATTAAGGCTGCCAGGCACTCCCTGTTAGGGCTGGCAGCCCAAATGCCACCCTGGCAATAAATGGCCTTGGCCCTGCACTGGAAGTGTCCTGAGGATGCAGGGCTGGGATCACATCAGTTCACCTGGTTAGTGAGAATTTGAGACTTTCTAAGTTTAGAATTTTTAGGCTTTCTGTGCTGTCAGGCACTGACCCCCAAGAGAACACTGCATTGACCTGAAGAAGCTTCCAAAATGGAATGATGGAACTGGGATTGTGGGTGTGGAGTCTGAATAGAATTGTGTGATATCCCAGGGTGGGAAACTCTGAGTTTAAGGGTTTAGAATATAGTAATAGATATAAAGCAAGAAAGAGATTTTGGGGTGGAGGCTGGTTCTCCTTCTTCTCCACCTTCTTCTCCACCTTCTTCTTCTCCACCTTCTTCTCCACCTTCTTCTCCACCTTCTCCACCTTCTCCTTCTCCTTCTCCACCTTCTCCTTCTCCTTCTCCTTCTCCTTCTCCTTCTCCTTCTTCTTCTTCTTCTTTTCTTCTCCTTCTTCTCTTCCTTCTTCTCATTCTTCTCCACGGGTTTGGGTGGTTTTGTGTAATGGGATAAAAAGTTTCCATTGTGGGACCATGGGTGGTTGATTATTGGGTTAAAAGTAAAAATGATTGAGGTGTCATTTCTTAATTGGACAGTTTATCCTTAAAAGGCCTTGCAGAGAGAGATGGGGCTCCATTTTTAGCCTGTTAAAGTCAAATACTGCAGAACTCACAACTTGTGAGACTGTGACATATATTAGGACTAATAAACATCTGAGTCCAAACAAGAAATACCATCTCACACATTTAATCCCAACCTTGGCAGAAAAGAAGCAAAGAATTGACATTCACCCATTTCCTAACAGCCAGTTGTTTGGGATGTGAAACCCAACACTGGGTTCTGTTGTTTTGGGAGGTGTTGACCACCTGCTCTTGGAGGCAGCAGAGCCCTTCCTTTTGTAACACCAAACCTATGGGGTTGTGAAATCATGGATATGGAAATTATGGATATGATTCTGTTATCTCCCTTTAAAACCCCTTTGGCATGTCCTGGATCCATGGGTGGTAATACCCTACCTCCTTCCCCCCGGGCTGATGTCTTTGCTCCCCAAACATGGAAAAATGCTGCCCCTATTCCCAATAAATCTGATTTTTTCCCCACAAAATATAAGAAAGAAGCTGGCATCACTTCCTAACCCCTGCAAATATTTTGTTGTCCTTTGAAGTATGGAATTATTCATCTGACATTTCATCTTGTCTTTTTCACAAGAAAAATATAACATCTTTAAGCCCAGTTTTCTAATTTTTTTTTAGATTTAATATTTGTAGGTTTTCCTTTCTCAAAGACAAATTAGGAAATAAACGAGCCTGCAGACCAAGCTGAGAATATTCTAAGTGATTGCAGTAATGCACAAAGATGAACATGAAAATGTCATCAGCATCATTGCCACACACCTTCTTGATGATTTCTTTTATTTTTTCAGAAAAATTGGTTTATAGTGTTGGAGAGAGGAAGGAGAAGAGGCTGAGGAGATGAGAAGAGAGAAAAGAAAGAGGAGAGCTGGACAAACAGACCTCTCCTGTGCCTCTTCCTTCCTCCAAGAAAGGTCATTCTTGTCTTTGTAGCTGCTGAATTTTTTAAACTGGCCTGCTCTGTCTGTGAGAAACTGTCCTTTTGAGCAAATACTGTGACTTTTGCAGATTAAAGGCCAAACCATGTGTTCATGAATTTTAATGTAAACAAAACCAGCTTTTTAAATTTTTTTTTTTATTTCCTTCCCCTGTTTTTAAGATGTTCCTTGGCTTTGTTGTGTGGGGCGAAGGGCAGAGGAGCAGAATGGCCAAAGGGTGAAGCTGCAGCTTGCTGGAACATGTGTTTTCATCTCCTGCTGAATCTTATCCTCCATGCTCTAAAGAGATCACATTTACAACAAAGAGACCTGAGAGACTCGGAGCAAATCAGCACCTGGAGCAGAGCTTTTCCAAGGCACCACTAATAGAAAAGGAATGGGAAAGAAGATTAGCCCCGCTGCTCTTCACAGGTTTCTCTGAATCTGCTCAAGTTTGTGCTTCTGCTGCAGCAGTGATCATTAATAACACTCATTTTCAGACCATTTGTGGCTTAGTTCCAGGGAAGTAGTTAAACAGACCGGGCTGTTTGCTCCCTGGGGAAGAGGCAGAGCTCTCGGAGATGCAGAGCTCTGGTGAGGGTGTGGTGCTGCCAGCTCCATCCCAATTCACCTCAGCCAACATCCAGACCAAGGTGACCTGGCTGAGCTGCTCAGAGGGGAGTCTGTGCCCAGGAGCAGCTTCAGAATTCACAGAACTCACAGAATTCACAGAATTCACAGAATTCACAGCATCACTGGGTTGGGAGAGACCTTCAGCATCATCCAGTCCAACCCAGCCCCAACATCTCAACTAAACCCTGGCCCCCAGTGCCACATCCAGGCTTTGTTAAACACACCCAGGGATGGGGACTCCAGCACCTCCCTGGGCAGCCATTCCAGAACTTCATCACTCTTTCCATAACAAACTTTTTCCTAATCTCCAGCCTGTATTTCCCTTGTTGCAGCCTGAGGCTGTGTGCTCTGGCTGTGTCAGTGCTGCTGCAGACAGAGCCCAGCCCCAGGTGAGCACAGGCACCTTTCAGGAGTTATAGAGAGTGATGGGGGCAGCCCTGAGTCTCCTTTTCTCCAGGCTGAGCACCCCCAGCTCCCTCAGGGCTTCCTCACAGGGTTTGTGTTCCAAACCCCTCTCCAGCCTGGTTGTCCCCTCTGGATGCCCTCAAGTGTCCCAAAGTCCTTCCCAAGCCGAGGGGCCAGAACTGGGCACAGCACTGGAGGTGTGCCCTCAGCAGTGACCTCCCTGCTCCTGCTGGCCACAGAAGAACCTGAGTAAGAACCTGAGTTTCCCCTCTTTTCTGCCCTGTGGGTCCCTTGCACACACAACATGTCCCCAGCATGGGTTTTTTCCATCAGAGCTGATCCTGCAGGGTGACTCCCCTGCCCACATTTTCACTTTTGAGGCTCCTGTGCTCTCTAAGGATGCTGACACACCAAAAAGTGCCATCTGTCACTTCAGGAGCTGCCACCTGCCCCACACATCATTATGAGCAGCTCCTGTGCTAATGGCAGAGACATCCAGGCTTTAATTGCCCCTCCCACCCACCCATCTCTCCCAAACCTCCCCACACACCTCTCCTGCTCAGATGTTCCTCTTCGTGCATCCACAGAGCTGCAGCAGCAGCAGAGAGGTGCTCTGGGAAATAAAAATGCAGTTTCTAGGAATATTTTTGGAAAAGAGCACAACTCCTATTACTGCACGACTTCACTTTGAAATCTGCCAGACAAGAAGTACCTTCAATTATCACTGCATTTTAAGGGTACATATATATATATATATGGTGCATACATACATTTTTATATATATAAAAAATTCAAAATTTATATTGGATAATATATATATGTATTATATATATAAATGTATACATATAAATATATAATATTTATATACATATATATGGATTTATATATATAAATCCATACATTTTTAATATATTTATATATATATATATATAACATCCAAAATCAAGAGTCTAGATGAATAATTGTATTTTGAAGTGCATTTTCTCTGAAATAAAAGGAGTTGTGCAACTGATTTTGACACGTGCAGAATAAAGGTACCAAAACTCTGAAATTGTAAAAAAAGCCCTAGAATTTCTTCTAGTACATTGTAATCATTTTAGCTGTTTGCAAAACTGTGGTCAAGTCACCGAAATGCAGCTGAATTAGTATTCCCTGCCTGGATGGAATTCCAGCCTTGCCAGGATGGAGCTCCAGCCCTGAAGGATGGACCTCCAGCCCTGAGGGATGAAGTTCCAACCCTGAGGGATGGAATTCCAGCTCTGCCAGGATGGAGCTCCAGCCTTACCAGGATAAAACAACTCCAGCCCTGAAGGATGGAGCTCCGGCCCTGCCAGGATGGAATTCCAGCCCTGCAGAATGGAATTCCATCCCTGCAGGACCACCCCAGGCTCCGGCCCAGCCAAAAGCAGCAGCTCTGTGGGGCAGCTCCTCTGCTGAAGGAGCACTCAGGAGCACAGAGCTCTCCTGGCTGCCACAGCCCAGCAGCACCACTCACAAGGGCTCTCCTTCAGCCACCTCTTGAAATTTCTGTGCTGTGTCTTAAGAGCTGGAGGTTAAATTTGATTCACGCGCTCTCCAGGCTTCTGCTCGTCATCTTCATTTCTGCACAGCGTCGCCTTATCTATTTTTGTTACCCATCAAGTGCAGGCAAAATTAATCTTGTCTCTCCATTCTGCGGTGGTTTTTGTACAAGTTCAGCCAGGTTTGCTCATAGGGATGTGACAGGAACACACAAATTCCAAAATGTCCAGGATTTAAGGAGACACAGGGGTGAGGATGCACTGGAGCCCTGGTGCAGCTGGGATGCAGCAGCTGCATCCTGCAGCCCCCACTGAGGAATCCAGCTGTTTATCTGATTGATGCAAAATTGATTCAGTGACACAAATCATTGAGAAATAATCAATTCAGGATTGATTCAGTGACACAAATCATCGAGAAATAATCAATTCAAAATTGATTGAATGACACAAATCATCGAGAAATAATGAATTCAGAATTGATTCAGTGGCACAAATCATTGAGAAATAATCAATTCAGAATTGATTCAGTGACACAAATCATCGAGAAATAATCAATTCCAAATTGATTCAGTGGCACAAATCATCGAGAAATAATCAATTCAGAATTGATTCAGTGACACAAATCATTGAGGGATGATCCATTCAGAATTGATTCAGTGGCACAAATCACTGAAGGATGATGCATCCAAAACTAATTCAATGATACGAATAATTGAGAAATAATCAATTCAGAATTGATTCAATTATAAAAATCACTGAGGAGTTAATCACATCCTGTGGCTGCTCAGGTGTGAGAGCTCAGCCTGGGAGGAACAGAATTTTGGGGCATTATTTTAGAGCTTGTTAGGCATTTTAAGCTTCCCACCTGAGGTATCAAAGTGATTTTAATTTCTTTTTCTTTCCCTATAAAGGCTAAAAAGGGGGACTATCAACCCCCATCCCATCCTCTTGCATGGAGGAATCTATTTTGGTTCTGTGAAGCTGATAAGGTTAAAGCTCTGTGTGCTGTCTCTTGTATTGCACTCTTACATTCTGTTCATCGGAAAGGTTACACAGAATATAAACAAGTTTAATGAGAAAAAGACATTGTAAAACAAAGCAATGCAGAGCACCTGCTTTTAAATTACTTTTGCTTCTCGTTTCTGACACAAATAATGGCCAAGACACGATGCTCTTGCACAAATCATTTCCATTTCAATGAATCAGCGCTTACCAGCAGGACAATATTTACATCTTCGCTTGTTCCATCAGCCCCTAGATTGCAAATATCACCTCCAAGCAGCAGCTAAGCAAAAAAAATCTTTTGGGAAGCTACAAAATGAAAAAGATTTTCTTGGCCAAGAGAGAGAAAGCTGGAGGGATGAACTCTAGCATCTCTCATTTAGTGTGGAAGGACGGCAGCGGGATTGTGCTGAATGGACAAAAATTACTTCCATTCACTTCAGCAGCCCAAACTATTTTGGTTCCAATTAAGCAAGAGAGGAGAAAATGCAGAAATTGGACAAAAAAAAATTGACAAAAAGTACTGATGAGCTCAACTCAAAAGGCCAGGATGAAACAGCCCAGCTCCTCAAGGGCAGAAGAGAAAGTTGAACCTATATTTGGAAATGACAAGAACTACAGACTGAAAGTAAAGGGCGGTTATATTTGCTTTGGTTTTCACAGCTCTATCTTGAAATATTTGGAGGGCAAGACATAGGAAAGTTTGCCAGCAAGAGGTTCCATTTTACTAGTTGATGATTTAGTTCCAAAACCAGCAAAAAACTTTAAAATAAAATAATTGTGGCCTTTGATCTCCCATTTTCCCCATTGAGAAACCATATAATTATTTATAAACTAGAGCAACCCTTATAAAATGAAGGGTTATGTCTTCCTTCATCCTTTCATTAGATCAGTTTATTTGCTGTGCTGAGAGGGTGATGGAGCCACAAGTGGAAAAGTGGTGGGAATTAGGAAATTGGTCTGAGTTACAAATTCCTTGGAGTCCATTGCTGAAGCCGTCTGGCATCAGCCACCAGAATATTCTGTCATACAAAAATGAAGGAATTCCCTGCTGGATTGATCAATCTGTCTGCAGCACACCTTTAAAAAGAATTTTGTAAGAATCAGCTATTGTTGTTTGATATTTCAATAGGTTCCTTCTCCATTATTACCACGTTCCTAGTATCTGCTATATAAATTCAATTTAATGCAAATATTCTTCTTGAAAAGAAGACAGCCATTGATAATGCAGGTCCCTCTGTGCAAGGTGTGTTAGTGTGGGGTTTTTGGGAATGTGGGACCGTGATCAGCCTCAGGGTGCTGCTGTGTCACAGTGTGGGCTGTGAATAAAATCCAGGCACAAAAATCAGAGTTATGAGCAGATCAGAGTCTGCTAGAACAGCAACATCCACCTCCTTGCTGGCACTGCTCACCCATTGAGCAAAATGTTATTTATGGAAAAACCTGTCATTATTTTCAGTTTTACTCTACCTTGAGCAAATCTTCATCTTAATTCTATACTCTTCAATAAAATTAGACCTTCCTGAGTACCAAAATCAGGCCAGATTTACTGAAAAGTGTCTACTGCACATAGAATCTCTAATAATGGTGAGGACATTTCTCTCCTAAGTTTGCTGGAGTCCAGTGAGAAAAGTATTTAATAGGACTAGTTAGGATATTGTTCAGGTTTTTATTAACATCTCAAAAAAGTAATTTCACATTAAGTTTTCAGTCAAAAAAATACTAAAATGCTTCAACTCTTTGTGTTAATCAGTTGAGTTGATTGCTAATTCTGTGTTCCCCTTCCAAAAGTTTCACAGCTTCGGAGCTTCAAAGCAGAAGGTGTAGCCTGGGTTTCTGAAGTAGTTACAAAGAAATGTAAGTTTATTTTTGTCTATTATTTTATTTAAATTCCATTTCTCCACATTGTCTTATAGAATGTTACTAGTTTTGTTTGATGCCATAATGTTAATTTCTGCAGCATTTTTGGTTGATGTGATGGAAAGATTTTGATACTTTTGCCTTGCAAAATTTGATGATGCCTGCACTGAAAGTGGAAATCTGAGCTGGTGGCTGTGGCAGGAGTAACACTTTTATCAGTTTCTTTCTTTAAAGTTCCACAGAATCAGGTGCACTCTGTTTGCTCCATTCTTCCTCCCTGAGCCTTTCCCATGGACGTGAGGTACAGCAGGGGATCCATCATCAAATCCCCCAGAGTTTCCTCTCGGATCATCCTTCAAAACCTGGACTTGGACCAAAACTCTGGCAGTTTGACACCTGTTTGGTCACTTAAGCAAACAAAATTAGTGGCCTCCATCCAGCCACTGGTGGAAGTAGGCACCTGCATCCAAACATTTAGATTAAAGGAGCACCTTGGTGTGGAAATGTGGGCAGAGCTGTCAGGACTGAATGTCAGGGAGATTTGTCTCAGGAACCCACCCAGCTCCTGCCTCCGTGGATAACTTCCCAACTCCTTCCAGGATGTGGACAGCACATCTTCCCTTTTTCTTTCCATCTGTCCTTTCTAGAGGAAAGTGTGATAATGATCTCAGCCATCACCTGCACCTGGCACCCCAATACCAGCTTCTTGCTGTCCAGCTCATTTAGTTGGATTTTTTTTTTTTTTTTTTTGCTTTTTGCTTTAATCCCCCGGTTCTAAGGCTGAGGATAACATCAGCATCCCACTGCTGCGACACTATCTGTGAGTTTTCTCATTTCAGTGTCTTTTGCACCTCGGACACCCCTGATATCCCCGGGGAGGTGTGGAGCAGGAGCTCATTCCACGGCGAGCTCCTGGCGATGGAGTGACCCCACCGAGCCCTCCCCAGCCTCCAGCCATCCTCTCCCGTGCCATTTGCAGCAATGCACACCCAATTTTCTTTAATTAAACACTGATGTAATGGTGCTGCTGCAGCCAGGCTCCTGGCAGGGCTCCAGTTGCCTGGCTGGAGTGAGTTTATTCTGTGCTTTATTCACTCAGGGCTGTGTTAGTGCCTCATAAAACAGGCAGATAGCACTATTATCTCTTAATTATGCTCCAAGCTCTCTCAAACTCCGGTGTCTGCCATCCCACATCAGCCCCGGCGTGTTTCTCTGAACCCCAGAATGTGTAGGAAATACAAATTGGTCTGTTGGAACGCGGAGGAATAAATCCCAGGAAGCTGTTTTGCCAGTGCTGGGAGATTTATCAATGTATTATACTCCAATGTGATAAATTGCTGCTTTAGAACAAGGCAACGAATGCATTCCTAATAGAATTAATTTTAGCAGATAATTCTGACTCATCACCTGTAATACCTTACGGAAAAAAAAATCCCAGCAACAGCCATGGGCTACTTATCTGGGGAATGAGGATTCACTGAGCAAAAAATAGATAAAGAGAGAAAGAAGTGCTGAAATTTAAACTGCATTATCATTAACTCTAACTGTTGGGATCTTCAATAGGTATTTTTGGAGGTAATTTCAATAATGAAAATATGTAAATGTCACACATAATTGTAATTTATTCCAGGAAATCAAGGTTACCTTTTTATTTTTCCTTTTTGATGATGAACAGACTATTTCTGTGTTGAGGTGCTTGTTAAAATAAGGAAACACTGGTAAAAAAGAAGCAAATAAAAAAGCTAAATCAAAGCAATATCAATATCTCCTAAATCCTGATTATTTTAGGTAAATTTAAGACATAATGACACACTAATTAGTGTAAAACACACAATTACTTATTTTATCCCTTATTTTTATAGTAGCAGTTATTCACTAAACATGATAATTTATTTATTAAATTTTAATTTCATGCTGACTGAATCAATGTCTGACATGACGTTTGAGCCAGGTTTATGCTGAAATGTAAAGGCTTTTACAATATAATGATATTAAGCAATCCATATCTGTCTCTGGACTGGCAAAATTGTTAGGAACAATGAATGTTTCATTTCCCTTGAAACAGGCTGGGAAATGGGAAGATTTAGCTTAAATGATTAAAGAAAGGTTCACACACTTCAGTTTGAAAGTTACAAATGAAGGGTTATGTCCAATTATCTCAGTTTCATGACCTTATTGGATCCATCAGGTCTTTCAGGTGCCTCCTGCTTTGGTGTGGCATGCAGGAATAAAATAAATAAAGAAGGAATAAAAGAAATAAAATTCTTCCCAAGCAGTAAATTCGGGCCCTAGGAAGAAAAGAAAACACAGAGCACAGCGTGTCACACATGGGATGCACCAAAATTCCCTCACTGGTGGCAACAGCAGGGAAAAAAAATTCCATCTGTACCCTGCTAGGAAATCCAGGAGAGGGCAACTGCTGATCTTGGGGCCAGCTGCTTTTTCACCATTGAAAATGTGAAAATAAAGAAAAAAACAAGAAAGAAAGAGAAAGAGAAAGAGAAAGAGAAAGAGAAAGAGAAAGAGAAAGAGAAAGAGAAAGAGAAAGAGAAAGAGAAAGAAAAGAAAGAAAAGAAAAAGAAGAAAAAGAAAAAAGAGAAAAAGAAAAAAAAAACCAAAATAGAAATAAAAATAATAAATAGAAATATAAATAAATGGAAATAAAAATAAAAAGAAATTTAATAAATAAAAATAAAAAATTAAAAAAAACAAAATAGAAATAAAAATAATAAATAGAAATAAAAAATAAATGAAAGTAAAAATTAAAAGAAAATTAATAAATAGAAATAAAAATAACAATAAAATAAAAATAAAAATAAAAACAAAAATAAAAATAAAAATGAAAAACCCAAAAATAAAAATTAAAAAAATTAAAATAGAAATAGACATAAAAATTAAAAATAAAAATAAAAATTAAAAATTTGAACTACCAACTCCAATAAAGAAGTAAAGTTCAGCTGCCGCATGTTCACAGCCCTGTCCCTGAATCAGAGCCCAGCCTGCATTCCGAATGCTAATGCTCATTTGCATATTCATAAACCACACCCAGCGCTTCAGCCTCCATTATTTACTACACAGCCTAAATTCCCATGGCCTCTGACTTCCCCCACTGTAAATTCAGATTTATCACAGACCCATCAGGTTTTCCACCGCTGAGGATTTTACCCTCAATTATTCCTCATTTTGCAGTTCTTGCAGCACCGTGCAGCTCGCAGCCAAATTTATCTCCAGGTACACATTACCTAATTTCAGATGCCTGTAAGCATAAATGATGAGAGCCTAGCATGAGCTAATTCTGGTATTAGGATTTAGGCAGGAAAACAGCTCAAAGATGTTGGTTTTAGTTCTAAACAGTTCTGGTTTTTTGAGTCTCTCTGAAGGACTTGGAAGGGGAGGTCCTGGGCTTCAGATAAGCCAATGGAAAGAGCAAACTTGGCAAAAATGATGGAATATTTCCTAAATTAATCTCTCCACTACAACATCCATTTAATCGGGAATTAAACTGCCCATAGCTCTCTACCAGGATTTTTTTTGCCTCTCCCTTTTACCATTTCTAGCATTAAATATAGAAACATCAATGCATGAAAAGCCAATTTTATCCTTTACTTAAAGGAATCAAGAGATATAAAAACAACTGAGAATGACTAGAAGTAATTCTCTGGTGCATTCCTGACAATCAAGTTCTCCCTGCACATCACTCACAGAACTAATTTTGAAAGGGAAGCTGCAGAAATGAGCATTGTTCCATTCTGTGAACATTAGCCTGCAAGTCTTGTTCTGTGTCTACCAAAGGAACTTAAATAAATATGGCTTTTTTCAGCACTGGGATGAACATGTCACACTTTCTAGATTGAATTAATGTCCTAGGAAAACTTTAATTTCATTATTTGTTCTCACAATGGAAAAATTCAAGGTGTTTGTTGCCATCTACTACAAGAGGATTTTGTCTTCTGTATCTGAGAATTGATTTGAAAGGAAAAATTCAGGCTGCAAATGAAGATATCCAGTGACAAAGAGGGAAATCTGCATTCCACGCTGCAGATAAGCCTGGCAGAGGTGGTGCTGTCCTGCAGAGAGGCACTCGTTTCCTTTTAGAGGGACACACACGTTCCTGATGAGAAAATTCAGCAATTTCTTTTAGCCAAAAGTCACAGAAGGGAGGAAAAAAAAAAGAAAAAAAAGAAAAAAAAGCAGTTCAATAGGAAAATATATAGATAAATACTGAGGTGGAGGAACTTAATCCCAACAGGATCCTTTCTGAAGAAATTCAGGCTGGTAAAGCTTAATACTCCACATCTTCTTTCTGCTGAATTGAAGACATTAAAGAGATGGGTGAGATGGGTGGGAGATACATCCACACCCAGAGAGATTTGAGCACATCTTCCCTTCAGATTAAAGGGAAAATACAGATCCATCCCATTGTGCTGGCCACAACAAGTTTTGTCGCTGGTAAAAAAGGGAATGTTAAATTCCACTTTTCCAGTTTGAATATATAATCTTCAATTCTCATCATCAAAATAACTCCCTGCTGTTAATCCTTCCCGGACAACAGCAAAATCCTGATCCTGTGAGCATCCATGAGATGTTTGTGTTATTTAATTCACAGTTCTGATGCCTTGTGCAGGCTGCCCTGGAGCAGAGGCTGGACAGAGCTCCAGAATAAAGCAGGGATTTATCCAAAGGATCTCCTCCATGGATCCACCTTGGGCAGCACCAGAGCCCAGCCAGGGCTGCACCCAAGATGAACCAAAATGGCCCCAAAATGCACGAGCGCTGCCGGGGTCTGTCCCTGGGATCAGCTCTGCTCCATTTGCACCTTGCAGTTCATTGTCCCATTCCAGCTTTAGCCCAGGCAGTCCCACCCTGCTTGTTTTTCTCTCTCCAGCCCACGGGGTTTGTGCTCCTGGGCTGAGATTTGGCTCATTTGTCCTTGGTGCCCAGCTGGAGCAGGAATTGTTTTGTCTCCCTGCTCTGTGCACACAGCTCACCATCCCACAATATGAAACCCAGACTTACACACTAAAGCAGCACAGAATCTGAAAAATACAAAAGCTCAAACCTGAGGCATCATTTCTAGATCAGATTTAATCTTCAATTCCTCCAGGTAAAAACAATATGTTTATTAAAAGCACTGAGAACCCTTTGCTGTAGAGATTTGAAGGGATTCGTGGCTTCCCTTTCATCTGTAATTGGAATACTTATGTGCTTTATGCTTTATCTGGGAAATATTTAATTTAATGCTGTCTGTAAGGACCAAAATCCATGCTTAATGATGGCATTGTTTGGTGCTAATTGTTCAGCTCTTATCACTTAGGAATTACTTATCATTTTGGTGGTATCTTGGCAGGATACTTTATTCATGAGTTAGCATTATGTTGTCAGGCAGCAAATGATGGTGTACATTAATAATAAATGTAATAATACTTAAATCATGATTTTAGCACCTGGATCACACAAAATCTGTATCACAGAAGTGTTGCAATGCATGCCAGGAAAATATTCTATCTCCCAAAACCAGCACTTAAAAGCAAACTTCACTGAGGAAAAGCAGTTTTTGATCTGTCTCTCGCATTCACATTAGGCTCTATTTATATAAAGTCCTCACTCATGCACTGAGCACAAACATCATCAGCCTCTTTTCCTCCACATATTTCTGTCATTCCAGAGTTTTCCCTGCCCAGGGTCAGGTCTTTCAGCTGCTGTTTGTGTTCTTTGAGCAAAGCCTGCTCTAAATGAAGACAGTTGGGTGAGCCATATCTACAAAAGCAAATTTAAGCCCAACTGCTGCTCCAAATGTGAGCTGAAGGAAGTGGAGCTCCTTTCATTGGCAAGGACCTGGCATTTTGTATTCTGGCAAGGCATCAAAAGGCTTCTTTGCTGTGAATCATCTGCAACCTGCAGGAGAAATGTCTCAGAAATGCGTGAAGGCTCCCAGATATTCACGTCTCACTCTCATTTAAATAAAACTTCCAACGGAGGAGAAGTCATCTCTCAGAGAGTAAAGAATATTCAAAGTAAATCTGTCTCTGGGTATTGCTTGGGAAAAAGTAAAACCAGGCAAACAACCATTTACAATTTGTTGCAAAAGTTAACCTTTTATTTAGGATTATGTACTTAGGCCTGCTGCCATTCCTCACATGAATAACTTCTTATTTAAGAAGTACAACAGCATTTCAAAGGGTTTTCACTAAGTAAAAAAAGCAGTTGGGTTCAAACCTCCCTGTAAGAAACATGTTCTTTTAAATTAAAAAGTGTTTGTGCAGGGCGAGAATGGCCAATAAATTCCAGTTAAAGGCAATTCTGTTAAAACCTTAAATGTTGTCTCTAATAAAGACTTCAGTGGAAATAAATAGCACCAAACACTTCACAGGAGGGTTCAAGTACGAGGTATATTTCCAGATAACGAGACAATCCATACCAAGATTTGTTTGAGGCAAAATGTGATATTTTTTCTAATCTTTCCAGAAGTCCCTTCCAGAACGGGTAAGAGACTTGGATTTGAGAGGGTGTGCCAGGCATCCAGGAGGATTATCCTGGGCTCAATATGCAGATTTTCCTGGATTTCGAGCAAATATTTATTCTCGTACAAAAAAAAAAAAAAAAAAATTAGTATTATATTTGGTTTCAGCCTTGACTACAGATTTCATAGGAGTTTAGAAAGGCAAAGGAGAGAAATTTATTTGTGTTTTGATTTGAGTTCGGTTTGAGACCTTTCCTTGTTTATTGAAGATTTGTAGAGAGGTGGGGGCGCTTTTTCCTTAAAAAAAAAACTTGTTTTGAAGGAATTTCATTCTATGGAATGTAGGACTGATTTTGGTGACCCTCAGGTGAAATCAGTGCCTGGGGTGTGACCAAGGATGAGGGGACTCAGTCCCTGCTGGGAATTTGCTCATCCTACATCAGAAAAGGGGAGGGAGGGAGGCCTGAACAGCTGGAAACTAAACCTGATCCAAGGAAAAAATCAGGGAAATTTCTCATCTCCTCTGGCTTTTCATTTGGGGTTGGAGGATTTGGATTTCTGTAGTTAATAAATCTCAGGAGGGCAGTGCATGGAATGGGGAACCCAACATAAAATTTCACATTTCCACTCCTTCTTTCCACCTTTTGCTTACCTATTCTCTCAGAACAGACTGAAGCAATAACTGCAGCCATTCCAGAGAACATGAAATCCATGGAATTCAGGCAATATCCTCATTTTCTCAAGCAGAGAGGGCACAGCTTTTCACAGAGGAGGAATTGGTGTTAGGAAATCCTGTGGCTGTAGAATTATTTGGATTTAAAAACCAGGAGGGCAGTCCATAACTAATATCTCTGTGAGTATTCACTAGATATACACTAAAATGCCTCAAGAACAATTTAATGAAGAAGATTAATTGAATGCCACTGGAGTGGACTTGACTGAAATAGCTGCATATCTCAAAACTTCCTAAAATTGTTACACTTTATCCTGATTTTCCAGTTTCCCCCAAAAAGACCTGGTTTGTCTGGTACTGATAAGCTGGAATTGATTCTGGATTTGTGTCAAGCAAGGCAAAGTCAAGGGGAAGATTCTGGTCTGTGGTGTAGGAGAAATCAAAATATGGCAAAAATAAGATCCAAGGTCTGATTTTGAGATGTTTAGAGAGAAAATAATAAACTCGAATAAACCATCATCTGTTTTGTTGTAAAGAAGAAGTGAAAATTGCAAGAATATTTTCTGCTCTGTTCTTTCAGGGCTGGTTTAGGTTAGAAGCTCATTTATTAAAAATCGTGGGAGTTATTCTGTGTCTTTTCTGTCTGAAATTTAGATTTCCCAATGTTCTCTCCAGTCCATGGCAGTCAAGAAGTTTTTAGGCCTGAAAATTATTATTTTAAGGCTGTATTTCCCTTATTTTTACTCTACGGGAAAGAAAAAAAATTAGGAAATTTTACTCTGGATTAGTTTATTTCAAATTCCTGCCCAAACTTCTTTCTTGGAGACTCCAAAAACACAACTCACAATTTTTGAAGGCAGCTTCTCATTTGCATTCACAACCACAGACACAAATATTCAGCTGCCTGCCTGCTTTTAACAATCAGATAAAGTAACCTCTGCTTTCCTCTGCTCATGTATAATACAGACAAAAAAAAAAAGCAGAATATAATATGAAACCCATATGTAGATATGCAAATCAGGTTGTGCTGCCTTTTAATGGTCAGTAACAGGTTTTTTTGGGATTTCTTTATTTTTTTGGTAATTAATGGGACCAGCTGCTGAAGAGAGTGCTAATACTGGTAGGGGAGTAAGATTCAAGAAGGCAACCCTGTGTGAATAATAACCTAAGTACCCATTTAACTTTAAGCACTTCTTTATGGGCCTGGAGTTAATGGCTTTACACATTTGGTCAAAGTTAAGCATATGTTTAATGCTTCCCTGAATTAGAAATTAGATCTTTGGATTTCACTTTTGCTTACACTCTGGATTATTCTGTTGGTGAGTTCATTTGGGGAAGGCAGGGAAAATAGCAGCCATTCAAAATGATATCTTTTTGTAATTAAATGTTGCCTGTACAGTATATTCAGCACATCAGCAATTAACATTTTTCTTCTTAATGCGTATTTGACTGTAAAACAGCCATTAAATGGAAGTAACTGTACAATTGTTTCATTAAGATTTCCTCTTTCTTCAATCCAAGTAAAACTGCTCGAAGTTAACAGAATAAAATAACACTGACTCCAGTTTTCTATTAAATATCTCCATGTTCACGGTTTAGGCTTAGATTTTGATTTGTGTAACCTGGCAACTCATCGTAATCAACTCTCATAAATTTTCATTTATTAGAACTGCAGATAAACAGTGATTTACCTCATATACAGATTTATTTATCGTTTAAACACCCTTCTCTGCACTGTACTTATTGGGAATTAAGGGGATCAATGTCCTTTTCAACATTTAAAGGCCATTCCACTTGTTCACAGTCTTCTTTAGAGACAGCTCTGCCAGTTTTCAATATAGACACATTTCCAAGCATCTCCTGCTTTATATCTACAGGTAGTTCTTAGATCCCAAATCCCCCCCTAAAGCCAGGGTTAGACTCATCAAATAGACCAGAAAGTCAGATGCTGTTCAACAGAAAACTTTAGATCTCTAAGAAATTGTACAGGGCCATCAGAAGCCTTCAATAAAGTCTTGTGGGGCATTTTCTGCTTTAAAACCTGGGAAATCGGGGTTCTGTCCACAAAAATCAGAATTTATTTCCACAAGAACCTCACAAGTCAAATCTAAATATTAGAAGGAAGTCCAGCTCCAATTATCCTTCCCAAACCCTTCCAAGTTTACTTCATCCTTCTGTTCCTATAACCACATTTGTGTTATCTCATATTAATATTAGACATGTATTGTTATTCTAATAACTAATTATCAGCCTCACAATGCTAATTATGGCAATTCAGTTTGTAATCCCATCTGTTCACTTTACACAGTTGTTTATTTTCTTTCCTGCTTTCAAAATACTCTTGGTTTGTAATTAATCACGCGTTTTGGCTTTTTTAATTAGAGATTTGCAGGTTTACTTCAAAATTCAGTATCAGGAGGGATAAACAAGGGCTGACCTGGTCCTGCAAACAGAAAATATTTTTGTGGTTTTGGTGACCAAATGATTGAAAAAAATGTGGCTGTAAATGAGTGAGGGAACAGCTGAGTAATTTGTATAAAAATAAAAAGTGGATCCTTTGCTATTATAGGATATTCCTGGAGAAGACTGAGCAAATATTCCTGCTCTTTATGCTCAGTCCTAAAGTGGTCTTTGCATCAGCTGTTCATTGGACTTTTATTTCAGAAAAATTGGTATTGTGCCTATTCCTACTTGATCCTGTTCTTAGGAGAATGGATGTGGTGGGACAGAGGAGTTCTGTAGGAAATGAAAATGTGGTGAGGGTCCTAAAATGCTGTAACGTGCTCACACAAGCACATATTTATTGTCTTGTCTGTATTGTTTATGTTGCTGGCCAAAATTCTGCACAGTTTAACTTTGATCCCTACAGATCAGAATGGTTTTGTTGTGGGAATTCATTTCTTAGTCTTGTGGGACAGCTGGATGTGAGACCCTGAAGACAAGATAAATACAATAATAATTATAATAATTTTAATAGACAATTTGAGCCCAGAATTCCTCCACTCTTTTTGCTTCCTTCTGATGAATGCTTAAGGAGGGCAGAACAGGGGAAGAACTTTCCAGAAAGCTGAAGGAACACTGTCAAGTCTTAACTTCTTTTTTGCCAGGGTTGGGATTAAAAGTGTGAGATGGTATTTCTTGTTGGGACTCAGATGTTTATTAGTCCTTATCCACAGTCTCACAAACCCTGAGTTCTGTGGCACTTCAACAAACTAAAAATGGAGCCCCATCTCTCTCTCTGCAAGGCCTTTTAAGGATAAACTGTCCAATTAAGAAACGACACCTCAATTATTTTTACTTTTAACCCAATAACCAATCACCCATGGCTCAAAGTGTGGACTTTTTATCCAATTAAACAAAACCACCCAAACCCAGGGAGAAGAAGGAGAAAAAGGAGGTGATGGAGGAGGAGAAGACGAAGACGAAGACGAAGACGAAGAAGAAGAAGAAGAAGAAGAAGAAGAAGAAGAAGAAGAAGAAGAAGGCAGAGAACAAGGACCAGCCTCCACCCTAAAACCGCCATTTTTCTTTATATATATTGCTATATTCTAAACCCTTAAACTCTGAGTTTCCCACCCTGTGATATCACACATTTCTATCCAAACTCCACACCCACAATCCCAGTTCCATCATTCCAATTTGGAATCCTTCTCCACGGCCTCAGGTCAATGCAGTGTTCTCTTGGCGGTCAGTGCAAAATTCTCACTAACCAGGGTTCCAACAGAGCACAGGAGTAAAAAGGAGCAGGAAACATGAGAGATCAGATATTGGGAAGGAATTCCTGGCTGTGAGGGTGGGCAGGGAGCCCCTGGATCCCTGGCAGTGCCCAAGGCCAGGCTGGACATTGGGGCTTGGAGCACCTGGGACAGTGGAAGGTGTCCCTGCCATGGATGGGGTGGCACTGGGTGATCTTTAATGTCCCTTCCAACCCAAACCTCTCTGATTTTATGAAGAGCTCCCCAAGCCCTGAGGGAACTGAAGATTTTTCTCATTTTCACAGGAATTTGCCACCAGACCTCCCTGAAGAGGATTCAGCCTTTCGTTCAGCTTTATGTGATGTTCACACATAAACAATTTCCTCTGCTATTAGGCTTGACATAAACTGTTGAATAACTGTAATTTTCATGTGTATGATACTTTCATGATGATGATAATTCATCTTAATGGCTAAAATGTCAGATTTTCACATACATAAAGAGCCCAGCCAAGAAAAATCATTATTATTTCACTATATTGATATTTTTTTGCTTCTTCAGGTAATATGAAGGATGAAGTGTAATTTCTTAGGAATGGAGAGTGAAAAAGAGAAGCCAGAACAGGATAAATTGAAACCTTGAAAATATGTGATGAGACACCTTCACCTGAGTCACCTTTCCAGCCTTCAGTCTCCTTTGAACTAAAAGAATGACACAAAATCTGTTCTTAATTTCTTTAACACTTCCTCCCTTTCCCTGGGGATCCTTAAATCTAAAAATATCTACTTTGCTGATCTAATTCTTGTGTTTAATTTGGCTATCCAGAAGGCTAAAACAATCAGCTCTCAAATGGAAACAGTTTCCATTGATCTCCCAGAGTAATTATGTTATTCTATTTTGGATGTGTTTTAGTTATTTAATGAATTGAAGGTAACAAAAACATTCATTGTATTGTTTATACATTTAACTTAGATTGTTTGTTTTATATTGTTTTATACATTTAACTTAGATATTATTTCTGAAACTGTAAGGTGGTCTAGCAATCTCGTTCTGATCTTTTGGCTCTTTATCAAGTTTGCCCACTTTTCAATAAGTGTAAATTTATGCCCTCTCAAGCTTTATCTCATTTTCGTTTAAGAAAAAAAAAGAGATAAGTAATAGGATTTGGGGGCTGGTTTGGGGTTTTTTTTCTATCAGTGCTCTTCCAATTTGCTTCATTTTCTATACTTTTTATAAACTGATTTTCTTCACACTCTCTGCTCTCTAAGGTGTGCAGCTATTGCTGTGAAGATCAAAAATTCCATCCAAATGAAGGTTAACAAAGCCTCAGTCTGGATTTGAAATGTGTCAGTGTTTGGCTGATTAAATGCAATCCACCCTCCATAATAAAGAACAGGAGAAGGGTGATTGTTTTTTCTTCTCTAAATGCAGCAGCCCCTGTGTTTGAGTTTTGTGAGGTTGTTTTATATCTGAATCTGCCCTGCTGACCACAATGCAAGAGAGTGATTACCTGAGACAAGAAAAAATAGATGCTTCTCACTCCTTTTTTTTTTATTAATTAACAACCCCAAGATATAAACCCTTCCTTCAGCCAGTGCTATGATCAGAAAAGTTTCCTTGAGCCTGAGAATTGGATTTAGACCTTAATCTGCATCCCTGTGTTCCAACGCGGGATCAAAGCAATGGGTTTGCTCTTTGCTACAGATCTTTTATCCGTGGTGCAACGTGAAACATCAAACAAATCTCATTTGTTTGCAGCTAACACATGCACAGAGAGGCCAAGCCACTGTAATTACACGCATGTAATCCAAACTGAATTAATTTGGAGTTTTCTCTGCACAGCTGAAGCACATTCACACCTTCAATATTCAGTAATGCCCGGTCCTGGGTGCTGGTGAGTGTTGCCTGTGAGACATTACCCACCTTTGGGACAGATATTTATATTTTTTTCGGTGTTTTTCAGTCCCAAACCCCTGGCCCGAGTGGCAGAATAATTTATTTATTTCCCTACAAACAGCTTTCCCAAACCTGGCCTATTGTTTGGATCTGCCCCTCCAAGAGCCTGTGTGGCTAATCAGGATTTCTGTGTGTTAACACAGACAGCTTAGAGCTGAGAAATTCTGACTGTCATCACCAGGGGATTATGCAGAGATTTACTCAGGTAACTCAAATATTACTCTGTGAGCTTTAAAACAAGCCATGCATTTCAATTTTTCCAGCTTGCCCTGCATAACTAAACACCCTCCCTGCCCGAGTGCTGCCATGGGCAAAGGACTTGGGTAAAACGTAGATTTTTCTTTTTTTCATATTTTTAAATGTGCATGGAAAAGGCACTTGTGGGACATCAAAAATAAAATTTTAGGGAATTTTAGCAAAATTTCATGTAAAAGGGCAGGAATCACTACTGGAAATATTCCTCACATCAACCTTGGCTCTGGGCTCTGCTGAGTGATGGACTGGCAGCGGGAAGAGCAGGGGGAAAAGTGAGAAATTGATATTTATAAATCTGAGACTGATAAATTGAGCTTTCCATGGGTGACATGGGAATGCCTGGTGAGCAGCAGAACCACCTGGACACATATTCACCCAAAAAATTGGGATTTCTGCCTTCCAGAAAAATGGTGAAGGGGAAAAAAAATCATAAGAACCCTTCTGTCCAAATTCTGTGTGGCGACCTTCACTTGTGAGGCCTCAGAGGCAGAGGTCAGTGAACACTGAATTCCCTGAATTCCCTGAATTCCTGGCACAATCCCTAACCAAGGTACCCAGTTCAGAAATCACGGCTCATTTCATTTTAAAAAGAGGGTCTCGTTTAATCATTTATGCTGTATAAATAATGAGATTCCACCAGTGTAAGAAGTCACTGAAACATTATGATATTAAATCTTTGCAAAGAGGCAGGAGGTGAAGGGAGAGGCTCTTGTGTGTTAGAAAGAGTGAGGATTAGCAAAATGTGAATTAGTAAAGGTCTGCTGCATTCAATCCGGAATTTCGGGGAAACTATTTACTATAAGTATTAATTGCTTTTGGCTTATTAAAATTAACTCTAAGAGTTGGTAAATAATAGAAAATGTGCTTGATGAAAGAAATGCTAATTTCTTTATTGAGAATGTTTTCTGAAGTGATTTAACAAATTCCATTTGCTATTATCTCTTAATAAACAAGAGGAAATATTCAATTCATAAACAGGAGAAATGTTCAATGCCCCATGTTCAAACCTTGAAGAATTTCAAGCAGAGTGATATTTTTTTTGTTTTGTTTTCATCATTATTGTTTCTTGTACTTGTGTTCAGATTGGTTTGAAATTAAACTCATGCAAGATGAAGGGTGTGGGAGAGAAGAAATATTCTTGACCCTGGGATCCTGAGTTGGGAAATCAGAATTTGGTTGGCTTTGTTGGCTGCACTGAAATAAAGCAGAGAGAGCTCTCCTGTAGTGATGTGGGGTCTGCTGAACTGGAAATTGGGCTGGAGATTTGGGGCATTTGTCCTTGGTGCCCAGCTGGAGCAGGAATTGTTTTGTCTCCCTGCTCTGTGCACAGAGCTCACCATCCCCCGATATGAAGCTCAGACCCACACACTAAAGCAGCACAGAATGTGAAAAATATAAAAGCTAAACCTGAGGCATCATTTGGAGAAGCACTGTCAAAGTCGCTCTCAATTCCCAAGGAGCTCTAAACCCGTGAGTGATGTGGCACTGTGAGGGCAAAAATGTGAGGAAATAGCAATGTGCTGCTTTCCCCCCAGAACCCACAAACCTGGCACCAGAGACAAGCATCCACGACGATTATTAAACCAAAATTGCTTCAGGAGCCCAGCCAACACTTGCTCCTATTCACCAAGCCAACACTTGCTCCTCTTTCCACAGCTCCTGCCCCACGTTTTGCTCCCCTGATCCTTTATTAGTTGCATTTAATTACAGGGTAATCACCTCTGTAGTTTATGTTCCTGTCAGTTGCTTTCCTTCTGAGGGAACATCCATCAGCAGCACAGAGATCTCAGACACCCCACACGTCAGCTCACACCTATTTTTCATTTTGACATGGTTGATAGCAAATGGCATTACAGGACTGCGTTTAAGCTGCTGGTGACAGCGCGGCATTGTTCAATTAAAATTTAAACATCTCTCCTAATTGTGTATTTCAGCACTTCATATTCCTATGGACAGGCTGGTTCTCACCTTCCCCAGTGGTTTAAAAGGCAGGAAATTCTCTGTCCTTTCCTCCAAAGGTGTGGAAGATTCTGTTGAATTTATTTTACAAATGTGACAGAATTGCACTCAAGACTTGCAGGTTGACACAGGGCAAAAATTCCTTGTGAGTCTGAGGGATGGGGAATTCACCCACTGCTGGAAAATTGCAGAAATCTCTTGAGTTTTCCCCACAAAATTCTGTTTTGGGCAAGTTAAAATGGATAAGGGCACATTTCAAACAGTGTTTTAATGATGTTCTTGGCTGCTCTGCTGAAGTACTAAAAGATCAGCTCAGTTTTGAGGCTCTTTTTCTTTTTCCCCCAAATAGATGTCATTTCTGAATGTTAATAAATGGATAGATAAGTAAAACAGATGCAGAATCCAAAACCTGATTGAATTACCTTGCTGAACAGAGGTACCTGACCTTTTACAATATATAAACACAAATGAATTTTTTCTCTTTTTGCTAAAAGCATGTTTGACTTTTTTGTTTCTATGCTTGGACTTGCAGTTGGATTTTTATATTTTTTTTCTTTCTTTAAGTAAAAGCTCAGACTTCCACAGAGTCTTTTTTGGACTGCACCAGAACAAAACATTTCAGAGTCCTGGAGGAGGAAAACTTTTATTGCTGAACCTTCATGGAATGAGTGTCTTTGAATTACAGTGACTGGAAAACCACAGAAACACTTTAACGGCACAAAGTCCATTTCTGGATGTCCTTGAAGGGTCTTTAACTTTGAAACCTTTTTTTCTAGGCTGGTCAGGCACACTCAGGTACTATTTTGGGGAGAAGGATGAAAATGCTGATTTTCCCTTTGAATTTTTTTTTGCTGGATAAATGCAATCAGTAAGACTCTTGCTTAGAACAGGTGGTGCTTCCTTGAATAAGAAATATAAATCCAGCTGTATGTCAGCAATGCCATCCCATTATAATTATAAATATTTGGAAAATATGAATTATATTTATAATTATATCATATTTATCATATAAATTATGTTATGAAGTGGTATGATATTTATAATTATAAATATATGAAATATATATTTTTCCACAGCCACCATGGAGAAGTTTTTCAAGCAAATGGAAAATTTCAATTTGGTTTCTTTCTATAAGCCAGAACTCCATTTAATCCTTAAGACAGCAGGTGTGGGCAGGATGCTTCACTGGGGAATAGGCTTTGAATTTTGGATCTCAGTTTAGGACAACTTCATCTGTAAGCAGGAGCACGAATTCCCTCTCTGTGCTGATGTGTGATGCTCAGCAGTTTGAAATTCCTCCCATCTTCACCAGGGACAGAGGCTTTGCAGAGCCTTGCAGCCCTTGCAGGAGCACTTTACAACCTCAGCCTGGATTTCCACGTGGACTGAAAATGCATTTTCATGACATTGTTTATTTTATGGGAGGGAAGACAACCCCCCTGCTCAGCAGTTTTGTGATTCGCCTGAATTAATGCTTCAGGGCAGCGCTGGGTGAGTTTGGATAACGGGCAGCTTCAAGGCATCCTGAAAATTCTGGATGTGAATTCAGAGGTGCAGCAAAGCTGATGCCAAAGGGATCCGATCCAATCCAAATGGATCCACAAAAAAAAAAAATCACAAAAACACTGAGAAAATCCCTGGCAGTGCTGCCCTGCCCTCACCAGCAGCCTCAAACACAGCCACAGAATAACTGAGGCTGGAAAAGACCTTCAAGGTCAAGCCCAAACCACCCACCACCACTGAACCAGGTCCTCAATCCACTCATTTTCAAACATCTCCAGAGCTTCCCCGCACGCCCTGTTCCATCCAATGCTTTGCAACCCTTTCCATGAAGAAATCTTTCTAATCTTTAATCCAAACCTCCCCTGGCAGAAATTGAGGCCATTTCCTCCTTGTTTGGCATGCAAAGCAAAGGACAAGGATTTAAATCCTGGTGGGATCTTTGATTGAGTGAAACAGCAACGAGCTCCTCTTGAAAAAATAATTGATTGCTAAAAACTTGCAGCAAAACACCTGTTTGCCAAAATACTGCAAACTGGTATCAATGTAGGTGCAAAGCAACATCTTTTTAAAAGGTAACATTTTAAATTAATAACTATTTAATTATATTTCTGAAGATTTGGGAGTATTTCTGGTACTAATGGAGGGAGTAAGGATATACAATAAATCATTGCACATCTGTGTAGAATACAGCTGGATATTTGTTTTCATGCTTTCTCATATTTTCCTTTAACCTTTCTCTCTCTGTTCTTCCACCTGCCATCTCCTCCTAACTGTACTCACAACTTTTCTTTGCACTAGATAAATTTTATTTCTTTTCAAAGTATCACCTATTCCAACATTACAAACTCCATATCTCCTTCTTTTTTTTTTTTTTTTTTTTTGATGTTCCATTAACCTGAAATATTTCTTATCTGCTACAAATTGTTCTATTTTCAGAGCTTTTGTTGTCTCTGACTCATATATGCCAAGATAACGTTTGAGATACTTCTGGGGATTTTTTCTTTTACTGGTTCCTTTTTTTTACTGTGGTCAAAAGAAATCTATGGTGGAAAGGATCTGACTCATGTTCCTGCTCCTTAATAGATAACAATGATAATAATAATAATATTGCTTGTGGCCAGGATTTTCAAGACAGGTAAATTACACCCCCAGCTCCCATCAGCTTTCCTGGGATCCTTCCTGACCTTTGAAGAAACTTGAGCATGAGTTAATTTTTATTTTCTTGCTTTGAGAGTATTAATTTTACAATAAACACTGCAGCCACCAAGCAGGAAGGAGAGGAAAGCAAATGTTTATATAAAGAAAGGTGAGTGAGCAGGAGAGCAGCAGGGCAGAGAACGTTTCCTCTGAGAGGGAACTGAGCAACAGAAAAGATTAAAACCAGCAACAGAATTTCAGAGCAGTAGGAATTATTGCAGGAGGAGATCTAGGAAAAGAAGTGGTCACCTTAATAAAAATTTCCTGGGAAAATCTAACAAAAATATCTCTGCAGAACTCCACAAGAAATATTAAATTATTTGGGGTGGAGGGGAATTTAAAGGTTTGTAGTGTCAATAGCAGCATTTGTTGTTGTTAATTTGTTTGGGGGTCTTAAAGGTATTTCATTCCTCTAAGATAACCCAGGCATTTTCAGGAAAGATCAGGTTTAGTGTTGAGCCAAAAGTGTTGGTTGTGCTATTGAGAGGTCAGACTGGATGGTCTGAAAGGACACTGGAAAGCAAAATAAAATAAAATAAAATAAAATAAAATAAAATAAAATAAAATAAAATAAAATACAATACAGTAAAAAAATTAAAATAAAATTTTAAAAAATTAAAAATATAAAAAAATTTTTAAAACTAAAATAAAACAAAATAAATAATAAAATAAGAAAACATACATATAAAAAAAGAAAAAAAATAAAATTTAAAAATAAAATAATAAAAATGAAAAATAAAATAAAATAAAATAAAATAAAATATACAAATAAAATTTTAATTTTTTAAAAAAATCATTAAAATGATAAAAAAGTAAAGTAAAATAAAATAAAAATAAAAATTAAATAATTTTATCTAATTTTTATAATACCACATGTATATTTTAATAATTTTATGTTTTAGAAATAAGAAGAAAGAGATTAATACCCGCCAGACAAAACTCAAGAGAACTTTACCAAGCAGGTTAAGGAAATTGAAACAAAAATGAGAAGTCTTCTGCACTTTCATGTTTATCATGTTCCTCAAGGCAAAAGAGAGGAGGAAATTAATCAGGTGCCAGCTTGGGGGGAAGTGTCAGTGCAAAGATGTCATTGGGACAAAAACGAGGAGGGCTGGCACGCAGGAGAAGAATGAGCAAAACAGCTCTTGAGGTTTGCTGGGGAGAAAAAAGCTCCAGCAGCTGCAGGCAGTGCAACACCTCAGCACAGCAGAACAACTGAGGACCTGGAAACCCCCACTGGCAAAAAATCGGTGAGGATTTAAAAAAAAAAAAAAAAAGAAGAAGAAAAAAAAAAAAAGGAAATTTTTCATTGCATTAAAGGAATAAATTTCCAATTTGGCCCGGTTATATTTGTGGGTTTGCTGTTGCTTAGAGAATGGGTCTCAGGGAGAAACAGAGGAAAGCTCCAGGTGATTTAGGGGCGTGGAGGTGACAAATTGCAGCATCAGCTTCGTTTGGAGCCTCCAGAGCCTTTCCCAGACAGAAAGTGCTGCTCCTGACTCCTGGAATTCACACTGGCCCCTGGGGGCTGAGAGGGATGGGGAAATTCAGGGCTGGGATGGGATTTCTGCTGCTCTTGAAACCTTTGGTTCTGCTTGTGTGTTTTTTGATCAGACTGGGCAGTCAGAGCTTGAAAAAAACCATTCTGTGAATGAGCAGAGATGGAGGGAAAATTATGGAAAAACCCCCAGGATCTGACAGATTCAGGTGTGAGCTCTGGCAAGTGACTGGTCTAAATATTCATAGGAAAAATGAGTATTTGATTACTTTTAAATTGAATCCTTAATCTCTGTGGACCTCTTATGTTCTGACAGAAGGGGGCTTAGGAAGTATAAAATGACACATTCTTTTAAGCACTTACAACTATTTAGAGAAAACATTTTCACTTAGACATGGGAAGGGAAAGAAAAAAAAGTTTAGAAATAGGTACCAGTTCAATTTAAAGCAAAAATAGAGAACTTTGGAGACTGCGATTCATTTTATTCATGGAGGACTCGTTGAGATTTATATTGGAGCTCATAAAAGGCAGAACCAGCGTTCCAGCTTTCCCAGCAGCCGGGGAGAAGCGGAGACCGCTCGGTTTGGGATTTACTTTTAAGTGCCTAAAGTCTCACAAAGGAAATTAAGTGCAGTGGAGCAGGCAGTGCTGCTTTGGTCACCACTTCTGCACTCGTATTTCAGCTGCATTCGCCTCCTGGCCGGCTTCCCTTGGCAAATTGAAAAGTTTTATGGCCACAAAAATTCCTCGGAAAAGTTGCGCTCGCGCTCACCGACGGCAGAGGTGGAAGTTGAAGTCTCCAGCTCCTTGTTTCCACAAATCAAACAGCTGGATGTGAAATGCCACCACCAAAAACTTGGCAAATATGTTGTGAAAAACTGTTGTAGCACCAAGATAAATAAAAAAAAAAAAGGGCTTTTATTTAATCAAAAATCTGCCACAATAAGTGGAATCATCCCCTCCTGTGTACGGAATTAAGGATATTTCCAGAATTCCATGGAAAAATCCCTTTTATTTTTTATCATTTTGTATTTCTTAGGAAGCCAATATATGCTATGTATCCTTGTAAGTTGCTGTTTGGGCTGGATTTTAGAGGAGGGAAGAAAAAAAAAAAATCCAGATTATCACATTTCTTTTTCTGGTCTGTATTTTCCAGCCACCCAAAGCGAACTCCTGGGTTAAGGACATATTTTCCTGGAGGCTTTCCTCTGTGAAAAGAAGAGTGAAGAAGTGGAATCCATGGGAAAGGGATGTTTGGAAGCAGAAAATTCCAGGAATGAGTGCAGGTCAAGCCCCAGTGTCCCACCAGGGCTCTGGACAGCGCGAGTGGTCTTGGCAAAAGGTCTCTCCCAGCTGCACAACTTCCCAGGCAAACAAACACATGGGAGCCAAATGGACCTCGCAAATATTTGTTTCCAGAACCAGTTAATGACAGGCCACAGGGAAGCTGGTGGAAGTTTAATTTGGTGGGAGGTTGGTTGTTCTGAGCTCTCCAGAAAGCACAGGCACGAGGAGCCAGAGGGAATGGAGACCAGCGAGGGTGAACTTTGCTCCTCAGGGAGAAAACAAACAAACAAACGAACAAATGGACAAATAAAACCCCAAACAAACAGGAAAAAAGCCCCCCACAAAACCCAAACAAAACCCCAGATGTGGAGAATGAGCAGTGGGTATTAGGCAAGGTTTTAATTTATGGGAAACAGCACATGCAGTAAAAACCTTTGCTTTGATGATATTACCAGAGCGCCAGAGTGCAAATAGACTCTAATCCATTATGTCTTAAACTTATAATGTTTATTAGCCCTGAACTGTGATCTTGATTCATGCCAAGCTCTCTCCTGAATTTATGGCACTTGTGCAATCATTACTCAGCCTGCGTGGAATCGTATATTTCTATGAATTTAACTGAGAAGTAGTGTGCTAATTAGCATCACCGGTGTTAATGAAATGAAAGATCACATGAGCTGCAGGGAACTGAGAGACTTAATCTCATCAGGCATTTGAGTCAGACTCTGCTGAAACATCCTCTTCCTATTTTCTGAAATTCCCTCTCCCAGAAGTCTCCAGAGTTTAGCCAGATCATAAAACTGGAGCAGCGTTTCATGGAGTCCCTTTCAGTTAATATCACTGTGTCAAACGAGATCTTGCCTGCAAAGGGAAGAAAATGATTGTTCTCCCTCCTAAGCCAACTTTGTAAAATGTTCTTCAATAAAACCCAAGAAATTAATATTCAATGATTTACAGTAAATCTCTTGAGCACAGGAGGTTTGCTCGGGACAGGAAAAGCAAACACTTACGGGGTACATTATTATGATGGCTTATGCTAATTAAATTGAAGCAGAAATCCTTAATTTATGCTTTACCATCAAGTGCAAAGGGGAAAATTCTTTCTTGGTTCAAGCTTTATCTTGTTAAGGAGATTTACCTCCTTATTTCCTAGAATAAAGAGCTATTTTTGAGACTCTACTGAGAAAGCAGAGGCTTGCAGAGCTTTTCTCCATGTTGCCATGACACTTTGGATCTCCACCTCCAGTTCAACACAATAGCTGCAATTAGGTTAATTAGAACATTATCTCAAAGTACACGGCTATTGTACAAAAGAAGAAACATTCTCACTGAATATGCTGCTTAGTCACCAATAAATGATTTTTTTTTTTTAAAGTTACACTTTTCTAATTATAATGAATAATTTATTTCTCCTGTGGACGCTTGACATTTAAATATTGTAACTCAAAAAAATGAACCATCCAACATCAGCTTAGGACATGCTGAATTTTTCTGACCTTTCAGTTATTTTCCTTCCATAAAATAATAAGAGAAAAAGAACTCCTGTGATAAGGGATTATATTATTTTGGCTCATTAGTTATTTCCAAATTCAAAGGCTTTAATGTAGATGTGGTGCTTAGGAGCAGGGTCCAGTGGTGGACCTGCAGTGCTGGGTTAATGGGTGGACTTGTTGATCTCAGAGGTTTTCTCCAACCTTGGGGAGTCTCTGATTTAAATAAATAAAGCTTTTAGCATGCGCACACAAAAAATGACAGCCAGGTGTAGACTAAAAAATACAAGAAATTAGGAATAAAAATGATTAACCTGATAAGATGGGGTGTGAGGCCACCAGGAGCCAGTTTCTATTCTTATTGGTGTTATGTCAGCTAAGGAAAGAAAAGCTTTAGGGGGAAAAATAAAATATAGATTTATTTTTTAAAACTCAGCTCAAGCACAGAAGGAAAATGTACCAGGAGTGTGTGGATGAAATGCAGCTCTGTGAGAATCCATGGGAATTTTGCCTCTGGTGTCAAGAGAGGCAGACCCAGGTCAGTTTTTGACTTTAACCCATTGAAGTTCTGAGACAAACGTTCAGCTCCCCGAGCTGCTCTGCCTGGCAGGCCCCAGTGACACCAGAGGCACTCAGGCCACGTGTGTGTGACAAACAGGACCCTGTGCCCAGGGTGTGCCCAGCCGAGGCTCCAGGGAGCAGAAAATCCAGAAAATTCAGAAAATCCAGAAAATTCAGAGAATTCCTCCTCTGCAGCCTCCAATCCACGTTTGGGTCCAGCTCCCATTCCTGGAGAGCTGCACAAACCCGCTGTGGGCAGAGGCCTCCCAGCATCCATCTCCTGAATGTCACCCCTGCCACTGGAAATATCAAATGCCAACACTCCCATAATTTATTTCCGCCTCTTTGACAGGCGGGGACTTTCTGAGGACAGAACTCTGAATCTGAACATTTGTTTCCGCCGTTCTGTGCCCCACATTCGTTGCCGTTCCCCACCCCATTTATCAATCATTTTCACCCATCAGTGCTGCCCATATTCATCTTCCAGAATCACCAACTCTCCCCTGCCACGTCCTGAGGAGAAGAGAGCTGCTGTCAGGTTTTATGCAAACTAGGAGCACCTCTGGAGTGAGATCTTCTCTCCTCACCAAAAATCAATCAACACCAAACCAGCACGGTGATGGAATACCAATCCCTGGGAAATGACTGCAAAGCTCCCTTGACTTCAATAAAATGATATTTCTCTGATAAGAAAAGTTACCAACCAGATGCTCGGCTGAGCACATGAGGATAACTCACCCAAGAGCCAATTTTGGTGCTTTTGGCTTCCAGGATGTTTCCCGAAAATCAAGGGACACAGTTCTCATTTTAAAGGAGTTTGATTTGATATTTAGACCGGTTCAAACCTCTCAAGTCCATTCTCTTTTTTTTTTTTTTATTTCTTCATTGCTATGCAAGGGATGATGTTTGCTGCAAGCCAGTTCTTCGCTCCTGTGAGACAATTACAAGTTTGCTGACCTGGTACTTCAGGTGTATCTGACACAAGTTAGAAACAAACTCAAATACAAATGCTTGCAAAGCTCACCTGACACAGAGTTCTTATTTCAGACAGAAAAACTTCACTTATAAATTCCAACTGGAGCCCCCAAAAAATATTGCATGCTGTGAAGAGCCTTGAGGACTAACAGAGCAAATTATTTCAGGCCACAGGGTGAAGCATTTTTATCAAAATGAAGGTTTTTCTTTTTTTCACTTAAAGAAGCAAGAAAACAAAATAAAAAAAAATTTTTTTTTGGATTTATCTTGGGTGCATGCATTTTAAAGAGATCTTCAGTGGCCTTGTACTTCATGGCTGTGCCATGCAACTCCTCCTAGAACAAAACATGATTCTAATTCCTCATTTTCTGCGTCTTTTTCTTCATTTTTCCTTTTCCACTGTTTACCTGTTCAATAGGGCCTGTTCCATAGATTTAGGATATGTGCGCAAGTGTATCCTACATAGTACAGCACACAGTGATATTTGAGTGAATCACAGATGAAAAATTAGAGTCAAAATCTCCTTCCTGAACTCAATCAAGAGCCATAATCAATGGGGAGAGGCAGGAAAGCTGCTCTGGCACTTCCCATCTCAGCCTGCAGCATCTTCTCCTCTCAGCCACCTTCAGCTCCCCACCCTGAGAGCCAAAACCATCACCGCCACATCAAATTTGAACTCAAAACAGCATTTTGAGAGTTCCAGCTGAAACTCTTTAAAACAAATAAACAAAGAAAAAAATCTTATATTGTGCTTGCCAAGGCAGGGAAATAGCAGGAGAGATGAGGATATGATGATAGAATGTATGGCTGTGGGGAGATTCACAAAGATCAAAGAGAGAAAAATGTTGATTTTCCAATGTTGTTGTTTCGTTCTCTTCTGCTTTTGCTACATTTCACCAAAATCCACCTCCTCTTCTGTCCTAGTGGAGATGGAGACAATACAAAGCAACACACTCCATTTTCAGAAGGCTTCAAACTATTATTATTATAGCATGCAAGCTTTTTATTAATTCTTACAAAACTCATAAGTTTAGACTTTACTCATTGGTCACAAGAGAAAAACAAAGGAATTGCTCATTGGAACAGGCAGTTTCAGGTTGCTCTTATTTATCCTTCTTTCTTTCTTGGTTTCTGTGTCAACAGCCTTGGTAGGGGATTATTTCAGGGGTAAACATGGATCCCCTTATCAAACATGGATCCCCTTATCAAACATGGATCCCCTCATCAAACTTCTCTCTGGCTCACTGAAACGTAAACTTTAAGGAATTCAGAGATTTTAGAGGAGCTGAGGTTTTAGTTAGGGATAAGCTTTATTGGAGTTAATTAAAATAAATGGGTAGGCCTTGATGAAGTTAAGAGTTAGTCGTTAACTAATAATTGATTGTTTGTCAACACAATGTTGGGTTAGCTGGATTTATGATGAAGAATGTAGAAACTGATGAATAGCTTTTGGGAACATAGGACAATTGTTTTTAGGAACATAAGACAATTGTTTTTAGGAACATAAGACAGTTGTGGGCCTCCTCTGCTCTGAAACCAATTGAAGATGAGGAATAGGAGTTCTACCAAGGGTTCATTTGTCATATTTGCATTGAAAAGGTTGATAGATCAGAACGAGGAAGATTTCATTACTTCATTTGCTTCCTCATTTTGGGACCCCTCCCCATGAAAGGGACCACCGACCCATTTCAAGGAACAAACTATGCATGGTTAATAACTTTTGAACTTTTTGAATTACCATGGGAAGTGGGGAATGGGATCTGCCAAAGTTATGAATATGCATTTGTATTTTGGGTATTCAGTACTCTTATATACTTGTAGATACTCTTATATACTCTTATATACATATAGATAAAAGGGCTCTGGAATCACCTGTAAATTGGGTGTGTATTTGGGAGCTATCCCACAATAAACACACACTGTCTAACTCTAAACTGTCAGAGAGTTTTTGGATATGGGTACTGGATCAATATCTATATTGAGAATGGGATGTACCAAAGTTATGAATACGGATTTGTGTGTTGGGTATTCGATATTTGTATAGATAAAAGGACTCTGTAATCACCTGTAAATTGAGGTGTGTGTTTGGGAGCTATCCCACAATAAACAAACACTTTCTAACTTTAAACTCTTAGGGAGCATTTGGATATCGGTACTGGATCAATATCTATATTGAGAATGGGATGTAACAAGATTATGAATATTATTTCTATTTTGGCTATTCAATACTTTTATAGGGAAAAGGACTCTGTAATCCCCTGTAAATTTGCTGTGTATTTGGAAGGTATCCCACAATAAACACACACTTTCTAACTTTAAACTGTTAGAGAGTCTTTGTCCATCACAGTTGGATATCAGTACTGGATCAATATCCATATTTTTTAATAAATCATCACAGAAATCACTGTAAAACCTCTTCCAAGTCACCATAAAACCACTTCCTCACTCTTCTTCCAGTTTGCCACGGCTGCTGCTGCCACCCCAGTTTGCCATCCCAGGATGGGAAGAGGCTCCATGGAAATCTCTCACCTTTCCCTATTTCTGCTCGCTCCCATTTTCACAGTCCCCCTAAAGCAGAGGTGAGAAGGAGCATCCTCACCTCATCCAACACCTTGTCTGCCTCTCCTCTGCCCCTGCCACTCTCCCTGGGCCCTTTCTCACCTTTCTGCTTCTCTCCAGCCAAGCCCTGCCCGTTGTCCTGAAGAACCTGACAGCCCTCAGCCCATGGCAGAATATCTGACGCCACTTGGCATCTGGAAACCATCCGGCATTATTTCCTTTGCTCACATTGCAGATTCTCACCTGGGAAAATAATCCCCTTGTCCCGTGCCTGCTGCAAATGGAAACCTGTCCTCAGAGGTCCTTTGGGAAGAATGGAAAAGGGAAATTCCACCTGAGAGTTGGTGACATCCTTGCAAGGCATGAAAGGATTTTTGAGATTTGTTTTTCTCAACCTTCGGCTGATTTCTCCTGCGATGTCTGCTCACCCTGGAGGTTTTTTGCTGACAATAATACTGCAGCTCCTTCCTCTTCAGAGCTTCCTCCACTCCAGAGACACTTCCCTCATCCTGCTGCTCTACGGGGAAATAATGAGGAGAGAAGGATGGATCTTCCAGGACAGGGCAGATACAAAGGGCAGGGACGGACAAAAAGACCCCACCAACCCCAAATCATCAACAGCAGCAGAAATCTGGGTATGGAAATGGAAATCTGTCTATGGAAATGGAAATCTGGGCATGGAAATGGAAATCTGGGTATGGAAATTCAGCAATGGATCTCTCCAGCCCAGTCCTTGGTTTTGCAGAATTTTTGATATCCAGTCTCAACCTATCAAAATACATCAAATTTCAAAGCCATTTATAGCAAATACTTCAGTAAGAAACAGGAATGTTTAACCCCACCAAGGTGATAATGTGGTTATTACCAGAATATCAAAACCAATTTCCATCTTCTTCTGGGGACCAACAATTTCCTCTTTGTTTTATAACCATTAGTGGATCCCGCATTCAAAATTAATATTTCTGTCTATCAACTCTCAAAAAATCTGTGTTTCCCACAAAACTGGGAAGAAGAAGTTAAGGTTCCTCACAATTATAATCATCTGCAACACCTTTGAAAAGATGTCAACATTCCTGGGCAGGTTTTTTAATCCCTGTTTACTGAGCTCCATCTATTTGTCCTGAAAAGCTTTGTATTCTATTTATTATATCTTGTTTACATGTATTAAACCAATATAACTCCATATATTGACACTTACAGGAGCACTTCATATTTTTTCTTGAGTACTCTTTAATTCACTGATGCAATGCAGCAATTATTGATTTTTTTTCCCCTTCCTTAAATTTAGTAGCAGCAAAATTCTGCATTAAAGGCTGCAGCCAGGATATTTTTATTTATGCCAGGGTTCCACCCAGAGGCAATAAAAAGCAGCCGGGTCTTCCAAGGATTACCTGGATTTTGTTCTCTCTTTATTCCTTAGGTTTGCTCATCCCTAGTCCAAGCTCACTTAGAGGTTAAAATGAAGCTCAGTCTAGAGGGAGGCATAAAAATGGTTAAAATTGGAATTAAAGAGGGAGAAATCCAAGCAAGGGAGCAAATTCTCACCATCAGTTCATTTCTTCCTGACCTGTCACCCGTTCCTTGGGAGTTTTATGTGGGTTCTGATTTATGGGGCAAATCTTTTCTTTCAGAAAGAAACTTGTCCTTAAAGTGTCTGTTTGGGGCAGCAAAGTGCAGCAGGAATAAATATTGAGTGCAGAGTTCTTGGCTTTAAAAGTTTAAATTGAAAAAATAAAAAAAAAGGAATTCAAAACCTACTCGAAACACAAACAAGAGGAGCAAACCTTGAAACATTTGGTAAAATCATTTAAAAAACCCTAAATAAAAAAATCCACTAATTAGCCACTCATTAAAAGTTACCTCTGCCCTGTGAACAGAGTTTGTTGCATGTGTTGCAGTGGGAAAAGGGAAATGAGTTAATCTTTGTGTGGATTACAGTAAAAATAGATATTTTATGAGGTGTTTTGCTCCTTAGAAGAGGAACAGAAATACTTAGAGGATAAATTTATGGGGAAAGTTTTAACTGCACTCCAATGGGCAGCACAGGTTCCAAAGTCTTCCCTAGGACACAGAGGGTTACATTGAAACAAATTAATTAATAATGTAGGGGTTTTTCACCCAGGACAATTTTATATCATTGAAAATGGGGAGTTGAGATTACATTATTCCTTATACAAAATATATTTTATATTTTTATTAAATGTATTTAATTATAAACTGTAATATATTATAAATGTTTTAATATTTAATTAAGAAATGTTAATGTATTCATAAATATATAATTTATTCATAAATCTATATGTAGATATATTTATATAAATGAATTTTTAATATATAAATATAAGTAAAAAGATAAGTTAAAAATAAATATAATATAAATAACTATAAATATAACTATAAATATAACTATAACTATAACTGTAAGTATAACTATATAACTATAACTATAACTATATAACTATAACTATAGATATAACTATAATTATAACTATATAACTATAACATAACTATAAGTATAAAATATAAATATAAATATAAATATAAATATAAATATAAGTATAAAATATAAATATAAATATAAATATAAATATAAATATAAATATAAATATAAATATAAATATAAATATAAATATAAATATAAATAAGTGTATGTATAAATATAAATATGTATATAAATGTGAATATAAATATAAATATGAATATATAATTTAAGCAACCTTCTCACCAGAGACTTTTAGGAATTTGGTTCCCAGTGAGGAATACCTGGGGATGCAGATGGACACATCCACTGTCAGCTGCTACAGAAACAAGGACAAGAAATCACTAAATTAAGATTTTTTTCCTCTTTTAGAAGACCAGGATGGGTTTCATTATCCAGGGAAAGAGCCCCAAAGACTTCACTGAGCTCAGCAGGAAGGGACAGAGGCTGAGAGCAAAGGAAACCTCTGCTGGCTGTAAGCACTTTCATTTCTATCCCATAAACAACCCCAATGACAAAAGTTGTGTAATAGCTTTTTTATGATAATTATGTCTATTTGTTTGGTCTTTTACCAGATCATTAAAGCTACTGAGGTTGCTGGAGAGGATTTTTTTTTTTCTTGAAATGTTTTAACTGTTCTTACTTGATTACTGGAGTTTAGTGATGATAAAGATTTATAAGCAGCCAAGAAAAGCTATTTTTAAAAAGCTTTTCTTCTGAATATCAACAGTCCCTTCCTCTGGAAATAGTTTCAGTGACAGTTTTTTCTTTATTAAAAAGAAGAAAACAACACCAGAGAAAATGGAAACTATTTATCTAGAAAATATTATCTAGCAAATATCACAAAGAAAAATAAGTTTTTTCCCCCCACAATATTACAGGGAACTGGGGAAGGCAAGCAGAAAGAAAAAACATTTTAGCAGCGAGGTCTGGCAGAAATTCAAGCATAAATTTGCTTCATGCATTGGGAATGCAGGATCAGGGATGGAATGAAGAATAACTTTGTTCTGCCCTAAAATTCACCTTGCTTGGCATGGGATTGGTGCTGTGAAACCATGGATGGGGTGGGTGGGGATGGAAAATACAGAACATAAAAGTTCTCCCACCAGAACTCAAGTTCACACCCCCAGCTCCATCAGAACACAGCCCCAGGGGTGGTTCAAAGGAATCAAGCCCTGAGACACCTCCTAGAGCAAAATTTCCACCTTTTGGCAGCCTGAAGAACCAAAACATAACAGCAAAACCCCAATTTATTGAGACGTGAACCCCTTTTAATGCACGATTTGAGGTTTTTCCGATTGTTTGCCGAGTCTGAGCAGCTCTGTGCAGCTCGCTGGGTCCAACAGCAGCATTTGCCACCTGCCCTGAGATTCCCAGAAATTTCATTGCAATCCCATGCACACATCCCTGCAGCTCTGGCACCAATTCCTCCTCTGTCACTCCCATGGTGTTTATTGGATCTGTTTAACCCCTTTATTTCCTGATTGGTTTTTGAAGGGGTTCCAGGCACTGCTTGGTGTGCTTGGAGTGCTGTGGGTTTAGATTTAGACACACATTTACACAATTCTTCAAACTGAACCATTAAATATCACCTATCTGCATGAGACCCTTGTTTTCCAAAGTCTCAATCACATCTCCATGCAATTTGATTTTTCAGGTAGCAGATGCACCTGTAATTTATTTCCTTCCGTTTAAAACTCACGTTTACATTTTTAATACCACGGATTTTGTGGAAATTAATTTAAAAATGTTGCATGGTTTAGATCACTGTTGTTAAAAAGGAACAAGTGTATTGGGATAGTTTTTGTGAGGTTATTTATACAGAAATATTGTATATAACCAATTATTTCGTCACTGAGCTGACTTTTCAGGGTCTGTGTTGCTAGAATCTCAAAATTCTTCTTTGGTTGGACACAACTCTGGATCAAACATTGGAAATTTTTGCTCTTCCCAAACACAAACCATGCCATGAAGGGCAGTCCCACACAAAATGCTCACCTGAGAATCTGCTGTTCATTTATTTCTGTGCTGCCTTCATAAAGAACCCTACCAAGTATCAGTCAATAAAAGCAGCAAGTGGGTGGTTTTTTCTGGCTCTTTTATTAAAAACAGCAGCGCTTGAGGACTAGAGGAATACCAAGGTTTATACCTGCTGTGATTTGAAAAGAACCCAGAAAAAAAAAAAAAAAAACAACCAATAATTCAGAATTAATTGTCCTTAGAAAATAAAAAGAAACAGAAAGTTTGATGAAATAATAATAATAATAATAATAATAATAATAATAATAATAGCTGTTGTTATTATTATTATTATTATTACTATTAATATTACTATTATTATTACTATTATTATTACTGAATACCCCAGAGAAAGACCTGGAAGGTGATGTAGCAGCCTGTATGCAGGCATTAACTATAAACTTTTAAAATTAACTCTTGCTACAGGAATTCCATTGGGTTAGGAATAATTATTGACAAAAAAATAACCCCTCAAGATCAAGATCCAGGGTGATGGAACTCATTTCAATCTGCAGATTGCAGAATTTCCAGGAGATGCTCACATCCTCCCACTGACCCAGCAAACCACCCATGGGAAAAGGTCCAGGGCTGCTTTCAGCTCCGGGGAGAGAGATTAGGAATCAATTTAAACAGAATAGAAGGGAAATAAACAACCAAGGTGAGCTCCAGCCTGCAGCATTCCCACTAGGACACCAAAAAATGGAATCCTCATCTCTCACACCTGAGCAAAGCAAAGCAGCCCATCATGGGAGTTTTACAGATGTTTCCTCTGATGCAGCAGCTGCTGAATCTCCTTTGGACTGGCAGGCACCAGATCTGAGAGGCTGGAACAGCAAATTTTCTGATTTCTGCAGTAAAGACCATCGGTGCTGAGAGGGGTGATGAGGAAAAGCCGCTTGGGCTGCACGGGGAGGGAGGAGATTTGGCACAGAGACAAAATTTGTGTTCCACCGGGTGTGCCAAAGAACCCAGAATCCGCCCTCTTTTATCGCCCTGCAAGAACAAACATCTGGATTGCTCCACCTTCCTCCAAACTCTGACAATTGACTTTTTTTTTTTTGAGGTTTTTCATGGGCAAGAGCAAGAAGGTGGAGCAATCCAGATGTTTGTTCTTGCAGGGCGATAAAAGAGGGTGGATTCTGGGTTCTTTGGCACACCCGGTGGAACCCAAATTTTGTCTCTGTGCCAAATCTCCTCCCTCCTTGTGCAGCCCAAGCAGCTTTTCCTCATCACCCCTCTCAGCACCGATGGTCTTTACTGCAAACTCCGACAATTGACATTTTTTTGAGGTTTTTCATGGGCAGGAGCAAGAAGTGCAGTGCCCCAGGAATGGCTGAGCTCGGAGTGTTTGCCCTCAGTGCCCGCTCGACAGCAGAGGGCCGAGGAACGCGACGTGTGCTAATGAAGAGTGCAAAAAGAAATGACATTGCTGGTTCTGCAGGATCCCTCCCTGGAAAAACCTCCTGGGCCAGCGCTGGCACGCATTCCACATCTCCAATGCTCACCCTTGTTTGTTGTTATAAAGCAAATATTCGTCAAATCCCCGCGCTCTGAGGTTTCCCGGGGCTCAGATTCCTCTGCTGCGCTGTGCCAGAGGAGGCTGCAGGAGTTCAGAGCACGAGAGGGGAGCTCGAGCCTGGGAGGGAAAGGAGAAGGATCTGAAGAGTTTAGATGTAAAGAGTTTAAAGGCAAGGACTGGCTCAGTCTGCAGCTCCCTGGGCATCACCTGCAGCTGGCAAAGGGCACTGGGAGGGCTGGAATCACTTCCCAGGCTGGGGCAGGGGCAGCTCGATCAAAAAGGGGATTGAAAGTGCAGATTTTTGCCCTAATTTTATAATTTTTTTTGTCAGATTTTTGTCTAATTTTTAATTTATAAATCTCAGAATGGTTTGGGTTGAATGCATTCAGAGATCACCAATTCCAACATCCCCACCAAGAGCAGGGATATTTTTTTTGTTTCAGTTTGGGCATTTCCACCTGGGTACAGAGCAGCAAACATCACATTGTGCCTTCCCCTCCCACCTCTCTCCAAAACCCCAATTTCTCAATAAATCAGCACCATCAAAATGACTCCCGTGTCACCAGAGGGTCACGACTCTAAAATATCAAACTACATTTATTTTATTCTTTGCTTATGGCTGAGATTCAGAGGTGAAGCAAAGAAATTCAAAACCAAATCAAAAATCTGGAAACTTTATTCCTGCTCTTTTTCTTATTCAAAATATCCAATTGGTTTTCAAACACATTTTTAATTGACTTCAGCAAGTTCTGCTCTGGGCATTGATGTGCCTTAAAACACCTTTGAAAGTCAAAGTTGTTTCTATTTGCTAATTAGTTTCCATTTACATAAAACCATTTTGTCATCTTCAGAGTTTCCTCACTTGTTTTGTTACAGTGAAGACAGGGGTTGAGAACCAGAGTGTACCAACAAAATTAAAAAAACAAAGAAAAGATCAAGGAGAGAGAAGATGCAAAAAAAGTAAAAAGAAAAAGTTAAAAGTCCATGTGTCAAAGTTTTCAAAAATGTAGATTTACACTACCTTGAAAGCAAAACATTTAAATTTATAATTGCACAAAAGAGAATTAAAAAGTAAATGAATTACCAAGACGGCTCTGGTAGTGTTTGCCAGTATTTCCTGCTTTATTCCAATTAGCCATAACTTTATAATTTGACTTTTTTCTCTGAACAACTCTTTCCAAGACAATGTCAGCGTTGAGTCCATAAGTATTTTGAGAATTAATTAAAATGTCATGAAATAGTTCTTGCATTAGCATATATATGGTCATAAAAATAATTACAATTACTTCTTAGAGGTGGAGGAGAGTTAAGTTTGATTGATGGAATTAATGAAAATGGGGACAGCTCCACCATACTAAATAGCAGAAACTTGAAGTATTAACTATCCACTATGTGAAGTTATAATAATTACAGCAAGAGCTAAAAAGATTAGTATTCAAAAAGAATAATGTACCTTAGAGCCTAAAATACCCATTGCAAATTATGGATGTATTTTCAACTGTTTATAACGTTCTCAGAAGAAAAATATCATTTTGATGAACTTCCAAAGGCTTTTAGATTAATAGGTATTTGCAGCCTTACAGAGAGCACAATCAATCCCTCTAATCTTGTTATCAGATGCTAAACAGCTGGGTGACCTGATTTAAGTGCTGTGATTTTAAGGAAGTAATAATGGATAATAGTTTCCAAATGCCTGCTAAGAAATTGCAAAGCTGTATAATACACCCAAAGATATGCAAATAAATGGCATTAAAAGAAACATTATAATTAGCAGCCCAATGCACAGAAACTGCTTGTGCAGCCATAAGCAACCTAATCTTATTTCAGTGGTGCTGCTTTTAATTTAGTCTCCCTTAAAGACCTGCAGCCCTGGAGGGATGGTCTGGGCAGCTCAGGTGAACACCCAAAACATCCAAAATCAGATTTAAGTGGCACTAAACTCCCTCTGCAGGGCCCAAGCTGTCAGCAGTCCCCTTGGGGAGGTGGAAGCGACCAAAAAACCAATTTTTCATGCAGAAACAATTCCTTTTTTAATACATTTAATTCCTTTGTCATTATTGTGAGTTATTTCCAGATGGCAGGTGGCTGATTTTTAATTTTTTTTTTTTTTTTTTTTTTTAAGAGCAACTGCCAAGTTTGTGAGGAGTTATTTTGCAGAAGCCCGAACTGCATTTAAAGGCCTTTTCTTTCTTTTTTTTATGAGACATTGCTAATCTCACATTTTTTTTTCCCCTCCCTCTAATCACACAAACATTTTGGGCTAAAAAAAGCATTCCCTGGTAGGAAGGAGAGGGAGGGGGTGGGTGCCACAGCTGTGCCTGCTGCTGCCAGGGAGTTTGTTTTCCACTCTTGTCTTGATGGAGACGCTCTGGCAATTGTGGTGCCAGATTCTCGCAAATGCCGTGTTTTGCCAACTGCCAAATTAAGGAGGGAAGATCTCGGGTTCTCAGCGTAATGTTTTAAATATTTCCCTTTATTTTTCTACTGAGGGAGCATATGGTGGAAGGCAGCGCATTTCAGATGGTCTGGCTGGTGCCAGGGAAGGATCACTGTGCTAGCAGGAGAATTTCCCTGCTTGGAATTATTGGTCAGCAGGGAGAAACTTCCACTAAACACTGGGAGTGCCTGCAGGACTGGCAAAAATGCATTATTCCCTTGAGTCATGGTCCTCATGCTGGCACTTGGAGGGACGGAACTTTATTTTCACACTCTCAGGCTGGGTTTCCAACTCCTTGGAGCTGAACTGCGCCTTTACTCCAGTAGGGCTGAGGTGTCTTCAGGGAATAAAGGAATAAAATGAACTTGGAATGGAGTGTTGTGTTCACAGGGGTTTTCAGGTGAGGGAAGAGATGAGGATCTGACTCCATGTTCAGAAGGCTGATTTATTATTTTATGATGTATATTACATTAAAACTATACTAAAAAGAATAGAAGGAAAAGTTTCATCTCAGAAGGCTGGCTAAGGTAAGAATAGAATAGAAAAGAATGATAACAAAGGCAGCTGCCTCAGACTCTGTCCAAGACAGCTGGACTGTGATTGGCCATTAATTAGAAACAACCACATGAGACCAATCCCAGATGCACCTGTTGCATCCCACAGCAGCAGATAACCATTGTTTGCATTTTGTTCCTGAGGCCTCTCAGCTTCTCAGGAAGGAAAAAATCCCAAGAAAAGGATTTTCACAAAAAGATATCTGCGACAGAATGTTGCTGCTTCCAATCAAATGGCAGCCAGAGGACAATGACAGGGTCTCAAAGTCTGTTCTAGAGCTCACCCTGACTTGAGAACTCCCTGTTTCCGTGAGGGATGTGTGATGCAGGGAGTGCTCAGTCACTCCAAGGATTGTTGGCATCTGAGTTGTGATGGATGACTGGGGAATCCTTCCCCATGCCAAAGACACCTCTGCAGCCCTTCCCTGCCCCTAAACTGCACCTTCACCTCTTCCACGGGGGCAGGACCGTCCTTCAGCCTGGGCTGGAGCTCCTTTCCCTGCAGGCTACAGGGGAAACTCCCACAGTTAAATTTCCATTCATTTATTTCTCTGTCTGCATCCCGTGCCCGGCGCGTCAAACCCGGAGTTCCTTCCCTTGGCACAGCTGTGCTCCCTCCGCGAGTTGAGCACGGGGCTGTCATCAATTATTCACTGCTCTGAAGATCTGAGAACTCACCTCAGGACAAATCAGGGGTTTTTTTTTCTCTCTCCTCAGAAGCAGGAGCTGGGAAATTCGTGCACCTGAGCCGGGAGCAGTGGGGAGCTCATTCAAGGGAAGGAAAAATCCACCTGCAGCAAACGCCCCTGGCCTGAGGGAATGAGGAGCTCCAGCCCAGGCTCATCAATAGGCATGCTGGAAAGAGACTGATGGTTTTCAAGTAGAAATGTCAGATTTTTTTATGAATTTCAGAATTGTCGGAATAATATTTCGTATTAACTTTGCCCCTCTTTATTCTTATTCATATTTAATTGTTCTCCTTAGAGGATTCCTACCTTCGAAATGAAGGGGAAGAAATGCAGGTATAGAAATGAGCCGGGTTTTCTTTATTTTTTTTTTAAATGAACACTTTTCATTTCCATCTCTTTGGTTTTCACTCCCAGTATCAGGTCTGTTGCAGTTGTTCAAAGAAAGACATTTAAAAGATGTTCCTATGATGTTGCTTTCAAATTAAATATTTCTTTATGGAATGAGGTAGATTATTTAAATTTGACATAGAAAATGATGCATTTATTAACATGCCATGAGTTACATCTTCCAAATTTCTCAACACTCCTAAATTTTTTCCCTAATATCACCACTGATAAACCTTTCACTGTGTCAAAGGAATTAGGCTAAATTTAAGCTTTTCTGCTAATCCTAAATAACACTGCAATCCCACTGTTTGTCTTTGAAAGTACTTACCATGAAATGAGAAGACTAAGACTCAGAAAAGTAAAACTATTTTCCTTAATTTAAAATAAATTTTGTTTTTTCCCTATTTCTCTGTTTCTTCATCCTAGGGAAAACAAACCTGGAAACAAAAAGTCCTTATAAGCACAACTGATCCTATTGAGATTCCTACATGCATCTTTTACAGAAAATCATTGAAACTTAACACCAGCTACAAAAAAAAAAAAAAAAAAAATAATGGTCTAAGGAGATTATGAATAAAAGCTATTGCTGGCTTTGTTTTTAATGAGATACCAAAATGATTTTTATTCCTGCCCATATTTTTACTCGCATTTAATGTAACCCAAGTTATTTTCAAACTAACTCTGTTAGACAGGACAAAACCCTCATATCTCCTGCCAGTTTAGGAACATGCAGGTGCTTGCATCTTTCAGAGCCTTTGTGAATACTGTACAACTTTCAAGTCTAACCTACTTTTCCTCCTTATTTTTTTTTTCCTAGAAATGTTCTATAGTCCTTTATGAATGTTGCAAAAGATTCACAAATTCTGAGCGCTGCATAAAGTGGCAAAATTAACATCTCCAAGAATGTCATTGAGATGGGCAGGCATCTCCCCCCAGCCCCAGTAGGCTCGACTTTGATGGGCTGAGCTTAAAAAGGAATTTTTAAACCTCTCCAAACCTACAGGAAAAACATAATGCCAGTGATGAATTTGCTGCAGATTTGCCTGTTCTCCTGTGGATCAAAACATGTTGGAATAGACTGAAAGCCACTACTTTATACCCCATTAAGTTTATTAAGCTCTGCATCCCCGAATTTCTGTGTTTCCAAACGGCTGAGTGGAGGAATTCTTTGAGGTTTGGGATTTTGGCTTTCTGCTGTCTCCAGCCGGGTAAATGAGGCCATAAATAAAACATTCAGTGCCTCAGTGGGTGGAGGTCCAGCCTGGGTTTGGAACACACAGAGTTTGTGGATTGCCCTGGGAGGGGACAGCTGCTCCTGATGTGCTGAGTGAGAACAAGGTGAGCTCCATTCACACCTTCCAACACAGCTGAACTGCAAACAAAAATGGAATAAAAATCGTGGCTGCCCCATCCCTGGAAGTGTCCAAAGCTTGGAGGAACCTGGGCTGGTGGAAGGGGCCCCTGCCCACAGCACAGAGTGGAATGGGATGAGCTCTAAGGTCTATTCCAACCAAACCATTCCGTGGTTCCATGAGTTGGAAAATACTCATTATCACCTTTCAGCTCTTGGTGGAGAACCTTCCCAAATTCTGTCTCTATTACAGATTTGATGGGGTGGGATAGGAGAGCCCCAGAAGAGGAAACCATTTCCACTGAATCCTGCAGAGCTTTAATTTTGGCACCTCATCATTGCACTTGCCCAGTCAGAAGAATAAAAGTAATCCTCGGAGTGAAACCAATAAATCTCCCAGCAAAACCCCATCATAAAATCTACTTTGCTTATAAAAACGCGAAGAACGTTCCTGCCCAAAGATCTGGTGACAAATGAGGGAAGGGGAAAAAAAAACCCCCATTCCTGGTTTCAGAATACCTGACATTTAATTACCAGAGGCTGCTGCTCACAGGAGATGCACAGCAAACTGCGTGGCTGCAGCACATGGAACTATTATATCATCAAAGATTTATTTCTGAAAAGTGCATCAATTCCAGCTAAAAGAAGCCTGGAGTCGCCCATGGTACGCTCCACATCTGACAGGTGACTTAATGGTGTTTACTACAGAAAATAACAGGCTTTTGGGGTCTCACAAATCCAACATTTCCTGCTCAGGAGCGCTCGGAATGTGACAAGTCATTAACCCCAGCCTCTGCTCTCTCACTGAATGTTCCCCCTCCAAAGAAAAGCATTTCCTTCCAAGGGGCACCAGCAGTGGGGCCAAAGTCCAGGTTAAAATTCCCCAGTCTTCCCCCATTTATATGAAGACAGACATAAAGTAAAAGTTTAGGAATGAAATATCAAGTTTTTTCCTTCAAAAGATCAAAAATAATTGCTTATTTCTCTTTACAGTATAGAAGGTCAAAAGAGTGAAAAAGTTGTTTTCCCAGATGAAAAAGCAGGGACATGGGAGCTGTGATTTCCTGCTTTAGAGGAAGCACTGGGACTTTATCCATGGCACTTTTATAACTTTTATTGAGGATTTAGATCCAAGTAACAGCCCTTGAACACCAGAATTTTGCCAAAGACTTGAAAGAGATGGCTGCCTCTTGTTCTGGCTATAATACTCAATTGGTAAAGCGATTATTTTCCCTCATTTTTTATTTAAAAAAAACAACCAAGTGATAAGCTTTTATTTTATTTCCATTTTTTACCTTAACAACACTTCTTTTATTAACTCATCCAGGAATCAGATTGTGCTACAAAATGTTGACACACCCAAGAAAAAATGAAAAAGCCAAAAAAAAACCTCCAAAAAAGAGCCAAACATAAAACCCCAGGTTATGCCACACAGAGTCTTTGCTAAAATACAAGCAGGCTCCTTTTTCAGGCCACTGCTCCAGGATATATATTTTTTACTCAACATCTTTGATTATGCTGCCACCAGCAGCTTTTAAGACACAAAAAGGCAAATGACAGGTGCTGTCAGTGACTGGAACAAAAGCTGAGGAAATTCACCGAGCGTGTAATACGGTGGATTTTAGCAAAGCTAAAAACCCACGGTAGCTTTGACTAACTTGATCTTTCAGAAAGCTGTTTGAGGGGAGAGAGTCACGAAATAATGAATTGGATGGAGTGTTACATAACAAAGAACTCCTCGGGGTCTTGTCTGCTGCCTTATCTCATAAATTGTAATGATTTTCATGTTAGATCAAAGGAGAGCATAAAACAAAATTGAGATGAAAACAGCCATTCATTGCCCTCGAGTGTATAGCTTTTGTTTTAAGACACTCCTAAGTGGAAGGTATTTCTTCCTCTGCACAAATCACTGCTCTGTAATCTTCCCTGTGACAGCAGGAGCAGCTCCACTGCTGCAGCTCACACCTCTCAAAGCAGCTTTATCTGTCTTTCCTCCCAGCTTATGGGCAGCCTGGTGGAGTCTTTAGTCCCTTTTGGATTTATTCTAATTTTTTTTTTTTTTTGGGGTGGGTGGTGATAGGGGGAAAAAATAAGATTATCACTCCCCCTCCAAAAAAAACCCAAAAAACAAAAAACAAAAAACCAAAAAAAAAAAACCAACAACAACAAAAAAAGACAAAAAAGCAAAAAAAAAAAAAAACCAAAACCCCAAACCAAACAACAACAATAAAAAAAAAACCAAAAAAAAAACCCCAAAACCAAACCAAACAAAAACAAAAAAAAGCAGGAAAAAAATTTATTGTGAAAATCAAAAATCAAATCAGCTGGGCATTTGAAAATCAAAATATGCATCCCGTAGAGCTTGCATGAGGAAAAAGGGGCAGGAATAAAGTTTATGTAAAAACGTTTGCTGCCATGGTCAGGAGATCCTTGGACTGGGGAGAACACCACAGGAAAAGGACACATGGGAAGGTTTTCCTCCTCCGTTTTATCAAGAATTAAATGTTTTAGTCAATGTGTTCAGCCATGGCTCAATCTGATAAAAACAGAGAAAAAAACACATAAAAGTTTCCATCAAAGTTAAGATCTATACATGGAAGGAAGGAAAAGGGAAGAGTAGAGAAGGTTAAGAAAATAAAGGGTGTTTTCCCCAGTATAGGCCCAGAATTAGAATTAAAATTTCCTTGAGAATTTTTAATTAAAAACAGACCACACAACAAGAAGTCTTAAAAGCCAAACTACCTCCCATCAGCCCTGGTACTTCTGAGCTTTGATGAATTATTAGACAGCAGCTAAATAACCCACAGAATGAAAAGAGAGGAAAAGAATTCCTTTTATTGAGGATATAAATAACTCAGAGCAGGGTGAATTCTCAGTAAATAAAAAGAAGGAAAGTCATGCTCAGGGCTGAAGGCTGTGGCTGGATTTTACAGCAAAATCTCCAGGAAATTTGTCATTTTGTGCATGAGGGATCCTGGAGAGCACTTCAAGCACCAGGGATGGAATTGTTTGGAGACCATTTTTCCAAAGGTAAGGGAAGAAATTATTAAAAAGGGAAAGGACCCTGACTTCTCTTTTTAAGTTGCATTCCCATTCCTTGACATCAGTGAGAAGTCTGTCTGGGACTGTTTTGTTGGTTTTCCCTCAATTTTTTATAGTGAAATATTTCAACCCTCAACATTCCCAGTTAGAGCCCTGACCCCAGAGGACACAGAGCTCACCCCAGTCTGGGGATCAAAGACAATTTGGAAACCAGAGTCACATTCATTCCTGTTTGTGGGAACATTCATCACAGCTGAAATTGCCTTTTCTTCATCCCACCCTCAATTCTTTGCCATCAGCACATCAGATCTTCAACAACATTACCCAAATAGGTTTTCAAGTGCAACAAAATCAGGCAGCACCATCCATTCCAATAATTTTTTTTTCTGAGGTATCAGGGTGTTAATTCATGTGCCCAAACAGCAGAGAAAATAAAGGTAAAAAATGAGCGTGAAAGGGGGATTCCAAAAGGTACCAATACTAAAATCAAATATAAAAGTTACAGTGTTGATTCCTGTGCCCAAACAGCAGAGAAAATAAGGGTAAAAAAATGAAGGGTGAAAGGGAAATTCCAAAAGGTACCAACATTAAAATAAAATATAAAAGTTACAGCACTGTACCAATAAAATTAACAATTACAAAAGGGCAAAAAAAGCATATTTTAACTTTGCAAAGAAACTAACTTCTCCGATTATGAAGTGATTGCTTTGTGTCAGAGCAGGTGGTTTTCCTCCCTCACAGTGGTGATTATTTCTAAGTGCGTGCTGGAAAGTGAATGCAGAGCTGGGCTTTCAGAGCAGCCTGAAATGAGGATATCTGGTCCAATGATCTGGAGATTTAGCCTCGTCATGAAGGCTTCCTAATTGTACTCTGCTCAGACAGACCCGAATTAATTCTCGCCATTCATGCCCTGAAATGTATCTGAGCTGATACATTGATAATAATTTTCTTATCTCAGAGACAGACAGTTAAGGGGAGAGCCTGGGAAAATAAAGGGGAAATGTTGAAGGTGATTATCATAATGAGAATGTTAATTAGCTCCATTTCAGACACCAATTGTTGGCACATGAATCAGCAAGCAACTCTCCAAGTGTTACCATAAGATTTTTCTATTTCTAATCTTTTCCTATTTCTAATCTTTTTCCATTTCTTCCATTTCTCTTGCTGTCATTACAGGCATGAGGATCCTTGCTGATAAGGAAAATAAAAGTTGATTTCAGCAGCTGAAGAAAGTGTAGAGTTGAGAAAGACAAGAATATTCTGTTTCTCTACTCCCTCAAATGGTTTCTATACATGACCAAGAGTACTTGGCAATTTATGTAGTTGAAGGGAGACAAAAATGTGAATTATTTCTTCTGTTCAATGGCCAGGGGATGTGGTACATACTTGAGCAAGGATTGTGCATGGTCAGCACCTGAAATCCAGATTTCAACCTCATCTGTGGGCTTTTATACAAAGAAAAAAAGCAGAGGAAGAAATTTTCCTCCTTTTGTTTTCCCAGTTTTTTTATATCTTCTTTTTCCTGAGCTCTGCCTTCTCTGGACACCCCCAAAACCTCTCCTTTTTTAATTTAATTTTAAACCCCCACACCAGGATGCAGCTGAGGGTGATGCTCTAGAGAGAAAATTATTTTTCTACTGCTCTGTGCTGAACAAAGACTTTGGGGGAATATTGGGGGAATATTTGCATTATTTTGGGGGGAATAATGGCATTATTTTTGGGCGAATATTGACATTATTTTTCCAATCCACTTTGCAGTGTGGATTTGGTTTCTCTGAGCCCCACTCTTGGCGCTGCTCCCTCAGATTCCTACCACCCATTCTGCTGCGAATGGTTCATGTCAGGAAAGGGTAATTCTGTTTTCTTCCCCTGTGTCTGATCTCCCTGGCTGTCTCACATCAATTCCCTGTTTTGGGGGCAGGAGTTCTCTATTTTAATATCAGGTTAGAGATTCAACAAGCTGACATTTACTCCCACTGCCTCGACGAGTCATGAAATTCTCAACTGCACTCTGCAGGGCCATCTCCCAGCACAGCAGCTTCCAGGGCCCAATTTAGGCTGTTTTCAGGAGCCAGGTTAGCCCTGTGCTAATTTGGGTTAGATGTTCCAGCAAATTTCCATGGGATGCATCAAGGGCTTGTTAAACTTTGATTAGTTACACCCACTTGTAACTCTGCCTACTCAAAGCTCATCCAAATAACATAAGTGAATTTATCTTAAAAAAAAAAAAATCCTCAGATGGTCAAGCTGGTCATTATGAAGAAATGATTTATCAGTTTTTGGTTTTCAACTCCTATTTAAATAATAGCGATTGCTGAATTTTTCTGGAAGTTTAAAAAAAATTATGTTTAAGTACACATGTAATGATTAGTTTATTAATAAAATATATTTACTTAATACTTCCATGGCTAGGAATTTATATAGAGCTAAAATTAACAGCTTGGATTTTTCCTGGGCTTTTCAGAGCCATAAGAATAATCACAGAATCACAGAATCACAGAATCACAGAATTTCAAGACTGGAAGAGACCTATAAGATCATCTAGTCCAGCCGATGTTCTAACTGTTCAACTAGATCATGGCAGCAAGTGCCACATCCAGTCTTTTTTTAAATTCTTCAAGGGATGATGCCTCCACCACCTCACTGGGTAAATGATTCCAGTTTCCATGTCTTCCCTCACAGTCCTGTCTCAGGATGAAGCTTTATCTCCATGAACCGTCTGAATTTTTCCGGAAGTTTTAAAAAAATTATGTATAACTACACATGTAATTATTAGTTTATTCATAAAATATATTTACTTAATACTTCCATGGCTAGGAATATATACAGATCTAAAATTAACAGCCTGGATTTTTCCTGGGCTTCCCCATCACTCTCTTCCCAGCAGCAGCAGCATTTCTATAGGAAACAACTGCAATTAAAATAAGATGTGAATCAACAGTAAAAGTCCATGATTCTGAATACCATTATTCTCTTATTTATTCAATTTGTGAACTAAGCAGCCCCTGCAAGCTGCATGGCTGGGGAATACGTAAACACAGACAAAAATCAGGAAAGGGGTCTATAAATCCATAGTGACAAGTGTTTTATTCCTATAAACCAGGGTAAGGAACACATCCACCTACAAATATAAATCGCAGATGTTGAAGGACATTACAGCTCCACTAATCTATTAAATAAAGGTGCAAAGTGCTCCATTTCTCTGGGAATGTTTATCTGCTGTTCTCGGGTGTGGAGTGTGTTCCCACAGGGCTTGGACCATGCAGCCACACAACCCAAAGCCATGAAAGCATCTGGTATCAGCCAAAGCTAATCATTAATTTGGGATGTTGTGCTAATGGAAGCAGGGAGGATTTGCTCAGTGTTGGTACAGCCCATAATAAAATCTTTATCTTCCCTAAAGACCAAGTTAAAACACCTGAGTTCTAACATTTTGAAGAACAAGCTTTATAAAACAAGTTTGAATGATCTTTTCTTGGTTTTTTTTTTGTTTTTTTTTTTTTTTTTTTTAATTTATATTTGTGTGCTTTTTAAAATTGCCATGTTGTCTGCATTAGGTGCTATTTCATCCTCACTCTTGAGCCTTTCCCACTGAATTTTGTTGTGACAGAGGATTAATGTTTACTCTGGTGCCTTGTGCAGGCTGCCCTGGAGCAGAGGCTGGGCAGAGTCCCAGAATAAAGCAGGGATTTATCCAAAGGATCTCCTCCATGGATCCACCTTGGGCAGCACCAGAGCCCAGCCAGGGCTGCACCCAAGATGAACCAAAATGGCCCCAAAATGCACTAGCGCTGCCAGGGTCTGTCCCTGGGATCAGCTCTGCTCCATTTGCACCTTGCAGTTCATTGTCCCATTCCAGCTTTAGCCCAGGCTGTGACCATTTCACGCTGGTATTTCTCACTCTCAGTCTTGTCCCAGCTCTGCTCTCTGCTCCCCTCAAGCCCTCAAACTGCTGCAGAATTGGTTGGAAGCCTCCCACCACAGGAAGGCACAACCAGGCTGATGTATTTCCAGAATAAAATAATATTTGAGATCTTAATGGTGGCCAGAGCACTTGGACCTGTGGCAATCACCTGCAGATAACAGGAGAGCTGCGCTATTTCATTTTGGTGATTTATTAAGTAGCAAAAGACAAGCACTGGACTCCATCCTCTTACGAAGCAACTCCTGCTGCTGGAATTTGAGCTGAGGGATGGTTCCCTGGTAATTTGTAATGGCTTGGGAGACAGGGCTGCCTGAGCTGGGCAGGGCTGCAGATGAATCAGCAGCAGCTCCCCCAGGTGAAAATAGCTGGGTGTCTTTTAAATTTTTAATGGAGATTAACACTTTGTCACTGCAGTGCATCACTCAGTGTGGAGAAATGCTCTGTGCTGGGGAAGGAGACGGAGCTCTGAGCAGATCCAGTGACAAATCCCTGCCATAAAGCCTGTCCTCGTTTGAACCAGCACTTGCCTTTCCCAAATAAAGGCAGGCACATTCCCATGACAGAGGACATGGGATGGCTTTCCATTTATTTGTTAGTGGATGTATAAATCCGAAGGAGAAAGTTAATTAGACTCCCTGCGTGCAAGGCAGTGGAGTACACTCTGATTGCTAATTATTTTAATATAGGTAAACAGCTATTGACAGTACAAGTAATTTTCCCCCATCTCCAGTTAAGAGCCTGCCAGGTATCAGTCTAACAGCTCCGAGCGAACCCGAGGCAATTTAAATTATGGGTTTTAATCAATATGTAAATTGTTATTGTAGAGCCCATCCACGATAGCTTGCTGCAGCTGCCCCACCACTCCTGACCTGAGCCAGGCTGGCATTGCTGCTCCTCAATTTCAGAGCTGACACTCCTTTACCTCCTCATTCCCTACTCAGAGCATCCCTAACCCAACAAAAACCCCTCCCTGTGCTCCCCAAGCTCAGCCCTCCCTGTCTGTGGGGTTGAGGAGGGGGCTCTGGGGACAGCAATGCTCACAAGTGCCTGATCACGTTTATTTGCTTTTGGCATTGGCACCCGGAGGCAGTTCTGCCTCGGAGCTTCTGGGAACTCTTTCAGCTCGTCTCTCCCAGCTCACCTTGTATTGACCTCTAACTTTCAATTTACTCGTTACCTTAGTAATAATAACAAAAATTAATAACCACCCCAAGTTATTATCTTGTAATTTACCGTACTACAGCCTTTAAGGCATAGCCTAATTTAAAACTGTCCAGTTCTCAGTGTTTTGTACTTAATATTTGAGATGTAGCAAATGATGGCTCATTTGTTCTTGCAATTCTGTCAAAAAGCTCTGCAATATCTTCCATTTTAGTGAGCTAGTTTCTCTTGCAGTTTAATTACCACGTTGTACATTTTCCTTTGGTGGAATTAGATTTAATACTGATTTGGTGAATGATAGCTGAGATTTTTTTCTTTTTTATTTAGTTGTAAGTGTTCTTGAGAGCCATTTGTGATCCCCTCTGATATACTCAGAAGTGGAAAATAGAGAGGTCCTCCAACATTGTTCCTTCCAGCTGGCGTCAAAAACATATTTCTCTAAACCATGACTAAAAATTTATAGTTTGGATCAACTTTGGATTAAGCAAGGCCAAGAAAAAAAAATATGGTTTGCTTGCAGCAATTAATATTTTCCCCTCCTTCTAGAGAACTGCAGAAAGAAGCATAAAGTAATTGGTCATATTTTTCAGCCCCAGAGGTGTCCAAACTGCTTGGTAAAGTAAAGGATAAATACAAAAACCACTCCAGAAGAGGGTAGGAGGCAGAGGAATTAGCAAAGAATTAGTGTGAGAAGAAACAGAGAGCAAGAATGGACAGAGGAGGAGCCTCTCCATCAGCCTGAAGGTTCCTGTTTTGTTGAGCAGGGCTGTCCTTGGGGCAGCAGCAGGGACAAATTTGGGTGAGTTAATGTCTTGGCACCCACCCCTGGCCCTGGGCACAGCAAAGGGGTCACTCAGGATCTGCACAAGTCCCACCTTGGCTTTGGTTGGCACTGGAGGGGATCCACGACCCAACTTGGAACATTTTTGAACCCCTCCATCAACCATTGCCCCACTTTTAGAAAATCTGGTGAATTTCTGCATTTATTACCCAACTCCTGCCCGTCCCAGCCCATCAGACAAGGTTTGTGCTGGGTTCTGTTGGGTTTGCCCCCATGGGCAGCCCTGGGGCCGCTCACCTGCCCCCTCCATGAGCTGCTGGTCACTCCCTGCAGGGCTGGCCTTCAGTGCCTACACCTCCCCTTCCATTTGAAGCATATTCCTGAGCATTCAGCACACCTTATGGCTTTTTTTGGGGAAAAAAAATTACTTGAAACCACCTAAAAATATCTCCTTAAAATGAATTTTCCATAAAACCGTGCTCTTGTGGCCCCCTGCTCTTCTGCAACCTTGAAACTGCGCCGAATTCACCACAAACACAGAAACTGGTTCTTCTTTACCCCTGAAACACCCAGCATGCTTTGGGCAGGAAAAAAATAAATAAGATTAACATTGTGAAAAGTTTCAGTTCTTTGGCTTAGTTTCGAGAGGCCGATTCCGTCGGGATCTGTGGACAGTTATTTTTATGCATTCATTGCTCATTGACCAGGATAATCAAATAGAATATTCCATTTGCTTCCTGCTGTTTAAGTGCCTAATTCAGAGCTAATTGAAGTCAATGGGCAGATATTCACAGGCTTTAATGGACCAGCCATAATCTTATGTCTACCCTTGTTGTGTGAGTTATTTTATTTATCCTAATTATTTTCATCTTCCCATGCATGCACGACCAATTATTTATTTTATGTGCATAATCATCATCTGGAAGTGGAAGTATTTTAAAGTAGTTATTAAAAGGTATTTCAAGGCACATATTTGCACAGACCTGTGGCTATGATAATGGCACAGAAAGAGATTTTAACACATTATTGCTTTGGTACCCACGATAACAGTTATCACTATAAAAATGAGTTTAAATGACAAGGGTTTTTTGTCACTGCAGCTCCATGGGCAGAACTTGAGCCCCTAATGTGATTATACTAACAATCTATACATATTTATGCCCTAATGGCACAACTCTTCAGCTGCTGGGAGCAGAATATACCCTGAAAAAGAGCCAAAGTTTGAGATCCCTGGAAAAAAAATGCTTTGGACTGTCTTATTAGTGTTTCCCAGGAAAAACAAACAAAAAACCCCAAAGAAAACAACATAAAAAACCCACACACACACACACAAAAAATCCCAACCACGCAGTGAAAAACAAATGAACAAAACAAAGCAAAACAAATACAAAAAAGGAAAAAAAAAACCCAAAACAAACACAACAGAACAATACTCCAAAAGCACAAAAGAAAAACCCATATGTCAAAACCTATGGTTGTTTCTCTGCATATTAAAGCTTTTGCATTTGAAAATAAAATTAAAAAAAAAACTCCACGCATATTTTTCAGCTTTTCAAGCTGAGAGAGGGAATGGAATCAATACATTTTGTTAATGCTGATGGCTCTGACGTTGGAATAATTCTGGAAACAGGATGCGAATCAGGAAAACCAATGGCATGCAATAATAATTCATATTCCCTTCTGTTTTCTCAGCTTTTGAGCATTCCTTAAGTCCCCAGGGTGCTGCAAAGTCTCAGATCACTTGTTTTGAAAGTTTGGATCTTGTGTGAAAAATTACAACCTGCCTTTTTCACCTTTCTCAGAGGTTCCTTTTGGTGGGGTTACATTTTCAGGAACATCTGCATGTGCTGTAAAAATTTCGTTATGAGCCATATTAACCAGGAGAAAACATAATCCTGCTCAGTTCAGTTTTGTCATTGTGTCCCACCTGGAGTAAAGACAGGTCAGCCTCAAGTGTTTGGGAAAATTTGATTTTCTCCAGCCACACCACCAGTAGAGAATCCAGGCACACAATTACCATTCCATACACACAATATTTGGATACTTAATAGTGCATTAAGCAAGTTACACTGAATGCTTTGATATAATTTAATCTCGCTGAGTGTCAATATTTAGCTCCTAATTAATAGCATATTTACTTCTCTGCCATACATTGGTGTGCCAATTAGGAGCTTAAACACCTTCCCCAGCTCAGTGCTTGCCATGGAAATTAAACACACTGAGCTCAACATGTCTGTGGTGGAACTTCATCAAAAACAAGGAATTTACTCCCAGAAAGCCTTTTTTTTTTTTTTTTTTGATCCATTGCAAGGGTTAATGCAATCTGAAGGTATTTTTGGGATAATATTTTCCTTCTGTGGTCGGTGTTGCTTTGATGGGTGTTGTACATCTCCAAAAAACACAGACCTGCATCAAGAGGAGTTGAATTGCCACCTCTTGTTTCCCACACAAGGAATTTTTCAGTTCATCTCCTTTCAGGTTTATTTGGGCAATAATTTTACAATTAACTCAAGCCCATCAAGTACTACAAAAACTGAAATTGTCCCTGACATGCTATTTTTTTTTGTTCCAGAACTGATTAATTAAGAGGTTTAGGCAGTCATTTTTCATCCAATATTTGAGGAAGAATTTTGACAGACCTACATTCAATTAAAGTGTCTTCCATCTCTTTTCACCTTTCTCCATTTAGCCCTTGGTCTCTGCAGAATAACTCTGTTATGCAGGGTCTGCAAAGAATTTATAAATATTCCAGCCCATCCTTTTTTCTGGAATCAGGACAGTGGAGCTTCACCCTACAGATATTTTCTTTTAGGTTTTCAGTTTAGAAGAAATTCCATTGCATTTTTGTCCTATCTATCTATCTATCTATCTATCTATCTATCTATCTATCTATCTATCTATCTATCTATCTATGAAATAATATGATACTTTTATAATTTTAAAGTATAAAATTTAGCAAAATACTAAACTTACATAAAGTTTTTTATATAGAATAATGCATAATTATATATTATTACATTTGTACGTAATTATATATATTATATAATATCACACCATAGTATTATAATATTGTATATTATATATTACATATAATAAATATTGATATAATAGACATAATAGACATAATAGACATAATAGACATAATAAATAATAACTAATAAATAATAAATAATAAATGTAATAGATAATAATAAAACTAATATAGTAAATGTTAATAATATATAATAACATTGTAATGTTATATATTATATATATTATATATATTATCTTATACATTATTTATATTATGTATATATTATGTATATTAGATAAATTTATATTGTTACATTTATATTATTACACTAATAAAATATAATATATAAAAATATTTATATTTATATTTATATTTCCACACTATAGTAAATATAATACAATATTGAACATATTGTAAGCTAAATAATTTATAATGAGCATCTATACTAAAATACAATATATTATGGAAATATAATATATTTACATATTTGCATTACATGAAATTCTGGTTCTGTGTGAAATAACAGTGATACAAACATCCCTCAGTATCCCTGGCACCTTTTAATGTAACAGACTCTGTATTTAGTCTACATTAAACACATGAAGTATTTTAAGACAGCAGATGAAAAAAATCCCCTGTTGAAAACTCTGTTAAATTTAAGACAAAAGTGCCTATGGGGCTATGTGCAAGGAAGAATTTTAATTTCAAGAACAAATGTGCCACTCCTGCTCAGAAAATTTTCCCCAGAATGTTCAAACTTATATTCCATGTTCGGTTTTTTCACAGCTTGCCTTGTTGGAGATGATCAGTAAATGAAGCAGAAAACTAAGAAAAGGGGAAGATTATTCTTTTGTGATGAAGCCATTAGACAGAGACTGAGAGAAGCTATTTTTGATGGAAATACTCATGAGGCTGACAAACATTAATTTTCTACTTTATTTTGCCTGTTTGCTATTGAACTTTTGCCTCTTCTTTTTTTCCCCAGAACATCTGATTGACTCACCCCATTTTCAGTTTGAATGGAGTTACATGTCATGACTGCCTGCAGGTTTTAATTCATTTTCCATTCTACTTAACAAAGCTATTTAAACACCTAGAAACTTGAATTAATAAAGTTTTGTCTCTATTAGTTGCTCCCCTACCCATCACCTCTCGTTCACCTGGCTGATTCATTGTTTTACTGCCGTTGATATTTACTTTACACACAAGCTGATTTTTGCCATTTTTGCAATATCAAATACAAATCTAATTATCACCTCTATCATTTTTCAGACTCTCTCCCAAAAATATTTAATTTAAATATTTAATTGAGTCACCCTTCTGTTGCTTTACCCATTTTGGATTGCCTGGCTCTATTTGGAATCATGGACGAGTTTTGCTTTGGAGAAAGCAGAAGATTTTTGCCATTCAAAAGGGCAGTTGAGATGTTGGCTGGAAAATAGAGCAGAAATGAGCTGAAGTTCTCTCCTTGTGTTTCTGTGGCTGGTTGGTGCCATTCTTGCAGGATAAATAATGAACCAGGGCTAAACTGAGTCATAACAAGGCTCAGCTTAACAGCCCACGTGTGATTAAAGGGCGACATGAAACTTTCAGGCTCATGCCATGACTCATAATTGTTATTAATCTGGTTAAAACAATTTGTTACTCAGAGCTCAAGGGTGAAACTCTGGCTTTTTCTGCTGCTTCGTGCAGTGATTAATTTCATCCTATATGGAATAAAATGATAAATAACCCAGGATGTTTCTTTTCCAATGGAGGCATTAAGGCTGTCAGTCATTGACCATTTTTATGGCAGAACTTGAAATCAAGTTCATTCTTATGTTTGTTGTTTAATAAGAAAATTGATCAAGGTGATAAAAGGGGATAAAAATGATAAAAAGCACATGTTTCCAAGCTGTACTTCACTGGTAACAAATGCTGTCTCTTAAAATTTTATATTGAATCTCCCAGAACCACAAGGTAAATCAGGCAACTTGCTCCTTAGTGCTTTTAAACATTTACATCAAATAAAAAGGTGAAGACAAATCAAGAATGAAATTAAGTATAAAATATTCACCTTGAATGTATACAGCTTTTATACACAGTCTGTTCTGAGGCATTTTTTGAGGCTGGTTCTCAGAATCAGTACTGGAAATATTGCAGGAGTGAGGAGAGGACCTGCCCCAGTGTCTGCTGTGGGGGAATCTGACAATATTCTGAATTTACACAAAATTACAATCAAAACCAAGGGAGGAACTTCGGCACAGAACACAGATAATTACATCACTTTATTTAATATAGTTGCCATTAATGTTATTAAAACCACTAATGCTAATCAGCTTGAAATTTGCATGAGAATGCCAGCATTCATTCTACACTGAATGTTATTGCAAATTTTGTTATTGGAGTTTGGCCTCAATGGAACTTGAAAGATGCACAGTCTTAAGCATCTTCTTTCAAAATTTATTTACCTGTAAATTCAAATGGTTCTCATGTAAATGAGATTAAAGTGCTTGGGAAGGAGGGAACTGAAAAAATGCCTTGCTTTGTCTGCTTTACATAAACAGAAATAAAAAAATATATTTACATTAAAATAATTTCTATAAAATATAAATAATAATTTTAAAATCAAACAATTTACATGTTAATATATTATAATATATCATAGTAATTATATAATAATATAATTATAAATATATTATAATACCTAAGGATATTATAATATATAATGTGGAATATATAATAATATATAAATAAATAATACATAATAACATAAAATTTATAGAATATTTATTGTCATAGATACTTTTATTATAGCTATAATTAATAAATAATATTTAGATAATTGTGGATAATAAAAATTATACAATATTTCTATAAAAATGCCCTGCTTTGTCTACTTTATATAAATATATCCAAAGAGGGAGCTGAGTTGTGCACAGGGCTTAAGCTGAGTTGGATGAGAAGAACCACCGGGCCCTTTTATGCCAAGATCACAGAATTTTAAAGCCAAAATCAAAGAATCCCAGGGTTATGGGATGGGACCTTAAAGTTTATCCCATTCCCGTGGCAGGGACACCTTCCACTGTTCCAGGGCTGGCTCCAAGCCCCAGTGTCCAGCCTGGCCCTGGATATTTCCAAGGAATAAGCTGTCTTTATTTTACCTTTATTTTATTTTATATTTTTATCTGGCTTCTTTCTGCCACTCTGGCTGTACAAAACAGCCACAGACTAAATTGAGCAATTAAGGGAAAATAATGAGATGTTCTTTTGTCCGCTCAGGTCGGCAGCACGTCCCAAAATCTGAGAGGTGACACCCCCACAAAGAGTTTTATCATCTCCCTCCTGTCCCAGGGATGTCTCATGTGCATCCCACAGGAATGCAGGCAGGGTTATGTGGTTTGGAAGAGCAAAGCTGGGATTCTGTGGACATTTACTCCCAAACACAAGCACAGCATTTACTGGGGGTGCAAAGGGAACTTCAGTGACTAAAACTTCTCCTTTTTGTTGTTGAAAAGCCATTTCAACACATTATTTTAAACCTTGCAGACCCTACGTTATTTCAGCCAGGTGCTGGGTGCTTTGGCAAACCTGCTAATTCAAGGAAACACTCAGGAGTGCAAGTCCCATTGTAAATCCTCGTGGTAATGAAGATCAAATTGACAGCCTTTTCTGTCTCATTGCTCTGCTTGAAGCTGCAAAGGGTTCTTGAGCTGCTGCTGCTGCTGGTGATTAAATTTGCTTTCTGTCACGCAATTACATTTTTTAAATTCTGTTCAGTAAAATATTTCTAACTCCATTACAATAAATTGAACCCGGTGTCACACGGACACATGAGCCACATTAACAACTGTGCTGCTGCTGCCTGTTGTGAGCTTCCAGCAGCAAATGGGGGCTTGCATGGAGCTTTTTTCCTTCTCCTTCAGAGCTACATCCATCCCCAAACTGTGAAAATAAAACTGCTATAAAATAGAAAAAATTAAGCAGTTGCAGGTGATGCGCTAAGCCTTGGCTGGCTGCTGCTGTCAGAGCACAGATTTGCTCTTTAGCTGTCACTGAAATGTTTGACATCTGTCACAAAGGACCCAGTGGCTCCTTAAAGATCTCTTAGGCTGCTCTTTTTTTTCTGACAAGCTGCTCCTACCAAGAACACCTCTCTAACCGTGAGGAGAAGGTGGAAAATAAAGGGAAATAGAAATACCCCAAATATACCCGACAAACCATCTGACAAAACCTGCTGGTGGGTGTTAAAATCAAGAATATCAAAACAGAGCCCCAGCACCTGCTCTGTGTCATTAAGTGACAAGGATCACACTCAACCCCTCCCTCATTTGCTCCATCTGACATTTTCCTTTGCAAAAGACAGATGCTCAATTAGAAAAATAAGGTGTTTTATTCATAATCAAGAAAATGTCTACCTATTGGTTTGAATTAATTTTTATTTTTCCTTTATCTGGTTGAGCCCTTTAAACTGTTAATGTGCTGAACTTAACCAGCTTCTAATTTTTCTTCATTTACAGTAATTTATCTGATCAGTGTCAGTATAAAGATAGTAAATACAACATATAGGGAAAATACGTAAGGTTAGCAGCTGGAAAAAATTCAGGCCATGTATGAACCCAAGTGGTTCTTAGAAAAAACTCACCAGGAAATAATTTAGCACCAAGGTTTGCAGAAGTTCAGGCAATAATGCACTGTTATAATTATATATGTTTTTTGACCATGGTCTTTTCCTGCAAAGATCATTACAAAAGTTATCAGATTCTTATTCATCCCTTTCTACATTTAGTGGGTCTCTTTCAGAAGATTCAAAATTTCCATTTTTGTAGATTTTTCATTCAGAATGAAAGTTTAAAATTTAGATTCATGTATATAAATTAAATTTATGTCATTTTCTGACTATGTAGTTGTCAGAAGGGAAATCAATTAAAAAAAGTAATACTTGCTGAGTCACACAAATTTACACCAGCAAACAGTTTTTTTTCCATAGTATGACTGTTCAGATATTCTATTCCTTTATCATAATCAAAACAAAGGCAGGCTTTTAATTCCTTCAATGGGATAAACCTTAGCAGGGAAAAGTTAAAATGGGATAAAGCAACAGAACTGAATTAAAAAGGAAGAAAAAAAAAAAACAAACCCTTTTCCCCCAAACTAAACTCAATTTTTTTCCCACTCTTTACATTGTTTTTGTGGATGGCACAGAGAGGGGAATTTTTCCTGCTCGTTTTTGTGAATTTATGCCCCATAAATTCACACAAACAAACCAAGAAGTTTTTTCTGGAGCCTGATTCCCCCCAGAGGTGAGGATGTGACCTGGCAGCTGTTCCTGCCCACTGCCTGTGCATTACTCCTCTCTTAATGACCTTTCAGAAGTGCAGAACAGCTAAAGTTTCTTTATCCAATTATTACTTGCAATATTCAAGTCATTTCTGTGTGAACAGTATTAAATCCTTCGAGCATCTGCCCTTTTGTGTTAAATGAATTTAATCAACCCTACTTTGACTAAAATGGATTTTTTGATTAGAGGCAAGATTGCTGAAAGCAGTTATTTATTTATTTTTATAGTCACAAATTATTTACTCTGCAATCCTAACATTTATTTTTTATGGGCCTGAATAATGAAAGACTAGAGATGGTGTTTGAGGGGAGAGAGACAGTTCATGTCTGCAAATCAAGTCATGGTCTCTGATGTCAGAGATTGATCAAGTATAAATATTAAACAAATGGGAAACTTCTGAATAAAAAACCTGAAGTGAATAAGAGTTATAGGTACAACATCAATGAGTTAACTCCAGGAGAAATTCTATTTTTTCCTTTTTCAGTGGTCTGATGTATGACATGACAGGTACCTAAATCAGGAGAAGTGGACAAATCATTGTCACAACCTAACTCTGAGTGTGATTTAAAAGGAAAGAGTTTATACACACAGATATTTGAAATCAAGTAGTCAAATGTAGGCAGCCCGGTTTTAAGAGCACAGATTTCCATAGAATTTCCCACAAGAATTTCATGACAAAACTGAAAACTCTGTAAGCATCTCCTTGCTACCAACACGCAAAATTTGAGAGGAAAATGCCTTTTATTTTTATGTAACATGAAAAATGCTGCAAATCTTTACCAGACCAGCGGTCAGACAGGTCAGAAGGGAAAGAAAAGCTAAAAATAAATTCATACAAAACCATGAACATTTGGCCACTTCCAAAAAAAAAAAAAAAAAAGGAATTAAAATTCTTTAACGCTTCAAAATCAGCTTTCCGTAGACAATTTCCTCAGTTATATAATTCATGACTGAACTGTCTTGAAAACTTTTCACTTCAAAAAAATCGGAATAGTCCGTCTTCTGAACAATGCTTTTGAACTGCCAATATGGCAAATAATCCCAGTGTGTTTTCCGTGGGGGAGAGGGAATCGTGGGCTTTGTTCTCCTACTGAACCAGCAGAAGCTTTGCCCTGGACCTCAATGGAAGGAAGAGAAGATTTCGTGCCTTTAAAGAGCATCAAAGTGGACACCACACAATGCACAGATGCACCAGGAAGGGATTTTGTGCTGTAAATCACAAAATCTAGGCCAGGGTTTGGGGAGTGATTTCCAATTCCGTTTCATTTCTCGGCATCTCCCACTCTCTGCTCCTGCATAATGAGAGGATGAAGCTGGAGTTGCCTCCATCACTTTGTGAGCTGACGTCCCTCCTAAGATGTATTATGTATACAAATGATGACACTTAAGGAAACTTTTGTTCTGAGGAAATCTCATCAAAATGAAGTCCTTTTCACATGAAATAATTAGCCATGCCATTTGATGTTGGAGAAAACACAACTCGGCTTTGGTGGAACCGTTGCCATGTCTTTAATGCCTAAGGCCTTATATGCACTGGGGTATGGGAAAAATTCAGCTTTTAAAACTTTTGAACTTCATTGTTGAAGTCTCCTCAACAAGTTAACGGGTTTTTTATCAAGCAAAATTATTGATGAATCTGATTCTGTCTTAAGATACCAACTGGCAGAGGCTTTGCAGAGAGAATGGGCCAGAAATCCAGCAGGAAAAAGGAGAGTTTCTGTGGGAGTTTCATGGACAAAGCACCTGGGATCTAAGCAGCCAAATTTTTTGGATGAGGGTCTCATTTTTTCCTTATTACCACAAATTCCCATAAACTTCTGTGCATCCATAGGAGATTGGAGTTTTACTCTGCACCACGGGTAGGAATTTGAGTCTCATAATCCAAACCTATCCCAGAGCATTGTGTGCACCAAGGAACTGGAAACAGGACAAAAGAGGAATAGATTTTCTTGTTGGGCTTTAAGGACACAAAGCCCACATATGTAGTGTGCTTGGGCAAAGGTGAGCAGGTGAAACAATTTAATAATGAACTGTGTTTATTGACTTAATTTGTTCAGCAGTTTCGAAAGGGCTCATCCTGAAACCTCTCATTGAGTTCTCAGTACTCCTGGAACCACCTTTTTCACTTAAGCTGATAAAACTGTCACATTTTGGGTGTTTTATGCAGCTCCATTTCCAGAGGGGAAGTCAAACACTCAATCCCAGCTGCCCTTGGAGCAGGGAATTTACACGCCCTGTTGCTTTGTGATGGCTGTGTTGTCAAAATAAATGACTCCAGCATTGTGAGCGTATTTCAACACCAGAATAAATTCATTGTGTGTGGTTAACGTCGCAGCAATCCAAAATCCTCACAGGAAATATAGGGAAGAAGCTTTGAGAGGATGGGAATATTTTTCTAGGTTGGGTGGGACATGGAATCGTAGATGCACAGAAGGGTTTGGGTTGGAAGGGACATTAAAAATCATCCCATTCCAAACCCTCCACTGTCCCAGGCTGCTCCAAGCCCTGTCCAGCCTGGGTCTGGACACTTTTAGAGATCCAGGGGCAGCCACAGCTGCTCTGGGTACCCTGAGATGTTACTGGTCAGGAAAAACACTCTATCATATATTTTTTTCCTGTTTAGCAGCCACAGATACCTAAACTCAGAATAGACACAGAGTTTATTTTCTCTTTAAATGTATTTAAAATAAAAAATACCCCAGACTCACATGTAGAGGGGTCAGCAGGTGTCTGACATCTCTCAAGAGAGGTTCCTCAACCACAGAAGGCTCAGACTGATTCCAATCTCCATCTCCTGGTCCTGCAGCACATGGGAAAACCAAAGAAATCAGAATTTCCCAAGGCCACAACTTACTTTACGTACGTCTTGCAAATATACCTCAGATCTTCTTTTGACTTTTAAGAAGCTCTGTGAACAGTCTTTTCTCTAAAGCCATCCGTTATTAAAAGGTCAAGAAAATGCAGCAGTCCTAGGGAAAGAGATCAATTAGGAATGCGTGCTGGTGAGCTGATTAAGTTTTAAAAGCTCTTCATGCTAAAATAACATCTTTGAGATAATGTATGCCATTGCACCCACCAACCTGCCTCCAGTCTGCAGTGCTTCTGTGAACTTTTGAAAAGGTTCTTCAAGAAAAGAAAACAGTTAAACCCTTTGAATTGCAATAAATCCAAACTCTAATGAAGAAATTAAACTCCAAGAAACAGAGTTTCTTGTGCCAGGCTCTCATCAGTATTTTCCATGCAGATGTTAAGCTAACACCAGGATATTGTTCTTTGGAATGCTTTAATTTCTTCTCACATGCTCTCAGGAGTTCCTGCTATCATCCCAGACCTCAGTTTATCAAGGTGATTAAGCTTGTGACTAATTTGATTGATCTGTCCCATAACAGAAGTTCACATTTTTGAGAGACTGAGGATCTAGGCTATTAGCCAACAAACCCAAACAGAAAAAATGAAAATATCATCCGACCCCAAAACGAAGTTTGGGTCTATATTTATCTTCTTGGATAAAGCCAAAGAAATAAAATAAAAATAAAAAAAAATCCCACCCAACCCCAAAATAAAGTCTGGGTCTGTATTTCTCTTCTTGGATAAAGTCAAAGAAATAGAAGAAAGAAAAATCCCACCCAACCCCAAAATAAAGTCTGGGTCTGTATTTATCTTCTTGGATAAAGCCATGGGCTTTATCCATGGGCTGGGTTTAAACTTACTGAGAGAAGAATTCCCAGTAATAACAGCACGGGTTGTATCCAGACCCTAATCCTTCTCTCTAATTACAGACATAGTGTAGGAAAAGTACCAGGAGATACAAACACAGGACAGCAAGGAATTTGGTGCAACAAAATCCACGTACTATTTTTCCTCTAGTTCCTACATGACTCCGTAATATTTTCTTGTTTCTCTGAAAAACCTTTTTGTGCTTTCCCAGCTGAGAGTAAAGACAGAGGAAATCAATGCAAAAGCAGAGTTTCTGCTGATATTTAATGGGGTAAACAATCTATTCTAAACTCTCCTTAACAGACAGCTCCTCTGAGATGTACTTGGCAGATGCTTCTCAATCCAGATAAAATGGATCCCATTATCTTCTTTTCGTGTGGTAGTCACTTGGCTCCTCAAAGATTCATATCTCTTCTCGTTTGGAAATTCTTTATTCTACAGGGAAATGGCTTTTCTCAGAGAAGCAGGTACAGAAGAGGGGCTCTGACAAAAGAATGACTCAAAGGGAATTAATGCCTTCCACACCTGAGGGGGGTTTCGTGTCAGCTTCACCTAGTCAGAAACTGAGGATCTCGTGCCCAGATTTATTAAAATTTCACGTTATTTTTAATTATTCTATTTCTTTGTTAGGACCAAAGCTTTGCTGTGTGTCAGTGAGACAGGGCACCTGAGTCAATGCTGTGAGAAATGTTATGAGATGAGTGAATTAAAGATTTTTTTTAAGAAGAATACAAATCGCAAGATGAACAACTGGGATCAAACTGGAATATTAGTGGATGAGTGAATTAAAGATTTTTTTTAAGAAGAATACAAATCGCAAGATGAACAACTGGGATCAAACTGGAATATTAGTGGAAAGTGGAGGTGAAGCTTGTTTCCAGAAACACATCTACTGAAGGAAGTTGTTCTGTCTGCCAGGGTTTTTCCTGGCAACTTATTTTTTGCTCATCTTTATTTTAGATCTCCAAACATTTTGATGATAAAAATTATAACTTGTAGCTAAACCAGCAGCTCGCTGACCATTCTCAAGACTGAGATTTACCTAATTCACATCGTCTGCACCCAAGTTTCCAAACCAGCTCTGACTCCTGAACCATTCCCTAATTCTTTGGCTTCCACAGGAACCTTTTCTCCAAGGTTAAGCTCGTGTTTATGTGAATTTTTAAAAACTCAGATGCTTTCCAGAACCATTTGCTACAGTATTTGGAATTAGGCACCAGCATGGAGTAACCCACAGGTTCTAACTGCTGCAAATGTGCAAATGCAGCCCCAGCTGGTGCCAAATGGATTATGGATGCCTATCTGGGATATCTAATCCTGAAAGCTTGTCCTTGGGGAGCTCAGACAAGCATAAAGTCATATTAATAACTTTCTATCATCTTTCAGAGATGAAAACTTGAAGGGGCAAAATAAGAAAAAGGGACCTGAAGCCTTCAAGAAACGCTTTAAAAGCAAGATTAGGAATGACAGGTTATTCTCAGGATTGTCTGTCAGCTCCACGGAGGATATTCTGTCTTCTGCTGTTCATATCCATAAAAGTTAAAGGGCTGTAAATGGAAGGCTGAGAACAGGGTTTCCATCCTTGGGCTGTGTAAATCAGGAGTAACTCCAGTTTATGAACCTCTTAGAAAAAAAAAACCAAACAAAATCCAACAATCCAACAAAAAAACCTCGAACAAAATCTCGAAAACAATAACAACAACAAGAAAAACCCAAAAAACCAAAAAAAACACAGCAAAAACCCCAACCAACTAAACCACAAAAAAATCCACAAAAAGAAAGATAAACAACAAATAGAACCTAATCAAAACCAAAACAACCAAAAAAAAAATTAAAAAACCAAAAAAAAAAAAAAAAAAGGAACCAAAAACCCCAATAAACCAAACCATACCAAAACAAAAGAAACAACAAAAAAAAAAAACACCAAAGGGGGGGGGAATTTTCAATTTAACTCTAGAATAAAAAATAAAAGGTTGTTTCTCAGTAGAACTCGTATCTAATACAAATATCCCTACAAACCTTGGTTACTCCTGGGATGCTCCACATATCAGGAGTTTAACTCCAAACCTTGGTGCATTATTTATTGCCAAAACATTAAACAACCTCCCCCACTATTTGTTCAGGCTCCCAACCCCTGTGTCAGAGCAGCTGTGTCTCTTCAGAAGTTCATCAAGCTGTGCAAATTATGAAGATTTTCATATTTTAATAGCAAGCCCTTCATTTCAGGAAATGGAACACAGTTATTTCCTCCGTGCAAAACTTCAGAAACAATTACCTTTCAGGAGTGGACACTGCTGCAGATTGAGGCTGTCAGAATTGCCTGTGCAGCCTCTTGCTGTAATGGATGCGATATTCACACCCTAATTTCCATAAAAATAGGTTTTACAGAGTAACTGTTCTGGGATTTATTAGATTTTCCTGCAAAGCATTATAATTATCTCATACATCAACCATAACTAGTGCTTGTTATAAATGCCAGTTGCAATCATTCCCTGATTTTGTTGATGCTCTAAGAATATTGGAGTTATACTTCAGTTTATTGGGAGAAGAAATTAGTTCATGTGATTACAAACTGTGCATTCACTTCATTGTATTTAAATTAATGACAAACTTCAAACTCTTCATCATCCGAAGTTTCATTGACGCAAAAACCATCACACATATTAAATGTATTAATTAAAAAGCTCAGGGCTTTTTTAACACCCATTATTTCAGAAGTGTTTGGGCAGCACAATCTTGAGTTTGGGAAAAATACAAAGCAAAAATATTCAAATTTTCCCACTTCTATGCAGACTGACAAGAAAATGTGCACACTAATTATGCTAAGCAGGAGTTTGGGCTAAATATCCTCCATGGGTCCCTCTGAATCTGAATTATCCTATCATGAATTATCTTTATTATTAAAGATCATAATCTATCCAATGTTCAGTCCCTGAAGGATTAGGCAAAAATCCAGCTTGAATTTCAGTAAAAATCCCTGTGCTTTAAATAAAGGTGAAACACTTGTACAGCCCAGGAGTTCAAAGTTGAATTTACAAAACCCAAGCAGGAGAAACAAAATTTGCTCTACAAAAATGGATGGATTGATTCCTTCTACCAATATCCTGAAATTTCAGATGATTTTTCTGTTTGTCAGAGAGCTCAGAGATCTTTGCTTTGTTTCTTCCTATGTAGATTATTTATCTGAATTTCTCACAACTGATATTACTGGGTTTTCACAAGTCTGAGCACCACTTCAAGACTGAAATGTTGGGTTTGACATTTAATCAGTTAGGTAATGTTTACAGAAAAGTTACCGGGTTTGGTTTTTATTCTTAATTATATATTTTTAATTTTGTCAAAATAGAAACATTTCATAACATGGCTCGGGTTGGAAGGGACTTTAAAGATTATTTATTTCCAACCTCCTTGCCATTTGGGGTTGGGACATTTGCAAATATTCTCTCTCTGATGTTAAACTGTTTAAAAGTATTAGAGAAGGAAGGAAAAAAAGAATAATAATTCAAGAAGATGGACCAAACCCAGCATCTGGTTTAGCTCAGTTTTACTGAGATCTTTGCACTGCTGGTGGGTGCTGCCCAGTTGCAGAGAGAGGGAAAAATCTCTTCACTGGGGCAGTGATCAAGAATTGGAAAGGATTGGCAAAGAAAGCTTTGATTCCCCATTGCAGGACTGAGGTTTGCCCTGCTTGAGGCAGGAAATTGAACTTCCACATTTCCAGAAATGCATTTCTACTTTTTTTTCCCCTTTTTTCCTCTCCTTTGTTTAACCTTGATTATACATTATTCTATTTGAAATACCTTTAGGTTAACACAGTGAAAAGAAATTTCAGATTTAGTTGAATTGGTCTGGGTGACACCAAACCTTTTGGTGACATAGTGTTCATCAGCTGCATTTCTTAGGTTTCCTCCCACAAATACAACTGAGATATTCTCAGCTCATGAGATAAATATGGTTTTATCCCAGGAGCAAACAAGGATGGTGATCTCAGCCAGAAACACTGTCAGAAGCTGAGATTCACAACATTAGCACTCCCATTAAGCACAGAGCAGAAAGCAAAACAAGGTGCAGAGGAGAAGAGGCCATAACCTGGTTTGCGCTTCCACAAAGCAATTTATAAATACTACATTTCTCCCAGAAAAGAGAGGAGAGTTCTCGATAGTCTCAGAGGTAATTAGCCAGACAGGTTTTGGCACTTGATTGATTGCTTTTTGAAAAACATTAAAGCCCCCAGAGCTGCAACAAAGTTAAAAGCTTGGGTCTAGACATGAGGTCATCATTCTTCATTATCACTTTATGTGGAGAAATAAAACAGCGATGCGCTTGTGATTGAAACCCAAGCACTTATTGATAGAACTGTGCACCATAAACCTCCTTTCCCCCCTCTCTGCCTGCTAACAAATTATCCTATTTACCAGACAGCTCTTCCAGGTGCTTCCTAACAGGTTCCTCACTGCAGCCTGGAGCTGGCAAATTGAGCAAACAGGGCATGGGAGTCACAGCCAGGCTCGTGTGCCAGAGCTGATGGATTGTTATAAATTGTGCCCTTCCACAGTGCCCAAACTCTCCTGGGCCGAGAGGGGCAGACCTTGGGAGCCTGACGTGCAGTTATTTATGCTCCCCAGCACTGAGATCTCGCAAAAAGCACTGCAGTTTCTGCGAGGAAACCTTCCAAGGCTGCCAAAGCCTTGGAGGCAGGAGCAGCAGTGACTCGTGAGCTGATCTCCAGCCCACTGCACCCCTGGCCCTGCTGGCATCAGTGGCTTCACCACGGGAAAAGCTTCTGTTGCGTTTCAAGGTGGATGAAAAATACACCCCATCAGTCATTTCTCACTAATGCACTGCACAGATCTCCCAGGACTGCAAAAAAATGGGCGTGAACACCCCTGGTGACCGGGAGGATTTATGGAAAATATATTTTGAGGTTTATAGTAGGAATATTTGTGATGCCACCTGCATTTCTGGGTGTCTTCTACAACTCCAAAAGGTCTGGAACTGATAAGGGGTTTGGGAAGCCAGGAGAATTCGGCAGCCTTTTGTAAGAGAGGCGCTGGAGGAGTCTCTCCTCTGTAAATTGCACAGAGATCCCATTGCAAGTATTCAGGGACTGAGATTCAATAAAAATTCCTCAGAAATATCTCAGGAAAGCTGATCCTGTTGTGGACCAAGAGGAGAAATCACAGACTTCTTGCATTTCCTTTGTGCCCTGTATTTTGTCATCTGAATTGGCAAAAGGATTGAGTTGTAGCTTCTGGTTGGATTGAGCTAAAGCTGATTCCTCCCCAGCTGTCCTGATTCATGCACAAAGTTTAATTTAAAAGGTGATAAACCCCAAACTATCTACAGTAATGGCTGGCTTTGAAACCACTGGGTGAAAACCTACATGGAAACCCTTTGACTGCATTTACAATTGAAATAAATATAAATTAAAGATACAACCTGAACTTGGTGACTGCTGTTCCACAAGAGGGGATCATCCCTTCAAGGGCTTGGGAAGGAGTTTCTACTCACTCCAGATACTCAGAATGTCAGAGCTCATCACCTGCAGTGCTGTGACATTGATGTGACATTTGTTTGACAATATTGATATTAAAACAGTAGTTCTGTGAAATATTGCAAGGGTGCCGCTCTCCAAGTGTTCTGTCTTAGATTATCTCAGTGCCAAACCCGTGTGGTTCTCCTGCTGCTCTCTCTTACAGGCACAAAAGTTATGGACATGCCAATGAGAGCCAGAGCCAATGATAAACACCCTGATATATCCCCCACCCACAGAAAATTCATCCTTCTCAACTGTAAAACATTCCAGCTCCTAAATCAAATCCTGCTGTTAAACAGAACCCCTGCACCACAGCATGGGTCTCAGAGACACGATTTCAGTTGTATTTCCTTGCCCACAGCAATGGGTTTGTACATGATTAGGCTGTTAAAAAATGCAGCATTTTATCCTTATAGAGAATTCATTATTTCCTAATAGTGTCAGTTGTTTCTTCGCAGAATTCCCTCCTAAACCCCACTTCAAACCAACCACAATAACAAAAAAATACCAAAAAAAAAAAGAACAAAAACCCCCAAACCCTCCCACATCCAGACATGACAAACTGACTAGAAGTTGTTATTAAATATGGGAGTTGTCATTAAAAATGACAACTGTTATTAATAAATCAGTTGAAATTTTTCCTTCCACAAGAATCTTGGGATACTCACGAGTGGAAAGGCAGGACTGGCCCAGTTCCTCAGGAAGGCAGAGATACAGCAGGTTTGATGGAGAGAGGGAGAAGTCAGCTTTTATTATATGAGAAGGGAAAAAAAAAAGCACCAAGGACTAAGGGAGAGAAAAATCCATAGCTGTATTTTCTGTGAAAAATTCGAATGACTGCTCCACTTTTAAATGTACTCACTACACCTATCAAAAGAAAATTAAGAATAAAAGTTACCTGAACATCTTGGGACTAGAAGTATTTAATTTCACAGCCCAGCCAGACTGATACTAATTCATATAAATCACAGCCCAGCTTAGCAGAGAAGACATTTCCAGGGATTGCCAAGATATGTCTCTTTCAAACTTTTGAAAACACTATTTCACTGCTCACATAAAAGTGACTGGAGGAGCTGACTGAAAGTCCACAGGTTCCTTTGGCTGACTAAACCCCATTAATATATTGGGCCATTTGCTTTGGTGAAAGCCACGTTCTGGGCTCTGGACAGGAGGCTGATGGCTCTGTGGCTCTTCATATTTCACTTTATCACCTATTTTGTGCAAGTGGCAACAGCTGAGTGCCTGAGATTTGTTTCTGGATAAAACACACCATGAACAATTTCAGCTGCTCCCTGGATTTTCTTTGCTGCAGCCATCACAATAAACTGCGCTTGCAGTTCCCATCATTTCACCTTTTTTGTTTTTTTGGCCACCTTTCCCTCCAATGGCCTGCAGTACATTCAGCTCATCTTGCAGTATTAATAACACTTCCACCTTAATGCTAGCCTGCTTGTCAAATCAGAGAAGAAAAATAACTACATGGGCTTTAGGTTGATTAAAGATAGTAAAACTCCAAGTTACAAAGATGTGAGATCAATACTTGATGTGAAATCTGTGCTCTGTTAAATCCTGCTTCCAGCAAGGCTTTAAAAAGTCCATCTAAAGCCTGGCCCAGCGCAGGCTCTGCCCAGGTAGCTTTTGTCTCTAAATTTTAACACAAATTGGACAAGACATGTCCAATGCCTTGCACATATTTTAGTGTCTGCCTGGAGCCTGCATATGATTTATTCCAGGCAAGACAAGCCTTTCCCTCATCCTAAAAAGGGCGAGAGTCTCTTGGTGAGTGTCTGAGAGGAAATGCTCCAGAACTATTCAGAGGAAGGCGGAAATTTGTATTTATTAACGGATCTGGGGAAAACAGGCGAGAAACATCAGCCAGGTGAGTTGTTTCAGGGGGAATGGCAAAAGGCTGGAGAATGGGAACCCTATGGCCATTTTACCTTTTGTAAAAGAATCCTTCAACTTCCATCTCTCCAGCCCAGTCCCAGCGTTGCCCCCAGAGGTTTCTCCATCAGTTACACACGGATGGGAGGGAGGAGAGAGCCCCAGCAGCCAGGGGCAGCTTCTCCAGATCTGTTAATAAATACAAATTTCCATCCACCCTCCTCGGGCAGGGCTGCAAAGGAACATTAAAGAAAGAAGAGATTTGATTTATTAATGAAATCTTAATTTCTCAATGCTCCTGAGAGGAGACCCAACTTCCCAGGGCCCCAGGGCTCTGCCTGGATGCGCTTTGCCTTGCACCCAAATCCTGCCTCTCACCCCTGAGCTGAAATTATATTAATATCATATTATATAAATATATATCTCTATAATATTATATTTTTATATTATATGAATATAATAGATAAAATTTATATATAATAATATTTCTATATTATATACAATATATTTATATTTTATATATTTATATTACATTACATTATATTATATTATATTATATTATATTATATTATATTATATTATATTATATTAAATACTATATCAATATAAAACATATAATATAAAATTTATTATATTTATTTTTATATAAAATATAAAATTATCATTCAATTGCTTGTAAAACACCCTCAATACATGGACATTTGCCTGGTGTTATTATGACATATTCCAAGAGCTCCAGCAGGACTTTATTTGGATTATTATATACAATGCTATGGAAATGTCCCTACAGTGTAAGGTAAAGGGGTTGCCAAATATTATAATAATAGTAATAATAATAATAATAATAATAATAATAATAATAATAATAATAATAATAATAATAATAATAATAATAATAATAATAATAATAAAATCATAACAATAGATTTTAATAATTCTTCCTATTATTATAATAATTGTTGGTATTGCTATTATTATGAATGTTCTTTGTATTGTTATTTATATTATTGTTATTAATAATACTATTGTTATCTTGGTTAATCATGATAAATACCCTAAGTTCAAATTGCGACTGAGCTTGGCTATCCTACCCCAGTTCAGGTTTATCACCTCTGAAAGAAGCATAGAGGATTAATAAAGGAGGAAAAAAGGAGGAAAAAGGAGGAAAAAAAAATCTTAAAAAAGGAGGAAAAAGGAGGAAAAAAACAATCTTAACTCTTCTGGCAAACTGGTAAAGCTGAGTTTTGCCAGGGAGAGGGAAAACAATAAAAATTGCATTTCAATGGTAATCAAAAAATATTTTAAAAGAAATCAGCAAGTTGAGAAGTTTATTGAGATTTGGGGAAGCCATCAGAACATTTGTGTGAAGGAATACACATTTTTGTGGAAAGAAGAACAAATGATTTGCAGTAAAAGCTGTCCTGCCTTGACCTAGGAGGGAACACTGGAGCTCATAACAGCCAGTGAAGGAAGGGAGTTTACAAAACCTTTAACTACAGGACTCACTCAATTTAATGCTCTTATCTCCTGCTCTTATTTCTTCGCTCCCAAGAGGTGGCTGAGGAAACAGTCAGGATGGTTTCACTGTACAAGCACTATTTTTTAAAGATGCAGCATTTAATAAAACACCCCGGTTGTTTCCATGGCTATGGAAAAAAATGGAAAAGAAATCCCAGTTTTTCTCAGGGCTTCTGTCACAGAGGATCCTGGCTCAGATACACAGAAGAATCTGGAGCAATTCCCTGATATTCACAAATAGCAGGTCTATTTTCAAAATTTAACAATCAGGCACTGAGGTTTTGTTTCTAAATTAATTTCCTAATGTAATTGCATTATAATAATTCAGTTTATTTTTTAATTTAAGTGATTCTCACTTTGTGCCACTATTATGTATTTGAAATTATGCTGGGTCTTTCTCACTTATTCAATCAGAATATTTTTTCTTTAAAAAGTGCAAAAGAATCCAGTGAGTCACAGGTAAAATACTCAGATAAAACCCACTGTTCTTCATATGTAAAAAACCTATTCTTAATGGGTAAAATTTGAGCTGAAAACCTGTTGAAATCTGACTGGAAACAGTTGTCAGTTCGAAACATCTGAAACAATTAATTCCAAGCTTAATTTTATTTAACACTATTATGACCTAAAGCAGCTATTATTCCTAATTGTTTTATAATTTAACTATTCCACGCTGCTCGTGCCTGGGTCCGTTAGCACAAAATCTGAAGCGAGATCATAATTGATTGAATTTCAGATGTCAGCTGTCTTTGTGGAGCAAACACCTCCTGCATAAGAACACATGTTAATGAGAAGTTCCTTGCAGAAGGGGTGGCTGAGGGGTTATTACTTATTTTGACTGGAAATTGGGTGTCTAAGAGGAGCTCCATTGTTCAGGTGAGGATGGAGGGTGTGGATGGAGCCAGCCGGGTTTAACCGAGCCCAGCTCAGCTCACAAAGGGAGGCAGCGAGTCGATGATTCCATCCCTATCAAACCCAATGGAAACCCTGGAGGAAAAGATAACCAAACACAGTGCACAGGCTCCCAGAGGGCAGAGCTGCCCAGGCAGAAATCTGGAGTTTGGTCCAGAGCTCTTCTCCTTTTTCAGGAGATGCTGCAGACCCAAACTACCCTCTGAGGCTTCTCCTGTCCTCGTTTTTCTCCCACAGCAGCTCTGTCCTGAATTTCTGGGGTAAACCCCCCAATTTCACACTGAGGAGGGTGGGAATTCCAGAGGAGGAGCAGCTGATAGAAAATAATTCAGAGAATCCAGAATGGTTTGGGTTGGAAGGGACATTAAAGCTCATCCAGCGCCACCCCTGCCATGGGGACACCTTTTACCATCCCAGGCTGCTCCAAGGCACAGCCTGGCCTGGGACACTGGATAATTCAAGGAATTTATGTCTCCAAGTGGATGAACAGTGAAATTAAGCACTGGCCAGAAGAACAAAAGGATTTTTAAGAGGTTTCTTCCCTCTCCAAGTCACAGAAGCACCACATCTGCCTTAATGATTTATTACATCACCGCTCTTTGAGCTGAAGAATAATCTAATTAACTGCTCTGGCAAAAAGAGTTGTCTCACATCCCAATGAAATAAATCACCAAGATAAAAATAAAAATAAAAAAATAAATAAATCACCAAGAATTGGCCAGGGAGTCCAGCTGGTCCAGTGGAAGACATCCCTGCCCATGGCAAGGGTGCATGAGATGGGCTTTAAAATCCCTTCAAAACCAAACCACTCTGTGACTCTATGAATTAATATTTATTAAACAAACCAAACTAAAAAACCCCGAGCAAAGCCACCAGTATGAGACAATAATATGATAACACCCCAGAGTAGCTCTGGTGAGAATCTGTAAACATTTAGACATCCCCTATCAAAGCCTTTTTGCCTGTAAGAAATACTTCAAAGGGAATTGGGGAGTTTTATGCATAATGTGAATGTATTTATTTATTTCACAGTAATAAAAGTATGATTCGAGCGGAAAACAAATGTGAGAGAGGATTTTAGAAAGCATCTACAAGGTAATTTTAGAACCATTTTGCCCCAAGCATTAAGAATTAAGAAGGCTGAAAAAAAAGCAGGAGATTGTTGGTTTCATCACCCTCTTCCCGTGCAAAGGGCTGTAAAAAATGAGAGCTATTGAAGAATATTGAATTTCCAACACATAATGTATCATGCATCAGAATGTTATTGCATTTTCCAGCATAATTATAAATCTGAAACCAGGAATATATTGAGATATCTGAGCCAAGTGGAGTCGCTGCCTGATCCCATCAGTGGGATGTCTTTAAAAATTACAAGTCTTAATTAACAAAATTATTGTAGCTTGCCTGCAAGGTGACTTCCAACATGACTGGAAGATTGAGAACCCTTCACCTTTCACTGATGGAAAGATTTTTTTTCCTTAATTTTTTTTTCCTCCATCTTCTGCACCTTGAATTTTTGAAATGATGATGTGAGGCGAAATAAAGGGAAAAGAGGCTGATCTCAAAAACCAGAAAATGTAAGAAGAGTTTGGACATCAGTTTGATTTTAAATTAAGATATGTTAGAGGATTTGAGATTCCTTTTTTTTAAGAGCCTGAGCACAGCAAGAAAGTTTCTAGCGCATTTGTTACAGAATACAACAGCAAATAAGTCCAACTTTTAAAGTAATAAGTTGCTTTAAGCCAGGGACTTTATGTCACTTGTTAACCTGCAATAATTGGCCTCTGCATCAATTAATGTTGCTGACATCCATTAACTAGTTATGAAATAGTTTTGAACTATTTGGGGTGAAAATATTAATAGAAAATAATCTGAAGTGCCAGAAATAGTGCAGGTTTTTGGAGCTATCTGACAGACTGAATCATCTCTGATGCACACCAAGGACTTATCAAAAGCCCTAAAATTATCTTGCACTTCCCTGATTTAAAATCTCCCAAAACAGGAGAGAACTCACACCAAAAATGAAACCTTCCTTTCAGATTCCTGACTGACACAAAGCTGATTTCCGATCTTCCCTGGGTTCAAAATTGGTGCTGAGGACTGGTGTGAATTGTGGAGGTGGAGAGAAAATTTGGGGCAGAGCAGAAAATGTCACCTATCTGAACTGATCTCCAGCTCCTTCCTGAATTTCTGGGGATTCTTTTGAGCACATAACTCTTCTGCCAGGAGAGCATTGTTCCTGAGCCCCTCGAATTCAAGAGTCAATCACTGCCACAACACCCTAGAAAAGGCTTCTGTCATAGTCCTGTCCAGGTGCTGAATGAATCTTCCCTCTCCAAGCTCTCCCTGGCATCACAGCATCCTTTTAATCATCACTTTCATTCCCCTGTGGCCATCAGAGACCATGGAAACCCTGGTGGCTTTGCCCTGTGGGCAGAGGGAGTGTGCTAGTGTCTCCTTCCTGGCCACCTCCAGTTTCCCAGCTTTTAATCATCATTTTCATTCTTTTGTGGCCATCAGAGACCATGAAAACTCTGGTGCTTTGCCCTGTGGGCAGAGGGAGTGTGCAGGTGTCTCTTTCCTGGCCACCTCCAGTTTCCCAGCACATTAATCCCTGCTGCTGCTCTCCCAGTGAGCACAGGAGCCCGGCTCCCATCACAGCCAGGTCTGGGAATGGGAATTATCCCTTCTCCCTGCTTGGGAGGGAAGCACTCCAAGATAGCTGTGGCATTTCCCCCTAATAGCCTCACATTTCACTTGTATTTAATTTGTTACCTGCTATCTCTCTCGGAATCTTTTCTGCATTGCTGCCCTCTGTTCTGCTCTCCTGTATTTTATTTCTGCTTGTTATTCCTATTTTTTTTTCCCTGCCCCTTGAGAGAAATGCCTTGCATTTATCCACTTTCAGACACAAACCCCTGGATTTAATCCAAGTTCTGAACTCTCCAGGTTTTCCTGTGCACCATCCCCTCTCCTGCCCTTTGCCAGCAATTTGCCTCGTTGCTTTCCCAGAACAAAACTTGTTTGGTTTTCCTTTAGTTCAGGTTCTCAACCATTAATTCCACTGATTGGAAGGAAGGATGGGAAGGCAATGAATCTCAGTGAGAATCAGATAAACTTCCTATTGATTTTGCTTTTTTGTTTCAGGAAGTCTTTGCTCTCCGGTCACCAAGGGCAGTGACAAACAGGATGGGAAGCAGGAATTGGTGAAGGATTTCTGATGGCAGCAGTGCCAGATTATCTCCCAGACCATTTTCATTTCCAGTAGCTCATGAAGGGAGAGGGAAAAAAGCAAAATATAAGAAGAGGTTAACATGGAAATTTGCAAGTGGCTGATTCTATCTTCCCTCTTAAACAGTTGGAAAATAAACCTCATTGTCAATCTATGGATTATATGGAAAAATATTTTTGGGAGCCACTCTGAAAGAGCTTCTAATACTGATAAGCACAGGAGAAAGGTACTCACTTTATTGTCCCATTTTCATATTCATCCTCTCAATGATAATCTCAACAAGAGCCTTTCTATTTAGTTATTAACTCTCTTTCTAAAGAGATGCAGTCAAACAAAACAGCAGCAAGGAATAAAGAGTCCATGGGGACTTTGGTAAAATTTATAAACTATATGGGAACTAAAAACCCACAAAATTTGATTTTTTATTGCATCTCTGGGACATTTCAATAGCAGATTAAGTAGAAATGAACACTTTTGGCAGTGCTCAAATGTTCCTTCACAACTTCACTCAAGTGGTTTCAATGTATGTACTTTACATAATTTTTACTTATTGCCTGGGCAGTAAGGATTTACATTATTTACTTATTTGCTTCTTAATTAAACGGCATTGTCTTTCTTTCAATGACATATTTTCTAGTTTAGAGATGCAGGAAATAAGACTGTGGAAGAGCCACCTCTTATGGAAAAGTCTTTGACACTCTGGAATCACTTGAGTCTTTGACTCCTTGTCTACTTGATTTTGTTGCATAATGAGGGCTTTCCCCCCCTTTCTAAAGAAAACTTCAGTCCCGTTTTTAGTTTCCACTCTGACTTTTCATTGTGTTTATTCAGGTATTTCAACTACCTTTGTTGTAAGACAGCAAATGCTCCATCTGTCTCCATCAAGGATGGGCTCTGCCACGGCCTCCTGCCTCCATCCATCCTCATCCCCTGGCAGCAGTGGGAGTTTTCCTTCAAGCAGCACAAAAAGTGAAAAATCCCCCAATGGTGGAAGCATTTTCTGCCCACGCTGCAGAATTTTACAGCCAGGTGAGGACGTGTGAGAGAGGCTGGTGGTGATGCCTTGTGCAGGCTGCCCTAGAGCAGAGTCCCAGAATAAAGCAGGGATTCATTCAAAGGATCTCCTCCATGGATCCACCTTGGGCAGCACCACTACAACTATTTTTGAAGCAAACTCTTTGTTTTTTTTTTGCACAGAGCAGGTTGGTTTTCAACACGGCAACAACGTGATCCTCTCATCAGCAAAATTGTTGTCAAAACATTCACGGCAGGCAAATCTGGCACTGCTCATTTCCAGCCAGCCCTGAAAGGTCAAGGGCTGAATCTACAGCTAAAAAGGAAACAGATAAATAGCAAATATTTAGTGTATCTCTCACAGAGAGGGTGACACGAGCTCATGGTTGGATAAACACAAATCTCTGGGAGTTGTGGTGGTGATGCCTTGTGCAGGCTGCCCTGGAGCAGAGGCTGGGCAGAGTCCCAGAATAAAGCAGGGATTTATCCAAAGGATCTCCTCCATGGATCCACCTTGGGCAGCACCAGAGCCCAGCCAGGGCTGCACCCAAGATGAACCAAAATGGCCCCAAAATGCACGAGCGCTGCCGGGGTCTGTCCCTGGGATCAGCTCTGCTCCATTTGCACCTTGCAGTTCATTGTCCCATTGCAGCTTTAGCCCAGGCAGTCCCACCCTGCTTGTTTTTCTCTCTCCAGCCCACGGGGTTTGTGCTCCTGGGCTGAGATTTGGGTCATTTGTCCTTGGTGCCCAGCTGGAGCAGGAATTGTTTTGTCTCCCTGCTCTCTGCACAGAGCTCACCATGCCCTCATGTGAAACCTACGCTTACACACTAAAGCAGCACAGAATGTGAAAAATACAAAAGCTAAACCTGAGGCATTAATGGTGGTGCAGGAAGGGCACTCTTTGCCAGGGGGATCTGGGTGAATCACTCAGCTTTGCTGGCAGGCTAAAACAAGGCCCAGCAAAGCCTCAGTTCCCTCTTTCCAGAGTTTGCAGGAGGCTTTGATACACTGATAGACACTTCCCAACAATTCCCCATAGCTGAGTGAAAACCTCAGCAAAGAATGAATTATTAGCACAGACACCTCCCTGAGTCCTTTCCATGGAAAACGCTGCCTTGTGTGGACAGCACCTACAACAAAGCTGATGCTTTTCACTCAAGGATCCTGACAGCACCAAACAATTAAATATGAACATTTTTACAACTCCGAGTCGAGCCCCTCAAAGAAATAATCAACTTCTGTTAAACAAAAAACCTACAAACATTCCAAACCTGTATCTTGGTTTAAACTTAAAGTATGTTTTCCCTAAGTAATTTCTACTGGAGAGAGTAGGGCTGACTTATCAAGGAGAAAATTCACCCCCCTGTCTGCTTCTGCAGAGGTTTATATCTATTCCTCTGCCTGGATTGTTTTCTTCTAAAGATTTTTCCTACAGAGGGGAAAAAAATTAGAAAGATGTCTCCACAGATTGATTAATAATGTTGTTAAGCTCATCTGGCAACACTTTATCCTCTGTAAAAGACAGGTGCCCTTTGCAGAGAAATATTCCACTCCTTTTCCCTTTCTCCCTTTTTTCTCTCTGTACAAGCTCCACCATCTCAAGTGCTTTGTCTTAATGGCAGTGATTGTCTGCTCTGGGAAGACAAAAAATCAAGGGTGGGAGATGGAGAGGAGCACACAAAGAAGTTTTTCCACTTTTAAAGGCCTGGGAAAGGCTCCCTGCTCTGCTCTCAGCTCCTGCAGAGCTCTGTGAACGTGGCAGTCCTGGGACACTCACAATACCACTGCAATTATGAGATGAAAACAGGGCAAAAATGGCGATTTTAGTGAAGCCTCCAGCAGACTGATGGGCCAGAGGGCCTCAGCTCTGCTCCAGACAGTGCTTAGCATCGATTTCCCAGCTCTGGGATGAATATTGACCTGTATGAATATTCCCTTCACCTCCAAGCAAGTCTGCAGCAAAGCTCTCCTTCACAAAGTCAAATTAAAAATTCCCAATACCAGACACTGGAACGACTGGCTGGGCGGTCCCAAACAGATTTCTGAACAGCCAGAAGCCTTATAAATTGAATATTAGAAATTGTCTACTCAGAATAACAAAACCTCACTATTTCACAGCCCAAGCAGGGCTTTGAATGTGTCAATTTGCAGAGTTTTGGCTGGGCTGATTGAAGGCCCAAACACATTTCCTATGGAGCAGGAGGTGAAATTTTGTGTAAATCCTGCTGTGGGAGCTCTCGGCTTGCCCCATGTCCTGCCCTGGAGCCCCTTGGATGCTGCAGGGATTGAATTTTGGGGGTTTTGGAAGGGGAATCCATTAAAATTGTTGTCATTGACCTGGCAGCTGATCCCAGGAGGAATCTGCACATGGCTCAATCTGTCAGGGCCCTTCTGAACCACCAGTGCCACTGCTGGAGTTTCCCTTCAGGGAGTGATGGATTTAGCAAGCAGCTCAGGAGGGGAAAAACAGCTTTGGTTTCCTCCCTTCCTTCACCTCTGTACATCGTGTTGTTTGTGCTGCAGTGAGTGAAGAGAAGATTAAAACACCCCTTATTAATCTCCCACCCTTCACAGGTGATTGAATGTTTTACAAGCCTGGGTAGGGATGGCTGATAAGGTGCTGGGGAACATGGCAGCAGCTTTTTCCATTTGAATTTAGCACACAGCTCTTTCCATAAGCACCAGTAACCAAAATAAACTGAAGAATACTGAGAGCTACCAGGATTTTCCCAATTAGAGTTAATATCTGCTGTTAGTGAATGTTTTACAAGCCTGGCTAGGGATTGATGATAAGGTGCTGGGGAACATGGCAGCAGCCCTTTCCATTTGAATTTAGCACACAGCTCTTTCCATAAGTACCAGTAACCAAAAATGAACGGAAGAATGTTGAGAGCTACCAGGATTTTCCTAATTAGAGTTAAAATCTGCTGTCAGTGCTCAGGGACAAGGACATTTTTGTAGCATGGGGCCTGTGGAGGGACACACCTTGACAGGACCAGGGGATGGTCAATCATGGATGGAAAGGAAAAAAGGGATTCTTGAGTGTCACTATAGGATCCCAAACAACACGAGCACACACCACTGCTCTCAAGGTGAAGAAAAAAGGGAAGTTCATTTCCTGACTCCAACATTTATAGTTTTCTAAAGGTGACAGTGGGTTGGAGGGTGGCAGTGCCACCTCTGCAATGACACTGGTCAGACCAACAGTCCATCCAATTTCTCCTCCTCCATAAAGGAATGCAAAACAATGAGTTATTTGCAGAAAGCGTGTGAGAAAGTTCGCTACAAGAATGTCAACATCAGAAGGCTTAGAAAATCTTAAAAAATCAGGGTGACACTTGAGGTGTTCTTGAGGGCTGACCTAGAGATAAAGCAAAAAAAAAAAAAATACAGTCTAGATAACAATGGTGATCCAAAGAACAAAGAGAAGCAATTAAAAAACTACAATTGCAAGAGGAGGAGAAATAATAGAACGCATAAACTATCCTTTCCATGTCCATTCAGCAACTTCTCACTCCTTCTTTGCAATGCCTTGACAAGATCTACACTTCTTCCCAAATTGCCACCAGACCCATTTCCAACCAAACCTTTGGATGCTGAGGGACACGACAGGGAGATGATGCATTGGCTTTTTCCAAGGCACTGGTATTTATGGTCTGGTCTTTTGAAGCAGAGATGAATTCAGTGACTTTTTCAAAGAGAGAGGTGTAGGAGTTGGTAATCTCAGCGCTGAACAATATGAAGTGGCTGGCACTGGAGTCATTCCAGAACAATCAGCATTTTCCCTGCCTTTAGTGAGGGTTTTTTTGAACAACAAACCACCTTACAATGGAACTGACAGCTGTCCCAGCCCTGCAGACTGCTCACACTGCAGCACCTCCAGCAGCCCATGAATATTCAGGAAACGTTCTGGGGATCGTTTTGATCTCTTTTTACCTAACACAATACTTCACATTGAAATTCAGCTCCTGAAACGCAATTTTATTTGTGTTTTAGCAGTGAGCCCTACCCGAGATCTGTCCCACTGAGCACTGTGGTGCCTATCTAGGGAACGCGGATGAGGTTATCCTTGATTCCCTGCAGTGGCAATCCCAGCACAAGGTGCTGGAGCAGGTCCTGCTCTCAGATTTCCTGAGCTGGGCACAAAGTGTGGGATTGCTTCAACACACACAAGCTGTTAGCTTCGGTGGAATGTTCCAACAAGATGAGTCTCTTTACCTGACTCTCTGATGCCTTTTCTCCTTTCCATGACGTGTCGGAGAGAAGTGATGGACAATTGCTGCCCTGCGTGGTGAGTGTGCAGAGTTTCTCCAAAGAAATGATAAAAAGCACTCCTGCTCTCCCTCCTCCTGCTCCTGGCCAGGCTTGCAGCAGCAATGAAGCCTGTCACAAGCAGTGATTTGTCCAGAGAGCACTGAAGGTTAAAAAGCCCATCCGAGGCCCTCTCTGAAGTCCATTTCAGTGATATTTGTCTGCTGTAAGGACGAGCAGGCAGCAGCTCCACATGGTGCTGTCACCATTTCAGCCTCACAGGGGTGGAATATGATCTGTACCTGGGATTTCTCCTCCAAATTCCAGCAGGGTCTGTAGGGTGCATCCTCTATGGGCAAAAAAACCTGGGATTGGAAAGCTTTCTACCCATCATTGCTGCTTGTTTTACATTTTTACATTCAAATCCCCGAATAAGGATGGAATATTTGATAGCAGATCATTTCACCTGTAATTACATCTGAATTAAGGCTCCTTTTCCTCCACATCCCAATGATGTTATAATCATTGGCAGTGACACTGCAACATTCTGCTTTCAGAATTATGTCTCACTTTAGACCAGAAATATCCCACAGAACTCCTCAGAATAAGTTTTTCAGGATCCACTCTGTCCCTTAGAGCAGGGCTGACTTGGGGTTTAAATCAGGTTACCTGGGGTTAAATTTTTAATATCTACAAAACCAGTGTTTCATCAGCCTCTGCAGGGCCATGTCCCATCACCACCAACCCCACCAAAAAGCAGATTTAGTGCCCTGCTCATCCCATTGAATGTCTGAGTTAAGAGCGGAGAAAAATATTCAGGGAGATGTTGCAAACTTGGAACTCTTAGGGGGTCAGACATTTTTCCAAATTCCAGTAGCAGAGTGAACAGTTTAGAATAACAAACTGTGGATTTTTACATTTAGCAAAAATAAAAAAAAAAATAAAAAAGAGACAAATTTGAGTCCTAACATATTCAATGAAAAACAAAATAATTGCTTTGCCAATTTTATTTTCCTAAAAACATTACTAGCTTCTTGGAGTTGTATAAGCACTTATTCAGAAGCAGAGCTACTATACTATGACCAAAGGAAATAATTCTTTTAAATCTTTAAAAGAAAAATCCTTTAAATATACATGGCTTGCAAAACAAGCAGCAAAATGCTGTTTTATTAAATGGATTCCTTCTCAGTGGTTAAATTTTTAGAGCTCAGATGGTAGAAATAACTGATTTTCAATGACAGCATATATCTTTCTTGTGTCTGATTAGCTGTTGCCATTATTTATAGCTTTGTGCATGTGATAGAAACATAGAGAAGACAACATGAATCTTTCTGCCTCTGCTGACAGGCCAACTAATCCATTACTAAGTCTCCTCCATTCTTATTCCACTTACCTGTAAACCAATAGTGTCAGTGCTGAATTATATTTGATATTGAAACTATTGATGAATTGCAAAGGTTAAAATTAAAGTGTGATGTATGTTGTGATCGGGAGCATGGTGTTAGAGCACCAAGTGATCTGTGCAAAATTATAACCATAAATACACTTCAGGCTCTGCTTTAGAGCCTCTGCCAAGCAGCTCCACTCTTGTGTTTCATTCCCTGTTCCCCCTTTCCTCTCTCTGGGGCTGTAGCAAAAGAAATGCAAATAATTTTGCTGCTAAAGATCATAAGCTGCCTGGTTTGGATGGCTTTCTGAACAAAAGGAAGTTGCTGTATTTCCCTGGGGACTCATCTGAAATACTGCTGCAATCAATGGGGAAAATATTGAGTGGTGCAACACGTGCTCAGCTTCTTGGTTATACAGCTACAGTTTATAAAATTCCAGGTATAACTCACTGCAGTTCAGCACTGCTGGACATCTTTACTATGGTAAGAAAGTACTTAGCAAATGAAAGAATTATTTGCTCAAAGCAGAATGAAAAGTGTGTCTATCCATAAGCCTCTGTTCCTTCGTGCAGGCACCAGTTTTTCAGATGACAAATTTAGCAAAAATGAATGGTCCATTTTCTAAATACACAGCCTGTACTTTGTGAGGAAACATTCCTAAAATATCTTCCTCAGTAGAAGGCTGGAAATCATTATCCTACCCATATCTCCCGTTTCTGTTCCGTTCTCTCTTTAGGTGCAGGACCAACGATGCAAGTGCCTCAATGCCACTGGAAACAGGCTCATCCTGCAGCTCTGACCTGGAGGAGAAGAAAGGTTAATAATTCCCCTTTCCTCAGCAGATCTCCCACTCCACGTTGCACAACAATAGGGAACTCCAAGGGCACTTTTTGGGGTGTATCTGCAGCCAATTCCTCCGTGGCACGACCTTAGGGAGCTGCCAGTTCTCTGTGCGCAGATGGCACCACTGGGAAAAAGAGTCAGAAAAAGGGAAAACTACCAATTTATGGGAACAGGGAATCCCAATCTGCTGATCCTTTCCTTCCCAAATATAGAATTATAAAATCATAGAATGGTTTCCAATTCCATCTGCCCTGTTCCAGACGAAGACACCTTCCACTGTCCCAGGCTGCCCCAAGCCCCATCCAGCCTGGCCTTGGGCACTTCCAGAGATGGGACAGACACAGATTTTCTGTTCCCGTGGCTCCCTTTCAGTTTGAAGCCATCCTCCCCCGTCCTGTCACTAAAACCCTTGTAAACATTAAAATTAAATTAATTAAAACCTGAGCAGAGAGCACAGAGAGAACGTTATGAGAAAACCACAAAAACCCCACTCATCCCTTACCTTGGATGACAAAGGTGCATCAGAATTTCATTGGGAAGTCCTTGCAGATTTAGACTGACCCAAAATCCAAGGCTGAATTCCTGGATCTGCTGCTAAAGAACACTTCATAATCCAATAATCCCTGTGATGCTGAAATTCGGGATTTTCTTGTGACGTGGTGGCACCAGGTGTGACTTGGGCAGGCTGGGACAGCAGAATTTCTGTAGCTCTAAATAAAATCTTAAAGAAATATCTCTCCTGATATTCCCATGCTTTCATCTTGCTGAAATTTATTCTTGACTTTCCTGCAGTAATTTATAGCTTTTTTTTTAATAAAGAAGCAGCAACCCAAAGGGAGAGATTTGTTAGCCCATCCCTGATTTAATTGGTTACACTGAGGTTTTGCACTTCTACAGGTGGTGGAGGAAAAGTGAAAACAATGACAAATGAATAAATTCCAGCTGCACAAGAAGTATTTATTTCTCTGTTTACAGTTTCCAGTCACAGAAAATGTTGTGTCTATTGATCCTGACATTCTGTGTGCCAAGGATGAGTTATTCCATCCACTGCTCCACACCTGCCTGACAGAAAAAAAATATTTTAAAAGTGTTGCCTGGTCATCTTTTGAGGTTTAAAGGCCAGGTGATCTACTGCTCTGAGTTCTCATTAAAGGGTCTGGATGGCTCTTTGATGACACCCCAGGAAAGGGGAATATATGGCAATGCATCTGCCTGTCTTTATGTCTGCCTCAGTTCAACTGCAGGAAAAAAATCCCCACACCCAAAAAATATGGCCAGCAGAAAGAAAGTGTCACAGGATAGAATTAATTCCACCAAAGTTAGACACAGGTCCCAAAATTTGTGTGATTTTTCAGGTACTTGCAAGAATTTTTACCACAAACAAGAATATTATCTAAAATTATATAGGAAAAAAATGGAAGCTCTGAGCTTCATAAACTTTACCAGCATTTTTGCCTGATTTTACCCTAAGAAGGAGATTCAGGTTTTGGATAAACTCATAAATCTAAACTCTGTAGGTTAGAGCAAGAACTACACACATCTAAGAGAAATAAATGGTATTTTGCACACAGAAGGAATTGAGCAAAGTTTGCTTCCATTTGTTTTTAGAGTAGTTCATTAAGGTTATTAAACAGCACAACAGCACTGGGCCATCATTTTTATGCCATTAATGCACCAAAAATGGTGGAAGTTTACAGTGAATATAAATGAGTGGAAAATTTCTCATTTGGTCCAACAAAGTTCCCTGAATTGCACAAATGTCCATGATGGAGCTGGAATATTACAAATATGGAGTTCCTAATATGGAAGCCCAGGAAAGTGACACAGTAAATGACACACAATTTATAAAGTAAACAGTAGGGTTTTTTTCCCCCTAAGTTGTTTCTTTAACTTCATTGATTAGCAATTCATCATCCTATTTAAAATTCAATATTAACAAAATTGTAATGGATCAGCCTGACTCTGAAATCAATTCCATAGTCATGGCCATGGCCTGTTATGAAGTAATGGCAATGCTAATTTTATTCTGCCAAATGTAAATTGAGTGATTTATCACACCATTATACACTCACACCGCTCCCTCAATTGGTTTCAAAATAAAAGGAGGCAAAAAAAAAGAAAGATCAGGGTGACAACTCCTCATTTTTGAATTAAGCAGCAGAGAGTTAAGCCAGCCAATCCATATGAGATGCAACAGAGGATTTTAAGGAAGGAGTCAGAACCTGATCCTGCAGGTCACTGTGGCCTCGCTAATGGTCCCTGAGAATGGATAAGCCCTGAGAATGGTTGGGTTTGTGTCAGGTGAGAACCCAGCCCTCTATTTCTGCCACATTTCAGGAAGAGATTTAATAAATATAATGCAGGACTGAGAAACAGAAAAGATTCAGCTCTGTCCCTGATTCAAGGCAAACTTTCTGGCTCAGGTTGTTGCTTTGTGGCGAAAGAACATCCCACTAAGACATTTTGGGAATTATTTGAGATTTAATTAAGGAAACTTGCTGGACCTAAAGCAGGGCTGTTCACAGGGGTTGGCCTCACCATCCACAAATTAACAAATTTTAGAGCAAATGTTCCTCTCAGCAGCCCAACAGAACAAGCTAAACCAAGTGGAGCTGAGTTAGCAAACCCAAAACATCCCAAAATGGAGCCGGATGGGACCAAGGGGGTTTTGCCAAACTATTCAGGAAAACACAAACCACCATGGCCAGAGCAGGCAGGGATGGTGGTGGAGGTCAGCCCTGCCTAAATCCTTCACAAAACACAGATTTCCACTGGCTGGAATAGCAGGAAAACTTCTTTGGCTGTGAGCAGTGATCTGGGACTGGCGCTGCCACCACCCCCAGAACAACACCAGCTGTCCTAAATAAAGTGCTTGGCCTGAATTAACTTCTAAAAAAAAAAAAAAAAAAACCCAAAATATTCTGTTTACAAAGCACAAAAATGCCCCAAGTTTCAGCCATCCCTAATTGCTGTTGTGAATCATCTTTTCCAGGCTTTTTTTGTATTCTCTAAATCTGTCTCTTACCCCTACTTATTGCATATCTAATTTACTGTGAACAGAATAAGCAAATAATATTACAGCTGCTAAAGGAGCTGGGATTCCTGAAAAAGTCCAGCCATTAATGTTTTGTATTAGGGAGCTTTTAAGGGGTTTGACTGCTGGCATTATGCAAAGTAAAGTCATTTTAGTCACTGCTTTGGTGGCTGCCACATTTTCACAGGGACGTGCTACACAGCCTGGGGCATCTTCAAATAATGATAAAAAAGGTCAAAATTAAAGTTATTTGAGTTATATTATGTAAGAATCACTCTAAGCCTAGCCCAAATGATAATATGTATTAAACTTAAGTAAGAGCCTGGATTCTTGACAGAAGCCTCGGGGATTGATGTGATGCTGTGACAAATAAGCAGAAGGACAATTGTTTAAAAAGCTGCATGAATGACTTCCTTGATTATAATGTTGGCCCTCTGTAACCTCGTGTTTGTTTCACCTTTTTTTTCCCCTCTAATTATTCCTGGTAGAAGGAAATGCCTGAACCAAGTCCAGGATAATTTTTGAACCCAATTTTTACATATTTGAACCACAACCAAGTGCACAGGGTGGCAAAGAATGAGTAGGTATTCCTAGAAAACTTTGGAAAGTGAATATACTCAGTACAATTGCAAGACCTTTGTTGAAGGCTGGAACTTTTTTTTTTTTTTTTTTTCATTTCAGTAAGCTGAAAATAAGAAAGATGAGAATGAAATACAGTCTGCCCTTGAAAAATGCAGGAAAGGACATCAAAAAGGAGCAAAGGAGGAGTACAGGATCCCAAGCTAAGGTGGGAATAAAAATAAAAATAAAGGAAAAGGAAAAGGAAAAGGAAAAGGAAAAGGAAAAGGAAAAGGAAAAGGAAAAGGAAAAGGAAAAGGAAAAGGAAAAGGAAAGGAAAGGAAAGGAAAGGAAAGGAAAGGAAAGGAAAGGAAAGGAAAGGAAAGGAAAGGAAAGGAAAGGAAAGGAAAGGAAAGGAAAGGAAAGGAAAGGAAAGGAAAGGAAAAAGGAAAGGAGAGGAGAAAGGAGAAGAGAAAGGAGAGGAGAAAGGAAAGGAGAAAGGAAAGGAGAAAAGAAGGAAAAATGCTATTAATTGTGAGCTGTTCTGGGAAGCAGGATGGAAATATCAAGCTGAAGGTAAACATCCCCTTTAGCTGGTTTGATAACACACACCTGCTGTCCCAAAGTGCAGCACAAGACCAAGAAAACATCTGTATGATGAATTTTCTGCTCACTGATGCACTGAACATAAACCTTTACATAATACCTGGAGTCTTTTCCTTGATTTCCATGGGTCTGAGCTCCTCATTTCCTTCCATCCCATCCTGCTAGTGCAGGAAGTGCTCTGAATTGCTGAACTATTTAAAATGTTACCTTTCTGCCAGGCAGAGTGGACAGGACTGGATTGCAGCAGGACAGATTTGCTGTTGATCATCTTCTTTTCTCCCAGCAGCATTTCAGTGTGATGGCAAAACTCAGTGTGAGCAAAATGGATTAACTGGAGCAGTTCTGCAACTGAGGCAAAAAGCCTGTCAGAAAAAAAAATAGATTTTATTTTTTGCCAAATACTTAGAATTTCACTGAAGCAAAGGGTGAAGCTGAAGTTACTTCTCCCAGTGCATTCAGAGAACCTTTTGAAGGGCTAACACAGTGTGCTGTGTGTCTGATGAAATCCTCCCAAAGCTGTGAAAAAGCAGCCTTTAACAATTTCCAGTGAACTTCTACAGAGGCTGGAGCCAATCACTCACAGGGCTTGGAATGTGGAGTTTTATGTGCCATAAACACCCAAGGATCACACACTTCAGCCAGGAACGCCAGCACTGCCTCATCCTGAATTAGAAAACAAACAGGGAAATAGAAGGAAAGCAAGAGAGTGAATTGTGAAGCAGAGATGGTGATCCAAATATCCAGCACTGAAGGGATGAACAGAGAAAGGAGGAGAGACTCTGAGTGTCTGACAGAGCTCAAACAGCACAAACAGTGGCGTGGAGGAGCAGAAATCTCAATAATGGGTGTAGATCATGGGGATGCCAACCATGCCAGGGTGACAACCCCAAAGAGATTCACTGCCCTGCCAGCTGTCCCTAACTGGGGGATCTGGTGATAACTCACATCACAATGAGCCCAGGGAGAATTTTTGGGAGGAAAAGACACAAACCACAGAGCTCTGGGGAAGAAAAAGCCACAATGCTCTAAGAGCATGAAGCAGATCCTGGAATTCCAGTGCTCTGCAGGCTGGACAGGGTCTCTGGCACTCCTGAATCCAGCAGGATGTGAGGGTGGATTTTCCCTCCCGTTAAAGGAGCCCATGGGCAGGTGGAGCTCAGTGAGCCCATCCATGGAGACTGCCTGGAACTCCCTGGGAATGTGGGAATTCCATGGGAATGTGGGAATGTGGGGAATGTGGGGAATGTGGGGAATGTGGGAATTCCATGGGAATGTGGGAATATGGGGAATGTGGGAATGTGGGAATTCCATGGGAATGTGGGAATGTGGGGAATGTGGGAATGTGGGAATTCCATGGGAATGTGGGAATATGGGGAATGTGGGAATGTGGGAATTCCATGTGAATATGGGGAATGTGGGAATGTGGGAATTCCATGGGAATGTGGGGAATGTGGGAATTCCATGGGAATATGGAAATGTGGGAATGTGGGAATTCCATGGGAATGTGGGAATATGGGGAATGTGGGAATGTGGGAATTCCATGGGAATGTGGGGAATGCTGCATGTGCTCTCAGCACCATGCAGAGGATGCCAGCAGTCCTGCTTGGAGAATGCTCTTTTCTTTTCTCCTTTGATTTTTTTTCCCCTACTCACCAATATTCAGCAGAACTCTATTTTTTTTTTTTTCTTTCCTTTTCTTCCAGAGGGAAAACACTCTAAATGTCATGTAGTGCACCTGTTTTCCTGCTCCAGCAAACATTCATCCATCCCCTACCATTCCAGACGCTGGCACTAAGGCATCACATTCATTTCCTACAAGGGATTATCTCCTCATAAAGCCCCACTGCTGCTGCACTAACAGGGAACACTGAAGGTACAAGTGCTGCATTAATACTTTACCATCAGCCAGCTTTGATCCTCCGTGGCTGCAGCTCACCAAAGCCAATTAATTCCTGCTGAATCCCTGCCTATGGGCTAAAAACACCTAAGCACAAGATTAATGCACTCTGCCTGCTTCCCCTGGGAGGTACCTGCAGACAGGAGCCAGTTTTAAACTAAAGCATCTCCTGGGAGCTGGAAAGGCCCTGCTTTCCCTCTGGGCTGTTTAGCCAGGGATTTTTTATGGCACCCAAATGGGTTTTCTGTCAGGGATGGAGCTCCTGCTGACACTGTTGTGCCACCACACACTTGCACTTCATTCAGGGCTGGTGGAATTATGGCACAGCTGTGCTGGGCAGGCACACAAATCTGGGAATGTGGCTGAACGTTTGTCCCAGCACACCTGGAAAAGCCTGGTGGGAGCTGTGAGAGTGCAGGGCACATTCTGCTCCTCAGCTTTGCACATATTCGTAACCTTCCCAGGGTGCTGGGATTCACATTTGGCCTTTAATTCCCTGGAACTGGGCTGGCACACCCCATTTCTATTTAATCCACCAACTCCTGGACGTTGATGTGTGTCACAGACATCTTTTATGGAAAATCCTTGCCTTAGGATTTTTCCTCCTGAGAAGCTGGGAGGCCTCAGGAACAAAATGTAAACAATGGTTATCTGCTGCTGTGGAATGCAACAGGTGCATCTGGGATTGGGCTCATGTGGTTGTTTCTGATTAATGGCCAATCACAGCTGGCTCGGACAGAGAGCCGAGCCACAAACCTTTGTTATCATTCTTTCCTTTTCTATTCTTAGCCAGCCTTCTGATGAAATCCTTTCTTCTATTTTTTAGTATAGTTTTAATGTAATATATATCATAAAATAATAAATCAGCCTCCTGAAACATGGAGTCAGATCCTCATCTCTTCCCTCATCCTGGGACCCCTGTGAACACCGTCACAGTTGTGTGCCAGAAAATCAAATGTAAATGCAAAGGGATGTGTAATCTGTGAGAGCTAACGAAAATGATCAAGTGACACACATTACCATGGGAAGTACCTAAATCAAAGAGGATTCCTTCCACTTGAGCAGAGATGAGCACTCTGCGCTGGATTGAAAAGATCCAGCAGTCCCAGAAAAGCTCTGGTAATGAATTTCCAGGGGGATATTGAAATAAGCCAGCTCAGCCCAGGGTTCTTTTTATTTGTTTCATTCATTATTTTGTTTACCAACACTAAAACCCTCTGCACTGCAAGGTGACCATGAAGAAATCAGATTAATGGAGAAAACGAAGGGAAACCAGTCCCTCTGCTTACCTGGGAGATGAACAGGATTCTTCTTTTTTAACCAAGTTCCTTGAGTTAAAATGAGACTCAGAAATCTGAAAAGCACTTCTCTGGTATTAAACATCCCCATCTTGAATCTGGCATCTAATTCAGAGGCAGACTTCTTCAAAGGTTATCCATGTGTTATTTTACAGCTTTTTATTAGTGGTTGCAGCAACTTGCTGAAGAGTGAAGCTGAAAAACAAGCCAGGCACCCTAAAGGCTGAGAAAAGAGAATTAAGAAAAATGTAATATGCACTTCAAAAAGCCACAATCTCACAGGTTTGGGGATGGGTTTGTGCAGGGGTGGAGGAAAGGGGCTGCGGGTCACAGGAGCAGGCAGCAGATCTGACTGGGCACATCCTCCAAATCCCAAATTGCCTGAACTCAAATGATGAGTGATTTGTCCTTCATTAAAAAAAAAAAAATAAATTACTGTTCATTGGAATATCTGAGTTTCAAGATTCCCTCAGAAATTACTTTCACAGGCTGTGAAAATGCTGCAGAAAACAGAGCTCTGTCTCTTTTTGGCTTTTCCAGCCAGCTGTACGTGCTGAGATTTGGGCTCCTCTGTCCTGATACAACTTGAGACCTGCATTTTGAACAAAGCCCTCAGCACCCCAACGTTAAATGTGAGATAAAGGGCTGTAATACACCCACTGCCTTTTTACTGAGTGCTTGCAGTTGCAGCACAATCCTACATAATAAAACTTCCGCCCAAGTTTTTATTGTCTTTTTTTCCCCTCAAATGGCATGACAACTGGAATCGCTCCATAAATGCACAAGCCTGAAAACGCTTTCTTAATCTCAATTTAGGATTCCTGAAAAGACTTAAAAAGGATTTTCAGGTGGTCTGTGGCCATTATAACTGCACTAAAACAATAGAGCAGCACTGAGTTACATCCTCTGATTTAGAGACAGGAACTTCCCAAAATTATCATTAATAAACTGATGGAAAAGTTATGAAATTGTCACTAATGTACTTTATGTATATCTTAGAACCTGATTCCCCCCAAATTTGTGAGGGTTATGGACACTAGATCCAAATTCAACCATACTTACAATTTTGCAGCTGTAAATCTTTTTCCTCCTTCTTTATCCCTTTTTATTCCCAGCTGAAATGCACCTGTGCTGATAGAACTGAAGGATAATCAGAAAGAGAGCAATAAATACTTTATAAGTCTGATTAAAGGTATTGATTTGGGAATTCTGAAAATGACTCTGTAGCTCAGTGGGATAACTCAGAGAGGGATCCTCAGCTGAAGAGGAAAATAATCCACTAAAATCCACCTGGGGGAGGATCCATGTGTTCGCTACAGATAAAATCACACCCAAAAAAAGAATTTCTGCTCTTTGCACTCCAGATGAGCAATTTATAGGGAAGCCCATAAGGAGATGCTTTCCCCATAAATTTATGGAGCCAAACCCACAAACCTCTAAGAGCAGCAAGGATGTCACTGAGGGGCAGAAGTTCCATTCAGGTGTTTTTAAAACTTGCTGAAGTTTCAAGCACAGGTGTTTTTGAATATGCCAGCTGGGAAAATCCATATGATCAGAGCGTAATTTTAAGGATATTGCTCTGCCTGTCTGCTGTAATCAGGGGTTTCTCTGAGGAGCTCATCTCCTCTGTATCACCCAAGAGCTCGTTAATAATTACTGATTTATAAGGTATCATATTTCTGCTCAATAATGCTAATTTTATGGATTCCTGAACAGCTTCTTGAGTAATGTCATTATTTAATGTCAAAGGAGTGGGGAGTTCAAATAAAGCAGCTGCATGTTTTCTCTGTTTTGCATTCTGCCTCCAGGGGAGAATTCAAAAGAAAAAAATCAAGAAATTTGGCATAAATCACATCATCAGGATGGATTTACCAATCACACAGAACTGAATTATACCTCTTATTAACCAACAAACTCAATATTTAATATAAAGGCAACCTAAAGGAGATAATTACTTTTGCAATATGAGCAGAAGATGTAGCATGCAAAGGTTCAAACTGTCAGAAAAAGAATGTTTTGTAGAAAGCCTTTCATGAATCCTCCCCTGTCTGGAGTAAATTGGACCTCTCTGATTAACTCTGACATGTGAAGGGCTTGCAAATAATTCAATTAATTCAAAAATTATTTTCATGGGAAAGAAATGCATTGCTCTGCCGCTTAACTAATAATGAAGTCAGTGTGGTGCAACATTTAAACCCAGGAAGAATTCTGCTGGAAGGACCCAACAGCACAGGAAGAGTATTTTTTGTCAGCATTTCACTTTGCAGCCAGATCTTGCAGAACTTGTTGGGATTTGGGCAGAAAATTCCAGTTGCACACCGAGCAGCCTGCTGGGTTTTAATGGCAGATTATTTTAATGGCAGATTATTTTAATGGCAGATTATTTTAATGGTAGATTATTTTAATGGTAGGTTATTTTACCCCATGAAAATCAATGCAGAATAAACCACTTTTTCTTCTTTCTGTGAGTTTCTCTTTGCGTCCCTCAGCAGAATTCCCTCAGATTGTGAAGCTCCAGGTGTGACCATGGCCCTGCTTTCTGCCCAGTGTTTGTGCCATGTCCCAGCCCCACTGTGTTCTGTGGCTTTTTCTATTCTGCATTTCCCCTTTTTCTTTAAATCACATGGGATTCAATGTAATTGTAAGGAGTTTTTAATTTCCCATATACATCAGCTATTATATATCACATATTTTCACATGTTGTTATTTCTGATTGTGACACTGCACACACTGTCACCCCCAGCAGGAAGATTTTGAGTGGATCTGCACTCAAGGTGTTGTCCAGAATGAAATTCTTCTCCTTTTTTTCTTTTTCTTTTTCTTTTTTTTTTTTTCCTTTTGGGAGTCTAAAGTTCTGTCCACATTTAATTACAAAAATGCCATTGTGAGAACAGAATTGCAAGAAATTGCTGAATCACGAACGGGGTCAAACCCTGCAATCTCCATCCAAAACCACTCCCAGTGATATTTTCACCTCAGTGACTCCCTGGTTTGAGCCCACACCTCGGATTTCACCTGAAATTCCATTCAAAACATAACTTGGAGTGCACCAGGATCTCACAACCCTCTATTTGAGCCAAAAAGGGATGAGATTTACCCCAGCTGTGGTTTCTGCTGCAGGGTTAAAACCCCTTCCAGTTTGCAGAGCTTCTCCCTCAGAACCACATTCCCAGCAGTAAATGTGCCCTGATCTCAGCTTAACACACCAAAGCTGCTCAGGAGTCAAACTCTCCTTTGTTATTATTGCACATTTTATGTGCAGTAATTAAAGGTAACAAATCCTCCCCAGGCCGCCTTGACCCTCCCCTCCTGCCCTGGGCTGATGTGAGAAAGAGCAAACGGATTGAAAGGAGTGAGATGGACTCACACACTTGGCTGGTTGCTACCTCAGTGCAATCCCCCCAGTTCTGTAATTTCTGCCCAAGAAACTCCTGCAATGAGATCACAGCAGAGCTGAAGGTCACTCCTGGGCTGTGTCATCCCCAGGAAAATTCGATGTATGCTCGCACTGTACTTACCTGCAGTGAGTGTTGTGCAGCAAATGGGATAAAGCAGAGGTGGGCAGTGGGCAGAGAGATAAAACTGAGAGTGAAGTGTTGGCTTGGGAGGGTTCATGGCAGGGAAAATCTCAGCAGGCTGCACGAGGCAGACCTGGGATGCTGGGGATGGGTAAACTCACCTGAACTCATAATTTTTTTAAGAGTCAGTTGTGTTTAAGTAGATTTTTTTTTGGTAGAAAATGAATTGTTGCACATAAACACGTAAACAAAAATTAGCAAAGATAAGGAGCCCCCAGCCCTACAGAAAATCACAAGGCACTGACAAGAGGTAATGATTTTTTAGCTGAAAATCAAACCAGGCTGCACGAGGCAGACCTGGGATGCTGGGGATGGGTAAACTCACCTGAACTCATTTTTTCTTAGGAGTCAGCTGTGTTTAAGTAGATTTTTTTTTGGTAGAAAATGAACTCTTGCATATAAACACATATGTCACAAAAATTGGCAAGGATAAAGAGCCCCCAGCCCTACAGAAAGTCACAAGGCACTGACCAGAGATAATGATGTTTTAACTGAGGGCTCCATGTCAGCCTTCCAGGCAGGCACAGGGTTTCAAGCCTGCTGTAGGAAGCAGAGAATTCCAAATACCTCAGCAAATGCCCGCTAAAAATCAGGCTTTACTGGGAAATGTGCACTAAACATTAAACAGCAATGGATTTTCTATGTAATCAAATTGTTCTCCTATTAATACTTTTCATGAAACACATTTTACACTGAATCCCATTAGCTCTCCTTTTTGCAATTCATTTTTTCACATAACCCTTCTCCTCCCCTTGCAGAAAAAGCAGGGAAATATCAGAATTACAAATTCCATTTTTGTTTCCATCAGCTCATTATATAAATTATTCAGAACTCTTTTATAAAGTGGGGATTTCAGCTTCCTTTACAAGAAATAAGGAGAAAAGACAGTCCTAAAACAAAACAAAACAAGCTAAAAAACCCCTCAAACATTTGATGCAACTTTAATTATATTTTCCATTAAAATGCAGCTTGTTCACCAGTTTATAATCTCAAAAAATTTCCTTTATACAATAGATGTTACTCAGAATATTTTCTACACTTACCATAATCACCGTTCCAAGCCTCCTAGCTCTCCCTCCACTAAGAAAAGAGGAAAGGAAACAACAAAGGAGCAATTCCCAAGGCACAATATTTCTTTCGGGTTTGAACTCTCCATTTTCACATCCATATCCAACAATAACCATCTTCTGCCACCTCCAAGCTCCCTTTTACAGCAAAATCTCCTCACCCTATTCAAGCCAGAATCCACCACCTTGCACGTTGCCAAATGAGAGATTTTAATCAAGGAATTCCAACCTGTGGCATATTTCTTAACCAGAAATTATTTCTAGTTCCTATTTTGAAAATAATCAAAGTGTTTACATCAAAACCAATGTTCTTCTGAGGGCAAAATTTCATAGGAAGCACCAGGAAAAGTTTGGGAGAACTTTAACTTTTTTATCAATATTTATTTGCTGTAGTGAAATTCAAATGCTGTGTTAGCAGCCAGTGGTTGTTCGGCAATCCAGGAAAAATTAATTCACTTTTTTTTAGATGGAGATCTGCACCATGCCAATAAAAAACACAGGTTTTCTTTTTCTTGATAAGTGTCTACCACTTACTGAAAGGAAACACAGACAAAGGATGTTATGGTGAATTAGAAAATCCTTTTGGATTGCTCAGGGTCAGACAGGTTTTGGGGTTTTCCTACTGGAATAAAACCAAAGTTTAGCTGCATTCACAGTCACTGATATTGATTTTAGGGCCCAGCAGAAAACCACACAGGGATGTTCATCCCTGCCTTGCCCTAAGGATGGGGGAAGATGGAAACTTGTGGTAAAGTCACCACAAAACAGCAAATTTGACAATTCTCAGATGTAAGAGATGAAATAGTACAGAAAATCAATGAGCTTTGTTCCAAGGAAACAAATGTCAACAGGAAATCACCAGACAAGATTCTAGCAGAAAGAGAAATAATGGAATGAGTGCCTGGAACAGGGAAAGAGGAGGAACAGGGAGAGGAACAGAGGGATGACATTTAAAGGGAAAATCAACAGACAAGATGTAGCTGAGGGCTTTTCCTGACTCCATTTCCTGGTGTTCAGTGCAAATTCTGCTTTTCAGCTGTAATTCAGCAATGCAGAAAGTGGTGTTCACTGTGAGACACAAACCTCGAGGGAGAATCTGATTTAATTTCTGTATTAAATGTGTTAATTCTCACCTAAGGACCAGGTTTGCTGGGAGATCTCCAGATCAGTGCAAGGTCTGGAGAGCCAAGCAGAGCCTGAAATTCTGGGCCAAAATGGGACATTACAGCACACCACAACACTGGGGCAAAAAGGAGGCAGAGCAAGAGCTGGGAAAGGAGTGTGACAAGAAAAGGCAAAACTCTGGAAATTCAGAAATCAGTGAACACCCAGCACACACCAGCAATGTCACCCACATCAAAGGAGAACATGTTTCCTTCTGAAGATGAGAAAGGGAAGTCAAGAAATCCTAATTCTCATCTGGAACATCAAACAATAACCTGATTTCCTTTAGATAAAACTGTGTAAACATCTGGATTGTTAATTATGAAGCAGATGACAGCTGACAGCAGATGTCAATTGTGCATTTAGGGAGCATTCCATTGATTGAAAACCACTTGTCTTATCTCCCCAAATAAAAGACACATGAAACAGATTCTAGCAGCATTGCAGGGGAACGAGGCAAGTTTAAAACTCTGTATCCAGCAGTGGGTTTTTATGAGCTATCACATTAAACTGCTCATATACATCCAGCCCAAAATTAATAATGGAAACACGCCTGAATCCTTTCAGTCAACATCACTCTGTGCTTCAAGGGAATATGATAAAAGCTGTCAACAGAATTATATAAAGGAGTCAGGATTAGTGGTGTCTCTTTGGAAACTGATAGCAAAGTTTCCACTGAACAAAGTTTTGTTGCTGATACTTTCTGTCCATTCTTGTTCAGCTTTTCAGAAGCATAACAATGGGTGAACATCCAAATATACTATTTGCTCTTTGATAATTATTTATTATCATGTGTTTATTGGAGGAAGAATCAAAAAGCAAATAATATATTTGAATTTACATTATATATTATATATTACATATTATATATACTATATATTATATATTACATATTATATATACTATATATTATATTTTATATATTATATATTATATATTATATATTATATATTGTATATTATATATTATATATTATGTATTATATTTTATATATTATATTTTATATATTATATATTATACTTTATTTGTGATAATAAATAATTATTTAATAATCAATAATAAATTACTCCAATAAACAATCATGCTTGGTGATTTTTTTTTTAATATCCTTTTACTTGGTTTTGCACTTATTGACTTGGTTTTAAGGGCATGAATTGTGCTGTTTGACAACCTCAGAAGCTGAAATATTTGATAGTTGTTATTCATGACTCTGAATTTCAATAATCTGTGGCACCTCCTTGTCCTTTAAAATATTGGCAACACTCTGTGGTTTTTATTAAAATATCTGGGCTGCTTCTTTTTAATTTGTCAGACAAGGGGTGGCACAGGTGGCAATGCAGAACAGGAGGATTCATCTGAAACAGAAATAAACCCCAAGGACATTGCCCTGCTGTCTGTTTATATTCAAATCCTCCTGACTTTTGTGAGAATCTTGAGCAGCAGCCCAGGTTCCTTTCACCTTTCCAACAGGTAAACAGTCATTTTCATCTGCTCTGATAAATTCCCATCATTTCATTCCCACCTTGCTCAGGGATACCTGGAAGAAGTAAAAATGTCCACTCTGACCTAATAAATCAGCACATCCCAAATAAGCTTGGGACACCAAGAGCAACCAGAGCTGAGCAGAGAGCGGCCAAAGACAAGACCCAAAACAATAATTACTGCTTTGGAAAGCGGAAAATCCAGCAGAAAAGCAGGTTTTTCAGGTAAATAAACACGTCCAGATTGACTTGGAAGCATTTGCAGCTGGGGCAGAGGAGTCATCACCGGAGCGCAAATAAATGAGAGTTCTCAGAATTAATATAAAGCCTCGTCTCATCTTGCAGCCTGGGAAAAACTAATCAAATCAAATAATTTATTCAAGGAAGAGCAACTGGAGGACAGCTGTCATCTCAATTAAATGGGCTCCTCTTGCCAGTCATGCCACATCACTCCTCCCGACCCCAATCCATCCATTGGTGGGGTTTTGTGTTAGACACACTCCTCAGAGGTAATTCTGCCTTCTGACCCCAGCTCTGCCCTCTGGGAATTCAGATTTGTCTCATCAAACTCTGTTTCTTGTCTAACCAGCTGAGAACTCCCAGTCAAACCTGGTAATCTTTAAGGAGCCCTCAACAATTTTTTTATACCTTCTTTTGACCTTTAATTTCTTTTTTTTTAACTTAGAAATGAAAAGTAATTTCATAAAGGTGCAAAATGAAAGGACGTGGTTGAGAATTTGAAAAGTTTATCATGTAATAGAGGAATTCTAATAAAGGATTTGTCATGGTAAAAAAATAAAATCCCATTTGATCGCACAGTTCTTCTGTAATTATTCAGTCTTTTGTTCACTTTGGTAAATGAATTTTTTAGTATCACAAAAATCATAGAATATCCTGAGTGGGAAGGGACCCACAAGGGTTACTCAAGTCCAAATTCCTTTGTTATCATGCAGAATCCACATTACTCTGAGTGTGGTAAAATACACAACATTTTCAGTATATTTAATCCTACCTGCTTTAGCTCGATGTACTTAAATGAACATCCCACAATTTCTGCCAGAGAAAGTTGTGACATTCTTCCTTGTCTGTTTCCAAGAATTTCCTCTGGGACATGGCAATTGTGAAATCTGTTGAAAGGAATAAGGGAAATATGAGAAGAGCTCATCATGGGGATGATTTAAAACATTCCCTTCACAAGATGTGTCTGGGACATGGAGATAATGAAATCACACATCCTGATGAAACATCATGGAAGAATAAAACATTTTATTGAATGTGATGAAAGTAATGTGAGATGTTAAAGTTTAAAACTCTCCCACACTGTAATTTGTAAGATTTTATGGCCAATATCCATGCAAGGCATTGCTACAATAATCACTTAATTCCTGACTCCACAGAAATTAACTCCACAATCCAATGGCAAAGAGCAGAATTATTTTAATATTTTAGCAGTTAGAGGATAGAGTGTCTTATTTAAATACAGATGCACTTTGAACTACCTGCTCTTTCATAATTTGGCTGGAAATTAGAATAATTGTACTGCACATTATTATTTTTCAACAGTTATATCTCATATCCTTATGCAGAGATAGGGATATGTTCCAGCCAGGGAAAACAACTTATCAGAAGTGCACAAAAAATAAGATCTCTTTCCAATTAGACAACTAATAAAAGTAGCTTAATAATCCTTTGGAGGAAAAAAGACACTGATATCTTCTAAAGTTCAAATTTAAGACTTCATTTATGTACAATTTTCTAAGCAGAAATAGAAAAGAAAGGGATGTATCCTAGATAAAAATAGAAAGGGATAGGCATAGCCATTGGTTTTTACTGGGTGTGCAAAGGCAGAATAGAAAGAAGAAAAAAATTGTGGTTGAATTATGATTATTATCTGGTAAAAGAAATGCATTATTTTTTCCCATCTCTAAAAAAAAAAATTAAACACTGAGGAGCAGTTTTTAATATCAGCAACCATGATACATCTCCATAGGCAACATTGTATTATTAAAGAAATTCTGAAGCGTTTATTCTGGAGATACAGGGGTATATTTCCTTTCACTTCCATCACACTTTTCATCTGAATTTTGTCACATGAGAGGTGCCTGCTGCCATCAGCCCTGAAATGACCAAACCTCATTTTCAAACCAACGAACTGGAAGGTAAAGACTGAGGGCTTTGTAAAAGAGACTTCAAGAAAGGAAACACAATAAAAAGAGATAGTGTCAAACCTACCAGAGCCCCAACTCTAAATTTGCAGAATTTCTGGTTTGGGCGATTTCTGGGAATTTCTTCTCAATATTTATTTAATAATTACAGTCACCTCCTCCTGTTGCTCTGTAGCATCCTATTTTTAGCACTTGCTTCCCAAGAGATTCCTTGCTAGATCCACATAGTTTCCCCTTTTTCTGTTTACCCTGTTACCTTTCTACACATTCCTTGATTTTAGCAATGTGATTCTTTCCTGTTACTGTTCAACAGCTCCAACATTTTCTGACATTTCACAGAATTTACCTCATTTTGCTGCTTTGGGCAATTTTCCTGTAGCACAGCTGAAGTCTTACACTTAAGGCAAAGAAAGTTCTACTTAAGGGGAAAAAAGTCCCTTTTGATTTCAGGCAGAATCAGATCAAATATCCCTCATACTGATCATAGTCCCTAACTGATCAACAGAGAAAAAATGTTTTGGAATAAAGGTGCTTCTCTCCAAATAAAAGCACTCCAGAATTCCTTGTTTACTGCATCTCTTCAGTGGCTTTACTGAATTTGTTGCAGGTTGGCATTTTGTATTTTCACAAAAGGCCAACACTTTCTGCACCAGCATTTGGAAGATCAGTAATTCTGGGCTTGAAATTTGGCTTTTAAGTAAAATATGGAAAAGCATGGCTTGAGGCAGAAAGGAAAGAATAAAGATAAAACATTTGATTGTTCTAAAAATTCATTGTTCAGGTGTGTTTACAATGCCTGAGCCAGGTGTTATCAGAATGCTGCATGTACCATCTACTTCCAGTGTGTTCAATAGGAGCTTTTAATCTCAAAAACCTCAGAAGTTACTTAAAACTTGACAAATTAGGTTATTGCAAAGCAACTTTAATATCAAGCAAGGTTTTCCCCACATTTTTTTCTGTACACAGTAAGGTTTTTGGACATATCTGTGTTTTCTGCCATCATAGAGATGTGAAATGAATTGAGTTTAGAGATATTTTGTGTATTTTTCAACTCACTGTGAGTCCTTGAAAAGTACTTTTCTAAGGGAAAATAAAAAAAAAAGCTCCAAGAAAAAGCTGTTCAGGTGTTAAGTCACCTACTGAAGCCTAAGGAAATAAAAGAAATCATCCTGCTGAATGTTTCCTCTGGCTGAAGTAACCTTCATTCTGGCTGGGAAAGGTTAAACATTGACACACCAGGTACTTTTCAGGAGCAAATTAAGAGAACTGGGAAATCACACGAAGCAAATCACAGGGGTAATTAGGCCAGAGCAATTTTCTGGATCTGTGCAGTGTAAAACACATCTTTTTAATGTCTGACTCCCTGTTCCACGCCAGTGGGAATCAGCACTCGTACAGGATCACAGCCAAGTTAAAGGCACCCTGAGTCCCCCCTTGGAGTTCCCTCTCCAAGTCTGTGCCCTGCAGACTTTTGACTTCTGGAGGGTTCTCTGGGTTTGATTTTTAGCAGGTTTCCAGGCCACACTTTTTAGCTAAAACGCAGAAAATCTGATGGTGCCTTGTTGGCCTCAATGGGAATCTCCCTGGCAAGGGACACCAGGTAAGGATGCCACAGTCCCCACCATCAAGCCCCAGAGCAAGGAGAGGAGGTGCCATTGCCATGGAAATAAGCAATAAATCACCTTCAGGGTTTGCATGGTTTGCTATTTGCATTTGTGTGTTAAACTCCCCAGTGGGATGGGCAGGGAATTTTGTCAGGATTTATCTGCCAGAGTCAAAGTCATTATCCACTCTGAAGCCTGTTCCTGTTTGTTCCAGTGATAGGAACACCAGGGAATTCTGTTTCAAATTCCTAGCTGATTCTGACCTGTTAGTTTGATAAAAAAAAAAAATTAAGCTGCTTTTGTCTGTCCTGGAAAAAAATATTCCTTAGGTTTTGGAGGACATGCTCTCAGCTGGTTGCAATATCAAATAATCCTGGCATGGCACCTCTGCTTTCCAATGGAAGCCATGAATGACCAGAAACAAATTATCTGGAGGCATAATTTTGTGAACTGACTTGCCTGAAGTTTTAAAACAGATTAACTTTTCACACAGTAGTGATGACTCCAAATTTAACACACATTAACAATCTTATTTAATCAGCAGATTGGCAAAGACATCTTAGGCTTCTCCTGGACTCTACAAGAAACAGATCCAGACAAAATTAGAGCACAAACATCCTGTTAGCACTCAGGATTTGGAAATTTTAATACTTTTCCTTCTCCAGGGTCTCAGATTATTCACTGGAATAGATTTTCTTGTACATCAAACCAGGTGGGTCACTGCAGTTGTACTTTGGGGATTTGTAGAAGGCAAAGAGCTTTGATAAATCAAACATGTATTTACACATGACCTGGTGCATTTCCTTTACTTATGATAAGGGAATGCTTTTTCTTATGAATTCACCTTGCCCTTCAGAAATATTTCTCTTTTTGCCAGGGTGATAAAATGGTGTTATCAGTGTTTTAATAAAATTGCATTCTGCCAGGGTGAGCAGTGACAAAAGGAACCAGAACCTGTGGTGATCGGGTAGATCTTCCTGACACCCAGGTGGGAGTGCACAAAGCATCCAATCCAGGTTTCTATTTAAAGATAACATTTATCACCGTGGCCAAGCATTGTCAAGAACATTTTGCAAAATACCCAGGAAATAAAGTGGCACAAGCGAGGCTCAGTAAATCTGGCTGTGAACTAAGAGAATATAACGGGTGCTTACCCTGTTATTGGGTTTTTCCCCTTTATTTATTTCCTTGGCACCAATTATTGGCCACCATTAGGGATGAAATACTGGAGAACTGGAGCCTTTGGTGTGCCCCAGAACACACAGCACACAAATAAATGTAATGTCCACACAGGGTGAAGCTGAAGGCAGGAGGAGGTGAGGATTCTTCTCTTTTATGGCTTCTCACTGTGGAGAGAAGAAAAATGAAATGACCTTTGTGAAGGAAATGAGGAAGGATCCTCACAGCACAGTAAAACCACAGTGTCTGATTATCTTAAACCAATTGCAGCATTGGAAACTCCATCAAAACCCCCTATTATGAATTTTTTTAATATTGGGAATTGCTGCAAATTAATTTCTCCAGTGGCTGCCAGAATCATCCAAACCCATCCAACAGTGCTACAGTTGTAAGAAACTATTTGGAAAAATGTTTTGCTGATTTTAGCTTGTTAACACTCACCAAATCTGATCTGTCAAATTCAAGCTGTTCTGAGTTCTGGAACAAAGAGATGAGAGAAGGAAATTGTTGTACAATGGAGAAGAGAAACCCAAACCTGGTAAATAATCAAAGAAAGGAAAGTGACTAAAACCATGACTTTCTATAATTGTATTTTTCCTTTTGACTGACTAGGGATAAAAGATAAAAACTATGTGATTTATACCTTAGAAAAAGAATTTATCTTTATTTACACAATAAAACTAACAGGAACCAGGAGAGCAAATTGATGTCACCAAATGGTTTTTGTCCAGATCAAGTTGAAAAGGAAGGAGGAGGACTGGCAGGAAACTTTGTTCTTTGAGTTTCTGCTCTTCTTGGCCAATGTAGGTTTGCTGATCTTTGTGTTGTTATTTCTGGTGCTGTGAAGTCATTTAAATATGATGGCATTTCTCATCTTTTCAGCTGGGGAGGATTCGTTTGACAGGCTCAGATGGCTGTAGATGGATGTATAGGAACTGATATATTTTCACCATAATCCAGAGTATCTGAAAGTCCAGTTCAGTAGCCCAGAATTAGTTTAGTGACATTTAAAATCCAATTATCCTCCTAATCCATATAATCCAGCTCTTATATTACTGATCAATCTCTACCTTTGTCTTGTCTGTAGCATATATTCCATCCTAGAAATCCAAAGGTTGGTTGACTTTCTTTAATTTGAGTGCATATAACATGTACATATTTATTTTGTTTCAGTTAGTGCATTATTTCTCCTTCAGTTTGATTCACAACACGAAAATTAGTATTTGCTACTTCTATTTACTGTCAACATTATCAGTAAATAATAAATGTTGCTGTAGTAAAAGCTGTGACTGCTTTCCACACAGATCACCTTTTTAACTAAAAACAAAGTCTTTGATCTTCAATGATATTATAGAGTGTTCACAGAGCTTTTCCAGCCAAGAGCTCTCTGGTTTTACAAAGAAAAAAAATTAAATTCTAGATGAAAGTCACTGAAATTTAAAATGAAATGAGAATGCTGCTGTAGTTTCAGTTCTTGACACTAGTGATGTCTTTTAAGCAATTGTAACATGGGGATATTGTGCAACTCTGTGAGATATTTTATTCCTCCTTAATTATAATGCAAATGTTTCCTTAAGCAACATGGCACTGGGAAACTTTCAAATAAAATATTAAACCTTCCTGGGGTCACAGAAATGCTCTCCCAGAGTTTTCCACAGGAAAAGCAGCAAATTCCAACCTTGATCTTCCCAACCTTCTCCTGTCACAGGGTTATTTTGAAGAGTTTTGTGCAGACCATTGGATGCACAAATCACACTTGTTGGCTTGGCTCAGGGATATTTGGGATGGAACTCCAACAGCCACAAAGGATTTGTTTGCAAACTCAGAATTTGCTGATCCTCCTGATACTCTGGGCTGGAGTATTTGTTCCACTGGATTAATCCTTGGCTTTTCCTGGGTGCTGGTGGCAGGATTTCAGCCCTGCACATATTTAAACCTCTCTGCAGTGTTTCCTGTGATCTCTCTGGTTATTCCCTGCCTGCCTTTGGCACAGGAGCTCTCATTTCCTCGCTGCTGCTCATTCTTGTTTGGGTTCCTGGGAACTTGTGCAGCAAACACTGCACTCCCCCACAATTCCCAATATGCTGGCTCTGCCTGTGGGATGCTATTTACACCAGAAGTGGTTATAAATAAAAAAGTCAGTATTTTTTCATTTTCACCATCCACAGATGTATTTAACAGTGTAAATTCTGTAGAAGCCTGTAGAATAGAAATATCTCTTAGCTGTTGCTGCTGGTTTGGATTTCCCTTGGCTTTCCTTGAAGGACTCTGCAGGGATCAGAATATTTCACAGCAGCCACTCCACAGCCTGAACTCTTTTTATCCTTTTATTATTCTGGGCATTAGGAATGTGTGAATTTCATTCCAAACTTTTACTTTATGGCAAAAAATAAGTATGGAAATATTTATTTATTGCCAAATGGAAATATGGCAGCAGCAACCGCTTCAAATGAGTGAGGAGAGTTCATAATTTTTGCAATCTCAGGCAGCAGTCACTGCTGGATCCTGCTCTGCTGGGCTCTCTGCAGCACTGAAGCAAAAATTCCTGCTCCAGGCAGCTCAGAGTTCCTGCTGCACAAAGCCTGAGACACAGGGAAAAGTGAGAGGGGAAGGAGAACGAGAAGAGAAGAGAAGAGAAGAGAAGAGAAGAGAAGAGAAGAGAAGAGAAGAGAAGAGAAGAGAAGAGAAGAGAAGAGAAGAGAAGAGAAGAGAAGAGAAGAGAAGAGAAGAGAAGAGAAGAGAAGAGAAGAGAAGAGAAGAGAAGAGAAGAGAAGAGAAGAGAAAAGAGAAAAGAGAAAAGAGAAGGAGAAGAGAAAAAGAGAAGAGAAAAGAGAAGAGAAAGAGAAGAGAATAGAGAAAAGAGAAAGAGAAGAGAAAAAAGAGGAGAAAAAAGAAGAGAAAAGTAAAAAGAGAAAGGAGAAGAGAAATAAAAGCAGAAGAAAGAGAAGAGAAAAGAGAAAGAGAAAGAGAAAGAGAAAGAGAAAGAGAAAGAGAAAGAGAAAGAGAAAGAGAAAGAGAAAGAGAAAGAGAAAGAGAAAGAGAAAGAGAAAGAGAAAGAGAAAGAGAAAGAGAAAGAGAAAGAGAAAGAGAAAGAGAAAGAGAAAGAGAAAGAGAAAAAGAGAAAGAAAGAGAAAGAGAAAAAAAGAGAAAATAGAAGAGAAAAAAGAGGAAGAGGAAGAGAGAAAAGAGAAAGAGAAGAGAAAAAAGAAGAGAAAAGAGAAAGAGGAGAGAAAAAGAGAAAGGAGGAGAAAAAGAGAAAAAGAGAAAAAGAGAAAAAGAGAAAAAGAGAAAAAGAGAAAAAGAGAAAAAGAGAAAAAGAGAAAAAGAGAAAAAGAGAAAAAGAGAAAAAGAGAAAAAGAGAAAAAGAGAAAGCTCTCCCAAAAACCACTCCAGGCCCAGCCTAACTTGGAGCCACAGCACAAAGACCTGATCAGGGCATAGGGACACACCAAAATCTCCATTTCTATTGCAGAGAATGCAGTGAAAAAGCAGGAAATTTCACAGGAAGCAGCAGTTGGAAGACAAACACTTGGGCAAAGTCTGGAAAACTCTGGATGGGGTTTAATGAGCTCCCTGGCTGCCACAGCTGCACTTCACCAAAGGGATTTTAAGGAAGAGTGGCTGTTCCCTCACTGTCTCCCAATTAAAAAGAATTTGAACAGATTTATCCAATTTGACTGAAGCCACCACAGCTTGAAAAGAAAACAGTTGGTTTATGAAAATGTTGATGGATCAGTAGAAAGAACAGAAGACTTTGGAAGTTTCTTGAATTAGCCTTTGAAAATGCAGCCGATTTTCATCTTCATTTATCCCGGCACATATGGATGGTTCCATAAGCAAAAAAACCTTAAAAAAAAAACCCAAAAAACCAATTTATCTTGGTCTCTTTAGGGTATGAGATCGAAATGAGCTGAGATAGAGTCCTCTGAAATCTGGCTCATAATTTTTGAAACCTGAGCTTTTATTCTTTGGAAACTTGTCATCTTGGGAGAGCTGATATATTCCAGGTGTGCTGTTAAAGGTAGGATGCAGAAGAAGTTTTAATCAAATTACGATTCATTAAATAATAATCCTGGAGCTTTTTTTTTCTCTCTGTTTGTAATCAAAATTATGGGCATGGCTGTAGAGGTTGTTTGCAGTATTGGTGAGCTTTCTGGTACAAAATCATGGGGTTTATTTTAATTAAATCAAAGTTCTTTTTTCATCAGATAAAATTACCCGAAGTGAATTTCTATAATTCCCATTTTTTCACCTCAGCATCACAAGGCAGGCTTGTTCTGGGGATTGAGAATCATGACAAATGAGGAAAATGTCACTTTGGAGTGTGCCTGAAGCTGGTTATCCATGGGATGGTGCAGGGACTGATGCACAAGGACACCTCCTGATCACTGGGGAGCTCTGGGAAGTTTTACAGCAGTTTGATTTCATGGGAACTTTCATCCCATGTCTCCTGAATACCAAAATACATGTTGGGCTGTAAACAGATCTCGGTTTTGGATGTAAATATTCAAACCCCTCAAGGCTGAGTTAATAAGTTAGAGAAGCTTATTCAAGGGAGAAGAAAGAGCCTACTTAGGCTGTCAATACAATTCACAAAATGAATTTTTGTGCTCTGTCAAGGGAGTGTTGGAGTCAATATCTGCTGCACAGAAAATGTCAAACTCTATAGGAGTACAGAGCTGTCTGTTTTTAGAAAGGTGAAAACTCTTCTGCTTTCAAAATGACAGAAATAATTTGGAAGTTTTTTTTTTTTTTTTTGAAGGGCTGAGAATTTACAAATGTTGTCTTATTTTTTTTTTTGCTTTTTTTTCCCCAGACCCTGGGCACATTGACAGAAGAACAAGGGTTTGGCATGGAGTGATATGATCAAGACTGAAACACTGAAAAGAGATGAAAATTCAGGATGAATTAGCACAGGTAGCCAAGTGTAAGATTCTTGGAATGCCACATTCCAGGAAAATGCCACATTCCAGCAAAATCTCCCAAGCAGGACGGGTTGGGCACCACTGATCCAAAATCCCACCTGCTGCAGAGCTGCACAAGCCTCTGACTCCTAAACATTGCACTGGTCAGAGATGAATGAGAGAGGGAGAGGAGCTTTAGCAGGGAACAAAGAAAGCCAGAGCTGAAAGAGGCTCCTGTCCCTGTGGAGGCCGTAAATTCATTATTCCCTGGGATGACAAAGAGGAGGTGACACAGATAAGCTGTCTCTGCTCAGTTCGGCCCCTCTGTCAGCTCAGAGAGGAGCAGGTTTCTCCAGGATTTTGGGGTCCACATCCCATTTTGGGACCAGCTGTAAATGAGATGCCTGGGTGGGATCCAACACGCCTTGTGCGACACGAGGACCTCAGGAGATCTTTCCACGCTCTCCAGTGGCACAAAACTGCCTCCAGCTTCAATGGAAAGGAAGAAAAGAGGAGTTTTTCCTGCTCTGAACTGAGATCTCCCCTTTGCAGGAGCTCCTCTTTAGCCCAGCAGCTCCAGGGAAGGTCCATCTATGAGAACCAGGCAGGACAGAGCTGTGGAAAGGTCTGCAAAGGGTCAAACACCCCATTTATAACCATTTCTTTTCCTTTTATATATATATGTATATATGTGTATATATATATATGCATATATATGTGTGTGTATATATATATATGTATATATATGTATATATATGTGTATATATATGTATATATATATGTATATATGTATATATGTGTGTATATATATTTATATATGTGTATATAATAAAAAATCTATATTTATAAATATATTTTAAATATATTTATAAAAACATTTTATATATTTATATACTTTTTCATTTTATTTATTTCCTTTAATTTGTTTTGGTAATAATTTATGTGTATATATATATGTATATATGTATATATATGTGTGTATATATACGTATATATGTATATATAATATAAAATATATATTTATAAATCTATTTTAAATATATTTATAAAAAACATTTTATACATTTATATACTTTTTCATTTTATTTATTTCCTTTAATTTTTTTTTTTGGTAATAATTTCTTTTCTGTAATACATTTTCTTTTTAAGCTTCATTCCAGCAAAATCTCGTGGTTTGGGATTGAAAAATTCAATGTGAGGTTTGGCATTCATTGAATACAACAGATTCACACCTGCTGTGGATTTGATCAGTGTTCACAGATAAGTGATTTTATTTTCATTTATAATTTCTCTTTTGAGACTGGATTTCGAACTGTGGCCCATGGTACTTCTCTTACTATTTAAAAATAGATTTGATTCCAACATTTTACATAAATAAATTGTATAAGTGTTCCTTAAAGCAAGATGCCATATACTGAGATGAGTATATGAGGTCTGAAAGAAAGGAAAACTCTGACTTTCAAAGCATACTCTGGTGGGCTGACATTTAACTTTAATTTTCTGCAAGTCAGTCAAAGCTATGGACTCCAGATCTCACGGAAGGGACAGACAAGAATTTATGAGAGGGTCAAATAGCAACAGTTGCCAATAGTAAAATTTATATTAATATTTGCCCTCTCCAGCTCCTCCAGGCAGAGATCTCTCCAGTGAAGTCTATTTGAATTAAATAGAAAAAGAACATGATTATTACAATCTAGAGAAACAGATTAACATAAAATCATGAATAGCTGTACTCACCCAGGAGAGGGGATAATGGTGCTTTTCTTAAAAATTACCTAGAAGTGCAACTTAGTTTTGAAATGTTACAATTAATTCATCTATTAAAAAAAAAAAAAAAAAAAAAGAGTGAATTAAATAGGGAATTTCAAAACAACAGGGGAAAAGCAATAAATTATTTACTTGCGACTAGACAGAGGAAAAAAATTAGGGAAAAAAAAAAAAACTCAACAAGTTCTTACCTTTTAAAAACAGAGCCCTGCCTCTCCACGTGAAGATATCCAGAAGCTCCTCCTTTTCTGCTGCTTCTCTTCCACCTGGCCATGGCCAGCACCTGAGTCCTGCCTGCCCCAGCCCATGGCCAGCTCCATCCTGCTGCTCTCCCTCCTCAGCAGGAGCTGCAGTGCCTGCAAACCTCCTACTCCAAAACCCATTGAAGTGCTGGAGGAACGGCCTGGAGCAATTAAAATTAGGAAATGAAACAGAACAGTTCTCCAGATAACATTTACCAGTCTCCAGCAGAGTGAGAATGTCAATATGGCTCGATGAGGGGGGTTCATTTGGAGCAGAGGAAATGAGTTTAAAAAAAAAAAAAAATCACAGAAAGCCCCTGGTTCTCCAGCAGCAAAACAATCTGTGAATGCACCCAGCAGAAGCAAATAAATCATGAGACGTGGCCTTTTTAAAGGTCACAAAATAACAAGTGGATCAAGATTAATTGGTATTGGCACACATCTATTGTAAAGAGAGGGGAGAAGTGATCAATGGCAAAACGACACAGAGAGCCCCAGAAAATGCATCCATCATAAAACAATGGCAGGGTGGAGGCTGTGGCCTCTGGGGTGAGCAGGAGAATGCAAAAGTGGAGCGTCACGTTAGGACGTGAAATTAAACAACACAGACACTGGATTCTCTAAGGTAAAAAAGAGGGTGTTTGTTGCAGACATCTTTTCATTAAAAATCCTTTCCTTAGGATTTTTCCTCCTGAGAAGCTGAAAGGCCTCAGGAACAAAGTGTAAACAATGGTTATCTGCTGCTGTGGAATGCAACAGGTGCATCTGGGATTGGTCTCATGTGGTTGTTTCTGATTAATGGCCAATCACAGCCAGCTGGCTCAGACACAGATCCCAAACCACAAACCTTTGTTATCATTCCTTTCTATTCTATTCTTAGCCAGCCTTCTGATGAAATCCTTTCTTCTATTCCTTTAGTATAGTTTTAATGTAATATATATCATAAAATAATAAATCAGCCTTCTGAAACATGGAGTCAGATCCTCATCTCTTCCCTCATCCAAGAACCCCTGTGAACACCACCACAGGTGGTGTTTGATTTTTGATTTTAGTATTTATAGATTTTTAAAAGTGCCAGTGGATTGGAGGATGGGAGTGCCACCTCTCCAATGACACTGGACAAACTAACAGTCTATCAAATTTCTCCTCCTCCATAAAAGAATGTGAAACAATGGGTTATTTATATAAAGTGTGTGAGAAAGTTCATTGCAAGAATACAAACATCAGAAAGCTCAGAAAAACTTAAAAAGTCAACAGTGGGGAGGGAAAGAATGATTGGAAAGAGTGGTTTTAGGCTGGGGAGTGGTGAGGGGGGTTTATGGTGATATTAACGTGATAAAGAACTCAGTTCAGTAGAGAGACAAAGTGCCAGCAAAAGGGGAAATTAAAGTTAAAATTCGCAAATCCTAGTAAACCTGAAGTGTTCAAACAAACTCCTTTGGAATGCAGGGATGAAGAAAACCACCAACAAAGAATCGTTATCCAATGAAGCCAGATTCTGAGAGATAAGTGGGATTGATTGTTCACATGGAAATAAAAATCAACAAAATGCATTTCCATGGGACTTTGAGAGGCTCCTTCTTCTGTTTGGCTTTTTGTTAATTCCGCATTTATTGAAGAACCTGTACAGTGCCAGGGAATGTGAGCCCCTGAGGGGTTTGTGGTGCATTTTTATGGCAGAGAATGCACGGGTGAATGATAAAACCCCCCTGATAGAAATCCCCTGGAATTCCACTTTTGCTACGACAGAATGCCAGCACAGCTGAGGTTGGGATGGGCCAGCCCATCATGAGGAGATCTCCTCGCAAATAACACAGTGAAAACATTTCCAGGTTAAATTCTGCTCCCAGGTACCCGAGTGAGTCAAACCAAAACCTGCAGGAAACACATTCTGCTGTGAAGAGGGAAATTTGAGCTTTTAGGAAGTTTCCAAAGGGTGGTCTAAGTTTCTTTACCCAATTCTACCATTCCCACAGCATTCACAAATAATCCCGTCACCCGTGAAGGCACTTTTAGGAATTCTTTGTGGATGTTGAATCCCTTTGACTGAGCACTTTTTAAAGCAGGTTGGAATTTTAATATTTTTTTTGTAAAATGCAAAAAATAAAAATACATCCTTCACATAGTTCTGCTAATACCAGAGGAGAAACATCACATTGTGACTAAAAGTGCTCAGAAGAAGAGATGGGAAAGTTATTTCTATTCAGTTTCTGCTCAGAGCAGTGTGATAATTTAATATTTCTGTATTTTTTAACATTACTCCACACAGATCCTTAATTCCTTCATTCCCTTTCTTCTCCCAGATGTGGGGCTGATGCTTCACTTGCTTTAAGATTTGCAAAATACCTCAAAAGAGCATTTTAAAAATAGCATTTCAAGATCTTTCTTTAGGTTAAAAACATTCCTGGAAAAAGTTAAAATGCTGCTTTCCCTCCCTGCATTTTAGGAGCTGTCCAAGGCTCCTGGTGCTGTAATTGATCTGAATTCAGATTATTCAAATTCCAAAGCAATCCCGCAGCACTGAAGACCCCAAGCACAGGCACCTGTGTTAAATATTCCTTTAAACACTTCATTTTAGGGCACTCAGGTCTAAATATTTGCTTTAGTTCCAAACTAAACCATCTAAGCTGAGCTTTTAAAGGTGATTTAGGGGGTGAATAATGGTTCTGAAAGGGCCGATGCAAAGTTTAGCCAATTAATCAATTGGGTTGTTTTTATAGCAGGTTACTTGTGCAGCCTGCAGATGATTTTAAGGAATTACAGCAATTTAAATTGTGTAAATGCCACAATTTAAGGAACTACAGCAACACAACTTGTGTAAATCACAGAATTTAGGGAATTTCAGCATTGTAAATTGTGTAAAATCCATAATTTAGGAATTCCAGCCATGTAACTTGTGTAAATCCTAAAATTTAAGTAATTACAGCAATGTGAATTCTGCAAATCACAGAATTTAAGGAATTTCAGCAATGTAAATAGTGTAAATCCCACAATTTAAGAATTCCAGCCATGCAATTTGTGTAAATCCCTCAATTTAAGGAATTACAGCAATGTGAATTGTGTAAATCACAGAATTTAAGAGATTACAGAAATATAAATTGTGTAAATTCCAGAATTTAGGAATTCCAACCATGCAACTTGTGTAAAGGCCACAATTTAAGGGATTGCAGCAATGTGAATTCTGTAAATGCCACAAATTAAGGGATTGCAGCAACGTAAATTGCGTAAATCACAGAATTTAAGGGATTACAGCAACAAATGTTTCTCGATTCTTACCTTCAGTGGATGTGGTTATTCATATTGTGGACTGAGGAAAATTGTCATAAAATCAACAAGTTCCAATTTCCCCCTCTTTGTTCATCAACCCAGAATAAATCAAGGAATCACCAAGGCAAGAAAAGAACTCCAAAACCACCAAGTCCAACCTTCAACCACCATGGCCACTAAACCCCATTTTGTCTTAAATCCACTTTTTATTACAGTTTTTGAAATTCATGCCACACGATCTCCAGAAGCTTCTTAAATGGGAGTCCAGCGGAGAAAAAAGAAGAGGTTAATTCAGTGATCAGCATTGCAAGAATGCAAAACCAGATTTAATTTGTAAAACCTTATGAACATATGCCATTATGCCTTGGATTTCACACTTAATGTGTTTTCAATGTGGTTAAATTAAGAAAAATAATTAAAGTCAACTGAATAACCTTAATGGCTGGTGGTTGGAGAGCTGAATTAGTATTTTTGTTGCAAATTGAAATATTAAGTCCATCTGTTTTCCTCTGAAGAAATTCCTGAAATCACAGGGTTTATAATAATTTTTATGTAATTAAAATTTTAATGAAAACCTACACGCTGCTGTCAATTTAAAATACTAATTTTAATAGCAAATAATTTTAATAGTAAATAATTTTAACAGCAAAATTAGTAATTTCAAAACCCAAACACCCACCAACAGGAAGGAAAACTGAACACTGATAATTGCTTCAGATGTAACTGTAAAATTAGGATAAATATAATATAAATTAATACCGTTGAATTCCATCAAAGAAAATCCTGCAGAGTTTGGAAATTTCCATTTTCCATGGTGGGCTTTTCATAATTTGTGCTTAATAAGCTGCTGGAACTTCTGTATAAATTAACTGTGGAAAGAGTGGAAAGAACTCTGCTTTATGGTACATCCTTTAGAATATATATATATACACACACACACATATATATATATACATATATATATACACACACATATATATATATTATATATATACACATATAAAAATATAGATATAGATATAGATATAGGTACAGATATACATTATATAGATATAGATAAATATATAGATATAGATATTGAGACTGATATTGATATAGATAGATATATAAAGATACATAAAAGTATATTTAATGCAATGTGTGTGTATTTGTGAGTCGATACCTGAGCCCCTGTCTGACGAAATGAGATAATTTATTTCACAATTTATCTCACATAATTTATCTCACAACACCCAAACACAGCAGATATCAGAGATTTTGCATTCCCTTCTAGTGAGTGCCAGAGTAAATTAGAGCTTTGAGTCCCCACATCCCCAGAGCTCAATTAAAGCTGGAGTTTGGGCCACAGAGACTGAAATCAGTTTGTTCCTGCACCGTTCCAGCCCATTTTCAAAATAAAGCAGAAGGCAATTTACCCCAGGCTCTGTGCTCTGCATAATGAAATTTTTCTCTTTGTTTAACAACCTTGTCTGGGAATCAGCTGGGCCTGGGGTGGATTTGCACCGTGTCAGGGACAAGAGAGCCCAGAAAGTCCCATTCTGTCCAATCCCTGAGTGGCCTTTTAGTGCTCAATAGGTCTCCTCACTACAGTGTGAAGATTTAATCTAATTTTAATTTATATATTTATTTATGGCATTTTATTTATTTATTTATTTATTTATTTATTTATTTATTTATTTATTTTATGTATATACATATATATTTATACATATTTATATATGTATATATATTTATACATATATAGACTATAAATATATAATATATAATATATAATATGTAATATATAATATATATTATATATTATAATATAATATATAATATTATATATAATATATAATATTATATATAATATATAATATATAATATATAATATATAATATATAATATATAATATGTTCTATATAATATGTTCTATGTTCTATGTTATATGTTATATATATGTGTATATACATATTTATATTTATTTATACATACATATTATTTTATATTTATTTATATATTATGTATTAATTTATTTGGAACTACTTTATTTAAAATCTATAATCTTCTTTAAATGCTAAGGCAGTTTAAAAAGTGGCTGTGTTTAGAACACCTAAAGTATAAATTCCATCTCTAAATACAAATTCAGTACCTTAATTTTTTTTCTTATTTTTTTCCTTGCCGCTGGTGATTGGATGGGTGTTCCAGCAGATTCCTGTGGGAATCCCTCTGCCACCTTGATGGGAATTAATCAGCATCTCCCTGGCCTGTGAAATTCCCCAGCACCAGCCGGAGGGGATGATCAATAAATGACCAATTCTGGATGATCAATAAATGACCAATTCTGTCACCGTGTTGGAACACCTGGAACCTAGTGGTTTGACAAAAACTGGGGCACTGCTTTGACTCAGAACTCTCAAATAATCTTATTTTTTTATTTGTGCTAATAAACTTCTTGTCTAATGTAAACACCATGGGCTTGAAAAACGTGGCGGATCAACCCCATCTAAATAAAATATAATTAAATTTGCTCCTGAAGGAGGAGAAACTTTCCTGCTGAAAGCTTCACCATTTTCCAGGATGTCCATCTTAATCCAAAATCTTTCATTTTCCATTTCACTCATTTGGACAGCCAATGTTTTACCAATAATAAATATAATTTGCATTTTTATTTGCAGTGTTCTAAGTCAAAATTATATTCCAAAAAACTCCTGGAAGAAGCAAAATTTTTCTTTTCAAATCAACCATTCTAGCAGTGTGTTCAGTGAGGACCCAGAAGAGTTTTGATCCATTTTAAATCTGTCACTCTCTTGGAAAGTTTTGTGAAACCAGAGCTGTGTGGTCCCCAAAATTTGCTGAAAAATGCAGGTGAGTCTTTATGAAAGTCTCACTGTCAGCCCAGGGACCTCATCAGAAAAACAGAATTACTTTACACTAAAAAAATATGAGACATAAAACATATTTAGACTTAGTAAGAATTTTTTCTCCTGTCCTAGAAGAATAAAAAGAAATGTTAATTATAATTCAGTGTTTAAAACCCATGAAAAGGAAAATTTTAACCATCTAGGCCACTGTAATTTAATCCTAGTTTCAAGAAGAGGAAAATGCATTTAAACTTTGAAACACCATTCTGGTACAATTAATTCAATGAGGCATGAGTACAGGTGCAATAATTTCTGAGAATATGAGTACAAATAAGGGTAATCTACTTTTAAAAATCACTTCTATGATTAGAAATACACTTTAACTAGGTGTAAATTTTAAAATAAGACAAAGTTTACTTATTTTTAAGAGGCCTAAATCAACTCCAGAGTGAACCAGGAGGAATTCCTGAAGTTATTCCATGTTTCTGCACAGTCATTGAAGAAAAAAAGCTGGAAATAACTCAAAAAAACAGACAGGAAATATTACTGCTTCACTAGTGATAAAGACATGGATTAAGCAGACAAAGTCTACAGAATTTTGTTACACCTTTGCAAAAATCCTGACAGATAACTGAGAAAACTTAATTATCACCCCACTTATCAAAGGACTTTCATGCGCAGTGTCACTTTCATAGCAAGGATGGTTTTTATCTGTTTATTACTGTGACAAACGCAGCAATACTTAATGAAATTCCCTTGACATTTTGTCTCCTTTTGTAGTTTGGGGCTATTTTATCGACTGAGAGTGGAGAGCTCTGCAAACAAAGTGGAAAAATCAAAGTGTCACTGACACATCCTCAGGTGGGAGAGCCCTGGACCCACCCAGGGAAAACCAAACCAGAGCAGCCTCCTTAAGGTTACCTGAATCATTGGCCTGAGTCATCTCCACCCCACTGAAATAATAATTTCAATTATTATTTGAAATAATAAACTGATTATTTCGATCACATCAAATAAATTATTATTTTCTCCTCTAACTGCTCCTGCATAAGTTGATATAGAGGTGGAGCTTGTGATTCTGTCTGATTTATTTTAAATTATCGGCTGATACAGAAACAGAACTAAATATTTATGAGCTGCCAGTGAGAAACTAGGAGGTAATTCATTTAATAAGTGCAGGGAGTATCAGATATTTGCTGTATTTCTGCAGCACAGCAGTGAAACATTCACTGGGACTGCAAATATTGGTGGCACACGGTACAAAGAGGGGGTCAAGGAGGCCCAAAGATGGACTGGAACAGAATCAAACTCAAAGTGGGGCATCTATTTTATATTAAAATACACATATCTGTTTTATTAAAAATATCTGAATTTATGGTTTCAACTCCAAGCTGAAATTATAAAACGACCAAACAAAAAAAAAAACAAACTAATTTTCCACAAAGAGAAAGTTCTGAGGCATCACCTGTCTCGAAAAAAAAAATAAGAATTATATATAAGAAATTTAACTGAGCCTAGAAGGAATGGATAACTTTTAGCTGGAACTGAGAGATAAAAGATTTAAAAGACAATGTTTGAGGAAAAAAATGGGCTGGAGAGTTTCTGTCTCAGTGGAGTCAAATACAATGTTCCACCAGAGAAACCACACACAGGAACTTTGTTTTAACGAGAGGATTTCCATTCCTTTCTCTCCAGTAAAAGCTTTGAATATAATCATTTTATGGCTTTATCACTTACAGATTCTATTAATAAAAGAATGAAACAGAACTTACAAACTTGCTGAATTATGGGTTGTGTTTGAAAAGGAATAATTTCTGTTCAAACCTGGGTTTCCAGTGGAATGATCTCATTACTGAAATGATCTCTTTTCAATATACATCCTTTATGCTGAAAAATGACTTAACTTTTAATTCAAATGTATAGAAAGATATCTGAAATAAAATATAATTATCATATATATTAACTTCTTAATTAGTCATTCACAGAGCATGGAGACAAAGCATAAGATTTCAATAGCATGATGTTGTTAGAGACAATATTTTATTGGCATCAATGGAAGAGTCCCATGTTGAAATCCAGACAATTTCCCTGTCAGGAGATGAATTGGTTTTCACGCCTTGGTAGTATTTAAACCTATAAAACATCTCCTTCATCATCCAGTTGTGAAACTTTTCTCCAGCTTTTCTTCCACTCAGACAAAAGATAATTATTCTTATTTTTGTCACCTTTGTAAAGGTTTTGCTGCACTCACAATTCCTGAAGTATTGAATTTTACTGCTGCTTGTAGCCCTCCCTCATCTCCTCTCATTCACCACTGTTTGTGCACTCATTTAAATGGAATTTTGGGATCAACACTAAGAGGAAAGAGGAGCAATGCATCCAAAAAAACATCACCAAACTCTCTGGACACAGAGCCAGGAGCAACTTCACATTCTAGAAAGCAAAAAAATCAGTGTTGACTTGCGAGTTCATCATCTGAGAAGAAAGTTTTAAACAGTTATTCCAGATATTATTGCTTGATTAATACAAATTATTATTTGTGTGGACTCAGTGAATAATTTTCCAGGGTGAGTGCCTGGAATTCAGAAAGAAACAATAAAAACTTGTGTGACTGAGGTGGAATCATTCACACCATATGGATTATTAAAATTATTTATGTATCATTCTTATATCCATGGACTTACTAGTAAAGGAATTAAATCCTCCTGTCCCAACAACCTTTTTTAGTTGTTAAATCTACGATTTATTTGTTGAATCCTGGACTAGCTTGTCACAGAAGCAATGCAACAAAATGCCTTCTCAAATTCAATATTCTCTAATTCTCCAGTCTGGTTGCACCTTTTAATTACAACTCTAATGAATTGTAAATGTGACATCAGAATTCTCGTCTGACACCGAGAATTTGGATTTAATTAAAAAATAAAATAGAATTATTCCAAGCAGATGTGTTTAATGATCGTGCTGCAATTAAAATACGCAATCAAGCTTGCAGAAAGTACATAATCTCAGGATATATTTACACAATATTCTCTTTGTTTCACTGTGCTGCTTTCTGACACTGAACTACAAATGTGCCTTGGACCTCTTTAGGCAGGTTTTGAAATGGTAAAAAAAGGTAAATTTAGTACAAATAGAAGATTATACAGGTCCATATTGTGGGCGAGGAGGATTTGGTATAATTTATTCAGGATTTGAGTTTTGGTTCTTGGTCTGAAGAGGAACAGCATTTTCACATAAATAAATAAATAATTTTTTAAGAAATACCAAGGCTGCTGTGGAGATGTGAGGGAGGGATCAGACAGAAACAACTCAGGGAACAAAAGGTGGATTTCACACACGTCCTGCAGAGCCTGCCCCTAATCTCTGGCACTGCCAGCCCCCGTTTCCTTTGAATTCCTGGAAAAGGGACCTCTCTGAACAGCCCAGGGCTGCTTGGAGGATGCTTACCAAAATATTCACTCAAGGTTGCCATTGCAGGAGAAAAAAGCTGATTACGGCACAGAGTTGTGCACCTCAGCCAAGCTGCAGGAAAAAAACCCACATTCTGCTGTGGCAGGGGTTTGGAAAATCCTTCCTGTTTAGAACGAATGCTAGAGGTTTGAAAAATATTGGTCAAATCTCCAAGGACTGACTTAAGAGGAAATGGAATCACTTCTCTTCATGTGAAATAGCTGACACGCACATAAACCTTGGTAATTTTTAGTATATCCAGTCAAATATAGGAGAATTTAAGGAAATCCCACCTCCTCTGGCCCTGCACTTTTCCTTGGCTTCTCTCTTTCTTAATTACAAATATCTGTACTCAAAGGTACAGACATAGATCTGAACAATGACCTTGAGAAGAGAATGATTAAAGATGCACCAATTTCACAATGCTTTTAATATCCCAAGAACTGGGATGGGTAAAGAATAAAAAGAAATGAAAGTTTGTAGTTTGTACATATTTGGGGAAAAAATAGGAGAATTTTCATAAGTGACTAGAGAGAGACGCATCAATTATTTATTTCTAAAAATTACAAGAGGGAGTTCATTTTGAGAAAAGAGCAAAATTTGTTCATATTTCCTAAGTGTTATTAAAAAAGCTCAAGCTTGATGGAGTAAAAAATGGTTTTTTTGGGGTCATTGGGTTGTGTTCAAGTTGGATTGAATGTATCCTGTAAGAGCTAACTGTATTTATAATAAAATTATTTATAATAAATATTATTTATGGATAACAAATAAAGCTATTCATAATGAAGCTATTACATAATTATAATAAAGCTATTTAAAAGGCTTTGCCATAAAATCCCTGGGCCCTCCAGTTCCTTTTTCCTTCAAATAAGGGATTGTTCATTTTGCAGAGCTGCTGGGTGCCTGAGAGAGGGAAGATGCCTTCACCAGCCACTTCCATTAGCTTAATTAACACAAGGGCATAATTAGTCCTTAAGAGATGAAAAGGAGTCTAAAAGGAAAGGGAAGGTGTTTGGGGTACAGCTGGAACTCCCCTAAAACAAAACCAATTTGGGTGGGCAGCGCTGCCTCATGCAGAAGGAAAAGTCATTTGGACTCCACAGCTCTGCTGTAGACACTGCACATCAAAAAGGTGATTTTTTTAAAGAGACAAACCACATCCTTGAGCCATAATTTTTCTGGATTCCCTCTGCTCAGCCTGTGAAATGCAAGTAATTAAATTTCTATTGTTCTGCAGCCCGGAATGCACAGTGAATTATGATCTCAATGGGTTTATTTTTCATTTGGGTTCCTCTGCATTGCCATAACTGACAGGAAATTTCTGTATCTCCCTTGCCCAGGACAGTGGATCTTCTTTTAATAATGCACACAATGGTTTTGTAGGAAAATGTTCTCTTTAACACAGGAAGGAAGTGTTGTGGTATTTCATATTTTGAGTCACGGGAAGGTCCCTTTGTCTGAGTCTTTTCAATTCCCCATTTAACAAAAGCTTCCAGCTCAAGGTTGAGAGAAAGAAATCAAAAAAATAAGACAAGACCATGAGACTGTAAATTAAAATCATGGATTAAACAGATAATTAAAATTGGGGTTGGGGAAGGAATTTCATTTTAATAAAATAAATTTAGATGTTAAATGGATTCCTCATCCTTGTGCAAGGACCATCTTCCAGACTGGAAGGTTCAGTAAAATCAATTTCTCTATTACTCTGTTCTCTAGCCAGTGTCAGAAAATACAGGTGCAAGAACTGATAGCTTGGCTTAAACAATTTATACTAAATAACATATCTAAATATATATATTATAATATCTATTATAGATATATTTCTATAACATCTATTATTATATATCTATACTATAACTATTATCTATAATATATATTATAGATAATACATATAAATATATCTTATTATATATAATATTTTTATACTATATACTAGATGATGATATAGATATAGATATAGATAGATGATATAGATATATTTAAATAATTTTAGATTGGTTGAAAAAGGAAAATGACTGAAAAAAAAAAAATCTTAAAATTCTACTTTATTCCTAAGGTACTCAGCCAGATGTGGATTTTCAAGGTTTTCAATGGAAAAAAAAAACCCTAAAAAAACCCCCAAAAACAAAGAACAATTCAGAGTTTAAAAGTGTGCTTCATTTTTTCAACTTCACCTTTATGGGAAAATCAAAAATGTGATAGTAAGAAGAAGATACAAGGTTTTAACTCAGAAGAAAATGTAAATTTTAAAGCCCATTGAAGTGACAGTAACATTGGTTGGATATTTTCTTACCTTGTGAATGTGATGAGTTGGCTTTACAATTTGTATTGCAGCACTTGGATTTGTTCATTTACAACCTATTTTTGAAAAAGAAGTTGAATAAAGACATCCTTTTATCAAGGTATTTGGATCAGTCAAAAGCCTCAGTGAAACAAAATAGTAACCTTTTTTTTTTTTTTTCTGGTTTTTTAATTTTTCTGGATTTTTTGAATTAAATAAGTTCAGACATAAATACTAAGGGGAGCACTGTCCACAAAGTGTGATCCATGAAAACACACTGAATTTCATGCCCTGGTTTCTCTATTTTTCTTCTCTCTAGGACTGAGAAGTCATTACCGTATCATTAACATGAAGTGCTTTAATAAGAAATTAAGCCATAAATACTTTTAAAACCTGGGCTCCAAAATCATCCAGATGCTTTTCAAGTACAACTCTCCAGCTGCATTTAAAAATGGTTTTCACTGCATTTTCCATTCAACTTCCCTTTTTCATTTTTATAATGGATTGGAATAATATTCATTTCAGATCTGTCATGTACCTCTATAAAAAGTCAGATTTGATCTGCAGCTCAGCTCCTGGAGATGGTTCCCTTTCTCTGCTGGTTATTTTATCTGACTGTTCCAGCAGTGCAGAGCTCAGATTGTGGCAGCCAGGGTGATAAAGTCCTGGCAACTGGGAATTGTCAGGCTGCTTTCTGCAAAAACATCTGATCAGCTCCCCATTTCCTCTGCATGTGTTCAAAATAATGGCTCAAAGACTCCCATAAATATTATCAGGAGGATTCAGACTGAGAAGTGAAGAACTGTCACATAAACTCTGTAGAAAGGCACCACCAGTAAAAGGCATTAATTCAGGAATCTGCATTCTCTAAATGTAAATCATAGAAATACTCCCTAAAATGTGTAGGGAGAATGGGGGGGATATGACTAAGAATAATTTCCTCTAGATTTTAATTTAGGCTCTAAGAGTCATTAAAAATAAAATAAATTTAAGTTATTAAGGTATTTCCAGTTCTTTTTCCTGTGACAGCTTGGAATATGAACCACTTCTGCTCCCAACAAAAATTACCTTGGTGAGCATAATCATGAGAGATTTTTTTCTAGTAGAAAGGGTAAGGGGGAAGTCCTCATTTCTGTGGCGGGGGGAGAGCTGCAGACCTGTTCTGCTGCATTTGGAATAATGGAGCTTTGCTGGCATTTATTTAAAGCAGTGATGAACTCTTTGATCTCTTTAATCACATAATCCTGAGAAAATGATTCTTGACCACTCCAAGAAAAAGTTCCAAATGATTGGTACTCGACTGCAGAAGATTTGTTTTAACCTGATTTGCCCTAAAGACACTGGGAAGGTTTCTTTAAACCAAAAAAAAAAAAATACATTCATTCTCATTCCAATTTGTTCAATTTCTTTTTCATTAGGTGCTTCCTTGCCTTTTATAATACTAAAAGTGACTTAAACTGTGCTCTAGCTGAAAACCTAAAACAATCGGGATCAGCTCTTTGAGCTGGACTTTAGGTAAATTATGCTCCACTAATTTATATGTATATATTATTTTTTTAATCCAGTCTCTAATACACCATGGGGATTCAAAGGAACATATTTGAAATAATAATTATAAACTGAGACTTTAGAAGTGGAGAGCACCAACCCAGCAGAAGGATTTGGATGGAAAGTGTATTTGAGGAATTCCCATTCCTAACAGAGGAAAATATTAAAATACAATGAATGTAAGGAGTTGACAGCAGTGGCTCAGCCTTGCTTAAAATAAAAAAAAATTAAAAAACAATTTGTTTGTTTTCTCATGTGTCATTTTTTTATCAAGTTTCCAGAGGAAAAATTCTAGTTGTTGTTAGAAGACATTTCTTGAACGTCTGATTCAATCTCCACCTCAAGGTTTTAGGAATACAAAATTCAAATTACTGTATTTCTTTCATGGGTATAAAAGCTTTCATAGCTCATAAGAGCCTTCAAAATTTGAGAGTCATTAAGGTCAGTCATGAGAAAAAAAATTTAGAATCACTTTTTTCTGGTGAAATATTGAAGTTATTTTATGAGAAATATCTTTTATTTATAATCACTGCAAGAAGAGCTGGCAGCTAATAACGCACTCGGGAGCTTTTTGTCTCTCCTTCCATCTTCCCATGCTGAAACTAAAACTGTTGCTGGAGGGGTTTTATACATTCAATAGAAAAGCTTGGAAGGTGCCTTAGAGAGCTCTGTTTATTTAAATGTCTAAAATATTTTACTTCTCATGTGTTAAAACAAATTTGCTTTCCTTTCTTTCTTACTTTGTCTTTGCTTCCTTCTTTGTTCTCTCAAATAAATGTATTTTCTGACATGTTCTAACCATTACAATTCCTTAGTTGTAATAAGCATTTTTCTTCATAAAAAGTTTGTAGTTTTCATCCCTACGAAAGTGATTACAGATTAGACTTGATTCTTATAAAATTGTCTAAAATACAGTCAACTTGAACTGCTTTATTTTTGATCCTATTTCAACAGAGTTTATAGGTCATGGACATCCTTTAGGGTGAATAATTCCCCGTGATTTGGGTGTTTTGTGCAGGTGCAGAAGCAATGGACTGAAACCGCAGAATCAGAGAGTGGTTATGTGAGAATTAAAAGAAATAATTTGGTGTAAAACGAGATATTTCTGATGAAAACGTGCATTTGGATGAGTGAAACTGCAAGGAAAGAGCCTGAAATGAATGGAGGATGGTAGATGGAAGATGATGGAAGATGGAGGATGGAGGATGGAAAATAGAGGATAGAAGATAGAAGATGGAAAATGATGGAAGGTGAAAAATGGAAGATGGAATATGAGAAATGGAAGATTGAGGATGGAGGATGGAAGATGGAAGAGATGGAAGATGGAAGATGATGCAAGATGGAGGATGGAAGATGGAAGATGGAAGATGGAAGATGGAAGATGGAGGATGGAAGATGGAAGATGGAAGATGAAGGATGGAAGATGGAAGACGGAAGATCGAAGGATGGAAGATGAAGGATGGAAGATGGAGGATGGAAGATGGAAGATGAAGGATGGAAGATGGAGGATGGAAGATGGAGGATGGAAGATGGAAGATGGAAGATGGAGGATGGAAGATGGAGGATAGAAGATGGAGGATAGAAGATGGAAGATGGAAGATGAAAAATGGAAGATGGAAGATGGAAGATGGAAGATGGAAGATGGAGGATGGAAGATGGAGGAGGGAAGATGGAAGTTGGAAGATGGAGATGGAAGGTAAAGGATGGAAGATGGAAGATGGAAGATGGAAGTTCTGCCAGATTTTCCCAGAGGAACAGGATGCGTTGGGAGCTGAGGTGTTTCTGGTCAATGCATGGGCTTGGAACCTTTATTTCACACTCTGTCTTTACACAAAGCTCCACTCCTGCTTGAGGAATCACAAACTCCTCTCTTAAGCCCAGCTTTTGTGCCACGTTTGTACACAAAGCTCATCCCACCATGGCCTGGGACGCTGCAGCTTCACAAGGTGACAGCAAAGTCCTCCTGCTGCAAAATTGGATTCCCTGGGAATTAATTGAATTTCTTCACAGAGGATTTAAACCCCCAGTGATGCATTTTATGAGTACAGTCCTTGCTCTTAGGTATGTGGAAGGCTCTGAACTGGTAGAGGCAGGGATTTGGGTAGGCCTCCCTTCCCTCCAGCATAGCCACACCAGGTAAAGCCCCTAAAAATAAGGAGATTTTTAAGGAAAAACCTAAACCAGTGATGGATTCTGGACAGAGGATTTAACTTCAGAATTATCCTGAAATCAGTTTAGTGGTGTGCTCTGGGCTGTGGAAAATTCAAAGAATTTGTAAAACGTGTTTCTGACATACTGAGCTATGAAATGCTTCCTTAGAGGAGCCTTAAATACCAGTTACACCTCATTATTTTTATTTATAAATTCGAATTCTGGCCCGGATTCAGAAGAAATTGGCACTATAACTGGAGTTTTGGGGAAAAGCATAATTTAGCAGCAGAGAGAGAAGTTAAATACAACCATTAACTCATCCTGCTAAGGCCAACCTTGACTCCTAAGGGATGGGATCTTCAAAAAGCACTCAACACTCCCTCATGTTCCCTTAGGGTCAGATAAAATCCCCACTCTGTTGGTCAGACCATCTCTTCCTACACTCCCTGCTGTTGGCTGTTATTTAAGGCAATGTGATGCTGCCTTGGCCATAAGAGAAATACAGAACTTTTCTCTTTCTCATGTGACTTTTTCCATCTGGTCACAGCTCCCCAAATGACTCCTGCTGGCTGCATGAAGTTCCACACCGCCCTGTCAGAGCAGGAATAGGTTAGAGCACTTGAAAGATGAAATTCAAAGTACAAGCTTCCCTCAAAAGTCAAATTAGATTTCGCACCTGGGTTCTCCCTTCCTTTTCCCTGGGCGGGAGCATCCAGACAGGGTTTATTGATGCTCATCCACTCTGACATCTCAGTAAAATTCACATGAGCTCACCAAGGAGCTCCAGCCCCACAAACCCTTGGAGACAGCAGCATCCAGTGCCAACGACAGCAGCTACAACAAAATCTGCCCCTCCCACAAACCCTTGGAGAGAAAACACTCTTCAGGCTCCTGCTGGTGGCATTTTAATCCTCCTGCCTTTGTTGTGTGTGCTCCTAAAGCAAATGTCAGCCAGGAGTTATTTGTAGGAACTCTGTTTGTTTGGCAAACTCATGTCCTGGATGAAGTTTGGGACCAGAATAAATTGCATTATGTGTCTCTCATCAAGGGCAGAAGGAATCAGCATTTGGAGCCTGCCAGGAAAACTTTTTCAAGCAGCTCAAGACAGAGCATGGAAGGCTTAACTCATGTAAAGAAAACCTGTTCATTAATTAAGCTGTCAAGCTCACTTCATTATATAATTTATCCTCTCATTTGTCTTTACTGGGCACTTTGTTTCACTGCACTTCAGTATTCAAATGAATTTAATAAAAGCAAACATATTTCTGAATAGATCCTACCCAAAACCACTCTTGGAACGTATCTGTAATTATGTGGATATATGCATTAAAAATTTCCATGTGATGTTAGAATTTCAGCTGTTTGGGTGCATTTTGTTATTTTTAATGAATGATGAAAGGAAACTTTCTGTTTACATAGATGTTCATGAATTTTAATGCAACACTAGAAGGAATTAAACCAAAAAGCACATTTAATATGGCAAGATTTCCCACAGACAGCTCTCGATGATATGAATATTTAGTTTGCATTATTTTGTGAAATGAGACAACCAAGAGTCTGCCCCAGCCTAATACTGGTATAGTAAGCAACGAACTCAGGATTTGCCACAAAGCCTTTCTATAAAATTCAGAGATGCATTTAAGCTTTAAAAAGCTTTAGAAGAATTTTAATAATCACAACTTAGCAGAATAACAAATAAATTGAAAAGGTGAAATAAAAAATGTGAATAATGCACACTAAAATTTCATGGCAGCATCAATTAATTCTTTTGTTCAGAGCACCCCTTAATTCTTCATCTGACTTCATGTTGGGTATTTACAGAAAGAAGAGCTTTAGAAGTTTATTTTTTAAATTCCTCTTTCAAAACACAATTGCCATCATAGACAGCTTCCAATCCTACTTCAGTGTTATAATTTTTTAAGTTAATGCAAATTATTTATATGCTCTGAACCAAAGTACCTAAAATACTGAGATATAAATGAGTTTTGAACTTCAGCCCCAAGCATCTGGTTTAGAACTAAAATTAGGAGTAAAAAAACTCGGACTATATTCCATTAATTCTACTAAAGAGCAGTTTTTCCTCCTGCTGATCAGGATGGGGAGCACAAGGAAAAGGTGTGTTCAGTCTTTTTCAAGAAGGCTGGATCTGATTTGGTTTTGCTCCAGAGAACCTGAGCATCCCAAGTAAAGAAAGAAAAATTAAGTTCACGAATGTCTTTCAACTAACGTTAAAATAAGCATGGATGAAGAGGAGAAAACCAAAGTAAATATAATTACCTCAAGACCAGTGGTTTCCTACAGCAGCTTGTGATGTCATCAGGTTTTTTGCAGGTGGGGCAGCCCAAATGTCACTTGAAAGAGATGAAGATCAAAGTCCTCCATTAGGTTTAGGAAACCTAAAACACAGATCCCAACAACCTTGGGGTGATCAGGAAATACTTCAGCATAGAAGACTGAGGCAAGAGTTCTATTTATTTATAATTATCTGTTGAGAAAATTGGGAAAAGGAGGTGAAAAAATAAAGGTCTTTTTGAACAGAGTGGTAATTCAATTTACTCACCAGAAAATGTGAAGAAATGAGAATAATGGGCAATAACATGAGGAACAAAATGGTTCTGAAGGGCTTCTGTAGACAATGGGTTTGTACATGATGCCACTGAATCTTCATAATTATATTGTAGTCACCAATCACTTGTGACAGGGGTCACCAAACATTACAGGAAAAAGAGAGGGATTTTCCAGAAATATCCAAACTTGCCTGAAGTGACATTTTTCTGACAATGCACAGAGCCTGCTCTTTTGTCTGGCACAAGAATTTCTTTCAACCAGGTCTGCACTGAGTCCCTGCAAAACGCAGGGTTGGTCATGGACCAGTCTGAGCTTCTCTAAATGATGTGAAACAACAGATAATGGAGACAGAATTCTGATTTCTCCTAGACGGGTTGGATATGCTCAGCTACTCCTTTTTATACAAGGAAATTCACATTTTCCACTTTCCTAAGAATGAGACCAGCCTCATTTAACAAACATAACAAGAACAACAATTGTCATTATGGCTTCATTAACCACAGGCTAGCCAGGGTCAGTCTCTCTTTGGAAAGAAAGGAATTTTCAGGCTAAACTGTCCCAAAAACCGGTGCATATTGCTCTTTTCTGATGGGCTCTTTGTGAAAGAACTGGAGGGAACTGTAATCTGTAAAATAAAAACAGGAAGGAGCAGCTCTTTAATAAATTGCTGGCTTATGTGGTGTTTGCTATGCTTTCCTTCTCATCCCACAGGATTATTTTGGACATTTGGAAAATTATCAGATCAGAAGTTCCCTCAACTCTGGGGTAAACAAGACAAAATGTCTCATAATGCAAGAGTACAAAAGCTCTTTCACTTGACTTTTTTCACCTATGGAGAAGCTTGGAAAATTCAAGTTATCTCTTCAAGCAGTTATTGATTGGTTACACCAGATCCATGCCATGGAGCTAAAGAAATCTCTATATTTTCTGTGTTTTTAAAAAATGTTCCAGTAAGTAATGGTTATGTTTCATTCAGAGCCTTTTCCAAAATTATAAATTTCTTGTTTAAATCACCATGTTCCTAAATGCTAAATTCTGTCATGTTTCTCATCTTTATTTCCACTTCAGTGGTTTTGTCATTTCTAAACAAAACCCTGGTATTTTTAGCCCAAATTATTATCAAGCAATTAATAATTCATTGAGATATAAATATGGCTAAGAGTATGAAGTTGTTTAATTGCTTGTCACTGTTGATTATTTACAATTCTTAACATTATAAGCAAAAAACTTGAGAATTCACAACTGAATTCTGCTCTAAAGCTCGTAACTCAGGCCACTGCAATTCTTTGTCCAACCTTTGGCACTGATGAGGCTGCTGAGGGAGTGCACTTGAGAATTTAATCTAACCTGCCTTCCTGATAACACACAATATTTGCTAGATCTCGCTGGGATTTATACCCACTTCAGTAAATTTCTGCTGATTTATAAACAGATTTATCTCGTGCCTCTGCTGTTTGGCACATTACTCACCATCCCGAAGGTTGAGATTACCATATTCACTCCAAGGTGCCGTTTGTAAAAATGCAGAGTGTTCTAGAGAGAAAAAAAGGGAAGAAAAAAGTTTTGAGCTTCTCCAGCTTTGGGTACATTTGAGAACAGACCACAGCAGCTGTGTCTGAAATTTAATTGCCCAAATGTGACATAGTTATATAGGGGCAGGATTAAACAAACCCAAGAAAACACCTCCACCCTGTAGCCAAGATATTTTCCAAAGGAAACCCATAGAAGCCATGGTTTAACACCATTTTGATGTGGTTATTTCCAGGAATGTTTCCAAAGGAAACCCAGAGAAGCCATGGTTTAACACCATTTTGATGTGGTTATTTCCAGGAATGCTTCCATAACTTGAAGAAGAAGACCAAAAAATCAATTTAACCCTGTGAGAATCCCCTTCTAAACTTGTGGTCCATGCCTGAGTTTTCTCCTGAGCTACATTTCCTCTTTCTTTACGACTTCCTTTGTCTCAAGCACTTCAGTTCCAGCAGTGAGTGCAGACAGAGAAGGGGCAGGGGGTTGTGTTGTGTTTTCTGTTTGCTTGTGCTCCCAGATCCAGAAATTGTGGCCATCCAATCATGAAGATCACCAAACCATGTACAGATGTTTGGAGAGCACAGTCCCTTCCCTTGAGGAACATCTTTCATTATAAAACAGAAGCATGGAAATCCCTTGGGTGCCCTGATCCAGCTCTGCAGAGACACAATCCTCCAGCTCAGCATTCCTCTCTGTGCTACCTCAAACTGACTTTCAAAAATTCATTCCTCTCCAAAGTTACAAGATCTTTCTCATTTTTATTTGCCTTTTAACTGGAAATGAGCTGCGCCTCAAGGTCTTGTTGAGTTATGATGACAGTTTCGATGATGAAATCAAAAATTAGTCACAACAATCAGCGCTGATGCCTTGGCCAGGGTCGTTTAAATAATGGCAGCAAGACCTGAGGGTGCTGAGCAATGGTGTTTGAGTGAAATTATTTATTTGTGACAGAGACATTCAGTCAAATAATGGCTTAGAACAGCTAAGAAGTAGGCTTGGAAAAAACTTAAATGCATAAATGAGCAAATACTCTTTTTTAAACTTTCACCTTACCTGAATTTTAGCTGTTCTCTCTAAAATTTCTAAATTTTATCAGGTAGGGTTGATATTTTCTGTACCTGAAGACAGGGAATCATGGAAAGGTTAGGGTTGGAAAAGGACCTTAAAGCCCACCCAGTTCCACCCACATAAATATAAGGAAAACGACTAAAAAATTGCTATTTAAATCAGTGTTTGTGATTTACAAAGACTCTCCAGTTGCAGTTGTTGGTTGGAGGAGACCCAGTAGAGATGGCATAATAGTAAATAGTAAAATAGTAAATAGTAAAAAATATGGGAATGCTTTAAAAAAATTAAAGAGTAAAAATATGTGGTAATATTTTAAAATAGTAAAAAAATAGTAAATAAAGAAGTTTAAGGTATTTTTAAACTGTTAAAAAAATAAAAAAAAGGAAAAAAATGAGACTTTTCCTTAAGAAATAGTTAGGACAAAAGAAAAAAGAAAACCATACAGAAAAAGGTAATTATGCAGAAAATGGGAAGACAGAACAAAAGATCTCTACAGGTCTTTTCAAACTTGTCAGTCTAATCCCAGTCACTGTCACTGCTGGTATTTTCAAGTGTGGTGTTTTTTTATGAAAACATTTGTTCAAAGGACAAATAAATAAGACAGATATAGACATAGTTCTGAAGGCTGTACAGTCTGTTCAAGTCTCAATATTTTAGGCTAAATATAAATATCATGTAAAAAATCTGTGATTGGAACAAAAAATCCCCACAGAATAGCATTGCTGGAACAGAGACAAAGGTATTTCTTCATCTTAGTCACAAACAGAATAATATATTGCAGAAAAAAAGCCAAAACCAACCCACAACAACCTCAAAACACAGCTCTGTCCTCCTCCCATGTTTTCAGTGTATTTGCTCTAAAATCTGAGCACAACAGAAAATCACTGAGATGTTTTAAAGCAGCTGCACTGGTTTGATGCTGCCTTTGTGAAGATCCATTGGATTTTGCCTCCTGCCAAACTGGGATGGCTCCAGAAGCCAAAAATGCCTGCTCAGAGTGGGAGATGGGAACACATTGCCAGCTTTTCCTGGAGATGGGGATGGAGCAGGGCAGGAGCTGTCCCAGGTGCTGCTGGCAGGATGCAGGGTGGGATTCCTGCAGGGTGGATTCCTGTAGGACGGGGTTTCTGCAGGATGATTCCTGCAGGATGATTTCTACAGGATGATTTCTGCAGGGTGGGATTTGTGTAGGATGGGATTTGTGCAGGATGGGATTTCTGAAGGACGGGATTTCTGGAGGATGATTCCTGAAGGATGATTCCTGCAGGATTTTTTCTACAGGATGATTTTTGCCAGGATGGGATTTCTTTAGAGTGTGATTTCTGTGGGATGGGAGTTCTGCAGAGCAGGATTTCTGTAGGGTGTGATTCCTGCAGGATGATTCCTGTAGGATGGGAGTTCTGCAGGACATGATTCCTGCAACATGGTATTTCTGCAGGGTGGGATTCCTGCAGGGTGGGATTCCTGCAGGATGGGATTTCTGGAGGATAATTTCTGTAGGACATGGTTCCTGCAGGGTGTGATTTATGCAGGGTGGGATTCCTGCAGGGTGGGATTCCTGCAGGGTGGGATTCCTGCAGGATGGGATTTCTGGAGGATAATTTCTGCAGGATATGGTTCCTGCAGGGTGTGATTTATGCGGGGTGGGATTCCTGCAGGATGGGATTTCTGCAGGGTGGGATTCCTGCAGGATGATTTCTACAGGATGATTTATGCAGGGTGGGATTTCTGCAGGATGTGTTTCCTGCAGTGTGTGATTTCTGCAGGGTGGGATTTGTTGTCCTGCAGCTGGACACCAACAATTTAAACAGGATTGCTTTGAGCATCTCCCATCCCAAGCCGCCTCTTCCACACCGGGAGCTTTATCCACTAAAGGTTTCTCCAAAAATTCCCTCTGGAGTCCCCTGGTGTGGTCAGCTCCAGGATTTTTCCTCCTAACAGAGATGATTTTATCCTTCTCTGCCCTCAGCATTTGGCAGGAGCCACCCCACGCCAGGCCCTGGCTGTTCTCACCATGCTGGGGATGGCACAGGACAAAATCACAATATTTCATGTTTTGGCTCTCCTTGTGGGAGCTGATTTATCCAGTCTCATTCCATGCTGGCAACTGTGACTCCTCCTAATCCCCAGCCACTTTCAAACCCACTGGCAGACTTCAAAAATTCCATAGAAAATAAGAAATTTAAACATGATTAAGTTGCTTCAAGCTTATAAAAACAGATTTTAGAGAAGAACATTCAGAAGATCTTGAATATTTCCAAGTTTAGCCAAAACTTTTGCTTTCTTTGGGCAATTTTTCAGCCGTAGCAGCCAAATCTGTTATTGCCAAATAAATCTGGGGTCAATAGCTCCAGAGTTTGAAGCTCAGGGGGCAGCCAGTTCTCAGTTTCCTTAACTGATACAATTAGTATTAATTTGAGTAATTTTCTAAGTTAAATCAAGCTATCTATTTTAATACCTTTAAAAAATAATAAAAATACTGTTTGGGGGCTGAGCCACATTTTTAAAAGAGTTTTATAATGGTGTAACTGCAAGGAAAGGAATCTAAAAAATTGCTTCAAAGAGATATAACTGCACCCATTGCCCTCCTATGCTCTTTTATCTCCCATTCCATATTTCTATTCTAACCATTTTTAGAGGAAAATGAAACCAGGTGTGAATAGGGCAGAATAAGAATTAATTCCAATCCTCTAAATTATTAATTTGGTTTGTTTTGAAATTCACCACCTTGATTTACACTGTAGAGAGCCACAGGTAAATCCACAAATATTTGCATTTATCATAATAGTCCTTTAAATTTACAGTAAATAATTGATTTAACTCAATGGTTTTGCAGGTTTGGGTTGGGGTTTTGGGGGGTTTTGTTGCTTTAAATGTGAAGAAACTTGGCAAAGTGAAAAATTAAAGGCCACTGGTCTATTCTGCCTGCTTTTCACAGCTCTGCCTGTATGGTTACACCATTTTAACTTGAATAGAGTCTGTCTGGAAAAAGAATGAGCTACAACTTCTGGAATAATGCTGTGTTGTCTCACTTCAACAGGGAAAAAAACAGGAAAGTGAGCAAACAAAATCCAACCCAGAAAATCACACTGAAAGCAGGATCTTTTACCAAAAGTGGGCGTTAAATAGCATTAAGCCACATATAAGGCATGTTAAAAGTAGATACAGCACAAATGCTCCATAAAGTGCATCTCCCTGCAAATTAACCAAATAAATAGTAGCAGAAATAGTGATAATTACATTATTTTCAGTACTAGTCTTCCTGCAGCTGTATACAATACTCAGCCTCCACTCAAGCACTGGGTAAATCAAAGCAAAGTGAATTTAATAGGTCTATTAAAAGTGCTCTGCTAATGCATCTTTATACAACTCAGAACAGCAGCAGCACTTGTGCAGAAATCAGGATAAATATAATGTGTCCTCCCAAATAGCAGTAACTGATTTTAACAGCTACTTAGAAAGAGAATATTTGTTTAGATCAATATCCAATTAAGAATCCAGCTATTCAGAACCTACTCTTTGCTTTCCCTGCAAATTATGAAAGCCAAAGCTATTAGCAAATCTTATTAGTTTCACGCTGGTCTCCTGAGATATTTTTTTTTCCACCTGAATACTCTGTATCCCTTAAAAGATGATTTTAAACACAGTGTGATATTGATTGTTTCGAGGCACGAATGGGAACTGATCAAACACAACCTGAGGAGATTTTGCTGTATGCACAGGCAAACTGAGGGCCAGGATCTGTCAACATCTCAGGTTAATATTTCCACTTTACCCAAAAATTAACAACTCATCAGTAACTCAAGGAGAGAGTGGAGCCCTACCAACATTTGTAATCATGGGATCTGCATAATGTTCCAGTGAATTAGCTGCAGGAACATCATAAAATATAAACTTCAAAGGCTGTGAAGGTTGCAGGTCTATTATTTTGAGGGAAGGTAGAAGGAAAATAACTAATTTTTTCTGTTTTCTTCCTGCATTCTTTGTGTTCCTTCTGCCTAAATGACTAATACTGGTGCAAACCATATCTGCTGATTTCTTTTATGTACTGAATAATCACAGAAGATGAGAAGTGGGACTGGAATCAGGTTTCTTTACAGAAATAGCTGCCTATAACCTTCCTAAAGACAGGAATAAATGGGAGATACAGTAAGCTGCAATGTTGAATGAAAATGATGAGATCTCCCCTTTCCAGAAAAGAGCCTGAGATCCTGGAATGCCTCCCTATCTATCCCGTCATGAGATGAATTTTTAAGGAATAGTTTATCCCTTTTCAGTCCTTCAGAATCAGTCTTGGCCTTCAGGAGAACAACAAAAATTAAATTCTTCCTGGGCTTCAATATGAAACTCACAGGTAGCTGGAGAGTCCAGGCAAGGGATTCAAAATTCAGCACCACTTTTTCAGTCAGTTTTCCTAGATAAGAGCTGGACTGGGTCCCCAGAGGGATGAAAGCCTTCTCTGTGTCTCCTGCTAATAAATATCAATTGCCACAAGTGGCCTGGTGCTTTCTGCTAATTAGAGCCTCTCTTGCCCACTTTAACTGGAGCAGTGTGACAGCATGAGGAAAGGATCCTGAGAGTGCAGCCAAAGAAATATTAAAAAAAAAAATCTGCTTTTCTTCATTACATACATATACACACACTTATACCGCAAAATGATTTTTAGCTTAAAACAAAGGGACAGAGTTATTTTCACTTCAGGAGCAGAATTCCAGCACATCCCATCACGTTTCCCTGCTAATAATTGTTGTGATGAATGATCTGAACAGAACATCATTTAGTTTCATATCTCCTCCTGACTGTCAGCCCCTTGATGTCAGACAACATTCACTATGGCAACAATATCCCATAGCCATGCAGAGGCTGGAGTAGTAAGGAAAAGAGGGGAAAAAAGGGGAAAATGTTATTCACAATAACCAGATGGTAAGGAATTATTCCAACAAAACAGAGTTGGAAGAAATAATGGAAAAACTGCTCTAATTTGTTTACATACTGCTACAATTTTTTTCTCTGCTATCACCTGTGCTTTTCAAAACTTAGCATTTAATATTTTTTTAGCATAAATTAAAGGCTTTTTTTTTTAACTGGGTGTAATTCCAGGCAAAGCAAAACAAGAGAAAAGTCATCACTGACTCCACCAGGTTTGGGATCAAATACTAATTTACAGACAGCAGGGGAAGAATCAATCTTATTTCACTATCAGGTACAAGTCTCTCACTTCAGTGACATATCAGTGTCAGCACAAGTACGTGGAACAAAAATTATAATTTGTATTAAGGGATGCCACTCTTAGACTGCAGAATCATGGAATGGTTTGGGTTGGAGAGGGCTTTAAAATCATCTCATTCCATCCCCTCCCATGGGCACCTTCCATTAGCCCAGGTGTGAATGGTGGTGAAATAAATAAATCCTGAAATAAATAAATCTCTAAAATAAATTCAGAGGCTCCAAGCTGTAGAAATAAGGTTGGTGTTGTCCTCTTATGTTATTTTAGGTAATGTTTTGTACCCTGCCCTTCACAGGCAGGATCATGGGATTGTCAGCAGAAGCCACCACTGGAAAGGAGAATTCAGGGCCTGTTGGGGCACTCAGCACCCATAAAACACAGAGAAAATAATATAAAATATTGCTGGGGTGCAGTGGAATACGTTGGCCACAAGTATTGAGGGGGAAACACACTCCTGTAGGAGCTGCACCTGATTTCATGGGGACCTCCAAGGCCCACCAAGTGACATCAGGTGGCACAAGGGGACACGGCGGCAGGGCTCAGGCAATCCAGACTTTTCAGAGAAACTGGTGACCAAAATATGATATTTTAAAGAACAGGTGGCCATGGCCGTGCAGGTGGGCACACACACACAGATATCCCAACTCCCAATGGGGGCCTCTCCTCCAAACATCCTCCCCTGTAAAGATCTTTAGGATCAGGACACCCAGACAAGCTCGTCCTGCACTTCAGAAAATCTCCAGCCATTTGCAGCTGTGAACTGGATCTGTGCTAAAGAGAAGTTTTCTAAATGAGGTGGGGACTGAATGAGATGATAAAAGTATGAAGTTTCCTCCAGGACAAGCCCAGGGTTCCTGAAACTGTACTTTGGATATTGAGGTATTTGCTATTCAGTAGCCTTTAGTGCATGTAATGGTGCAAAGGACATAAAATATCATCCAAGGCAATCTTTTTTTTTTATCTCATATGACTGCATCTGTCACAAAGACCAACTTACTGATTAATGCTCTCCAAAGAGATTCCACAAAATTCTGTAAAACTTCAAGATCATTTCCTGACATTTAAATATTTTTTTTCCTTATACTTTCTATACTGCTGCTTCTATATTTTCTATGTTGCTGCTTGCAGAACATGACATATATTCATTACTGTGTAAAAATACAGTTAAGGAACATGACAATATATTCATTACTGTGTAAAAATGCAATTAAGGAACATGACAATATATTCATTACTATGTAAAAATACAATTAAATTTCAGGAATTGAAATTATGATTTAGCTGATGTTGCACCAACACAGACAGGAGTAGTGTCTGCATCATTCAGCAAAGTCAGGGGCTTCAATTCTTCTAAAAAATGACAGAATGGCTCAAGAGATATGATGCCTACCTTAAAGTGTGCATTTATGAAGCAAATTGATTCATTTTTCACTACTCGCATGAATTTGGATTCAGTCTCTAAAATCGCTGTTCAAACACAAACAAGAGTAAAATAAAAGAATTTATATTACAGAATATTCATTCCTACTTTCAATAAAGAACTTGTTTTCTTCAATTAAACTAGAGGCTGGCTATATATTTGTATGTGCATTTGTAGATGCAGATCTTTACAATTATTTTTTTCTCTTAAGAAAATAAACATTTGTAGTATCTCTAACACTCTAAATTGTCTACCAACTGTTCAGAGATGATACAAATCAACAATATGAACAGTATCTAACTAGATAAGAAAAGGCATCTGATATTTGAAACAATCAAGTCTAGTCATCATTTCCCCCTCTTCCAAGTCTGCTTAGCTATATTTAGAATAGCATGTAAAGAATACAAAGTCTGTAGAAAGTATAAAGCATCCACAAATCTCCCCCAGAAGCTCTTTTATTTCTGGAGATGAAATTTTGGCCTATATTTCTGAGATGCTACATAAAAAACATCACACCAAAAACTGTCAAGGTAGCTCAAGTCGTGATCCTTGCATTATTTTAATAATGTTAAATAATGTTCAAGGAAATAATAACAACGCTCAAATTGTCACATGTCACCTTTTAGAAGTGTGGCACTCAACGGCTCCTCAACAATGGCTGACTTTGTGCTCTGTTTTATCCCACACCAAGCACGAGAGGAGCTGTTTTCCACCCCAGAGCAGCAGAGATGAAGTTGCTGACACTGTTTGCCGTGGTTTCAAACACACCAAGCTGTTAGCAGAGCTCAGCTCCGGCTTTGTGACTTGTCATCGGCTTCGTCTTCGGAACAGCCCCCAAGAAATGGAGGTCAGCCAGGCTTTGTTCCACAATTTGGAGCTCCAGGATTTTGGAGCCTCTTCTTCCCTTAGCACTTCTCTGACAATTCTGAGAGGGGGAGCTGGATGCCGACCAGGAACTTTCAGTTTCCTGTATTTAAATAGCGGGGTTTTTAACGACGGCGCCGTTGTCACCTTGCCAAGGCACAGCTCAACCCTCACACGGTGGATTTACCCACATTCAGCACTTTTTTGGTTGCAGTTAAATATGCCAGGGCTCTGGCTTGGGTTTGGGCTCGGAATCTTTTCCAAGGAAGACTGGCAGCAGGTGTTTTCCACTTGCATATGCAATTTGTTTAAGCTCCATATGAGCAGCTATATATAATTTCTACTTATATAACAAAACAAGGACGTTTCTCGAATGTATCAACCTCCAGGTCTTTCTCATCTGACAGCAGCCATCACTGCAACCAAGACAAAGCAATTCCAAAGCACTTTGAAGACATAAAACCCTGTCTGAGCACTCCTAAATCAAGGCTTTTTCCAAGGTATTAGCAACATTCAATCTTTAAGGTGGGAAAACCAAAGCAGCTGACAACAGAACTTGAAACAACAAGACAAAAGCAATGCTGAGGCTTAGAAGTAAACAAAATTACTTTCTAGACTGTAGATTCTTGAGGAACAAACTTGACTTTTTAAAATAAAATCCCACTAACAGATGCAGTCACATCACAAAAATTGCACAATACATTGAAAGCCCAGTGAGGAGAAAACACATCCCTGTGTTTGTTTCATATATGGTACAGGGGGTTTTTGGTTTGATTTGGTTTTTCCGCAGTCCCCAATTAACAAATTAATGAGCTCTTTGAAACCTCAAACCTTAGCTCAGCTTTTCTCTTTGGGACAGAACAATGAGCACTTTGGCAAGTCTGACCTTCCCATTTAAATTTCTGGAACATCCAAGAAATATTTTCTTACTCCTTTCAGCACTGACTGATGGCAGGTGACCCAGCAGAAGTGAACTCTGTCAGATGGTGATGGCCAAAGGGGCAGGAGTGACCCAAGAGTGATGATTTTACCCAACAATCACCAGATAAAGGCAGGGTGAGCAGAGATAAACAATGTCAGCTCCAAGTGGTGACACGATGAAAGGCAGACAATAATGAACATTGTCAGAGATTGCCAAAAAGATAGGGATGAGCAATGTCCTGGTGCTCAGGCAATTTCAGTAAATGAAGATAAATGACACTGGACAGTGATAAGAGAGCAAATGGACAAAACACGGGTAAGATGTTCCTAAAAACTGAATTTTTAGACATTTTTACGTGTAACATACAGTACAGCTTGGCCATACACTTCAGTTTTTCCTCATATATTTGCGCTGTAACTCTGGGATTACAACAACCCCAGCCCAACATGGTGCATATTCACACATAAATAAATTATTTTATATTTCACCCACACGGCCTCTGCTTTCAAGACAGTTTGTGCTCGTTTTCTGCCCCTGAAGATTTGTCATTCTGATTCATTAGAAAAACAGCAGCTCCGTGGTGCCCTTATGGATTCCATGGGTTGAGTTCTGTTTTCAAAAGTGTTGCGTGAGGGGGGTTCAGGCAGGACTTTCAATGAAAAATTTTAGCAACTGTACCTGTTAAAACTAGCGAAAATACCTAACAACTGCAGCTCTGAGAGTGATGGCTGTGGAATACAAACAGCAAATACTCCCTGAAGTTTATGTAACTCATTCTCTGCTAGGGATGGTAGGGATGCTCTCTGAATTGTTGCCCAAGAAATGTAGGAAAGCGGAACTTTTTCTGATGGAAGTGGAATCCTGTTAAGGCTGGTGTGTGCACAGCAGAGATTACAAGGGGATGATGCACAAAGTCCTGCTTGCTTTGATTGTCCAGCCTGGCACATCAGCCCTGAGAAGGATTATTCCATGGCCTTGTGGTGCATTGCACACCAGTGCTGGGAGCCTGGGATGGCGTTCAGGAAACTCACAAACTCCATAGCTGGTGATCAAATGAAATTACAGCTCAGAAGGAGTGAGCCTGTGCTGGCTCTGAGTCCTGAACAGAGCACAGAGTTCTCCAAGTCCTAAACTCTTCATACTTCCATGTTTGGGGCAGCCAGGACAGCAGTGACAGTGACACAAAGAGAGGAGCTCATGTCTCTGCATAAACACAAAGTGTGACAGAGCTGGAGCACCCTTGGAACAGTCACAACCAAATTCCTTAAGAATGAACTGAAATAAATTCACTCAGAGGAGATGGAGCAGCTGCTGGGCTGAGAGGTGTGTAACATCACTCCTGCATGGCACACTAAGAGTGTGAGGCATTGAGAGGCAAAAAAAGATGAAACAATTCCTTTGGTGAGGAAGACTCAGAGCTCTGCTTTTTGTGATGCCATTTCTCAGAAGCGCAACCTAAAGACATTTGCTTGAGATGAGATTTGCTTTATGCACTATTGCAAGCTGTAGAATTAATGTAAAATATTCCAAATTTTTATACCAGATCTCATCTTCAAATCAACAAGTGGAGATAGGGAAGGATTCCACACAAAAGGTCTGAGAGAGGTGCTGAGGAGCCAGTTCTTACTTCCCTCATCCTGGAAATACAGAAGTGCTTGAAACTACTCAGAAGCAATCAGAAGCTGAATTCCTCTGCGACACCATGGCAAGGTTTCTAGTTGTTGTATTTTTCATGCTAATGAGCTTCCAGCAGATGAAGAATTAGTTAATGTCTTTCAGGTAGCAGATCCAGAGCAGTAAAAAAGAAATACAGGATTGTATGGAACCGTAATTCTACTGAAATCATCAGAAATGGACAAGGACAGTGTTTTAGCAAAGAATTATTTAAGCAATAATTAAAAACAAGGTAAAAATTCATTAAAACCAAAAAAAAAGTCAAAGCTAAGCAGAGTCCCTGCTCCTGCAGGTAGAGATCTCCTTGAAAGAGGCCTTGCATGGAGTACACACTATTGCTGGGGAGAAATGTATTAAAAGCATCCTAAATGCCAAGTGAAATCTCCTTTCTGTCAATGAAAACCCAACAGTGTTCTCTAAAATCCATAATTTGGTCTTTCAGCTCAGCTTTGGCAGTACCATGGTGGTTTGAAGACCAAGAGAAGCTCCAGGCTCAGTGAGAGTTGAGAGTTTCTAATCTGTCCTTAATGCCTTAAATGCAAAAAAAAAAAAAAAAAAAAAAAAAAAAAAAACACAAAAAACACTAACCCAGAGTTACCACCAAGAATGCAAGAATGTGCTGTAAGGTACTTTACCCACATCATAAAAAAAAAAAAAAAAAAAAAAAAAAAAAAAAAGGGAAAAAAGCGGCATTTGAGCAATCAAAAATTCCCTTAGTTCCAAGGCAGTGCACATCCTTCATGCTCACAGATCCCTCTGGGCATATTTCAGACCTTCCTTTTCTGCTTCCTTGCACAGCATTTGTGGGTAGTCACTTAACAGAGCTCGGATGAATCATGCTGGAACGTTTATGAACATCCCTTTTCCTCTTGGTTTTTTATGGGATGAGCCTCTCTTTACTGGGAAATTGCATTTACCTGAGGCAAGCAGCCATCTGTGATCCAGACCTCAACTGCAGCCCTTGTCCATCACATTTTCCCCTGCACATGCTCCACCTCGAGTGGGGAAAGGACAACACAAGGCCCCAGCAGCTGATGTTCAGCTGATGGGAAATGTTCTTATTTCAGGAAATTGAAGGATCTAAATCAGCAAAGAAAATGGTGAAGGCTGTTTAATTTGTAAATTATTTTTCTCATTTGAATTTGTAAATTGTTTTTCTCATTTTACTTTGGAAATTGTTTTTCTCATTGGGCCAAATTGAGGGGAGATGACGCCGTGCTGATCACAGGTCAGGTAAAATTGAAGGGAGGTGTTCCTCTTCTTCTGGCTTTATTGTCTGTCCTAAAGAGGTTCCAAATGGCTGCTGCAACTAGACCTGCTTTCTTGTTATTTTCTTAATTACAATTATGTCTGCATTATCTAAATACACATAATTTCTAATTCTTAGAAACCAACCCACCTTTGAGCTTGGAGCCAATCTTTAGCTCTGTCTCCCATGAAATGGATGTTTGTAACAGCAACAGAAATGATGCTGTGTGCTGGCTTTAATCCCTTTTCTTTTGATGGCAGGACTAAAACAAGAGAGCTCCTCTCCACTGTGAATTGAAAAAGAAAATCAGTGTGAAATTTCATCATCTCTTTATTAACCTCTGATAACCAACCGAAATGTGCTTCAGTGGTGTGCTACTAGAACTGCCTGCAAAAGCATTAACGAGTCTGTGATTTAAAAAAGCCTTTCTGAAAGAAGGATCTTAAAAAAAATTCATTTACAGCATAGCAGCTCTAATTGGTACAAGCTACAGACTGATTTTACAGAAGGATGCTGAGTTGCCCATTTCAGCTCGCTAAAGCAATGTACTTCCAAAGCAACATTGCACCTCATTCTGGAAGATTCTTTAATTAATTTGAATGCTGAAGCACTGCAAAAACAAACAAACAAAAAAAAAACAAAAACGTGTTATGCAACATTTGGTTTCACTGAACCATCCAACAGCATAATTTTTACCAGTTTCTCTATGTTCCCTTTGTGTTTAATTCTGTTCCTTGCATGAGGCTGCAGATGTCTGTGCCTTTTCCCCACAGCTAAGACTGTTCTCTCATATAATGTAATGGCTACAATACAACCCCCAGATCCAGGACAATTCACTTGTTATGGCAGGTTAATAATTTTTTCCTTCCTACATTTTTATGGAACATTTACTTTCAAACACATCCTAGCGACTGAGGTGTTAATTCAAAACAGGCCTTTGAACAGCTAGTAAGAAAATGAGAAGGGAAATCCAATTTCAGAAAATGTGTAAAACCGTGCAGAGGGGGGAAAAGTATCATTTTTAGAGAATTGTCCGCGGATAACTTTGAAACTCACCTCCCAGACACGCGGTGATGTTGGACAGAGCAGAACCTCGCTGCTGTGCTAATGGAAAACAGGGCAGCCAAACCCTGGGGATCTGGGAGGAACAGAGCTGCAGGGCAGGGCTGTGCTGCTCCTGGGCCACATCAGTGGATTTGTCGCCTTTTTCCAACCTGGAAATGCAAGTGGAGATGATTTTAGTAAGGAGGCAGTGGAAAAGGGGATCTTTATTGAAGGCCTTCTGGGGCAGTTATGGAAAGATGTCCGCAAAAGATGCTCAGGAGTGAGTACATTATATAGGTGCTAGGAAATGAGCATAATTGATAAAAAGCACCAATTAGGAGGGGAAGAGGTGATGCTATTCCCCCACAGGTCAAGCCCCTTCTCTGGAGCCCCCTTGGAACTGGCTGGGCACTGTCCATGCCAGGGATCACCAAGAGTTGTTCTCAGCCTTGGTTCCCAGCCTTGTACCCCTGGGCCTTGGAGCTCTGGAATATTTTCTCTTTCTGCCTCAGGAAAGGCCATGGAAAAGTGCTGGGAAAACAAGTCACCAATGCAACAGGTGACAGAGTTACAAATCTGTGTGAAGGATACAGAGAAAATAAAGGAAAAAAAGGCAAAAACCCAAACAGCATTGTGACAGTGTTTATAGGGGTCTTAGGATGAGGGAAGAGATAAGCATCTGACTCCATGTTTCAGAAGGCTTGATTGATTATTTTATAATATATATTACATTAAAACTATACTAAAAGAATAGAAGAAAAGGTTTCATCTTAGAAGGCTGGCTAAGCTAAGAATAAAGAAAGAATGATAACAAAGGCAGCTGTCTCGGGCTCAATCACATCTGGGCTCTGATTGGCCACTAATTAGAAACAACCACATGAGCCCAATCCCAGATGCCCCTGTTGCATTCCACAGCAGCAGATAACCATTGTTTACATTTTGTTCCTGAGGCCCTTCAGCTTCTCAGGAGGAAAAATCCTAAGGAAAGGATTTTTAATGAAAAGATGTCTGCGACACAGCATCAGTTTCAGATGAGTTTTTCTGCAAAGGGCCCTGGAGATCTCCCAACCCCACCCCAGCTCCTGAGCCCTTCCCAGGGAGGATGCTCCTTCTCACAGAGCCAACCTGCCCTGCTGGTGCCACCAGAAATAACAAAATCCTTCTTCATTTAGCACATTTCATGGGAAATTAATAAAAAACTGTTGGATACTGGGGGAAAGGGGGAATTTTTAAGGCCTCCACTCTGATATATGAAATTTCTGAACTTTGTTTGCTGGTCCCAATCCTTACTCCACTCTTTGGCACTGTTTCTAAGGCAGAGATGCTGCTGGTGTGGCACTGATCCTGCACCTTTTGCTGAGCACAGCCAGGCTCTAGAAGGACTCATTCTCTCCACTCAGTGCCATGGCTGGCATTTGGGAATAGATGTTTATTCAGAGTGAACCGAAGACAGAAAGAAATAATCAGTTTATCAGCAGCCAACAAAGCACACATACTGTGATGATTAATATGCATTTGAGTGGAGAACTGCTCTTTTTGCCATTAAAACTTGTATTACTTAAATCACATCTTTCATCAAAGTCTTCTAATTGCACTACAGTTTGTGATCATTTAATTATCTGTGTTTTCTTTCTGAGATGGTATCTCTGAAATGTACCGTATGTATCAGAGTACTCCTCCACTTTTAAGTGTAACTTGGCCAAATGAATTTCTGCTAGGAGAAAAAAAAAAACAAGCCATTTCTAAAGCATTTTCTTCTTGTCCACTCTGGGCTGAAGCAAGTTAAAAAGGCAGAACACTCTCAGCTCTTCATTTGAAGAGGTAGACATAATAATTATAAATTCCTGCTGCAGTTTAAGGTTCACAGGACAAACTCACAATAGCTTCATTACAAATTCCCTGTGATCTCTTCATACATTTTAAGCACCTGGAATATTTGCATTTCTGATTTTACTGGTGCAGCCTTAACAAGAGAAAGATATTCTCCCTCACTGTGAACTGGATGAGGCTCTGAACAGAAGATTTTTTTTTTGTTGATTCTGGGTGTAACTGAAGAGAAAGAAGGAAATAGAGATCAAAAGAAAGGCAAAGCCACTGCGCTGGGACTTCCATTGTGACTTATTTCAACTCACCTTTTAAGGCATCACCTCTTCTTAAAGTAAATGAAATTATTTTTTAAATTTTTTTTTTCCTGCTCCCAGTCCAGGATTTGGGGGTTCTGCCAGGTCTGCTTTGCAAGAAAAATACATTAAAAACCCTCCAGCTGAGTGTCTATACACTCAAATATAGCAAAGATTTGTTTAGGATCATTCAGAGGAATAGAGACTTGCTGCTTTATTAAATGGAGTAGAGATTTTCACTTAAAAAAACATGCTGGGAAATCAAGTTTTGCAAATCTGTCCCTTTGTCCAATTAACATGTGATATAATTCTTTCCAGGGGATCATTACAATATATTACGTGTGTACATAAAAAACTGCAAGGCACACAGGAACAGCACATTGTAATTAAAGCAGTTCAATGAAAAATATCTCAGAATTAAGTTGGTTACTACAATTTTCTTCTTATCTGTGAACTTTTTTTGGTATATCCAATGCATTTTAGCAGTATTTGGTGTCATATTTGGCTGGAGATCAACTGATTTGCCTGATTAGAGCACAGAACATAATGGATGTGTGAGAAAATCTGTGTGTGATAAATATATATGCATATAACTTCATAATATAATAGAAATATAAGCTGATAAATGCAATTTTTATGAAGATAATAGATTTTCCTCACATGGGTAAGTATAAAATACATGTAAATATGAAGCATTCCTCCAGACACTTCAATTTCTCTTACAGCACCATCGGAGCTGGCACTTCTGTAATGACAATATCATTCTTTGAAATATTTTTACAGTGATAAAGTAGGATGGGATTTAATAAAGAGGCAATTAACAAGCTGTAATACCTAAACATCCCTGTTTATGTGGGGTAGCAGATTTTTTATATTCTCATTTTAGTCAGCTCTGACAGCAAGTCTGTGGCTGATGGTTATGCCAGTCATAATTAAAACTCTTTTCCATTACATTCATTATCACAACAGATGGGATGATTTTGAGAGTAAAAGGTACCAGTTTTATATCAAAAAAATATATTTTACTTGTGCCACTCTATTTTTTTCTCCTTCACCCCTTTGTTTTCTTTTCAAAGAAAAGGAAGGATTAGCTTAAACACCAAAGCCCTGGCATTAATATTAAGGCATTTTAAAAAGCACAAATAGGATGATTGGGATCTGGAAGCTAAACATGGGAATGGATCCTAAGCCATGGCAATAATACCCTGCTGCAAGCTCTAGCTACAGATCAGGTTTACAGTACAAAATCATAAATGTAGAGAATTCTTACCAGTCATCCGAGGTAATTAGCAACCAGTCTCTTAATTGGCTTTTACCAGTGCTCTGAAGCCACTGATACCATCTGGGTGTGGCACCTGACAGAAAAATCAATGTCAGCCTCACCTTAGAGCTACTGAGTGTTCAGACTGCAATTTCCAATAAGGAAATGTCAACTCAATAAATCAGCTGAGGGGGGGGTTGCTGGTTATTTTTTTTTTTTTTTTCCTCTTGGGAAAATTAAAAACAACGACCAGCGATAAACCAAAACAAAGCCAAGACCAAATAAAGAAAATAAAACACTAATATGGAATGGTGGTGAGTAACAGAAGGTGTTTGTGTACTTGAATGCCTTTGGAATCCTGATTGCAGCCCTGGAGTTCCTGTGCCCAATTCACAGGTCAGAATAAAGGATATTCATTGTTCAAGAGCAAAAGCACTCAGCATCTTGCACTCCATCATATTTTCATGTAAATCAGAAACAGTTTATTAAGACAGGCACAGCTCCTCAGAAGGAACAGGTGGGAAGCCAACCATGTTTTCCTTTCAGATCCATGGAAAACAATTTTACTTAATTACACAATTATCCCAGCCAGCACTTTTTTCCTGCCTGAAGAGGAGCGCAGAAATGCATGAGCTAACAAAGTGATGAGATGAATGGCTCATTTGCTCAGCATCTTATTTTATTGGAATGGCCAGTCCTTGGGCAGAGGTACAAAACACACTGCAGCACACAGGTGCTGCACAATTTTTCCCTTGGAAAGGTTTCCTCCTTTCCCTCATCCTCTGTGTGCTCTCCAGAGCTGCCATTTCAAACAGCTGCTGGCTCTGTGCCTGTAGCTGGGAGCAATTCATCACTTCAAAAAGCCAGCTCAGCACTCTTGAGCCATCTGAACCATTTCCACCATCCCACATCGTATTTGAGAATATAATTGGGGGGGGAACAGGACTTCAACTCTCATTGCTGTTATTGCTGCTCCAGGACAGAGGCAAAGAGTATTTCTCTATTCTATTCTATTCTATTCTATTCTATTCTATTCTATTCTATTCTATTCTATTCTATTCTATTCTATTCTATTCCATTCCATTCCATTCCATTCCATTCCATTCCATTCCATTTTTCATTCCATTTCATTCTATTCCATATTTCATTCCTATTCCATATTTCATTCCCATTCTATATTTCATTCCTATTCTGTTTCATTCCTATTATCTTATGTTATTTAATCCTATTCTACCCTTTATTTATTTTTACACTCTTTAAGATAAACTTCGACTCATGTCCCAGCTCACACATGTTTAAGTCCAAGAGAGGTTGGAGAATGGCTATTTTAACTGAGTAAGTGGTTGAGGGAAGGATCTTTTGCTTAAAATGGATGGGAAAAAGGATTTTCTTAGCTGAAAATGTAGGATTCCTGTTTTCAGTTTAATTTTCTCAACATATATTAATTTCTGTTACTGTTATTTACTCAGAAGCATGGGTTAGTCCTTAAATACTTATTAGACAGTAGGAATGAAACCTCCAGGGGAAAAAAACCCACCATGATTCAGAAGGAAGTTTGTGAATTGGCATTTTCTGAGAGTTCCTAATGGAGCAGAGTTCCTGTGCTAAGAAAAAATTTCATTTTGAAGCCAACCAAAATGAGTGTTACCCTTGCTGCTGACATTTTTAATCCTTTTCTTCTGCTTCTGTGGCTGAAAATTGGAAGTAGGTCATGCTGCAGCATTACCTGTTACAGATTCTCTGCCACAGATGGAAAAGGAGCCCTGGCTCAGCAATTCAATAAAGTTAATCAAAACCAGATAATCATAAGATATGAGCCTTTCTCCAAAGCAAAATTAATGCTGAAGTCACAGGAGCAACAAATGGGAGAGAAACTCTAACAGAGAAGTTGATACAACTCCAAAAAGCTCCAGATGTTCATTTGCAGGTAAAAACTTGTAATTAAACTTTCCAGACACTGCATTTCCAGAGATTAGAACACTGAACTTTACATATGAAGCACTGATGAATATGAAACCAAACAAAACGATTGCAGTCAGATGGGAACAGGCTGATTCCAGACATCTGTAGTCTGGGTATTTACAATCAGCCCTTACAGTCACTTTTACAAGGCTGTCCTTGAGAAAATGGAGCAGTACAACATTAATCAACATTTCACCTGAGGCTGTGGGCTCGGGACACAAAGAAATTGCTCTGAAATTCCAATCATCCTTCAAAAATGTGTTGCATCAAAACGTTTCAGTAGTTCTGGGCATGCACTTTTTGATATTTAGTACTCCAGTTTGGACTAAACTCAGAAAAATCTGGGGTAAATCAGTGCTACTGTGTGAATTCAAGTTATTTATTAAAAAAAAATAATTCTAGACATCTAAAAACTCACACATATGGGTGAATATTTATCACACAGGCACGGTGCTGTGTGGTATTCACATGGCAGGGTGGGAGAAATGTCACCACAAAATGCCCCAGAGAAAAGAGATCAGTAATAAATGATCCCTCACCTGGCTCATCCATGCACTCTAACATTTCCTATGATGTGATGGAATTCTGTACAGATTCACAGCAACTCCCCAACTTCTCCAATCTTTATCCCCAGCCTTTCCACACGTAATGGATTCCAAAGCAACACTTCGCTGAGAAATCTTTTAATTTCCCCTTAAATTTCACTGCTCAATTGTCTGCAAGGAGATGCCTGGGCTGCTGAGTATTTTGCATAATGTAAACACCTGCATTCAGGAGGGCTGCAAGAAGAAGTTAATTATGTCAGGAGAGTTGCAGGGTCCTCCTTTGGATTTTCTCTGAGAAGCAAAGCCAAGTCCCACTTGCAGCCTGTCAGCTTTCCTTTGAATTGCCACAATAATTAATATTCTTTTCATCTAAAAGTCTGCCACCAAAATGGGACAGGTGGTTTCAAGAGCTGCTAAAAGCTGCTAAATATCTCTGGCAGCAGTGCCACAGTGTCACTACAATGATGGCCTTTTCCCCAAAAAAAATTAGTCACAAATTTAGTTTAGGTGTTTTAAATGCATTTCTACTGTTTTTTTTTTTCTATAGAAGGGTGGGTTTACACATAGATATACAGAGATAAAGATGTGAAAGGAACATGGGTGATTGCTGAATGTAAATAAACAAAGGAGATGACTCAGTATTCCAAGAACTCCTAAATTTCCAGCTCATTGCTCATCCTAGAGTGCAGACAGCCCTGAACCTGCAGGTTAGAAAATGTCAAAAAATGCATCACTGTTCAGCAAAATCCAATAGAGAAATAAATTAAAAAAAAGCCTGTGGAATGCTAGAAGCTCACACAAGCTCTGAAATCAAATTTCAAAGTGGAACCAAGCCTTCCTTGGGCACACAGAAGTTCAATTAGCCACAAACGACTCCCAAAGTTTTCTGTTAATATAAGCAAAGCTGCTGTGCCACCTGGTGAACATTTTCACGTGCAAGAGTCTCTTTTGCTGTATTTCTCAATATAAAAGGTTAATTCAAGTGTTCTTGGCAACTTTTGTTGGTGCCTGCATTAAGATGTGTGAATAGTTGCAATCAGAAATGAGAGAGAAATTCCACTTCTGCCACCACAGAGGACTGGGCTTTTGTCAGCACATCACTAATGTGCTCTTTATTTCTCAGCAAAAAATGTTTTAATTTTGGACAAAATGAAGCAGCATTATTTGTGGCATACAGGGAAGAAAATCTACAGGGATAATATATTTGAGTAAAATATCATCACTGTGTTTGCAGCTCATGGACTGATCAATCGTGATCGATGGGAAAATTGGAATTAGATGATCAGACTTGATAATCTAAAATGTGTTCACTTTCAGTATTTTTTCGCTGAGCACTAAATAATTCTTGGCCCATCAGCTGCATGGATCAATCCATTAAAATTATTTAATAACGCTGCGGTATGAAATGTCCTCCAAAGTGTTAAATCAATGCTATCAGACACAAACCACACAAGATGGGTTATTCTCAACACTTTGAATCAAATATTCACAATAAAGCCTCTGTTAGATACCTGAAATATGTTCTGGAAACGCATAGGGACAGCACTCCAAAGTTGTTATTTTAGCCCATCCCTTTGCCAACTGACCCCATATTTATGAACATGATCACCAAAAGTCATTAATTCAATCAAGTTCATTACAAAATCACCCCAAATTTAGACATGACAGAGACACTGCTGGCCCAATGTGCATTGTGCTACTCCAATACAGAGAGGAATATAAAGAAATGTGGAATTCCTGATAATCTTATCCTACACTGCTCAGTGCTCTTTGCTATTTGTCCTGATTTTTACCTAATAGAAAATACATCTTTTAATTTGAAGGAAGTCTGGATTCAGATCAAATCTTGATTCACATTTCATGCTCTAGAAAATTCACCTTCCCACAAGACTGAAGGAAATATCTTCAGAATTTTAGAGAAGGTCAACACTTAAAGCATGTCTCGGCTCAATATCTATATGGTTTTTCAGTCTCTTAAATTGTTCTGCTACCTTGAATTCAGTTGAAGGAAAGTAATTTTCTCTATATATTTTCCCACCAGTTTTTGATGATTCAGCCAGCACACCAATCCTCCTTTTAGCATTAGTTAATTTATATTTTCTCTTGACTTCAATACAATTTCTAGTGTTGGACCTGCTCCTATTTATTTATTATTTTCATACTGGAGATCCATAACTTCTGCACGAGAATAAAACTAAATTAACCCCTCTATATAGAGGTCTAAAGCATTTGGCAGGATATTGTATTTTCTAACAGAAAACAGCATCAGTTTTTGGACAACTAAATTAACTTTTAGGATAATCCAGAAACATATTTTCTGCAGGACTTTCTTTAGGTGAACAACAATGAGTTATATTTTTCAACTTTGCTCCCATTTTTCAACTTTGCTACCATTTTTCATGTAGTAACCAAATAATATTTATTCATTAGAACATAAATCTTTTTGGGTATAGATGGAAAGATTCCATCAGATGGCAGGTGTGCCATTGGCCATTGTACACTTATTAAAAACCTTCTCTTTGGTCTCTAAGGCCTCAGCCCTTTGGATAAAGTTAATTAAAGTTCAAAACTTTGTGACAAAAAGAAAGCATAAGTTTTCCTTTCTTAAAAATTTTAAGTTTCTGGATGAAAAATTTACCTTCTATTAAAATAAGAAAGGAAACTGAAGGCCTCATTTGGATGATATATAGAAATTTTCTGCTTTTCTTTCTGATTCCTCATCAGAAACTTCTGTCTCCCCCTCAGCTGCCCAGTGTTCTTCAAAAGGGGAGCATCTCCAGTTTGTCTGTGATTATATTTACAAGCCCAGTCAGAAAGCTCCAATCTCTCAATCCTTTTCTGCTTAATTTGACGTGAGACATGCCCTTCATATTTTCAAGGGCAGGATATTCTGCCTGAAAGAGTCTCATTGCTCACAAACACCAGTTTGGCAACACTCGTACCATTTCTAGGGACCGATTTTCCCTAAATCTGGGATTTTGAGCATTCACCAGGTACAGCCTGGCTGCCCTCACCCTGGAGGTTTTTGGGTGGAAAACCAGAGTGGGACATGGGGAGATGTCCCTGGTGAGCCCCTTTAGAGATGTAAATGATTTCTCACACAGCCCAGACCTCCCAGGATTTCCTAAACCCCAAATCTGGAGCTAAAAGGCACCATCTTCAGCCTGTCATGAATTTAGGCCCTGCCAGCCATCCCATTCTTCCCTTTTCTTAGAAAATACTCTCAAACCAACTCTTTTCTCTTTTCTTTACCGTCCTGCCCCTCCTTATTTACAAATGTCACCACCACAGGTGTGACATCAACGCTTTTCTGCTGTTGGGTTCCATTCTCTCCCCGCCTCAGGCCAGGATATTTGCTTTTGTTCCAGAGTTGTTTCTGTGAGCTGGCTGCCACTGACAACAACTTTTCTGTTAATACTGAAAAGTGGGGAATTAGTTGTTTGACTGACTGGGCTTCTATGTTTGGAAATCAATATTAAATTGCTGCTTCCATCAATTCGAGCTACTAAAATACAGACATATTCATAAACTCGTTATGGAGAAAAACTGCTGGGAAAAGGTGAGAAATGGAGTTTAAAAATAACAGTTTGCTTCAATTACAGTGCATTCATAAAAGAGTTACCTGAACTCAGTGCTGATATCAGATTCTGTGCCAGAGTCTCGGGGATATCAGAAGAAATGCACTTCTCTTTTTGGTTCTTTTCTGTTTTTTTCTGTGTTTACAGCCATTACAAATGAATAGCATCCACTCTGTGCACAATATTTCTCAAAAAAAAAAATGAAATATGGAAATCTCCATCATGAACTCACTGGAAATGTGATTTACCCACCATGCAGGTTGTGCTCACCTAGCGCAGGTGCAGGGTGGGCCCTTTTCATGGAAAAGGTTTCTTGGTTTTTAAAGGATTACTGCAAAGCTCAGATTTCTTTTGGAATAAACGAGAAGCAGGGCTGCATTTCTGTCTGCTGTGCATAAAGGAAAACATGTTTATCACATTACAGCACCGAGGCTGGAGATAAGCTCTGCCATTTCCCTACAAGCAAATCCAGACATCTGGGGAAAAACAAGTTGAGCTGTCAGACAGGATACACAGGAGGGCTGAGCAACAACTGTGGCTGCTTCTTTTTCACAACAAGCAGACATGGTTCATTACAGCCAGATCATTATCCTGCTGGAAAACTGGATCCTCCAAGAAGGAAATCATTGTTTATTGCAGCTTAGAGTTTCTTACAGTTCTCAGGTCTAAATCAGCCCCAGCTCGCACTTGAGGGGATTCATCCTTCTTGGGAAAATGTGAGTGTGCCACTCATTTATAGAGATTCCAGTTGACTCTTAAATGCCAGATGAGAAAAGAAAAGAGTTGGTTTTTCTTTTGGGGCGATTATAACTCATATTCATCTCTTATATTCTACTCCATGCTAATCTTCAGTTCTGTGACAGCGATAAGTTATTTTGTGAATGAACAGAAGCAAAATTCCTTTGGAACCATCTGAAAATGCAATTTATCAAATTCTTCTGTATTGCCAAGTGCAAACTATTGAAAATGCTTGTCATCTAAGCCATGGATAGAATTCCCCTGTCTGTCTGCCCTGATTCAGAGATTTAGAGCCAGGCTTTTAGTTAATGCTCATGCAAAGGGCTGCACTGTAAAGCATTTCAGTGATGAGTGTGACAGTTAAGAGGTTTATTATTTTTAGCACACTCACACTTGTAGTGAAATTTCCTCAGGTTTCATGGAAGAAAATGTGTCCTCCCATTCCTGCACAGACAAGCTCCAGCCTGTAATTTCCAGGTGGCAAAAAGCACAACTTATTTTTAAGAATATAAAGGATAAACAGGCGCACACTCATGTTTTCCTTATGTGAATTATGAGAAATAACACATATTTCCATTATCTACATAGTACAGGCATTTTTAGCTGTGTTTCTGGGAATTAGCATTGGCTTACAAGTAAATAAAGAGAATATCTGAAGGGATTTGAGGCCAAACTGTTGGACAGAAACACCAGCAACCTGCTAAAGTCCAGAAAGGTGTCCGAGCCAGGAGGGTGTGATGGGCACTGGACATTTCTCCTACTGAGATGAAATTCATCACAAGAAATGTCCAGAACCTAAAAATTAACCTCAAGCTGGCCTCTTAGGTTTGCAGAATTCTCTCCTCTAGCTCTGGTAGGAATACTAATTACTGCCTTAGACTGCACAGCTAAATTTTAGGTTACTAAAACCAGATTTAAATGGTGCCCTTCTAAATGAAGGCTTTGAGTAAAAGAACAGAGCCAATACTGAGAACAAGGTGCGTGCCATTACTGCCAAAAAATTTACAAGTAGCAGGTATACAATTTCCCATTTTTATAGCCTCATCTGTATAAGCATTTTTATAGCCACTTCCATAAAAACGTCTAAAAGTGCTCTATAAATATTAATGAATTAACCTCCCCTGTGTCCCCATATGGTGGGTATTTATTTTTACATTGTAGAGCTGGAGAAACAATTGCAATAAAGCCAAGCTCTGTACACAAGTCCAGCTCCCAATTCTTTTAGACAATAAATTATAAATAAATAGAATAAATAATATAAATAGAATAAATAATCCTGGATAGAAAAAGAATAAATAATCCTGGATCCCTGATAGTAAACTCAAGGATGAGTTATCTACCCTTCCATATGCAGCCCATATCTCCAGAGCAATGGGATTTCCAAAAATCTTGTGTCCTGTCCCAGCAGAACTCTCCAAAATCAAACATCTCTGAAAATGTGCATGCCTGGAATAAACAGGATGGATATTTTAGTGCTACACTTCCATAGCTGAAAGTATTCCTGCAGATCTTGAAATTGTTCTGCAAGATGATATTTTTAATGTGTCAATTTTAACGTTTTATGGATGGACACATAAGAGGCTGCCATCTAAGAAAGAACAAAAGATTTCAAGGAGGGAAAAGTACAAGAATCCAAATTCATTCATCCAATTCTGATAAGAGAGAAATAGCTAAAGAAATGTAAGTCCATAGTAAATTTAAATGTAAGTCCATGTAAGGCTCTTGTACATTTGCATTAAACAAAAAAAAAAAAATCATAAAGTCAATAAAACCAGCTCAAATTACAGAACTATTCTGCTCAAATAACAGAGTGTGCAAGAATTACTACAAATCATTCCATGGAAATACTTTTTCTTAAATTCTCTTTGAAAAGACAATTTCTGAGTATTAGGACATGGTTTGGAAAAAGTCTTCTACATTATTACTATTTATTTTACCTGCTTTTTCCTCCTTTTTATTTTCCCAACTGGGCCACTGTGTTCCTCTTGCACGGCACCAAATACAAACCCAGAGTGGCGAAGATACCAAGTGCCATTGAAAATAAACATATTTTATGGCTCCAACACACTTTTTCCTTAAGAAATTAATTAATAACTTAACTGACCAATCCATCTCTGTGCTCCTCATGGATTTTTCCCACTTTCCCATAAGAAGGGATCCATTTGTTGAAACCCACAGCAGTCAAATATCCCTGTTTTTCTAAAAGCAATAACTGATTCACTGGGAGTCTGCACAACTCCAGTACCAACCTTTCATTTCAACTTCGTCATGAACTGCATGATCTTGATATACTGAGAGGAATTTGCATTAAATTTATGTTTCACCAGAAACCTTCTCAAGAACCTTTTTTTTTCTTTTAATATCTGAGGGAATTTCTGACAGAATTGTTCCCAGTGACAGAGACAGTGAATTAACATTTCAGAGCATGCTTTGATATACATTGACTTAAAACCACCTTATTTTGATCTATGTTCAAAGTCTCCAAAATTAAACCCAAAGTTGTTGAAAGAAATGAAATGTATTAACTGCTTCCAAACCAAATCACACTTTGGGACGTGCACTGTTGGAACACTGGCAAGCAGCCCTTTGAGTGGCTCTGTAGAAAAGACAGAGCATAATTTGAATAAAATATAATCACTCAGGAATCAACCAAAGAGAATGCATCAAGAAATGAATAAAATTAGAGTTAGAATTGTAGAGAGTTTTCTCTTTAACTAAAAACCAAGTGTTAAAACACAAAAATTATTCAAATCAGTGTTTCTACAACCACATCTGAATTCAATGATGTCATCACTTATTCATGGATGCATTATTAATAAATAATAAATGAGGCATTGTGCACGTAAGTGTGAAGTCAGTCTGTGATGTGTGAAATCACACATAAAGTGTGATTTTGTCAATTCAAAATAACTGAAGTACAAACTTTAGAGGTTGGAAATGACAATTTTGGCAAATCTTGAGCTAATTTCAGTAGAATCTATTTTTAGTAGGAGAAAAAATATCAGTTGCCAGTGAAAGACAAAAGGAAAATCAGATAAATCCTACTACACAGGGAAATCCATGCATTCCACTGAGTCAGAGAAAAAGATTTTGCTGACTGCAGCAGAGGGAAAATTGGGTAATTAGGCCAAATCCTATAGTGCTCATTTAGGATTTAAGCTTATGAGAACAGTCTGTGAGTGATTATTATTATAATGACGTGACAAAACCTATTATTTTCCTAAGTATTTTGTAAATGTGTAGGGAGAAACAGCCTGTGATTGATTCTCTGCTGTAAACCTGAAATATGTGGGAGGAAGATGCCACAACTTCACAAAAACCACAGATCCCATTAGTGGCAGGAACAAGACAAAGAACTTTCTTTCCTTTATTCCTACAGAATCCCAATTCAGAAGAGTTTTGTGCCTGGCAGTGATGCCAGTGAGTCCTGAAAGGGAATTTGGGGGTCTTGGTGCTTTTCCATTCATCAACTCTGAATTAAACTCCTCGTCTCTCCTACTATGGTGTGGCACAAAATTATCCTCGTCCCAACATTTGTTCACTGCTTTAATTGAATTTTATTCGCTTTTTGTCGCCTGGGCAGCAATAATAACTCTCTCACCAGGAAAACCTGCCTGGATTCTTTTGTTGTTCTTCTGGGGACTTGGTGATTATTACAGTGCAAACAGTAAAAATTACCAGCGCTGTTTATTTCTGATTATGAATTTTTGCAGTTTCACTTTGTCATTTCATTAACCTTTCTCTGCCATGAAATGGGGTCCTTTCGTTGTTATTGTTTAATCTCTATTTTTCTTTTCTTTTTTTTTTTCTTTTTTTTTTTTTTGTGTGTTTTGGGCAGCATTGGGCTTTTGGGCTTTTAAACTGTGAATGACCACAAGAATCCCTCCTAAAACACTCCTTAATTCTGGCCTAAATTGTCAGGACATCATTGCTCTCCTTCCATCATTTCTAAAATAATTTTCTGTTGGAATGCATGAAATAGAGTCCCTCAGAGAGAGAAAAGAATGCTGGCTTTGAATTAGAAACTCTAGAGAAGCTGAAATATATTAAGCCACACAGATATGAAATAGAAGCGTAATTTTTAGTTTTAAGTAATTAGAAATATATCTTAAGTGCCTTAAGAGACTGTGCTAGCTAGTGAAAGCCCTAAAGCCCAGTTTAACTTAGCTCCAGACATAACAGAAACTCAGCAGAACATTGCTTGCATTTCTAGATAGAATTGATAGAACTATTCATAGAAATAGATAAAATTATATAGGCAAATTTTAAGTAAGAAAACAGACAGTACCATTTGTGTAAATAGATTAAATGATGCACACAGATTTTATGTAAGAACTGACACTATTTTCACACATGAGAATTAAGTTCAGATTGGTGTAGAAAGAATGTTTTAGAATCGTGTTTTTAGCTGATTGGATGATTTATGAATAAAATCCCTGTATTTTATTCATGAGTGAATAAAGAGTGAGAGAAAGAGAGGAAGAAGAAGAGAAAGCTGGGGGAGCTGCTGCTGCTGTTTCTGCTCGGGACTCTGCCAGAAAGTTTTAGCACAGACTTTAATGCTTTAGCACAGACTTTAATACTCTGAACCCTTCCCTTCCAGACTGATGTTTTCATGCAATAATCAACTTTACCCCAACCAACAGCTGCTCTTGTCTCTTTGAAGACCCAGGGCCCACAAAAACCTGAATTTTTCCCTCTCATCCCGCCCTAGAGCCCTTTTTTGGATCATGCAGGCTCCTGTGCTGCCCCACTGAAACATTTCTGTACCACACATTTCACTCCAGGGAAATGCTGGGTGTTTCTGCCTCCCACAAAATCCAGGTGGGTCCCTCTGTTCTGCTGCACTCCTGGTTCTATGGGATTATGCAAGGAACAAGTTGCTATTAGGCAAGTGTGAGCTCAGGGAGATCAAAGCCCTGCTCTCAGCTGTGCTAAGGCCCCTTTATACCAATGGAAAGGGACTTAAAGGCTCCAGGTCTCACACTAAGTGGATTCAAGGACACATTTTTTACCATTTTGCCACGAAATTCTGGTATTGTGTGACTCGTGGGCTGCCTCTTTTCAGGCAAATTATGTTTTTTTAAGAGAGAAGACATCCCACCTTGCTCTGGAGGTATAAAAGGAGAATTTATAAATTTGCTCGTGGAGGATGTTGTTCCTTCAGCAGAGTGGATCCATTGCATGGTTTCATTTTCCCCAAAGCAGAAGGAATGTGCTGTGTCACGGTTGTCCTCAGCACCTGCAACCACAAAAAGAGCAAAAGTAACACTCACTCTCTGTCTCAGAGAAATATAATTATAATTTGAGCAACTTAAGAGTTCCTCGCTGCTGGTTTTTAAGGTAAGCACAAGAAATTTCTAAAACATGGAAAATTCCGACTAAGCATACTCATATTTGGTATAAATGGACACAAACAGATAACACTTACAGAAGAAAAAATCTTTATCACATAAATGTGATGCTTACATAGGAATAAAATATTTCAGTGATAATCTAACTGTAAAAGCTAAATGAGAAAAAAATTTGAGCTTTTTCTGTAGCATTGTTCCATATCAGGCTCAAAGTGCTTTCCAGAGAACACAAAAGTCATTGTCAAGCTGACAAAATGAGATCCAGAGAGGAAAACTGAGCCTCAGTTTCAGGCTGCCTTTAGAGTATTTGGGGGTTCACTGTTTTGTGGGAAAGGCAAATCCAGGGCAGAGAGAAGGCTGAGCCTATCTTACATCTAAACACAATTTGTCTGTATTTGTGGAGCACTATGAGCAAACTGAAAAGAACATTTCATATTTTTCAGAAATTCTAATAAGGATCAGAAAAATATTTCCCAGTGTGAGATAAAGGGGTCATTATGTAATTATATAATATTATATTATCATAATAAGCATTAATTTTAAACTTCTGGAATAAATGAGGGCTGGATTTCTGTCATAAAATTTGAAGGGCTGATTCAAATATTTAACAAAGTCTATTTTTCATTAAACCCCCATGTTTTCTTGAAGATCAATTTCATACTTTTAGAATGGCACTTGATGAATTCCATACAAGATCATTTTTGTAATAATAAATGAAATCATGACATAAAAATTTGCCTAATATTGTCTATGAAAAGGGAAAGCAAACACTTTCTTAGGAAATTCCTTTTGTGACTGTTCACAGTAGCAAATTAAAAGAATTTTTTTTATAACGGTTTTGTGTGGAGAGGTTGAAAGAGTTCTATGTTCATCTATAGACAGATGTTTTACTTTGAGTGGATTTGCTGTTTGAATAAAGGCCAGGAGTGCTCTGGTATCTTAAAATTTTTTAATTCTCATGTATTATGTCAAGCCTGCAACAATCAGAATGAAGCCCAGACAATGGGCTCTGCACAGAGAGAGATCCTTTCACTCCTGGCATGGATGCTGCCATGAAAATCTTTTCTTTTTAAAAAAACATCTATGAAAAATCAAGATTATCATCAAGACAAGAGACAGACTCTCAAACCTGCTTTAGCCCATTTGCTCTGCATGGCTTTAAAGGCACAGCCCCAGCAAGGCGAGCATGGTGTTTTCTCATGTTGTGGAATTCTGTTTCAAAGACAATCAATAAATTCAAAGAGGTTACACAAAGAAATGAGCGAATCAATACTAAGGTGTGGGGTTGAACCTGGTGGTGCTGTGTCCTGCTGCCAGAGGACAGGGCGGGGTGGGATTTTGGGCAGGAATTGTGCCCTGAGAGGGTGGGGAAGCTCTGGATGGAATTCCCAGAGCAGCCCCTGGATCCCTCTCTGGCAGTGCCCAAGGCCAGGCTGGACACTGGGGCTGGGAGCAATCTGGAATAGGGGAAGGTGTCACCATGGCAGAGGGTGGAATGGGATGAGATTCAAGGACCCTCCCAGCCCGAACCACTGGGATTTTGTGATTAAGACACACCACATCACCCAAGTGCTCCCTCAACTCCAGCCCCATTCCATCATCCAAGCCATAAAACACAGCCTTCAACTTTCACCATTCCTGCTCATCACCCAAAACCCCATTATGTTTGGTTCAGGAGGATTTTTAATTGAAAATTAAAAGCCAGTTTGCTGCCTGGCCTTCATGAAAAACTTCATTTCCTTCAGGAACCAGCCTGCTTGTGGCTGGCAGGCTCATCCCCCTGCTCTGTGATTGTCCTGCAGGAAGGGACAGCAGGCCTGATTAAGTCAGTTAATGCTAACAAGCCCTGTCATGTTAATCAGCATCCAGGGGCTGCTGTCTGAAGGTCTCAGACAGTTTTTGGAGCTCAAGGAGGGGAGGCACTGCGAGGTCACCCGCTCCGTTCCCCTGCCCAAAGGAAGGGCTGCTTGAACCTCATCCATGCTGACAGACACTTGCTGCCCCTCCACCCTGCTCTGACCTTCTGCTGGTGCCTTCACAGGCACCCTGAGCAAGCTGGTGCTTTGTCTTGCTGCCCTTTCCCTCCAGGTTTAATCCAAACCTTCCTGTCTGCAGCCTAAACCCTTCACACCCTGTCTATCCCAATAGATTTTTGCGCTCCTCTTTCCTCCCTGACTGTTCCACACACTTGAGAAGTCTTGCTCTGCCTCCCTGGGCTGGAAACAAACAAACGAAATGAAAAATAGTAAATAATTTCCAGAGTCTGGTGCTCTTCCTTCTCCACTCTGCACTTCCTGATGGATTCCTCTGCCTGGAGATGAGGTGCTCAAAGCTGGGCATGGTCTGAGCAGAACAAGATGTTTGAGCACAGATCTGTGCTCATCTAAAGCTCCTCCCAAATGGGGTTATGACATTCTGAGGACGCTGTGCTGGCCCCTTCTTGCACGTATTTTAACACATCTGTCTGGATTTTTCTGCCCCATGTCGCAGACATCTTTTCATGAAAATCCTTTCCTTAGGATTTTTCCCTCCTGAGAAGCCGAGAGGCTTCAAGAAACAAATTGTAAACAATGGTTATCTGCTGCTGTGGAATGCAACAGGTGCATCTTTGACTGGCCCATCTTAAATGTTTATAATGAATGGCCAATCACAGGTTGGTGAGGTTTGTGACTCTCAGCCCGAGCCACAAACCTTTGTTATTCATTCCTTTCTATTAGCTTAGCCAGCTTTCTAAAATGAAACCTATTCTTCTATTCTTTTAGTATAGTTTCAATGTAATATATATCATAAAATAATAAATCAAGCCTTCTGAAACATGGAGTCAGATCCTCATCTCTTCCCTCATCATATGACCCCTGTGAACACCAGCACAGCCCCACACCAGGAAATTTCCATCCTGCAGAGGCTCTGACAGAGCTGAGGTGTTTTCCTCACTCCATTTCCTCTCCCCAGCCACCCCTGCCTTGCTCAGTGCTGTTGTTTTTTATATTTGGGTAGGATCAGTCTTCATTCTTATCCACTCATCCAGTGTAATTTCCTAATCATTGTTTCTTCGGTATTTTTTAATATCTAATATTAACTGCGCCAAAAGACACATAACAAAGCTTGCACTCCCCCACAAAGCCTTCTGTTACATAAAGAAATCAGACTGGTCTGAGATGAATCATTATTTGAAAAAAAAAAAAAAATCTGCTGGCTCTTGTCTTGTTGGTGCGTTAGAGAAGTGAAATAAAGCCAACTGCTCTGCAAATCAGAGCTCCTGCATTTTGCCTTTCTGAGGAAGACATCAATTCTGCTTTCTCCCAGTTCTCCATCTGCCTCTAGCACACACACAGTTCTGATATTTACTGTGCAAACACTTCTCAGTATTAATCCAGGCCATGGCTTCCAACACAATCACAATATTAATGACCTCGTCCTTAATATTAATACAAAATTTCAAGTAGTTCTCAATCAGAGCAACCTCTAAAATTCAGTATTGTAGTAATTATTACACAGGGCAGCAGCATGATAACTTAAAATACGCTTGTTCAAATAAATCCACATGTAAATTAGTTCTTTCAGATAGCAAGAATAATTTCTATATGAATTAAAAATATGTCCTGCAAAGTACACAGGGAAAAGCTCTTGGGTCCTTTACCCATTAAAGCTGTTTTCTATTTATTTGGTATTCTAAAATACATAAGGGCACCAGGGAAATTTCTAACTTCTTACAGGATACTTGCATAAACCAAGTTATTTTATATTCACCACAAACCACAGTACAAAATACGACTCAATCAATTTTTAACAATTGGATTCTTCTTAATCCACAAATTACCTGAAAGTAAGGTTAAGGCCTGAAAACTGATAAAAATATCCTTTTTCAAGTACTGACAGCATCCCACTATGTTACTGACCCAAAAGTCATAAAAGCTTGTCTTTTCATGGTGGCAACAGCTGTTGACTGATCATTACCAAAAACTACAATTTTTAAGAAAATAAATGATGTATTCTTCAAAACATATTTTTCAATAAATGAACTTGAAGATAATTCACTTACCTGAGTTGGCCACCAATTCTAAAATCGACATTTTTCCTTATTCAAGGACAACCATTGGCTTTATGACCAAAAAATGATGATAAAAAGGCAGTTATAGATTGCAATGTAAGTGGTTAAATTTCTGCAGAGAATTTTGCCAGCAATTCATTTTTCTGCTAGGAGAATATAAGAGAGAACAAAGTACCGAAAAACAGGTGTTTAACAGAAAGTTGACAAAGTGTAGGCAGAAAAATGGGGTCAGTTTCTACTGCTGTCCTAAGGAACTGAGCACATTTACAGAAGGGGTCAATTAGGATCACTCCCCTTAAGGGGTAATTAAGCCTTAACCCAAGGCAGGCACACATAAAATTGGAATTTGTGTGGCAGAGTAGTGTGATCTCATAGCAAGGTGTTGTAACAGCTGGCACAAGCAGGGACCTCACTTCACAGAGGGAAAAAAAAATTTAAAAATCTCTGCAACTTCCACTTTGAAATAAAAAACTTTGCTTCAAAATTACATTATTTTACATTTGGATAATAGTCCTGATTTGTGCTTTCTGTTGCACATTACACATTAATGTAAAATTAATAATCATCATCATCATCATCATGCATTGTAATGCACTTGAGAAGTTCTTTCTGCTCTTTTATTTGAGAATAATATCTAAAACTTCACCCTCTCCTAAATAATTCCCTCATGACTGGCACAGGACACATTCAACACATCAGTTGATGTCAAAACCAGATCCTTAAAACCTCCTACAAAACTCAGTCCAGATGGTGAATCCAACCAAACACACAAGGAGATGAAAGCCAACTTTTCCCAAGAAGTGGTACATCCTGTGGGTCAGGGATGCCCCAAAATGGTATAAACTTGGGAATTAAAATTGGTTTGATCCAGGATCTTGGTTTGGCTCTCGAAATTTGAATTAATTCCAACTACCTGGCTGTTGAAATGGGTGAGGGTTTGCCTTTCATGCCACAAAAAGAGAAAAGGTGGATGAACAGAATGGCAATGAGAGCATGGGTTTAATAATATGATAAAGAGAGTAAGGGTTTCAAGTCTATTGAGATTTGAATTTAGATTTTCTCTTGTTTGTTTTATTTGCACCCATAAAGAGAAAATCCACCAAGGCCAGCTGAGCTGGAAACCTCAGGTAAATATTCTTTCACTTTATTGCAAACCTTTGTTTGAAGTTCTATTGAGGCAGTATTCAAGGACAGGCAGTGCCCAGATTTGGTGTCACTGCTGATGGCACTTCACATTCCTGACTGGTTTTCCTTTGAAACAGACTTTTATTTGCTTCTGACACAGTTTTGAAAAGAAAATGTGCCTCAAGTATGTTGTGAAAGCACGAGGCTGAGAGGCACAGATGTTATTACTTGCTGCCATATGCTGTTAAAGCTTTAATAATATGCATCTATACTAAGTTAAAAATGGTACTTCAGCGCTCTGAATGTCAGCAAAAGAACTGTTCATTCCTTGGTAAAACACACCAACAAATGGAGCAACACTCTGAAAAGCGATGTTGGATTTTTGACTCTGCACAAGTGGATCCTTGAGGACTTTTCCTTAAAGATCAAGCAGATCATTAGGAGTCCCTGTAAACCATTTTATATTGACATTCTTGTTTTCTGAAGCAGCAGCTTTCATTTATGTTCTCGTTTGCTTTATTTGACAGCCTCTTCTCACACAATTTTCAGATAGAAATGTGAGCCACAGGCTAAGATGGAAACAGAGAACAAATCCAAAGCTTGTTAATATTTCTGAAACCTTTGCCACCATAAAAAATTGAGACATGACCATTACCTCACCTGCCCCTCGGACAAAACCTCCAGTACGTGTTCCATTCATAAGCTTTGCTACAGAATGCTTTAGTGGTTTCCAACATTCTGCCCAAAACTTCCCTTTTTGTTAAGGTTTTCAATAAAGTGAAGGAATGTTTACCTGAGGTTTCCAGCTCAGCTGGTTTTGGTGAGCTTCCCTTTCCTCTACACAGATGCAAATGAAACAAATAAACAACTAAAAATCTAAATAAAAAATTCCAATTTTCTTGAAGCCTTTCTCCTTATTATCATATTATCATACGATTAAACCCATGTTCTCATTGTCATTCTATTAAATTCCTTTTGTTTGTTTGTTTTTGTTTTTTGTGGTTTTTTGTGGCATAAAATCCTCACTCATTTCAACAAGCCAGATAGTTGAAATCTGGGATAGTTTATAAAAGTTGGTCAAGCTGAACCACTACAGTGTGGAACACCCAAATTATTCACAATTCACCAGAAATTGTGCCCAAATCCACAGGGAATTTCAGCCCTAGTGGTGGGAAGTGAATGTGCACCAATTTATATCCCATCAGTACTGGGATTTTTCACTGTACATTGTTAGGGAACAAAAATGAAGCCTTCTGAGCAGCCAGCAGCACTTTATATTTGGGGTTTTTTGGTAGTTTTGGGGGGTTTTGTTTGCTCAGAAGATGACAGATCCTATGAGGTTACAAAGTACCACTCCTGGTTCTAAGTCAACTCACCTTCAGAGTAAAATTCCACTCTCAGCATAGGAAAAGTAATAAAAAATCTGACTTTGAACAAATATTTCTATTTGAAATATGCTGGAAACACTTTTCTATGCTTATTCAGCGTATTTTCCTATTTTTATGGGAGCCTTCAAAACCTCCACAGTCTTTAGCAAAAGTCAAATAATTTAATTGCAAAATAACTCAGTCCCAACCAGTGGAAGCCAAACAACTCAGACAAGCATTTCCAGAGTCTCTGAACGAAAGTCAATGAGGACTGAAGACAAACTGCCTCAAACAAAGTGTTTGCTCAGAGGCCCTGATGAAACAGCTGATGCTTTCCTGTGGAGATTTAGTCCAAAAAAGTCCTGCCAATTTCTTCCAGCAGCCACCAGATTGTGAGAAGGGCTCCTGCACCTATTCCCATGAGCATATGGATGTGGAGGGAAGAGGAGGCGACAGCTCCAGCCAGTAAATGTGAAATCTGCATCATCAACAGCAGAACAGGAACAAAGTTCTGGTAATTAAAACTTCACAGGCTCTTTCTAACATTCACGTCAAGTCGGTTTTGTCCCCATCATCCACCTTAGGAAATGATTCCTTTTACTCTAATTCACTCTCTGCCTTCTTTGTTTGTTTTTATTTCATTTCAAAGTCAGTCGCTCTCCATCCTTCCTGATAATTATGGCCAAACAATGATAATTAATTATGGCTAAAGGATGATAATTATGGCTAAGGCACGGGGTGGCCGGTGAGGTCGGCCCCTCTCTCCTCTGCTTTTCAGCACCAAGGAGAGCTCCCCTTCTCTCCCTTCCCTTCCCTTCCATCGCCAGGCTCAGGGCTCCCTCTCCTGTTCCAACTGATTTTTCACCACTCTGCTTTCAAACGGCTCTGACAGACAAAAACCTGGGGTATCTGATGGAATCAAATACTCAGGGAAAAATCATACCTTTGAATTTCTCAATAGCTAGGGTATGGCAATTAATATTGACTTCTCAAGTCATAAAATATCTTTATCAAATCAAAAAGCTTTGGTATCAGCTCTGGCCACACAACCAGACTGTGCCCTGCTAGTGTGAGTACAAGTAGAAAGACAACCAAAAAAAAATCATCTTGGGACAATCATTAAAACATAAAAGAAAAGAAAATAATACCATAAATTCAGTGGTTATCCTGCATCTAAAGAGATATTTGGCAATTACAGAACAGACGACACAAACAACTAATATTTCATTTTCTTTTAAGAAGAAATTCCCTGGGATTATTCCATATATAAGAGAGCCACAGGCAAGGAGCTGACATGCTCTCAAAAGACAAAATTTTTAAAAATCTCAGAGCAATAAAACATATTATGCTTAATCAGCATCAATCTAGAAATATTCAGTAATCACCCACTGCTTTCCAATTAAAATATTTGATTTCAAACCAACCAAACACAATTTATTTTATTAGAAAAGAGGAGATAGATGAAAAGGAGCAGAAATCAGAATTTTTGTTTAGACTAGATTAAAAAAAAATTAAAAATTAACATAATACAACTAATGAATAAAGGAAAAATAACACCTCAAAACTTTATCTATGAGAAGGTAACAGATTAAATTCATCTATGGTAGTTGGGAAAAAAACAATTTCCAATTAATATTTAGTCAGACAATTCTGGATCTGTGGTGGAAATGTAAAACCAGGTTGAAGTAATACATGTAGCACTTAAAAGAGAAACTTCACTGTCATCATGTAAATCACCAAGTAAATAAAATAATGAAAACATGAAATATAAAAGAACCATGAACAACTGCAGCAGAAATAATGTGAGCTGACGATCAATGAGTTTAATGGAAGTGTTTCCAGTGCCATTAATGAAATTCAGGGCTGGTTTTTGTGCTGGGAGCTGATGGCAGTTTGAGGTGATACACTGATTTTTGGGCATTAAAGCACAGTGGTGACAGTGCCTTCTGTCTGTGCTGGGCAGGGGAGGAGGTGCTGGGGGTGCCATTAGGGGCAGATGAAATGTTCCACCATCCACATGGGAACAGGCAGCCAATAAAACATTCCTGGCAGTGCCCTTGAGATAACCACCTGTCACATCACCAGAATGTGCTCCTGAGTCATTCTCTGGTGTAGCTCCACTCCCAAATCCCTGTTTTCACTGTAACATATTACTTTTTAGTGGCTGGTACTCCATACAGCACACGGATTAATTTCCCCTCCGCCGACGGAATTTTTAATGAAGATAAATTATAATAATGACATTTACATCTCAATGATTTTCACAATTGAAACATTCTCCTAATCCTGGTGCACATGCTGTAAGTGGGTTACGCAGCCAGATACTAAAGCAATCATTTTATCATTGTCAGAGTGAATATAATGCCTACAGCAATCAATTGGACTTTTATGGGAACAGTTAGCTCAGCTGGTTTTGCATTGAAAAAAATGCACTGAAGTGCCCATTATCCATCTCCACTGTCAAAGGACAAGCCAGGATCTTGGCTTTCATTCCCAAGAGCGGGAAACTCTGTCTTACGACAAAAATGAGAAAATGAGAAAGGGCCAAAGTGGTCAGAAATGGCCAACAGCAAAAATCTCAAGAGCCCCGGGAAGAATAAATCAGAATTACCTGGTTTGGGTACAAAATTTGTGTTAAACAGATGTTCCAGCTGTGGTTTCTGTAGCCATGCAGGGCGGGAGGTGGTCCTGACCAGATAAGGAGAAATAAAGACAATGAAGGTGCTAAAATTAAAGGTAGAGGAGTAAAAAGTGAGAGCCTTGGTTGGAGAGAAGTCTTGGAGGAGATCTCAGAGCTGGTGTGGGTGAAAACTGAAGACAAACAAGGGAGTTTTCTCCAGTGGCGCTGCAGAGGGTTAGATTTGTCCAACAGCTGGCAGAATTTCCAGGATTTCTGCAGCTGCTCCCCCTCATTTTCAGCAGTTCCAGGGCTCAGGTGGGCTCTGTGGTGCTTCAGGTCCTCACCCTTTGCTGTCCCAAGCAGACTCACTAATTCACCTTTTCACAACAATTTCAGTGACTCAGTTATTGTTCATTTCAGCAGTCTGTGCACCAGTGGTTTGATGCACCAATCCCTACACAGAAATAGAGAAGAGAGGAATGTGTCTGCACTTCCTGAGCCAGCCCAGGTGCCAAAAAACAATGTCCCTTGCTTGTTATTGAATCTTAGGAATGGTGCATCAGTAATCATGGAAATTCTTGGATAAGATATGGCCAACAAGACATGCAAGGAATTCCCATGGGGAAGGTGAGGAACTCCTGTGGAGTAATTGCTAACTCAGGCTTATAGAAAAGACAGAAAAGTTCCAGTGATATAGTCCCTTGGAATAATTTCTGCTTTTCTGAGTCTCCTGAACATCTCAGCAAGAGATATTATAGCAATAAATCTTTTTATACTTTTGAAGGCAAATGAACAGTAAAGGTTAGGGCTGGAATGTACCTCCTAAAATAAAAGAATAAATATTTCTGCCAGCTGTTTAAACATTCAATGGCCAGATCCACAGGAGAAAATCTGTTAATTTTTCTGTTCACACTATCGAGCCTTACTCAGAACTTGCAAGTTGTGCAAACATAAAATCTTAGGTCCTCAACTTCCATACTGCTAATTTGCAATGTTTTTCAGGAATTTGGTGGTAGAGAAGAATTTTCTGAATTTATTCTGAAAAGGCCCCACCAACAATTGATGTATTTCAGGTACCTCACAGTGTAGTCAAAGAAAACCAGAGGAATTAAATACTACAGAGGGTTAGGAAACAAAAAGCTTCCATAACACAGTGGGGGAGATCAGATCCCATCACAGCCAGACTTTGTGCATTGAATCACATCATTCCAATGAGCAGGAATTATAATTATAATCTTAACTCATTGGCAAACATAGCTCTCAAGGGGAGTCAGGTACATGCAGGCCCAGTACCTGTACACAAAGACACTGCTCAAAGGGAATTGGAAATTTTTTAATTAATGCCATGCAGAAATCCATCTACTGACAATTATCTCAATAAAAAATTATTTCCTTGTTATTGAGTATAGATTATTTATATTCACCTGGGCACCTATCATGCATGAAAACTACAGTCCAGCAAGAAAAATTCCACAGCTAAATTAATCCCACAGAGGAAAACTGGTGGGGGAAACAAGGCTTTGTTATTGCTGAAATGAAATAAAGCATTAAAAATCATTAAAGCCAAGTGGCCATGTAAGGGCAGCACAGTTGCCCACTCAGTTTGGTAATTAAAAGCTGGAGAACACTCACCTGTGTCCACAGGGGGTTTTATGATGTAGTTGGGAGGGATCTGGCAAATTCCCAGTGTCTGAGCAGGCTCTCCTGGGCTCTGATTGTGCCTCCAGACAGGATCCTGCAGCACTGGCACTCCTGGCATTCCTGGCATTCCTGCCCCTTCCATTGCTGACACCAAAATGGATGGCAAAGGAGAAGTAAAACTGAGGGAATTTCAGAAAACAGTCAGAAATCCATGGTTAAGAAGGAGAAAGGCATTTTTCAGAAGCCTAAACCTGCAGCTGGGGATGCTGGACTAGGGAGAGGCAGGATATTTATCTGACCAAGATCCATTGGAAAAATCCAAACACTGCAGCAAATTCAGCCAAGACAAAACACCACTCACTTCTCCAGCAGTGTGGATGTTCCAGCAAAAGCATCTCAGCCCTCTGTGAGCTGTTCCTTTCCTTTATTGCAAAGGCCACATGTATTTCCCCTACCCTACCTTGAAACGCCTCGTTCCTGTCTTTGATTTCAGCTGGTTCAACTTGACACCCTTTTTTCCCCCCCACAAAAGCAGTTTACTGAGTGCTGAGCTAAAAAAGCCCACTGTGACAAGAGCAACACTCTTTATACTAAAAACCAGAGATGTGGAGAATGGCATTATGCACGGCAAGAGCTTGAGATGCTGGGAATAATATTCAAAGAACAGGAACGTGAGGAGTTCGGAGCTGCCAATGGAAACAAAGGGAGCAGCAAGAAAGGAGACTGTAGGAAATGTCTTGTCAGTGACTCCTGGCCTGGAATTGAATCCCTAGGTGAGCCTGTGGCAGTCTCTGGAATGCTGATGAGATGCTTAACATTACCCAGTACTGGGCTGAGTTTGTGACGAGAGAAAACAGAGAATGGGAAATGGGAATACAGAACTGCTGCAGAGCTGGGGGAAACAGCAACCAGGGGGAGGATGCTGCATGAATCCTGGAAAAACAGGCTGGAAGAACAACAGGAACCTTGGTGGCACAGAGCATTTACAACCACAACACTCCCAGAGCTCCTGGCACTCTGAAGGACACAACAGATCCATGACATCCTTTGGGACCAAGGAACTGCCCAAGGGGTGACCCATGAGCATCTCGTTCTTCTCTCCCTGGATTTCTCTGCATTCAGGACATATTTTTACTCTGCCGACAAGATCTGAATCGCAGCAAGGAGTACTTAGTGTTTGCACACAGTTTTACACCAACACCAAGAAATGTTTTCCTACTGATATTCTACTTTGGTGTATTTTAGTAAGAAATATTTTTAGGTCAATGTCTCAGATATTACATGTTGAGTATTTTCAGATCATAACCAGCCATCAGAAATTAATAATAATTTTAGCAGAAATAAAATTAAGAGTATAATTTACCATCAGAAAAACCTTGGAAAATAAATCTGCAAGAACAATCTAGAACTATCTCCAGGATGTTGATTTGTTTTGGATCCTCTGAAACCTGCAATGACAAAGTTCTGCTTTTAACGACATGAGATAGAAAATACTCCCCTCGTGTATTTTTTAAATCTCATAGAAAGAGACATCTTGTAACAATTCCACAGCAATGAAGTTGTCAGCAGTGTGATCAGGTAACCTGCCAAGGTTTCAAAACACTTTAGATATAAAAAGAAAACTGGCTTTGAAAAATACCAATCTTACTTTTAAAAATAGATATTTGAGTGTATCTTAGAATCCCACCGGATTGTACAACCACAAATTCAAATATTCTGAAATAAATCAAATTTACAGCTATTAAGTTGAACAGCAGTAAGATATCTATGAATGTACTGCTGTAATTTCTGAGACATGTAATATATAGGAGGGACCATATTACTTTCCTCAGCCTCTCACCAAGTAATGTGTATTTTTTTTCAGAGATAACTTCAATATTCTGTCAAAAAGTTTTGAGAGTTTTTTTGACAAAAACCAGAGATGTCTTTCTCAGAAATGTGGTGACTTTGAACAGCCATCCAAACTTTGTGAGAAGACATCAAATATCCCATGAAACAGGAGCCAACCCTAAATCTTCAATTCTCTGCTCACCAATCTTGAGAGGTTTTGCTTCTTTTTTGCCAGGGTTGGGATTAGATGTTTGAGATGGTATTTCTTGTTTGGACTCAGATGTTTATTAGTTCTTATCCATGTCACAGTCTCACAAACCCTGAGTTCTACAGCACTTCACTCCAACAAGCAAAAAATGGAGCCCCATCTCTCTCTCTGCAAGGCCTTTTAAGGATAAACTGTACAATTAAGAAATGACAGCTCAATTACTTTTAATTTTAACCCAATAACCAACCATCCGTGCCTGCAATGTGGACCCAAACCCGTGGAGAAGAAGGTGAAGAAGAAGGACCAGCCTCCACCCTAAAACCTCCACCTTGCTTTATATCTATTACTACATTCTAAACCCTTAAACTCTGAGTTTCCCACCCTGTGATATCACACACTTCTATTCAAACTCCACACCCACAATCCCAGTTCCATCATTCCATTTTGGGATCCTTCTCCATGGCCTCAGGTCAATGCAGTGTTCTCTTGGGGATCACTGCCTGGCAGCACAGAAAGTCTGAAATTCTCATTAACCAGGGTTCCAACACACCAAAGTCCAGCTTAACTCAGGTTACATTGGGCAGCAAGTTTCAGAACTGATGGAAATTTCCCTTCCTGCTGGGTTTCCAAAGTAAAACACCAGCCTGTTGGAAACCAAATGTTGTGCAGAGCACAGTGGGCTGGATAAACCCCTCTGTGCCCTGGGGTCTGGATAAACCACTCTGTGCCCCAGGATCTGGATAAACCACTCTGTGCCCTGGGGTCTGGATAAACCCCTCTGTGCCCCGGAATCTGGATAAACCCCTCTGTGCCCTGGGAGCTGGATAAACCACTCTGTGCCCCGGGATCTGGATAAACCCCTCTGTGCTCTGGGGTCTGGAAAACCACTCTGTGCCCTGGGGTCTGGATAAACCACTCTGTGCCCTAGGAGCTGGATAAACCACTCTGTGCCCTGGGAGCTGGATAAACCACTCTGTTCCCTGGGAGCTGGATAAACCACTCTGTGCCCTGGGATGTGGTATAAACCACTCTGTTCTCTGGGAGCTAGATAAACCACTCTGTGCCCTGGGATCTGGATAAACCCCTGGGATGTGGGTAAACCCCTCTGTGCCCTGGGATCTGGATAAACCCCTGGGATCAGCTCATCTGCGAGCAAACAGGATCCTGAAGCGGCGCCAAGGCTGAGTAAGTACCACTGGCAAGTTGAGATGCCTCAGGGCACCTTGAGCTCACACACCCGATTTTTCCACTCTGTCAAAAATGATATGAGGAGAGATTACATCATGGGAGCTGCCACCTCCTTTTGTCTTTTGCAGAATCCCCCCAGTCTGGCTTGTGCAATCCCCTCACGCAGCTGGCACATCTCCCAGAGCTCACACCGACTTTCATTAGGGAGGGAGAATGCTGATTTGGGGTGATCTGCTCTGTGTCTCCATAAAATATGTCCCTACCTCCTGATTCAGGTTGTAGAGGAAATCTGTGACCAGCAGAGCATGAATAACATGAGGAGCTCTCACATATCTAATGTGTTCCTGCAGGTTGGGAGAGGCAGGAGGCAGAAAACATCTCCCTGGATGTGATGTCTGCGGCAGTGCCAGACTGGAGCCATGCTGACAACCAGCTTGCAACACAGAAGGCGACCTCTTAATAAACACTAAACCCTTCTAACCTGAAAGATTGCGGCCACTCTAATCACCAGAAATTAAATTGTTCGAGGAAGGCTCAAAAAAATATAAGTGGGGCCAGAGAACAATGATATTTTTGCCTTTCTCTTTCCTTCTGGCAGGATCTAATCCACTGGGTGGTATTACAGCACGCAAGATTAGAGACAGAAATACATATACTTGCTAAAAATGGACCTCATTGAAAAATACTTTCAAGATTTTGTCATAAATAAAAATTAGGGGTTTTTTTCCCCCATGTCCTCTTGCAAGTGCCTGTGGCGTGTTCATTACCCAGAGAGACTTTGTTTTATAGAACATTTTTGAAAGGGATATTTTAGTTCTTGTATTTACACACAAATTGGTTTAATCACAAATTCATAGATATTTTAAGATATTTATGAGCACACTCGTAAATTATGATCTGTAAAGCTTTTAACTTGCTTTTTCCCCCTCTTGGGCTCAAAAGAAATATTAGTTTGACAACACCAAAGGCAGCAAGGACAGTTGCATTAAAAATTACACGGTAATAACATTAATACGTGAACCAGGACTGTCAATGCCACTACAGAATATAAAAGAAACCATGTAATTATGCCCAATGCAAAGGCAGTCCAGTTGCCCATGACAGTGGGAATTTCTTATGCTGCAGAAAGAGATAGATGCTGAATAGATAACACCAGTTTCCAACAAGTACACCCCTGGAACAAAATAAATAACAATAAAATCGATTGTATCGTGTCATATGCCTTTTGTTTCTGTGGGAATCAACTTTTATTTCCCTCAGTAATTTTGTTTGCTGAAGGAATGGATTAGAGAATCACACTAGAGAGATCTTGTAATTCACAGCCTCGGCTCTTATGCCCTCAAAGTCCTTTTTCACAGACTTTTCTCCCTTAACCAGGCAGAAAGTACATCCTGGCATATCCCCACATCCCCACATTTCATATTCTTGCTGCTGTACTTCAGTAACTCCTCTGGTGACAGAGAAGGTTATTCAGGTCTGCAAGGGTCTCTCTTGAGCTGGGGCAAACATATTTAGTTGAGTTCTTTTTTTTTTGATGGTATCATTTGGAAAACAGCCCAAAGTGTTTGTCTGAACCTCGTTCATGCCCTCCAGCACACCAGATTTGGAGGCAGCTGCCAGGCCAGCAAGATGTCAGAGCTGCTGACACCCCTGAGCTCATGCAAAATGAGGGAGCACAAGGAAACAGGGAAAAACCCCATGTAATATCTCATTAGGAGCTGAAAATCAGATTCTGAAACCTCCCCTCCTCTCTGCAGCAAATATGTCACAGGTTAAAAATCTAGCAACTTCTAAACTTAAACTTCAAATTTGTCAAAGCCCCTTTATCATTCATTAGAACTGCCTCAAAATCCCAAGGCATTTGCCCAAATAATGAGAATTTTGTTGCAATGCTTGGAGCTGGCTTTAAAATGCTGATGTCCTTTCCAAAAGGGAAGTGTGGTTGTGCAGATTCATACATGCACAGCCCACAGCAGGATGTGATTTACAGTCTTTGAGAGGCATCACATAAATATTGTATAACATTACAGTCCTGTCACACAATGCAGACTGGTTTGGGTTTGGGCAGGAAGGGACTTTAAAATTCATGGTGTCCCATGGCAGGGACACCTTTCACTATGCCAGGGTGCTCCAACCTGGCCTCAGACACTTCCAGTGATTATTATCCTGAAAATATCATCTCTATACTAAATGTTGCATATATTAATGTGAATCAGCACCAGAGAGGTTCATACAAATTGCTCCAAGAAAAACACCAACTCAGCTATAAAGTATTTGTGTTTTAACTCCTACAAAGCTGAAAACTGAAAGGGTTTCTGATTTTTGCCTAATTCTGACTGTGGATGGTGCATTCTGTTCATGAGGACCAAAGGCTCCTGGTTGGGTCACCAGCTCCTTTAGGAGACTCCATCTATACCCATTGTTTAATTTTCCCTTGCTAAAAAACTAGGATCCATTCAATGTTCTAAGATAGGCACCCTCAGATATTAAACCCCCTTTTTGTGACTGTTTTGATGTTTGTTTTTTTTTAATTAAGTTCTCTATTTTTGTTACAACAGGCAGTGAAAGCAAGAAAAACCTGTGACATATCACTTGGCCTTTCACATCTCTTAATAAAGAAACATGTTTAATATGAAGATAGGATCTCCCCACATAATATCCCTTTGTACAGTTTAAGAGTGACACATTTCAGAGGCTACACTGTACCAGGAAAAAACCACATTTCATTGTTCACCTTGTGCTGATAGGATCTGCAATCCATGAGATGATGTGAAGGGAAGGCAGGGTCAGAAGAACTGTGTGACTTAAGCTGAGAAGAAAATAAAATCTTCAGTAAAAGTAAATTAATAAATCATTACTAAAGCAAAGCATGAAAAAACTGCACAGGAAAAAAAATACAATAAAAAACTCAGTGGTTATTACTGTACATAAATAATGCAAGAAATTCTCAGGAGATATAAAATGATACAAAACAGTAGTTTGAAATTATTTTGAGAAGTTAATGCAAAATAATTTTAGTTGTGATTGTTTAAAATGTTTTCCACAAGATTTTGTGGTCAAATTTAGGTATCAGCAGATACTATTTGAATTTGCTTTGACATAAATACATTGAAGAACAGTACATGGACATTTACAGTATGGACATTTACAACATAGAAAATTTTAAATGTTCAGACACAGACTGGGTTTCTAAGGAAAGATCAGTGCTACACACCTACTGGTTTTTCCTTTTTATCTTTTTTTTTTTTTCCTCTAAAAGAACTAGTTTCTTAGAAGGGAAAATGAGATCAATCTAATCCATCTGGACTTCAGTAAAACACCTGATTAATGGCCACGCTGGAAATTACTTGTTAAAGCAGTGTAGATGAGGATCAGCACAAAAAATGAGGGTGGCCTGAGCCCATCTGGAAGAGACAGAGGAGTGGACTGATGAGTTTAGGCTGAATTTCCCCACGGCAGCATGGATTTATTCCTTTGGCATTTTGATGCCTTGCCCAGGGAACCTCTGCCCACCCACAGGTAAATACAGGGATGTGCAGAGCTGTTTAACCATGGAGAACTCTCAAAGAATGAGAGCACATAAACTGCGATCAGGATCGTATTCATCTTCCTCCTAAAATCACCTGTGAATGGAAAAAGGTGGGTGTTGGCCTTTTTATGACATTGTGGCACGTCACTCCGTGAGTAATGGCTGTGAATAAATATTGCACCCAGGGCATTTTAATCTCCCTTCCATCTGAAGTTCCATGCTAACAGATTTATATTCCACACCCAGCCAGGCTCAGCAAATGACGAGCCCTGGTGTTCAATTGCATTAAATGATAATTAGTCAGTCTACTTTGGATCTGATGGTTAATAAATCATGTCAAAGGCTTCCTTATGAAGAAGACTGAGTTGGAGTTTCATCTATAGCATTAACATAATGCATTAGGATAATGGGTCCCAATCCCACACCTGAAGCTTCAAGGAGGTTTGGATATGGAAATCAACCTAAATCCAAGATTTTGGCCTCAAGTGTCTCACTGTGCAATATGCCAAACCAGGATCTGTGTATTTTCCTCCCCCTGGACTTGGGATGAATTGAGATTTTACACTAATAGCGAATTAGATTATCTGAGTTGAGCATGACAAGTCAGGGCTCCAAGATTTAACCGTGAGCAATGGGGTGAGGAGAGAATCCCAACAAAGAAACCTGACGAGTGACTCAGGTGACTCCATCCATGTGAATTCCCAGCTCTGTAAGTGGGATGGAGCTTCCTGCTTAGCTCCATTCTGCCATTCCAGAGGAGCAGCAGGCTCCTGTAGTCTTCAGCCAAACTTCCCAGCCCGGGCAGGTGTTCCAGACAAACGATGGAATCTAAACCCACACCTGAGTGTATCTTCCTTCATTCAGACACTTTTTACTAGTAGATAAAACATACTCAAAGAAAGTATTAAAATAAATTCGTAATCAATAAATTCTAATGTGATTTTTATTCCAGTAAAGCAAGTGTAGAATATAATATAGCATTATAGCACAAGACATTTTTCTTCCAAATAGTATTCTAGAGTGACTTAAAGATTAGAATACTGTAATCACCAAATTAAATAGCTTATAATGGAAGCAATGAAATATAATATTAAGAGGCTCAGACAAGTGAGAAAAGCTGCTTTCTAATGAGATTTTAAAAGATGCAGCAAGTCACTGAGGCAGAGAGATTCAGAGAGGCTGTTCCAGATGGCAGGACCTCCAGAGAAACAAGGGTTTGTACCAAAAGCACCTTTGTGGGACAGGAAAATGAAGAAATGGCTGTCAAAGTTGTTGAGAGAGGGGACAAGTCAATAGAGGATGAAAAAATAGGGTAGAAATGCCAATAATGGCCATTACAAGATTGACTGGAGCAGATCACAGGTACAAAAGGATTAAGTTAGAAGAAGGTTAGAAAGAAGAAAGGAGTTGAGAACAAAGAATTAGAATGAAAAAAATAAATGTGAGGAGTGACAGTAACATCATTGAATGAATTGTACAGCCAAGAGAAAGAGGATTGAGAAAAAGAGAATGATCCCTTTGTGTTAGTGTGTTTGAGCCCAAGGTGGAAGAGATCTGTTAACAGAACTGAAGATTCTCTCTAGAGAAATGGACCTGCAGGGTTTCCAAGTCACATTTCTTGAAGATTGAGGAGATTAAGGGGTTGCCAAAGTGTTCTGCACCTTCCCCACCACTGGGTGATGAGCATTCCTAGTCCTACAAACACGGCAAGGAGCAATGACGCCAAACCAGCAGAATTTCTCATAACATGAAGGAATTTTGTCATTTCAGCATTTGTTCCAAGCATTCCACACCATCCTCTGGGCTCTGTGCCTGGAGTGTGCCAGCGTGGCTGCCCCCACAGAGCAGAGCCCTTGGAAGGGTTCCCTGTGTGGTGAGCTCTGGAAACAGCCCCCGAGGACGATCCACACAAACCAAACCATCAGCCCTGGAAACGTTTGTGCTGCCCCTGAGAATTGCCCTGGAGATCCACAGAGGATTATTCAGCAAGTTCCTTTGGGATCCCAATGCTCATGATCTCAAAGAGATCTCTCAAATGTCTCTTTTGACAATTCTCAGGGGAATTGTCACTGCAGACACCTCTGACTGAGCATTGTCACCAGATGAATTTCTGGCACTCTTTATGCGCCAGATAGCCACCATCATCCCATGGGATTAATGCTCTAAAATTATCTACAATTTATCTAGTATTTTCTGAATGTTTCTTTTCAGAACAATATCATTATTTAAGGGAATTGATGCTTTTAAAAGCCATTAAAGAAAAATCCACCCTGACATTTCAATCTGAAATATTTATACAGCAGGTATAGACTCTGTGAGAATGCTCCTCCACTGCAGAGACACTCCTGGTAAACACAAAATACATTTTAAGAAATAAACAATAGGAATACTAAATACTGAATTACAGAAAGAATGGGATGGATTTGCTCAGCTGGAGCCGCTAGCTGAGAGAGAAAGAGCAGGATGAGTTCCTGCCATGAACTTTGCATACAGAATTTTAAAAAGTACATTTGAGAGGTCATGAGGAGCATTTACTGAGATCCAACCTGAACCTTGGTAGAAAATGAAGGGAAATTTACCTTCTTATTTAAACTAGATTATGATGATGATATTATTATTATTATTATTATTATTATTATTATTACTACTACTACTACTACTATTACTATTATTATTATTACTATTACTATCATTTTCATTCTTCTAAATTTGGGAATCAAAAGCTGTAGGTTCCTTACCATGCCCCGTCTTTCCTCAGTAGGAATCTCCACAGATCAAGCAACTGCCACAGTCTGGGCTTAGTGAAGAAGGGAATTGATGTTTTATCAGCCTTGATCTGGTAAAAAGTTACAAAGAGGAGTAAAGAACCTCATACAAGCAGAGTTATTGATTTCATTTGCTTTGTACTGAATCGATTCCAAGGCAATTTATTCTCACAGAGTCCATCTTTTAAAACATTGGAAGTAATCTTCATCATTGTTAAGGTGAAAAGTACTTCAGCGTCAAAAAATGGAGTATCTTCAGAAATTAAATGTAAATACAGAAGGTAAATCTGCTGTAATGTTGTAGTTGATGAACTTATAATTCTTTAGGAATACACATATCTGGGTGCATTATGGACTGAGATCTTCATCAAAGAAAACCTCTGAAAATATTTTCATCTGAAAACTTAATTATTATTAATTGATAAGCAAATAGATTTGCAAATTCAGGAGTTTAGAGGGAGCATTATCAAATTAAATGCTAATTACTTCTATCAGCAAACTGCCAAAAGTGTTATTTTGTTATCTGGAGGCTGAAATAGTTGAAGTACCTACTTTCTGGAACAAAATTTCCCTGCTTTAGAAATGCAGCCTCCCTGCAGCTGAGCTAACCCTACACACAAACCATCTCCAGCAGGCTTCACCAGAAATAATTTCACAAACTCTCCACACTCCACAGCTCCGTGGATCCTGGTGGGCTGAGGAGTGTTGGGGAAATTTAAAAAACCAGGAACAACCAAATTTCCCAGGAGCCTCCTCATGTACATCTTAGCAAGAAATTCTGAATGCACAGCTGGGGAGACAAGGAATTCTCTTGTTTGGGAGAGCCCCAGACAGCCTAAAAAGAGAGATTAATGGCATGGCTCAGTTAGAGCAGCACGAGTCGAAACTACTGCTTAACTATTCTGTCTAAAGGTTGCATTGTAAGTGAATAAAACCTGGGAAACCTTCACATCACTGCTGCAAAGTTGGTTTGTTGCACTCCACAGCCCTGCACCGGCTCGGCCAGCATTTTCCTGATGGTTTTACACAACTGAAGAGAAACAAAAACAGATCCAACTACAAAAAAAACCCACAAAACCAGTGTCCAAAGGGGCTCCAATGGAGCTGGAGACAAAATTCCTACAAGGACATGGAATGACAGAACACAGGGAATGGCTTCAACAGGAAAGAGGGAATATTTTGTATTAGATATTATATGAATATATGATATTGCCTACTGGCAGGGTTAAGGGATATTGGGAAGGAATTCCTCCATGTAAGGATGGAATAGAATTCCCAGAGAATGTCCCTGGATCCCTGGAAGTGTCCAAGGCCAGGTTGGACAGGACTTGGAGCACTTGGGAGGGTGGAAGGTGTCCATGGTGTAATGGGATGACCTTTAAGGTCCCTCCCAACCCAAACCATTCTGTCAATCTGTGGTTACTTGTATTTTCCATAAATAAGGGAAAAGAGATTAAATGCACTGCAAAAAACACTGCTAAACAATGTGGAGATTAAGAAAAAGATTCCTCTGTATTTAACTGCAATGAGCTTACTGTAAATCAAAAGCTTAAAAGTTTTAAAGTTGTAATTGGATCAGCAGGGCTCTGACAGCTCTCTGGTTTTATGGCAGTGTGGATCTAAAAGAATGGCTTTTTCTCAAAAAGAGGCTCACGAGAGACAAGCAGTAAAAAAGATCCGGCCTGGGATATATTTTCAAAGGAATTTCAAATAGACTATCAATCTCTTAATGCTCCTTTTGTGTTATGAGCAAACAGAGCTTCGGTTTAAACTTCAGAACGCGACCTACCCTACTTTGCCAAGTTTTCCTCAGTGCACCTAAAACCCCATTATTTGACAGATGACAAGGACTTACCTGATTGTCTGCAGTGTTTGATTTACACTCTGGACAAGCACAGTCCATTAAATTAGGGGAATGCAGCCAAAGGGAGTGAGGAGGTTTCCAGAGCCGCAGAGGAGGGAGTCAAGAATAAATAGGGAGGGTTTCACCTCTGCAGCCCAGGCACCCAGCTCGCTGTTATCAAGACTGTTATCTTGCAAAGATAATTGTTGCGGCTCAAAATAAAGTTAGAGGCATGTGGCAACCCCAGCTAGTAATTAAGATTCCATGGAGAGCAGCATGCTGAAATTCATAGCAAATGCTTATAACCCTGTCCCTAAAATCCATTTATCTAAGTTCCACTGACTTTCATTGGGACTTAGATATCTAAGCCAGTGAGATGCTTTAGAATAGCAAATCCAGAAGGAGCTGCAGATAAAACCCTGGGCATCTTCAATGCAGAAAGTTCTGCCTTTCCATTCCTGAGCTACAAAAATGCCATAAAATGCCTGCCCTGAATAACAGCACGAGCCCAAAGCTCTGCTGAGAGATTCTAAACAAAGGGTCAGGTCTTGGGGCACAGCTTTGTGAAGCCTGCTCTTTAAGGGCTGGGGGACATTCGTAGCCTTTATTACCAATAAAAATGGCAAGAGTAAGTGGGGTTTTTCTGTACCTGAGAGCTGCAGGTAAATCCCATCCCTCCCATCAGCATTCCAGGCACGCAGAGGGCACAGGGAAGGGAAGGCCACCTGTCAAGCGGAAAGAGAACAAGTGCTATTAGGGAGGATTTTACAAAGTGACAAGAGCTGGAGCAGCAACAGGGACACTATATATGCTTAAAATACAAGCAGGAGAACAGCCTTGGCAAAAAAAAAATAACATATATATATATATATATATATATATATATATATATATATATATATATATATATATATATGAAACCCTCACAGAGGAAATTACATTAGGGAGATCAAGGACCAAGTTGTATTTTCAATTTGTACAGAACCTATAGGGCAAATGCATTAAGTGTTTGACAGCCCAATAGAGCTTTGAACTTAGCTTGATCTCATCATTTATAGTATTATTTTATTACTAGTTTTTAATTAAACTTTTAGCAAAAGCCATTCTATAGCACCAATACAGGCCAAGGAGAACGTTTGGGTGTCAACCTTGCACCCACATTGCTGGATATAGGCTAAGAACTATAAATATTGAACAGCCAGGAAATAGGATACATCTTCCAAGGGGAAAGTATCATGACTTGAAATATATATTACTAAAAGAGAAATAAAAGGGGGAGGTGAGACATGTGTAATCTGAATCCAGATTATACAATCAGGAAAAAAAAAAAGCAGGAAATAATCTAGTAAGGTACAAAAACATCCATTAAATTATGTCTTTGCTCTGACCCTCAGAGTTTCCCAAATTTTTGGCACATGTTGTGGATAAATGGCTGCCTAAGAACCCCACTGTGGAATTGACATCAGCACTGCCCCACAAAATCATCAAACCCAACCCAAATTTCAGAATTAATGGATGTGTGTTTAACACACTGCAATATTTCTCCAATAATAATGTTCTCCAATCAAAGCTCCTCCAAGAGCATTCCAGTGTTCCACATTTGAATTACCAAGTTTAGGAAAGATTACCCTCAGATCTGGAGTAAGTTACAAAACCTTCCTTTAAAACAAGCCCGTTTTCTTAAATGGAAGCCTTTCCAACAGGAACAGTCATTTATATTCATGGCATGAACCTGCAGCAATATGACAATCATTCCAAAGTTTACATTACAGATTCAGAGCTGGAGATCAAATGCCTGCAGCATCCCTTCCACTGGTTCCAGGTTATCATCCCAGGTGCATTTGTGGAGAAAAACAGAGTCAACAACATCCTCAGAAAAGAAACCAGGTGTATGTTGTCATGTATTTATAATTGTGATAATTCTCATTCCTTCCAGGGTATTAAAAATAAACTTTCTAGATATTTTTGTTGCTGTTGTTGTTGAATAATTTTTTTAATTACATTTTCTCTGTAGACAATAGGCTTACTTAAAACCTTTTTTTTTTCTCTTCAATTAGCACACTAATTAAGATAAATTAAGATTGATCAATTGATAGATAAATATTATAGTCCCATGTTTGAAGAAATACACATATTTTTGGCAAAATCCTACCAGGCACGTACAGGAAAAGGATCAAGGTGACACAGGCTGGTTGGTGCTCAAACAAGGATTATTATATTCATTTATTTTGTTATTGCACCTATTGTTCTAATCCATTATAAAATGGGGAAAATACCCAAATAAAGGAAATACCAACCTCTGTTAAATGGGTGCAGCCATTATTGCGAAGATTGAGGTTTTTTCTATCTTTATTTGAGCTGCTTCACTCTTTCTTTCAATAAATATGTTGCTTTTTCAGTCTCAAATATCAATGACTGCAACTGTTGGTAAAGGTTCATTTTATAATAATTGCTGATTCTTGAGTTAAAAATATTAGAATCACATGAAATATAACCCCTGCAGCAAGAATTTGAATAAAGGGGAATATTTCACAATAAACTCCACTGAATCCTTCCACTTGTGGACTTTTTTACTTAAGTGCCATCACTTCTTTGTACAACAGGTCATATCACTGGGGATGAAGCCTTTGTGCTTTTTTAATTAATTCCCTCATTTATCTTGATGATCTCCTAGATTTACTGAAGCAATCTACAAGAGTGTTATTTTAATAAAATTGCTGTCACCATTTCTCTGCCTGGAGTTTCTAACTGAGAATACTGAACAATCTACCGAGGATTTACAAGTTTAAAACAAATTGGCCGCTGTTCCAGAATGCTGACATTCACCAACCAGATGCATTTCCTAATCCAAAATTTATCATGTTTGCAATAGCTATTGAATATTTTACCATATTTATCCTAGAAAACATGTTATAGATATTTTTAAATTTTATATATATATATTAAGTATGTATATTTTTATGTATAATTTGGTAATAGTCATAGGCTGTAGAATTGACTTTAAATATATCACTTTGTTTACTAATTATATTGCATTTTACAACCCCTTCACATTATTAACTTATTTAATTAAGTAGGTTTTGATGATTTCTTTATTTCCCTGCAATGAAAGCTGTAGATCTTCCAGACTGACACAAATTTCTTCCCTTAGGGGAGAGTTGCCCCATTTTACCCCTGCTGGAGCTCTGGCCAGTGGATTCCAGCAGTGCTGTGCAATTCCAGTCCAGACAAACCCCACATCCTGCAAAAATCTGGATCCTCAATGGTGATGAAGCTGATGAAGCTCATAAAAAAAGTCTTAATAATAATAATAATAATATCAAAAAATGAATTAATGAAAGTAATGCGTATCTGCACTTTACCAAATTACCAATCGTGTCCATCAGTGCTGCAAACCCTGGTGCAGCTTGGCCATTCCCTAGAGAGAGAACTTTAATATGATTTTAATGAGACTGTGGGGCTGGAGCTGAAACACGTTTTTGTTTCTCATTTAGACACCTTGCCTTTTAACACTCCATCACTATTCATTAAGCTTAAACTGCATTTTTAACCTCCATTCAAAGCCACGCTTAGAGGTGAGGTGGTTGCTTGAGAGCCCTCAGGCAAGAACAGCAAGTCCCTCAAACTGCAGCCTCCTCCTGCAAACAAACCTGCCCAAAAAGGGAGAAAATCACGGAAATCTTGACATGAAAAAGCAACATTTCACTCCTTCCCTCCTTTTTTTTTTAATTTTTTTCTTTTTAAGGTGAGGTTCTTTTTTCTAACAGTTATTTTTTGCCATTACAGAGAGCAGTGCTGGGAAAGGCACGATCCCACAGAAAAAAAAATGACTCTAGAAGTCCATAGATTTCAATCTGTCATGGATGAGTTAATCAGTACAGAGCCCTGGAGGAAAGTCAGGTACTTTAGGCCTCGTTTAAAGCCTAAAGAGAAAATTGGTGTTGACCCTAGATCCTGCTGGGAATAACTTGGGTAACTTGAATCAGTATCTTTATTTTCTGTGCCCTTCCTTGTGATGAGCACAGGGAATCCAGATGGAGCTGGGGATGGCTGGATCAGGCTCAGGACAGGGGAAAGAAAAACACATTTTTCAGCTAAGGGAAACACATTTACCATCATTCCTGAAGCACCTCTTCCTCCAGCAGGCAGGAGATGAGCAAAGTTCAAAATTCTCATTGACTGTTGTTTAATTAACACAAACTAATTTAATTAATCTGAACGCGATGTTCATATTTATTGCTCTATTTTTAAAGGCAGAAGCTGCGAGCACTAAATTAAATAAATGCAAGTTTCTTTGTTCAGACTGACAATGGAGCATAACAAGTGAAAGAAACACACTCTACATCCTAAGCAGCTGTGTCTATATTTAAAAATAGAGGTAGAATGCCATCTACTTGTTATTTCCCTATATTGCTGGCTGAGGAAAGAAAAGCTCCCACCCTTGGATTCCTGCAAGGCTGTGGTTAATCACCAGTGTCCAGAATCCATGGAAAGGAGAAATCACATTATTAGCATGCACCCAACACGTCCAATGCATCAATTACACAGCACAGCCCTGCTCCCCCTTCCTCCCTGCTGCCTCCCTGATGCCAAAGCCTGGAAATCATTCCAGGCTCTGAAGAGAGGGACATCCTCTGGTGTTCTTTGGGGTTTAGGATCCAGATCCTGGCCAGGAATTTGCAGTACCAAGGTGGGAGTGACATCTGGGTTCTGCACCCAATCACCCTGGTGTTATAAATGGCAACATAGCTATTGGCCTTTGCATTTATGTATTGGCTTTTGCAAGATACTATCGATCACAAAGATTCTGATATAGTACAATTTGTGATCCTTTTTAACTGCCTTTTGTTATAGTATAATCCGTCAGCTTTATGTATTTATCATATAGCTTATATAAATAATGGTATGATAAACATGTTACAGCTCAGACCTTCCCATAATATTAAAACAGAGACTATGTACTGCTAAAATACTTTCATTTGTGTCACTAACTCAGATAATGATATGAAATAGCTCTGTTGAATGATAAGGTAACAGTGACAAGAACCAGGACACCAAGAGAAAAATTTACTGCTGACTCTCCAGTTATCAAGAAGTGTCAGAAAAACAGAATGGAATTGTTAACTGAGAAAAGAAATAAAAGAAGAAATAAAATATATTGATTTAATCTACAGGATGACACATGGACAAGTCAAAGGTTAAAACCAAGCAAAATGATTCCTGGAACATCTAAACCCACAGGAATGTTCAAATATGTATAACCCTCACTGATGCACATTTAACCCCTGTAATGTACAAGTATATAAGAACATTATTTGTTGCCCCTTCTACCCCTTATTAAACTTTTATTTTAAAATTGTTTTAAATAGTGAGTGGGTTGACTCCAGGAGAGCAGCTCAGTGCCCAAATTTCCAGGGTGGGAGTCACCAGCTGCACAGGGCAGCAGAGTTGTTACCCAAATGCAGACACAATTGTTGTTCCTTTGTTACAGGAGTCAAATCCCACCATGGCCACCAGGAAAATCTACAGAGAGCTCCTATAAACCCATATTTGTATATATATATATATATGTGTGTGTATATATATGTGTGTATATATATATATGTGTGTGTATATATATATATATACATACATATACATACATATATATATACATATACATATATATATAAAAAGATATTTTATATATCTATATAACTATATAGATATAAATAACATATATTTTTATAAATATATATATATATATATATATATATATATATATATATATATATATATATATATATGCATTTATATATATAACATGCATAAATTCAAGGGAGTGGAAATATCCCTGCCCACAGAAGGAATGGAACTGGATGGACTTTAAGGTCCCTTCCAAACCAAACAATTCTGTGACTCCGTAACACCTGTGAGCTTTGGTTTCTAAAGGCCCCATCAGTTCTCTCCCAACTCTCTTTGCACCTCATCACCTCCTCATTTGCAGCTCATTTCGTTTTACTAACAGACTACCATGCCTTTCAATGGAAAAGTCTCTTTCCTGAAACTAAAAAACTCTGGTGTACCTAAAAAAAGAAAAAAAAAAGCAAAAAAAAAAAAAAGAAAAAGAAACTGTTGTCTTTTTTTATTCCTTCCCTTGCAAAGGAGCCATCTGTGGAATAAAAGTCTTGGAAATAAGATCTATAATTACTGTGTATTGAGTTAAGTTGCCATATCACCAGCTTTCAGCAGTTCTCTCTCCAAGTGCTAGTAGTTCTTTTACAAATATTTATTTGGAAGCTTTATAAACCTTTTAGAAGCCTTAACCATACCCAAGGGGCTAAACAAGCAAGTTCCCAGTGAGAATTCCCCTGCTTTATAAAAAGGGAGAGAGCAGCTCTAAACCTGACAATCATAAATATTATTATCAGTCTTATTGTATTTGCTTTCTGGCTTTTGATCCCACAAGGGATGAAGGCTGCCACAGTCACTCTGAAGCCAAAATGACTAAAAATGTGCTTCAGTATAAAATAAAACTGTTTCATGCCTGTATTCATGGGGCTCTGCAGGCTGGTACTGTGAGAAAACAGCCAATAGCACGCAGGATATGGTTAAATAAGAAGGTAGCAGTAATAGTTCTGCTCCTCAAATGCTGCATATAAAAAGGTATTCTGAGCTTTGAAAAGTATTTTAGAGATATCTGATGAAATGCCAAGTTGTTTTTTTTTTCCAATCTCCTTTTTATATATTTTTTTAATATAGATCCAAAGGAGAAAGAACACAAAAGTGAAATACAAAATATCCATTATTTAGTTCTACTCTATTTACAGAAGCCGCTCAATCTTACACTCTTAAAGTTATTATGGAATCGATTGGAATCACAATTAATGTAGTAATACATGGACACTTAGGGATGGTGCAAAGCAGGAACCATTCCAGCTCCAGACATGAAAATACAGAATTCCTAAAGATGCTGGGCTTTGCTGCAACATGTGCTCCCTCTCCTGCCTACTTTGAGAACCTTAGAGCATTCTCCTTCAATTTTTGCTTTCTATAACTGACCAAAATTATAATATATATAGCTTCCACCAGCTCTTGATGTTGGAGATGACTGGCAACCTATTCCAAAGCTCCTGGTCCTGTGGAGAGTTGTTATTACTTGAAATAAAATCTCCATGACCAGCATTTATATTTGTGCTTACCAAAAGAGAAGTCCTGAGATGAGGTGTGATGAAGAGATAGGATCCTCCGAGGAGCTGAGCTCAGATTGGTTGTTTCCATAACACACTGGGAGTCTCCTTGTGCCTTTGGCCAACTCCTCCTCATCCTGTTGTATGGAAAATCCCACTGGGAGAAGCCAGTGTCCATAGAGGAGACAGAATCCTGCAGCTTTATTGGAATAAAGGAGGGAGAGCCCACTGGGGTTTCTCTGGAGGGTTTGGAGGGCAAAGCCTCCTTTTATCCCAAACTCTGGACACTCATTGCCCTCCTCCTTTCCCCACTCTGGGATACCAGGGAGGTGCAGCCTTCCTGAATCACCTACCCCATATCCCCCTGAATCTGGCATTTGGCCCCAAATTCAGGCCTGTGCAGACCCTTGTCTGGGTCAGGAGCTGAAATGTCTGGGCTCTGTAAGGAACCTGCTGCTTGAAATTCATTCCAAAGTTCAGAAACTCCTCCTTGTCTGGGTCAGGAGCTGAAATGTCTGGGCTTTGTCACAAATCTGCTGCCCAAAGCCAGTGCAGACATTAAACCCCATTTTAAAGCCATTGACACCCATCCCCTCAGCCATGGAATTGTTTCTGAAGGCACCAGCACACATCTGCCCTGTCCCCATCCATCCCCAGAATTGAACCTCCTCGTGAGGTTCCATGGGACCAGCCAGCACCAAGAGAACTCCAGAGCAACGATGGAACCATCCCAGTAAATGCAGGAGAGGGGGAAGGAGGACAAGGCACCCTTCAGGAGTTATTTCTGCACCATTCCCTGTGAGTGATCAGAAATGTGCAGCCTGGACAAGCCACATCTCCAGAGATCGGCCTCCCAGCACATCGGGGACAACAGGAATGCTTCTGAATCCATAGGAAACTCAACCCTCAAGAGAACCAGCTTGTCCCACTGTGAAGCACGACCTCAATCCTGACAGGAAGAAACCTCAAAAACACCTTTTTGTTCCAGTGTTGAAGGTGGCTACAAAGATGGAGACTCCCCTTTCACAGGGAGTCACGTGGAAAAGAGGATGGGCAATGGGGAGATTCCAATCAGACACAAAAGGAATTTTTCTCACAGTGGGAACAAGCAGCCACTGGAATAATCTCCCCAGGGAAGTGGGGGATTCTACAACATTGGACGCTTTCAAAATCCAGCTCTACGGGGTGCTGGCCCATCTTGTCTAGACTGAGTTTTGGCCAAAAATGCTGGCTGAGGTGATCCCACCTGGAATTCTGTGATTCCATGGGAGGCTGTCAAAGGCACATCAACCCTGGCTGGGCCACAACACCAATGAGTTTTATTCACTTTTATATAAAAAGTCTATGTGAGTGCATTTAAGCAAGAAACTCTCTGCGCACTTTGTGCATGCAAAATGGGAGCATCTTTAATTTCTGCAGTTCCACCTAAGTAGGTTAGGTCAGGTCAGTACAAGCAATTAATATAAATGAACAAGAAGTTCATAAAAGCAATTTAACTTGAATTAACAATTCATCTACTCCCAGACTTGGCTACAGCAAAAGGGCTGCTACTCTTACCTATTAAATATTTTTATTTATGTAACAGCCACACGGTAGAAGATGGATGCATGCAAGGAAAAGTCTGTGGAGACAATTTCAGAATCAATGTCATAAAGAGTTTATCCTGCAAATAAGCATAAAAATATGTCAGGAAATCTTGTATATTTCTAAAAGAAGCCCTGCAGCTTTCAGTTGTAAACTAGCACTTTTCCAGGTAATCTATCATGTATTCCAAAGATATAATGATAATAATGTATATTATATAACATATAAGTGGAATTATTATATATAATATAATTATAGTTTATATTTATAAATATATAATATAATAAAATAATAAATATATAAGGTAATTCTATATATACACATTATATTCTGCCTATTTGTAAATCTATCATATAATATATAGTCTATATTTACTATGTTATAATCTGCATATAATCTATATATACTGTGTTATGATCTGTATACAATCTATATATACTATATGTGTGAATATTATAATATACAATTATATATGCAATAATAATTAAAGATATTAACTCCTTTCCTTAGCCCTTCTTCAGATACCAATTTTGGAGCTGTGTTATGTAAAAGGAATTAAATCACCTCAAAAGCAGTGGAAATTCCAGAAATCTGCACCTGGTCATTTCCATTCCAAAGCTGATACAACAAAACTCCATACCCAGGGATGAATATCTCCTACAATTGCTATGGAAACTGGACTCTTTTTGACACATTTGTCTTATTTTGTCTGTGATTTTTGAAGAAGAAACCTGCTGGCACAGAATACCAGATGAGAGAAATAAATGAATGGATACAGGTGGTGGCCACGGACAGGATGTGAGGAAGCGGGATGGGAAATCCACCTGGGCACTACAGGCACGGGCCATGATCCATCAGGGAAACAAACACAAAAAAATCATCTGGACATAATCCATCAGGAAAACAAACCCAAAAAATCATCTGGATGTCGCAGACATTTTTTCACAGAAATCCTTTCTTTCAGATTTCTGTGTCTTCTGGAGGGCAGAGGCGTCAGAAGATAAGGTAAACAATTATTATCAGCTGCTGTGGAATGCAACAGGGGCACCTTGATTGGCTCATGTTCCTAAGTTTATAATTAAGGGCCAATCACAAAATGCAAGCTAGGGACAGAGTCCTTGGACACAACTTTGTTATAGATTCTTTTCTTTCTATTCTTAGCCTAGCAGCTCTGCAAACCTCTCTCTTTATTCTATTTAGTATAGTCATAATGTACTATATATTATATATCAATAAATCCAGCCTTCTGATCTAGAAACAAGATTCACCGTCTCTCTCTCACCAGCAGCGACCCACTCAGGACGCTGTGATATCTGGACATGATCCATCAGGAAAACAAACACAAAAAAATCATCTGGACATGATAAAGGGAGGAGGAGAGGCTTTCTCCAAGCTCCCAGAAATTAATGCACTGCTCCTCCCTGCCAACGCCTGGCACACGGTGACGGTGCTTCCATGCAAACTTTCTGTGCACTCCAGGAAATTTTGCTAAGTGTAAAGGGAAACTCTCTTTTCCAGGCAGGTCCAGGGCAGGATGGAGTTTGGGTCACACCATCCTGACACTGGGAATGTGCACAACAGGCAGGTGCTTTTATGTTTGTTTCTCTGGGAGGTTATTGAAGCAATCAGTGAAATCAGAGCAGTCTGACCCAGCGCAGAGCCCTCCGCACCAACCCACAGCAGCAGCCGCTGCTCCTGCTGCATCTGCCTCCAAAAGGTGGCAACAACACTCAGCAGTCAGTGCTGCGCTTTACAGTGCTCAAGTACTTTGCAAACATCCATTAATTAGTCTCCCAACTCCTCCTGAAGGCAGGCAATTAACTGGATTTTATTTTAAAAGCCCTGCAATGAGGAGAGGTTAAGTGACTCGCTGGGAAGAGGGAAGTGCTGGGATTCAGCCTTGGCTCGCTGTTTCGTGGTCAAGCAAATATTTCTCTGCCGTCATGCCCACAAGGTCCCTCTTTGTGGCCATCTCCTTTATTTCACTGAGCCCTTCCTCTCCAGCCAGCAGCTCCCCAGTAATTTAAAAGCACATAAAAGACTGGACCCAGCACTAAAAGTGACTGTAACTGCATGCAGTTGCTGAGGAGGAAATTGGATCTGTTCACAGATACTGGCCCCAAAATATTTCAGCCTTGGTTTAAGCCATATCACTGGAGTATGAATCAGCAGTGGCTAAAGCCAAACCCGGAGAGATTAATACTAAAATTAATCACTGTAGTATCCGCCAGGGAAGGGTGTTATGTTAGATTACAACTGGTTTGGTTGAAGCTTGCTGGAACTGAGGTAATTTCTGTAACATTTTGGTATTAAAAAAACCCAACAAAAAACAACCCCACACCAACAGCTATTTCCTCAAAAGATTCCCTTTCACTGGAAAAAGTACAAACAGAATCTTAAGGGAAACCATTAGAACCATTAACACCTGAGTTAGCTCAACGTCCCTGCATGCTGATCTGTAAACTTGAAATTATTTTGTTTGTTTCCACGAAGGATCGATGAATCCCACATTTTTTTCCAAAGGATTTTAAGCCTCAGCTGTAGTTTAGATAAGTTCTTTCTTTCCACTGCAGCCACGAAGGACTGCATGTACCTCTTTTACAGAGAAAACACCATATTCTGTATTTAGTGGTCACATTCAGACACAATTTGGGGGGAAAAAAACAAAACACCTTGAGATGAAAGGGTGTATTTTTCCCTTTCCAGCCCCAAAAATCCAGGTTTAACACGAATCCCCAAGGCTGCAGTTGGGAGTGCTTTGATGGAAGACATGGAAACCCTTAATTTCCAACTTCCTTTCTTGTGCTGAAGGATACACAGAGAATTTCCACTTATGAGCTCCAGAAATTTTCCTCCCTGAAAATGCTTGATTTCCTTCCTAACTTCCTTCCCCTCAGTTCACAGTGTCTGGAGAGGTCACAAACTGCACTCTGGGTTAATGTCACCTTATGTCACTGGACACAGCCAAACTGACAATATAACCATGAATAGGGACTGCACTTGCATGAATGAACTGCTCTTTATTTCAATAAACACAATAATTACTGAGTGTGGCTGCTGTACAGGGCATTGATTGGGATAAGGAGCGGAGCTGGTTCGTGTGGTCACTATTTTTTATGGACTGAGATCTGCCTTTCTCACAAATACAGCTCTGAGTGGTTCCCAAAGCTGTCCAAGCAAGTCAAGAGATGTCAGCCCTCACACCCAGCAACCACTGACAGAATTTTGCCATAAAACAAAACAGGTGGTGTTAGGGTCAAAATTAAACTATTTTTCAATTTGGCTTGTATTTGTTTGTATTTTAGTAATCGAAATTTAGAAGTCACCATTCCAACTCAAACCATTCTGTTTTTTTACTTTGATTTTTTCCCCCTCTTCCATTTTCCTGCATGTAAAAACTATCCTGCTGCAAATGGGTAGCAAATAATATTTCTATCTCACACATAAACCTCCCACTACTCTTCCAAATGTTTTAAGTGAGATAAGATAGACCTTACTGTAAATTCCTTGGCCAGTTTGGACCTTCCATCTTCTGTGGAGAAGTTCTCCATCTTCTGCAGTGACAACCAAGCAACTTCTTCATCTTCTTCTGCAGTGACAACCAAGAAACTTCTTCATCTTCCTCACCTGGGAAGACAGATATTTCAGGCTTTGGCACCCTGCTCCTGCTTGACATTCTTTCCTCTTCCCTTTACTTTTTGTACCAAAATCCTGGACAGAATTCATTGTGGTACTGCAGGGAAAAAAAATATGGTAACAAGGGTGCAGGAGATCTGTTCAATAAATTGTCATGTTCCAGCAACACTTGTTTTCCTGAGGGCTTCTGGAATTGCCCATTCCACTGGCACTTAAAAGGCATGTTGCCCATCATAATATCCTTGTTATCATCCTCTGAGTGCTGCCTTTTCCTCATCCCAGTGGCTCTGCAGCAGGTAAGGGTTATAAATGTCCCCTGCACCGTGGATTTAGTTCTTCCCTCAAACACAGCATTAACTCACCCAATCTCAGGGAAATTTTCTTTCTCCCTTTTCTTCTGGGATTGAAACAACTGTGTTTGCACTATTCTATCCACAAATATAGCTCTCTCAAGGGCAAATTCCCATCCCCATGGATCCTGCCTCAGCCTTGGAACAGTCTGGGGGGTCATGAAATCACCCTGTTTAAATCCAGGGGCAGAACCAACTGGAACTTTTTGCTGTTATTCTCACTTAATCAGCATTCCAACAATCCACATGCCACCAAGTGTCTCCCACAAGCCTCTGCATCTCTTTGAAAGCTTCTCAGCAGAAGACATGCATTGGTTTCTATAAATATGCTAATATATCATCTGAGGAATCCTACAGCACTTGGCCGGGAGGGAAATAGAGATGTTGGAAAAGATTTGGGCATTTGTCTCCAAAAGCAGAGACTACATGGGCAAAAGAACCTTCTTTTCCAGAATTCAGTGACTGGGTGAACCAGCTGCGGGATGCCTGTACTGAAAAGATTTGCCCAGTAAACACTAAAATGTAAAAAAAAAAACCAACAGAAAAAAAAAAAAACCCTCTTGAAATAACCCTACAATCAAGCCAGAGATGGAAACAATTATTTGATAAGAACCACGAGTTTGAGTCATTACCAAAGATAGAGTCCTCTACAACAATCTAATAAACCTAACATTATTCCTGCTATTTAATAGCCTAACATCTTTTTGGGGAATATAAATTATTCAGCGTTTAAGTGCCTTGTAATTTGATTTAGACGACGAACGGAAGAAAATACTTTAATTGTAACATATATTTCGTATGCATTGCACAGAAACACCAGCCACCTCCCTGAAAGAGGCTCTCAGGAGAGCTGCATGGCTCAGGAGTTTGCTAATGGGATGTGGCATCCTTCATCATAAAGATCATGAGAGGAATCCAGAACGTGCTGGAAACAACTGGAAATTGTTTCCCCACATGGGCAGAAATTCAAACCCGAGGTAATTTGAGCTCCCTTCATCTTCTCCTCCCCCTTTTTGCTCAGGAACATCTGGAACTGGCCAAAGTGGAAAATTTTCAGCTCTTCTTGATGCTTTTTTTTGAGGTTGGCCATTTTCCTGGACTTGTTCCTCCATCCTTGGTCACCTCTCACCATTCCCAGCCCATGGTGGCTTTTCTTGGTCATTCCCTGATGGATCTGACACAGGAACTGTGCCCAGCTGCCGGACATGCCACGAGCGTTTGATCCTTCCTTTCACCGATCACATGAATTCTTAAAATTTTCTACAAGAAACATACTCGGAAAATTCGTTCTTGTTCTTTTCCCTACAAAATACACACCTGCCTGATAGAATTTCTGCTTTAAATACCTGAAAGCACTCTGAGATAATTTAGCTTAATTAAAGCCACAATCATTAAAAAGTGAGAGCCCCTTGCTGTTTCAAAAGCTGAGAACAAGAAACAGGCAGGCAAAATTAAAATATTAAACCACATTGCTGTTTGTTGGTTTGTTTGGTTTTTTTTTTTTTCCCAGAAGTAAATCTATTCAGTGTTGTGAATTATTGATTCAGTATTGACTGCTCAGCTGATAGCCAGGAGACTTCATGGCAACTCCTCATCCTCCCACCAGCCTCAAGTGTGCCACTTGGAGAAAATGACATTTTTTTGCCTGCCGTGTTTAATTCTTTTGAAGCAACAATTATCTGTAACTATCTGTGGAGTTTTCAGCACTATAAATCTTCAATCTCTGTTGGATTTTTTATGCCCTGCTGTAATAAAAATAATAGTGGCTGGTTTGGCTTTGTTTGTTGGGATTTTTTACAGCGCCCATAATTTCTGCTTATCAGCTTTACCTTTTCTGATTTCTGCATTCCTCTTCAATTTCCAGCCTGAAAATCTGCAAAAATCATCATAAAAGCAAATATCCGTGTAAGAATATGTAGATAAACTAATGTCCTTGAGATGAACACGCACAAAAAAAAGGAACAGAGGAAAGAAGTTATTTTAGATAAATTGATAAACATGGGGAAAAGAGTTCAAGATCTCAGCCACACTGATATGAGTCGATTGACCTCAGAAAAGTTGTATTTTATCCCAAAAGGTAAAATGTGTCTTTGTACCTGCTGATGGCACTGGCAGCTCCTACCACCCACTAATTGATAGCGCGCATCAGTGGGAAAACCTCAAAAACTGAACATTCTAATTTAAACAAATGAAGGAATTTCACACTCGGGGAACCTTTACAAAGACAACTTTTAACATCTTTAAAAGTCCCCACCTTCCTTATTACCACGCTCTTTAGAAATGCAGAAACAAATGGCCATGGAGGCGAAGACACACGGCTTGCCTGGGGCAAACGGGGATTAAATGATGAAAATCAAAGACTTTTACTTAAAGGATGACTCAAATAGATGAGAGGGAGCAGCTTGAAGCTGAGAATTTACAGAATTAGAAATAACATTGTTATAAAATATGCTGAGACAAGCTCAGCAGAGCTGCTCTGGTGTTTTCCATGGAGATCCCAACCAGAGCTCTGGGAGGTTTGCAGCTTTTAATGATGATTTTGGTCAAGACCACCACGGGTTGGGGAGTGAGGCACCAACAGCAAGGAGACCTTTAAACAGCCAACATCACTTCCAAAAGGCTCCAGCAACCCTGAGCTCCTTTGGTATATAGACACAATCCATGTATTTGCTTCCTAGAAAAAAACTATAAGTTTTATTTCACAGGGTGAGTTGGGATTAAAAAAAAAAAGACAAAAAAAGAGAATGTTCACTGTTAACAAGGCTGACATTAAGTATATTTTTATTAAACTCCACAGGTATCTAATAATAAATAGAGAAACCAGAGAACGAGAGAAGATGAAGTGAATTTCCAAAGAAACACTGAGAGTCGCAAAAATATCATTAAAGCAATTTCATGTGAAAGTTCTATTCAATCTTTCTAATGTAGCTCAAAAATAATTTTGTGATCTGAAGTACAAAAGTGTAGCTAAATTTGCTGTCACAAATGCTTTGATGACAAGTGTGTTGAGAAGGTTTTTAATGGGAAGAAAACACAAGCCCTTTTTTCTTAATTACTGCACCACAAAGCCACTCTGAAGCACATTTTGACACTTCAGATTTCCAGGGGGAGTGCTCATGGGATAAATTATCACAATGGGCACAGCAGATCCTGTTTCCATATAAATAACACACCTAGCATCAAACAAAACTATGGCAAATATTTCTGCAGATCTCTAAGCCCACAGGTTTTCTACCATTTTACTTTCTGCTACAATTTCAAAGAAAAATTACACCACAGGGGCAGAACCTTTACAGTTTTACAACTGTACTATTATCAGGAAATTTACTGTAAATTGACAAATATAATTTCACTGACACTGGGGCCTTTTATCACTTTTTTGCAGCTTCAAAAGTGTCACTTCAAAGACAGAAAGAAAATGACCTGTAGAGTTTGTGCACTGAAAAACTTCCAGTGATGACTTCTTATATTGGGAAAAGTGAACAGATTAAATTAAACAAGTTAACAGGGATTATAATTTGAATGTAGAAAGATTAAGATATAAAGGATGTTTTTAAGACTTTGCAAACTGCTTGAAGAGAAAAAAAAAATTGAATTTTGCTACATGGACTGGAGGCAGGAAGGGGTTGACATTGGGTTTTAGGGGATGAGTGAGTGCTAGAAAACTTCCCAGTGCTTCAGAGCTGATTCCCTTGCACCTGCAGCCACAAAAGCCCTGCACGTTTGGTTTTCTGTGTTTAGTTAATTTGGCTGCAGCAGTTTGCCAGTGATTAATAACACCTTTGCACAGAAACAAATAAACACGTAGGCTGCTCTGAGCCGAGCACCGAGGGCCCCGAAATGCAATTAGCCACTCGCACGCTTTTTACTGGCAAATATTAAACTACACAGCAAACAGAAATAAAGGACAAAACCCAACTGAGCGACGCCATTACTCAATAAAAATGATACATTTATAACCTCATTACTCACATTTTATGGTGGTGGTTGCTGGGACTCGGAGAAGGGGCTGTGCAAGGTCACACCAGCAGAGTTTGGAAGAGAAACCAGACATCTCATTCCCTAGCCCAGTGTTCTGCTCCTTCTTTTATATTGCTTTTTCTCTCTCTTTTTTTTAAATTTAAACATAGATAGATCACCATAGCAAACTTACAGCAAGGCCTGGTGTGACACACAGATAACTCTGGATTTAAGATAAGCTGCATCTCCTGAGATTCTCTGGCAACAATGGAGTTTGTTGATTGCAATAAACTGTGGAAAGAGCATCAATGTTACCAGAAATATATGGAATTCTTTATGGTAATGTTCTGGTCTCTCTGAACTCGGGGATGAAACTTCTATTGTGAATAAATTGTACACACAATATTGGATTTGAACTTTTGCAGCTTGTAAATTGTCTCACCCAAGAGTGAACTGCTGCCAGCCCAAATCCTTCCATTCTGCCCAGTGCAGCCCAGATCCACTGCTGAAGGAGGGGCAGTGGAAAAGACACAATAACCTCTCTTTGCTGCTTGGTCTTCATCAGAGCTCATTTTTTAATAATTCTCTTTTCCAGTTTGCCTCTGGAACATCAAGCGATGCCTCAGGAGAAAGAAAGGTAAGGGGAGAATGGGGATTTACACAATAAAAATAATATTTTTCTATAGAAAAAAGAGTTTAGTTGGTTTTTTTGTTCCTCCCTCCAGAGCTTCCTCATAATTCCTATTTTCTGCAAGTAATGCAAGACTTCTTTAGACTGAGATTCCACCAATTATTTGACTAAAGCTGGTTCTGGTTCTGTCCCTTCCCAAGCTCTGGGATTTCTGTGGTGTAAAACCTCCAAGGCTGTGCCTGTTCACCTTCCCAGTGTTTCACAAATGCCTGAGCACTGACCTCCAACCAAAAGCAGCCTCACCATGATCCATGCCTGGGTTTGAGCAGATTTGGGCTCTGCTCCAGAGCTGTGCTCATCTCCCACAGGCTCGTGACTGATCCGAGCGAGAGGAGGAAAGAAAATTGTTAAATCTTAATCCAGCTGTGAGTGAAACTTGGCAAATAAAATGACTAAAAGCTGTCTAAGAGACAATGAACTCTGCTCAGAATGTTTTTGGGTCTTGTCCCAGCATAAAGCAGCTAGAACTGACTCCAGTGGAGTCCATGGCATCTCTGCAGATTTCTTTTGTTGTCAGAAATCTGTCAGAACACATCTTTAGTTCTTCTTAGCTCAGTATTACATTAAAAATAAGATATAGATTTGGCTTATTTAGTGAGGCCAATTCTTATTCTTAAAACTGTAAAATAATAATCCTCATGCAGGATTTTTAATGAGAACAAGGCCAAGGTTCAGGTGAATGAAAATATCAGAGGAGGAAATGCTGAAGTTTGTATCTCATCTCACAGCTCAGAAAATCCATAAATTATAACTGTAAATAAAATTGGTATCACTTCCTTTGACAGCTGAAAATCATCATGATGAACCAAAGTCCACGGTTTGGGACAATTAGATGATTATTAGGAAAAATGCCCCAGAACCCATTCACTGGGGCTGTAGGAAGCACCATCCAGCCCACTAATACTAACAAATGATGCAATTTGTGACATTGACAAATTAAAAGAAGTCTGTGGGATCAACAATCTTTTAACTACCTTCTCAGAACTCCCTAGTGTTTATATTTTTGTCTGGGGATAACATGACTAGGAGGGAAGGCAGCTTGGGAGGAATTTGGAAGCAATTAAACACCTCCCTGATTTCTACATCCTGCAGGCTAATGGAGTCCAGGGTGGGTTTGGGACTCTGAGCTGCCAAAGGACACCACAAACCTTGGGTCTCTTTCAGAACAAAGCCAATGTCTAATCCTGCTGCCCTCAGCCACCTCTGGCAGTGTTTCATCCCACAAATACGCCAGCCCAAAGCCAAGTGCTTAGTTGCAGAGTAAGGTCCTTTACAAAGCGAGTGCCACAGAATGGAACTTTTTTCTCAGGCTGCATCCCCATCATCTCTTTGTCCTTGCAACACCTGAGGCTGCTCAGTGAGCGGAAGCACCACAAGCAGAGGAGGGAATGTCAGCTGTCACTGCCAATATCTTGGATTTGTTTCTTTGCTTGCGTGTACTGGGAATAGAGAATTATATTTCAGTTTTATTGGCAGCTGGTTTATTTTGTATTTACAGTGACCTAGATTGCCAGTTTACAATCTGCCTGCAAAGCACTTGAAGCTCAGCTCTCTCCCAGAAGAAGACTTTGGGAATCAGCTGGCAGGGACAAATTGTGCAGCACCACCACTACTTGCCTCTTCTAATGCTTCAGTTTCCTGCAGAAACAGGGAGAAGAATATTGGTATAATGTCCCTAAATTTAGGATTCACAACAACAATAAAAAAATTATAAATAAATCATAGAGTAATTGAATGGTTTGGGTTGGAAGGGACTTTGAAGCCCATCCAGTGCCACCCCTGTCATGGGCAGGGACACCTCCCACTGTCCCCAGGTGCTCCAAGCCCTGTCCAGCCTGGCCTTGGACACTGCCAGGGATGGGATAAATTGATAAAGATGAGGAAATAGTTCTGATATGGGCATGTTACACAAAGCTGTGACTTGTATTAAGAAACATTTAACAGCAATCTATCTGCTTTCCTTCTCAGATTTTGCAAGCACTGCCATGGCTGCAAAGCCACAGACTTATGTTTTAATTATGATAGAAATGGGCCTCAAGTTTGAAAAAAAATTCAATGAAATTCTATTAAACATTGAACTTCCCAGCTTTTTTTTTTTTTTTTCCTCCACTTTTTTTTGTGCTGATGTCTTTCAAATCTGAAAGACAATTTGGGCGGATTCACTGCTTGCTTCAGAACAGTTGTGGGGTTTTTAAATAACACTCCACTACCCAAATCTTTCTCTCTCCAATGCTCACGGAGAAAAGAAATTAAACAAAACTATTCTGTAACATGCCAGACTACAGAATATCATTGCCCCCATCCCTGGCTCCAAACCAGGAATTCATAATAACACCTTACATAAGCATTATTTTCATTAACAGATTGATAAAGACAATGTCAAGCCCAAGAACAACCCTGACAATAAAATTGCAGCATCATCCTATTATTAGCACCACAATCACTCAAATGCTGAAAGATTTTTAAAGGAATTTTGGGATCAGGATTGTGTCAGCAATATACTAATGATGGCAGTTCATGGTCACTTCAATCACACTTTTAGGGTTTGTTGTTCCAAGGTAAAGGATTTGCTCTTGTTCTTTAGTCCTTGTCTCTTCTACTGTCACCCACTGCACCATCAACATTATTAAAAAAGTTTCCCTTCATGTTCCCTCTCAAGAAAAGGTTTTCCTTTTCCTGTTGTCCAAGTCCCCACTGCAGGAAGGAAATTCAGATTTATATAAAAGTGAGAATGCACTGTGGGCACATTATGAACAGCATTTTAAGGGGAATTTAAACCCTGCTAAAACAACATTTTGCATGGTCATTCAAGGAGACATAAAACATTTCCTCCTTATAAAAATGTTTGGAATATTAAAATTAGGCATTTCTGCAACTCAAATGATGTTTTGCCTTCGGCGTGAAAGAAGAATTCTCTGAAGGACAAGATAAAATGAAAATGTGACATCTTTATGAGGAAAAAGGAATGACATGGGCTGTCCACCCTCTTCCCCATGAAACTCCACTCATAAATTGGTGTTTGGGATGAAGCTCTCACACCTCTGTCCACTGAATTAACAAAATATTCCATTTTCCCGTGCAGGTGCCTTGTTTGTTTAATTGATGAGCTTCTCTAAGAGGTAAATGTGCACAGCTCTTGGGAGAAGTTCCCAGCTGAGGAGATCCAGCCCTTGCAGTGGAGATTCCCCTGGAGTCAGCAAGCCCAGCCCTGGAGCAGACGGAGCCTCTGTGGGACCAAGCTGGTGCTGAGATTAGATATTGCCTTTCTGCCAGGAAAAACAAAAATGCATCAAAAAGCACCACGAGAACTCTGATCAGCATCTTCCTCCTGGGTAAAGAGGAGTACCGATAAAAAATGTGATGCTTGTGGAAACAGGTAATGCTGCAAATGGACCAGTGGCTGGTTTTTAAATTCAAATTACAAGCTTACTAACAACCTACACTCAGAGTACAGCTACTCACAAGGGCATTTACCAGCCCCAGATGTGCTGTTTGGGGACCTGATGGAAACAAACACGTGTCAGAGCACAAAGGAAAGCCCTGTAGAACAAAACCTGTGCTCACAGTAAAAACAGGAGATAACACCTCCCCTGGTTTTTTCAGTAATTCATCACACCTCTTGCCGTGTCACAGCAGTTTTGCAGCTTGCAAAAATTATTAAGGCTAAAATTAATCACAATTAAATTAAAAAAAAAATTATGAGAGGGTAGAGAATGGAAAATAAACTCCAAATTAAAATAACCTGAGTAGCACTTCTCATTGTCCAGTCTGTAGCTGGCACATGTCACTGTTGACAGGTGAGGAGAAGAAGCCTTATTATTCCTGGAAAAAAATATAAATGTAATCCAGAAGAGATGCATATGAAAAGAGAACCAATCAAAGGGTTTTTCTTTCCCCTTCTTTACATGTGGGCACTGAGATTTATTCCTTTACCATGACATAATTCCCACTCCTCAGGATTTGGTTTCCCAAGTATCTGTAGGCCCAATCTGCTACAGTTAGAATTCACTTTTCCTGCCAGGCTGACCAAATGTTCAGCAAACTAAACCTGGGGCATTTCTATTTGCATCACATAAATCTGTCTGCTTTGATTCACAAGGGCTGTAAAATCCAGGTTTACCTGGCTCCCACTGAACTGAGCATTTCATTATTTTTTTCCTCCCAGCTAACAAGCAAGACGACAAGGGGAAACAGCCACAGGCTGTGCCAGGGGAGGCTCAAGTTGGACATTAGCAAAAATTTCCTCATGAAAAAGTGAGGAAAGTGTTGGCAGGAGGTTTGGAGGTGTCCAAGGAAGGCCTGGATGTGGCACTCAGTGCTCTGTGCTGGGTGACAAGGTGGGGGTGAGGCACAGGTTGGAATCAATGGTCTTGGGGGGCCTTTCCAACATCAGTGATCCTCTGATTCCACAAACATTGACAGGTCCAAGCTGCCATCATCCCTCCTAACTCCATCAGCACCACCAGCATCCCACTCCCACCCTGAGGCCTCACTGCTCTGACAGGCAGGCCCAGCTCCTTCCCTCCTGCTCCACCATGCCCAGCCAGCTGATAATCGCTTCTTTGGTGGGTCATTTGCCTGATCACTCTCATTTCCACAGGCAGAGAAAAGATTTACTCTCCTGATGGATAATGTCTGCACCCTGGAGACGGTGACAAAAGCTCCCATGACTATTTCATGACTTCACGTAGTGACTGGCACAGTGAGTGGTGAAAGCTCCAGAACTAATCCATCCCTGGTGATTGCTCCAAGATTAGGATAATAAATTACACTTTTTTTTTTCTCTCTTTTTTTCATGTATTTTTGGCTGGCACAGAAATCAAATGAGATGAAAAGGTCCCTCTATCACCTGAGATCCCTCCCTCCAAGAGTGACCCACTGCTCTCTGGGGTTAATCTCGCCAGGCAGAGGAGCTGAGCAAAGCTGTCCCCTCCTGGTGGAGCTGTCCCATGTCCTGATGAACAGGGACATCTGAACACCTGCAGGGAGGTCAGAACCCCTGTGTGCTCCTGGCTGACCATTCCATATACACAGCTGCTCATGAGGAACCCAGCAGAACCACCCAGCCCCACACAGCCACTGATTTTCTTCTGAAATCTGTGCAACCCTGGCTCGACCTCATGAGGATAATTTGTATTTTTTTATCAAAGAGCTTGGCTTGCCCATAATCCAAGCTTTCAACACTTAAGGGACTCCATGGGTGAAGGCTGAAGTATGTAAGAATTTTGGGCATGACCAAGTTAAGGAATTTGTCACATATTAAGGAGAAGGATGTAATTATCTTTGTTATCCTTCACCCAAGGAGACATCTGGGATTTATGTACTTATGTTGTCTTAGGAGTGCAACCACAAAAAGCCAAGCTAAACTTATAAAAAGACCAAAAAAAGAAAAATCCATGTTATCATCCATAAAGCTTGACCACAGAACTGAGTAATTTCTGTCCCCTGGAAGAGATGGAAAAGAGGCCATAAGAATAGGCAGGGAGCATCAGACAAAACATAACTTATTCACTTTTAAAATATGCCTTTTCACATTGTCTTATTAGATTTTGCACTTTGCATTCAATGCTGAACCCTTGAGTGATTTGTTCTAACTCTTTGCAATCTTAGGTCTATAATTTCCAGTGGTGTTATTACGTAAGAGTGATAAAAATACAGATTTGGCAATTTAATATTTAATGAGAAGTCTGAAGTTGAAGAGCTATGTTACGATCTGTAGATTTAAATAAAAACACAATATGGTGCTGTTTGGAGATTTCAGAGTTTCTAATGCCCACCTAGCTCTGAAATTCTCAGCTCTTTGAATTTGTCTCTTTTACCTTGAAAACAGAAAGTAACCACAGTCAGGCACAGCGTCATAAAACCAACATTAATAAAAAAGGGGTGAAACAGCCACCAGCAGGTCACTTCCACACAGAAATGACAATTATTGCACAGAGAGGACTCAGTTGTTCATCCAGGTACCCTGTGCAAATGCAGGGGTGGGATTTGCATATGCAAATGTTGGTCTTTTCATATTCAGATACATACACCTGCAAAGTGTTTTTTAGAGGTCAGCTGAAAATATTGCCTAAGGAGTTCAGACTTTTTCAACACATCAGGTATTTTCACAATTACTCATCAGACTGTCTTGCCCTTGTTTTCCAAACCACTCCTTTAAATCAAGCCAGCAAGATTACAAGGGAAAAAAATACCATTAACAGATAAGAGATTATCCTGAAATGAAATTAATACAAATTAACAAATTACAAACAAGGAAGAGGAATAGGAAAATCTCTTTAGGGCTCTTGTCATACAGCACCCCTTACCATGACATTACAGAGCTCAACCAACAGGAAAGATGAAAGACCTGCTGTGGTCTTCCCTGCTTCAAACACTTCAAAACATGGAATTCATCCAGTGAAGGATCAAAAGTTGCATCTTTCACTGGAACTGCCTCTCGTTTTCACAGCTCACACGCAGGTTACAAATATTTCTGTGTACGTTCCGTGCATGGGAAATGTCTTTGGCAAGGGCTCAGGCACCAGGGAGGATGAGTGGAGGCCAAGGTGTTTGCAGGGGACCAGCTGGAACAGAATTTTGGCCATTTGCAGTTGCGTGTTGTGATACAAGAACAGCTGAAGAGAATTTTGTCTGCAGGAGCACACGCTGCCTCTTGCAAACGCCCTTCAAAACACCACAGTCCAAGTGAAGAGAATGGCCACTCAAAAATGGGGAAAACTGGCAATTTGGACGGGATTGTGGCTCCTTTGGTTGAGCACCTGAGCCCCATAAGCACATCTGGTTTCCTCAGGGTCTGTGTTCTAGTCATTTTCATGGCAGAGATGCAAAAATGAAGAAAATGAAGATAAAAAATGAAGATAAAGCACTGAATTTCCAAACCTACCAGAGGATGAAAGCGTGGATACAAATCCAGAAGCTCAAAAAAGAGGCCAAAGGCTCAGAAGGCTGATACTTGAACAGGGCCCCAGGTTGACTTCAGAGTGCAGAAATTCATAATTACTGTCTTGCAGCTCATTCTTGGGGAACCTGGGAGGTGAAACATGGCTGTGCCACTTGTTCTTATAATCCCAGGGCTTGAGACATCCTGCAGGAATTCTGATAGATGAGAAAAGAACCAGTGTCAGGTAGAAGCAATGAAATCTTCTGATTTTTACAAACTTCTATCAACATCACAATCAAGAGTTTTTTATCCTGCTAGGCTGAACTTACCAAGTTTCACCCCAAAAAAGGCTTTAGGAGATGGCTTTAGGAGATGCTGAGGAGAAGTGAATCTAGTTGAGCACAATTCCCCAGTGGAAATTACATGATGCCTTGTGCAGGCTGCCCTGGAGCAGAGGCTGGGCAGAGTCCCAGAATAAAGCAGGGATTTATCCAAAGGATCTCCTCCATGGATCCACCTTGGGCAGCACCAGAGCCCAGCCAGGGCTGCACCCAAGATGAACCAAAATGGCCCCAAAATGCACGAGCGCTGCCGGGGTCTGTCCCTGGGATCAGCTCTGCTCCATTTGCACCTTGCAGTTCATTGTCCCATCCCAGCTTTAGCCCAGGCAGTCCCACCCTGCTTGTTTTTCTCTCTCCAGCCCACGGGGTTTGTGCTCCTGGGCTGAGATTTGGGTCATTTGTCCTTGGTGCCCAGCTGGAGCAGGAATTGTTTTGTCTCCCTGCTCTGTGCACACAGCTCACCATGCCCTCATGTGAAACCCAGACCCTCACACTAAAGCAGCACAGAACCTGAAAACTAGAAAAGCTCAAACCTGAGGCATCAAGGAGAGTTCTGGGTCTCTTGCCATCCATGAGCAATGCCACCAGTGCTGTCTTCTGATGGGATCTCTCTCAGTTCACCTCTCTGGGGGGAAAAACCAACAGTGAGACATTTTCCACGTCCAAACATCTCCTTAGATTGTGTCCTTCCCTTACCAAAGCAGGAGAGATGCCAGGCCTAAAATCCCAATTTTTCACCTTTCCCTGCTGTTTTATCATATAGATTATCAGACTAGGACATTTGAGCACGTACAACTGGTGGCAAAATCAAATATTTCCATTTAAATTAAGGAAGTGGCAGGAAAGCCACCATTTGCTCAGGACAGCAACATTTATATCCTTGCTTTTCCTGAAATTTCTAGGACATTTCTGAGAACAAACTGAACTTAAAACCACAGAATCTGTCTGCACTGCCCTGTGTGTACTTGAGTACCAGTCTGGGTTTGTATTATGCTGCTGTGGCAGAAGAATCATAAAAGGACCTCAAAACCACTCCATTAAAAGACAAGTTCTGAGCCCTCATATCAGCAGTTTTCCAAGTGCTGGTGCAGTCAAATGACCCAGCATTGTCATCTCTCAGCTCATTTGTGGTTTGGGGAAATGAATCAAGACTTTCCAATGTCTGCTCTGTGGTGAAAGATGCCCACAGATAAGTAGAACTCCTTTTATTATCAATATGAAGCGTTATATAAAAAAATATGCATTCCGAAGAGTGAAATACAGGTAAATCTCGTGTAAAGTTGTGTCTCTCAAAACACATTAAAGGAACTTTTAAAAACTTTTCTAAATAAAATCCTTAACTCTGGAGATATGCTTGAGGAGGGGGAAAAAAAAGTAGTAAAAACAAAAAAAAAAAAACAACATAAAGCCTACAAAACCACAAGGAAACATAATTTGATGGGAATTGCAGGTCATTCCTGCTGCCATCAAGAAAGGAATTAGGGTGTGGGGGACTGCTTAATGCTCCATCATGTGGAACATAAGTCAATAAAATTTTAGTTATTCAGTAAAATGCCACTGCAAAGTCTCCTTGCTTGACTTTGCCAGTGCTGCTCTGCATGTCAGGTCTGAATAACTTTGCTGGGAACGTTTTCTGTTTGCTCTCCTTATCTGAGCCATTTATTACAATTGATGCAACAATGTGTTATCACATCAATATTAATAGGAACACACTGATAATAAGATGGCTTTTCATGTTTCACAGTCATGCGTGGAAATTGTATTCCATCATACAAAATATTTCTTAAATTACTGGCAAATTGTGGTAAAACACAGTAATTCAATAACATCACAACATACAAAGAAGTCAAAAATAATAAGTCTAATCTTAAATTTCTTTTTGTCTGGGTGATACATGAAAAAAAATGGTGAAATAAATTAAACTGATTCTGGATGAGCACAAAATCTCCAAAGGGTATGCAACAGGAATCTTCTGCATACAGAGATTAATGCCTCCACACAATCAGCTCACTTAAGGCTGCAAGGAGCAGAAATTCTGTGAGGAATAACACACCAACAATTACTGACAACTGAGACAAAAAAAAAGGATGGAAACCACACCAAATTTCAGATTAATAAACAGCCAGGATAACGAAGTGCAAATTAACACAATCACCAAGAAACAGGTGATCTGCATGACCTGTAAGTGGGAAATACGGCCTCAGTAATAAAAGAATCAAGGAGGAATCAGCCAGAAGAGCACTTCTTTCCTGCATGGCATATTTGCTGCCTAAAGGTCAGGTAAAATGAGTTGTTATCATCACCTGGCAGCCACACTGGGATGCAGGAACACCCAGCCCCGCATCCCCATTGGTCAGGCATCCCTTACCCTCAGCAGGTCATCGTGGCTAAAACTTCACCCTGTTCTCTAAAAAGGACCAAGCTGGGGATAGAGATTTGAAATTCAATATACAATTAGCTATTCACAGCTGGAACAGTCACTTGCCATTCTGAAGCAGACAGCAGGAAAAACAAAGGAGAAGGGAGGGTTTTCACACACCCTGCACAGCTCCAGCTCTGCAGGACACGGAGTTTCTGCGCAGGGAGCGGCGCAAATGTCACTGACACGGTGACATTTCATTCCTCACCCAGGTTCCGCTGGCGAGGTGCAGCCCAGGCGTTACTCACAGTCTAATTTTAGGCACAGAGCCCTGGGCAGACAAAAACCCCCGAGGTAGAGCCCCCAGAGCTGCAGGGACAGCAGCTGACTCCCATCCGAAGGCGTCGCCGCGCCGGCTCCGTGTCGCGCCTTGGGCCAGAGCATCCGCGGACGCAGTGACACGGGGACAGGGCAGAGCAGGCTCGGGGATGAATGAAAGATAAAGCTGGGCATCTGCCAGCTGCAAACTCAAAAATAAAAGTCCCAACCCAATAGACGTGATTTATGCCTGGTATTTAGTAACATAAACACCGCGCGCGTTGAACAAGATTTATGTGCAATTTGGGCACTGCTTGTACCCGAATCCATCTTTAAATTAGAAACACCACACGCCTCTGACCAGGGAAAAACAACCAAGCCCTAAACCCAGGTAAAGCAGAATATGACAACGAGCTGGAAAGAGCAACATTTTTGCATGTCAAAATTAATAAATGTCATATCTTTTGCTCATGCAGAAAAAAAATGCAAGGTCACTTTCAGCAGCTCCAGTGAGCACTAGCATACTGTATGTGGGGTTTTAACATAATATAAAGCCATCTGGTATGGAAACTCGAGCTCAGCAGATGCATTTGGAAAACAGAGCATTCATTTTTATTGTGCACTAAAATTACATTTAAAGTGTGCTCAAAAGCATAACTAAAACAGATTGTCCCTTCCAGCACTTGTGTTGCAGGCATTGATGGGGCCTCTGTTTGTGGAGTCTCTGCTCAGACCTTTGGTCTGCCTCCTCTCCCTGTCATAATATTAAAAGGGAAACATCTTTCTTTCTGATAAATACAACTCCAAATAATCATCTAAATGCTCTCTTATGCTTGTTAGCTATTCAGATTTTCCTAAGGAGATACAATATTCTATTTCAAAGTTTGTGCTCAATGAAAATCCATTTGACCAGAAAAGCAAAGCATTACAGGCTGACTGGTTTTTCTATTAGCTGCATTAATTCTAGGTCTTCACAGTAAAATAATTATACAAGAAAATAAAAAAGGCAGGCAACAATATAAGGTATTTTCTCTTCCTGGTACTGAAAAAGCCACAGATCTGGAACAGTGATAACACCATACCCAGCACCCTTTTTAGTAACAAGTTCATCTAGAACTTGTCATTATGAATCCACACTTTTGGAGTTTCAGTGTGATTAGGTTCTGTCTCTAAAGACTGGAAATTGGTTACCTTCAACAACAACAAAAAAAGACAATCCTACCTAAACCAGCAGAATGTTTGGTTTTGCATACAGAGTATGGTAATTCAAGAAGTAAAAACAATTCTTGATCTCTTTGTAAGATTTTAGGAAGACAAAATGTTCCAACACAGTTTTCGGTCAGAGTGGTCTTAAATCAATAGGGGCAGCAATGTTCACTTTATCTGGTGAAGAGGACAATGTAAGGAACCAATCTCAAAAGTGAGTGCCTTTTCCATAAAACAGAATTAACCTACAAGAAGCTTTGAAGTCTTTTAAAAAGCTGTTGAATATTTTCTTTTTTGGTTGGTCAACTCTTTCCAAAAACCCACCCTCACCAATTCTAATTTTTTTAGTGGTTGCAAAGAGAATTTCCCATCACCGTCAACGTTCCCCTTGTTTCTTCCAAACCAAGCTTATGTCCCAGAGAGGCACAGCTCCAAAGTGCTTTGAAACATTCCCTGGAGTTATTCCTCTTTGCTCCCCTCCTGATTCCAGACCCACACATGCCTCCACTCTTACCTTATTAATGACTTAGGTGGCTCAGACCAGAGGATCTCCATGACTCCAAATTCTTGTTGCTCTCCCAGATCTTCTATCACAAGTGGAATATTGCCAGGAGATTGCCCTGTCCCAACCAGGAAAGGATTTACCCATTCCTGAGCTGCAACAGTGCTGGCTTTTTTCCCTTTTTTTGCCTTCCCTAAAGTCCAGCTCTCAATATCTCCTATAATGCAGTAGTCAAGCTTATAATTCACATTTGCTATAAGCCTTTAAATGATGCTCTCAATGAAGAGCTCTACAAGCATAAAAAATAATAAATGCATGAGTTGGATTGTATATCAGCAATATTCCTCCTTGGAAACTTATCTTTAATGTTGAACCTCTGGAAAACATAGAACATGAGTAATATTTAACTTTCCTTCCTGTTCTACCCCTTTGGTGTCACAGACTCATGCAGCGACTTTCAAGACACTTTTGTTGTCATATAAACCAGTTTGATTCCAATACCAAAAAAAAACAAAACAAGACAAAGCAAAGAAACCAAACAAAAACAACAACAACAAAAAACACCAAAAAACTCCCCATTAAATTGGGGATTTCTATTATTTGCAGAGAATGAAAATATAATTGCACTTGGCAGAGGTATGGAACTGGAAAGTGAAATTAATTCTGAATCTATGGGCCCAGAGTAAGAGCAGAGAGAGGTCTGAAAGTCTAATTACCACAAAAGTGATCTGAGATCTGTGGTGAGCTTCTAGAAATGCCCTGCTTGTGCTCTTGTGTTACTGAATGTGGGTGATTAAATCAGTGACTGGCTGAATGTTCCCGAGGATCTCACCATGCCCTCGGAAAGAGCAACTCATCCAGCAATGTAGCCATGATATTTTCTGAAAAATCCTTTCCTTAGGATTTTTCCTCCTGAGAAGCTGAAAAGCCTCAGGAACAAAATGCAAACAATGGTTATCTGCTGCTGTGGAATGCAACAGGTGCATCTGGGATTGGTCTCATGTGATTGTTTCTAATTAATGGTCAATTACAGTCAGCTGGCTCAGACTCTCTGTCCGAGCCACAAGCCTTTGTTATTCATTCCTTCTTCTTCTATTCTTAGCCAGCCTTCTGATGAAATCCTTTCTTCTATTCTTTTAGTATAGTTTTAATAGAATAAATATAATAAAATAATAAATCAGCCTTCTGAAACTGAGTCAGATCCTCCTCTCTTCCCTCATCCTCGGATGCCTGCAGCCGCGGTCACACAGCGCCTTTTCAACTCTGCTCTCTCTGCTCCTCCACCTTCCAGATGCTGCTCCCAGAGCTACAGAGAGCTGCTGGAGCCAGGGCTGCAGCCCGTGGCTGGTTTGGGCAGGCAGTGGATGGCACAGGTGGCACAACATTTGCTGTGTCCTCAGCGGGCGCCCCTGGCGCCACAGGTGCCGCCGTGTTCACAGCCATGAATAAATGGAAAGACGCGGCGCAGAATCAGGCTGCAAATTTTTTAATCTACTTGTCAAGAGTTATTTGAAGGATCAATTACGTTCAGCTATGGGCTGGCTCTCTGTTCTGGCCTGTGTGATCACAAATTGCATTTGTCAGAACAACGGGATGGTTTAACGCACGTGAATTGCATGTGTGGTGTTCAGGGTGCTGGAAGGGTTGTGGTGTGTGACAATCCACCACTCCACGGCCTTTCAGACCTGAAGGGAGGGTGGAAGGCGACTTTTCACAGGAGCATGGAGTGACAGGGCAGGGGGAATGGGTTCACACTGAGGAACAGCAGGTTTAAAGGGGAATTTAGGAAGGAATTCCTCCCTGTGAGAGTGCCGAGGCCCTGGCACAGGGTGCCCAGAGCAGCTGTGGATGCCCCTGGATCCCTGGAAGTGTCCAAGGCCAGGCTGGATGGGACTTGGAGCACCTGGAATAGTGGAAGGTGTCCCTGCCATACAGGTGGTGGAACTGGGTGATCTTTAAGATCCCTTCCAACCCAAACCATTCCATAATTTTATAATTCAAAGACTTCCACCAACCCTGCAATGGCATCTGCATAGAAACCTGCATGAATCTGGAGAACAAAATATTGATAACATAATTCTGTCATTCAAGAGAAAAATTCGAGGCTGAAGATGGCAAATCAGCCTGGAAGTGAATACAACAAGTTAATGAACTCTTGGATGGACAAGCCTTCAGAAGCAGTAACAATTCTGGCAGTCACAGGGAGGGCTGCCAGCTTTCTGTTAGAAGCAAAGAAAAATCCAGGAGCTCTTAAGGTTTGACATTTACAGAAGGTCAGGCTACAGACTCTCTTCTGGCCTTAAACAATGCAAACAAAAGGAGTTTTCTCTCTCATAAATTTTTGTTAGACGAGATAGTCTTAGAATCTCTGGAGCTGTGCACAGATACTCTGGATGAATATATTTCCATCTTTTAGGCCCAAGGTAGGTGTGTGAAAGAGAAAGAACAGATCTCAACCTTACAGGAGTAACTTCCCTGAGAAGTATTTCTCATTTTTCTTGTGAAAAACAATGAGGAAAGATGCAGAAGCAGCACCACAAACAGCAGCAATTATACCATTTATTTACCAATATCATGGAACCACAGAGTGGTTTGGTTTTGAGGGGACCTTAAAGCCCATCCAGTTCAACCCTTTCCATGGGCAGGGACACCTGCTGCTGTCCCAGGGTGATCCCAGCCCTGTCCAACCTGGCCTTGGGCACTTCCAGGGACGGAGCAGCCACAGCTTCTCTGAACAACCAATTTTCCCTCAAATCTTAAAATAAATAAACAAAAGAATAAATATATCCATTCCCTTGTGGAGTTCTGGATCTTGTAACCAGCTCTCTTTCACAGTAAAATATCTGTATATATGTACCTCAGTTGTACAGAAGTTGCATCTTCTGCCTTGATTAAACAGCAACAGCTGTTAATCACTAAATTTCCACAGGCATGACCCAGACTGTCCTTTGTATTTAGGTCCAAGCCACACATAAATTAAAATAATGATGAACTCCATTAAAATAAGGCAGTGAACTCCAGCTCCAAAGGTTTGTTTTCTTTGCCAACATCTACAAATAACTCCTCAGTTTTAATGAGATTTTTCTCTGTTTACCATGCCCCCAATTAGGGAGCGCTTCCTCTCTCAGTGCTTGACAATTTTGGGAAGCTTTAGGCAGAGAACCCAAAGGAAAGGGGCTGATAGAGCTGGTAGTGCTGCAGGAAAGAGCAAGATTTAATACATACAGTGGAGCTGCATTTTATATAGGTTGCCCTGGCATAAGACAATGACTTTTGCTGGAATTAATTGTGTGGATGCAGAGCTGAAGTTTAACCCAGGGTAATTTGGTGAGGAATGAGAGGTCAGTGCCACTGGGAGTGAAAGTTCTCCCTCACAAAAAAAGGTGATTTGGAGCTGTGCTTCATTAGGCTAAAGGTAATAATGAAATCATTGTGTTTGACAGTCTGTGGTTACACAGAGCGGCAAAAGAGCAAATTTACCCCAAAGGTGAACCTGGGCAGAGGGGTAACACAAGAAACCTCTCCTCCCCAGGGCTCTGAAACTGCTACACAGGTGGATGCGGATCGAGTTTACATGCAAGACTCAGAATATTTAACCAGAATGATCAACATTTACACAAAACACCATTGGTTTAAGCCACTGTTTGCACGTCCAATGTTTCTACAGCTTCAAAACCTTTCTTCAAAATCTGTGGCTTTCTCCCCCAAAGTTCTCACACCCAGGTGACACTGCCAGCCTCACACTGAGAAGCTCTGAGTGTCACCAAGCAGCACAAGAGATCACCAAAATATCTTCAATTATTTCAGGAGGAATTACCAGCTCTTAACGATTTTAGAATTGATTTCCTCCAGGCAGTGAGTACAGAAGGTTGGCCTCAGCACTGCACAGCTGACACGTCACCTGTGCTTGTGACAAAGCCACCACAATGGGACAATGTCTGCTTTGTCCAGCATTTAAAGTGTTTGCAGAAGGAACTACTTCACCTCACATCTGGCACTGGATGCTAAAACCCCTTGCAACAACACATTCCAAACTCCTGAGGGCTCCCACTGTGCTCTCCCTAGGAGAAAAATGGAGATTACAGAACCTTGTCTCCCATAAGCTTAAACAGAGATGAAAGAAAAGAGGGAAAGGTAACAAGGGTGAATCTTTTTCGCTCTCTGATTAAATCAAATCTTTACCCAGACAAGAGTCCTTGCTTCTCCTGAGCTCTATTTTAAAGTCTGAGTTCAAACACAATATCAAATGGTGCTTCCTTTTCTCTCCTGCAGGAGAGATCAGTAGAAATGGTGTGGTGGTGAGCAGGCAACACCATCTAGCTGAGGAAATTTGGGTCTGAGAGAGACAACTTTATACCCATTAAATCATAACAGGCAGCAGAAAACACAGAAAAGGGCAGACACAAAGCCAAGGCATTAAAAGCAAAGAACAGCTTGTCTCCCTCCAGACCCAGGACACTTTTAAATCTCCTTTTACCTGGATTCTCCAATCAGGTCTCTGGATGATTAAAGAGGCACCTGTGAGGGCAAAGTTTTCTGTTAACTAACAAACTTAGTTATAAGTGAAACACACTTGGAAACAGCAGAAAAAAATCCAGATATAAACACAATACTCACCTGCACAAGAGGAAGTCTTTGGGAAGAATTTGGATAAATAACTCGGCCCCTTCCAAAAATTCTGTGATCTAGTTGACAGCTCAGAGATCTTGCACCCTTTGTATCCTCTGGCACTAAGGCCAGTCTTGTCACCTTGCACCACTCTGGTACCAGACCTCCTTTATCCAGTTCTACCCAAAAGGCCAACAAATCACTCCCACTCTCTCATTTTCCCATAAAATTACTGTATTATTTAGGCCAAGTTATGAAACCTCTTTTATTTCTGAAACCTCCTCCATCCTGATGGTAATAAACCAAGGATGTTGACATTAATTTTACCATTCTCCATTGAGCTGGCACCCCCAGGATGCTGCAATTCCCATACTGGAAATGCACTTGAGTGAACTTCCTATAATGAAAACTTCATTAGAAAATTTAGACTTCAATTAAAATGTGAAACAGCCAGAGTTAAAATACCATTTGTAGTGAAACTGTTCTGCTAAATGCAAGATTCCAAGACACTAAACAGAATGGATCTGGTTATTACATCGAGTTTTATCTGTTTTTCTGATCAGTACTAAATGCCATTTGAGACAAAAAATCCCCATATATTCAGTGCAATATCAAGCTGATACATTAGTTGATTATTATTTTCTCGTTACAATTTTTAAGGAGTCCTAAAGATTTATGTGAGTAACTTGTGTTTTGTGCTGACAGCAATTTTGCACTGCACTTTCTCACTCCTGTGATTTGCTTAATTTGGTTTTATATTTGCAAGTCCTCGAACATAACTCGCCCTGATTAAAGAAGGAAGAAAATCCTCCCCTCAAACCCAGTTTTAATTTCTCAAATTGTGCTCTGATTACCCTTTTAGTGAGAATTCTACTGACAAATTTCTGCCAGAATGGGTTTTTTTTTTTCCTCATGTTCCCACACTAAGACAACTTTTAACTTACAGCTAAGACAATTTGAATTCAAAACGTCGAGATAATCAAAAGAACGAGGCGGTCTATGAAATAACTCAAAGTCATCAGCTCTGCACAGGGCTCCTTTTGCTGAAGCCGTAAATATTCAAAGCAGGTGAGCAAATAATTTATGGGCCATTTGGGCAGCACACGGAGCCGCCGTGCCCCAGGGGAGCCCCCGAGGTGTTTTGCCTGGAGCTCCACAGGTACAGACAGCAGAATACAAATTGTTTCTGCTCCCTGAGACTGTGCCCAGGGAAGGAGATCACCTGGGGAAACTCCTGCTGCACAGACAGGGAACTCTGTGCAGGGAGATGCATTCCTGCCCACTGATGCACATCCATATTCAGGGAGTTCTGCGTGTGCTCATCCAAGGGGAAGCAGTGTCTGACTCCAGACAAAAACCTCAAGGATTTCCTTTCAGCTTTGTTTGCCTCAGGATTTCTTGAGGTGGGAAAATGTTTTGCATTTTGGCAAAAGGTCCAACAAAATTCCATTAACCCCAAGTTTTTGCCGCTAATTTTGTCAGATTTTCACCAGCTGTTTCCTACATCCTCACACTGCCTACACCCACACACTTTGTAGGGTTTATCTGCTATACAGCCTGTTGAAAGATATTTAATGCCATTTATTTAGAAGGAAAATGGCAAATATTTCAACAGATGTTAATGGGGTTTAATGGTGTGGCTGGGGGCTTTTACCACATCAGTGACAAAGCAATTCAGAAATGTTGCTGCAATTTCTGTCAGCGCCATCAGGAGCTGCATCAAGGCAGTTGTGTGAACACAGTCAGAGCTGAGGATGTGCACAATAGTTCTCTTAAATATGAAAAGCACAGGGATTTTAAAAAGCTTTGCAAAACTTTAGCTGAAATAGTTCTGATTACTCTAACACAACATATGGGATGTTTCTCAGCTTTTCCCTGTACCTCAAGCTTCTTTAAATCTCCTTATAAAAACCTTCTCAACACCATTTTTTCACCCATTAACTTGATCCCATTTCTGACTGAAAAACATAAATTGCTAACAATAAAACCCCCAAATCTCTGGTTTTAATATTTATTAAGCCACCACCCCATGGACTCAATTTATTGCACAAAAAATAAATGGATCAATCTGCATTCTACCTTAATTTCACAGTTTGTAAAGTATATTCCCTGAACCACCTGCAAGACACAAGGCATTGTTGTTTGCTCACCTTCTTCTTAAGGTAAGCTTCTACCTTCTTCTTCTACCTCAAACTCTTAATTAAGAAAAAAAAAAAAATTAATTAAGAAAAAAAATTAAATCTAGTTCAGGGCCAATTATCCTGCATTCTAATTTTCCACTCTTCACTTTTCCCTCCCCTAAGGCTGGGCACAGAGGAGTCTCCACACTGGGGAGGGTTGGAGAGAGCTCCAGCAGAGCCACCAGTGCCAGGGTGGGTTCTCCTCCCCAGTGTCCCAAGGAACAGGGACCAGCCCCGAGCTGATCCCCTTCAGCAGCACCCCAGAGCCTGGCCACTGCATTAACCCCAAAAAATCCTTTTAGTCCCAAATTAAACCCAAATAACCTTTCAAAAGAACAGATGGCGGGGAATCACGGCTGTGGCTGCCCCTGGATCCCTGGCAGTGCCCAAGGCCAGGCTGGACAGGGCTTGGAGCACCAGGGACAGTGGAAGGTGTCCCTGCCCATGGCAGGGGTGGCACTGGATGGGGTTTAAGGTCCTCTCCAACCCAAAGCAGTCTGTGCCCCTCTGGTTTTGAATTTTTATGTCTACAGGGTCCTGCTATGCTCAGTCACTGGGAATTTTTATCCCTTTTTATCAGTGTTGTGGGGCAAGCAGGAGCAGGACAGACATCTCAAGCTCTACCCTGCTCTTAGTATAATTTTATTATTATGCACAAGCCTCAAGGGCTAGATAAAACTAAAATATCAATTTAATTTTCAGGAAGATAAAATTATGATTATTTCCTTATTTAGCTTTGTGTACCAACCACTCTCCTAATAGATTAGGAGGAGAAGCATCTTCCAGCACACCTACCTTAGGTTTTCCTACACCATCCTCAAAGCTTTAACTCATCAATAATTTTTAAATCTGGAAACAAGAATGACGAGCTTCAAACCAACCAAATACACAAAAACAATCAACATTTAACTGGGTGGACTGAGCAGGATCCATTTTGTCCATGTTTTTCCCCTGGAAGCACTGGGGCCAGCCATGCCAGCACTATTCCAGCTGGCTGGGAAAGGCCTCCATCCTGCTGTGCTCCAAGCAGACACACACATGTGCTCCTGCAGGGTGACACATCCCCCGGAACGGAAGGAGAAGAAGAAAAGCAAATCTCATTTACAAAGAAGCCTCAGCTTAGGAGGCAATTTGAAAGATGAGAATGAGGAAACATGTAATCGACAAGGCTGGTAATTAGAAATGATTTATTGCCTTCCCTAGTTAAGCCTATTATTAAGACAGAATATTTTCCTACTCCTACTGCTCCCAACGTATATAAAACCTCAATTATTTGTGTCTTTTGTTCTCTACAAAAACTGCAGGACAACTGGCTTAGCAACTTCCACTTAACTGAGAATCAAAGCACGGTTAGCTGCATTTGCTCAGTAAAATCTTTCATGAAGCCAGCAAGTCCAAGGAATTTGAAAAACTCAACTTTATTCCCCAGTGAAAAGCAATCAACTGCTCTCTCTGTGTCTGCATTTTCTGTGCTACCAGAGAAAAGTGTTTCCCAAAATGACTGTGCATCTCAGCACGCTTTGCCTGCAAAGCTTAATTTTTCCTGACACTTGTCCCAGGGTAAATTTTTCAAAAGAGGTTGCCTTAATTTTAAAATTGACTTTTAATGATACTCATATTTCAAAAAGCTGGATTTTAAATATACTGATTTTTTGGTGCCACTTGGATAAATTCATGAAAGGACGCAGGCCACAGGACTCTAAAAAAAAATAAAAACCTCAAACCCAACCAGAACCAAACACCACAATTCCCTGGCCCTATGCATCACTGTCCTTAACTCACCACACAGCCAAGGCCCCTCGTGTAAAGACCTCATAACACCCTCATAAATTCAGATTTTTTTTTCTCAGCTAGCAAAAAATATAAAAAGGAAAAGCTGGGGGAGAAAATATCACTTGCATTTATTTGGCTGCTCAGTGGTTGGGTAAGTCAGAGGCACAGGAATATCTATATCCAATTTCCTACCCAAAAGAGACTCAAGTCTGTATCACTGCTTCTTGACAGGTTTTAACCTCTTGGTCCCAAGCAGCTGAAGCTTGTTCTGGTGTAAGAGCAGCTGTCAAAGCTCAGCAATTGTACAAGAAATGATTAAATGCTCAATAGGTTAAAATCAGAGAGCAGACACAAGCAGGGTTCTCAGCACAACCTCCATGATATTTTTATTAGTGGTGACACCCACACTAAAAGCCAGTGATGAAATACGAAATGCTTACCTGAGAACACACCTGTCCCACTGCCCCTAAGGCTCCCTGTGAAATTCCTGGGGCTGAATTCAGCCCTGTTTTCCTCCAGCTTGTGTCAGCACAACTTCACCAAGTCCAAGTGACTCCAGCTCAGAGCTGTCTGTCCCAGCCAGAGTCCCCTGACAGCTCCATCAGCACAGGTTTTAATAGCAGGTATTTTCCACTTCTGCACAGTGCAACCCTCCTGCCTCCTGAGCAGCAGCCTCACAGTGCTGCCAGCTCCTTGAAATGCAAACTGTGGCATGCAGCACAGCCCAGCAGAGCCCAGGACCTGCTCCATCACTGAGGAGTTTGCCTCAAATCAGCTGAGCAGTAAACGCTGCCTGTTATTGACCTGCCAGGGCCTCCTGCTGAAATTTCCCTGTGCTCCCTCTTCATTGGGCTGCAATAAAACAGTGCTGGTGGGGAGAGCCCTGACACCACACCTGAACACACTTTGTTTGTTTAGGAGAACTGATGTGGATGGAAAAGAGCAAATCGCTTCTTGGGACCAGACCTAAGAGAAGGAAGATCAGAAGCTCATCATGTTTTCAATAATGAAGCCATTCTAATTAAAAAAGTATTTTAAAAAGTACTTTTTCTACAGGCCCTGGATCTCTGGTCTCGTTTTTTGGGGTAAATGATGTGTATTTTATCCTCCATCCATACATATATGTATGTATATACACATATACATATATACATATACATATCATATCATACATAACATGTATGCCAATAATAGAACTATTAAGCTAAAATATTATTAAGTTATTAATAATATTAAAAATATTAAGTTAATAATAATATCCTTTAATGCCGTCTCTTCCCACTGGCCCCAAGCAGCCCCTCCATGACCCCACCAGCTGCTGTGAGACCATTTCCCACCTCTCATCTTTCCCACTTACAAACCTCCCACAGCAGGCACAAAACCATCAAGGATGAGCCAGTCCCATCGGAAATGCAGCCTGAGGGGTCAGCACCACACAAACTGGAGTTTCCACGGAGTGTCCATCCATTACCAGGGCTGGGAAACCCACTCAGGTGGGAAAAATCCCCTCTCCACCCTCCCTGGCATTTGAGGGCTCCCAAAGAGAGCTGCAGAAATGTGAACTGCAGTAAATGTGCTCCTCACCATCTGTGCCTCACTGCTGAAATGATCCCAGGAGGATCAAAACCAGTCAGGAATGGATGAATTTAAAACATTCTTGTTGTTCCTTACCTGGACACAAACTCTTTCCATGCCACCTTTCCCACAGTGCTGGTTTGGTGATGCACCCAAGACTTGGCAAGAAAACATCCAATAATATTTAAATAATGTTTAAACTAGTACCTCCTAACATTAAGAAGTAAACATTTCTGTTTCACTCCACTCCGCAGGCAAATGTATATTTTCATAGATAAGCCAATTATTTTAAATTTGCAGATATAAAAGCATTTTACAAATCATACCTCTGTACCCAGCAATTAATTCTAGGTACTATCTCTGTGCTCATGCACTACAATTATACACTAATAAAAGATAATTATCCCAGTTTCAAGTGTCAGAAGGTTACATTTCTCTTTTTCAACCTAAAATATGCTTTGTTTTTAAATGTAAGGCTCTCAATGGCATTTAAGATGATCTAAACTCATTTCTGGGGTGTCCTGGACTAATAATTTTGCTCTGCAGCAATGTTGGAATAGGAACATATGTATTTTTTCTATCCCATGCTGCTGCAAGCTCAAATTTCTCTAGTTTTTATAAAACACCCTTCTATGACTCTTATGATTTCACAATGCAGAGGTGAGAGAGGTGCTGGCCTGAATTGTTGATCAACGAGGGTCAATAAATATGAAAGTTTCAGGTTGACAAATCACATGGGAAGAACAGGACTCACAAGTGAACTTGTGTCTCAACCCTGTAAAATTCTAATTAGGATTTCTCACAAGACTTTTATGAGTTTAAGTGACAAAAAAATCTAGAATAGTTTAATATTACTAAACATAGAAATATGAAATTTTACTAATACTTTCTGCAAGCAGTTCCCACGTGATACTGCAGATTGAACCTTACAAAGCCAAAAAGGGCACGATACCAATATCTGGCAGTGTGATTTACCCAGTTGTGGTCAGTGAGCACCATGCTGGGAAAGGATGAGCCATCGAAGGCTTTGTGTCTGAATGGACGCACTCATCAGACAAAGGAACTCGAATTTACACAGCTTTTCCTGGGAACTTGTAGAACTGTACCAACATCCCAGTTGCCAGCTTCAGGGGCTGGCAGCAGAGCCCAGCTGCTTTCCCAGTGGAACTCCTGGGTTTGGGAAGGGTTGTGCCCATCGCTCGAGGTCTTTAGAGGGAATTCAAATGAATTAATCCTCTCACAAGTGCTCACCCCAATCTCATCCCTGTGGAAACCCAGGAAATTCCTCTGACTGCCCTGGAGGACTCGATCTCCTTTCCATCCTTTCCAAGGGGCTCAGAGACCTTGGCACAGAGCCCAAGACCCTCCTGTGCCTTTGATTTAGCCCTTGGAAAGAACAATTACCAACCTTATACGAAGAATTACAAGCCATGAAAGTTTAAGTAGAATGATAGTGAATTTATCACGAGGTAACAAATAGCTTTTTGGGGTTTTTTAGCATGGGAGTTCAGGGGCAAGATGGAGGAATCTGGGCATGTCCAGCCTTTCTCTTTCTTCTTCTTCTTGGCCCCCATCTTCTGCTGTGATGGTGGCACTTTTAGATTGGTTTAGAGTAGAAGCTCACTGTCTTACACAGGTGATAGGTATTGGAAGGTAATTGCAAATATTGTACTTGTAGTTTTTAGTATAAAAAGATAACACCAGTGTGACAGTGTTCACAGGGGTCTGAGGATGAGGGAAGAGATGAGGATCTGACTCCATGCTTCAGAAGGCTGATTTATTATTTCATGATATATATTACATTAAAACTATACTAAAAGAATAGAAGAAAGAATTTCATCAGAAGGCTGGCTAAGAATAGAATAGGAAAGAATGATAACAAAGGTTTGTGTCTCAGACAGCCAGCTGGCTGTGATTGGCCATTAATCAGAAACAACCACATGAGCCCAATCCCAGATGCACCTGTTGCATTCCACAGCAGCAGATAATCATTGTTTACATTTTGTTCCTGAGGCGCCTCAGCTTCTCAGGAGAAAAATCCTAGCAAAGAGATTTTTCAGAAAATATCATGGCTACACACCAGCCTGAGGGCGTCAGTGTGCCTCTGTCTGTCCTGCTGAGTGGACCTCAACAGGTCAGGAGAAAGAACTTTATAGATAAGAAACAATAAACAACCTTGAGACTGAGAAATGAAGAGTTCTGACCCTTCTTTGACTGCTGGGCTGGGAAAAGAGACTTTCTAACACATCTTGGGGTCAGAAGATGACCCCTGAGCAGAGACCTCAAGACATCCCCAAGTGCCTCAGACAAATGCAGCTTTAGCAGCACACCCTGTGCTGGGAAATGAAGCAATTCCTGCTGTTTGAGATCCCCTCCTGAGCTTCCCAGCCCTGGCAGCTCCAAGCCATCCCTGCCAAGCTGCCCCTTCCCCGTGCTGGCTCAGCACAGATTCCCCTTTTCCTGACAAATGACAACTGCTCAAGATGGGATGTTCTTCCTGCTCATTTTCTTCCATAGGTGGCTCTGTTCCCAGTGCTCTAATGTGATTCAGCTCCACAGCCAGGCTGCTTATATTTCTCCTGGAGATTGCAATTATATTCCTAAACTATTCTTTGTGTTGCTGCGAGAATCAAACAAAAGCGGGGAAAAAATGTTAACGTTTCAATGAAGGAAATTTCCATAATATGTGGTGGCTGTCACAATCTTGCTGATAGAAATAATTACTCCTCCTGATGTAACTACACTAAACCACAGAGAAATGGGGATAAAAACTGTTACCCATCTGTGCAAAGCTCTTTCATACATGCATATGAAAGAAGAGCTAAATACAAGATTAGAATACTCTGGGATGTGCAGCAGGACACAGATCCCAAGGTGACAGGCATTTCTTACCTCAGGCCCTGAGAGGAAGGAGGAATTACCTCTCTTTTTAACAGCTACAAAGGATACTGGTGGTTTGGGATAACTTTTCTTTGGCCTCCACGTGATCCACTAGATTATGCATGCAAATCCCCAGTTCTGGCTGATAAACTGAAACAAAAGCACACTCCACTGTAGCACGAGTAATGATATTTTCCTGAGTGAGAGAAACCCCCATTCTCTGCAGACAGCACACATTGTTTGCAGATAAACCACCGAGAGGCTGCAGTGGGGAACAGGAGAACAAATCAAAAATTAAAGAGCATTTCCAGGGGTGCTGGGGTTCTGCTCTCACCCAGAGGACAGTTCAGTTTATCACCAGGTGCATCTGTGATCACTTCAGGATGTGACTGGTGCAGCTGGAGGATTCAGCCTGGCTGGAAGCTCCTGGGCACTGCTGGATTTGCTGTCTCAGGCACTTGTAAAGGTTTCAGCAGCAAACCTGCCTGAAAGCAAAGCAAATAAGCAATGAGGCAGCAGCTCCTACAGAATTCCTGAGCAAAGCTAAATGTGGGAAATGAGTTAAAAGCGAACTCAGGAAACATGGCTGAGTCCCCATGGGCGGGCAAGGGGTGCCATACAGACATCACAGCATGGAAAAATGTGAGCAGAGAGACAGTGATTGTTGAATTAGAGGATCAGAGAGTGGTTTGGGTCGGAAAGGATGTAAAAATCCCCTTGTTGCAACCCCCCTGCCATTGGCAGGGACACCTCTCACTAGGCCAGGCTGCAGATCTGTTGTGCTACGACCTAAGCCACGACCTAGTGTTAAACTACTCCATAACTGCCCTGCCAAATTAGAAAGTGCCCCCAAAGTTAGAAAATTTCCACATTGCCAACTCCACAAAGCAACAGGCAATCTGTTGTGGAAATTCCTGCAGTGACCATGCTGAGCAAAATGTCCTTCCCTGCCCAGTGACAGCAGAGCCCATCAGCACAGCCCAATCCCCCTGGATATTCCAGCCCTTCCAGGAGCACAGAGCCCTCACAGCACACCTGACCCCTCCACAGCCACCACAGCACACCCAGCTCCAAACTCCTCCCAGCAGGAGAGAAAGATGAACAGCCTGGAATGCCCTGGGGTGGAATTGCACCTGCAGCCCAGAGTAGCAAACTCCTCATGGAACAGCAAAGCTGCTCAAACCCTCCCTGCAGCAAACTCAGCCCAGGAAATGATGCCTCAGGTTTGAGCTTTTATAATTTTTTTTTTGAAATTTTTATAATTTTATAAGATTCTGTGCTGCTTTAGTGTGTGGGTCTGAGCTTCACATGAGGGGATGGTGAGCTCTGTGCACAGAGCAGGGAGACAAAACAATTCCTGCTCCAGCTGGGCACCAAGGACAAATGACCCAAATCTCAGCCCAGGAGCACAAACCCCGTGGGCTGGAGAGAGAAAAACAAGCAGGGTGGGACTGCCTGGGCTAAAGCTGGGATGGGACAATGAACTGCAAGGTGCAAATGGAGCAGAGCTGATCCCAGGGACAGACCCCGGCAGCGCTCGTGCATTTTGGGGCCATTTTGGTTCATCTTGGGTGCAGCCCTGGCTGGGGTCTGGTGCTGCCCAAGGTGGATCCATGGAGGAGATGCTTTGGATAAATCCCTGCTTTATTCTGGGACTCTGCCCAGCCTGGGCAGCCTGCACAAGGCTGAGCCCAGGGCTGCCATCTCCAGACCCCCTCTCTGACTGATGGGGGCTTCACTGGGGCTGACTGCAGGAAATTTATCACTTTTTAGGAAAATCCCTACAAAACAACTCAGATTTCCACAGGGTTTTTAGGAAGCTGGGGATGTGTAGGAGCAAGGATTACTGGGTTTAGTACTTTGGGTGTTCTGCTCACAATTTTGTGAAGCATGACCATCCTGATGGCACCGTGCACTGAGCTGGTTTTTAGGGATTTTCCCTTTATCACACGTGGAGGGTTCTCCAGTGGACTCTAACTCCTTCATGGTCAACACAAGCCCCTTAGAGCAGTGCAGGAGAAAATTATGGGTTTGGTGACCACTCTGGGACATCCAACTAGGTTTTCCCTTCCCAGGGACCCTGTGGTGCCACTCCTGAGTGTGGAAAATAGTAAAGAGAAGAAGATTTTCAGAAAGCTGTACAAGCAGGCCTTAGAAACAGAAAGAAAACTTAGAACCAGCTGCAGCTGCAAACTCTGAAAGTAGAAATGTTACAATAATACAGCAAGCAAGGACAGGAACCAATATCTTGAGGTTTAGGCTTGGCCAAAACAGACTTTAAGACTGCAGAAAAATATGCTCAGCAAGACAAGTTTTAAGCTTAATGATGGAGAATTGTGTGTTGTCAATAGAGAGCAAACAAGCATTGTGTGAAGAAGGTGTAGGTGTGCTTTTAGTGAATTGTCTGTGAGCTTTAGCAATGTGCCATTGGCTAGAAAGTTTTTAAAATGCTCTGGAACAAAGAAATCTTTACCTGCTGCTGGCAGGACGTGAGCTTTGCCATCGTTCTGTTGTCTCAACCCTGTCGTGAAGCTGATACTGAAATAAAAGCTCAAAGAACTCATCCCAGCAGTCCCATCCCATTCACAAAAACTCACTGAGCAGGGAGGCTCCAGCCCCACATCCCTGAGCCTGCCAGGCTCCTGCTCAGCCCCGTGGCTTGGAGGATGCTGCCACCAAGAGTCTCCCAGCCATAAGCGGCACGGTGACAGCTGCTGTCAGTGAGGACAATGGGAATTGGCAGATCCAGCCGAGGATGAAGCACGACAAATTGCGGGGAAGCAGAGGGAAGGCAGAGCTCCACTCGGCTGAGGAGTCAGATGACATTTGCAGGGAAGCTTGTGGGAATTCTCCAGACAGCCTACAAGACGTGCTAAATGTTATTTGCATTAGAACAAATCATAAGGTATCGACTGCAAAATCATTTCCCTTTAATGAAGACTCGGAGGGAAAAAAATATCAGAGTCAATTAGGAGACTGAAACTACAAATGTGTTGTGCTTTACTCATCTCTGAAGCATGAAGGAGCCTATAAAGAGCATTTAATAAAAATGAACAACAAAATTGCTGACTGCATTCCTGAGGAGGCTTCCCCACCTCTCTCTCCATCTACATGAGTGGTACATTTCCCAAAAACGTGTTCTTCTGCACGAAAAGAGGGATCCCACACATGCCTGCTGTTTCTTGCCACTGAAGGGAATTGTCACTTCATCTCTTCTCACAAACCAACCCGACTGCACGGCATCAGTGCCTCACAAACCCACAGCTGAAACCACCACCTACATTTGCTCAGCATCCAGAGGAGGGGCCCTTTTATTTATTACAGATGTGGGTGGGGTCTTTTAATAAACAATAAATAGGTTTTGTTTTGTCTGTTTTCTCCTTTTACAATATTTGGTTTCAGCTGCTTTGGAATCTGAGAGTAATTCTGATTTTTCATTGCATTGTTGTCAGGTGATGAGTGAGAAAAAAAAATACAACAAACCTTTTCAAGTGCTACCTGTCAGCCTAAAAGAACTCTGCAAAATGATATTGAAGGAGGATTAATTTTCCTCCAAAACACTTCTAGCAACACTTAAACAGTGCATTCCATAGCTCTAACAGAAACCAGAATGCATCTGAATTTCAGCTAGCATTTTAAAAGCAGCACAACCAGTAACAATGTAATGCTATTTCTTCATGATTTACTAAAAGGCTCTACCTAAAAATTACTTTTTTTTTCTTATCAATTTGACTGTCATGTAACTTACCTGGAGATAACCAAGAGTAGCAGCATAGGCCACCCACAGACATCCCTTATCTCTCAGGTTTGAGCTGTTCAGATAAGCCCAGGGGGTGACAAGATATTCCAGGAGTGTCTGGATGCCATCCTGTGCCTGAGCAGGGACGGAGCAGGGACACAGGAGCCCCTTGGTCCCTTCCAGGCTGACCCCTCCTGTGATTCTGTGACAGCTCTGCTGCCTTCTGTCCCCCTCCTTGGCCCCTCCGTGGCAAGCAGCGACAATTACAGCACACAAAGTGACATTTTTAATTAGATACCACACTTCTCTGAGCCAAGCAAGTGACCCAGAACACCTCAGTGACAAACCTGGCATTTTACTGTAACATGAAACCAGGTGAAAAACATGACTCTTAATTTAAATGTCTGTTTTTTTTCCTATTAGATAAATTTTTAAACACTTAGCTTTGAGGGATGGAGGAAAAGGGAAAAAAAAGAAAAAAAAAGGAAAAACAATTTGGGAGGTTTTTTTCTTTTAATTAATAATGTATAATAAAATAATTTAAAGTTATTAAAGACCAATTCCAGCACTTGTTTCCTCTCAAATTTCCCACCATCCAGCTGAGTCACAGCACCTCCGTCCTGCTGGACAGGAGGTTTTATCCCAATACATCAGAGCAGGGAGTTTGAGCTGCTTTATAAAACCCTCAAAAACTTCCGCATTCCTGTAGTAGAGCAGCAAAATAACAACAGAGGCCACTGGATTGCAATAATCAGGGAAAGCCATAAAAAAACCATTTTTCTACCACCCCTGGTCACACAGACACAATTCCAGACCTCACACACCCCAAGGACGCTGCATCCACACAAGGGAGGAAGAAAAAAGCTTGGAATCAAGACTATAAATGTTCTAGATACTGGAATTCTCTACTTTTGAATCTCACTGAAAATAGAAGCAAACTCAGATGGTTCCAAATCCAATGTCTGTAACTGCTGTGGATGGAGGGAGGAATAGTTTCAGCAGGAAATGGGAAATTCATTGGAAAAAATCCTTTCTTAAAAGTTTTTAACAACCTAACAGAGTTTGAGGACATGATATGGACAATAATTATACATTAGGAACACTGGAGAAAAGATTTTTATGATAGCAACCCACACAACAGGCTGTGTTTGCAGCAAAAAAAGGAAAAAAAAAATAAATGATAAATCAGTAAATGTTGAACAAATTTTCATCCACCTTTCTACTCCTCACATACAAACGCTGCTGTTCCCCCCAGAGACTGAGGCATCTGCAAGCTCTGCTGTACATAAGGGGAAAAATAGAGCAAGACAGTCAATATTTTTGATAAAAGAGAGTTAAAAGGGAAATCTGAAATCCCTAATGTTGTCCTCCATGTCAGAAAGGAATACTTTTATCTTCCTAGAAAGATTACAGCAACAAAAAGAAAATATTCCAAGGCCCGATTTCTCAGGACTTTCAAAGATAAGGTGGTGAAAAATAAACTTTTGGCAAGGCGTAGGAAAAAGGTCTTTGCTGTGTGTCTGAATTCATCTGCAGCTCAGCAGTTGCCAGAAAACACTCAAGGTTTCAATTAATTATTTGTTTCCTGTTGAGATAAGAATGAGCTGCAAACTCTGCCTGGGTTAGTGGATCTGGGTAAAATCTGTGTTCAGTGCTGGAGGGACCTGAGCATCCTGTGCTGAGTGAATCCTTCCCTGGCAGGAGAAAAGGATCCCCCTGCTCCTCTCCAGGACAGGATTTGCCATATTTGATCACTCATTGTTTTCCAGGGATTTCTCTTCCCCAGATTTTCCTCTGCCTAAAACCAATGAATTTCCAGGCAAAGCAGGGTGACAAAAACTGGGATTTAAACCAAGCAGATGGCTGTGAAAGAGCAGCTACACCTTGTGGTATTTTCAGGGTCCCTGGATGGAGGAGGAAAGAATGAATCTGACTCCATCTTCTTAGAAGACTAATTTATTATTTTATGTACTTATATTATATTAAAGAATGCTATATTAAACTATACTAAAAAATAGTAGGATACTTACAGAAGGTTAACAAGATAATAATGAATTACTTGTGATCTCTTCCAGAGTCCAACACAACTGGCTCTGATTGGTAATTATGTAAAAACAATTCACATTAAACCAAAGAAACAATCACCTGTTGGATAAACAATCTCCAACCACATTCCAAAGCAGCAAAACACAGGAGAAGCAAATCATGTAATTATTGTTTTCATTTTTCTCTGAGGTTTCCTAGCTTCCCAGGAGAAGAAATTCTGGTGAAGGGATTTTTCCAGAGAATATGACAGTGACAACCCCTTTCCAACAGGGTGGTTTCAGGCTTCTCAATTCAAGGTTTTCTCAAGAAAAAACTCTACTTCTTAAAAATAAAATACTCTTAAAACTCACTTTTTCCTTCCACCCCTTCTCCACCCATTCTGAGTTCCTGGAGAATTCTCATACACCTACAGCTTCATCCAAATTAAAAGCCAGACCCCTTCCTAGTCATAAATTTTGCATTATTAACTTTAAAATAAATAATAAATAAATAAAATTATAAATAAATAAATAAATAAACCTCCAAAATTCTAAATGTCTTAGAACACTGAGCAGCACAACAGCACCTTGAAAACGCATGTGAAACTATCAATCCACATACACTGGAATGTCACAAATATTAAAATAAAAATTGAATACACAAAATCTGCTGTAAATCTGGGGCGGGGGGGGAACCCACAAAGTTTGGAACAATTTTGATATTCCCTTTCAAGAATCTGAATTGATGGAAACAAGGTCAGAAAAAATGATGGAACTGAAGTCAAACCTCAATTTTACAGGCTCAATATGTTGCAATTTCTTCTGAAGTTTTCAAGACAAGAACTTCAATTTTTTTAACTAAAAACAATCTCATCTGTCAACTGCACAAAATATTTTTTCAAGATGGTTGGCTGGAGAAACAAATCAGAATAAAGTGGCTGTCATCAGTAAATCAGCTTTGACAGAGCAGCACATATCCCCAATTTTCATGGGAAATACCTGTTAAATTCCCTTCTCTCAGGAACTGCTTTTCTCAAGGAAGAAAAGTGGCCAAGGTAAGAGAAGTAATTGATGTATTATCCATGATTATCTCTCATTATTTTCATCCTTGCTTAACACGCCTCTCCTTGCTGCTGTTCAGAGTGATTCAAAGCACACACAAATCATCTCTGCCTTCCCCCAGACACCCATCCTGATAAAAACAGGATTTTCCAGCAACAGAATCTCAGCGAGAAAAATCTCAATAACCATCAGCCACTTGAAGCATGGTAACTCTGAAAATAAGATATTTAACAGCAAGGTTTCTGCTGTTTTGCACAATCCTGAAATAAATGTAAAATGTATTTATTGATTTTGCAGTCGACGAGTCAGAGTTGCTGTTCCAACAGAAGAAGCTCAAAGAAAAACATATCAACAAAGGAAAATACAGCAGATATTTATGTTTACTTACAGTTCTGAAAGTCAGCACTACAGGCACAGGATGCTGCTGGTTCACTTTTAATTGCACCTTATTAAAAATGTTACCACTGATGTAAACATCCCTGAGAATGGAGTTCTTTAACACACAGGGCAGCACAGCTCTGCCATGGTCTGTGACAAGGCAAAAGTCAACAGTTCTGCAGAGAAAGGCTCCAGCACAGCTGAAAACACAAGTGTAAAACCCCAAAAGAACCTGCCATTCCACCAGTTCAGGGTCTATCAGCTACAGAGCATATTTTAAATTTTTTCTTAGGAAAATCTACAAGCGATTCTGCTTTCAGCATCTGTAAATCTAATTATGCCACTTCAGAAAACTTTAATAAACAGGAACAAAAAGTTTTAACATCTCCTCTATGTATTAAAAGCAAATATGAACTTTCTCTGTAGAGGTGTCTTATATCAGATGAAGGAAAAGAAAAACAGCTCAACAGCTCCCAAACAACACCAAAACCACACTGATGGGCCAGGATTCTCCATTGGGAAAAAACTGGGAAAGGATTTCATCCTCCTGCAGCACCATGATTCCACCAGATACCAACATCATGTACTCACCTTGGACAAAGAAATCACAATTTAAAAAAAAATCAAATAATAAAATCTGTTCCTCACTGAAATATTGGTCAACCCAACAGAACCTGAACTTTTAAAAGATAAAAGGATAAAGGAAGGGTTCTCTCATTGGCATTGTTCAAAACCAAATTCTAACCAAGGATTTCTATTTTGATGAGGTGTGTTCAACATAGACAAATTCATTATCTTCACTACATGTGCTAAATTTTTCTTCATTCCCCAAAGATTAAAATCAGGCATCAGCAGAACAGCATTTGCTTTTTACCCCCATCACTGGGGTCCCTGATCTCAGGCACTCAGTCCCAAACAAAGCTGTAGGAACAGGGACAAATCCCTAAAATTTACCTTTAGGTTACCTCCAACACCAATCCAACAAGTTGTGTCACACATAAATATTTCCTACAGCCATTTCTTACTGTTTTGGAATTCTCATCTACAGGAGAACTGTCTGGGGCCAGCTTCAGCATTCAGGTGTAAATTGGGGTTTTTTTGTGACTGATTTTGCCCTCTGCTCCTGAGGCTCAGGCAAAGGCAGTGAATAATCCATTCACTAATGACAAAATTCAGGTTCCAGCTCAGTGCAGCCCCAGCCCTGGCTGTGCTCAGCTTGCTTTGAGGTCCAGCAGTCCTGCAAAACATTCAAACTCTCCATCTCTCAGAATAACAAAACCACCAGCAAGCTGAATGGTTTTCATTAAAAGAAACTTGAATAAAAAGATTTTGTTCTGAATGGAGGCACTGCTCTCCTATGGACTTGTTTTCATGCCTTTTTTTTCCCTATTTAAAGAGAATTCACAATGCTCCCATTTTCTATTTCTTCCTGCAAAACAGACTCCCTGAAACTGAGCAACTGAAATAAAAATTAATTAAACGTTGGACTAAAGTGAGATTATCAAGGTTTATAAATTCCTTCCTTTGGGATAGAGGCTTCTGTTCAAAAACATTTAAAGAAAAAAACCCTATAACTACACAGCTTTTGTATTAAGCTACTTATCAAAAGGTTTTCAGAGAGGAAAATGATAATGTTAAATGAAACTCATGGGTATAGTTTATTCATTTTATGGAAAATTCAGAATAAAGAGCAGCAGCTGGGTCATGTGGAAGGGACTTCGTGTTTTCTGTGACATCATTCAGAAATTCACCAAATGGAACGAGTTGAATGATTTTGGGGGAAAAAAGCAAGGTCTTGTTTGTTGGAGTTGTTCATCCTTATTTTTCTCATTTTTACTCTCAGAGGCATCACCCATGAGCAGGAGACAGGATAAAAGCACCAGCTGGGATCACCAAAGCGAGCACAGGCCATGGGATTTCACTCAACTAATTTTCAATTCCTCAGAAATTCAATTTGCCTGAATTTATTTTCACAGACTTTGACAAACGTAAACAGCAATTTATTGACTGAGAAATAGTAATTATTGTAACAGAAAGGGAAAAACTGCTGCAAGGTGCTTTGTTGGTGCATAAAGACTCCGACCAAAGCCCAGGTGGGGTTTGGGTATAAATCTCCACAGAATGGCACAGCACACATCACATTTTTGTCTCTGCCAGAGGTGGGATAGAGCAGGAAAGCTCTGAAAAACGCAGCGAAGATTTCAAACTATGAGAAAAGGCAGGAAGATTTTATTTTAACTTCCAACAAACGTGGTGGATGAGAGCCTTGCCAGGTACGAGGAGCTCATCCCAGCGCCACTCATCAAACCCCAGTGTCAGGATTTGCCAAGGAGGCAGAGCAGCTGGAATTGCTGAGTGGAACTCAGACTCTCTCTGAAAGCATCCTCAGACAGCCCAGCTCCTCGACTGCTGTGAGAATCAGGCTCTTGCTATTTTATCTGTGCTCTTTGAAAGCCAGAGCTCAGTTTTAAAAGGCAACAGGATGTGAGATCCTGCACCCCATTGGCAATCAGATGTCTGGAGCTGTGGCAGTCAGCACAGTGCAAGACAGAAACTGGAGCTGGAGTCAAGGCAAGTGCCAGGGATTCCTGAGCTGAGAAAAGTTCCTGTCACAGTAATTGAAAGCAAAATGGGTCATAGAATAGACCAGGAAAACCAGAAACTGAGCGCTGTGAGGGGACAGGAAGGAGGCAGCCTTCTAAAATGTGGTGTGAGCAAGAGTTTTGCACCTCCTCATCTCCTGAAAGGTTGAACTCCTGATCCTTCTCCAAAGCCATGACAAAGGTCACTGAGCAGACACAACATTGAGAACAACAGAATTTATCTCCTTGTCTTGTCCTGAGCACACTGGTGGGGGCTACTCGGAACAAAAACTCCATGACTTCCTTCCACATCAATGCAAGGCTCTGAATCCTGTGGGAGCAAAACCAGCCCTAGAAAGAACCCAAAGCTGTGTGGCCCCTTTATTTTATCACCTGCCCTACACCTGCTGGGAGTGAGCAGCAGCCTGAGGATTAGTTTGCCAAAGCTGCTTTGATAAATCCCAAAGATAGCAGTCCCCTCTCTCAGATCCACACAGCCAACAGTTTAAAAGGAAAAATTTAGTTCTTGCATTCATGCCTAAATACCTCAAGAGTCTGCCAGCCCATTTCCCTGCACCATGTTTGAGCCTCTTGGTTTTCCAGGCTCCACTGAAATATTCTCCACACTGAAGCACTGGTAAAAGCCAAATACCAAAAAGGGATCTGCGTTATTTCGTGGGGGGGAGGGGGAAATCCTGTATGTCTGAAAAGCAGGAAACAGCCCCAAGACTTAAACACTCAACCAGTGCACCTTGCCCAAGACTTCCCCTCTTTGAGAACTCCCTCAGTACCTGGGCACTGCAGAGAATTCTCTCAAAATGGGAAAGTCCCTGTCCTGTGTCCCTGTCCTGCCACATTAAACAGTTTGGGTCTGGGTGTGCCTAAGCCAGTCCTTCCCTTCCCTTCCCTTCCCTTCCCTTCCCTTCCCTTCCCTTCCCTTCCCTTCCCTTCCCTTCCCTTCCCTTCCCTTCCCTTCCCTTCCCTTCCCTTCCCTTCCCTTCCCTTCCCTTCCCTTCCCTTCCCTTCCCTTCCCTTCCCTTCCCTTTATCTCATCTCTGTATTCCAGCCCAGTCTGGTTCAGATGTCTTTGTTCAGCTCTGTCCCTCACACCCAGCTCCAATTCCCATCTCATACCTTCATCTACTCCCATCTCCCTTTAGCAAAATTTTTATAGAACTGCCAAAAAAAAGGAGGTTTATCTTCACTAAATTTGTTTTGCTGTGACCACAATGATTCATTCTGTCCTTAATCCCATTCTGAAAACAATCTCTGTTTATATTTCCCCAGATTTTATCCTGGAGACCAGTCCTTTATTAAAAAAGGAAATATCAGAAACAAACAATTTAGGGCAACCCTTTTAAACTCAGATTTAAAGAAACCATACATCCATGGACACTAATATTTCCTGTTTATCAACTAGGAAATTCTTCAATTACTTTTTTTCTCTTTGCATTTTGACTTAAGTGAAACCCAGGTACCTACACCACATACATACATATAGATAGATAGATAATTTTAATTTTTTCTAATGTGACACAGAATGTACATTGCTAACTACTTAAATCTATAATCTTCCAGCCCCTGAAAAGCTGTTTCACCCTCATTATTCCAGGCTGAGGTCTCCAGGCACTATTCCTTCACCTAATTCCACCAGAATTTAGCTTGGATCTCCAAATCCCAGAACCCAATTGTTCCCTGTCTCCTTTCTGAGTAATGCAGATCAAATGAAGGCAATCTGAGCTGGAAGGCTGTCACACCAAGTGAAATCTGAATAAACTGGCAATGTCTAAAAATGAACTGGCACCTCATTGAAAAGCCTCAGAATATCTCACTTTATGTAACAAGTCACTGGAGCAGACTTTCAGATCCGAGCTCCTCGCCAACCTCTGACCTCAGAGTGCATTTCCAGGGCTCTGGAGCTGCATTTTGCATTGATCCTTTGCTCCCTAATCTCATCCCACACCCTGCTCCCCCTCCTCAAGTCAGTGACATTCACAGTTCAATTTTGCCTTTATCATCTCTGACCTCCTTTGCCAGAAAACCCTTTTTTATCTCTATGTTAAGACATGGGCAGTAATCTCTCTCACTGCCAGGTAATTTTAATGTGGATTGAACTGGATTCACTCCAGAAGAAAAAAAAAACCCAACAATTTAAGGAATAAGAGCCAAGATTTGGATGGAGGAAAAAAAGCTTACAAACCTTTTTATATTTGAACAGGCACAGATGTCTCTTTCTTGTGTAGGTACAGAAATGATTAGAATTGGTCAAGAACTTCACAGGAAAGTTTTAAGAAACACGAATTTTAAAATAAAACAATCAGAAACTTGCGTTTTGCAAATGCCCTAACCCAAAGTTATTTCCCCCCTTTCACACATTATCTGATATTAAGGATTTTCCTTCTTAATCTGCTTCCAGTGGGGTCTCAGCAGATCCACCTGTAAATACAGAGGGGTTTGTGAAACAGTTGAAGGACCTTTTTTGAGCATGGCCACTTAACAGATCAGAGAGCTACACAAAAAGACATCCAGCTGGTTAAAAAGGAACAAAAGCAATCCACTCTCAAGTGAAACCATTGCTCTGGTACATCCTCTGACCACTAAGAAAATTTTCCTACCATCTAAAATGTCTCTGGTGCAGTTAGAGTTCAGTGCCTCTCACCCAATCTGCCCTGAAAAGAAACCCAGAAGATTCTGCAACAGCCTTTGACATATCTGAGGGCCATTGACACATTTTTTCCTTTGCAGAACAATTATATTTGTGCAAAATGCAATAAGAAGTTCTGGTATAATCAGTTATTGGCTCACAGAGAAAGATGCACAGCCCTCCTCGAATTTCCCCCATGATTTTCATTTCATATTCAGGCTGAATCTCTCTGATGTTGACCAGATGAAACCTCTTTGCCCTTTTTGGGGTTCTTAACTTTATGTCCTGCCCATGCCATCTGTGCAGGAGGAAGCTGCATCCTCCCCCAGCCCATGATGGAATAAAAGCCTTTCCCCCAAAGCCTTTCCATTAATTCCATTAAGTTCTGAGTTATGACTCAGCCAGGCCCTACCAGCAATTTCAGAAAACACATCACAGGATATCATTTTTTATTCCCTGAAGTACATCACTATTTTAATCTGGAGTTGTAATTGACTCCACTTTTAAAGGAGGTGATAAAACGCTCAGGGAGTTGTTGTGCTACCTCCAGATAAGCAACCCTGGCAATATATAAGGGAGATAGCCCAGCCAATGGCTGGGGAATGATTACAAACACATTAGAATGATCCTTTGCCACATGGATCTGTGATTTTAGTTTATGCTATCTATTAATCTCTGAGCTGCAGCATGTTTGGAATCATCTCAGAGGGACTGGCACCCCTGGCCATTGCTGTCCCCCCTTCCTGCAGGGCAGCATGGGGCACATCTGGTGCTGTGAACATGATGGGCAGGGCTTGATTCTGACCCAGGCAGGGCTGCACAGGGAGGGTTATCAGGGCTGAGATTGTTTTCTGCTGGCTGAGATAAGGCAGCACAGCTCCTGTCCCCTTGCAGCAAACACGCGTCGTGTTTGGCAACAGCAAAGATAAAAATCTTCTCAAGATTGGGAATCTTGCAGGGCTTGAAGGGATTCAAGTCCTTCCAGGGCTCCAAGTTGCAGTGAAAGTCAAAAGCAGCAAGGGCTCAAGCAGCCCCTGCCACTGGAATTCAGAGGAGCCATCAGAGCTACCTGAAACCAGAGAGATTTTAGAACAACAGGCAAAGGCACTTGGGGTGGGACATGAGAGACAAAGAGAGAAATGAAGCAAGTGTTCCCTAATCCTACCCAATCCATAATTGTGTCAGCTCCTGGAATGGGGTGTCTCTGCTTGCTTCAGCACCTGCTGGAGTAGAAACCTGCCCTTTGCATCACAGCCATGCAGCAGAACTTAACCTTTATGTTCATCTTTTCCATGGATCATTTGGAAAGCGCTCAAAAATTAGCCATCATTTCAGTGGCTCACAGAGAACTCACCTCCTTCATCATTTTTCTTCTGTGAGGCAAAGATTAATTCCTTCAGGGAGAAAAACAACATGCCCCAGGAAGGTGTGATCAGATTGCAAGAATATTTCCTCCTGAATGCCACCAATATCCAGAATTTCTGTTTATATGCATTAAATCCCTTCCATGGCTGGGCATGCTTCAGCTCCTCACTGAGAATATACAGATTAAAATTAAATACTATTCCTGTTTATACTTCCATGCTTTTATGGTCATCAACTCACCTCAAGATTTGAGAGCTTCACCAAAGGCTCTGTTCTCTTGCCTCCCACTCAATGGATGAATCAAGTTTTATCTACAAAGAACTCAATCACAAAAAAGAAAAGTCAGAGGTTCATTGTGTCCTGAAATCTCTTTGATTTTCCTACAAAGCCAGTCTCTGTCTAAGGCCCCACATCCTGGCAAAGCATTTCCAGCAAATCAGAGGAGCAGAGAATTCTCTTGCATAAAGAGTAAACAGCACAGAAATTGCTACAATCATGGCAAACATCACTTGGACTTCTTATCACATCACACATCAAAGCTATCAATTACAGGCCAGAGATTTCTAGCAAATGAGCCTTAATTAACACTGCTGCCTCCAAATTTCCTTATTCCTGAACATTCCCAGCTGCTATGGGAAATTAATTACGGCTTAAATCTTGTGGTTCTTTCTTTAGCACTTGTTGCATGGCAACATTCATTTTTATGTATGAGCTTCCCCCTCCAAATGACTTTATAATAGTCTTACCCAAAAGATGAGCTGTTAAACTCTTAAGCACAGATATTTACCCACCTTGGTTTGGAATTTTTTTTTTTGGTTTTTCACTCATAGGACATGAATTATTCACTGATAAAAGGGGCTGTAATGTTCTGGTTGGTTCCAGGCATCAGTAAAATCAGTCACAGGATTTAACTGGTTTCTTTTAACATCAGTTCCACAAGTGAGGAAAGATTATTGGTTATTTCTATTTATTACATTTAAATTTAAGTTTTGATCAAAAGGCTGTTTCCAGAGAGAAATTGCAGATGTGAATCATCCCATAAAGGTGACTTTTCCTTCCTGAATTATTGGTTAAACTCCCCATGGGATGGAGCAGCCAAATCCATGCCATGCCACAAGCAATACTGATCAATATTTTTGCTGATTTCAGTCAGAACTTCCCAATGCATAATAAAACAAACCCCAGAAGAAAAGCAGCACATCTCCAGAATACAATTGTGGCTCAATTTGAACAAGGTGGAAATAACTTAGTTCATATTATACCATTACCAGCAGCTAAGAGGAAAAATCAGCACCTTATTTTACAACATAAATTCATAACCCACAAAGATCAGGATTTCTGATTTAAAAAAGGAAATTATGAGCTTCTAAAGGAAAAAAAGTATTTCATAAGACATAAATTAAAATAAAATGGAAAGAATATTAAGAAACCCCACAAATTTCATATGAAAGGAGACTTTTCTAGCAGAGCATGTACAAGCTTGGAGCTTTAACTATGGCTCTGCAGCAAAAATGCCAAGGGATAACATCAAGGTGACAGCACAGTTTCCTTAAAGTTTTGTTCTCTTGTCACAACCTCCTGTGAAATGCCAGTATTTTCTGACCTCACCTGAGATGTCTATGGACATGATTTAATGTCATTTATTACCAAAAAAGATCACAGCAACATTTAAGAATGTGGGTTTAAAGTCTAGAAGGATAATTACTAAAGTGAGGATTAACTAACTGAGGAGTTAAAATGAGAAACAAGAAAAATTAAGATTTTTTTTCAGTTATTAAATAAAAGCAATAACTTTTATTAAAAGCACTCTACTCAAAATCTATGACCTTACTATATAAATAGATTAAAAAAATGATACTGAACTGTGTTTATGCCTTGAGATTCCATAATTCAGACATGGCCAAGGATTAAATATTGGATTTTCCATTCTTAGTTCTCTCATTACTAGAATTTATTAAGAGGCACAGAATCTTCTCCATGTGCTTTAAAGGTCTGAGCAGCTCCTGTCCTCAGATTTTGAAGTTGCACCAAAGCTTTCCTAACAAAGGCTAAATACATTTCATCCTTCTGCAGAACATTGTATTCCTCTGTCTGGGAACCTCTGACCACTGACACCAGAAATGTGGTTTGAGTCATAAAAAATGTAATATTTCAAGGCAAAACAGATTCCATAAATCAAGGGAGAAACAAAGGATGATGGAGATCACAGGATCTCCACATCTGATTTTTGACAACATTTCAGATGCTCCCAGCCTCTCCTGATGGAAGAGGGAATCCTCCTGCAGCTGCATCCATGGGTTCTTCACTGAGAAACATCTGCTGGAAAAAATCCCAGAGAAGACGAGGCCAATCTCTCATGAAGGCTCCCAAAAAAACCCATTTTCCTTAAAGAATTTGCTGAATTAACAATCTTATTCTATCATACTCTCATGACCAAGTCTTTTTTTATAAAGTATTTAAATTATTTTTGTCTATGTCAAAACAACCGTAGATTTTACTTTGCCTAGCCGCTATTCCCTTAATATTTGAGTTTGCAGTGACAAAACTGCTGGATCCAGAGAGAGGAACAAGCAGTTTTTCTCTCTCCTGAAGACATTTTAATTCCAAAAGATAAACTGCACTTCAAGCTGCCACTGCAGCTCTGCAATCTGTCAGCACATGTGAGGACCAACAAACCTGTTCCCAAAAGGAGACAGGCTCAAAATGGAAAACTTACACCTCAGTGGCTATTTTTAAATTAACTCTTTCATGAGGTTTTAAATCAAACCTCATTTCAGTGAGATTTCAAGAAATTCAGGCAAAAGTTGTTCCAATTTCGGAAAATTCCAAATTCTCATTAGCTTTCACAGGATTTCAGTATTATGAAACTGTCACCAGCCCTGTGGAGGAAACATTCACGCACACATTTATTTAACATGACCTCTTTTTGTCTCACAGAGGCTTCAAATGTCCCTGAGTCTGCTCCTTGCCAGTCCCCTGGCACTGAATTTGCCCTATTAGCCAGAAAATCCAGCCACGCTCATGCAAACAAGTTTTCCTTCTGCTGGTCTCAAATAATATATTCAGAGTAAAGCAGGATGAATTATGTGCCGAGAATAAACAAGATCAAATTCTAACATATCCATATTCAAGCATTCAAATAGAGTGTGAGAGAAAGCTCCTGCTGGGAATTATTCTTTTTTTTTCATTTGAACCAACCGCCCCACTTCAGTAACATCCCCCAAGTTTCCAAAGGGACATGGAAACAAATCCTGAAGAGCTGAGCTTGGATTCAAGCTAAGCTTGAATGTTGTGCTGTCTTGGTTTGAAAAGCCTGGTGTCTGCTAAGGAAGGCAGGAGCCTCTCTTAAAATGGAAAATGCAAACCCTCTCCCTCTGAATTATTATAAATTTGAAATTAAGGGGCTCTCAGGCAAAGACATGGGAATAGGAATAACAGTTCTTTCTAGGAAAATTTAAATAAAAATGCAGTAACACTGCCAGAGTGAGAGCAGACCCTGCCCCCCTGTGTGTCAGGGGGGTGTCCCAGCCCCATCCCGTGGGGGCTCAGCCCTCCTGCAGTGCCAGCTGTGGCTCTGCTGCAGCAGGGAATCCTGCACAAGGGGGGAGTTTTCCTCTGCAGCTCCAGGGCTGCTGCAGATGGGCCTGGGCTCCTCTGGGAGTGCAGGGCAGCACAAAGCTGCTCCTCTGGGAGCGCAGGGAGCACAAAGCTGCTCCTCTGGGAGTGCAGGGCAGCACAAAGCTGCTCCTCTGGCAGTGCAGGGGCAAAGGCTGCTGTGCTGTCCCAAAGCTCAGATTGTACCCAGGTAGGAATGCTTGGCTCCTCCCCTGGGCGGAGCATCTCCCCATGGGATGGTGGGATTGGATCAGCCATGCAGGGACCCTCCCTGGCCATGGACAGCACAGATCTCCTGGAGGGAGGATTGGCTGTGGGAGAGATAAAGAAAACTCCCAATGAACAGCAGAGAACTGCCCCAGCTCTGACAGATGACAAATAGAATACACACATAGTTTAGAATCCAGGACATGTTCTCATCCATCCCTGGATGAGCACAGCTGGACAATGGAGAGCCAACCCTCCCCCTCAGGATAACCAGAGCTCTCTGTTCTGCATGGAGTTTTTGGGACACAGGGTTTAAAGCCCCAAAAAGGTGAGGGATCTGTGTTACCTGTGGCTGACAGCTTGCCCAGGGCAGCCTCGTGCTGCTGAAATCCGCAGGACAGCGTGGCACATGCCAAGGCAATTATTTGTGTTAGCACAGGCACTGCCAGGAAGGCATTAATCTGGAGATGATTAGAACCTGCTGTTTTCTTTGTGAATGATTTATCTATTGACTGTGGGAGTCATTTATTGATAATTTACAAATGGAGAACACGGCGCGGCTCTGTCGGCTGTTGGCAGCCACCCCCCGAGCTGTCCCCAGCACTGTGCTCCAGCCACGTCTCTCTGTCATCCCTCGTGCTCCAGACTCAAGGGGGAGGCGTCCCTGTCCATGGCAGGCTTGCAATGAGAGCAGCTTTTGATGCCTTAAGATTTAGTTTTTGTATTTTCCAGACTCTGTACTGCTTTAGTGTGTAACCCTGAACTCCATATAAATTGTTACCAGTTCCCTTGTCCAGCCCCAGAACCAAGGACACCAAGGCTGCAGCTGCAGCCCCAAAAGTGCAAACAGCAGGGGATGGAGGGGAGAAACTGGGAGGGTGGGACTGCACAACCTGGAGCTGGAATTGGACAATGACCCCAATGGAAATGGACCAAAACGTATAAAGTGTGAAAACTCGTGACTCGCTGTCCATCCTTGTGTCCATCTTGGGTGTAGCCTCAACCAGGCTCTTGTGCTGCCCAAGGTGCATCCTTTGAAGGCCTTTCAATAAATCCCCACTTTATTCTCCAACTCTGTCCAGCCTCTGTTCCAGGCAGCCTCTCCAGGGCTCACTTTGAGGTCCCTCCCCACCCAAACCATTCTACGACTCTGAACCACACCCTGGGCTCTTCACCCCACACCCAAGGTCTCCACTTGCCCAAATCCTACAACCCAACTTCAATAAGAACCTTCAAGGGAGCAGAACAGAGATACAAAACCCACAGCAAAATGGGAGAATTCCTTTTCTGTACTCAGTAAATGCCTGTGTTAATTTATCTCCCTTTTTATCATCCTCTCACATGTTTATGTGGCACAAACAGCTCCTGGAAGAGGTACAAAATTTAGAAGAGAGCCTCCCACCTCAATCAAAGAAATCTATTCCATGACAAAGGAAAAAAGATGAAAGGTGTTTGTATTAGCAATAAAAGAACACCAGTGCTAAGATTTTTTTTTTTAAACTGTGAAGGACAAAACAGAAATCATATAAAAGACAAAAATAAACAGAATTAATAGGAACTCAAAGCAAGGACAAGCTGCAGGTCCCTGATGGTGTAACAAATTACAAAGCAGGTAGAAACTAATGTCAAGAACTATTTCTTCATCTCTATAATGGGAACAACTTCAGGCAAGGACAATAATCACAAAGCAGGAAAGTGTTCATTAATTAAATGGAAACAAATCAGAATTGCTCAGGCACAGCTTGCCAAGGATCCTTTTGGCAGGCAGAGATATGCAATGTTCCTCCTTGTGCTCAGAACCTTTTGCATGACAAGAGCTTGAAGGGAGTTTATCAAGGCCTGCACAGGTAGCAACATTTGGTTTGCTGCTTTGCAAAACCATCAAAAATGGAAATCTCGATCCCTTATACATATAAAGGGCTTAAGAAACCTCACCAGTGAATCACAGGCCATGGTGAAACCCTTGACTGATTTAACTCTTTCATGAGGTTTTTAATCAAACCTCATTTCAGTGAGATTTTTCAGGCAAAAGTTGTTCCAATTTTGGAAAACCCCAAATTCTCATTAGCTTTTCATGGGATTTTCAGAATAGTGACTACCAAAGCAGGTTCTCTGTGCTTGCCCATCCCCTGTGATCCATCAGTTGCCACTCACAGCACCAGATCCCACACCAGATATTGGGGAATCTCCCCAACCCTGGACCAGCACCATGGTAGCACTTAAATACTCTTAAAAAGACTACATATCCTTCTAAAATTGTTAAATTTCATATTTCCCATGTCTGGGAAGGGAGCTACAAACCAGATTTTCCCTTTACTAGAATAGGTGTAATTTTATTAAAATTTCTGATATTTTTATATAACACTATTATTATTATTATTATTATTATTATTATTACTACTACTATTACTCACTTTGGCTTTCCTCATTTGTCTGGCCATGCAGACACGTCCTGATCTTCTCTCAGATCCAGTCCTCCAGACTTGGAGACACACAATCCTATTTTTGGAGCAAAGATAATAAATATTAGGCAAAAAAGAGGAATTTCTGGAGATAAACAGTGCCTCAGCAAGGGACTGGGGCCATGAGTTTGAGTTCCACTGCTTGAAGTCGAAAATGTTTGGGGATTTTTGGATCTGACCCTTTGTGGGTTTCAAAGGACTCAATCAACTACAGCTCCTGAAACACCCAGGACAACTTGCATACAGAGGGACAATTTATTTGCAGGGTTTCAGAGTGTCACAAATTAGGAGGGCTGAGTTATGAACTCCTGGAGGCCCTGATGTACAGAGGGAAGCGCAGTGAATCCCTAATGACAGCCCCATAAAGATGATGTGATAAACACAGCATTAAAAACCCAACAGAGGCATGAATCTGCTATAATTTAAGGAGCTGCCATCAAACACAACAGGGCTGAAATTTTTGTTGCTTTTTTTTTTTTTTCACTACTGGATCAACACAGAGTGGTTTGGGTTGGAGGGACCTTCCAAAACATGAAAACTCTCCAAATTTTGGGAGATTCCTTCCTTCCTTCCTTTTTTCCATCCTACATTTTCTCTTTGCAAATATATAAAGCAAAAAAACCCAATCTGAGAAAACCACATGAGCTATTCCACACACCAAAACCTCTAAAAAAAGAAATAAACCACTCTCCACATTAAATACAACTTCTCTTTTTACACCACCTTTTTCCAAGTGGAAGCCTCCCCATTTTTTCATTTCACCGTGAGCTTCACACAGTTCAATGTTGACTCCACAACCAAAAAGAAAAAAAAAGATGAGAACATTAAGATTTCCATAATTCTCCTCTTTATTCTGGGAAGTCACTGCAGGAGTTTTATAAGGAGGGAAAAAGTAATTTCTGAAAAGTGAAATGAATACAATATTCATGGGGTGATCCGACAGACCATGTTTGAAGAAGCATAAAATTATCTGCCTATGAAGGTCAATTAGTTTTGACATTAATTTTGGTAGCAGAAGTTAAACCATTTTTTTCCTACAATATATATATATATATATATATATATACACACACAGAAAATTCTAGAAAAAAAATACAGGATCATTTGCAAATTGCAAAAAACATTTTCATTATTATTTTAATTTACAAGGGAACTGGAACATCACTAAATACTTTGATATTATTTCAGCTTCAGGCAATGAGCATTGCTGGCACATTGCTGGTGGGGATGGGGCCTGGTTATTTTGCAGGAATCAAACCAGGGGCCATTGAGGAAAAGTGCTTAAGAAACTGATGGAAATTAGAAGTTCCTTGGAACCAAGCACTGAAAACCATAATGAAACTTTATTTCAAATTAATTACACTTTTAAATCGAAACCGTGGAGATGGTGCCAATCTAAACACAACAAATTACAACAAAATCTGATGTAAAATAGAAGTAGTTTAAAGACTTGCATGGAAGGGAAATAATTTATCATTCTGCACGAGAAATTTCATTTTCTACTTTAAAAAACATGACTTGCCAAATGAATCCAGCAATAACTGGAAACAGACCAACTTCTACAAATGAATGTTTTATATTTTCAAGTATACTTCAGTTAATTACAAAATTAATTGGCCTTGAAAATACTGGAGACTCTATATTTCATCACCCCCACCCCAGGCATGTAGGGGGACATTTTTAACCAAATACAATTCACTGGTCTGAAAAAGATCTGCAGAAAAAAACATGAGTTTTTTTGGGGGGTTTGTGGTTGTTTTTTGGTTGTGGGTTGTTTTTTTTTTGTGTGTGTGTGTTTGTATTTTTTTAGGAAAAAAATAACTGTAATCTTTGTAAGAGCCCAAAACTGCAGTTTGAGACTTCAGAAGAGCCAGGTCCCCCCAGAAAAGGTGGGAACACATATGACAACAGCACTGCCAGCACACAGCTCCTCTCCCTTCACTTTTAGGATCTTTTCCCCATTAATTTTTATGAATTCCTGACTGAAGTTCTCAAAAGGAGAACTTGTTCACTGCAGTCCAGATTTGAGCATTGCTGCTGATGTTTTCCTAAAGAGTCTCCACTGAAAAGGGACATCCCAGGCAATCAGTCAGCACAGGGAGATTTTTTGGATTTTATCCCAACGCTGCTCTGCCCAAAGCTCCATTTCCATCCCCATTTCCCCTCACAGGACACAGGATCCTCCCCCAGTTCTGGAAAATAAATCTGCTCCATCCATTCCCAATGCACAGAACACTGGGAGGTAAGGAAAGGCATGAATGGCTTGGAGAAATGTATTAATAATTTTTACAAAAGAATAATTTGTGGGATTCTTTCCAGAACCAGAAATAAATAAGAAATAATTTACCATTGCTCAATTTGCCATAACCAGCTGAGGGAGCTTGCCTTGGCAGATGGTGTTTCTGATCAACAATTCCCATTATTCCTTCAAATTTTAAAATTAAATGGCCAAAATTAAAATGTTCTGATGCCTATATTAATATTGATTTCTCTCTCCTCATGTCTTGTCAATTCTAATCTCAATATTATTTTTTTTTTCCTAAAAAGGAGTCATCATTGGAAAAAATTTAAATTTTAAAGCAGCTGTGTCCTAAAAATAACCAAAAAGAAACCATTTGGTGACTATACCTGCCAAGGTGGGCAGATGGGAAGGATTTTTCTCAGTGTCACAGCATCCATCCCACTCCCTACTCAGCACTTTTGTATGGAATATCAGGATCTCACCTGCATTGTCACTCAGCTGTCCCACGGTGTCACCCAGGCTGGATTCCTGTTAAAGGAGCAGAAGGAAAAGGTCTGTAAGAGCTTTATATTGTATCTACCACCCCAACAATGCCTTGACTCAAATAAAACCTGGTATATGACCAGACAGCTGAAATGAACCCTCAGGAATTTTTAAGATAAAGAACTACAAAACTTCCGGTCAAGACACAAAGAAAAAATAGAAATCCAAAGAAAATACAGGAAATACATATTTCTACCCCTCTGCTTTTACTCAAACACTAAATTAGACCCAGCCCATTTTGAGCAGCAACACGCCAGCTTCCAAAAGTTTATTTTTACAGATCCCCAGCTCCTTCCAGCTTTGGGGAAACTCAAACATCTGCTTCTCCTGGCCGAGGCACTCGGCACCCTGCTGCCAAGCAAGTGCTCCCGTCAGTGCCCCGCGGTTCCTGCTCCCCATCCCTCTGCTGGCTGCAGACCAGCCGAGCTCCAGGTTCCCTCTCCTGCCTCTGTGCAGGCTCAGGGCTCCCTGGATGCTGCTGCTATTATTAGGCTGCCCTGGTTCCCCCTCAAAGTCCTCCCACAGCTCCCAGCAGGATGCCAGGAGCTGGCAGGCTCCGAGAGCCTGAGGGCTGTGCATCTGTTCCGAGACTGACAGGTAGCACAGCAAGTTAAAAAGCCCAGAAATTTGCAGCAGGAGGCTCAGCCTCGACAAGGAAAAAAAAAAAATCACAAAAAAAAAATCCCTGTTTCAGTTTGTTTTCCTGAGCACCAGGTCATGCTCTGCCACTGCTGCCTGTCAGGGCAATGCCTCAGGTTTGAGCTTTTATATTTTTCAGGTTCTTTTTATATCTATCTATCTATCTATCTATCTATCTATCTATCTATCTATCTATCTATCTATCTATCTATCTAATATTTTGATATATATTTATATATATATATTTATATTTTTCAGGTCTTGCTTTAGTGTGTGGGTCTGAGCTTCCTATAAGAATAGTAAGTACAGTGAGCTGTGTGCACAGAGCAGGGAGACAAAACAATTCCTGCTCCAGCTGGGCACCAAGGACAAATGATCCAAATCTCAGCCCAGGAGCACAAACCCCGTGGGCTGGAGAGAGAAAAACAAGCAGGGTGGGACTGCCTGGGCTAAAGCTGCAATGGGACAATGAACTGCAAGGTGCAAATGGAGCAGAGCTGATCCCAGGGACAGACCCCGTAACTGGTCGTGTATTTTGGGGCCATTTTGGGTTCATTTTGTGCCATTTTGGTTCATCTTGGGTGAAGGAAAGGAACATCTAGGCAAGGAATAAAATCATTCTAGGGGCACTTCCCAAACACTTTGCTCCCTTTCCTACCCCACAAATCAATTCTCTTCCAAGGCAGATGGAGTTCTCACCCTCTCATTGACCACTGGCAGAACACAGGGTGAAGAATCTCAAAGGAGGATTTTTGTAGCCTGGTAACTGCTCTTCAACCTGTAAATCATCTTTAGAAAGTGATCAGAGAGGTCTCTGAGAGACCACAGCCAGGAAAACACTTGAGAAAGTCCTGAAAAAAAAAACCCTCATGAAACAGTGAAATATTTCACTCTGCTGGTGTTAGTTGTGAACTTTTCCTTGCCTCCACATCCCAAGCTGAAATCTGTGTGCCAAAGGGAAGAGGTGGCTTCAGGCTGGTGATCAGGGCACAAGGGGACACTGAAATCCAATGAAAGTCTGGATTGAAGCCTGCAGGGACAATTCCAGTGGCTGCACTTCCATGTAAATCACCACACCACTTCCACTTTTCCCCCCATAAAGTGCTACTCTTCCACCCTGCAGCTCCTCTGAATGAAGTCCCCACACCCATGCAGAGCAGAGATTTATGTTCCAACTGTTGCACAATTTCAAATAAACCTGATTATTTTTTCAGTAGCCTTGGGCAGGGTTTAGACCTGGCCTCTATTAAAACTTGAGTTTTCAGTTGGTTTTACTGCTTGGTTTTGTTTCTTTCTGACTAGTCATAAATTAAATTTATTAATTGATAAGAAAATATCTCTTTTGGTGTGTGTGTGATGCTGCTGTGGTTGATTTCAGGTCACTCCTTTTTCACACAGCTTTACATTAAGTCCATTCCTGTCTGCTATAACAATTATGCATTAATTTTGCTGGTTTTTTCTCTGTTCTGTAACAAAAATACCTCTTTCGCCCCTGGCAGCAGGTGTCAGAGAGCAGCCAGTGGTTTCTGGGTGGGAACCAGTGGCTGCTGACATGCACACGGTGCCTTCTGCTGATCCCCCAGTTAAACACAGACATTTATTTATTTATTTGCAGTCTGTACCTGCCAACCTCGGCAATGCACTCGTGCCACCTATTGGCAAATGACAGCAGAGTTCCCATTTCTGCTGAGCACACCTCAAGGAAAAATCCCAAATTCAGAGTTCCAGAGCAGCCTGCAAATCTCCTCATCCTCCCCAAGAACCAGCAGCGTCCACAGTGAATCCTCCAGAATTCTGGAAACATTCTCCTGAGTCAAATTCCTAATTTTTAAATTTCTGTTTGGCAAAAAAAACTCCAAGGGTGCATCCTCTATGGGCATAAACACAGCTTAAGTGATAGTCAGGTTTGTTCATTCATTTCCAATTACTTCAATTCTCCAAACACTTTAGGAAAATGCAGACTTACAGACATGCTAAGTTTGGCAAATACAGCAGGGCTCTCCAATCAATAGAGTGCCTCTGAATATTCTCTTGCACGACAAAATGCAGTGCCCAGGCAGTTTGGGGAGTCCTGCTGTTCAAATGGCAATAAAGAACACGACAGGAAATATTTACTGCTGCCAGCAAGGCAACAGACAGGTTCTCATTACCTAATGACAGAAACTGAGAACTCCTGGTTTTTTCCCCCTTTTAGTGTATTTTTGCAGTCCAAAAGGATGAGTTAAAATGCAGTACATTTATGAGCACGTGTCCTAGGAAAATATGTGTGGTATCTCAGAGCCCAGGAATACCTAACATATGCATTTCTTTTTTCATTTCTTCTGAAAACTGATGTAAAGCTGGCTTAAAACCCAGTGCTGTGTGTGGCTGGCTTCACTCTGAGTTCTTTTCATCCCTGATAGAAGCATTTCCTTCTGCATAGGATGGTCATCCATTTAATTGCATGGTACAGAGAAAAAAAAAAGCAAAGGAAAACTCAGCTGTGGAGATAAATCTCAATAGAAATGTGATGAGTGCTCCTGCCAAGAATCATTTGCAAAACTTGCTATTCAATGCTAACCATCAGAAGTGGGACATCCACGAGCCCATCTGGGAATCTGGAGATAAGGAGCTGCTATTCAACACCCAGAGCAGTTTGTTCCTGGCCAGGAGCAAACCCACCACTTTAAATCCTGGTAACTTGGGAGAAAAATGCATTTTTGAGCTGCCACAGTCACAGAGCCTGAGCTGGGGAACCCAGGCCCCTCTCACAGCTGGGGTTTGGGCTTTTGGAATTGCTGAATACCTCAAAAACCAGGGGACCAAAAGAGGGGGGGAAATCCAGCCTTTAAAACGCATTTAACACTTCTCCAGGATGGGGCCACAGAAGGGAATTCTAATGCTGAGCTTGGGCCAAGAGAACACGAGTGCCAGTGCCTCTTTACATTTCTCTTCTCCAGCTAACAGATGCATTTCTATGTGGCTCCAATCACACTGTAGACTGTGGAATATTCCAGTTATTCTGTCTTTTTTTTTTTTTTTTCTTCCCCCAAGGATTTCCAAAATTCCCTTGGGGCCTTAAGAAAGAAGAAAAGGGAGAAATCACTCTCTTTCCAGATGAAGATGTTTGGAAAAGCCACTTCAGCATCTGCTGTCAGCTGTCTGGTGGGAGGATGAGTAGACCTGGAGTATCTTACTCCTAACAGAACTTCAAGCCAACCAAAACCCAACACTCATGAATTCAACAGAGATTGTGCTGAAATAATGCTCATCCTTGGATAATGCCACTGCTTCATGTGCAGCAAAGCAAATTGTAACTTAATTGCACATTATTTCAGCATTATTGCTAATCCATTAATACAGGATTTTCCTGCATCCAGTCAAAATGAAAAAAAAAAGCCCCCAAAACAGTTAAAGAAAAAAAAAATGTACTAAGATCAAAGCAGACCTGCTTCAGTCAATCCTTTCACTCAAGAAAAATGTTGGATCAATAAAGAAAAGCCCAAAATTCTCTGTTTAACTATCAGCATTAATGTGAGGATCTGGGAGAGCTGCACACCTCTCAGCTGCAAATCCTACAAATGTTCAGGCCGCTCATGTTCAGCGCACACTGCCCTGCACTGGGTTCCCATGGCAGCAATTATTCCTGAAGTTCCTCAAAGATGAGGCCCCAATGCTTTTCCCTGCTCCTCCCATCTCCAGAATCAGCCTCTGGTGGCTGTGCCTGGCTTTCAGTGCAAATTGATTTTGTGCCTTGGGACAGGACTCTTGACAGCTTTAAATCTTTTATTTTCTGCTGCTCTGAACTGAAGAAGGTCTGCTTTGCTTCTCCCAGCCAAGGCCATTCCTGGCCCCCAGGTAACCAGCACAAGTTAGAAGGTTTTTATAAAGCAGCTAAGTTTTCTGAACAGCCTTTTCTTTCATCTCCAGCACTACCTGGACAGAACAGCACAGTGGCCTGAGGCCAGACTCCAAGAAGGCTGAAGACAGAGAGGGTGTTGCAGCCTGAAGAGGTGTGGAGCACAAAATCTGCTCCTTTTATCTGCTGCCTGTGGAGCACAGCCCATTCTGAGCCAAACGCAGCATCCTTCTGTGGAAACAACCCTCAATAGTGAGGTAGAAAATTTATCTTCCCCCTGCCCAGCCAGCTCCAGGCTGTTTTCTCTTCCATCCACTTCGTGACTTCTCATCTTGTGCTGTCCCTGCCCTGAGAACCAAAAGGAGGAATAAACATTAAACTCACAGTAAAGAGAAAACTACTGGCCCAGCATGCCCAAAAAACCCAGAGCTGAGGGAGATCCAGCCCTTTCTCTCTGGCCCCAGCACAGAATCCCTGCCCCAGGCTGCCCAAGGAGGCACCTCCATGGAGCCAGTGCTCAATCTGTGCCTGATATCCCCAAACCAGCCCAGAAATTGTTCCTCTGCCACCCCTTCACTGTCCCTGCTCCAGCCTGTGACATCTCTCACTTCACTCTCCTGTCGTCCCATCCTAAATCCTTCTGAAGCCACAGGAGAAGCCCAGAGGGATCTTGTGGGACACGGATGGGGGACAGGAGAGCTGCCGCCCAATTCCATCCTGTTGCCCCAGTGGTGGCTCCTCTTCAGGCCTGGTTGGGACTACCTAAACACAAAATTAATTAAGAATAAAAGACAAAATTAATTAAGAATAAGAATAATTAAAGTAATAAAAAGCAGTTCTGTTGATTGAAGCCCTTCAGGTTCACCCAGGGCAGACCAAGTCCCCCAGGACCTACACCCAAACTGCCCCACGGCTCACGGGTTTCACACTTTTATAACTTTGGGCCATTTGCACTTTGGGGGTTCATCCTCCAATTCCAGCTCCAGGTAATGAAGGCATTGAGCCCCAGTTTGCTGCCCCAGCTCACTTTTGTTTCCATCTCTGGGCCCTGAGGCAGTGAGGTGTCCTTGATTGCCAGGCCTGGAGAGGAATTGTTGTGTCTGCCCCAAATGGGACAGCAGCAGCTGGCACTGGGTGTGGAGCTCAGAGTTACACACTATAGAACTGCAGTATTAAAAATATATGGAAAATATAAAAGCTCAAATCCTAAGGCATCACTCTGGCAAGACATTCCCTGGAATTCCTGCCCATGCACTGCAGGGCTGAGCTGGGCCCCAGCAAATTTTGTGTGCAAATTAACAAACAGGAGCTCTCTAATGGCAAACACTGGATGGATCCACCTCCCCAGCAATGCCAAATTTCACCTCTTGCAGGTAGAAGAGTTGAGAATTATCATAAAACTAATCCAGGCAGGCTCTCAGGAGAACAAGCGGTATTCAAATGCAATCAAGGCAATGTGAAATGGAGTCTGTGGAAACTCCAGGCACATCTCATAATGGATTGCTCAAATATGATAACAAGTACACTGATTTTTCTCTCTGAGGCAGATTAAGGCAGTTGCTCTAAAAACACAAGATTAATCTGACTTGTGCTTTGATACTTATTTGTTCCAGCATCGGGTGAAAAAGTTGTGTGATAATGCAAAACCATCCAGCTGGGCATTAAGAGCAAAAATATGCCCACTGAAGCAGTGCCATCCCATAAATTAAAATTAATTAAGCTTAGGCATCATCTTGGATGGAAACAGAATTTGCGCCTGTAAATCTAATACTGAAAATCTGTGTTATTTTTTTATAAAACCTCTCTACAATTATGTTAATCTTTAGTTGACTTGTGGCACCTTTACTTCACATTTCTCATACTTTTTTGGACAGGAAAACTTGAATATATTTTAAAAATGTTGTTAAAGTGATAGGAATTAAGTTGAATGTTTTTACTCAAATACAAATAAAATACTGAGGAGATAAGCAGCAAATTTCCCATCAATTCTCTAGGAATTCCTTTAGATTTACTCAAGTGAAAGTAAGAATAAATATCAGCAGTATTCATTAGTCCTGGTGTTTTACTGGCAAAATTTTCCTGACTTCAAGGTACTTAATGGAAAAACAGAGAAGAGAAAAATAGCAGCCTTTAGTGAGATAATTTTATACATGGATGGACAGATGAAATAAAATTTCCCACCATTAAATGATCTGGGAAGTGACAGGAAAGGTTAAAATAAAGCAAGCAATGGATTATTTTCTTGCCAAGGGAAGTTTTTCCTTCAGAAAGATTGATGCCCAGAGAAGGGGGAGAAGGGAGTGGCTGAAGGAAAGAAGGGAGAAGCTGAGTTTGTGTCTGGAAATTCAACAGCAGGTAAATGGCTCAGCAACCTCTTCCCTTTCCAACTCCTTCTCAGGTGGAAATATTTCTGTAGCTGCACAATCAGCAGGAGCCCACTCAGCTCTGAAATCATTAACAAAAGAGGTTATCTCATTAAGGATGGAAACAGGTCATTTGGATACAAAGGGAAAAAAAGAGGAAAACAAAAGGGAAATGACAAAAGAAGAAAGATTTAAGAAATGTATTTGTTACATCGTTTCCAATACAGAACATGCTAAAATAAAGAGACCCAAATAATTCTAGATATTAAATCCAGTTTTCCCTCTTCCTCAGCAGCCTCATTCATCTCATCCAGGAGGACAACTTTCCTTTCCAGCTGAGCTCCCAGAGCATCCTGACACTGAACTGCTCTGGGAATAGTAATTGTCAATATTCAATATTGAAAATGGTTCCTCAGTGGAGCCACCTCTGCTTGATGCCTTGTGCAGGCTGCCCTGGAGCAGAGGCTGGGCAGAGTCCCAGAATAAAGCAGACATTTACCCAAAGGATCTCCTCCATGGATCCACCTTGGGCAGCACCAGAGCCCAGCCAGGGCTGCACCCAAGATGAACCAAAATGGCCCCAAAATGCACGAGCGCTGCCGGGGTCTGTCCCTGGGATCAGCTCTGCTCCATTTGCACCTTGCAGTTCATTGTCCCATTCCAGCTTCAGCCCAGGCAGTCCCACCCTGCTTGTTTTTCTCTCTCCAGCCCACGGGGTTTGTGCTCCTGGGCTGAGATTTGGGTCATTTGTCCTTGGTGCCCAGCTGGAGCAGGAATTGTTTTGTCTCCCTGCTCTGTGCACACAGCTCACCATGCCCTCATGTGAAGCTCAGACCCACACACTAAAGCAGCACAGAATCAGAAATCTAAAAAATACAAAAGTTCAAACCTGAGGCACCATGCTCATCCTTCCTTCCCAAAGGCCACTTCCTGTCTCCAGGATGTCTCTGGGTAACCAAGAGATTTTCATTAATTATCTCAGTAAGCACTAAAGAAAGAAGAGCAAATACAATATACGAACAGAACATCACCAACAAGGCCTCTCTAACACTGCAATTTTAAAAAGGTTTGACAAAAAAACCCCTAAAAAATTACTTTAAGAATGTATAACATAAATGGAAAAGCAAGTAAGATCTTCTGTTGCTTTGGATATTGAATTTTGGAATATTTCCAATTTTGAATACAAAAATTAGGCTCTTCTAAAAGTTATGGGCATTGGTATTTTTCTCAGATAATTGATTTAATAACCAGGGATAGACATTACTTGAATTCAGCACTGCAAAAGGGATTCTTCAGCACCCTGTGTAAGTGATTTCTGTGTCAGAAAAGATACCTCACATTCTTCTCAAAAGAGAAGAAAATACATTTAATTTGAGAGCATAACATCTGATGCCATGCAAAGATAATAACATTTCTTTTTTTCTTCCCAGCACTTGATTATTTTTTCCACTAATATGATTTATAAACAAAAACAAACAAACAAAAAAGAACAGATTTAAAAGAAAACCAAGACACATCTTAACGATTACTTTGATAATGCTAATATGCCCTTTAAAAAGGAGTCCAGCTGGGAAATTGAAAGGGTGACAAGTGGAACCAACTTGTATTAGCTTGGCATGAGACCAGTCACTGGCATGGCCTAAATGACAGTGACTGCATCTGGGAAGGGGTTGATAAGGAAATCCTGTTACAGTGCACTGCTAGATTATTATTTTTTCTTCCCCTCCTTAAATTACATCTTACATGCTTTTTCTCTTTTTTTTTTTTTTTTTTTTTTTTTTTTGTCATTTCTTCATTTTCTGACAACAAAATTGTTTCATTTGAAACACTTTTGATTAAGCAAATGCCTCAATGATAGCTCCCAGCACTTTCTTTTAAGTGAGGGGGGAAAAAAAGTCTTATGTAAACTAATCTGATCACTCAAAGATTTGGCTGGGCATCCTTCCAGTCAGAAGTTTAAAATTTATGATAGTGGTTTACAAAGTACCTTCCAGAGTGAGGGGAAGAGAGAGCATAAGCTCTTTAGATGACCTTGATCTCTTCAGCTTCGCTGGAGGCCATCCCAGGGGAAGGATTCTGTGTTTCCAGCAGAGATCAGGCTGGAGAGGTCACTGATTGAACCTTGGGGTGTGCAGAGGTGCTGGGGAGGCACCGGCACCAGCTGAGCTCCCTGAGGGCGCAGAAGGAGGAGAAGGAGGAGTAAATTGAGAGGGTCTTGTCAAAGGCTCTCACCCAGCTGATCCAGCTCTGGTTCCAGCTGGATCTGTCACTGCTGCTCCCCCCCTCAGACACAAATCTTCATCTCCAATTAAGCTGTCCTGTGACTTCACAGGTCTCACCAGGCTGTCACAACTTTGTCAGGAGAGGTGGAGTGTTTAAAATAACCCTCCTGCTGCTGACATTTGTGTTTCTGAGGAATAAACACCATCCCTGCCACCTCTGACTTCCCCAGGCTGGTTCTGACTCTGAATCACAGCACAGAGCTCAGGGTCCATCACCTGAACATTGATCCAAGGAATTTTTAGTTTCTCCCCATTCAATGTGCTGGGCAATGGCAACATCAAAAATACAAGCAGGAAAGCCAGCAGAGAAGCAGGTGAGTCACACGAATTCCAAATATTGGGGTTCATTTCCTCATTAGGGGTGGCTGAATTAACGAGAAGAAAATTAAACATAAAATAATCTGAGTTAAAAGTAGAAAAATAAAACACAAAATAATCTGAGTTAAAAGTAGAAAAATAAAACACAAAATAATCTGAGTTAAAAGTATAACTGACTTTTCTCCAGGTCTGTGGGTTGCATGCAGGCTCCTCAGGAATTTCTGGAACTGCTCGACAATTTCAGTCAGATCTGTCAGATTAAAGGTATAGAACATAATTATCTTCTAATTAAAAAATTGATTAAAAGGCATACAAGAACACTGCCGCATGTTAATGCAAAGGCACCATGTTCTGCATTAAAAGATGCAGAGCAAGTTTGCTGAAGAGACTGGAGCATCCGAGAAGAATCTTTAGCCAAAGCTTTTCCAGGCTTCAAGATCCTTATCTTCTCCCTATCTAATGGCATTTTCCTATCTATCCTCTGGAAAAACAGTGCTCCTGCTCCTTGGAGAAACCCAGGATGGTTTGGGTTGGAAGGGACATTAAATCCCATCCCATCCCATCTCATCCCATCCCACCTTCCACTGTCCCAGGCGCTCCAAGCCTCATCCAGCCTGGCCTTGGGCACTTCCAGGGATCCAGGGGCAGCCACAGCTTCTCTGGGAATTCCAGCCCTCACAGGGGACAATTCCTTCCCAATATCCCATTAAACCTACCCTCCTCCTTCAAAGGTTCCTTGCACTGGCTGGATTTTCACAGGAACTCTTGGACTTCTGAGCTTTTCAGGAAAATTCAAAATTACGGGATAAAATCAAAGGAAAATTCCAAAGCTCCTCTAAAAGCATAAATAAAATTGGAACTCCTGTTCTGGAAATCACGTTGCAGTTTCAATACTGCAAGATATTTTAATCTTTCCTTCTACTCTGTGTTTCTGTGTCATGTTGAGTTCACCTTTCAGGAAACTGTGGGTAAAAATAGGGTTCTGTTGTCAGATGGATTCCAGTCATCACAGGACACCAGTGTTCCCAAACAATCCCAAATCCTGTCAAAGTCCCTGGGAAGAAACTGAGGAACTTCAAATGGTTCAATATTTTGATTCACTGGTATTTTACCAAGCACCTGCTACAATAAGATGCAATTTCCTTTTAAACTGGGCAATATTTCAGCCACCTTCCAATCCATTTGGCCCTATAATTTCTGTCAGGTGTAAATTAAGGTAAAACATTACCCAGGCCAAACCCAGACTGCCTGGCTAGCTCTGACTAATTTTCCAGTATGGTTTTATGCAAATGTGCATCCTAAAGCATTGATTTAGCTAAACATGTGCACAGCCAACATTGCTCCTGGCTCCCCCAGTCATTAATTTAATATTCATTTCATATTCCCATGAAGTAGAGGAGTTATTTTACTTCACTACAGAGATTAAATGACTGACTTGGAGAAATTCAGTAAATTTGTGAAAATGCCAGGAACAGAATCCAGGTCTCCTGCCTAATTCCACAGAAACCATTCTTCCAGGCACCATGCACTGCAGCTGCACAGTGGAAATGCAGAAGTTAATTACTCTCAATTCTTGTCCAATATAATCTATTTACTTCTTCTTCAGGATTAAAACTAACGTTTTGTCCTAGTACAAGCCCACTTTTTCTCAATAAATTCAACATTCCAGGTGGTTTGGTTTGTTGTTGATAGAATTTTTATGCAGAAGACCACAAATTAAGTTGAATTTTTAGCCTATAAATATTGATTACGTTGATTGAGTAAATAGCAAGTCAGGCCTTAAAATAAGGCATTTTATGCCTGGACAACAATTAAAACCTCATGTCACATTATTTGTTAGTTTTCAAGCATTAGGAGATGTCTCCTCTTTCATGCAGTCTTTCAGCAGCTGAAGATTTTTACATCTATAAATATTTAAATCACCTCAATATGTTCTCCCTGTACACGAGCTGCTGCTGAAGCTACATTTGTTTTAGTTTTCACTCTGAATAAAGACAAGCCAACTGATTGTGATCTTTTCCTCCTGGTTCATTTGCCACATGATTTTAAAAGGGACAAAGCAAACACACAAAGCTGACAAGGAATATGAAGCTTCCTCCCCACTAAACCTGATTAAAGGAAGTCGTCCTGAAGTTAATGTCAATGGAAATATCATGGAAACATGACTGCTTGTGGTATTTCCAATGGAAATACCAAACAAAGAGCTCTCCAAATACTACCCCTCCTGTAAATATCATGAGGATATTTGCTGCTCAGCTCAAAGGCAGGAGGATAAAATGGAGAAGAGGAAGGAGAGAGCAGAGAAAGGAAAGAAAAGTGGGGAAAGCTGAGGAGCAGAGTGGGGCAGAGCCCTCTTTGAGGATGCAAAACAACAGAAGCAGAGGAAATTCTCAGTAATATAATCTGATCTTCAAGGGTTGGATAGGACTCAGAACTGCTCAGGAAATGAGTGAAAAGGAGGCAAGCCCAGAAGATTGAGCTACAGGACCATCCAGCCTGGTTTTGAGCAGCTCCAGAGAGCTGTCCAGGCTCCCCATCCCTGCAAGTGTCCAAGGATCACCTGGGACAGTGAAAGGTGTCCCTGCCATGGATGAGCTTTAAGGTCTCTTCCCACACCAACACCCTGGGATTAGAACCTCAGAACTGGGATGGGAAAGGCTCACTGGGAATTGAGGTGAGAACGAGATGGAAGATGAAGCATTTTAAAGCTTTTCAGAAGTAATGTAAATGTGCACAGACCCACACTCCCCTTGTCAAAACACCTGAACAGTCCTTACTTAAGGCACTGATTCAGCCTAGGAGACACATTTTGCTATTTTCATGCATATGTATTTTTTAAGTGTGTATAAATATATACATAAAGCAATTTTCCTGACAGTGTTTTCCTGTCTATGGAAATGCATTGCAACACTTATTTTGATCCATCCTCCCAGTACATTATTCCAGAAGCCAAAATGTATTAATGAGAAAGAGACTGTAAAGCCCAAATCCTTGTTGATTTTCTCAGTCCATCCTACACACAATAAAATTAGCACTGGGCATCTTTAGATGCATATTTACAAGTTTGAGTTTTCAGCTCTTGTACAGAAACAAGACAAAATATGAAGAACTGAGGCTATTATTTAGTTTCTTTTGACATCAGTCTTTCCAGATGATTGATTCTGCTTTTTTACAACACAATTATAAACGTACAAGAAGTCTAGAAGAACTTTTGCAGTGTAAAAAACACCCTGTAGAGTGAGAGGAAATCCCATTCACGAGTGAAAATTATTTGTATTCCACGGCTGTGAAAATAAACTGAGTACTTCACCAGTTTTGTAGCACAGATTAATAATGCATAGATGTTCACGAATGGTGGAGGAAAGCTTCAGTCATTTCAAAATCCTTCTGATCAGTCAGCATTCCATAAAATGTCATGGAGGAAGAAGGAAGCTTTGGAGAGTGCAACGAACACTCTGCTACTGAACAATTATTTATGACTCATATTGAATTGATAAAAAATTATTCCTATTAAAATTCCTCCTGGATGTCTCACACACATGCCAAAAAGTTCTGCATCGAGGCCAGAGAGTTTAAAAGATCATGGAACTAGAAGTGAAAGAAGGAAGAACTCACCAAGTGGTTTCACAGAACGTGAAGTACCGAGAGGAGCCACATCTTCAAACTGCCCAGAGAGCTCGGCCTCCCACCTGCTAACACAGGTATAAAGACAAAAAAATGTGATATTTAGCTGCCTTGCTTCTTGAAAAAATTAAACCCAAAGTTAATACCATTTACAAAATAAATATGCAGGACAAATTAAGGATGTATACTACATGAGCATGTAATTTGAACTATATATACAAAACGAATATGCATTGCAAATTAAATATAAATTAAATCAAATCTTATCATTTCCAACCTCGCACTCTTCCAAAATAGATAAGACCTTGTCACCCTTTAAATGTATTCAAGTACATGATACCTTCAAAAGAGCTTCATTTATCAAGCCAAGATGAAAAGAAATTTACTTAAATTAGAGGTTTTAGTGGGGGTTTTTTGTATCTGCACCAAGCTGAGAACATAAAGCAGGCAGCAAACAGCTCAGAGATACACAATCACCTTTAGGATTCACTTGGCATAAGGGTTTTATTGATCCTGGTGTTATGAGATCCCATTTAAGACAGAAGCCATTCCATTCCCAAGTCCAGCCTTTGCTGGCTCAATAAACATTTCTGTAATTCCACACTCACACTGCATACACAGAGCAGGAGCAGCTTCTCCACACTCCCTGGGGACTGAGCCTCACCAGCTGCTGATTGAGCTGCCTGCTCCATTGATCAGCCACATCTCCCAGTAAAAGAGGTGCCTCTGGTCCTGACTGAACTGGGGAGCCCAGTAATGGGAATTCCCTTGGGATGAGGCATCAGCATCTCCCTGATTCAAACCACGGAGGGGCAGAGCCCAATTAACATTTTCCAAGGCATGTTCAGCTGCTGTTTCTCCACAAGGAGAGGTTTAAGGATGTGCTCTAAGAGCCCAGGCTGGAGAGTTTTCATTTCAGCACGCGGATCTTGGCACATAAATCCTTCTAGAGTGCAGTCTTCTCTTCGATCAAAGAACGCCCAGCCCTTCTTTTCCTCAATACCTGCCCCAAAAATTATTATTATTATTATTATTATTATTATTATTATTATTATTATTATTATTATTATTATTAACACAAATAGATATGGACACACACAGCCCAGAACTGAATCACATAATCATGGAATTATTAAGGAAAATTAACATTTTAGAGGGCACATTCAGCTGCTGCTCTGCAGAAGGAGAGGTTTAAGGACATGCTCTAAGAGCCCAGGCAACTGCTGGAGAGTTTTCATTTCAGCACAAGGATCTTGGCTCATAAATCCTTCTAGAGTGGAGTCTTCTCTTTGATCAAAGAACTCCCAGCCCTTCTTTTCCTCAATACCTGCCCAAAAAAATTATTATTATTAACACAAATAGATATGGACACACACAGCCCAGCACTGAATCACACTATCATGGAGTTATTAAGGCTGGGAAAGACCTTTAAGCTCATCCAGTCCAACCATCAGTCATGTTCCTCATTAAACCACACCCTCAAGTGCCACATCCGCTTGTTTTGCTCTGAGATCTCCGAGTTCTTAAAGCTCAGCTGTACCAAAGGATGACATTTTCATATGAAGGGGAAAGGAGCTCTCCTCCAAGCCACAATTCAGCTCTCTCTGTAGGAATTGGCTTGAGCAGAATTACATCAATTTTCCCACTTTCATCAGCACTGTCAAATAAATTCAAGACATGAGTAGTTAACAGAATAAGGAGTTGAGCTGGCAACATATCTAATAAATCAACCAGGTATCAGCTACTTGGCAAAAATAAACAGCTTGGCCAGAATAGTAACAAAGACAAAATTTGACAAACAGAAGCCTTAAAATGCATATCTGATAAAAAAAATCTACACAGAAGACAAGAAAAGTCTGAATAATTCTGTTCAACTCTGCAAAGCAAACAACTACCTCAGTTATGAATGTTGTCGTTAATTATGACTTAAAACCTGTCTGCGATTCTCTGAATAAGGTTGGAAAAGATCTCTGAGATCATGGAATACAACCTTATTATTTGAGACCTTAATTGATGCACTTTGTACTTTTGTAAGTGCATTTTTGTTTCTGAGAGAGGAAAGGCCAACTCACAATTTAAACCAATAAGAATTTACTTATTAATTTTTAATAATAAGCCCTGTGCAGTGATTGCTCCTCTTCACCTGCTGCCATCCCATGAATGCCACAGAAAAGAGCAACCAGGATTGTGGTTCTTGTTCCAAAAGACAAAAAAAGAGGGGGCGGTTTTCTTTACTGTTGGCTCACTGGAGATTTTTTCCCCCTTCCTGTTGAGTATCCAGATTATCCAGAACACTTTGTTCTCTTTATTTCATGTTTCTACAGAGTGCTGTAAAAAGCCAAAAGCAGATTCCAGCCTCGGAGTGCAGGAGCTCACGTGGTGAGGAAGCCACAGAGCTGGAGGCTGTGGCTCCCCTGGCGACTCAGAAGTGAGGCTGAACCTGGAATGCTCCCATAGACAATCTGTGCTCCATGGCACATTTTAGCTCATCTGAGTTTAACCCCTCCATCCCACAACACCAGAAATTCCTGACTACACAATAGAGCTGCAGGTACCACGGGATGGTTCTGGCACCAGACAAATATTTTGGGTTGGAAGCAAGATTTTTCCTGATCCTACTGAGATTTGGGGTCACTGAAGAACCAGTGGCTACAAGGGACAGCACAAAGATCTCTTTTCTTTACAGCAGCTTAAAGTATATTGAAAATATCACCAAAAAATAAAAAGTTCAAAAGCTACACGTGACTGACAGTAAAGAAAGACTCCTGAAATAGCAAAGGTCTCTGAAGATGCATAACACATAACACCAATGTATATTCTCCTTGAGGAGCTGTAAACATTCGAGAGTTCATTCATCCTAAAATTCAAAGCAGAAGTCATCAATGAGACAAAAGGCAACCAACCCAGCAGCAAACTGCCATTTCTTAAAAAAAAAAAAAAAATTAAAACTATTTGGTTTTCCAGCTACGAAATATTCAAAGTTGACAAAAGTTCTGTTACCCCTTAAAACATCATTTTTCTTCAGGCTTCTTGAGCACAAAAGCAACTTGACTTTCTTTGTACCTCCTGATTTAGCACTATTAAACCCAAGGTAAGGGATCCTCAGACTGTTCCTCTAACTCACCTGGTACAAACCCCACCTGAATTCAGAAACTGATGGAAGAAAGGATTCCCTTTCTAGAACCTCCCATGAACAATACAGCAAACATTTTAACTTTTTTTGTTTTAAATGTCCCATTTTCTAGGCTGGCAAAATGTACTTGGGGCTTGCAGTCAGGTATTCCCAAAATTCACAGATTTGCCTGTCAAGAGCCTGGATTCAATTTCATCTTGAAATTGATGCTGGCTTTTTTTTTATACTTAAAAAAAGTCTCATAGCCTAATACTTCAGGGTTGCTGGTGACAAAATAATACCGCAGAAATTTAATAAAGCCCTTTTTCTATAGGATAAAGCCTGTGGAACTGACAAGGTGTACACTATAATTAGCAACCTGCACCTTCATATACTTGTTGCCTGAACAATAAGCTGAAAACCTGAGGTATCTCTCCACATGCCAGCAATCCTTTCACCAGCACAACTTGCATACTGATGAATATTATGTAAATGAATTTACAGATAAAAAGGAAAAATACCTATTCTGATGCAAATCACACCCAGCACACAAGCAGTGGGAGTGACTGAAGCCTAAACGCCTCTTGTGCTTTTTCACAGCACACAGAAAATAAAAATACAGGAAAAAGCTGTCTGCATGTTCTCACTGCTGCTGACATGGAACCATGAGAAATCCAAAATTTAAAAAAGCCAATCCACAACAAACAAAACATGGAGAATTTGCTTTAGTTCCTGCTTGTTTGGTATCAATGTGACACCAAGCAGCTGCCCCTGTGGTGAGGCTGAGGTTTGGAGATTTTTAGCTGCTGTGAGCCTGACAATGACACTGCTCTGGAGAGCCCAGGGACGCTTTCAGTGATGATTTCAGCTTTGGTATCACCAGGGTTCTTCTCCACCCCTTCCTCTGCCCCTACTCCTGCAGCCGAGGAGAAAAAGTTAAACTTGGACCTAAATTAGGTGGAGGAAAACTACAGCCCCCAAAATGCACCTTTCATACATTCATTTCAAGTAACAAAAGGAAAGTTTAGTGGCTAAATCAGTAGATGTTGCTGAACACACAGTTCTGTTAAAGTGGCTACTCAGAAGAAGAAATCAGTGGTAGGGAAGAGAAACATTGGAGTATTTCTCTGCTGATGAGAGCTGTGCCAAAGCACAGCTGGAGCTGTGAACTTCCCAGGTAGAGAAAAGGTGATTTTTACCACTTTGTACCTGAATATTTCCCTCCTAAATATCCTGGGGCAAAGCAGGCAACAACTGCCAGAACCAGAGGACACGGCCTCAAGCTGCACCAAGGGAAATAGAGGTTGGAGGTTAGGAGAAAGTTTTTCACTGAAAAAGTGATAAAATATTGGAATGGCTGCCCAGGGAGGTGGTGGAGTCCCCATCCCTGGGTGTGTTTAACAAAGCCTGGATGTGGCACTGGGGGCCAGGGTTGAGCTGTTGGGGCTGGGCTGGACTCGATGATCTTGAAGGTCTCTTCCAACCTTTTTATTCTGTGAATTCTGTGTGATTAATAAACCACAGCTCGTTCCTCCTGCAAAACCACCACTCCTGGCATGAGGCTCTTTCTGCATCCACATCTAAGAGTCAGAGGGAAAATGCAGAGGAAACTTCTGGCAAGTGGGGAGCTGGAAACTTCCAGAGCATCTCTGGGCTGGTGACAGCACCCAAAGCAATGGAACCTCTGAGGATTTAAAGGAATAAATTCAGGGGGCAGATTTGGTCCCCAGACATGCCCTGACCACTGGCACTGCTCAGACAACTCTGCATCCCAATTTCTCAGACACTGACTGGCCCCAAGGTGATGGAATTTACCACAGGAGGTGCTGGATTCCATTTCTAATTCTCTGTGTACACATAAACTTGCTCCAGCTAATTTAAGTGGGTACATGCCAGCCCAAACTCCTGTGAGGATGTTTCAATTTTAGCCTAATTTAATGGATTATTACATTTTAAGCTGACAATGTTCCTGGCTGATTTACAATAACATGAAATAAAGTTAGTTTATGTTGCAATAAGAGTGGCTGAGCAGCCGATTGGACCAGCTTAATGAAACTGATTTAAATTACACCTTCATTTAAAGAGGTACAGTAATGCATATAAACAAGCCCTGAGTGATGCTTTGAATATGAAGAGAACAAGAATGACTGTAAAGAGCTACAGACATTGCTGGATTGTTCAGCTCAGCTTCCCAAAGCTCAGCTCTGGAGGGCTCAGCATTGAATCTGGCCTGGGAGTAGTCCAGGAGAATAAAATCAGCATAAGGAACAAAGTAATTAATTTTATTTTCTATGTGGATTGCCTTTAAATTATGTAAATTCAAAGTGTTTCTCCAAAGCTACATAAAAAAGGGGAAGGGCACCAACATGAGATCGCTTATATTTAATCCAGTGTGATGGGGGAAGTTGGAAAATTCATCACTGAGAACTTGATTCTATTGCTTTAGGAGTTTAATCTGCAATACCATCAATTCTGTACTAAAAAGCAATTAAAGAATACAAGAAAAAGTCACTGAGGTCATGAGTTTACTCTGTGTTAAAGTTACTAAATTCTGTCCTCTGTTCCTTGTCTGTTCTTTGGACAAAAGCAAAGTGCACAACTGTAAAGAGGGACTGGTAGTTACACTTACAAAGAAAACAAAATATTATCTACTTTGGCTCTGTTTACTTAACTTTTGTGGCATTTCAAAGGGAAGAAGTTGGTTATTAGGCACTTCCAGAACTTTTATGTCCCCCAAGATTTAGTTCGTTGTGCTGAAATAGAGTGCAAATAAAATATAATAAGGAGGAAATGATGGTATAAAACATGGTGTTGCAGTGGGGAGCAGGAAGCCCAGCCTTATCTTCCCACTGCAGTGCATGCTCCATTCTCTCCTTGGAATGGGCTCATATATAACTTTAAGAGTTTGGAAATAAAGCTTTCCATTTTACAATCTGTTTAATGTCAGCTGCTCACTGTTTCATGGTGGGTTTTGTGACAGCCCCATCCTCACTCCCACTGCCCCGAGGGCTCAGCCCAAGGTGCTGATCAGGGCTGACCCCAAACTCTGAGATTTAACACTGTTTGACTCAAAATTAATACAACTTTTTGAAAACAAATCAAACAAAAAATGCAAATAACCTTACTCTTCCTTCTTCCTTCCACAGACATGCAGCAAGTGCTCATTCTTGTTCTTGTTCTCTCAAATCTGGGCAAAATTGCAGATACAGGGAATGACATTTTCATCCTGCCCTGCTAAGGGCAGGCCCCTTAAGGCTATGAGAAATAACTAATTAAAACAGATGAAGACTTACCCCTAGGTCCAGGCCTCTTTAAAAAAAAAATTAAAAAATCAGCATTTTATTACATTCATGACTCCCAGAAGAGCCAAACTGCATTAAATTACAATTTTATTAAGTTGAACAATTAATGTGTGCAGAGTTTGAGAGAACAAATATCAGAGCAAGCTGCAGCCATCCTGTCTCTGTGCTGGAGCCTCCCACTGCTGCACTGCACTAATCCAGGTTTATGGCTGCTTTGCATCAGCAGGGCAGCACAAAATAGCCAGGCCACATCCATGAATCTGGCCCAAGACACTCAGCAGAATGGTCCTGGGGCTTCTTAACCTCTTTTGGGGCCTGAGGAAGGGAGCACAGAACTCAGCAGTGGATTCGCTGCACAGACAACCATTTGCACTAAAACTGGGTAGCCCAGCAGGCAGAGCTTATTAACCCAAATTCCTCAGCACTCCCAGCCCAGGTGTTACCACAGACAATTCTGTTCATGCTTTATCAGGGCTTTTTTCCTGATTCTCGAGTTCCAACTTGGCAAAAAAAAAATCACTGCTGACTCCTAGCATTGCAGGGCAGGCTGAAATCCACACCACCTGTATTCCAACATGATTTCCAACATTTCATAGTTCAGACCACAAAATATCCAGGAAAGCCTGTTCTGCAAAGGGAGGATGGTTGGCAAAGCAAGAAATCCCAACAGGTTCTTTTGCCATTCCCCATTAGCACCTGCATGGGGATCCCTCAGCAGGCTCAGAAGCCAAACACTCCAGCACTGAGTTCCCACATAAAATCTGTCCCAGTTCAGGCAGAAATCAAACTCTGACTCTCTTGGAGAAGTCCCTGGAAGAAGTTGAAGGGACAAGAGCAAGAAACACTGAGCACAAGGAGAGAGTTTTGCCCACTGAACTCACCCAAACAGCACTGGCACCCTCAGAGCAAAGCACAAAGAACCACTTAAAAAAAAAAGTCAGAAATTAAAAACCCTTGCCCTTTAAAAGAAAATAAAGAAAATTTGAGAAAATGAAAGCCCCTTCCCTTTAAAAAGAAAAGGTGAGAAATGGATCTCCAAAGTGCTCAGGTGCCTGCTTTCAAACCACTGGCTCACCTGGGAAGGTCTGGTCTGCAAAACCTGCAACAACCTGGAAATGTAGTTATGGCAGATTACTGTGGAAAAAAAACATTTTCACCACACTCCCATCTTGTTGTGTCATAGAAAGGGCTGCTCCTATGCAGGGCTGTCTGGCAAGGCAGAACTCCTGCAGGAGCCTTCCAAGGAGCCCTGTGTAGCTGGATTAAAGTAGGAGACCTCTGTCTGTGGCTAATTAGGCAGTCATGTTAATGAAGATACTCATTAATGAAGGCAGGAGCTCAGGGTTGAACTGTCTGGGGAACTTTCCCAGCCCTTACAGGAATCCAATCTCCTCCTGGGGAAGGAAATCCCTGGGCAGCATCACTGGGAGGGGATGGGAAGAGCACAGGCACCCACAGAGTCCCCAGGCAGAGAACAGAAGTGGAATTAACTCCAGACCTCCTGTCCCACTCCAAGATCTCAGAACTTCACCCAGAAAATGCTGCCAGACAACAGAGCCCTGGACAGAAGCTTTGTGTTTGCAAACTGGGCACAGCTCCACATTTACACCATCATTTGTATTTGCTAATCGTTGAGGCCAATAAAGTTCAATCTGAGATTATTTGTTTTGACTCTTCAGCTATATTTGGTAGCTTTGCTCTTTTTTAGACCACAAACTATTTGAGCAGGAAAACAATTAGGACAGAAGGTAAATCATCTTCCTAACAGGTTCTGGGAGAAAACTTGGGGCCTATTCCTGTTGAAGAGCTGACACACCCCACAGTTTAATCTTGAAACAGATCCAGGGAGGTGAAAGAATGTCACAAGTTCAAGGGCTTGAGCTGTAGCCAAGAAAAAGGCAGACACAGATACAGGGACAGGCTGTGCATAAAAGTTGTGTCTTTCCTTTTTGTCCAAGGGGAGGGGAGAAAAAGCAGCAAAAATCCCACCAGCTCTGTGCCTCAGTTTAGGCAGAGCTTTAAGCATCATTTGGCAAAAGCAATAAATTGATGTTCTCCTGACAAGGTCTGGTTTGAGATGTTTGATTATTTTACGTGCACACAACATTATTGTCAATACAGCATTATTGACACCAGAAATGTGAATAAATTATCTGAGCAGAAGATAAAGTGGGAAAACCAGGCACAGTTTGTAGAAATGGTATTCAGTTGGTAACCATTGGGAGGTGAGGGATGTCTAGCTCTGAGCCCTCCACAAAACTCCAGCATCTGCCAAGGTGTGTTCACACACAGCTGTCAGCAGGGTGATGTATTTTATCAGAATATCCTCAGGAATTGCAGGAGCTGAGGCAGGTCCCAGTTGCAGGGAGACCGACCTCTCTCTTGGATTGCTACAGCATGAGAGGAAGGAAAACCACGTACAGCTGGAAATTACAAGTTTTGTCCCAGAGCTGGCAATGAAATAATGAGAAAATTTCAAGTGGTGTCACTTTGGGGCCAAAGTATGGTCAGAGACTGGAACAGGATGAGACACTGAAAATCACCAGCTGTGAAACAGCACAACCAGCCCCTCTCAAAGTGGCTTCTTCCCTTTCCTGAACAGGTGGTTTCACTTCTGTCACTGGAACACAAAAACCTCCAAAACTTCCACTTCTTCCCCTTTCACAACCCAGGATTTCTTCAGTGCCCTCCAGCAGAGAAATGAGCACTACAAGCATTGCCTTTATAAAACACCAGCGCTGTCAGTTTTCCCAGCTATGACTCCTCTTTGCATTTTGTTCTAGAAAAATTATGCAGCGTCCCAGAGCCCTGCTGAATCCAGTAAAGTTCTGGAGGAAAAACTCTGAATTTCATTTGAACTGTGCATTCTTGTGAGCTGCCAGACTCAGTAACAAAGGTAGAGATTTCTTTTGCTAGGAATAAAAAATAGAAGAGGCTTAGAAAAACAACTAAAAGAAAATCTGACTACTCTTTATATAAAAGATCTAGGAAATGTTTTAAAGAGCAACAGATGAGACTTAAAATTTCTATTCAGAGGCATGTAAGTGCATATAAAAAAAAAATCACACATTGATTGGCCTTCTGTTTATCAAAAGAAGTTTGGAGAAAGCCTTAAAAATATTTTACAACCACATATTTTGGAAATAAGCTCCTCATGCAGCTACAAAATATTATGGCGCATGGCCAGTTTAGAAATATAGGAACTCTCTGTTAAAAAAAAAAAAAAAATCTCAGCTGTTATTTAGGATGTCAGGCATTACCCAATGACTTTCAATGGGAAAAAGATGAACACCAGCAACAGGGGCTTTTTGTTGTTTCCTAGGTTTTAGCTTATTTGGAATAGCTGTGCAGTTGGGTTTAGGTTCAATTATACAATATTGCATTATATATAATATATTTATATATTAGATATTATATAATAAATAATTTATTAGATATTACATAATACATTTATTATATATTCTCATTTATTATATATTATATAATAAGTAAACTTAGTATTTTATATAGTTTTTATATATTAGATATCATATATTATTATATCTTTATATTATACTTATTATATATTACATGATAAATTTATTATATATTATATAATGAATATATTGATATATTGATATTGATATATTGATATGTTATATAAATATACTTGTTATATATTATATAATATATAATTTAATATTGTTTTAACTGTATAATATTATAAACTGTTATTATTATATTATTATAACTGTATAAAATTATGTGTATTATGTGAATAAAGAATGGCCTTTTTCCACCATGAAGGAAACAGAATCAATGTGATTTATTCCCATACCAGAGCCCAGTTCTTGGTCAAGAGCTTCAATCTCCCCATCTCCCACAAAGCTGAATTCCAGGCCAGGGCTGGAATTTGGGGCTTTGGGAATGTATCATGCATTGTAATAATTAAATTTTCTGTTGTGGTTTTATCCAGCAAGTGTTACTGCTTATTCCTTCACCCTAGAAACGAACAGGATTAAAATTGGTGGGCAAAGAAGAGTTTCAGGTGTGGAACAGGATTTCCCCATAATCTAAATCAAGAGTACAAATTATCTTTTTAATTGTCAGGACTGTCCTGGTTCAAACCCCACAAGACAAAACCCTTTCCCCTCCTTGATCCACCATCCCTTCCTCACACAGATCTTCCTCCAAAGCAGTGGAACAAATGATGTGCAGGGTTAAGGGATGAGCTCTCCAGGCATTTGTGCTTTCCTGACAAACAAAGGCACAAAGCTGGAAAAATCTGTCAAAGGAGTATATTTAGTCCAGGCAATCACTTAGAAACCATTTAATGCTTTTAAGGGGTGTTGTGCAAATGAAGCAGCCTCAGCTCCCAGCCTGGCTCTTTGATTTCCAGCCTGAGATTTCCTGGGCACAAAGAGATGCAGAAGGGAGCACAGCTGCTCTGGGTCGTGCAGTAAATCCAGCGCTTTGGAGATGCACTGGGTTTGCTGTAAATGCACAAATTAAACCTAAATCTCAGTTTTTGGAGCTGCTGGGGCTCTGACAGACAGCCTGGCAAACACAGCCCAGGTTTCTGAGCTCAGCAGGTCAGTGACACCTCCTGCAGAACAGGATCCCATTGTTCCATGTCCAACACCCAGGCACACACACAGCACCCTCAGAGTACCCATCTCAACAACAAGAATTGCTCCTCAGGGCATTTTTGAACAGCGTCAGATGAAAAGGATTGGATAAAAACAACCTTCTAAGGGTAGAGCAAAGCCAGGAACAGCAGTTACACAATAATCCAGTTCAAGTGATGGCTGGAAGCTGAACGCAAGCCCAAGCTGTGATAGTAAAGATGGATCAAACAAGATTTCTTTTCAAACAGGAAGATTTCTTTTCAAAACAGGAAGTCTCTTTGGTTTGTTTCCCCTGAATTTATTTGGACGGCAACAGGAGCAGGGAAATATACTCACACTGTTTTTAAAATTAGAAATAAGAGTCAGAAAAAGGAGAAATAGTTTGGCATAACTGCAGGATGCCAGCCCTCATGAACCTGTTCCATCAGTGCTTTATATTGCAAGTAGAAAAAAAATGAGCTAAGGGGAAGTTAAAATCAATGGGTCATACCCCCAAAAATGCATTTATGGAATATTGGAGAACTAAAAAAAGTTGAAAAAAATCTCACCCATCAGAAAGCTGTGAGATGGAAAAATCAAACTCTGTTTTTAGCTGCGCTCCTCCAAGGTCTTCAGGATTGGTCCTTTTTAGAACACATTGCTTTGCTTGCAGAGCCTCAGAGAGGAGACAGATGATGCAGTTATTACTGTTCAGCACCACTCTGGCTCTTTTCTTGCCCAGGAATTCCTGATGCTCTGTCCAGGACCTTGGCCACAGGCTCTCCAGGAGTTCCCCCAGCTGGCACTAGATGGGGTGTGATGCTCAGCATCTTCTGATCACAGACTGAGCAGTTCTTTTGGGGAAAGGAGGGTCAATAATGAGATTTCAGCCCAATTGAAACAGTTGGGACAGCTCAACTCAGGACAAAACCACAGCCAGAACTCTGCATTCCCACTTTTCCTTAAATATTAATGTGATCACTTTCACTCTGGCCTGAAGTGGGTGTGGTAATCTCAGGGAGGTGACTCAGAAGTGTGAGAAGGGAAATCCCACACTGTTCTCTCACACCTCCCATCCCTTGGAAGGTTTCCCTGCCAAAATAATCACCACTGCTGTTTTCCAGAATCTGAAGGAACAAAAGAGTGGTTAAAAGTTTTGTTTCAAGTTTTTATAGTCATGATGAAGATCTGAAAATTATTAAGAAAAAGCAACCACTGCTATAAATCTCCTGGCCTTGAAAGAAACTGCTACAGAGAACAACACAAACACAAATGTGAAGCTTTAACACAGAAGAAGCAGATGAAGGATTTTGCTAAATATTAATGCCACTTTTCAGCCCCCAATTCTCCTTCTTAGGTCTTTGCACCACCTACAGAAAGAGCCCCAAAAATCAGCCCCACACAGAAAACCACATTTCTTCCCTGACTCTTCAAATCTGTTTGAAGCAGAAAAAAAAAAAAGAAATCTATCATGACTTTGAGATCACTCACTTGTCATTGGAAACTCGAGGAGTGAAGTCACTTTTTAACAGGTTTTAGTTCTTCTTGGTCACCTGTTCATGGAAATTTAAATTTCATTGTAGTAAAAATTTCCATCTAAACTATTTGACTAACGATTTTCTCTTTCAAAAACTTAACGAGGGAGAAAAGTTTCCTTTGATTAGTTTTTTAGAAGTTCATCTGCAAGCATTCTTTCTTTTTGAACAAGAAAAACCTTAAGTTTCCATGACTGTCAGGCCATTTTAATGAGTTAAAGAAAGAGATTTCTTATAAATTATTCATTTCTTTCTTCTCATATTTTTTAGTTTCTTTTCTCCTTACTGTATTATATCACTATTCTATACCCTCTGCAACAAAATCCTTAATTCAAAATAACCACATTTGACTTTTTGACTATAAAAGCACAATAAACCAAGTGAGGTATAGAATACCCCCTGCAATTCCAATGCACTGGATTCAATTTCATCCTTTTTAATTTCTTTTTTTTCCCTTTGGTGGGAGGATAGGGTAAAAAGACTGAAGAGGGAGGAATCTAAGACTGATGAAGGTTCAAGAAATGCCCAATAGCTTTACCTTGGCTCCAGCACTCTTTCAAGTAAAACATCTAATATTTTCAAAAACCATAAAGGATCTGGCCAGGATAGGAAGAAAAATCTCTGAATCTATCTAATGGTCTGATTGTATCCTGAAGCAGGAGAAATAATGGCCTGGTAATTCCATCCCAGGGAAACAGCAGGCTCCATTCTCCCACCCATGATAAATGGATTTATCCCAGCACTGAATTGGAGCCTTATTGGAACAGATATGAAACATTTTAACCAACAATGAACGACTCCATTGCTCGTGGCTGAGTGGAACAGACTCAAAAATGTTTCCTTCATAAACCAGTTATGAGAGAGCAAATCACAGGCAGGGAAGATTTAACACAGAAGCAGCAGCTGAACAGTTTTGGTAAATTTTAATGGCACTTATCAGTCCTTAAAAACACACCTATCAAATACACACTGTACTGATTATACCTTACAGGAAAGTGATCTCACCACTCCCAGGAGATGATGAGCTGAATCACAAACTTATCTTGGCTCCTTGAAATTATCAGAAGGCGCCTAAAGCTAATAATTAGTACTTAGACTACAATATCTTCTCTCCCACTATGAAGATTATTGTGTCCCTTTTTTTTCATGGGGATTTGTGCTCATTTATATTCCAGGACTCATCTGCTATGAGAAGCAACCCCAGCAGAGTGGAGGCTGCACACTGAGAAGGGTCTTGGAATGTCACTACTGAGCCACATAGGAACTGAGAGCCACAAATGCCAAAAAGGTCAGAAAAAAGGGGGAAAAAATCTTGGACAGGTTCTTGAAGCGAGGAAAAGAGAAAATCAATAAAAGTGCCAAATCTTGTAAATCAATTTATTATGATGGTCCCTGAGGCTGAAGGATGGGGCATGAAAAGGAAACAAGCAGCTCCCAAGAGCTCACTCATTATATATTAGACATCAGGGCAATGGAGAGATAAAACTTACACAAAGAATTAAAAAAGATGAGCAAAACCCCCACCAGAACATAATTCTGGCAAACAGGAACCAATGTCCTATGAGAAGCAGTTTCATTTATTGTTGGGTTACCACAGCCACCTGTATCTGAAACAAGTCACCACAAGTGAGCCCCCATAAAATAAAAAGTTCAGATTTATCCCAGTATTACTAGCCTGGCTTTAGGTCACCACAGGACAAAAAGGCTGGGAGAAGGACCCCTGAGTGACTGTCACATCTTCTTCTGAAAATCCTGCATTTCCAACCAATACAAACCAGCAGCCTCTATGCCAGTGAGTTAAGAAATCTTTCATATGCAAATAAAAGCTCCACTTCTATGCCCAAACAGAGAGCAAATCTATTTCTCTGAAGCAGATTAAGTTTCTTTTGATTGCTCACCAGTTGGGTTTTTCTTTTCCTCTCTGTTCCCTGAACACCTTTTTAAAGAACTGGACGAAGATCTTTCCTTAGATTTTGCACAGCATCTACAATTCTTGCTTCTTCACATGTAATTTCCCAGTTTGCTAATAAGTGCCCAAACACCTCTTTGAGATGACCTCCTACAGTCAGACAATCAGAGCTGTTCCAGTTTCTCTGAGCTTCACAGAGCTCCTCTATTTAATTAACTTCAAGTGCTGTATTCTCCGAGGAAGCAGAGGGAGAGTTTATTAGGAGGTGTGGTATAAATTACACAGTAATTTGAACAGAGTGGAAATCCAAGACAGTTTGAGTGCAAGAAATGTGTCTGTAACACACCTACTCCCTGAGAGGCCAAAGGGCAGAGCTGGGCTTCCAGCTCTTATTTAAGCCCCCGAGGAAGTGTGATCCCTCAGCATCTCCAGCAATTTCATCCATTAGCAATGCACGCCAAGCCCAGCTCCCAAAGGCTTTGCACAGATTTTTAGAGCTTAAATCAAAATCACCATCCAAAAAAACCCACCCACATTCTCACTCGTTGCCTAGGTGAGAAATTCACCAAGTCTTCCCTTTTGCCTGGAGGATTTTAAAGTTGCATCTGAAGGATCCAAGCCTGAGGAGCAGATGAATAAATCCCAGAGGGGCTCCTCACACTCTGGAGACCCCAAATGTTCCAAGCACAGACACCAGACAAGCGCAAATGGATTGGCTTTAAATGATTGCCAGAGTATCAGATAATGGCTCAACAATTAAAACAACTCTCCAGAGAAGGGAAAACAGGGCAAAATCTCCCTGCAGAGGATTCCAGACCACATCATTCCCCTCAGCATCCTGCAGAGCAGGAGAAGAGGAGGAAGGCAAACCATGCCAAATTAATGTGCCATAAGGACATTATGGGGCAATATTGGGGCAAAATTTGGGGCAAAATTCCCAATTCTCTTTGAAAGCAAGGACTAAAGCTGTGCCTTAACCACCACACAGCAGAAATTTGTTCCTTTGGAGGTGGGAATTTCTGCTTAGGATGGAGTGTGTAGGAATCCAGGGCTTGGAGCAGCCTGGGATAGTGGAATTGTGAAAGTGGAATGGGATGAGCTTTAAGGTCTCTCCCATCCCAAACCATTCTAGAATTCTGTGATTAATACTGGCCATAAAAAGCAAGTTTCATTTCCTTCACCCCTAATTTTAAAAGCAAGCTCTGTTCAATATTTTCAGAAATTATACAAGCAGAGAGAACAACACACACCAAGCCAAGTTTACATCCTAAACAGCAACACCATCAAATCCATACACACAAATTGTTCTTTCAGCAATCAGTTAAGTAGAAATACAAAAAGTTTTGCAACATAATATGGCTACATTCTGGTGCATTCATAAATCCTATCAGCTTTCCTTTTATTAACAAGATTCATTTTAACTGTTGGTATTAACATGACAACAAAATGTAAATTATTTGGGAAGACTTTCTCAATTGCTACATAATTATAAAGGGGAAAAAATTCTCTTGTATCAAGTTCATTATTAAAAAGGATAAGTAAATAAATCTATAAAATATTCTGTTAGTTGCTGAGAAACCTCATTGTTGATATGACAACCATGGCACAGAAAACCAGATTACAGCTTCCTTCAGATCTGTGGGGATTCTACATTTTCATTAAGGAAAGTGGTTTCTATCTGCTATGCTATAGTGACACCTACAGAAAAAAAACCCAAAAACATTTCAAATGGGGGCCATGGGCAGGAATTGGATTAGAGGTAATTTTAAAGGGCTGCAGAAGCACACCTGTGTGTGGATGCAGTAAGAATTGCTTAGAATCCAGCACGAAGGCTCTGCAATTCCATCTGCCAGTCTTCCAGGACCCAATTTACAAACCTTTTCATGGCAGTCATGTCAGCAAACCACACCAACAGCAAGTTTCCAAGCAAAGCTGGTTATTAAAATTGCTGAACCCATGCTGCTAACATGCCTTCAGAGGCAGGGATTTTTAGTTTTCAAAGGCTCAGCACTTTTCCCCTGCGGTGCTGCTGAATTTACAAAAAGGAGCATCTCCAGAATCTCCTGTTGATTGTGCATTGTTGCACTGATGTTGTGCAACTTGTTTTCTCTTGAAAATGCACTCTTGAAAATACACTTTGCTTCTGCTTTCGCAGAAGGAAGAAATATTCCTTTTTTCTAGACCTGCTTTCCTCAAAATTAAATCCCCTGGGAAGTCCTGGCACAGCTTTTATGTTTGACAACACCTTCAACATCAGAAGGCATTTGCAGAAGTCTCATTCAGTCAATATTATATCCCTGAATCCTCAAAGCCTGACACACAATTTCCATTTTCCTCTTCAACCAAACAATGGCAGAACAATCTCCTCTTCTTCCTGTTCTCTAACACTTTGAGGTATTGGAGTTGAGGAAGACTTAATGATATTAAAGGCTTCAATGAAGGAGCCCCTTCCTTTAAAGGAATGGATTAAGGGCCAGAAAATATTTTAAAAAAAAGCCTTGATTACATTTCTCAACATGAAATTACAATCAATATTGCAATTTATACTTTGTTTTCAGTCATTAACAGCTCCACAACCACAGGGAAAAGGCTCTGTAAGGTTTCTTCTCCCCCATGTTCAACATCCAAACTTAGGAGCAAATACCTAAAACCTGGACTTGGATCTAAATATGACAAAAACAGCTCTTGGAATTGCCTTTATTTAATCCTACCCATGTAACCTATTGCTTTAGGATAAAATTCTTTCAATATGACCTCAAGCTGTGCCTGCCCCTGACATATTTGTTTGCTAAACTGTACAGATGACATTTATTTGCAGAGATCAGCCACTCTGAGCAGACCATAAGGACTCTAAGCAGGGCTTGACACCAGCCACCATCCCAGACTGCAGCAAAAAGCCTCTGTAGAGCTCCCTCTGAGCCCCTAAATAAACAGAAATACTCACCACAAAAAGTTACCAGCCATACAACACTGGTTTGTTACTCCCTGCACTTAAATGTTTATTCAAAGTCACAGATGGTTCTTTCTCAATCAAAGGAGAAATGAAAAGAGATAATGAAGCAGAAATGTTGTGGCCACTCCTGGAAGAGATAAGGGCTCCTTCTCACCTCACTCCCTGCACAAACTGAGCTGGAGGAGCTGCAATAAATCAGGAAAATGCACAGCTACTTTGGACAGACACATCCTCTGAAGGAAAGGCAAAATTTTTTTGCTGTCACAGCAAGAGTTAAACCCAACTCCATTACCTCTTCCTTAGAAAGCTGCTCACATTCCACCTCCCTTAAATTGCTCCCTGACTTAAGTAATCATCTCCTTCAGGCCCTTAAGCAACGACTGGAGCTGGGTGAGTGAAAACCAAATTTCATCAGTAGCAGCTGAGGTAGCACAGGAGCAGCAGAGGTGTTCCTGGCAGTGTATAAAACATTGGCAGTTGAGAAAGGAAGGAGCCCTTTCCCATCTGACAGGTTTTTAATATTTCCACTCAGTGTGCCTGAGTGCTGCCCTAGGCATCCCAAAGTTTGCTGCACGACATCACTCATTTCAACAATTCCATCAGACACGGAAAGCAAAAATAAAACACATTAAAAAACTATCAAGGCAGGCAAAACTTGTGCTGCTGGGGAATCCAAATCCACACTTCTCTCCTTGTGAGAGCTCTCTCTGCTGGTGCTGCAGCCAAGTGTCCAAGTGGTGTTCCTATAAAAGCAGGGGGGTGGATGTGGCCAGAAATGTGAGCACTGCTGGCCTGAGCTGTCCATCCCACATCCTCCAGTGATGTCTCAGAGTGGATTTTCCATTTGCTCCAGCAGCTGAAGAGCTGTGGCTGGTTTTCCATCAGGTGGCAGGGCTGCCTCGAGGCCCCCCCATCACTGGTGTGTTCCTGCTTCAGTTTCCATTATTTGTCCAATTTTTTACCTGTGCCCAGGTGCCTCATGCTGCTGAAGAGCCAGGTGCAGGTGTTGTCCTCTCCTCATCCTTCTCTGCAGGCAGGAGAGAGGTTGGGTGTTACAGACATCTTTTATGAAAAATCCTTTCCTTAGGATTTTTCCTCCTGAGAAGCTGAAAAGCCTCAGGAACAAAATGTAAACAATGGTTATCTGCTGCTGTGGGATGCAACAGGTGCATCTGGGATTGGCTCATGTGGTTGTTTCTGATTAATGGCCAAGCACAGTCAGCTGGGTCAGACTCTGAGCCACAAACCTTTGTTATTCATTCTTTCTTTTTCCATTCTTAGCCAGCCTTCTGATGAAATCTTTTCTTCTATTCTTTTAGTATAGTTTTAATGTAATATAGATCATAGAATAACAAATCAAGCCTTCTGAAACATGGAGTCAGATCCTCATCTCTTCCCTCATCCTCAGACCCCTGTGAGCACCACCACAGTTGGGCATTATTCTCAGGCAGCACCCTGCAGCAGTGGGGAAATAAAAAGTGGAAAATTTTTTCCTAGATATCTGACTTTTGGAGCACATCTTAAATTGATCATATTTGGGTCATTTTAGGGCAGTTTTGCAGGTGACACCCAGGAAATCAGAACTTACAGAACTCGCTCAGGCCTCTGTCTTTGCTGTAAAATGAGATTTGCACTTTGATTTGTTTCCTTTTGCTCTTTGAGGCTTTGGACTGTGGAGGCTGGCAAGGGCTGGATTTAGGCTCAAGAAGCATTTGGTCAATGCTCTCAGGCTCAGGATTCTCTGGATTCTCAGGATTTTTGGGGTTATCCTTGGCAGGTTCAGGAGCTTCACTCAATGACCCTGTGAGTCCCTTCCAACTCAGGACATTTTCCATGATTTCTTCAGGAACAAAGCTTTCAGGTTTCACTGTCTGTAGGGAATTTTTGTGTCAGAGCAGAATTTCATCCAGTCCCTGTTCTTTTTATCATTCAAGATAAGAATAGACTTATTTAATTCAGGTCACGTTCCTGCCTTTTATTTCATTTTCTTTTCACAAAACAGAGTCTCAACTTCCATCTCAACACTCAAAACACACCATGAAAATGTGCATCACTGATCTAAAGAAGTGCACATGCAAATTCCCCTTCTGTCATTAATTAAGCACTCCTAAACATGATCTCATTCCAGGAAAATCCAAACACAGCTTTTCACCTCTGCCTAAGGTAATACCTGGACATAAACACAACATCAGCCCTTCAATAGTGCCTGGGGTATGAGAGCAGAATTTATTTTTCTGCTCAAATAGAACCTTTAAAGTTTAATTTCATCAATTGGCTCAGACACCTCACTACACCCCAGCTATTAAATCTGAATATAAACACTTACACAAGCCTTACTCTGAAATCCCCCCTATTTCTGTTATACACAGATGCACAGCCACAGAGAACGGAGAATTTGTGCACATGGTCAGGTCAGACACAGAGAATTCAGTGTTACATGGTGGGCACAAATCTCAGCTTTCAGAAGGCAAATGTCACCCACACCTCACAGAACAGAACCCTGACAGAGGTTTTGAAAAAAAATCCATGAAAAAAAAAGCCAAAAATGTGCATCCAGATAAGGAATATTTTTGGCCAGCAGAGCACCAGGTAAATCAGAGGAGCTGAGAGGAACTGATAAAGCTGATATTCAGTGGAGCCTGCTGTGGTACCTCAGCACCTCCCTCCATCCCTGCCCCTACAAACACCTCAGCCCTCCAGAAGCAGCTGAAATGTTGGGATCTGATGCAGAATATCCAGAGCAGAGCCCCACCAGCATCCCTGGCCTTGGCACTGCACTGAACAAAGGGGAAAATGTAAATACCTGAGCTGGAGATCAGAGGAGCGGGACCATGTTACAGGAGACAACATCCCCTCCCAAACCCCCTAAAATGGAATTTAAACAGCAAAATCATTTTGTCTGGATTATTAAATCAAGAAAACACTGCTGCTACCACTACCAGCAGCTAAGGACTGTTTCATTTCACTGTCTAAAGGAGCAGTCAGCCAGTCAGGTTCCTTTACTTTTCATTTTGCATGCACTGGGACACAACTTCACCTTCACAGGACAACGGCAGCAAACAGCACAGCATGAAAAGCAATTTTCTGAGTGAGGATTCATCCCACAGACTGAAAATCCCACAAAAAAATCAGGATTCAGTAACTCCAAGGGTCTGAATTAAGCACCCAGCTGTTGTGGTGGGCCCAAGATCCTGAGGCAGTCCAAGGGAATCATCTTGCACAGACAAATGAGTGCTCTCAAGATTAAAACAAAAAGCCACAGAATAAAATTGCTCACAGGTGGCCAGCAGCAAGCTGGATATAAATTGGATTACAGGATTGTCAAATGTAATATCAACTGTTCTCTAGCAAATGGGCAAAGAAGGTCCTCTCCACTCTTCTGTGTGCTCAGGAAACTGCAGAAATCACATCCCTGGAAAAAAAAAAATACACAAATTCTTTGTAATTTATTGAATAGCTTTAGATTTGTAACATAATGCAGCACTCAGCAAGCAATGGAAGATAAATCACTCTTTTAGCTCAGACACTGAGTGTTTCCAGTTACTCAACCACTGCTCAAAGAAATTATTTACTCTTGCAGAAAGCTGAACTCTGGATAGTAAGAAAACCATTTAGCTTCCATTTACTAACACAGTTCTGCCACATGTTGCAGAAGACCATCCTGCAGCTAATTTTCTTAATTTTAGATATATTTCAGCTTCAGTCTTAAAACCCCAGTATTTAAAACAACTTATTTGAATGTTCTGTGTAAGCATTAAGCTTTATTGGAGGAATAAGAAACTACACAGCAAATTTCCCCCCAAATTTACCAACTTCTGCTGAGGAGAGTTTCATTCTTCCTTTCTTTCTCAAACTGTGCCATTCTTGATGCTCTGCAGGCTCATTTTCCTTAAACATCTTTGATCAAAAGCATCCAGATGTTTCCTTCTGCCTCTGCCAAGTGCCAGATTTCACTTTTTTTGTGAAGTCATAGAAGTTCTGAAACAAAGGGGGAGTTTTATGAGCATTATACAGTCAGTCTTCAAGGAATCTCAGAAGTCATTTGCTTCATCACATGGACTGGCTGCATTAAACCTCTCCTAAATTTAATTACATTCCTAAACAATGGAGTTAGCACAGCTTTTACAGCAAACACAGCTGGAGCCATAAAAAGGTGAATTAGTCACATCCTATCCTGAGGACCAAGGGGAATCTCCTGCCAGACACTATCTTTGATCAGTTTAGCAAAGTTTTAATGTGAGGCTTTAATTGCTGCCTCTCATTAGATACAGTGACTTGAAAGAAAAGCACTGGTGGAGAGAGAAGATCTTTATAAGCTAAAAGTGCTGGTTAGAAATAAACATTTCCGACAGTCAAATTAAAATCAAGGTTAATCTGGAAGTGGGATGAAGTTTCCAGCTTTACTCTTAGGGCAACAAGGTTATGGAAGCACCTCCAAAACACTGTAAAAATGGCAAAAAGAAATTAAACAAAAACAAAACACCACAAAAAAGAAAAACAACAAAAAACCCCCAAACAAACAAACAAAAAAAACCCACAAAAACCCCAACAACACAAAACAAAAAAACAACTAAAACAAATTTAAAATTTAAAAATCATGTGCTTCCTGCAAAATAAGGCCATTCCTGGAGAACTTCCTTCCCAAAGAAGAGAGAATTGGAATTCTCCAACTCAGCCATGACTTTGACTAAGGTTCCTTCCCACCCACTGTCACTCATTTATCAATATTCTGTTTCCACAGTCGCACAAAAATTTCTGCAAGCTCCCACAGCCAGTTTTAATTAGAATATTCTGAGTCATTTTGCATCAGCAGCAAATTGTCACCTATTTACTTCCTTTTCCAGGCCACCCTTGGAATTGCCTCCACATGAAATCCTGTCCTTCAGTTTCACTTCCTTTTAATGGAGAATTGAGCAAGAGTTTGGATTAAAAATAGAGATTTTTGGGCATTCACATTTTTAGTAAGTTGTCAATGCCTAAAAAACCTGATTTTTAATCCAAACTCTTGTTCAATTTCCTAAAAAGCTTTTTAATATATTTTTAAGAGGCTTTTTTTGAAAAAACTCTTATGTAATAGGTAAATTATGTCATCCTCACACTTGTTAACTCCTCCTAAAATCTTCCAGGTATTGTTTGTCATTATAAAAGCCAGAGAGAACTCCCCAACACCTGTTTGTCCATCCCTCTGAGCACCTGAATTTATTTTACGCTGTCCTGAGTCAGGTTTGGGTTCAGCTGCACACTGGCACAAAGGCTGGGCTGGGAACTCCTCCCTGCTGCTCCTCCTGCACCCAGGCAGATCTGAGTGTTGGTGCAGCCTGGTGATTTCATGGCTCCACATTTCCATTCCCCTGCAAGCACTGGGTGAGGACCATCTGGTCTCTGCGCGCTGCTCCTGCTCAATTTATTGATTTGTCTCCAAACTCGAGGGCGCTGGAGAGAATAAAGCTGCTACAAAGGTCAACCCAGTCCAACAAGCCCTACGGAAAAAAAAAAAAAAAACGTTTTGCAGCATCATTTACCTAGGAAAACTCAACTACAGATGCGATGCCTGCTTTTGTGGGGTTTTGCCATCATTCTGGCTGGGTTATGTGAAGCAACAGAAGGGAATCCGACCAAAGTCATGATACTAAAGCTGCTCTATAGCCCAAAATTGTGCCACAAATCATTTGCATTTATTAAGCAATTTACTTTTATACACACCCCAGCTGAAAACACATGAACACAGAGTTCAGCATCTATAAATACGTCCCTGCTCTTACAATAGGTAATCTTTCCATTTTAAATCCATTTCTCCTATAAAAAACACACAACAGTCCCTCAAGTTTCACAGTCACACACATTCTCTTTATCAGTACAATTAAACCTACTCTGGTTTTCTCTCTGTTTTTCCTTTCCCAGCTCCCCTCATCTCATAAAAAATATCCTGGAGCTCAATTTATTAGGGTTTTGTCTACTGGAGGCTGCATTTCTAATAAATAAACCCCTCATTGGATGGAAATGGGCACACCTGAAGTTGGAATTGCGCAGAATAGCGTTTGGTGCATCCTGCAGGAGCTTTTAGCTCCTGGCTGGCACACACACACAAAAGAAATTGATTATTTGGGGTTCTTGAGCTGTATCCCAAGAATTTGGAAGGGAGCAGTCTCCTTGCTGAGGGCTGCCAGCCAGAGAGGGGCAAAAACCAGAGTGGAGCCAGGCCCTGCTGAGGGACAGAGCTCAGGGCACTGCTGAGCAGCAGGGAATGCAGAAAACATCAGCAGAGCCTTCCCCTGGCTGCAGCAAGGGCTGCCTGGGGAAAGGCCTGGATACCTCAGTCCTGGAGGCCAGAAATTCCTGTAAAAAGTGCAAAATCCAGAAATCTCACCTGTAAAGTCCATCTCTGCAGTGTGATCGGGATTTTCTTCTCTTCTTCCATGTGTACATTACCAGCTGCAAGAGGAGGGAAAAGAACAGGTGAAGGTGATGCCTCAGGTTTGAGCTTTTCTGCATTTCACATTCTGTGCTGCTTTAGTGTGTGGGTCTGAGCTCCTTTTTAGGGGATGGTGAGCTGTGTGCACAGAGCAGGGAGACAAAACAATTCCTGCTCCAGCTGGGCACCAAGGACAAATGACCCAAATCTCAGCCCAGGAGCACAAACCCCGTGGGCTGGAGAGAGAAAAACAAGCAGGGTGGGACTGCCTGGGCTAAAGCTGGGATGGGACAATGAACTGCAAGGTGCAAATGGAGCAGAGCTGATCCCAGGGACAGAGCCCGGCAGCGCTCGTGCATTTTGGGGCCATTTTGGTTCATCTTGGGTGCAGCCCTGGCTGGGCTCTGGTGCTGCCCAAGGTGGATCCATGGAGGAGATCCTTTGGATAAATCCCTGCTTTATTCTGGGACTCTGCCCAGCCTCTGCCCCAGGGCAGCCTGCACAAGCAGCAAGGTTTGAGGAGCAAGGACAAAATGCCTCCTGTAGCAGAGGATACAGCAAAAGCAGAAGGAATTGCAAATGCTGATTGGCTTTATCTTGCAGTACACTGCACCTCGGTCAGCACTGCTGGAAGGAGAGGGAGCCAGGCTGGTTGGAGAACACAAAGAGAGCTCAGGAGAGTGTGGGAGGAATCTGGGCCAGGTCTCAGTGGTGTCCAACACCCACAACAATACTTTGCAGAGAAGAGTTTGGCAGCAGGAGTTTATTCAAAAATCCAGGTAAAACCATTTGGCTCTTTGCTGTCAAACAGGATTCCTGAAAAAGCATTTCCAATCAAACCAACACCTTTACTAAACAAAACAAACAAAGCCACCTACAACACTGCTCAGTTATCTTCATTTAATGTGAACCTCAGAATGGAGCAGCTGCCACATTCAGGTGGCAATTTGGTTGACGTTTTGACACATCATTCACACTCAGAGCATTGTTCTTCCCTTGGAAGCAAACAGATTGTTGCTTTAAATATCCCACTTCATGCAGTGATACCTGCAGGCACAAAGCCTTGGGTGTCACTCATGAAAAGAAACGTTTAGTTGAGTTGTAAATTATAAGACAGTGGAATTTGAATCAAAATGAAGAGTCAGATATTGAGTGGATGCCACCAAAAGGAGACATTAAACTCTTTTTTTTTTTCAAATTAAGAAGAAATAGCAATAGCACTAAGCAGGATAATTAGAATTTTCAGCATGTTTTCCCTCCAGCACTTGTTAAAGCCCTGGGAAGAGTCACTGGCAGAAGTGAAATGGGCACAACCACCAGTCCATGCTCTGATCCTGAGCTGCAGTGCTGCAGGACACTTGGAAACAAAATCTGTCAGAGGAGGACTCACTCATGTCCAATTTAGCCTCACCCTAAGAAAATAAATGCTGCCAGGAGCAGGCATCCAGCTCCTGTATGCTATTTCTGTCAGAAAAAAAATATCTGAGAATGTTTCTTTGTTACATGTAATTTAAGTTCGTGCCTATACCCATATTTAGTGTCTCATTTTGACTCAAATCCTCCTGTCCAACACTGAAATCTCACTGTGCTTTTGAAAACCACTCCAAATTGACAGAGAGAACATTCTCACCTGAAGCTCATGCCAAGCCTCACAAAGCTTAGTTCCCTTCTTTGGTTATTTCCATTCACGCAGAGGCAATTTAGGAAATCAGAGATTTTTCAGAGGTGTTTGAACTGAAGGCCCTTTGAGGACAGAGTCACACAACAACAGCACGGACAACAATGCTGGGAATAGAACTGAGGCTCCCAAGAGAGGAAAAACAAACCTTGTGAGCCCTTTGAGGCTTTCCAAGACCATAATCCACAGAATCCAGAATGGTTTGGGCTGGAAGGGACCTGAAGCTCAGCCATGGCCAGGAGATTTCCCACAGCCCAGGCTGCTCCAGGCTGGCCCTGCTGCCTGTTCTGGAGGAAGAGTGCAAGGGAGATGCCACCAGGGATTCAGAGCTTTTCCAGTGGAGCTCTTTCCCCTCTTCCCAATAGATGTTACCTGGAAAGGACACCTGGCCATCTTCCTTCCCTGAGCTGTTAATGAACTTTCTGAGCCCTTTTAGCCTTTCCAAGACCATAATGCACAGAATCCCAGAATGGTTTGGGCTGGAAGGGACCTGAAGCTCCTCCTGGCCACGGCAAGGAGATTTTCCACAGCCCAGGCTGGCCCTGCTGCCTGTTCTGGAGGAAGAGCGCAAAGGAGATGCCACCAGGGATTCAGAGCTTTTCCAGTGGAGCCCTTTCCCCTCTTCCCAATAGATGTTACCTGGAAAGGACACCTGGTCCCGGCCATCTTCCTTCCCTGAGCTGTTATAAACACCTTCCTGTGAGCTGTTAGCAAACACCACTGCCCTCAGCTGCTTTCTGCCCTCCCAGCCTGCAGGAGCAGCATCCCAACAGGAGCAGGAGTCTCTGCAGGGCTGTGACAGTGATGGCCCTGTGCCTTGGCAGAGCATTTAACACCCTTAATACCTCGGGGTGAGCCACAACTTTTGCTCTGTGTTTAAATTGATCAGCTTTCTGAGGCTGCTTTGGCTTCTGAGAGCAGGTTTTTTTTTTGATGACATGCTGAGAGCACAGCTGTCTGGGCAAGTAATCTGCAACTAATAAAACTCTGCAGCTATTTCTTGTTCTGATATTTGACTAAATGGAAAAAAAAAAACGCTTTTGTTGAGCAGCAAACATTCTATTTTGTTTAGAAAATTGTCAGGAAAGCAGCCTCATCATTCTTCTGCTGCCTTATTAAATGTAGATGCCATGCAAAGCAGTCCTGATAAACACCCTGCAGCCAGATCAAAGTCCTGCAGTGAAAAATAACCCCCACTGCTGTAAATTGTCTGTCTGGTGTGATTTTCTAAGCATTCCCCACATGCTGTGCCATAAGCCTGCTCCTGGTGCTGCCTCCCAGTGCTCGCTTTGTGTTGTAGGAAGGATGTAAACACCAGGGATGTTAATGGGGGAGTCAAACATCCCCATTTTTCCAGGTTCAGTAGAAAATGCTTGAGGGAAGAGGAGGGAAAACGGTTTTACTTGGAGATGATTGGGATATTCAAAGCATTGTACACATAAGTTATATAAGCAAAGTCATCAACTTTCACAGAATTACACTGCCAAATAAATTCAGGTAGAAAGATTAACATGAAAAATATTCTCTAGGAAGCTATTTTGACTTTCCAAACAGACATCATGAGGCATAAGAAATGTTATGTGGCAATGCTTTTCCAAGAAAGTTCAGCAAGTTTTAATTTGTACTGCAGGAGGGAATTGCAGATAACTATAAAACACTGTCTTTTGAAGTGCTGTACATTATAAATGTCTGGTAAATTATAAAAAGATACTTCATGTCCCCAGTGCAATTCAGAAAAAAATAAAGGGTAACCATCACATTCCTGTATTGGTTTTTGATGAAGTGAACAACATTTGAAACTCCTCAGAACATTAAATCTTCTCTTTCACACAGTTTCTAAAACATCAGGATGATTTCCAGCAGCCTTTAAATCCAAGTTATGATCTAATTTCAAAGATTTTCCATGAAAACTCATTCTTGCCAACCAGGCCTAAGAAATTCTTTGTAAAATTCAAGCTGGCTCAGCAACAATAATATTGAGAAGTCTGAAATATATTTATCATTATTGTCAGTTACTCTGTCTTAACTTTGGCCTGAGCAATGGTGTCATAGTTGAGCCAGTCCTTAAACCTTCAGCCCATTCCCTGCTCTAAGCAGTTCTTAATCAGACAGCAGAAAACAGCTGAAATTGCTTAAATACCTCTGTTCACAATGAAAACAAGCAAAAATATTCCACAGAAAGCAGATTATTGGCTCTGCATTTCCCACAAACAGAGCAAACTCTAATCTGTTTGATTTAGCAATGACTTTAGATGTTTTTTTTTTATTTAGGATATCTTCCATGTTGGCTATGAAGCTTTCCAGCTTGAGAACTGAAAAATCTCATCAGCTTGCTTAATACTGACAGGGAAATTAAAGTTTGATGCTGTGCTCCATCAAAATTGAAAATGTGGAGTGTTTTTTTATTTTTCTTATTTCCACCTGAGCCCCACACAATGCACAAATCCAGAGGTGTTGTGGAGTTCTCATCCCTGGCAGTGCCCAAGGCCAGGCTGGGACAGTGCAAGGTGTCCCTGCCACGGCAGGGGTGGAAGGAGAAGGTTTCTAAGGTCCCTTCCAACCAAAACCACTCCACGATTCCATGAAAATTCAAAGCAAGTCGTTTGGAAAGGGCCACATGAAAACCACTTTTACATACAGCTTGAGTTTTCCCACTTTTGCCTACATCACAAGAGGAAATATTCATTTCCAACCAATCTCTTATTAAACACTACATCTTCCTGCATGGGAGATATTTGTCTACCTACAACCAAGCTGAAGATTTTATTTCCACCCACATTAGTCCTGCAAGCACTGCAAATAAGCACAGGGAATTTAGAGAGCAAAATGTGAGAACTCTCGGCCTGACAGTGACAATGCTTCCTAGCAATGAAATTTTGCACTTATTTTAGTAGTTATACCATAACTTTAAACAAGAAAAGATGGACAGGGGGTTGTAAAATTTAGGTAATTTAAAAAGGTTTTAAAGCAGAAGTCAAGCCAGCCAGCAGCTCACCCTGGGCTCAGAGTCTGTTCCCTGTACCAGAACATTTGTTTGAAGATTATTTCCTCAGCTCTCTCTTTCCCAGGCAGTTTATTAGCCTGAACCCTGTGTCCTACACCTGAGGAAGTTTATAGCAGCTGAAAGATGTTGGAAATTATTTCCAGGAGCTCTTCCCTTAACAAACCACACACAGGAGAGCAGCTCCTGGCACTCCAAGCCCCCCTCCCCAAATCCTGGCTGTCCCAGGGGCTGAGCACTGGATCCAGGACAGGGATGAGCAAAGGCTCTGCCTTAGAAAGGACATGGTCTAAAATGGATCCCAAAGTCATCTCAGCTGAATGTCACTGAGAACAGGATGTGCTTTTTCACTGGCAAGCCTCCCACGGGCTTTATCAAGAGCTGATTGAGGCTGTCCCTGCGTGCTCGAAGATTTCATCATCCCCATTTTAGCCATTTGCATGATCTCTGCTGAAGGGGAGGCTTCTTTTGCTTTTTACCAAGTAGTAAAAAGCAGGAAAAAGAAATCAGAACCCTGATTTCAGCTCCCATTTTGATCTCTCTCCAAAAGTACATAATAAAAGCAACTCATTCTTTAAATGGATACATGTCCTAAAAGTCACCTTAAAATACAAAAAAACCCAAAATCAACAACAAAACCCAACCAAAAAACCAAAAGAACCTCCCCCCAAAAACCCAACCAAACAAATAAAACAGGAAGGAAAAAATGGGGAGGTATATGTAGGAAATGAAAGGTTGTATCCATACCTGCAGCTCTTTCTGATCTAGAAATTATCATAACTCTGTTCTCTTACTCCTTTCTCACTTGACTGTGAGGCCAAACATTTCTGAAGACTGGTTCAGCTCAACTACTACAAAAAAATGTAGCAAAATGAAATTTTAACCTTCATTAACAGGTTGGCCAAGAGAGAAACAACCTGTGCAAGCCTAATAATTGGAATTGAGCCAGATGATGTGATTAGGAATGTGATTCCTAATTGGAATTAGGCCAGATCTCTGCCTCAAAAAGTTGCTGGGTTTTGTCTGTGTTTTTTTTTTAAAACCCTCTTTGTTCAGTTTGTAGCTGGTGTTCTTACTGTGACCATAAAAAGTGGTTTTACAGCACTTACAGCTAAATGCAAATAACAGCAGCTGTGTTTCAAGCAACATATGATGTATCTATTTGATAATTTAATAGTAACTCTAATGTAATATAAGTAGGAAAATTAAATATAGTAGAGGAGAAAGTATATTTGTATTTGGCAAGCTCCAGCAGCCAGACAGAAATAATGCAACAGAGCATGATTTTTCCAGGCTGTTTCAGAGCACTTTGAGAAAAAATGTTCACATTTTTCAAACTGAGCCACATTCAATTAACTTCTCTTCAGGTTTCCCTGTATAAATGATTCAAACTTACAATAAAAAACATAAAATAATTGTCAGGGCTCTGGTGCAGAAGCAGCATTGGTAGAAATGGTTTGTGGGCACCACACCATGGGCACTGTATTTTGATAACTTTCCATTGCTCAATTTACAGCATTTTCAGGTTATAAACAGGATTTTGGTAGATCCAAGCATAATTCCCAACTCATATTGATCACCTCTCCATCTTTATGAAGATATTTCATAATAAATATCTTTATGAAGATATTTATTCAGAGTTCTGCATCCACTGCCATTATTTTAAGGCACAGAAACAGTGGCTACAGCAGGAAATTATGGAAGGACTCTCCCAATGAAGAGTTCCTTTAACCAAAAAATCAGCACATCTGCAGTAAATTTAACACAGGGAGGAACCACAGCAAAAAAAGAAAAACAAAATAAAATTGACAGAGTTTTATACTATTTCATCTTGCCAAGTAAATATCAGAAAAAAAGTGAAAGTACCAGAAGAAATGCTGCCCCAAATAATAACCAACTAACAATTATGTTGGAATTTTTCAACACAAACATTGAGTAATTTTTGTTGCATTATGTTCAGAGAAATATGAGAGACACACACTGGGCCAAATCCTGACGGATTTGCTGAGTAGTTTTTGTTAGGTTTGGGGTTTATTTCCAGATTTTTAGTTAAAGTAAAACAGAATCTAATCCATACCTAGCAAGGTTTCACAGCTCATTCTGCTGAATATTTGTTCCTTAACCCCTCTGTTGTAGTTCCTTTGGAAATCAGCATGTGAAATCCCTCAGTTTTGCTGAAATAAATCAGAGTTTTTCTTTAAGGGTTTTTACATCCCTCCATATATGGAAAATCAGTTTTGGTTTTGGAGGCTTCCATTCCTTGGGCTTGTTAACTGATCTGTATTATTAACATAAAATAGACTATTATGTTTCCATCCCTCACCAAAAGCATAAGCATATTAAACAACCTAATTAATCCTAATTAACTAGAAAGTCACGGAACAGTTCTCTTGACCAAAATAATTTAGAAATGCCCTTGTGTTGATGGCTTGCAATTTGCAGGATTCATTTTTGAAATGAAAAAGACAGATGTATTTGTCTCTGATGCAAATGGTCTGGATAAATTAAAACTAATTGGGTTTATGTGTTCCTGATAATTAAATGAGATGCATGTAAGCTATATTATGATGGAGGAAAGAACAACTGTTAATTTTTATAAACGAGATGAAGCAAATGACAGCATCTTAAAGTCTATTAAAGGGTAATACCAAAGGGTAAAACAGAGCTCTGCTCTGGAGCAGGGAGCAGAGACCTTCACAGGGTTTTCAGTGGAATTCATCCCTTGCTGGTGAAAAAGAAGAATCAACAGAAAAATCTCAATTTTCACTGTCCAGTCTTTGCCCATCTCTGTAATGAATGTGATGTCCTCTCTCAAAACCAAACTGATGGCCAAGTCATTTCCCAGGATTTCTGTTTTATACAATCATGTCACCAAAAGTCAATGTACACAAGAAGACAAACTCACCTCTGAAGCTCCAAAAAATAAACTGGTCTTTCATTTTCCCCCTCCTTTTCTCTTTCTCTATAAGGACTGGAAAGATGATTTTTCTGTGCAAATCCCTCGACACTTGGGTATGGATCATGCATCTCTACAACAGGCACAGGTAGAAATAAAAATAAAACCTAAAAAAAATAAATAACATTATCATTTCTAGATTGCATTGATAACAAGGAATGTATTGATATCAAGGAATCACAGAATGGCTTAGGTTGAAAGGGACCTTTAAAGATCATGCAGATAATTACATTAAACCACATTCATAATAATAATAATAAACAGCTTTCAACTTTCCAACACTAAATTTATTCTCTTAGCAAAAAATGTATCACAGAACTGCAGCAATTCAGATTCTCTTTTTGTAATCTGTTTAGGATATCAGTTCCCCTACTATAACTTAAACAGAGGGGGGGAAAAAACAACAAAAACCAGCTTCAAATGTTTTAAATCAGGAAAACAAAACTGAAATATATTAAAATCACCACTGCCTAAACAGAGATCACTAATACATCGAAGGGAGCTTATTGTCAGCCCAAATTTTGTTGCACGTGTTATCAGCAGCTTTTTTTTTTTTTTTTCCTCTTTTAAGCAAAAGCATTGGGAAGGAAAAACTTTGAAAATCAGATGCTGAAAGCACTCAGTGACTTTCTGGTTATCTCCAACAAGCTGAAATTTAAAGGATTACCCTGCCTGCTGAGGGCTGGAGGCACACACTGCAGCAGCAGCTGCTTCATCAGTTTTCCTGTTAAAAAAGGTTGGGAACAGCATGGAAGCAGTCAGGCTGTCTGTGCCAGTGGAATGAGTGTAATAGGAATATCTGGAAGAGTAACTGAAAAAGAAAGGTTACATTGATGAGAGAAAAGCACTGGCCTCCATCTCCAAAGCAGAACTCCTGCTTTGTGATTTTATTCTCCCAATTTCTGACAAAGAACTGCTGTAATAAAACATCAATATATGGTAAACTCTATAAAGAAAACTGAGGTGGAAAATATGCCCTCACCTTAAAGACAAGAAATGAGGCAGGAAATCAAATCAATGGTCTGTTCAGCCTGATGCCTCTAGTTTGTATGAATTAGGGTGGCTGGAGTGCTTTTTCCTGTAAAAGGAATTGTTGCAAAGATTACAGTGTTGTGTGATATTAGTGCAGAGCTGCTGAGGGGGGCAGATAACACAGCAGAGCCCTGGGGCGTGGGGAGAATCCAAAGCAGAGTGGGTTTAACTGCAGGAAACCAAATCAGAGACTGGAATGCTTCCACTGATCCATTAGTGAAGGGCACCTGCCACCTCTGAACACAGGAAAGCAGAATTTAAAGCTTCTCTTCCTAAAGCAAAGTTTGAGGATAACAATTTCCATGAATTTAGAGCCCTGCCAGGCAGTTCACCCATAAACATTTAAGAATTATCAGACAAAAGCTTTTAATTAATCACACTTTCAAAATTTCCCAACACAAAAAGACAAATCTTTGTCACTGCTTTTGATACACCTTTATTATCAAAACCAGGGGAGAAGGGGGAAATTTTCCCTAAAAACCACAGAGAAGGAAACAAAAGGAGGAGAGTCAGGCACATGAAGGGAAAGAGAACTTTTTCAAGCTAAGCAAGCTGCTGTGTCTGAGAATCCTACAGATGTTAGCAAAAGATACCATTTAGGTAATTTCAAAGCCACTCAATTACTGGGTACAATTAAGCATCTCCTCAACAAGAGAGCCCAAACCCTCTTTACATCAAAGCACCACGTTGGCCAAATGACCTTTTACAGAAATTATATTCATTGCATTAAACCTTACACTTTCTGGGAAGGAGGAAGAAAAAAGCTTTTTATACAACACAAATACAGCAAGTTCAAAAGGACACTTGGGGCTGTTTGTTAAAATTCAAACCACCCAGGATGAGTTTAGCTGCATTTCCTCTTTGTTCTTTTAATTATCAAAGGCCTGTAAGGCAGTAAGTTACAGCACAGCTGGATTTGCCTGGACTCAGATCCCTCTGAACTGGAATTTTGGAGCAGGGAAAGAAAGGGAATTCACTCCCAATTGATTCTGAGCAGAGGTTTGCTGCTGCTCTGGGCTCCCTGCTGCTGTTAGGAAGAAAGGAGTGTGGCAGGAGAAGTTAAATGTGCAGTGGAAAGCTGTTGAATTCTATTCTGCAAGGTGCAAGTCCCTTCTGAAACATGTGACAAAGGGTCAGATAGACCCCTCTCCTGTGCTTCTCACCACAAACCAGATCACACAGAAACCCCAATTTATCCCATTAATACCCCTGGTGTGCCACCTTCCAGCCTGGCCACATAAAATCACATTTGGAGACACAAAATTCCACCTGCAGATGAGAAAACTTAAATTGAATTAAAAACAATAAATAAAACAATCCTAAACATAGCAGCACAATAGAAGTTCTTTTATTCTGTTATTTCTTCATAGTAGGAACTTTTAAAAAGACAAATCAACATATTTTTAAGCAGTTTTAATGACAACTTCACAGAATATTCCTTAGTAAACGATGTCTTGAGCAGAACTTAAAACACCTCTTGATCTTCTTGGTTCTGAACCATCCAAAGGTGGATTCAGAGCTGACTTTTCCATGCTCACTGCAATGCCAGAACCTGCTGCTTGTCCTCCAGAATTGCTTCCTCAGCATCCATTTGGCTTTCCTCCCAGTCCCTTAAAAGAAACACACCCCAGTGATTTCCAGTGCCTCCAATTCCCCAAATTCTCTGCTTTAAGCCCTGCTGACACATGTTCACATGCGCTGAACTAAAAGGCACATAAAAAAGCTTTTACTGGAGATGTTTGGCAGTACAAGCTACTCCAATTCAGCTTTTCCCTCAGTTTTTGTCCCAAATCTCTGAATCAGCTCTGACCACACAGCATGGAGTTCCCTTCAGTGCTGCTCTGACTGGATAGGAGTAGGAGATCCCAGTAAAAAGCCAGTGAGACACAGAACTTTGGGAACTCCCTTTTTTCCAGTCATCTCCTCAGTGTCCAAGACAAAATAACAAATACATGGTGACTCCTAACCCAAAAATTGAGATGATTTTAAGAGATTCACCTCTAGTAAATAAACCTCAGTGTTAATGCACTGAAAAACCCACAATGCCCAAATTTATCATTTGGAGTCCAAACAACAAAACAGATTCCTCAGGTCTGACTCTGAGCTGCCTGAGAAGGGGCTTGGCACACCAAGACACCACACAGGTCATGCTGACTTTAATTTTCATTACCTGCTAACTACAAGAGAGTTGGGGCTGTTTTGATTTCAGTTCTGACATGGTTGGCATCTTGAATAATCTAAAATGTCATAAAAACACAGCCAGCAAGTTGAACTTACCCAAAAAGATCAAATGTGTCATGGTCTTCCAGCTCCAAGGTGTTCTGGAAATCTGCATTTTCAGAGATCTCCATGGCTCTGCTGGAGGAGGTTCCATCCTCACAAGCTAAGCTGGAATTATTTTCATGGCCTGAAATGTCTTAGGAGCAAATATGAACAAAAAGATGCAGTATTTCCACTATCAGCTTGAAAAAAAATTCAAAATATTGGCAAAAACTTGCCATTGAAAGTCTCAAACCAACTCTAGCTAATGAAAAGTATCACCGCAAATTAAGATTGTACTTTCCAATATATTTGTAACTTTTTTATTAACACCTATAAATTCACCACCTCCTACTTCAGAAGTATCTTTCAGAAAGAAAAACATGATTTAAGTATTCTGCACAACGCCACAAATTTTGTGTGAGGGGAGACACTGAACTACTGCAGAAAGCTCTGAAGTTTGGTTCTTTTTTTTTTTAATTTAAACCAACATGAATAAAATATAGACCCTTTCCAATATTTTCCTGGGATTCAAAATTGACAGCTTCGATTTCTGCACACAGCATTATTTAAATTAAAATGTCAACCTGGTAGCTCATGATGTGAGAAATAATGCAGAGCTACATTTCCTGGGATGGAGACAGCTGAAATTGAGAAAGGTAACACAAAAGTGCAGATGCAGTTATTGCTTGTGTCCCTGTTTCTTAGAGTTCATATAATCAGACTTGCTTCTGTAGCAGAAGAAATCCTTTATTAGATCACTCCCAAATTGTACCAGGGACTACCAACACACACAAATACAGAAACTTCTTCTGGAGGGTTTATTCTCTAAATATTCAAGATAAGAGTGGAGTAAAAGGGCAGCAGCAGAAGCAGAAACTAAGCTAAATAAAAAGAATTCTTGGTGAGAGCTGAAAAAAGGTAATTAACTCCAAAGCCTATTTAAAAAAACCCACTAAAATACAAATTCACAAATGAAGATATAGAAATAGACCAACTCAAATTTTAACTTTCCAATTCTAATTGTGAAGAATTAAAATTTTGTGGAAAATTTTAGTTTTCCACAATTAAAATTACCCTAATGAGGAGCTCAGAGCTGTGGCTGTCCCTACCTGACCATGGCATCCACGCTGCCATCAGATGAGAGAGTTGATTTTGGGCCTGGAAAGCATTTGCAGCTCTGCTCAGCTGACTTTCCAAGACACCTTGAACTACAGAGTCATCAGCATGTTCACTCAGGCTCCTCTCAGAAACCCACTGCTCCTCTCCTGAAATCCAGCATTATTAGAGGAAATTATTTGCAGGTTTTGTGTTAATATCATTTACTCTTTCTATTTTTGCTGCATTTAGTGTGTGAATTAAAGAAGCCACACAACAATTTTTTTTATAGATATGTAACAGACTAAAAGCCTGATTTCAAGTGATATTTTAAATCAGATTAATGATGTTCACTTGTTGTTTCACACACACCATGAAAAGCAATAGGAACCTCATGGAACTCTATTATCAGGAGATATACCAATATAAATAATTACATTTCTTTATATTGGTATATATATTATATAATCTATACATATTATATTATATATGTGTATAGATTATACATAATACATATTATAATATATATAATCATATACAGTTTATTCATAATTATAAAGGTTAAATTTATGGCACTAGATTGCCTCAAAGTAGGGAATTTATTTTACCCTTGCCCAGCACCACTTGTGTGGCATGACTGTCACCCTGAAGTGACTCCTAAAGCAAGCTGGATGGAAGGGAACTGAAAAAACATGATAAATAAGTATATTTCTAAGGATTTATTCGCACAAAAGTACCTGGAAAAGAGATTGTCCTGTCCCTAGGGCTGGAGGCAGCAGACAGGGAAGAAGGTGCCTCCAGCTTTTCTTGTTTAGGGTTTGCACCTACAACAAAGAAACCTTCAAGTCCCTGATATGATGTAGAACCACATTTCTGTCTTTTGGCTACATCCTGTAACTTGGATAAAAAAAAGAGAGATTACAAACAGGAAACAGCAAACTTTATAAATTGCCCCTGCAAGTTTAGATTAATAAAGTGCTCATTTCTTAGAGTACAGTTATCTGGACAGCCAGCTGTAATAGATATTCATGAGGATGATGCTTTTGCTCAAGGTGTGCTTTAAAATCCTAAAAACTTCCCATGTTGTGAGAGCTTGAGTATATTCTTTCACTAGGGATGAGAAAGTTGATTTTGAGCCTGAAAAGCAGATTTTCTTTGTGTTCACTTTTGGGTACATAAAGGAAGGTGATCACTGTTTACCAATAACTCCAAATCAATGTCCCAAACTTTTCTATCATTTTATTGCTTATAATTTTATTTTCAGCAAATGAGGATCTGAATAATTTGCTAGATAAGACAGGGCAGGTGTCTTATCATTTTTGGTCATTCAGACAAGAGGTGAAGGACTGCTAATACAAATATGGGAAGAGCTGTTCCTACAACACCTTTCTTTTAATGTCTGAGACAAGTTTTGGAACATTAACAGAGAACTGGCACCACAAAGTGGAGCCTTTCATATCAAATAGAGCAGACAGTGACAATCCCCTAAATCTAAAGGGGATAAAGCAACATCCCTAATCTATTCAGCAATTAAAGACACCATCACTCACTGCTGAGGATTTTGCAGTCCCAGGCAGGACCAAGCTCTGAGTGCTGCAGACCCTGCCCAGTCCTTGTGGCTCTGTCCTGCCCTGCTGCAGCTCTGTCTCCACATCTCTGCTGCTCCTCAGTCCAGCCCCAGTGAGATCCTTGCTCCCTCCTTCAGTGGGGTCAGAGCTCTCCTCAGGAGGTTCACAGGAGCTCAGGGATCCTCTCCCAGCCTTTGGTTCAATGCTCTCCTCCTGCACTGCATTTATTTCAACATCACTGCAGACATTCAGTTTTTCTATAGGAGTACAACAAAATCATGAATAGAGCAATGCTTGTAATGAATATTAATTATAACCTGCAAGTCAACTATCTTTTCTTCATGAATTTAAAAAAATACAAAATCTCCACTAAAGCTAAAGAAAGGCAATCGTGGAAATTTAATACAATTTCCTTAAAAGCATTATAAGGTTTGAAATCCATCTTGTCAGGCTGTGAATGAGTCTGTAAGTTGGTTTTCTTTGTTATATATGTTTATCACAGTCCATCAAACTGCAATCAAAGCAAATTGTGATAGCCCAGAGAATGGGACTTAATTAATGACCTTTAACTATTTTTCAGCCCACCAAAGTTCACTACCCCAACCTATATGAGAATGATAAACTGAACATATTTATGTATTTTCAACAAAGAACTTAACAACTTCTCACATTTACCTTGAGAAATTTCTTTAGGACAAACAGGATCTCTGTTGAGACGAAAAAGTAAAAATTATTAAGTTTCAGCTGAGGAAGTTAAATGGAAAGAAGACTTTAAGACTTTCCCATTTTACCCATTTTTTCTTTAAGGGGTTGGTTCTGTCTTCTAGTCTGCAAATGCTGAGCTTTGATAGAGGAGGGGAAAAATGAGAAGGACACAAAAAGCAAACTAGGTCACAGTTAATTCAATAAGTGTTGGGAGATAGAAGAATTGCACATGTAGCAGTTATTGTTTTTGTCTGGAATTACAAGGTTAGTTAAGTAAGAGTATCTTCAATGTGTAGAGCACTGATCCATGGTAAAATCTGTATGTGAGTTCCTGCTCCTGCTGAGGTAAGGCTCAGAAAAGAGAATTTCACTAAAATTCAGGACAGGCAAGTGGAAAGAAATGCATCTCACCCCTATGGGTTAGGATTTCCAAGTGATGCCTCTCCAGTTACAGGCAATTAATATTCCTTAATGGCTTTGAAACACTGTATACACAATAACTCAAATCTAACTGCCTGCAAAGAAAAGCCCCCATTTCTTAGGAACTACCACAAATTTGGGATTATTTCCTTTCCTCTCCCACAATCTCTGCATTCCTGATACCTTCTACCCTCCAGTGGGTCAGTTTTTCCTTGCTTATTCACCCCCTCATCTCCAGTTTCCTCTACTGAAGAGTCTGAAGATTCTTCCAAGTCCTCACTCTGAGACTGAATAAAGAACAAAAATAAAAAATAAAATAAAATTAAAGTTTTAAAAAGAAGTAAAAAAATTTAAGAGTGCTGAAAAGCTGTCAGACTTTATTTGTGTATAAATCCCATACAGTGCAAGTCCCTGAATAGAACAACTTTTGGAACTTTCAGTTTTCCACATTAGTATGGAAAACAAACAATGATCCAGCATTCTTCATTGTTGGAAACTATTTAACTGTTGCTACTTAAAACACTTAACAGATCAAAACTTGAACAAATCAGTTCATTGTTGAGACTCATCAAGTCCTTTATCAGTACTCACATCATCAAGGAACTCAATTTTCACAGAGGACTCTGCACTTTCAGGAACAGTGTTGGATTCTTCGGCTCTATAAACAGATGCCCAGTATTTCTTCACCTCTTCATCTGTGAAATATAAATAATTCCATGCATTTCAGTTTTTCCTGCTCAAAACTGAAACATTTTTATTAATTATGAAAAACCACAAATATCTCTTTTTATTATTGCTGCTTTTAGCAAACTGGTTAAGTGTAGGAATGTTCAGCATTCACAGAAAAAAATCTGAAGAAAAAGGTATTTTAGATTGAGTAAAGAAATCTGTTACACCTGTTAACTCCTCAATGCCATCATCATCATCATCATCTCCTTGTCCTCCTCCTTCAGCCCCATCCTGTTGAACACTCTGGGCTTGCACAGGCCTTGAATCTTTCATGCAACTTGCAAAAAATTGATCAACTGGAGTTCTGAAATGGGAAAAAAAAAATCAATCTTAAAAAAGTCATACTTTTAAAAATATATCACCAAAAAAAGGAAAAAACCCTATGAGCCAATTTACTGCAGCAGCATTAACTAACTCCTCCTAACTTCATTGAGGTGACTTTGCTTCTCAAGAACTCAAAACAGCTCTGTAATGTCCACAAAAGAATCCTGAAAATTCCTTTTCTCTATAAAACTCCTGTGGTAAATGCCCCAAAATCAAGTAGCCAAATATCCTTACCAGTCTTCAAAATCTACAATAAACAGATAGCAAAGAGAAATCCTCTAAATACTCCCTCTGCAGGAATTCTGAACTATCAAGTGATCAAGTCTGGTTATAATCATTATTTTATTAAAATAAATCTCCCTGTATACACTTCCCTTGACTCTTGATAATATATCTAATATTTTAAAAGTTTCATCTGGGTTTTTGTTATTCAGTATTTCTGAATTCTCTCATTAGGAGCAGCAAATGCAACAACACCTTCTGTATTTCTTCAGCAGGAGTTTCTCCATGTAGCTCAGGCCATCCTTCTGGAATTCCACATGGATGGGTTCCTTCAGAGCACTAACATTGGTCTGCACCTCACAACTCCCCACAGGTTCTGTCAGAGTTATTTGAAAAAAAATACAGCAGTTTAGGCTTATAAATATGCTTAAACATGTTTTTTACCTACCTTATTTTTGAATGAACATCACATTGAGTCTGTGCTTAGTTCAGTCTTTGCATAACTCCAAAATTTAAATGGCCAGCAATATTATATTTACAGAACACAGGCAGTAGTGGGGCAGCCCTAAAAACTCATTTATTACAGATTACACACTGGAGCCATAGAAGGAGTGGGGGGATGAAAATCTGTGACTCCACAGATCAAAATCCCACAGAAAAGAAGAAAAAACGGAAAAAAAATCAGTTTAATATTATTTTGTACAAAAAGCCAGAGAGAAAAACCACCATCCATGGACTAGAGGAACAAGACACAGATTGGATTTGCACAAATCCAATCAGACCAGAGGAATTTTCCATATTTTTCCATGCATACTTCAGCTGATTGCAGCTTTTCATTGGGACAAAGAAATATTAAGAGCCTGTGGAAGGCAAGCAGAAAATGTACTTGGATAGAACACACAAAACCCTGAGCCCTGCACATTCCTTGCCTCAGTTTAAAGCTGGTTTTATGTTTGAGCACTGCAGCTCATGCTGAAGTGACACGTGAGACACAAAGCCTTGGGAGGGTTCAGGGACATGGGCTGGACATCCTGGCATTACAAAAACTGAGCTAAACATTCTGAATATCATTTAAAAACCCTTCAGAGATGATTGTTGTTAATAAAGGTACACTGAGAAAGAATAAAATGGGTTTTCTTAACTTGATAACATCTGCCTTCATTAATCTAACTCCCCCAAATGGCTCCCATAGTATTTAAAATGTCATCAATCAGAACAAACCATACCTGGTGGAATCTCAGTGGCACACAGACCTCCTCCAGGATCACTTTCACCCTTCCTCCACTCAAGCAAAGCTTCCTGGAAAGACTCTGCAGATGCCTTCTCATCAAAGGCACCACTCAGCAGCAATCCTCTGTGCTGCTTCCCAGGGCTTGCACTGCTCGATGCTGGGGCTGGTTCCTAAATCAGTGCCACAACGTTACTGATAAAGCATTTCTGAGCAGCAGCATTTTGAGTGTCAGCTGTGGAACTGCAGCACTCACTTTCCTTGGCTCAGCTGAGCTACCTGGTAATCAAGATCACTCCCATTTTATGTCATCTTGCTCACAATTAACTGCAAAGATCTATCAAGAGCTAAATAAGAAAGACAAACTTTTTATTACCAGACACACAAAACCCCTGCTTTTAAAGGTTTCTGGTATCAGAGCAGTGGCCATGGACACCCACATCCCATGGTTTGGATATAAAGCCATGGACACCACATGTACAAGGGGATTAAGTGAGGCATTTAATGCAGCATGTCTCATTTAAAGGAATTTATGAGCTATGTGCTTTACTAATGAAGAGCTGCTTATTGAAGCTTCCCAGTGGACAGGGGCACATCTGGAGAGGTCAGCAAGAGGAAAATGGTCATTTAAGGGGCTAACTGGGATAGCCACTAATACAGCAGCCCAGGGAAGTCCAAACTGTAATTGATGAGATTGATTGAAAACAGCTACAAAAGAAGAAAAACACTCCTGCACTGGGACTTTCAATCCAGTGGTTTTTCAACCTTTATGAGAACAAAGAAAATTACTGTGCAAGTTTTTCATTACCAACTCTTGGATGATTATCAAGCAAAACCACGAAATAATTTATGTACCTACGGGAAAAAATCCTTTGTCTACATATTCTCCAAGTGAGTGACCTGCTCTTACCACAACAAAGCAGCAAAGGTACGGGCAGACGGATGAGAGTCAAACATTGTAGCCATGATATTTTCTGAAAAATCCCTTTGCTAGGATTTTTTCTCCTGAGAAGCTGAGAGGCCCCAGGAACAAAATGTAAACAATGGTTATCTGCTGCTGTGGAATGCAACAGGTGCATCTGTGATTGGTCTCATGTGGTTGTATCTAATTAATGGCCAATCACAGCCCAGCTGTCTCACATGATGTTATCATTCTTTTTCTATTCTTAGCTAGCCTTCTGATTGAATCCTTTCTTCTATTTTTTTTAGTATAGTTTTAATATAATATATAGAATAAAATAATAAATTAGGCCTTCTGAAACATGGAGTCAATGTTCTCATCTCTTCCCTCATCCCAAGACCCCTGCAAACACCATCACAAAATATCAGCAGTCCCTACACACTCAGGATGTTTTCCTAACCCCTTCTTTCCACCTGCCCTATGCTTTAACCGATCCAGGGAGTGGCTGCACATCCAATGCCACTTGTGACTTGCAAAAGCAAGAAAAGTCGGCTGTTAAAATTGCCTGCACGTCCAGGGCATTCCCTCATCCTCTTATTGCAGTGCGGGGTGAGCACTGTGCGAACAGGGGATCAGCAGGGAACAGCTCCAGCGACTCGCGGTTCAATTTCCCCCAGCAGCACAGATTCCCAGCCCCATCCTTGCTCCGGCTGGATGCCCGCCAGCGCGGGGATCTCCCGGAATTGGGGAAATGGCCCCGGGATTCGGGAGAAGCCGCCAGGGATGCGGGAGAAGCGCCCCGGGGATCCGCGGCCGCCGCAGCTCCCGCGGGGGCGCAGCGCCCTCGGGCGGCCATCGCCGGCACTGCAGCCGCTCCGGGGCCGGGATCGCTCCCCAAAAACCGCCGGGAAAAAGCAAAACACGCACGGTCTGCAATGCTGGGAGTGTGCGGAGCTCTTTGCCGAATGAAATTAGTAGCACGGAAGCAAAATCCCCGCGGTTTTGTTGGCACGTTCTCTTAATTTCCAAATCGGCGTGTATTTTTTCCCCAAAGGAAAAGCGTTACAAAGACACGCACAATGTATCAGTTACTTTTGAGGGTTAGCAGCTCCAGCTGGTTTAATAAAAATGGGAAAAAATATCATATCGTGTATTACAGAGAGATGTCCCCTCCACACTCTAAAAGAAATTATTCTTTTTTAGAATAAAAATGTTATTTTCTTATTCAAAAGTGGAAATCCACATGAACTACTTTAAAATCGAGATGTATGAGGCTACACCACACTTTGGAGGCTGGGTTTCCTATTTATTATTTGTTTCCTATTTCCTACTTAGGTAAAAATACCTAAGTATTTCCCTAAGGTAAAAATACCCTTATTAAACAGAAATCACCTCATACTTGATAATAGAAATTTCCACTCTAACACAGCCAAAAAGGTGCCAGCTTGAAAATCAGAATTGAACACGTGCTTTATGCAAGGATTTAAAATTACAAAAGATTCATGGACCACTTAATTTTGGCCCCTTTGCCTGCAACCACACATCTTTCTTTAATCAAAGTGTTCTTTAGTTAAGGATGAGATCAGCCTCCTTCAGCCATGGCCACATGCTGAGCAAATAATAAAACCAGAGTTTAAATAAATTCTTTAACAGTTACCAGTTTAAAAAGTGTTCACAGTTCTGACAACAGAACCATTTAATCTGTTTCCTTCCATTCAGGGAGATCAGTCTGTAAAATTTCTCTTTACAGGCACTAAGTAATTATCAGAGAGAGAAAGAAAAACGTGTGTCTACATAGTGACACAAAAAAATTCTACACACATTAAATTGTGTTGCTTGAGAATTATTTTTAACCATTTACTTACCAGCAGCCCACCCTTAATTTCAGGTGGTCTGTAGCCCACCCCCTTCACTCCCAACTTTTCATGAGCTACAGGATTTCCTTTTTTAGGCTTGACTGGTTTTTTCACTGGCTCTGAAACAAAACAAACAACAAAAATCTCAACTAATCCAGTGTTCCACTCTCTGATTTCTTCAGTGTTTAATTGCAGCAATCTCCACAAAGCAATAATCTATCAGAAGTTTAAGTTTTATTTGGTTAAGAAAGATGTCTTTACCTTCAGTCTGTTTGAGTACTTGTAACTTCACTCTTTGTGGAGAAACCTAGAGGAAAGAATATTTCCATATATCTGTAAAAGGTTCTAATGCTAATGAATAAACAGTAAGTTCTACAGAATGAAAATTTTAGGGAAATAGGGCATGTACTTACAGAAAAAACTCCATTATTGCTCATGACAGCCATGAAGCCCAGGACCAGTTTCCCTCCCCAGAGATGAACATCATCCATGTGGCCCTTCCATGATCTAACATCCCAGTAATTAATGATTTTCAGCATTTTTTCCCCTCAGTCTTTCCCTGCAAACTGAGTTCACCCTGCAGCTCACTGCCCCTCACTCACCCCTTATTTTTAATTTTGCATTTTTTACAATTCTGCCCATTCATCTCCTCAGCCACCCCAGCTGAAACCTCAAGTCTTTGAAGCAGCAACAGCTCTGAGTTCCTTGTCTCAGAGAAGGGAAAGAGGTGTGTAAAGAAAACCTTCTCATTCTGATCCTCTCCTCTCACAGACAAGGAGGCAACTGCAGTCAAGGAGGCAATTTCATTGAGTTCTCATTTTCTGCCAGTTTAAAAAAAAATTGCCACAGATTTTTCCAAAATAAGATAAGTATCCCATTTGTACTTACTGAAGAGAAAACAGATTTTTCAAAGATTAACCAGAAAAGTTCTACATCCCCTCTTTTAGGTCTGAGCAAGGTTGTGATAGAACAAGAATCAATATAAGTGAGTTAAAGACTTTAACTGTGGTGTATTTTATCTGGGAAGGCAGAGAATTTGCACTCAAAGTTTCACCCAAAGCCTTTCAGGGTTTCAGATCCATCCTGGGCACCAGCCAGCCAAAGCCAGGCTCCTGATGAGTTCCAGCACCACCAGTGCCACTCTTACAGGAATTAATCTGTAGGAGCAGGGATAATTTGCTGTTTATTGCAACTGATCACCCAACAAAACTTGATGTTCCTCCAGCTCAAAGGGAATCAGAAGCTTGGCATGGAAAAATAAGCAGTCAGGAATTTTACTCAGATAGGGCTCAACCTTTCAGTTTTACAGTATTTGAAATTTTCCTGTTCTGCAGCATAAATCCACTTCTAAATCTTGTTTTACTTTAGATAGCTTTACCTGCAAATATGGTTTCCTACCTTCTTCCTGTTCTCATTATTTTGTGCCACAGCTCGGGTTTGGGGGGTCCTTGGTCCTGCCTGCCCAGATTTCCAATGATAAGCACCTAATTTCCTACAAACCAAGGCAAGAAAAACTTCAAAATTCAGCCTTCTGCAAGCAAGAGAAGCATAAAATTTTCCTTTAGCTTGTTAAATATGAACAAAAAATCACAAAAATAAAATTCTTCTCTACAGGACAATCAAGTTCCCAAAGCACAAATACTCCCTTACATTGAAACCTGCTTTAAAAGCAGTAAATACAATAAATGTGTGAGAAAGTACTTATTTTTAAACTATTAGGTTTGTCCAAGTTTTTATATGTAAAAAAAAATCTTATCAATTCTCAAAGGTTGGTTTCAGAAGAATAACAACAAAAGTACATTTTGTGTGAGCTTTCATTGTCCCAGTTTACTGCAGGACTTGATCCAGCACTGCTAACAATGCAGGAACTCTCAGATCCTTTCCAGCCCAAACCACTCCATGATTGCAGGGCTGCAAATGCCAAATCCTCCTGTCCTCAGAGCTCAGCACTGCAACCCTATCAGGGGCTGCAGGTACAGGGCCTTGAGAACAAAACAACAAAATACCATGGAGACAAAAGTGCCACACATGCCCTGGAAAACACTGCCCCAGCAGCTCAGGGCAATGCCAGCAGCTCAGCAGCACCAGGGCATCCCAACCCAAGGCATTTGCATTCCCAGCAGGCAGAAACTCAAGGAAAGGCAAGCAGGTGTTGCAGGAACTTGCCAACACTCAGGGTGACTCAGATTTAAAGCTCACCCCAGCATTTGCCTCATTACACTGTGCCTGGTTCCAAGCCCTGCTTGCCATCGTGCAGGAGAGGCCTCACAAATGTAAAAGGGGATCAAAAATATCAACAGCATCCTCTGCAAAAACATCAGAAATAAACAAGGAGAAACTACTCTGTCTCCTGCTTGAAAACTAAGGGGACAAATCCAGTCAGACAGGGGAAAAAAGGGAGAAGAGGGAATAACTGAGGAAAACAGATCAAATATCATATGGGACTTTCAAATTAACAACATCATAAGGAAGCAAGTTTAACATTGAATATTTCTTCCCAGTCTCCTCTCTCCAATCTAATTGTAAATTCCAAACTTTACAAGAGATCCCACATAGGCAGTTGGAGGTGTGAAGGGAACATCTCACTGGATTCTTTTTTTCCAAAGAGAAACTGAACCTACCTCCTCTCTTCTTTTTCTCTGCTCATGTTTAACTGCAGCTGCAATAATCTTCTCTCCATCTCTTTGTTTTCTGTTTCTAACTGAGCTTTCTCCAACTGCAATTCCTTGACAGTTCTGGAGGAAATAGTGAAATATTCATTAGAAGTCACCTGCAAGTCAGGTACCTGAAGAACCTTGAAGCAGAAAAACAGAAGCTGGAAAATTTGTCATTAAAACCATGTCCCTCCTTTATCTCCCAGCAGGACTGAAAACAGGAAAATTTAGGACAGGTCAAGTGCAAATTCCAACAAAAAACTGATACAACTGTGCCTGTACTCAGAAAGGTTTGGAGTATAATTATATTTAAATAAGCAATCCACTGATTTCTTCAGTGTGCTTGTATTATCTGTGGATACACAGGGTTGGTTATAAAACCTGTAATTTAATCAGGAAGTAGATTAAAGCCTGAGAAAAGAAAGGCTTGTGGATAAAAGCATAGAGAAAATGCTAGAAAAGAAACACATGATTCTTCTTGTTCTTCCACTCTCCTATTTAATGTTGCATTAAAACTTATTAAAAACTACAAAAACACATCTCAATCTCAATCAGATTGAAGGCACTTACTTTGTTTTTAATCTCACTGAGGTTCCAGCTTTTGAGCCTGGGAGAATTACAAAATCATTGACATTCATGATGCCCAGTATAACTTCTCCTAAAAAAAGAGAATTTCAGTGATTTAGAGATAGGAACCTGTTGAAATGGGAATTTGATTGAAATTAAAACAGTAAAAAACTCATTACACATCCAAAAACACTCATATATAGAGGGAAATGGAGCACAAAACTTGTTTATATGAAGTGCCAATAAAATCCTAGAGCAACTGAAAATTAAATTTAACTGGGGAAAAAAAAACCCTTTTTTTATTACATTTATGATACCAGGGAAAAGATTTCCTTGGCTGTTTCATTTGGACAATTCCCTAAAGTTCATGTGCAAGCAGATTAATATTAACTAAAACACAACTTTCTTGAACCAAACCTATAGAAAGCACCAAGGAGAAGAAAATTGTACCAATGGCTATGAAGTGAAACCATCTCATCTGATTTGGGAAGATAAATTCCTTCTGTCACAGACAAATTGATACAGAGGAACACAATAACTCACAGAGCAGAGTTAATTCCTCCTCTCAAGACTTCAGTGGTATTTTGAATACTTTTTTTTTTTTTAATCCAGGTTGTAAAATAAAATACTCTTCAAAAAAGCAAATTCATACAGCAAGGGGTTTAAATTGAAGAGTTTGCTGGGATGGAATGTTTGTGGGGTAAATGCAGCTCAGTGCAAAACTGGGCATTTCCTGCTGCTTCTGGAAATAAGGGAAAAAGAATGGGATAATGGAAAAAGAAACAAAAGCTGACAGTGCAGAGACTTACAGCTGCCAGGGTGCTTGGAAACCCTTCTGCAGCTCGTGGGTCTCACCTTCCTGGGGAGAGCAGGACCTAGGAAATGAGAAGGATTAGAAATATCCCAAGTGGAAAACTGCCTGTTCACAGGTAAACCTGAAATTCAGCATTAGTACAGATAAAATGTACTCAAAAATCTCCACCCATGGGGCCAAACACCTCAATGGCACATGGAACTTAAAACACCTGGTTGAAGTTAAAACACAGAACCCAAAATGCTGCATTTGAGTGCTGACAAAGCATCAGATTTGTGCACAAAACATATTTCTTGTTGTGTGAGAAAACTCAAGCACTCAATTCTAACATCATTTCAAACCAGTTGTTTCTTTATCACTTCCCAAGATAAAAGATTTTAATAATTTTGAATAGAAGAAAGTTTTTCTCTTGGCAAATTTGAGCTGGCACGACCAGCACAGCTGGACAGGAGGAGGTCACACACTGGATTTGAGGGGCCCAAAGGCTATTTAATAGTAAAAACAGAGGGAAATGACACAGGGTCAGCTGAGCAAGCTCAAGGAGGGAAAGTAGTTAATAAAAAATACCATTTATACAAGTTAACTTTCACATATTCCACTGAAAGCAAATATTTAAAGGGATAACTTAAAAATGGTGTAATATCAGAGATAAATATCAGAGATGCTGGGTGAGAATATGAGAGATAAAAAGCCCTACAAAGTTATAGGAACACTGGGTAGACAAAAAACACCATCAAATTGTAGGTAACAGGGGATAGACAGTGCTCAACCTCCTGAAGTTTTCTGAGAACATACAGGAATTATTGAACAGATAAGGCATAAAAACAACTGTTAAACACTGACATTGGAAGAGTCAAATTCACACAAACCCCATGGGGAAATGCACACCCTGAAATACCCCTGAGCTGGGCCCTCAGGGCTGCCAGGGAAGTGCAGCAAAGGCAATCCCAAACCCCTCAGAAACACACTTGGAATTTAAATACTCAGAGGAGTTCCCTCTTTCTGTCTGGCTTTTCTTTAATGAATCCCTCTTCTCTCTACCAGGCAACACAATTTGCCAGTGAGGCAAACACTAAAGCACCTCATCAACATAAATAAATCAAGCACTAATTAGCCACATCCTTTCTGCCTGCTCCCCTGCCACACTGGTGCTCAAATTTCATCATTCCAGCAGGTTCCTCTGTGCTGACAATGGATGTACAGTTAAAAGTAACAAACCAAAACCTGCTGTGTGGGCTAAACAAAGTTTGAGTCAACTTTAAAGACTACACAGCTAAATAAGCCCAAATTCCACATAGTCTGTACCCCAGCTTAGCTCAAGTCTCTTCCTAATCAATTTAAAGGTTTATGACTTACAGACAGCTGAAGATGGGTGTAGTTTATGTCACACTACAGGAGTTTAACCAGGGCAAATTCCAACAGCTTGCTCACATCAACAAACCCATCAAATCCAGAGGGATGCTACTGTCTGTGCAATAGCTCACATCCCATTATCAACACCATGAATGTGGATTTCATGCTACACTAAGTTCCATCCACTTACCAATACTTCAAACTAAACTATTTCCTTTGAATTATTATTGCAAGTGCAATAAAGAGTTTGTCTATCATCACTCCTCACCCATTTGCTGTTAATTAAAATGACTGAGACTTCTGGTCCTTCCAAACATCTAACATTATGATAACTACTTTAAAGAAAGAGGAAAAAGAATGACGTTAAAAGTATAAGAAAGAAAAAAATTACACATAAACTTTAATTCAGATATGCTGAAATGATTCCAGCCTTCAGAATAAATTCATGTTCTTCATGCCCCAATATCTGTGACACCAGCCATTTCAAACTCCACTTTCTATTTTTAAACCCATTATCCGTTTCTAGGTGTAACACTCTACAACATTCAGTTGTTGTAGAGTGTTAGATCAGAACAAAAGTCAGATCAGGAAAACAACATGAAACTCACTAAATGCCACTTTCCCCAAGTCCTTTTACCATGTTTTGCAAATTCACCACAATTTGGGAAGATGCATTATCTTGATAACTCTGCAAACTCAACATCTCTTTCTATGGCTTGCAAATCTTCACTGCTGTGGTGGTTTAAAACAGCTTGGTTTTTAGTTAAGGGGAAAAAATACAGCAGTTAAGGGAAAAAAACACAGTTAACCACTACTACTGTTTAATTGAGAACTGTAATTTCAGCTGCATTGTAAATAACTTCAAACACAAAGGCCACAAGCAAAAGAGTGCCTTTCCACACAGTCTACTAAAAAAATAAATTAAAAAAAAACTAAAAAAGCAGAAAAACAACAAAACCAAAAAATTAACAAGCAAACAAACAAACAAAAAAAACCACTCCACATTATAAAGCATGTTTCTTAAGACAAAAACCTTCTTACCCACACAATGGAAATACGGTCACCCTGCTCTGTGAGCTGCAGCAGTTCTGCCTCGAGCAGAGTAGGGGAAATGAGCAGGTGGGGTAATAAATAACAGATGGGGTGATAAATAACAGATAAGGTGCTAAACAACAGATAAGGTGATAAACAACAGGTGAGGCGATAAACAACAGGTGGATGATGGCAGCAGAGTCAGAACTTGCCTTTAAAGCTCCTCTCAAGGCTCGGTGTGAGATGGGTTGTACTCGGTCCCGACGGTTGCTCTGGGGAAACAGAACAGAGCACAAGGGCAGACAGAAAATAAAAGTGTAAAAGTTTGCGTAGGAAAGTGTGGGGTTGTTACGGGTTTTTTTTTGTTGTTGTTGGGTTTTTTTTTTTGGTTTTTTGTTTTTTTTTCTTTCATTACCGGTGTCTTTTCAAGGCTGATGAAAACTCGGCGGGGCAGGGAAGAGTAAAGAGCAACCTAAAACCAGCAAGGCGTGAGAGGGGCAATGAAGAGAACAGCGCCAACTGCGCGGGTGTGTGCCCAGGGCACACTTTGGGGGCATTTACACAACTCACACCGGCCCGGGCACTCTCAGGGCACACTTTGGGGGCATTTACACAACTCACACCGGCCCGGGCACTCTCAGGGCACACTTTGGGGGCATTTACACAACTCACACCGGCCCGGGTACTCTCACCCCACCTCCGGCATGGGCTGCGCGCAAGGAGCCTCGGCTCCTGAGGGGAACCCGCAGGGCTCACCCCGGCGGGGGCTGGGGGGGCAGCTGAGGGCTCACCCCGGCCAGAGCTGGGAGGGAGCTGAAGGCTCCTCCGGCAGGGTCCGTCGCTGTCCCCTGTCGCTGTCCCCTGTCGCTGTCCCCTGTCGCTGTCCCCTGTCGCTGTCCCCTGTCGCTGTTCCCGTCCTGGCCCCGCCGCCCCTCGGTCCCTGAGCGTGGCGCCGTTGCCATGGCAGCGCGGGAGAGTCCATTGAGAGCTGTCGTGTGGGGAGGACAAGGGGAGAGACGATTCCGTGTGGGGGTCGCGGAGCTCGGCTGAGGGCAGAGTTTCATTTATCACAGAACCGCGGAATAAATTGGGTTAGAAGGAACATTAAAGATCATCCAGTGCCACTGCTGCTCTGGCGGGGACACTTTCCACTTGTTGCTGGCAGCCCCGCCCAGCCTTGGACGCTTCCAGGGACGGGGCGGCCACATGCGCTGTGGGCGCGCAGTGTCAGGGTCTGGCCGCCCTCACAGGGAACAGCAGTTCCCTTCGTAATCTCAACCTGCCTTCCCTCAGTTTAAAACTATCACCCCCTTGTCCTGTCATCTAAACCTGCCTTCCCTCAACTTAAAACCATTATCCCTTGTTCGCTCATTCCAGGCCCTTCTAAAAGTCCCTCTCCCTCTTTTTAATGAGCCCGCTCCCGTCTCATACCAGCCTTTATTCCCGAGTTTCTCAAAACATCCCCGTTTGTCTTTGAATGCAGACTTTTCTATGGTTTTGCTTTAACCTTTTATTTATTCACCACTCTGGAGGAAGCAATCTGCTCTTCCTGCTCATTTAGTGCCGTGCTTTAAATAGGTAAAACCTAAATCAACCTCGCTGAGCTCCAAATGGCTTTTTTAACAAGTTATCCCATTATCCACACTAGCCTTTAGTTAGTGCTCAGGACCCACAGAGCTAAACATCCTTGGCATGTTTAATTTTTTACAAAAGCCCTATTTATGCCCACCCTGTAGATTTGTGCAGTAGTAGATCCATGCATCACATCCAGCCCAGGTATTTATTGATGTCTCTGCCAATAAATGATAATTCCCATGCCTCCCCCTCAAGGGATACCTGGAGTGCACGGCAATATTCGAGTTTTTATCGGTTATATTGCTGCAGTTTATTTGCTTCGAGTCTTGTCCTTCCAGTTTTGGTGGCTTGACCATTATTTATAATTGATGCTCCTTCAGGGGATAAACAGCCTCCACAGAAAAGCTGGAGTTTAAGGAAAAAAAAGCACTCCATGATCCAAGCCAGGATTTAATAAGGACAAAGTATTATCTGTTTGAAATTTATGCACTCTAAGCTGTATTTCATTTGGCAAATTTGCATTTGTCCCATATGTATTCAGGCTAGGAGGCACGCTATAACTTACCCCGTTTTTCTTTGCTATATAATCTGTCTGGCAGTAATTTTCCTTCATCATCCTGGTTACAGCACAGTTTTCAAGATTTTTTTTACTCTGACAGGCAATTTGAGTGGAGAGCCTGTGGAAACACATATGGATTTATGGATTTTTTGATCTTGAGAAGGAACTCAAGTAGTTTGCATAATGTGTAATCAACCTGAAAATATTCTGTATTCTGGACCTTGCCTGGAGTGTTCTTTTGTTGCATTATAACATGTTCTTCCCTGCAGGAAAATCATGTTCTTCGTAGCCAGATGAATACAGTTTTTAATATTTTATAATAATGCCTTCCTGAAAGGCATCCCATTGTACATGGGATACTTATCTGTTCTTTTAAAAGAAAGTAGAAGCAATACACTATTCTACATAAATTATCTTACAATACTCAAGACTGCTTTTAATTGTGAAGTTTCCTCTAGGAAAAAATGCAGTTTTTGATGTAAGGTAATTTCCTGCAGAAAAATTGGCGCTCAGCATCCAAAAATTGAATGATTCATTTAAGTTTTGGGAGCTTTGTGAGCTCTGGATCGAGGACCTCAGCTGGAAGAGCATCAAGAGCCTGTTTTGTTGAGGTTTGTCCCCTTAGATTTATATGCATGGGAGATGAAGTAATGCAGGATTTGATGCTGGCGTCCTCTACATAATCTTATTTGTAATTAGATTATTTAACTTCCAGCCATTTTATGTGTCTCCTCCAATGCTCAGTTGTATTTTTTGTTTCATTTACCAAGATCTGATTCTCATAAACATAATTCCCTATTTTTGCAATCAGCTTTCACAAATGCAGATCACACAAAGAAGTCAGTGCTTGCCTGATTTCTCCCACAGTCAGTTTATTGAAAGTAAACATAAAGTTTATAAAGAAAATAAAAACTGAAATTCAACTCAGATCCATCTGGTGGAGTTGTACTATAAGTTATAAACCTTCTGTTGCCATTCTCTTCCTTTGTTCTCATATTGCTGCTGACAAAAATGAACCAGATTTATTAACTTTGTGGAGCTTTTCATCCATATTAAAATATTTTTAACTGGTTTTGAAGCTCTGTATTTACAGCCAAGATTTTTAACTGGTTTTGAAGCTCTGTATTTACAGCCATTGTTAGAAAGAACTCCTGAGCACAGAGATCACAGATGGGCTGACCAAGAGTGGCTTTGAGGGCTTGCACCAACCCACATTCCCACTTGGATTTGCAATCCCTCACATTTGTTTCAGGCTTTGGGTGAGGTTCCAGCTCAAAATTTCTGAGCTTGCAGGGCTATGAGTTACATCAATACTGGAAATGAAGAATGATCAAGAAATAGAATTTAATTTTTTCCAAGCTGCCTTTGATCACTTTCCACAAACCTTCATGCAGCTCAAATCCCACTTTCATGACCATTTACCAAAAGCCAGTTTTAGAACCTTGTAAACCAGGATCTGCAGGAAATGAACTTTCAATTTGCTCTGGAACTCAGGCAAGAAATAGAAGCAACATCATTTTACTTACCTGATGGCTTTCAATAAATACATTTGCAATAAAAGCAGGGTAGTTTTAGTCCTCAGGAGAAGATTGTGTTACTTATTATTGTGAATTATATTCTGCATTTTGGCCATACAGCAAGAACCTTGTTTTCCCTCTTCCTCCCCTGTTTTTGGCTGCAGAGGCATGTTTGGAATGACAGCTACCAATCAGATGAAGATCTTGTACCTTTAGTCACATCAGATCCCATTTAAGATGGTCTGGAGTATTGAAACAATTGAAATTTAGGGAAATCCTGGATAGCTCCATCCCTTTTGGTTGATAGGAGAGGGCTAATTAAGTCCACTGGGGAGCAAAACCCAAGCAGGGTTTGATTTACTGCCAAAATTTTCCATCACACTTCCCAGAACAACACAGAACAACACATTAAATTGCCATGTTCAGTCATTTTTTAGCATTCTTCATAAAAATAAAGATTTCCTTGCTCAGCCAGAGCTCCTGGTTTGATCTCAAACCTTGGGCTCAGCCAAGCGCAGGCAGGAATGAACCCAACACCTCCAAGCATCAGAATTTCCCTGATGAAAAGAGGAGTGTTCGCCTCCAGGTGTGCAGTGCAGACCAGGCCATTAATTTGTGCCTTGAACTAAAAACACTCAGTGCCTTTATAGGCCCTGCTTGACCCAAAACTCAACCCAAAGCATCCCAAATTGGAGCCAAGTTGGGGGTTTGCTGTGAGGCCAGGAGATTTTCAGGTTTCCTGACCATGTTTCAGGCTCTGTGACCTGCAGCCTGCACATCTGAAGGCAAAGCAGGCTGATACCTCCAAGGAAAAGCACTTTGCTGTAATAAATGGGAGGATTATTTCCAGTGAATGCAGCTGCTGGGAAGTGTTTTATTTGCTCACTTTATGAGGGTAAAAGAAATGAACTCGTTTTAAGCCATTCAGGTTTAAGACAGGTTTTATCTCCCTGGTTGGAGGGAAAGATTAGCACTTATTAGAGCCTAATCTTAATGATATCCATTTATAAATAGAGCTTCAAATTGTCTAAAATATTTAAACACGATGAAATGTAAAGACTTAAGACAGCTGAAGTCTTTAGAGAGAAAAGAAAAATTTCAAAAGCTGAAGATTTATCTACAAAGATTAAAGCAGCTTGAATGGCAAAGCCCTTAAAATAAAAGAAAATACCAGGAGACAGAAAACAGAATCTTTTGCTGTGTCTGTACAAGGCAAATTAAGTTATAGATGTGGTAAAATGGCTTAATAAATTATAAAAATTTAACTATTTAGCTGCCATTTCATAGCCAAAGACATCACAACTGTTTACTTTTTTCTAATCTTGTTTTTCTGAATTTTAGACAGTCTTTGCTTTCCGTACAGAAGACTGTTAATGCATTGAGCCATTTTCAGGTTTTAAAAATAGAAATGGTTTTGGGTTTTTTTTCCCCCAAACTGTAGGAAAGAGAGAACACAACTCTTGTTTGTGTACAGGTATTGAAGTGAAGCAGCAGGGGAGCTCCTGGCTGATCACAGGGTGAGGCAGGTTACAAGCACAGCCTTGCAGACATTCCACACTGAAATTTCCACCTCTGCCCAGCATCATCCTTCCCTTTGACTCAAAAGCTTCCCCATCGTGAGGGAAATGGTGTTTTATGCCCAAACCTCGGGGGAGCCTGGCTATGAAAAGCCTTTTCCTGAAGGTTTTCAGTGGAGGATGGGTGTGAGGAGCAGTGTCCTGGTTTGAAAAGCCAAGTGTGTGCTAAGGAAGGCAGGAGCCTCTCTTGAAATGGAAAATGTAAACCCCTTCATCTGTATTATTATAATTTTGAAATTAAGGGACTCACAGGCAAAGAAATGGGAGTAGGAATAACAGTTCTTTATTAGGGAAAAAAAATGAAAAAATTAAAAGAAAATATAAAAATAAAAATGCAGTAATACAACACAACACTGCCAGAGTCAGGGCGGTGTCCCAGCCCCATCCCATGGGGGCTCAGCCCTCCTGCAGTGCCAGCTGCGGCAGGGATCCTGCACAAGGGGGGAGTTTTCCTCTGCAGCTCCAGGGCTGCTGCAGATGGGCCTGGGCTCCCTCTGGCCATGCAGGGCAGCAGAAAGCTGCTCCTCTGGCAATGCAGGGCAGCACAAAGCTGCTCCTCTGGGAGTGCAGGGCAGCACAAAGCTGCTCCTCTGGGAGTGCAGGGCAGCACAAAGCTGCTCCTCTGGGAGTGCAGGGCAGCACAAAGCTGCTCCTCTGGGAGTGCAGGGCAGCACAAAGCTGCTCCTGTGGGAGTGCAGGGAGCACAAAGCTGCTCCTCTGGGAGTGCAGGGCAGCACAAAGCTGCTCCTCTGGGAGTGCAGGGAGCACAAAGCTGCTCCTCTGGCAATGCAGAGGGCAAAGGCTGCTGTGCTGTCCCAAAGCTCAGATTGTACCCAGGTAGGAATGCTTGGCTCCTCCCCTGGGCGGAGCATCTCCCCATGGGATGATGGGATTGGATCAGCCATGCAGGGACACTCTCTGGCCATGGACAGAAGATAATTAATAATTAATGACCTTTTAACAGCAGAGAATTAATAATTAATGACTCATTAACAGAAGTGATCTCCTGGAGGGAGGATTGGCTGTGGGAGAGATAAAGAAAACTGCCCAAAGAACAGCAGAGAACTGCCCCAGCTCTGACAGATGGGAATTGAACACACACCCAGCTACACCCGAGACAAGCAGGAAGCCAGATAAATGCAGGGATCTCCAGAGCTGAGAGGGCTTTTCCAGCAGGGTCAGGGCCTTTTTCCAGCCCTGCCTTTTTCCAGGTGTGCCCATCAGGAGATGTCCCCATCAGGCTGAAGTCCCCATGGCAGCACAGATCCCAAACAGAAGGATTTTTCCTGGGTGGGCAGGGAATGAGCAGCTGGATTTTTGTGGAAGGCTGGGCTCAATTTGCTTTACTTCTCCTCACCTGATCCATGATGACACATTTGAAATGCCCAGGGTTATACAGATGTGAGCCTGAGCTCACCTTGCATCCTTCCTTCTGCTGCTCTGGCTCACAGCCCTGCTGCTCTTTCCTGATATCCCAAATTCCTCAGTGCTGCTTTTCATGGCCACTGCAAGGCTTTTGCTGTCTTTCCATTATTTGCTGTTAATACAGGTCTCAAAGAAGCTCCTGGCTGGTTTAGAGCAGCTTTTACCTAAAGTCAGCAGAGAATTCTGTTGCTTGAAGTGCTTAGCAACCTTTTCCTTCCATTTTCACAACTCCAGCACCTCAGTTTCTTTCCATTCCACAATGAGAAAAACCAGGAATCAGGAATTTGCTTACAATAACATGCACAAACTGCCTAGAAAGATTCAAACTGAGAAATCCTCAACTGAACTTTATCTATTGGCATTCACTTGGCATAGTTAGTGAGTGCACCTCACTTCTGCAATTCATCTCTGTAACAGATTTGCAGAGCTTCTTCAAAGCCTTGCCAAGTTATTTTGGGTGTCATCATCAATATTTTCTTCAGAAATTGGATATGAGAAACAGCAAATGGGCAGTTTATATGTGAATAATGATTAGTTTGAGCAGCAATACCAAATCATTTCCCATAGCCCTGGTAGAAATAGTTCAACAACTCCACATCTATAAAAGAGGGGAAGACACAAAAAAGAATGCAGATCACAGCTCAGTTTTACAACCAGAATGCCAACAGATCATCTTTTAAAGAACTTTCACTGGAATTGCTTACAAATATGAGGAAATATTGCTTATTTAGCACATCTGTGGGAGAGAGAGAGATGCTTCCCTGGAGAAGAGCTTTTTAATATAGTCATTAAAATAATTCTGTCTTGCAAAAGTTTGCAGTTTTAGTAGGCTGTGTATGAAACATGGATGGTTTGGTCTGCTTGTACTAAATTCCATTTTGTAGCTAAACCACTGCAGTGGCTTATTGAAACATAAAAAATCTGAATCTCAGATCCTGCTTTTCTGGGATGGCAGGGATATCAGCCCCTAGAGGTCACATTGCTGTCATTTGTGATTTGCTGAATAACTGAGATCAGCAGGCAAACCCTACTGGGGGCATTGGGATGCAGGAGGGACAGAAAAGTGGGGGGAGCAAAAGTGATTTGTGCATCCTCCAAAATCTTAATGGTGTTAAAAAAAGGACTCGCCTCATTCCTGGTTCAAAACTTGCCATTATAAAACATCTCTGCAAGTTCTGTGATAAAGAGAGGAGGGTGAGAGGGGATACTGGGAAAAATTCCTCTCTTTGAGGGTGGTGATGCCCAGAGCAGCAGTGGCTGCCCCTGGATCCCTGGCAGTGCCCAAGGCCAGGCTGGATATTGGGGTTGGAGCACCTGGGACAGTGGGAGGTGTCCCTGCCATGGCAGGGGTGGAATGGCAGGGTTTTTAATGTCCCTTTCAAACCACACTGGGATTCCATGAAATTCTTGAATGTCTTGCTGCAAGCCATCGGAATTCCAAATGTCTGGAGAAATGTCTTTTGTCAGTTCTGTACAAGTTTGCAGGATGTAAACTTTGAAAAGCTTTTTCTTCTCTGTGACAGTGTTCACAGGGATCTGAGGATGAGGGAAGAGATGAGGATCTGACTCCATGTTTCAGAAGGCTGATTTATAATTTTATTATATATATTACATTAAAACTATACTAAAAGAATAGAAGAAAGGATTTCATCAGAAGGCTAGCTAAGGATAGAATAGAAAAAGAATGATAACAAAGGCTTGTGACTGAGACAGTCCAGACAGCTGACTGTGATTGGCCATTAATTAGAAACAACCACATGAGCCCAATCCCAGATGCACCTGTTGCATTCCACAGCAGCAGATAACCATTGTTTGCATTTTGTTCCTGAGGCCTCTCAGCTTCTCAGGAGAAAAAATCTTATAAAAGAGTTTTCATTAAACATGTCTGTGACACTCCTCTATGAATTTAGTCACAGAAATGCTCATTGCATGTAGGCACAGAGCTCCTTGAGTGGAACCTGGAGCTCTAGATAAACCATTTAAGGGCAGTGGAAGGGAGAGGAGAACATCTCACGAAGCCCATCTGAAGCACTGACTGCAAATTCTTTCATTCCATGCAAGAATTCCTTTCTTGATTTAATTTTAAGAACTACAACTGTCAATATATCCACATCTCACACAGTCTGCTCCATACCCGTCCAAAAAAGGGGGAAACTTTATCCTTGGATCATCTCAATGGAAGGGATCTCCAACATTTTTGACCTCCCAGCAGAGGTGGGATTCTCTGATTTTACATTGTGATTTTGGCTTTAAGGTACCTCAGTGCTGCCTGAATCCTGTTGGCAATGCCAGAGCTCTTTCCCAGATGGAATTCCTGCTGTGCCTTTCACAGAACACTCCTGACAGGATGCCATCATTGAATTGAATCATTGTAAACACTGGTACCCCGCAGGTGGGCCCTTTTTCCATGTAAAATCCCACAAAAATGTACTCTGTGTCTCACAACATAAGGAGTGTTCAAATTACACCCTTGCTCATGGCTCCACCAGAATTTAGGGAAGAAATTAGCACATGGTCAAAGTTTGCACAAAAATGCCTTCGTGGTGCAAATGCTGTTGTCTGGTTGTTGGGTCATTACAGGCACAGGCAGAAATATCCACCAGGAAGTTGCTGACAATCCTGCAAATAAAGGAGGAAAGGATTCACCTTGTGACTCCAAAAACATCAACAAAAAACCAAACAAATACAAAGCATCTGCTGGATTTAAGAACAAAAAATTAAAAGGGAAAGAATTGCTTCTCATTTAGAAGAGCTTCGGTGGAGTCCTTTCTTTGTCCCAAGAAGCAATAGAAATTCATCATCTCTGCTGGCATGCCAGAGTTAGAGACTAAAACATTGGTCCTGCAAGTAAATACAAGGGAAGGTCTTGCTGTTAAAAATTCATGTAAAAATCATTCCAGCAGAGGAATAAGATCAGATATTTTCTTCCAGTTCCAGCAAGCTGACAAAGGAAAGAATTAGATACCAAGTCACAGCGTGCATGAATTAATCAATATGGATTTCTAATGCATCTCCCTGAGAGCTGCAATGAGAGGAGCAGGCAATTATTGCATGGCCAAAACCAAGCTGCTACAGACTCAGAATTCTTATTCTGACATTTAAGTTCCTCATCTTTTTTACAACTTAATGAATAAAAACTGTAGTTAACTATTAATAATGAGATTTTAATTTCAGAAATTAGACCTTATAAGCTTTATATTTCTTAAAGCCAGTGATCTTTTTCAGCACTCCCAAAAAACCATGGGGCCTACATATTCAAAGGAAAGAGAAATTTATTTAATGCTAATCATTACTGTGAACTTTGGGTTTTCATCAGTTGCTAAATGGCCTTGGCATTAGAAAATATCACAGTGATAGCTAATGTCACAGAACATTAACAATTCCATTTTTCTTATCAATTAAGCTGACCTTACCTACACTTGTTATTTATTTGAACAAGAGAAATCTAAACACATCATGGATATTACAGCCCAACTACCACAGAGTTCTCTAAATGATTTTCCTTACCCCAGGCTTTCCATAATTCATCTCTGAAGACCCTAATTAAAACAGCAGTTATATAATCAGTAAAAGCAGGATTTTCTTTTTCCTTTCCTTTCCTTTCCTTTCCTTTCCTTTCCTTTCCTTTCCTTTCCTTTCCTTTCCTTTCCTTTCCTTTCCTTTCCTTTCCTTTCCTTTCCTTTCCTTTCCTTTCCTTTCCTTTCCTTTCCTTTCCTTTCCTTTCCTTTCCTTTCCTTTCCTTTCCTTTCCTTTCCTTTCCTTTCCTTTCCTTTCCTTTCCTTTCCTCCTACAAATGATCTGCCATTTATCCAAGCCCTTAATTTAAGAACCAGCCCGGTATTCACACCAAAAAACATCACATTTGTTTTTCATTAAAGTAACTTTGTCAATAATGGTAGTGTGGAAGGGTGTGGGGAATTTCTGTCTCCTCTTAGCATCCCTTTGGCAAATGGAAAACATAAAATGGCATAAAATAATGGACATCTAAATGACAGTGGAGATGCTTAAGAAAAGGGGTTCACAACTGAAAATGTGCTGGTTACAAATGAAAATTTGATACTGGCAAACTCCATCATTAAAAATAAAGTTTAATTACCTCCAATTCCCTCCCAGCATCCTTGCTGGATGTAATAAATCATTGTTCAGCTTTAAAACAAATTGAAAAGCAGATTAAGGACCAGAAAACTGAAACAGAAATTAACGTAAAGGCAAAATTTACATTTCCAAGGTGTAACAGAAAAATGGAGGCAGCAGTCCTGGGTGTCCGGGAGTTGGAGGTTCTTCTTTAATTAAAAACAAATTATTTGTTTTTAATTAAATTATGAGAAACAACCATGGACATCCTCGCAATTTCTTTGTCAAGCTTTGCATTTTTACACTGACAACCAACCAAAGATAATGGAAAGTAGTAAAATTGAAAAATATATATTAGTTAAGACTTTTTTCTCTTCTTCCTCCTGAACTTCCTTAAGCCAGGCTCAGCTGGACTGTAATTCCTTTGTCCAACCACTCCCACAGCTCAGCTTGGCCTAAGCTGAGCCCCTCCTCTTTTTGGGACCATTGCAAAATTTGATCATTCCCATGGTTGTGAGAAAAGTTATTCAAATAGAGGCAAAAAAGGTTTGCTCAGTAATTTATGATAAAGAAGGAAATAACTAATACTTGATAAATATGAAGAATCCCCATTTATATTGAAACACCAGTTCTTGTTCTCTGGGAAAAATGCAGCATCTCAGGAATAAACATTTCATGTCCATGCTTGGAGCACTTCTCCAAGACAGAAAATTTTTGCTTGGTGAATTCCCAATGTCCCAATTCCCCAAGCTTTATCACACATCACTCTGCATGACAATATTAAGAAATGTTTCCGAGGGTCGGGAATCTAAATAAAATCCCAGATGTTTTCTGAGCAGTTTGGAGTCCCTGTCCCTCCCAGATCAGCTGTTGGTGCTGCTGGTTTCCAATTCCACTGGGCAGTGCCTTGGATCCATCACAGATCAGAAAATCATTGCCAAGCAAACATTTAGGACATGGGGGAAAGTGGAGAATAACTGGCAAAAAAATTATTCTGAAAAAAAAAACTGTAGAGGATTTACCATCTGTTTTGTTTTCCATCCAGGTACTTCTGGGCTCTGAACAAGCTTTTGTGCCTTGGAAATTCACCAGTTCTCTGAAAAAAGTCCCTTGTTGCCATGGAAATACCATCCCTTCCCGATGAATCCTTCTTGAAGGTGGAGGACATTGGCAAGAGTAAACGTAAACTTTTTGGGGTTTTTATAAATGATGTGTCAGACAAAAGTGGCTGGAGCAGGGAGAATTCCTCACCCCCAAAAAACACTCGTGGCACCATCACCTGCATGAAGTAGCTGTGGTGGGGTCATTGTCCATCCTCAAAACACATCCAGAGTGCCCAAAACACCATCCAAACCCACATTATCCACCCCAAAACACATCCAGAGTGCCCAAAACACCATCCAACCCCACATTATCCACCCCAAAACACATCCAGAGTGACCATCTATCCATCCCAAAACACATCCAGAGTGCCCAACTATCCATCCCCATATGATCTATCCTCAAAACACATCCAAAGTGCCCAACTATCCATCCCAAAACACATCCAGAGTGCCCAAACCCCTCTTCATCCCCACATTATCCACCCCAAGCCACATCCTGAGTGCCCAAAACACCATCCATCCCATTATCCATCCGAAAACACATCCAGAGTGCCAAAACCCCTCTCCATCCCCACATCATCCACCCCAAACCCCTCTCCATCCCCACATTATCCATCCCAAACCCCTCTCCATCCCCACATTATCCATCCCCAAACCCCTCTCCATCCCCACATTATCCATCCCAAACCCCTCTCCATCCCCACATTATCCATCCCCAAACCCCTCTCCTTCCCCACATTATCCATCCCAAACCCCTCTCCATGCCCACATTATCCATCCCCACATTATCCATCCCAAACCCCTCTCCATCCCCACATTATCCACCCCAAACCCCTCTCCATCCCCACATTATCCACCCCAAACCCCTCTCCATCCCCTCATTTCCACCCCAAACCCCTCTCCATCCCCACATTATCCATCCCAAACCCCTCTCCATCCCCACATTATCCACCCCAAACCCCTCTCCATGCCCACATTATCCATCCCAAACCCCTCTCCATCCCCTCATTTCCACCCCAAACCCCTCTCCATCCCCTCATTTCCGCCCCAAACCCCTCTCCATCCCCACATTGTCCATCCCAAACCCCATCCCCAGTGCCCTGGAGCTCCTGGCACGGCTGCTGTGCAGAACTGAGGGCTGGCTCCGTGCCCAGAGCTCTGTGTTAATGAAACACAAAGTTGAGAGGGATCAATAGCGCTCTCCCCTCCCTAACAGCCCCTTAGAGCAAGCTCTGGGAAGGTGATGGGGAAGGAAATTGGATGTCTGTGAGAGCTGGCACCGTTCCTGGCAGGTTCACACCACGGAGGCTGCCTTGTCATTCCGTGGCAAACCTCAGCAGGGGGATAGAGAACAGAGTGAAAGACAAGAGTGTGAAAAGAACAGGAGAGAAAACCTCTCTTTTCATCCCCTTTTCCCCTCCCTCCCACTTGATTTTTCTCTCTGCCTGCAATCCCAGCCACCCCCAAGTGAAATTCCCCCAGGTGTGACCCTCAAGATGAGCAGCCAGCCACAATGACAGACCTGGTGATGTTCAAACGCTCCCCCCACTCAGAGCCCTCCCATAAACACAACCTGGCTGCTGAGGATGCTATCGACCCTGCAGGGGTAGAGTGGGAAATAAAACGGAGCCACCCCTTCAGAATTAAGCCCTAATCCATCCTCCTGCAGCTCAGACTTGTGCAGTGATTTATGACCGAGTTCCTCCTCCCCTATGATGCACTCACCATCACAAACAAGCTCAGGGACCACTCAAAAAAATTAAAAGGCAGCTCAGCATAAGCATGGCAAATCTGTCTGTTAACCTCATGAGTTCCTTCAAAGGGTAATACCCAGTGAAAGTCATTTCAAAAGCAACACATGGGAAAAAAGCAATTTAAAGATGGTGTGCCAGTGAGATCTTGTGGTTCTCTAATAAATTGATGTCAGGAGCTGAAATGTTCACAGAATCCCAGAATGGTTTGGGTTGGGACATTTGGGATAATGCAGCTCCACCCCTCCATGGCAGGGACACCTTCCACTGTCCAGGTGCTCCAAACCCCAAAGTCCAACCTGGCCTTGGGCACTGCCAGGGATCCAGGGGCAGCCCCAGCTGCTCTGGGAATCTGTGCCAGGGCCTGCCCACCCTCACAGAGAAGAATTTTCCCCTAATATCCAGTCTAAACCTGCTCTCTGTCAGTGGGAAGCCATCCCCCCTGCTCCTACCACTCCAGGCCCTTGTAAATTGTTCTTTTCCGTCTCTTCTCTCAGCTCCTTTCAGGTACTGTGTAACAAACTCACCTCAAAGATTCCTCCTCTCCAGGCTGAACAATCCCAGTTCTCCCAGCCTGAGAGCAGAGCTGCTCATTCACCCCTGTGATCATCCTGGTGCCTCTTCCCTGTGCTGGAGGCAGCTCTGCAGGTGGGGTCTCACCTGAGCACAGGGGCAGGAGCAGGGGGACACAGGTGGGGTGTAAATCACTTCCACAATTGGCTGGTTTTATTGAGAACACTCCTGTTTTGAAATCTTCAACTCTTTTATTGTGTTTTTTTATCTGTGGAGCCTGAGCCAGCTGCAGTTCCAGAGCACTCCCACTGATGTCACCAGCATTACAGCTAAGCTGCTTTCTGACACCCCACCAGTTCACTTTATTACAGCTTATTTTCCCCTCTCTTCAGCTGCCTGCTCATCTCACTCCATTCTTCCGAGACTCCTTTCTACAACCTTTTCAGCGTGGATCCATTCAGTGTTTTTGCTCCCTGCAGGGAGAGTGTGCTCAGAGCATCTTGTACCACCAGGCAGTGCCCCCTGTGCCAGGGACACCTGGCAGCACTCACAGCCCTGCTGCTCCCTGCAGCCTGCCTGCTCAAACATCTCTGAAACAAATCCCTGTGCCAGGGACACCTGGCAGCACTCACAGCCCTGCTGCTCCCTGCAGCCTGCCTGCTCAAACATCTCTGAAACAAATCCCATCAGCTGCAAATCACCTGCCAGAGTGGCCAGCCTTGCATCACAAACCTCTGCACAATCAATACTTGAGGAAAGCCAAGTGGTCCCTTGGTAAGTTAATTTTTTTGGAGAGTTTAGAAAGGTCTGTGGAAGGAAGCAGCTCAAAGCAGCATTCAATGTGGTGAATACTTTTTATTCCGAGTGCAAATCTGTGGCTGTACCTGTTGAGATTGTATTAGAATGATAAAACAAATTAAAACAGATTTATTGCCTTTCTAAGGTCCCCTTTTGGGATGGAAATAGTCCTGCTTTTAAAACATGAATTCATCTATGCCATAAAGGTTGCAGACATTGAAAAAGTATTATCAAAAACTGTGGGATTGCCTTTTGAAGTAATTTTTTAATCTTTCACTGCCTGCCTTACTTGGCTGATGCAAGTCAGTAGAGAACACTTCTTAAGGAAAGCTGAGAAGAAAATGGAGCAAATTTCTGATATGGGACCAGAATGTGACACCAGAAATCTCTTGTGGTAGGAGCAAATCCCCCAGGAATTTGAGTGAGGAGCTCATGGGTGCAGTTTGTACACACACAGCCCTGGGCTCTTATCCTGCCCTGCCTGCTCCAGCCTGGCCACAGAACAGACCCTTGGTTGTCCCAGGCTGGTTTGGGATGCTCAGGGCAGCTCCACATTCCGTGTGCAAGCGGGAATTGAACTCCAATGCTTGACCATCTGTGGTGGTGTTCACAGGGGTCCCAGGATGAGGGAAGAGATGAGGATCTGACTCCATGTTTCAGAAGGCTGATTTATTATTTTATGATATTTATTACATTAAAACTATACTAAAAGAATAGAAGAAATGAATTCGTCAGAAGGTTGGCTAAGAATAGCAAAAGAAAGAATGATAACAAAGGCTTGTGTCTCTGACAGAGTCTGAGCCAGCTGACTGTGCTTGGCCATTAATTACAAACAACCACATGAGACCAATCCCAGATGCACCTGTTGCATTCCACAGCAGCAGATAACCATTGTTTGCATTTTGTTCCTGAGGCTTTTCAGCTTCTCAGGAGGAAAAATCCTAAGGAAAGTGTTTTTCATAAAAGATGTCTGTGACAAACACCCTTCCCATGAAGAAATTCCTCCTGCTCTCCATCCTGACCCTGCCCTGCTGCTCAAGGTCCTTTCCTCTTGTCCCATCACTGGTGAGAAGAGCCACCCTCCTGTTTTAGAATTATTTACTGCATAGATTTGTAGTTGTTACCATATAAAAACACATTTTAAAATAATAATCTGCTGCAATTTATGGCAGCAGCAGGAAATCCCTGCCAGAGAGCTGCCAGCAGTGGGGCAGGAGACACTCACCATCATCTCAAAGCTTTTTTTCAGAGCTTGTCCCTTGTCTCACTGCCCCATTTCAGGCACTGGAGCAGCACCAAGGGGTGAAGAGTCCCATGGAGAGTTCAGGCACAGGGGCAGGGTCCCAGCAGGGACATCCCCACAGAAGCAGAGCTCTGCTGTCACACACTGGGCATTATCACACTGTTTATTGCACTTTTCCCCTGCCAGATGATTGAAACCAATTAAATTATTGGAACTAGGGAAGTGATTTATCTTCAAAGTACTGCTCTTGCCTGAGAAAATTAGATAAAACTACTGAATTTTCTGAAGTTTCATTGCTCCCTGTCTTTACTCATGGAAGGAAGTTGCCCACATCTTTTGGGAGAGTTATTTGTGACCTGGAGCAGGCCTGGGTGTAAATCAGCCTTCCAATGAAAACTCCTGTATCTGAATGGGTGCCAGATCTAATCCCACAAAAATCCATGCCAAGGAGAGTTAAAATTCCTATTTAGGGCTTTCTTATCAGTATTATTTGGATAAGGAACACATTCTTTTAAATGCCCCACTCACAGACACAATAAGAGAGTTCCTTTCCTCCTGTGGAACAATTTCAGTGATTGTCTCATTTCCCTGATCTGAGCAGCAAATGTTTTATCCACAAATGTTGTATCAGTCTTGCAGACAAACCAAGCCCACATATTATTTCAATTATTGAGAAATACCATTGAGAAACACTCTGTAGCAGAGAGAGTGAGCTCTCATGGCAAATACAAACCTGGACTTTAAATTTTGTAGTGCTTCCCTTCAGAATTTTTAAGTCAAGACTTAAAATCCTGGCAAAAATTTAAAGAATAAGAAATGGGCATTTTTTTTGCTGATCCTTGGGAAGCCAAGTCAAACTTTCCTTTAGAAAGGCATTCAGATATTGACTTAGAATTCCACTTCAAAAGGATCACCAACACCCACACCCCCTTTTCCTCCATTCAAAGAACTGCCACAACATATTTATTTTCTTTCATGGGGATCTTATTTATTGCTGGACAAGCAGGATACAAAGAAATAGGATCTCTGTAATGCCTTAACCCAGAGTATAAACGTCAATCACATCAGGGAGCTGAGAAGGGGATTTTAAAAGCAACTCAGCAGCTCTTGGGAGAATCCTGCCCCAAATCCATCCTGCTGTTTATCACCTGCACTGTCCTGAAGGCATCAGCTGAAAAGGAATAAAACCAGAGGGACTCTTCCCATTTGCTTTAATGGACTTTGGAGCAGTGCCCAAGCACATTAAGTTTTAGAGATAAATATATTTTTAATTCAATCAAGTTTTCTGAAGTTTCTGTTGAGATCAATCAGGAACTCTGTGGTCCTGTGGGAAAGAGCAGAAGCCCACACATGGCTCTGCCTTCTCCTAAAGCTTAAGCAAAATTAACCCAGATTTAGGCATTGGGAATACCAAACACCACTTAAAAGATTTAACTTTCCTCTGTTAATGGCTGTCCCCTGTGAATCCCATCACTGCCACATTCACTGTCCCCAAAAGCCTTGGGAAGGATTGACATGCACAGCTACCTGGAAAACACTGCCACACCTCTCCACTGGCCGGTGTTCAAGCAGCTTTGCCTTGAAAAATAAAGCCCAAAACAAGGACACAGATAAGCCTAACATGAAAAACAATTTGATTAATGCACCACGGGCCACCACAGGCGGGCAGCGAACGCCGGGCTGTCAGGGCTGCCTTTGGAAGAAATTAATAGAGGGAACAAGGTTTCAGTTTAATGGGATTAGGAGACCTTAAGAAATGCTCATTTCTGTCTCAATTTACCTGACATTTTCGTTTACTTTGCAATCTCTTCTGTAACAGAGTTCAGAGCTCTGCATTTGTAACTAATACATTACAGAGGGCTCGTGATAATCTTGTCCTGTCCTGCGTGGCTCCCACAAGGAATTGCTCTGTCCCATGCCTCCTTCCTTCCTTCCTTCCTTCCTTCCTTCCTTCCTTCCTTCCTTCCTTCCTTCCTTCCTTCCTTCCTTCCTTCCTTCCTTCCTTCCTTCCTTCCTTCCTTCCTTCCGCCACTTCCGCCACTTCCGCCACTTCCGCCACTTCCGCCACTTCCTTCCGCCACTTCCTTCCGCCACTTCCTTCCTTCCGCCACTTCCTTCCTTCCGCCACTTCCTTCCTTCCTTCCTTCCTTCCTTCCGCCACTTCCTTCCTTCCTTCCGCCACTTCCTTCCTTCCTTCCTTCCTTACGCCACTTCCTTCCTTCCTTCCGCCACTTCCTTCCGCCACTTCCTTCCTTCCGCCACTTCCTTCCTTCCTTCCGCCACTTCCTTCCTTCCGCCACTTCCGCCACTTCCTTCCTTCCGCCACTTCCTTCCTTCCTTCCGCCACTTCCTTCCTTCCGCCACTTCCGCCACTTCCTTCCTTCCGCCACTTCCTTCCTTCCTTCCGCCACTTCCTTCCGCCACTTCCTTCCTTCCGCCACTTCCTTCCCACAGAAAAAGGAGTCAGAAGCAGCCTGAGAAATCCCCCTTAGTCAGCACAAGGCTGTGGCTCAGCGCAGCCTTTACCCTTTGCAAATGCAAATCCATCCCTCACTCCATCACCGGCTGAACGTGAACAAAACAGCTTTAGGCTAAAAGCAATCTAATCTAAACCAGAGAAATACTGTGACATTAAAAGCACTGGAAACAGATGATAGAACATCTCGAAAGCTTTTAATCTGGATGGGCTGGAGATAAGGCTGTTGTCACTTGCAAGAGGCACGACAAGCTGGGTGTGACTCAGTGATGGATGGCCCGGCCTGCGAGCGCAGGGCCTGTACACAAACATTATTTGTGGCGTCCTTACAAACATTCATTGTCACTCTGCCTGTTTTAAATCTGAGCCTGCTCAAGCTTTAAAGGGAAGAGAATGCCATAAATAATGGCTTGGAAACTTCTGAAATTGAGCAAAAAGGCTTTTCTGTGCATAAAGGTGGCACTGGTTTAAAGTCCAATATATTGCCGTCTCCTCGGACTACAAGTTGTGGGAGGGTGGGAATTTGAATTCTCTAGGAGTATAAAGGTTTCATTTCGAGCCCTGAGGACAGAAATAATCAGGCCTAGCAAAGCTGTGTCCCATTTTCACCTCAGCCCTGCACAGCAGGTCTGGGGCAGGTGTGCAACGCTGGCTTTCCATTCCCACCAGGCATGAAAGGCCATTGTCGCAGACATCTTTTGTGAAAACCTTTTTCTTTAGGATTTTTCTTTCTGAGAAGCTAAAAGGCTTCAGAGACAAAATGTAAACAATGGTTATCTGCTGCTGTGGAATGCAACAGGTGGATCTGTGATTGGTCTCGTGTGGATGTTTGGATTTAGTGACTACTCACTGCGGAGCTCGCCCTCTCTCTCTGCCCAAGCCACAGATCTTTGTTATTCATTCCTTTCTATTCTTAGCTAGCCTTCTGAGGAAACCTTTCCTTCTATTCTTTTTAGTATATTTATAATGTAAAATATACATCATAAAATAATAAATCAAGCCTTCTGAACATGGAGTCAACATTCTCTTCTCTTCCCTCATCCAAGAACTCCTGTGACCACTGTCACAGGCCATGGCTGCAGCAGATCCATTTGTAAAAACTGGCCTCTGCCTGAAACTCCTCAGGTCTGAAATGAACTTTAACTGATATGAAGAAGAGAAGGCTCAGTGCAAGCATCAGGCAGCCAGAAGGGAAGGTGCCTGTGCTCCTGCAGCAGTGGCAGACACAGGTTTCTGTCACCTCCAGAGCATCCATCACTGCCTCCCCATGCCCTGTGACCCCACAGAGCTCACCAAACCCCCTGAGCCCCCACCCTGCCACCCCAGGCACACACCTGGGGGCAGGAGCTGCTCCTTTCATTTCCCCCTGCCCTCGGATTGTTTTAATTATCTGGCTCAGAGTTGGAGTTGCTCAGAGCAAGGATAATTTTTCACCACTTAGAAAGCATCAAGCATCTACTCTGCGTGTAATTGAGGTCCTAAAGTCGTTAAGGCAATGACACAGGAGAGCTGTAAAAAATTATCAGAGAAAATGCAGACGGGAGAGATAAGATGCAGCTCTGGGAAAAGGAACAAAAGTGCTTTAAAGTTCCATTCTTCGAGCCTTTGGCTTAATTGATTAACTCTCCTCAGCTTGCTTTGCTTCACAGAAACTCCCCATGCCTGGGAGTGTCCAAGGCCAGGTTGGACAGGGCTTGGAGCAGCCTGGGACAGTGGAAGGTGTCCCTGGAATGAGATGGACTTGAGGATCCCTTCCCATCCAAACCCTTCCATGGCTCTCATATCCACAGCACTGATGCTAAAATTAGAATTAATGAACACATATTTGACATCACCCATTATCACCTTACTCTGCAAATGTGTCCTTGCAGGAGGAGATTTTATTTGCTTTGAAGTTTATGTGATACTGGGAGAAAAACAGGCTTTGACCTTGTAAACAACTCTGCACTTAGGGTTTGTTTTTTCAAAAGCATATGTAAACCTGAATAGTCCTCCTGAATTCAGCGTGACTCAAATCTCTGCAGGATTTGGTCTGGCAAATTACACATGCAAATTATTCTACAAGAGGATATTTTGCAGATTGACTTAAACTTGAGGATGAGCCAATATAGTAACTATTGCAGTAAGATATGTAAATTGCTTTGAATAAAGCCCATTTTCTAGTAACAAAATATTTTCCAGGAGAAATGAGATGACAAACACTCAAGCAGGTACTGCAGACAGCAGCATCTCCTGAGCAAAAGCTGCCTCTGAGGTGGGAAAGCAGCTCATTGTTTTCTTCCTGCAGTCTGACCTTGCTCCTTAATGAACAGCAAAGTTCCCGGCAGAGAAAGAATTAAAGCTGGAGTTTTTAGAGAAAGTACCTCTTAAAACATTGCTGTCACTTTAGGCAGGCACTGAATCCTCAATTACTTTCCCCAAACTTATCCAGAACAGGTATTAAGCTGGAAAATGGAGGAAATGAGGTTGTCTACAGAGATTTCTTGCCCTTCAGAATCAAAGAGGAAATTAGAGTAAAACAGTGCCAGAATAGTGGGGGTTTATTTTGTATTCAAAGACACACAAATTTTGTTTCCTTTTTTTTTTTTTTTTTTTAGTTGAAAAGATCCACGATTGCCATGATTAATTCTTTGCCACCACCTAATCCAATCAAGCATTCAGCTCAGCTGCTAATTCCATTTTCATGTGGCACACAGGGAAGGGTTGGTACAAGGGGGAGTTCAGGCTGGGGGTCTGCTCTTCCTTACTCTGAATTAATGATATCAAACCTTGGGAACAATCTGGGGAAGAAAATCCCTGCAAGCACCAGGTTCTTCTCTGGGCTCACACTGTTTTGTTTTTTGCTCACACAGGCATTTGTTTTTTTAGGGTTACAGCAGGGAAATCAGGGGAAACCATAAATTTGGAAGTGAATAACTGAAAAGTAACTTCACTGCACTCAACTACTTGGTTTAAATCAGATGAGGATTTGATCCCTCATGGTTTTAAAACATTTCAAGAGCATCCAAATGCCTGGAAACTTCAGCTGGGTTTCAATCAGGGAAATTACTCAAACCACAAGAAATAAAGCACAAAAGTGACCTCCCTGATTTTGGTTTCTTTGATGAAAAACCCAGCATGAGCTGGAGGGAGGGGATCCTAAGGGCTGGGTAAGGATGAGATTCCAAGTAACGGCTGGAAATATTGCTCCTAAGAAAAAAGGGAAAAAATAAACTAATGGCACAGAGCAAAGACAATTTCCCTGGATCTGCATTCTGTGTACACACCTTCCTTTGGAAGAGGAGGTTTATTTTTCTGCCAGCTTTGCTTGTTGCTTATTTCTTTTTATTTTTTCCTCCGCACTCGCTGACAGAGTTGCTTCGCTTGTTTTGTTCAGGATCATGAATTTCTTTTGGGAACAGGCTCTTCTCATCAAATATTGCTTTCAAGGGTACAAAAGAGGAGTGAATTCCACATCAAAACCAGGGGAACATTTGGTGAGGTGCACTGTGAAAATCAGGCTGCAGGAAGAACTTTAAAAAATGAGAGGGGCAGAGCTCAAGCACTGCCGTGCTCCAAGGGAAACACTGGATTTTCTGCTTCCACTTCTGCTGACGAATTTAGATTTTTGGGGATTTTTCTCCCAAGTTAGGGAACTGAGACTTGTTCAGCCCTGAGTGCCATGGTGCATCCATCTCTGCCTCACACACTTTGAGTTCATTGGACAGGTCTAGCTCATCTGATGGGATGGAATAATGGAATTTTTATGGTTGGAAAACATCTTTGAGGTCATGGTGGTCAATAAAGAACCACCACCCTGTTTACTATTAGACAGGGAAGGTGAAGATCTCAGGGAGCAGAATTCTAAGAGAACAGGAATGCAGAGACTGGATGGATGAGGATCAGCCCTTCCTGGGCAATCTTCATCCACAGCCAGCGTCTCTTTGGGCACCAAAATCAAACCAGTCCATCTCAAAGGAGAAACTCCTGGCAATGTGCCTTCAGCAGAGCTTTTGTAACCGCTCATTCCATTTTATTCCTTCCCCTCTGGACTGAAAATCAGCTGCAAAATCCTGAAACATCCAAAGGGAGAGGGTCCCACTTTCATGTGCCACCAAAACCTTCTCTCTATCAAACAGAACTTTGCTTTTGACTTTTACACAAAAAGGGGCAAATTAATCCCCTATTTAACTCAGGGAGTCTGGACTGGCTTTTTTTTTCCCCCTTCCTCCTCCAAGTCTCCATTCCTTTAATTTATTAAAACTCCCATCCTGCCATTAAGGACTGAAAAAAATAATCAAATTATCCTCTACTGAAACAAGAGCATTAAAACTGTTCCCTGGAGGCCTGCATGACTGAGCAGGTTTAGCCTGCAGCCATTTATTTACATGGATACAGAGGGATGATCTCCAAGGATTCCTCCAGTCCCGGACAAGATTCCTTCTCCTCACGTGCACCAATCCACACTGAAGCCAGACTAATTCATGGATAAGAATTCAATGATGTTCACTGAGCTGTTACTATGACACCTGATAGCATCTCAGGAGCAGGGTGGGAGGCAGGGATGTGCTGCTTTTCCTGGGAAAATGAGCCTGAGGAATTGCCTGGATGGGAATTTTGGATATTGTTAACGAGGCGATGAGCACGGATCTCTCAGATTGCTGCAGCCACTTCAGCTGAGAGTGCACTTGCATTTAACAAGGCAGGAGAGCAGCAGGCAGAGGCTGGACGTGGTGCCTGAGTGATTGTTATCGCTGCAGAGAGCATTAAATCAAATCAAAGCAGAAGTACACAACGCTCCTGGAGCCCTGCTCGGTGCTGGCCAGGCAGGAGTGCCCTGAGTGCTGGGGGGACAAACAGCAAAGCATCCCAGGAAACTTTCTGTCCCCGCTCTGGGGTCTCACCTGCCAGCTGTAATTACAGGCATTTAGCCCTTGGGAAAGCTACAGGACTTTATCTATTGATTTCTGTGAGTTTAGGACAAAACTTGCAATGATTTAAAGGATTGGGATTTTAAATGTGTAAACTGTGTTTCTGGCTTCAGTTAATTAAAAGGTACACTAAACTCCAAATAAAAAGGCTAATTAATACATTACCAGGACCTAATTTCAGATACAGGATAGCCATTTAAACACACCCTCAAATGAGAAAGCTTCTGCCTGGGAATTGTTAAAGTTAGCAGCAGAGAAGAATGTGATACAGGTTTACTGCCAGCCTGATGCTAAAGGCAGCAGAGTGGCTTTAATGAGTGATGCTTCAGAGCCTCAAACACCAAATCAGCTCCCAGTGCCCACATCTGCAGCACAGCCAGAGCAGGAAAAACCTCAATATTCCCTCCCACAAAAACTGGCCCGACGTGGCAGGATTTGTGTGAGCAATCCAGCTGTTCCCCTCTCTGCTGAGGTCACTGGGAAGCCAAGGCCATTTAGAGCTGAAATTCAGATTTGCCAACAGCTGGGCTTATTTACTTTGGTAATGGGGACATTCACACACAACCGGCACGCTCCACTCGAGTTTGGCTGTTAAAATTGCACTGCCCACGTCATTTTGATGGCTTTGTCCCTCATTTATCTCCCATTTTGAGCAGCTCGTGGTAACGAGGAAATGCCAGACCCATTTTTCTTTTGCTTGATGAGGGCAAGGTCTGGACAATTAAAACTAAATCAGCGAGGAAGCTCTGAAATGCTGGAATTGTGTGAATAAAAATGACACAATGCTTACACCTGGCCTTGCACAGAAAAGCAGAGACAGCATTGCTGCCATCATCCCTACACAGAAATAGCATCCCCATGTCAGACAGAAACAGGCACCTGATTAAAAAACTCACAGCTCATGTGACAATTAAATCAGCTTCAAACTATTTAATTTGGAGGTTGCACGCTTGGCCTTGCTGAGTCAGCTGCAGGGTGTCCAACACAATCAGGTTCTTTCACCTCATTTCTTTCTGGGGGCTGAGCTATCGACCTCTGGAATCCATCTCAGCCACAGTGAACGTGTCCCACAGCAAAAGTCCAGATTTTCACCTCCAAACTCCTGATCCTGGGATCTACAGCCACAGTGAACATGTCTCACAGCAAAAATCCAAATTTTCACCTCCAAACTCCTGATCCTGGGATCTCCAGCCCTGGGATCACCTCCAGCCTGCAGGGTTGGATGTGCCCAAATCCTTCATCCTTGCCACCATGGGCAGGCTGGGAGCTGTCAGCTTTGGAGAGGAGCTTTTCTAAGGAATAGGAAGTGCCAAGCAAGATTCCAAAGCCATCAGAAAGCCTCCTGGAAGCTGCAAGGACGCTGATGGATGCACCAGTCAGATGCTTTAATGCATCCAATTAAGCAGCTGCACAGACCCTGTCAAGTGGTTTCCAAATGGACCGAGGGAAGTCTCTCATCTTATTAAACAGAAATCACCTGGTGCAATCCCCAGATGTAATTTCCTCTCACACTCCCATGTATTTCACAAATTAAAATCCTTTTTCTTCGATCAAACCCATTCAGAAGCCAGTATTCCAGACTGGTGTTTTCAATTAACATGTGAAGTGTGATCCAGTGCCTGATTTGAAGGAAGTTCTGATGTTCCCATCAAATTCAGGAGGTTCTGGAACATCCCTTTACAAAATAAGGAAGTGTTGAGATAGGATTAAGAGTCTCACCACTTACTTGGAGCCTCAAATCAGCTGCTAAGCAATAAATCTTGGGAGTTCTCTATTACCTTCATCTCATTTTAGCACAGATGGTAAAAGCTAGTGACCTTTACATTTTTTTGTCTTTCTGCGCTGAGAGCTGGAGTAATGAGAATATAATGAAGGTCTCTTTATTTTCCAGCAGCCTGGGAGGACACAGGTTTTCCCAGCACTGCTCTGCTGTCCTTTCCCCACAGTATTTCTCAGGGAGAGGAACAGAGTCAGACTGGTTCATGCCATCAGTCTCCTTGAGGGCTCCAGCACTCAGTGACCCAAACACACCCTTCAGATCCAGGTTTGCTGGAGCCCCAGATGGAATTGTGCTTCTCTGAGCTGACTTTTCCCATCTCGTCTTTGCAACACTGCTCTACCAGGCACAGGCAAAAAGCGTTCAGGAAGTCTAAACAGAGTAAAGACATGTTTCATTTGAGTGTTTTCCTCCTGATTACCTGTTAGGGGAAATGAAATGTTCCAGGTTTTTCCTAAAAGCAGCTTCCCCTTCAGTTAAAAATGCCTGCTCTGGTGAGATTCTTCCCAACTAAGATGAACACAGGTAAGTGCAGTAAGTGCTGGGAAACTGGGCCAGCCTCTTGAAGATAATTAACAGTGCTAATTACTGCTTTGTTTTGTGCAAACAATTCGGTCCTGAGAGAAACTCAGGTGCAGCACATCATTTGTTGCTGAGATATTTCGATGCCACTTGAAAGAAAGACGCCGAGACCCAGCTGGGATTCAGTACCAGAAGCAGAAATGCTGTGAAACCAGCTGTAGAACTGAAATAATATTTTACAACCCAGGACAGCATCAAACACAAGCAGCAAATCCTATTGCAGCGTTTTAAGGTAACACCAAGAAGCTTTTAAATCCAAGAGAAAGTTTCTTCACCATTTTGGAGGGTTTCAGGCCAGGTAAGGAGCGATCTGCAAATCACAGCCTACTCATACAAATACAAGATGTTTAGCAAGTCAGCCAGGAATCCAACTTACATAATAAAGCTTCTAATCATCTTTTTAAAATTAAATTTTAATTATGGAAAAATTAGTAACCAGTCTAGAGGTTTCTGCATTACCATTAATGTCTCCAAAAAAAGCACATAGTGTATGAAATACCTCGCATTGCTGCAGAGCTGGAAAGTAGGACACGTTGATGGCATCCCAAAGCAATTTTTACTAAAAGCACTATTTCTGAGGAATCTGGCTCCAACAAAAGAGAGAATCCCTCGTGAAGCCACTTCCTAGTAAAATATTTACAAGAACACCCAGAAGCCAGTTTCATCTTCTTGTGCTTTTGGTAAAAATGTACCAAAAATTGGAGCAAGTTCATCTGATTCTCTTCCAGGCACTGAAAACTCAGAGAAGGAACCCAGGGTCCCCACTGGGAGGTGGGAGAAGGGGATCACACCTCTGCTCCTGGCTGGCCTGGCTGGGAACGGGCAAAAAATGGCAATTCCTTGGGAAAATGCACCTTTTGGGCCATTTTCTGTTTTTATATAATAAATAAAATAATAAAATGAATAGAGTAAATAGAATAATAAAACCTACAATTCAGGTGTGATTTCTGACAGCTTTATAGGATGAAGTCAAGGGAGAAGGCTCAGGAACTGGATTCTAGATTGAAAGTGTACGAAAAGTGCTTTTCACTCCATGTTCCTTTTACTTCTGCTCAGTCTTCAATATCCCGTACAGAACTAACCCCACATATAACAAAATCCCCTTCAATTCTAATTCATTTTGATGATTCAGAGGATGGAGCTGGGAATTCCCATTTCTGGTAAATCCCATTTCCTCTTTGCCCATCACATGATGGTTCAGTTCCTAATTGAAAGCAAACTTGAGAAAGCAAGAATTTACTTAAAATGTATTTTCTGTCATGTTAACAGGCAAATGGTTCAAATTGAAGGCAGTTTTAGTGTTTTCTTTTAACATCAAATCTTGTCTTCCATCATTGTTAAAAAAATATTCGAAACATGCTGTTTTTTGGGGCTTTTTACCAAATTTTGATATGTCAAAGCATACCCTCCTTGTATATGTTACATACAAGTAAAATAACTGTTTACCTCCAAAATTTGAAGATTCTTCTTCAAAAAAGAGTTGCTTTTCTTCTTGTCTTCATCCTCATCAGCCTTTGCTCTTGTGCTTGTTTTTGCAACATCCTTCCTGTGAAAGACAAGCAAGATTTTCAATTTGCTGATTTTTCTTCCAAAAAAAAAAATAAAAAAGGATGAAATTTTTGCTTGAAGCTTGAATAATTTCTTGTAGTGTTCAAATAAAATCGGCAGGCTCTCCTACAGATAAATATATCAGTTGTCATTCTTTTCCTGGAAGAGAAAAGAGAGGGAGAAGGCACATCCCTCCCCTGGGACATCTGCAGAGCCATAGTATTTATTTCTACCAAAGAGGTTCTTAAAAGTGTTGTTTTTAGAAGTCAGGATAACTCCCAGACCACAGCTGCTTTATATTTATAGTTCATCTTTCCACCCAACTGCTGCTAAAGAGGGAGAAGCTGTTCCTGAGGTACTCCAGCCTTCCACAAGAGTTGGACAGAGAGTGGGGCTGGACCCAGCATTGAAAAAAAAAAAAATAAGGAAAGAAACACCCAGAAGTATTAAATATTCCCTACATTCAAATATTCTTGGGGGGAAAAAAAGGCATTATATAAGAAAAAGGTTCAGGCTGTTGTCAGTGAGATCAATACAGCTCATCTGTTTATATGATTCAAAGGAGAATATCTTGGGTAAAATAAGAACTTCCAAAAAGTTTGGAAGCTTCCCAAGGCCCATCACTTGCTGTTTGTAATCCTGGGCCTGAAGGATTGATAAGGCAAGCTCTCCTCCTCCTCTTCATCTTTTTTATCAAATAGTTTTTTGTTGAGCTGTCTGCTGGGCACTCGTTGGGTTGAAATGGATCCCTGGACTTCCCTCAACAGCTCAGACCTGGAGTTTGAAGCTTTGCTCCATTTTTCCCTTTGCTAAAACCAAACAAAACAATATCAAAAATGAAAGCCACAAGTGAAACTTGATTGATTTGCCCTTGGCCTATAGGGAACAAAAATCAGTGAGCTGATTTCCTTGCACTCTGGCTGTGTTTTCCATAATTTCCCTTGCCTGATCTATCAGGAGATCCTGAATGCCTTGAGCAGTGGCCATCCTGAACCCAGCTCCAGCCTGAGCATCCCACCCTGCCCTCAGCCTCCTCCCAGGACTGCACAGCTTCCATGGAGCACAGTTTGCTGCTCCAGATTTCTCCTCCAACACCAAAGGGGCTGAGCTGATGCCTCAGGTTTGGCTTTTATATTTTTCAGATTCTGTGCTGCTTTAGTGTGTGGATGCTGAGCTGTGTGCACAGAGCAGGGAGACAAAACAATTCCTGCTCCAGCTGGGCACCAAGGACAAATGACCCAAATCTCAGCCCAGGAGCACAAACCCCCTGGGCTGGAGAGAGAAAAACAAGCAGGGTGGGACTGCCTGGGCTAAAGCTGGGATGGGACAATGAACTGCAAGGTGCAAATGGAGCAGAGCTGATCCCAGGGACAGACCCCGGCAGCGCTCGTGCATTTTGGGGCCATTTTGGTTCATCTTGGGTGCAGCCCTGGCTGGGCTCTGGTGCTGCCCAAGGTGGATCCATGGAGGAGATGCTTTGGATAAATCCCTGCTTTATTCTGCCCAGCCTCTGCCCCAGGGCAGATTCTCAAGGCATCAGAGCAATTCTGCACTGAAGCAGCCTCCGCTGTGCACAGCCTCATTGTTCCAGTCATCCCTTAAACACTGGCTGGGACAAACCTGCAAATCAATTCCCTCCACAGGAAATACATCCTGCAGGTGGCTGCTGGAAGGATTCATTTCCCTGCACAGTGCAGAATGAGAAAGAGTTACAGCAGAAAATAAGCTTCCTTCAGAACTGTGCCTTTATTTCCTATTCATGAATACAGTGCTCCAAAGTAAATCTCACTTTGTAAACAGTTTTCTTTATAGGACTGAAAGTACCTGGTGGAACTGAATGTAGATGGGGAGGGGGAAAAACTATAAATCAACAGCCCAATGGACAGATTTCTTTGAGCATAATAAATAAATCTGCATGTTTTCAAATTGTTTTACAATTGGAAAAGACACATGGTGCAGGTTCAAAGAATGGCCAGGAGAAACAACAGAGAATTTATTTCACTTTCTCCTGACAGAAACCAGCTGAAGATCCCACACAAACCCAGACTGTGCTATCACAAAGATCCTGTGCAACCTCAGTGACTTTAGGACCATTCCATGGGCTGGAGGCTGCACACATTAGGATTCTATGTTTGTTGCCAGGCTGGGTTTAGGCTATTTAAATTCCCTGTCAGGATCAGTTATGGTCAAATCATTTCCCATAAAAAGAGAAATGGATCCGTAACGAGACTTAATGCTTTGTTGTTTGAAAAACCATTTCAACACGCTATTAAAAACTCCAAGGACTCTAATTGAACTGGTTTTTTTAGGAGGAGACAATTAAAGTTTGCTGCATAATTAATACATCACAGCCATTAATAACCCCTAAATGATCCCTAAATTTCATTTTATTCATTATGGACAAATTGAGCCGACTCATTGTACAGGAAATACTTTAAAACACCTGTCAGTGAAACATTCCTTCCACCATCCAGAGAGAAAAGCCTCCTAACAGCTCCCTGAAATTGTTGTCACTCATTAAAATCATCTTCAGACATTGTGTGCCTTCCCCAAGCCCTCTGAGCACCATCACGGGGCTGCTTTAGTCACCGCTCATCTCCGAGAGATATTCCCAGCTTTTATCAACGGGCTTGTGTTTGTAAATAGGCAGCACAAAAAGCCACAGCTCATTTCCCCACTTTTGTGCTGAGCTGCTTCACGAATCCCGGTCTCTTTTGAGGAGAATTTGCACATTCACGGGGTTTTATTTTAACGAGCTAAATCCTGCCATCCCTCGGGCTGCTGGAGGGATTCGGATCCCGGGGATTAATCAGGGAGCTTCAGAGGAGCCATTCACTGGGGGATGATCAAACTGCACCAACACGGCAGCAGATGGGGGCCAGGGAGGCTTCCAGGCCCTTCCCCGAGGAGCACAACACTGGCTCTGCCTCCTTTGCACATCCCACACTGGGAGCTGTGTCCACGCCAGCTGGGAGTGGTGCCTGATCCTTGCAGGATCTCTGTCAGGACCCAGCACATCCCTCTGGCTGTCCAGGATGGCCCAGACCCCTGCCAGGGGGCTCAGAGACCCTGCAAGGAGCCCAAAACACCTGTGGGTTTGGTTGTGGCCCGTGGAGCAAATTACCAGCCTTGTATGAACATCAGCAAGCCACGACAATTTAGGTAGAACATTAGTGAAGTTATCACGGGGTGGAAAAAGTAGATTTTGGGGTTTTTGGTGTGGGGGTTCAGGAGGCAAGATGGAGGGAACTGGGTGTGTCCAGCCTTTCTCCTTCTTCTTGGCCTCCATCTTCTGCTGTGATGGTGGCACTTTGGGATTGGTTTAGAGTAGAAGCTCACTGTCTAACACAGGTGATAGGTATTGGGAAGGAATTGTGAGCATTGTCTATGTAGTTTTTGGTATAAAGTCATGACACCACCCTGGGGGCGGGCAGAGTGCTTGGACTGTCTTACTGAGCTGACCTCGGCAGGACAGGAGAAAGAATTTTATGGATGAGATACAATAAACAACCTTGAGACTGAGAAATGAAGAGCCCTGACTCCTCCTTCGACCACCAGGCTGGGAAAAGAGACTTTAGAGCTTTTCTCAGGGTCACTCTGACCAACTGGAGATCCCAACAGACCTCAGCTCCTGGCCTGGCTCCTTCTGGAGCCCCAGAGGTGGAGAATTCAAGGACAGTTTGGAAAACACTCCCAGGCACATGAAGGGATGCTTGGGAACCCTGTGATCCCTGTAGGTCCAATCCAGGATATTCATAGAGACATGGAAGGGTTTGGAAGGGAATTTAAAGATCATTCAGTTCCATCCCCGGCCATGGGCAGGGACACCTTCCACTGTCCCAGGCTGCTCCCAGCCCTGTCCAGCCTGGCCTTGGGCACTTCCAGGGATCCAGGGGCAGCCACAGCTTCTCTGTGCCAGGGCCTCACCACCCTCACACCTTCCCAATATCCAACCTAAACCTGTTTTGTCAGTGTGAAGCCATTCTCCCTTGTCCTCTCACTCCAGACCCTTGTAAAAAGTCCTTTTCCATCTTTGTTGTTGGCTCCTTCAGGCACTGGAAGGCCACAATTGGGTCACCCTGGAGCCTTCTGCTGTCCAGGTGAACAACCCTAGCTCCCCCAGCCTTTCCTCCCTTCCATCCCTCCGTTCACCCTGGGGCCTCCTCTGGGCTCTCTCCAGCAGCCCCAGGTCCCTCCTGTGCTGGGATCTCCTGGGCACAGGGGCAGGATTCCCTCCCTCACCTGCTGCCCACGCTGGTTTGAATTTTGACATTTTAGAATCCGACAAATTTCTGTCACCTCAATGTTGGGCCTGCAGAACCCGCGGCACTGGCAGCCCAACTGCTCCCAGCAGCAGGGTGAAGAATAAACCCCTAAAAGCTCCACAAGCTTATTGTTCCTCTGACATATCAGTGACATTCACAGCACCATAAACCTCCCTCATGTGAAATATTCAGCTCCTTAGCAGCAGTCAAACAGACATGCATCCTGCCTGGCACATCCGCACCGCCGAGCACTAATTTATTTCTTACAGCCCTCCTGGGTGCTGTATGTGCTGAGACAACTGCATTCCCAGAAATGGGCATAAATATCTGTATTTATTTTCTCATCATACTGGCTGGGGAGTTGGGGAGAGAGAGAGAAAGAGAGCCAGAATAAGAATCATACAGAGAAAATGGCCTGAGTGCACTTCCTCCAGCGGAGCGCTCGACATTATTCCTCATCTGCTGTGCCACAGCTCAGAGTGGGCCCTAATTATGGATTTCCAACTGGCATTATGGTTATTATAGATTAGATGCTCGTCTGTAAAGACTGTCAAACCAATGAAATTTTCAGGTTTTGAGTAGCCTCCGAGGCAGGGCTCTGCAAGGCTTGCTTTCCTGAGCCGTTAGTTTTATTTATAGTCCAGGACTAAACAAGGCAGGAATTAAGGGAATGCTCCTCGCTGAAGGTAATGGCATGGAAATGCTGATGTGGGTCTGTGACAGCAGACAGCAGCAATAGCCTTGAGGAAATATTGAAAGTGTGGAGCTGAGCAGAGCGAGCAGCACCTCAAGGCTGCTTTTTGTCACTCTGACAGGACAGAGTTGTAAATAACCCCCCCACGCTCTGCACTCAATTATCAGTAATTTAGGGGCTCCCAGGATGCACAGGAAAACACAGCTCTCACCTCGGGTTCTCACCAAAATCTCTGGCATGAGTTGCTTTCTCACCTGGTTTGGGCTGCAGAGGCTTTGGGGCATTGAAGCACAGCTTCAGTTGGCACTTTCCAGGTTCCAGCTTTCCCACCATAGCTCCTAGGAACAGCATGAGGTTTCAATGAATCAGCCAGTCTTGAGCTGAAATTACAGAAATAAATAAAGAAAGATATAAATTTTTATCGTATACATGTGTTCTGTGAAAGTTCCCCTTTTTAAGGCAAACAGAACTTGCAGGTCCACATGGGTTTGATGCTGGCCACTGAGAAAGAGAAGAAAAAAGAGAAGCTGTGGATGCTCCATCCCTGGAAGGGGTCAAGGCCAGTTTGGATGGAACTTGGAGAAACCTGGGATAGTGGAAGTGTTCCTGCCCACAGCAGGGTATGGAATGGGATGGGCTTTAAGGATTTGGGATTTGGTCACACCTGGCCAGTCCCAGAACCTTGGGATGGATGTGTAAAAAAAAAGGAACAGATTCCCACTGATCCATGGGACAATGGACCCATCCTGCTCTCTGTGACTTGCTTTCACAGAGCAAAAATGCAGCAAAATGGAGCAAAAATGCATCACAAATTTTAAGGCAGGACACTGATCCCGACCCCCTTTCCCTCCTCCAGCCTGAACAGACAATTGCTCCCCTTTGCTGCAATTACCCTCATAAAAGATGCACAAATAAACCAGTCTCAAAGAAATTAATCCAGTCACACCTTACTACTTCACGGGAGTGTTTTATCTGCACTGGCTTAAGCACAATTATTGTTTCCAATAGGTCGAGCTGGGTTTTGAGCAGAGCTGCCATAAAAGTGCTGCCTGCTGACAAATCAAAGGTAAAGCAGGAACTGCTGCAAAGGCAGCACTGAACAGGCTCCCAGCATGTTCTTATCAGATCGTGGCTGCAGGGACTCCAACAGGTACAGAAATCATATAAATATCTCATGATAGCTGTTACCAGCCAAGCACAATGACATCCTGATCTCAAGGAGAGTCAGATCTTCATCTCTAGGACAGAAATCTCTCCCCCAAAGAGGTGTGGATGCTTTCCATGCCCAGCAGGATGTCAGCACTCACACAGAGCTCTGTGAAAGCCAAGGAATGTCCAGTGGAGCCTTTCAGGGCTGAAATTCTTCCCACTGCTGTTTATCCATTGATTGGAGAGAGACAAACTGAACCAGGCAGCAGAATTTGTGTCTCCCCAAGGAGTCCCAGTGGCAGGATTGTGTCAGATACAGGTGGGCATGGCCCAGCTCCAATCAGGGAAAACAGATGGCTGCCTTTGTCACCAATGGGAATTTAAATGAGAATTTGCCTGATAGAAATAGGAAGCAGAAATAATCACTAACAAAACTCTTATCTCTAATTTCCCCGTTTGCTTTTAGGGAGAAAAAAGGGTGAGTCAGTGAAGTGATGCCAGCTGAAAAGTGGCAGTGTTCAATGGCTTGGTAGGAAGGAAAATACATTGATCTTCACCAAAATAGAGACCTTTAGTCCTGCTTCATGTGCAGAATACAACAGAACTTAGTTTGTCTACAACAATATTTTACAGAGTGCAAGAGTGTTTTGGTGTCTGTAGATTATCACTGATTTTCTACTCCCCATGCCAAATAAAGCTTTGCTGTAAGCGTCCAAAAATAAAGAAAAAATATATCAGAACAAGCATTTGGAGGATGCAGTTTGAATGAGGTGAAGTTTAGACCCAGCTCTCTGCTGAAAACAACATAATGGTGAGCATTATTCTTGGTTCACTGCAAACATCCCTGATCCAGGAGTTCAGAGGGAGTTTTGGCTGCTCAGGAGCCGTAATTCCTGTGCAGGCTCGTGTGGACAGCAGCAGTTTGTTCCCGTCCCTGGGAGTTATTCCATAAACCCAGTAAACACTCTAAACACACACTGCAAAGCACAGAGAGAGGCAGCACACGCCTCTGGCGCTAAAGGCTTTTCCCTCCCAATGGCGTTTCCCTTCCTGAATTTCAGTCCTAAAAGGCAAAGATATTTGTTTGGAGAGTTTGAAAATAGACAGGAGCACAAAAGCAATTCATTATTTTTTACTCCTCCTCTCACAACTGCAGTGCAAGTCTTCTCCTTAGCCAGAGCAGCATCTGCATTCCTGTAAATTCAAAGTTTACAAATATAATGTTTGGAAATTATGCCTCAATGTTTTTCATAATAATGGCATAAAAACCTAGCAGAGAAGTGCCCTTTGTCATTTCAGTGCTGTGATGATCCTGAGCCATTTTAAAATGCCCTTTCTTTTCTACTGCAAAGCAGAGAGAGCAAAGCCTCTGCAAGTCAATATTGGTCAATTCAGCGCAGTAAACACCTGGACGTGGACAGAGCCATGGATTGAAAGGGGATTTATCGAGGACAGCTGCTGCCTTAATTTGCAAGAGATGTGGGAAGGCATTTCCTCAGTGTGCTGCAGCTTTTAGAGCAATTTAGTGATGTGCAACCAGACCCCAATCTCCTTCCTGCACCAGGTTCCCAACCAGCCAAGGGAGTTACTCAGCTTGGAGGAAAATCAGGCTTTGATAGATTTTTATATCTCAAAAAAAAAAAAAAAAAAAAAAAAACAAAAACCCTGAATCAAACAATATATTTCAGCAATTTATCTTTGCCTGCTTTTTCTTATAACATGTACCTGTACCAGCACGTCACGCTTTTCATCCTCTTTAGTGCCAGTGGATCTGCTCTTTCCAACACCAACTTTATGAAATCAAACTGCTAATTAAGAAACCAAAAAAGAAGAAAGTAGCATAGGCAGAGCAGAAAAATGCTCTGTTGTATTCAGAGTCAATATAGCAAAAAATAAAGCATATATATATATATATATATATATATATAAAAGCAAAGAAAAATCAGGTGATAAATCAGTAGCTGCTGTGGCCACATCACACCGCTCTCACTATGGATTTTTTATCTGTATAACAGTTTTCCCAGCGCTGGTCCAACATCAAGCTGAAACCCAATAAAAATAAAGCCTGTACCTTGCTCTACACCAATATTTGCTTTTCCTAGGCTGTTTTTTGGTTAATTTACAGTCTGGCTCCCTCAGATTAAAACAGCTTTTGAGAAGATGCAGTCTGGGGGAAACACTGGTAGCACATCTCATTTAAATGCAGTCTAATTCATGCAGTGATAATTTAAATTGACAGCACTTGGAGATAGGAGGTGTTTGCCATTATAAGCTGGAATGCATTTCACCTGCTGGAATTCCAGCATATGCATATTTCATGACATGAATCGATTTCAAAGGTGTTGCATGTGTTTGTTTTATGTCTGTGAGGTTCAGGGAGGCTCCATCTTCAAGTTTTATTTACAGGACAGGAAAACTGAGATAAGGAATTCCCTTGCTGCTCCTTCCCTGCTGGATTCACTCAGCCTCAGCTTTCTGGCCAGAAATGTAAAATTCTGACTGTTCTCAAGATTTGAACTTCCAGATTATTCTTTGAAGAGCCTCATCATTGCACCTGCTTTTTCATTATTATTTAAAGCAGGGCTATGGTTTTGTAATGAGCTTTTTCAAAGTGGAAATGGAAAGCAGGTACAGTACTCAGAAGACCTGATGAGACCTAATGTTCTAAGGCAGAACTTTTGTATTTAGACAAGCCCTAATGGAGCACTAAGAGAAGCCTCTTTTCCAGGAAATGCATATTATTATTACCATTTATTAGCGCTTCTCTGAAATAACCTTCCTGTGAGAGCACTTCTAATTAGACAAAGCCAAGAGCTTAATTCACATTAACCTCAGCTGCAGCCTCCTGGATAGTGGGGGAAGGCAGAAGGGCTCAGGCTGGATCTTTGTACAGCAAAGCAAGAGAACAGAACATTTAAAAAGAATTTTCATTAGGGAGAGAAGTTCCTGCCTGAGAGGCACATCCAGAAGCAGAAATGCATTACAAACCTGTTAATTGTTATTTATTTTTTAACCCAGCAGCACCTGGCTGCACACAGGCAAGGGAAGCACCACCACAGATCCCACTGCAAAACCTTCCTCAGGCAGGGATAAATGCCTGATTCCAGGTCTCCAACTGAGGATTCTCCCCTAAATCTCCTGCTGGGATTTCCAAGAGTCTCAAACAATGTAGGGTTTGGTGGGCACTGCCAAAAAGGGCAGAAAAGCTTTTGTCAGGTTTCTGACACAGCCTCTCTTGTTTAGCTGGAAATAATTGAGTTAAAACCAGCAGGATTTCTACCATACGTTGCCCAGTCCTTGAATCAAGGATTACAGATCGTGGTTTTTGTGAGTGACTTGGGGTTTAGGCGGGTGATAAAACCAAACTCCATTTCCCCACCAGCATCACAACCTCAGCACTTTCCTGAGCAAGGCAGGGTGAAACAATTCCCTGTGGTCGGACCATTTTGTACCAGTGTGGGTGAAACTGTGAGACAGGAAAATGCCTTGCAGGGCTCAAGGAGAAGGATGGGCTTCCCCAGAGAGACTCTGCCTTGATACATCTTCATTAAAATCATCTCATACATTTGTGCTCTAACCTGGGAAAGGCTGAGAGCTGAAATGCACATCACGGAGCGCTCAGCATTGATTTTTTATTTTTCTCCCCCACCTTTTCAATTCTTTGGGAAGATTTCTGATCCCACAGCGGTGGAGCTTCCAAGGGGGCAGCTGGGTTATTGCTTTGTACCACAGGTGCAGCCCCTGGAAAATGGAATTTAAGGAGGGTGAGGAGACAGCAGCTGAATTGAGAATTCACTGATAAGATCACAGTTAAAAATCAGGAGAAGTTTAATTAAAAATCCACCTTCACTGGGTTTTTTCCCCATGTTTTGGCCCCAGGACAATAAACTCCTGTTGTTTGCAGCAAGCTCCCATCAGAGGGCTGGGTTTGCTGCTGGCATTCAGTCCAAAGCCCAGGAACCACCAGCAGGACGTGGCATTTCTGACTGCACCATCACAGCCGTGATCCTGGGTTTATAAATGAGAACTGACAGGCTCTGGAGGCTCAAGAGCATCCCTGGAAATGCCCAGAACCAGCAGGATGGGGCTTGGAGCAGCCTGGGACAGTGGAAATGTCCCTGCCCAAGGATGGATGGCACTGGATGAGCTCCAAGGTCCCTCCCAACCCAAACCTCCCGTGGTTCTGTCATTACCTGCCAAATTCTCTTCCCAAAAGCTTCTCACTGTTTCTTTGGGCTTTAAAAACCAAATTTAAATGTTGTGTTTCCTCCCAGTGCCAGTGAAACTTGAGAATTTATCCCGAGGTTTGCAGCCAGGACATAAAACAAAACTGCTGAAGCCTCACAGCACAAACCAACACTGCTCTTATCATTTAAAGCTGTAAATATGACACTGATCTATTCCAGCAAGATCTGGTCAAAGCCATCAGAAATCTCTTCTTGTATCCTTGGAAAAATTCATTCAAGTGAGGCAGCATGATGCTGCCCTTTAGAAATTCTTATTTAATTACTGAAGCCCATTTGAGAAGCAATACACTTCATACTTCCCCAATTACAAAGTCTGCTCCTGCCCTTAAAAAAATCTCAAGCAGAGCCAAAACTAAGCTCTGATTATAATTAAATTTCCTTTTTACATGAATGTTGGTATTTTCTTATGCATTCTGAGCTCTCTGCTGATTATTGAAGGATACTGAGAGGGTACAGGGTGCTCAAAAGCAAAAAGAAGATGAAAAAGAAGAGAAAATATTATTTGATCTACTAAGGAATCATGCCCTTTTGCAAAAATATGCTGGGAAAATTATGGGGAAAAAAAGTTATTAAAAAAAATAATGAGAGCTATGATATTATCCCTAATTTCAGAAGGTCTAATACATATATCTATATAGATATAAATTTTTATGAGCAACTAGCAGAATCAAGAGCATTGAAAAGGAGAATTGCACAAACATGAATAACAAATAATATATAATATAAACCATATAAACAATAATATATTATATATATTTATATATTATAGATTCTATATATATAATCTATGTAAAAGTATAATATATAATATATAAAAATATATCATATATAATATAAAATATAATATATATTTATATAATATGTTTATATATAATATATTTATATACAATATAAATATATACTATAAAATAAATTATCTCATAATAAAAATATAAAATATATCAATATATAATACAAATATATATAGTATAATATATAGTATAACATGTAATATAATATATTATATATTATATATTATATATTATATATTATATATTATATATTATATATTATATATTATATATTGTATTATATATTATATATTATATATTATATATTATATATTATATTATATTATATATTACATATAATGTATATTATAATATATATTATATTATATATTATATATTATATGTTATATATTATATAATATATAACATATATTATATATTTATATCATATAAATGTAATTATATATATATATATACACGTACATACACACATATTTTTAATATATATACAAAAATAATTAAAAAAATATTCTAAGTCAAAGTAAAGCAAGAGCAAAGACAAGAGGGAAACCAAGGGGAAATGTTGGTTCTTTGGAGAAAGATTTCAGCAGCGCCAAGGCCAGAATGTTCAATCCATTATTTAATTAGTCCTATTAAAGATGTCAAGCAGGGAGTTACCAGCAAGGACAGGAGGGTGAGGGCTGTGCCTGGACCATAATGGGAGCAGACAGATGTTTGCAGAGCCTGAGCACTGAACCTCAAACCCCAACAGCTCTTTGAGGCACCATGGAAAACAGCCCAGGAGCAGGAAATTGAAAAAGGCAATTGTTCTCCCTGCCTGCCAGCAAAGGGAGGACAGAACAACATGACAGCATTATTTCCATCCAGGGAAAAAATAAAAGCAATCAGGAATAACATAATGATGTTAGTGGGCTGCCAGCAGAGGAGGTGAGCAGGACACCCTGAGCAAGGACAGAGCTCCTGCACAGCCACAGGCAGAGCAGCACTGGGGAATCTGGGCTCTGGGCAGAAATGAGCTCTGGCAAAATCCAGCTCTGAGTCCACCAAAGGGTGCTGTTGGACATGCCCAACTCAACAGGCACTGCTCAGTTCAGGAAAACCAGCGTCTCAAATTGGAATGTTAAACAGCAGAGGGGAAAATAAAACACAGGACAGGGAATATCAAAACCCAATAGAGCAGTGAGGGTGAAAAATGCCCATTTGCAGCCCAGAAAGCACAAGTTTCACAGGTACCTGCCCTAGATGTGTTTATCATCTTCACAACCATAGTTCCAGATACTAAAAAGCAAAAATAGCTTTAGTAATAAAAAACACAGGCCACAGGGCAAGAAAATAGGTTTAAATCTCGATACTAAGAACTATAAACCTCTGAGGGAAATAAATCTGTAATCTAAATCACATCCATTTATAGATGGGAGACAGATTTGCTCTATAGAAGGAGCTGATTCATCTAAATAAACTACCAGGCTTGTATTTACAGCTCTGCTGAGATGACTCTGTTCTCCTTCACGTGCGTATTACTTGATTACCAGCTTTCTTGGAGCAATATTTCATTTCAGAAAAATGAACTGAAAGTCCAACATTTCATGTCAAAGCCGGGATGCTCATTCCAGCCAGGATTAGCTGTGGTGTTTGATGGTGATATTTAATGGTGGCATTCCCAAACCACCGCGAAGCAACACCTTGCCTGGTTCCTCTCTGAGCTGTGGGGTCATGGGATGGTTTGGGTTGGAAAGGACCTTAAGGAACATCTCATTCTACCTCTGGACATGGCAGGGACACCTTCCACTGTCCCAGGTGCTCCAGCCCCAATGTCCAGCCTGGCCTTGGGCACTGTCAGGGATCCAGGGGCAGCCACAGCTGCTCTGGGAGTTCCATCCCAGCCCTGCCCACCCTTACAGAGAACAATTCTGTGACCGTGTTCACAGGGGTCTCAGGATGAGGGAAGAGATGAGAATGTTGACTCCATGTTTCAGAAGGTTTGATTTATTATTTTATCATATATATTACATTAAAGTATACTGAAAGAATAGAAGAAAGGATTTCACCACAAGGCTGGTTAAGGATAGAATAGCAAAGAATGATAACAAAGGTTTGTGGCTCGGCTTTCTGCCCAAGCCAGCTGACTGTGATTGGCCATTAATTAGAAACAACCACATGAGACCAATCACAGATGCACCTGTTGCATTCCACAGCAGCAGATAACCATTGTTTGCATTTTGTTCCTGAGGCTTTTCAGCTTCTCAGGGGGAAAAATCCCAAGGAAAGGATTTTTCATAAAACGTGTCCGTGACACCAGGGATGTTCTCAGCCAGGCTGGACAGGGCTTGGAGCACCTGGGACAGTGGAAGGTGTCCCTGCCATGGCAGGGGTGGCACTGGGTGAGCTTTAAGGTCCCTTTGAACCCAATCCATTCTATGATTTATGATCATGAGATAATTTCCTGTTAAAGTTAGGGCTTGCTTCTTTTCACCCCTCTGACATCTCTGAAATCCTTTCCAGTGACACACTTTCAATCTCTATTTTTTTTTTTTTTGTTTTCCAGGGGAATTCAGAAGAAGATCAATTTGCCTTTTCCCCTTAGCTGCTTCAGAATGGAGTTAGCCAGGATCCAAGCAGGGCTTTGCCTCTGACCCTGCTGCAAGTTCCCTGCTCCATTTGCAGCAGCATCAGCTCATTATTAGGGGAGATGAAGGGGCACCTCTGAGCTTCATTAGCACAGAGAGAAGAATGGGATTTCAGATCTCTGGGAAGAAACCAGCAATCTTCTGGGTGCACAGCTGATTCTGAGTGCCCGCAGTCCTCAACACCTGTGGACATAACAAAGAAATCACCAATTATCTCCAGGTCTTGCCTCAGAATGGGATTCAGGAGCAAATAGCTCACACAGCAGAAGGTCTGCCTTGCTTATTATTTTCCTCATTTGCAACTAAACACATTTTGGTTGGCTCTATAAAGAGTTGTTATTTGTTTTGTGTCAACAGTCAGGGTCCTGCTGTACCATTATTCATTGCATAAACACACATTTATTCCAGCAGTACCCTGCTCGTACTCCAGCACATTTTATTCTCTGGCTTTCAGATTCCTTTACAAAAGAAGAAAAGAGCTGCAGGGATGTTTGTGCCTTGCAACACTTGTGCATCTCAGCTCATCAATCACACTCGTTTCCTTGCCCACAGTCTGTGCCTTTCTCACGTGATGTGTCTGCATTAAAACCTATTTTTTTTTTTTTTTTTAATAATCAGGTGAATCAGAGGCAGTAGAGCCTCTATTGTGTCTGTGGCTCATAGACTCAGAAGGAAATCAGAATTATCAGCAAGGAGCTGGAGCATCAGCACTGGCACAGACCTGAATTTTGGAAGGGTCTCCAAAGAGCTGGAGCTGTGCAGCCCCTGAAGGAGGAGATCCAGGAAAAATCCCCAGTGGGATCACCCAGGGGTGGGAGTTTCAGGTGGGAATTTCATGTGCACAGACAGGGACAGGCAGGCTCAGACTGGTGTTTGCTGGGTGTGCTGTGAGGAGCTCTCAGGGAGCTGCTGGAGCCGAGGGAATCCTGCAGGGGTGGGCTGGGATCTGTGCAGCACTCCTGGAATATTCCTGCAGCACTCCTGGAACATTCCTGGAACATTCCTGCAGCATTCCCCAGGCTGGCAGGGATCAATAACTGGGATTAGACAAGGAATAAACCTGCCATCACAGAAATCAAACAGGGTTTGCCACTCACCTTTCCTGTATCACATTCTGCTGTCCGGAGAGACAGAGATTTTACCTTACCCCATTTCTCATTAAATGAGTGGACGACACCTTTCATCTATTATATAAATGCAACCACTTTTTACAGTGGTAATAATATGTAATTTTATTTCTTTTAATTCTACCTTCATTTATGTGTAATTTCACCCAGCTTTGTTTTCCAGGCTCCATCTTCTCTTTTCTTTCAAGCTGATTTATCAGATGAAATCACAGCCACCCTCTAACTGAGGCAATAATTCACTCTGATGGCTGACACAGACACAGGTGAAAAAATATTGGCACAACACCACAAAGTCATCTTAATAAATCATGGTAAATTAGGAGGGAGAACTCATTTTCAAGCTTTTAGCATAACAATTAAGATGAGATAGAGGAGAGTGGAAAGGAAGAGCTCAGGGCCAGGTTGGATGAAGCTCTGGATGGTTGGATGGTCTGGTGGAAGGTGTCCCTGTCCATGGCAGGGTGAAAGTAGGGCATATTTAAGTAATTTCCAACCCAAACCATTCTGTGATTCTGTGTAATTCCCTGGGCAATCCTGAAAACCAATTTTTGTAAAGAAGGCTCTCTGCACACCAGCAGGAGTGCATTAATATCCCTGGCTGCACTTGAAATGGAGGCATTTAAGGAAGAACTACATGCAACCATAAAGCAGTTCAAGAAATTTGATCCTTACAGAAGCAGGCACATAACTTTAACAGCTATTAAACCTCACTGCAGGCTGGCAGCAAGGCCATGGAGGAATCTGCCCATGGTGAAGGGCATTTAGTGGGAATTACACCTGGAGGTGTTGGATCCTGGGAGCTCCCCAGTGCTCCTGCTCCAATGCCAAACAGCTCAGGTGGTGAAATCTGTTCTCGGAGAGCTGCCAGGGATTTTTGCAGGATTTGGGTGCAAGGACATGAATTTGACAATGCTCTGGGTAGTGGGTGCTCAGAACTGGGGGGAGCCCAGTGGCACTCCAAGGTGTGGGAGCTCCTCTGTTCCCTAATTTTGGCTCTTACAACAAACATTTCTTATTCTCCCACAAAGGCACAGCTGTTCTATGGATGATCACAACAGGTTAAAAATGCACAACTTTCCACTCAAAAGCCAAGTGCCTTTGTAATTTTTGCTCTGCAGTCTGTACAGAAAGACAAATAGGGAAGGGTTGGAGCCTGATTGTTGCTCCAGGACTCAAATCTGCAAGGCTCTAAGAGGCATTTATGAGAAGTGGTTCATGAGCTTGGTAATTTGCAGTTTGTTACAAAGACAAATTCGTTTCTGACTAAATTGTATTGTAAGTCAGGCTCCTCAGGGAACATCTGACTAAAAGGTGATGTTAAAGTAATTTCCATAACATCAAACTATGAGACAAATTATAAACTTCATAGAGGAGAAAAGTGGGGGAAAGGAGCAGGAGCTGAGATGGAACAAATTCCTTCATGGAAGTGCTGAGAATGCTCAGAAAATTCTGGGAAACCTGCAGGTGCTGAAGCTGCTTGGGAACAAGCACAGCCTTGGGTTTTCAGCTGTTTGGCAGTGAGTGCCTTCATCCCTGAACCATTTCTCACAGCATCCAGACACCCTGCAAAGCTCTCCGGGCTCCTGGCAGGGACAGCAGCTCAGCCCCTGATTGGGAAATTCCCCAGGGGGATCTGCCCCCAGAGATTGCTCACCTCAAACAAGGCAAAAAGCAAATCTCTCAGGTCAGGAGAGGATTGAACCTGCCAGGGCTCCAGCAACCAGAACTGCCTCTGAGTGATGGGATACTCAGGGGGAAGGAGCATTTCATCCATTGCTCTCCCAAAAGGGAACCCCAGCAGTGAGCACAGCTCAGACCAGACAGCAAGAGCTGATTTGGGATGGTTTGGGTTGGGAGGGTCCTTAAAGATCACACAGTGCCAGCCTTGCCATGGCAGGGACACCTCCCACTGTCCCAGGTGCTCCCAGCCCTGTCCAGCCTGGCCTGGGCACTGCCAGGGATCAGGGGCGGCCACAGCTGCTCTGGGAATCCCATCCCAGCCAGGAATTCCCAATCTCCCTCACCTGCCCACGCTGATTTGGGCTTGAAGAGGAAAACCTTGACTTGTCAGCCTTGGCGTTTCCAACCAGGGCATTTATCAAACTGCAGTTACAACTGCAGCACAGAGATCCCATCTCACAGCAATCCTCACCCCGCAGATTGAAATCTGCTTTTTAATGTTTTAATGTCACTGCTGTGGGTTGGTTTCCCTGAGGAGGCAGAGGGGGCTGCAGGAGCTCAGTGTGCCCAGCTGGGGTGGGACAGAGCCTGGCAGTCACTGCAGGCAGCCAACACAAACAGAAAAACCCTGTTTGGTGTGTCACAATGGTTCTGAATGTGAGGAACGCATGCAGCAAGGATGAGAATTCACCCTGAATATTTGAAACAGCTCAAACAGTGTCACTGAATTCATGCCCATGCGCCAAGGGAAAGGATAAATGACAGCAGAGAGTTCCTTTTCCTCCTGTGATTCCCATCACCTCATGATTCAGTGATAAATTCCCTTCCACCTCTGCATTTCATGCAGGTCATGCACAGACACAGCACCAGAACAAACCTCCACAGCCTCTGATGCTGGGAGCAGCAAAATACAGAGTCCTCCCCAAAAGTTAATCATCTCTCACTCGGCTCCAGCGTCAACTGGATATTTCCTTGCTGTTTGGTAATTTCAGTTTTCTTCTTACAGTTCCCACTGGACAGCTGGAGCACTGACAAGCTGCTCTAATAAGAATTGCCCACCTAAATTATTCAGGGCCAATTTATATTATATATTTTACTGTACCAGTCTCCTGGACTTTTACCTGGTTACATTTTCCTCATACCCTTTATTACCCAAAAATATAAATTAATGCCATCACAACCTCCCTCAGCCTAGGAAAGACTTACCAAAAAAATCTTTATGTTTAAAAATAATACAAGAAAAAAGGGCAGGAAAATAATTTACATTTATATTTTAATATATGTATATATTAAAATATATAATATTATATATTATAGTATATACATTATGCTATATATTATAATATCTAATATTATAGATTATGTATATTATATTATATTATATTATATTATATTATATTATATTATATTATATTATATTATATTATATTATATTATATTATATTATATTATATTATATTATATTATATTTATTATATATTTTTTTTTTAAATCTCCAAGCTGAATCAGGAGTTTTCCTCTGCTAGAGATGTTTTAATTCAGATTTAAAGAAATAAAAACCAATGTCTAAAATTTAATTGTTTTTAAAAAAGGGATAAAACCTTCTTCTGCAAATGTTGAGCTAAGTAATCTTGATTTTTTATTAATCTTCTCCCCATACACACACTTCTGTTTCTCTAGTTAACTACAAGCTTTGATCCATTTTTAGAGCTAGATGCAATCTGTCCAGAGTCACATTTTTTATTCCAAAAGAATTTTGTGCTGAAGAAGCTCACCAAGAGTGAAGCTTCAATTGATCCCTACATTATACCAGCACTCCCCCAGGTCCCAGCCCCTTCCAAGCAATCCACAATTTCCAGGATGCCTGTAGGGGGAGGAAGGGAATTGCTGCTGTAATGCACACACACAGAACGAGTTTATTTTACCCAGGTGCTTCAGCATTTGCTGCACTTTGTCCCCCAGCCCTGACTCCTGCAGCCAAACCTGTCACTCAGAAAAAGTGAGAAAAGCCCAGACAGCCCCCCTGCCACACACACAGAGCCCTAAAATAAATAAAAAATAAATGAAAAATAAATTGCAGCAGTCGAGGAGGGCAGAAGCAGATGGGTGGCCCCAGCAGTGGCCAGCTGAGGCGTGTGATGGGCACAGAATAAATATTTCCAGTGGCTCAGCAGCCTTTAAACCTCCTGCCTCGGGTGGAGATAAGCCCCAGGTATTTATAGACCTGATCTCATCTCCTGTCCTGAGTCACACAAGGGTTCCCAAGGACTCCCATCCCAGCTTTGAGCCATTTGGGCTCCTTTTCCCAGCAGAACGCAGAATTCTTGCAGGAAAAGGAGGATTTCCCTGTGCCAGGAGCTGTGGGCATGGCAGCTCGACCCCACAATCCCATCAGCTCCTGGCCCCAGCAGCTCCCCTTTTATCCACCCCAAATGTTGGAGGGGGGATCCACAATCTCTCTTCTGAGCTTGAATAGCTTCTGAACGAGCCAAGGGCTTAATCTCTCGTCACAAAAAGATTAATCAGGGTCCTTGATCTCGTTAGCAGCACTTCTCTGGCTCCCACTGCAGTCACGACGATCCTGTGGAGCAAGGGGAGAGCCACAGATCCACTGTTCCACACATCCCCTGTTCCAAACATCCCCTGTTGTATTTGCAGGGTGCCCTGTGACAGGAAGGAATGATGAATCTGACTCCATGTTCTCAGAAGGCTAATTTATTATTTTATGATGCTATATTATATCAAAGAATAGAGAATGGGTACTTACAGAAGTCTTAACAAGATAATAATGAAAACTTGTGACCAGAGCAGATTTCCCCACACTCCAACACTCTCCTCCTAACCCTGAAAACCCCTCAATCTTTCCATCCCAACAGCAGCAGCTCTCATGAATGATGTTCCACTGCCACACCTGGTCTAAGGAAAACGTCAAACCTCATTTTAGTACTTAATTACACAATTTCCAGCACTGCCTTTCTGGTTTCCATGCTCCACTGCCCATAGTGGGAGTCCCTGTGTCCAGTTTGAAGTTATTTCACTGAGATAAATCAGCCTAAAAGCAGATTTTTACCATGGAGGCTGAAAGAGAATTGTAGGTGTGTTATGTGTGAGAGATGCAGATTGAGGGTTGGCTTTTCCAGCTCTAATAGCTCAGGGATAAAATTCGTAGAGAATGATCTCCCTGCTTGCTGCTGCTAATTCAGCTGAATACAATATATATATATATATATAAAATATATATAAAATACAAAAATCTGAGGGATGCAACAGCTTTTACAACTCCTTTGCTCCATGGAGGGGGAGAATTCAGCAAAGCAGGGACAGCAATCTCACCCCAACAACAGGAACCATATGTAATATAAATAAACCCAAAATTCTTACCCATCGCCCACTGTGGTGAGTGACCCCACATTTATTAATTAATATGGAAACATCTTGAGACATTATTTAAATGTTTAACTAATTTGTAACCATCATCCCCTTCTCCCCCAGCAACAAACCCAAAAACAAACCCACAAGACTAATGCTCACCACTTGGGATAGTTTTCAGAGGTCAAGAAAATAAATGTTAAGTCCATGCTTTTAATTAATTTCTACCACATAATTCTCCTCCAAATGGATTTTGGAAAGGGAGAAGTAACAAGTCTTGCCTGCAAGGCAGACAAGCAGCAGGAGGTGCAGGTTTTGAATTGGCTTTTAAGGAGTCAGAAAACCCACAAAGCTGCCAGCTGGTAAAATTTAGTTCTGGCTCCTCAATTTGGAGAGACAGACAATCCAGAGATGAGCAGAAGCAACAGCAGTTTGCAGCTGAACCGTCCCCAGCAAAATCCATTTACTTGAGGCATTTTTGATGATGAACTTTTCCACTTGCTGCTGAAGTTGGGCTGGCAGGACAGTGACTGATGGCTTGGGGAGGAGCTGGAATGGGAGCTGAGCACAGAACACAGCCCAGTGGAAATAAATGTGTGTGGAGGTGTTCCTGTGCAAAGCAGCCCCATCCATCCTCTGCAGCCTCAAAGGCTTTGGAAATAAACACAAAGTCTGGGCTGGAATTGTGCCCTGAGCTGAGGCTGAGGGCAGGGCAGGGACACAGGGCACCCTCCAGGTGTTTCCCCGCTGTTTGCACAGCCCTGTGGTGTTAATAATTTTGTGTGGTTCTCTACAGCTGCTTCATCAGTGACAAACAGAATTTTCTTAAGTGGTTTGGAATGGGAGAGCAGAGATTCCTTTCAAGGCTGTAATGCAGTAAGGATAACAAATATTGCCTGAGAAGGTTTAGAAGAAAACCTCTCAGAATCACAGAGGTGATGAGGTTGGAAAAGAGCTCCAAGGTTGCACTCAGTCTTTGAGTGATCCCCACCAGCCCAGGGCACTGAGTGCCACCTCCAGGGATGGCCAATCCCCTCAATCCTCTGGATCTGCACAATCTCTGCAATAGCCAGATCTAAATAGAATCCACCTGTGATCCTTTAGCCCAGCCCCAGTATTTAGGGAGTCTGGGTAGAGTCTTGTCAGAAACAAATTTGATGCACCCTGAAGCCCCACAAAGAGCTGTGGTTGCTGCAGGTATGGGAGAAAAAAAAATTCCCACCTTATTTCTATTCAGTAAGAATTACAAAGCATAAGGGGCAAAGAAAATGTAATTCAGCTGAGTCAGGAGGGAGTTTTGCGTCTGATCCTTCTCTACCACTTCAAGTTGCAGGAGGAGGATGTGGATGCTCCTTGTTCGGGGTAAACAAAGCAGCCCCAGCTCACACTGGGAGTTTTTGCTTTCCTCCCTCCCTGGGACACCAGGAATGTCCCCTGGGCTCCTCATCCTTGTGGAGCACACCCTGGGACAAGGTTACACATCACACCTGACACCTCAGGAAATGAGAATTGGCCAGGGAGCGGCTTTGAGCCTTAATTGCTGCGGGTGCCAGCCTTGCTGTTAACTCCTGTCTGCCAGACAGAGCACAACAGGAGCTTTCACACCTCAGCTCTGCTCTCCTCATGCATTACTCTGCTAATGCAACTCGCTGCCTTCTATTGGCAGGGAATTACAGAACCATTATTGCATGTTCATGAGAAAAAGCTCCAGATAGCAAGAGGTCAACAGGTTGAGCTTCACTTACTTTGGCACTGTCAGCAGTTGGCACTGCTCGTGTTTCATGACAAAAAAGTCTCTCCTTATGCTGGAAGGAAAAAAAAAAAAGCATACTTTGCTTTAATGTCTTGGTAATGCAGACATTTGGTTTTGAAAAGAGCAGCTCAGTTCTCATTCAAATAAAAAATACTGACTCGCACAAGGCCTTACTGTTAAACGTTTGCTTTGGGTTTATATTTAAAGTCATGTAAAAAAGGCAGGAAAACTCAGCTGAATTACATTTTCTTTGCCCCTTATGCTTTGTAATTCTTACTGAATAGAAATAAGGTGGGAATTTTTTTTTCTCCCATTACCTGCAGCAACCACAGCTCTTTGTGGGGCTTCAGGGTGCATTAAATTTGTGTCTGATAAGACTCTACCCAGACTCCCTAAATACTGGGGCTGGGCTGGAGGATCACAGGGGGATTTGATTTAGATCTGGCTATTGCAGAGATTGTGCAGATCCAGAGGATTGAGGGGATTGCCCATCCCTGGAGGTGGCACTCAGTGCCCTGGGCTGGTGGGGATCACTCAAAGACTGAGTCCAACCTTGGAGCTCTTTTCCAACCTCATCACCTCTGTGATTCTGAGAGGTTTTCTTCTTAACCTTCTCAGGCAATATTTATTATCCTTACTGCATTACAGCCTTGAAAGGAATCTCTGCTCTCCCATTCCAAACCACTTAAGAAAATTCTGTTTGTCACTCATTAAGCAGCTGTAGAGAACCACACAAAATTATTAACACCACAGGGCTGTGCAAACAGCAGGGAAAAATTGGTTACCACATTTTCCTCAACAAGCAAGGTAAAATCTTTCCAATTAACATTTTAGTTAAGAAATTCACTCACCATGCCTTTTGTTAAAGGTTGTAGCTCAGTCTTTTAATTTTTTTCACTGTGGCTCTATTGGAGATTAGATACCCAGCAGCAAGAAGGGAAACTAAGTGAATTATCCTTTTACCTCATACTTTATTCTCTTTACTTTAAAACTTCAGGAACTCAGGCATCCATTTCACCCATCATTTATCCTTGGAGACCAAGGCAGCTTCAGGGAAAAAAGCAATTACCTGCTATGGAAAATCTAGGAGTTACAATTATGAAATAATAAAATGTCAAAGACACGTCTAATTTAGATATAGGGTTTTATACTCAGCTTAGTGAAACAGTACAAAATATTCTCTGCAATTTCTCCATCCATCAGCTGGAATCACTCCTTTGACTGTGATACCAAATGCAAATTCACAAGTGTTCACACAGCAGATCTGAGCGTGCGTTAGAAATCAGCAATTGAAAATCTATTTTGCTTACCTTGTCACCAATAATGGGATTACAGCACTAAAAAAAACATTTTTACTTCTGGATACACTAAGTAGAACAGTTCTGTCTCCAGAGAGAGCAGAACTCAATTTCCCTTCCTCTTGGTTCTTGGAGGAATTTAATGTCTTTTCCTCTCAGTGCTTGATGTGTCACTGACAGTCCCCCCCAAAACAACTCCACCTGCCCCCATGGCCACCTCTGGAATCAGCAAATGAATCCTCATGATTTATAAACCTTTAACAGGAAGGAACAAATTCCAAAGGAACAGAAGCAGCAGAGTGTAACCAAACTTTTCACCGAAGCTGTCTGAGCACAGTGATCTTTACCCAACAAGGTTCCCTGGGATGCTCAACTCCTGAACTGCAAATTGTGGCTCTGTGCTGCCAGGACAAGCCTTTGTGATCTTCACATGGTGATAAGCTGCGCTGCCAGGTGGGAGAGGGAGGGAAGAGATAAAACCCTTTATCAAATAATCACAGACTCACCTTTTATCAATTAATCACAGACTCGGATAGTGCCCAGGTGTGGCAGCGCTGCCCAAATCCACAGCCTTGCACCTCAGGTGCTGCTGAGCTCCACTCCTGACCCTTCAATGAACATTAAAGGGATGAACTTGCCCAAATCTGGCAAAAATCATTGTGAGGATGCCAAGATAGACTGGGGGAGAGATGCCAGTGACCAGCAAGGAGTCAGGGCTGTGCTGTCCCCTCACTGCAGGAGTGCTTGCTGTGACATTGTGCTGCCCCAGCCCCTGCTGCTCCCCGAGCTGGATGGAACAAGGGGGACAAGGTGCAAAATCAGGAGTCAGGGAGAAAATGGTCAGGAAATCCAGCAAGCAAACCTAGGGGGAAGCATCCTGCATTGTCTGTGTCACAGCCAGGAGAGGCACAGAGAAGCCCAGGGACAGCCCTTCCCCAGACATCTCCAGGTGAGACAAACCTTCTCCTCTGCCTTGGAGACAGAAGCACTGAGGGGTTTTGTAGCAAAATTCAAGTTTGTGTTACAGCATGAGGAAAAAATTGTTTTGTCTCAGCCTCAAAGGAGCAAATTTAGCATTGCCCAAGACCTTGTTCAGTTTAGAGGTCCAAACCCTTGGGATTGTGCATCTGTAAGAAATGAAGCCCGTGGTGGTACAAAATTCACTCCAGGACTAAGTGAAGAAGAGAGGAAAAGAGCAGTTGGTTATGGCCAAGGTTAGTGAATTCTTCATCATAAATTAAATTTATGCAGCATATTAAACTTCAATCTTTGAAGGGTGTTTTTATCCTTGCACACTGTTCTAAAATGACATCTAACAAAAGGAATGAGGACAAAGAAGATGGATTTAAAAGAGAACTGGGCAGATTTAGGACCAACATTCTCCCATGTAAGAATTCTGTAAGAGAAGCCAAATGACCCAGGAGCATCTTTTCAGTCCTGTTTTCATGCACCAAGGCTGCTGCTAGGGAACCCTGTTCCCTACAGCTCTCTTTCAAAAGCAACATCAGGCCAGATGTGCATGAGGAAAAGCAGAAGAGTGAACAGTGCCCACGGCCAGGATGAGCTCAGGGAGCTCCCAGCACTCTGTGCCTGCAGTGCTTCCCCACAAGGGCAGTCCTGGGGGAGGATGAGCCAGGCTGAGCAGGGCAAAGCAAGAAACTCAGGCACAACTGCCAGGGCCTCCTCCAAGGGCAAGGGATAATCACTGCTCTGCCCAATCCACTTATTACCATTGCATTACTCCAGTCTGAAGGGGAAATCAAATAAATGTAGCAATCTAAAGCTTAGATCTGTGGCAAGTTTGTCTGGAGAACCTTCCTTTCCTTCCCCACCCAAGTGAGAGAGGCAGAGCCTCTGTAAAATGAGGAGGCAACACCTGCAGAACAAATAAACTGCCCTGGACACACAGTGTGAGATCTGAACAGCACATTATTAAAAGGAGCACTTTGGTGGAGATCTAGATAAAATAATGTTTAATCCAGACTGGCATTATCTGCTGGTGCTTGTGATGGTGTTCACAGGGGTCCCAGGATGAGGGAAGAGATGAGGATCTGACTCCATGTTTCAGAAGGCTGATTTATTGTTTTATTATATATATTAAAATTATACTAAAGGAATAGAAGAAAGGATTTCATCAGAAGGCTAAGAATAGAAAAAGAATGGAGTGATAACAAAAGTTTGTGTGTCAGTCTGAGCCAGCTGACTGTGATTGGCCATTGATTAGAAACAACCACATGAGACTAATCAAAGATGCACCTGTTGCATTCTACAGCAGCAGATAACCATTGTTTACATTTTGCTTTTGAGGCTTCTCAGCTTCTTAGGAGAAAAAACCCTAAGGAAAGGATTTTTCAGAAAATGTGTTTGTGACAGGTGCTGGCTGGAGCCAGGGAAGGTCTGACACCAGGACACTGAGAGGTTTCATACTCACCACTTCCCCTCAGCTCAAGATGAACCTTGCTCTGAGCTGGGCACCTCTCACACACCTGGACACAAATCTGGGGATCAGGATTAAAGCTTCCAGCCAAAACCAAGCCAGCCTAAGCTTTCCTTCACTTCTTTATAGGCTGAGGAAAATCAAAACAAGTGATTAAGACGGTTCTTTGCTTCATTAACAAATATACAAAGTTTTATTTTGTTTATTAGATTGGTTTTCTGTATGTTAACATTATCATAGCAGTTATAACCCACATTCACAGCAGAAATTTTCTAAGAGCATTTTGCAACACTAACTGCTGTATCAGAAATCCTTAAGAGAAACTTATCTTTTAGCTACTCAGGTAACTTGAATAATAAAGTGCAAAACCACAATAAAATTTGACAGACATATGTCCCAGCTCATATTCAGTGGAAAAGAAAGGTTTATAAGACCACTAGATATGGATTCACTGCACACAACAGAAGAGTGTGACCTGAAGACACCAGTTTTCAAGTTTTCCCATTACCAGACATGGATTACAATGAATAACTTTCCATTAGTTTTAAGGGTAACATAGAGAAATCACAATGAGGTCATAAATAAAACAGAACACATTGGCCAGACAACCTGAAGCTTAGCCCTGTATTTGGTACCTTTTACCCAATAAAGGTTTTGGGAAGAACTGATGAACAGGAACAGTTCATTTCTTGATGAAACAGCCTCTGATTTCACAAGGAACCAGCTGGCAGGACACAACACAGCAGCTTGTGTGGGACACAGGTCAGAGGTGGATTTTTTATATGTATTTTTTACCACCCACAGACATGGTCTCATTCAGCTTATGATTGCCAGCACTAATTACTGTCCTGCTCAATCCAAGAAAACAGAGAAAACTCAGAATATTATGGGAATCGGGTTCAATTCATAAACCACAACCCATTCTTTTGTGTTTCTCTCTCTCCACAGCCACTGCTGCAGCCTCTCCAGTAGCAAACACTCTTTCCAGGACAGATGAAGTATCACAAACTCCAAGGGCCTTTTCCTTCCTTCTCCCTGACTCATGGATCTTCATGAAGCCCTCTGGAGCTATGACTTAACTGAGAATCACCCACAAGGAGACTACTCAACCCTTTTAGTTACAGAATGCAAAGATGCAAATTAAACATCACTCTAATTTCGTCAGCTCCAACATTGCTGTTCTACCACTTGCCAAAAATGACAGTCCAGCAGGCCAAGCTTTAAGAAATAGCAGAAAGTTTGAACTATAAATTGGTTCTGCATCCCTTGACTAAGCTCACTTTGCTAAGGACACAAGACACCACTGTCAGAACAGAGAACAGGCTGACCAGCAAGCTTTAAGGACCACGTCCTGCTTATAGCTCTATGTGTAACCAAAAATTGCACAACATACATTCCCAAAGAACTCATTTTTACACAATACTCTCCTCCACATTGTTCTATTTGACTACAGTCAGTGCTCTCATCAGGAAACAATTCCATGCACAAACAGACAGCAGAACATCCAGTGCTATTTGGGAGGCTGCACTTTGTATTTCCTCCCTTTTTGATCCTTTCAGATCAGCAGATGCAAGGACCCAGCTGTTGTACCTGGGATAAGGCACTTGCCCCAGATGAGCAGTACAGCACCAGGCCAGTGTGCCAGACAATCTGCAGGGACCTTTTCTTCACCACTTACAGCCAAACAAGGAATAGTTCTGGAGCAATTGTGCTCTTTCAGCCTGGAGTGCTCCTCCTGCAACAGCTTTCAGAAGCTGCTTCACATTCTCCCCTAAACTTCCTAGTAATGGCCACGGATTTTGCAAACTTCCAGGGGTTTATTCTATTTCCAAATCAGCTCGAGGTGCACTTCCAAGGGATTCGTCAGAACTTGTGAAACATCACCAGGAAATCACAAAGGGAAAATTTCCACCTGTCCAGCAGCAGCTCTAAACCACCTACACAGCCAAGGTTTGTCAGTCGAGGTCTCACATGATTTCAATTCCCTGAAAAAACAAAGTTGCCTTATGGCATGCATAGTATAGATATCACTAGTGCTACCTGGAAGAGTTCTGGCTCCAATCCTCCTCCCTCCCAAAGGGGACAAATTCAAACCCACTTATCTGAAGAGTTTTAAATTCAATCTTTGCTGCATATATTTCAAATAAACCTGTGCTCCAAACCTTGGAATAGCCTAGGAGTAAAAAAACCTGTTAACTTGCCACTAACAGAAGACTAAGAAAGAAGTGAGATCTAGTTTCTATCAAAAACAAAAGCACATCTCACTTCTGGGTTTATTTATTACTTTCTCAAAGACATTTTAATATAATTATTCTGATATTCTGGTCTAGATAACAGCCAAAATCTCAGTTTTAAGGAAAACCCCTCATTGTACACTGATTTGAACTCCCAGTAGCTTTAAGCACCCAAATAATTTTAATTTCTTTTTCTACTGAATGAATGTTCTGCAGTTCTAGAAAGATGAGTTATGCACTTTTGTTCACATACAAAAAGACAGTCTAACAGATGTAAACTATTTATTGAATATTTGCCACCAATATTGTTAAATACATAATCTTGCAGTTTTCCGCTTTCAAGTTAAAATGTCAGAAACAGAACACCAAATATTTACAATTCTTGTAAGGAATGTTACATAATGACACATTAAGGCGTAAATTCTTTTGGCTTATAATTCTGAAAAGAATGATAATAGCAAAAAGTGATGCAAAATCTTTCTTGTGAGATTATGATTAAGCTACAATGTTTTACAAAAATATGGTGTAAGATGGCAATAATCCCATTCAAAATCCTGCATTAGGCCCCTCGAGAGGGGCTGATAATTTATACAGTCAAAACTTTTAAAATTTACATATAAAGGTACCCTATCCACCATTGAAAAGTACAACTCTCAACATATACAGTTTTCAGGCCACAGTTTTGAAGGTCTGGAGTATCAAGTTGGTTTGATGAATTAGTCGGTTGGCACTTATGAACACATTTATTGCCCTGTGGAAAGAGAAGAATATTGCTTCAGACACTCCAGAAACATGGCAGGGGAGAGAGCCAGCATCACTGGCATCTAGAACTGGAGAATTGGAAGCACAGGGATGTTCCACCCTGTGCTGACCTACCTGAAGCTCCCTGCTGGCAGCCAGCCAGCCTCATTTGCATGGCTAATCCCAGGAAGGCTGTGCTGATTTGGCAGGAATTTAAAAAGAATTTGGCTCTCTATCATCACTGACATCTCAATCCTTTCCTTCTGGGACTCAGATAACCAAGGGAAAACCATGGAGCAGATGACTGGGGTTTGGAGCCAGATGATCTTTAAGGTCACAGCCATTTTCTGACTCTGTGACTGTTAAACACCTTCCCAAAGCTGAGCTCTTCACCCTTTAGGAATTCCAGAATTGGCAACTCTTCCCTCAGGGAATACTAAACGTGCCCACATGTGACAGCAATGCTATTTTAGTTACCTTTCTGCACAGAAAGGTGTGGGGTCACCGAAGTTTTCAGCTCAGAAATGACGTCTGAGCAGTGCTGGGGGCAGCAGGGATCTCACCCCATGTGCAGCTCAGACAGAAATTCCTCCTGATTTCCCAAGGATGGCAAATACAGGATGGAATTTCTCACACTACTGCAAATTATTAACACACTTTAAATTAAGCCCACACAGTTACTTCTGTCCAGGAATCAAAGCTACTAAAGCCTAAACTTCTCATTTTGGTATCAAATTTAGTCCCAATTTCAGGAAAAGGAGAGAAAAACAAGAATGCTTTGATGGGAGCAGGACTGTACTCCCAGCTGGTCTCAAGACTTTTCTCTCCTTTATAATGCACCATCTCCTGGGTGCTCTCAGCCTTTGCCAAGCTCAACAAGAGCTGACATCAAAGTTGGTTCCATCTTTAAAACAGAACATTCTGGCACTGTCAGAATCTGAGGGGGATCCATTCATCCTCCAAAAGAATCACTACAGTGAATTATACAGGAATAGTGACTGTAAAACCCAAGGTGAAGACCTGGAAAAAGCCTCAGTTTGAGGGCTAAAATGCTCAGCTAGAAAAAGATTCAGCTGAATCATTCCAGATACTGTGAGGGTCTATAAAGAAAGGTCAATAAAAATGTAAATCAAAGAGAACCCTGCACAGATGTTTTGTATTTGCAAACGATACTTCAAATAGGTAAATTACTTTTCTCAACAAAAAAATCCCCATAATTTCTTTGTCCTTGTATCTGCACTGAGAAAACCCACACAGGGCCAGGAAATTGAACTTCTCATTCAAATTCAAAACTAACACCACACATGGGTGTTACATGGTGGTGAATTGAACAATTTTCCCTTTCCTCAAAGGCAAAAAAGCAGCATTTTAAGGCAGCCATGGTAATGAGAGGACACAGGTAAGGAAATAATTAGGCAACTCCTAAAAAAGGCAGCTTATGCCTGTCCTATTTTCCTGTTAGTCATTATGCAAATTGTTGAAACAACAGGACAAAAGCATACTTACTTTCCATCTTTAAAATAGGTTTTCAGAGTATCACTGAAACTTTTGGAGTATTTTACAAACTCTTTCTTTTGGTGCTCAAGTGCCTACAAAAACAAAAACACCAGGAGCAGAGTCTTAGTTCACATATTTCTGTGTACAGTGAGAACCTTAAGGTTTAACTGATCAGAAAATTAATTAATGTTACATCAGGAATAAAAATTTTGGTTTTTTTTTTTCTTTAGAAGAAACAAAGAGGAATAATTATTTTCTCTAGAACTCCTGAGACCTATCACACAACCATTCTGCTGTTAAAGCATGGTTTCATTGACCAGCTAGGCTCTGCTGTTCATCCTTGGATCAAAGGATGCCTCTTGTGCTGCTATCAGAAATATTGGATGGAGAGCTGGTGCACGTACCCGCCGGTTCTGGTACTGGTATTTCTTGAAGACATTATTTACTGTGTCAAGGAGCTCCTTTATTGCACTTGCAATGTCCCTGTTGGGCAAGAAAAAGAGAATTTCAATATCCTCAGGAGATGCCATGAAATGCTGGAATTGAATCCCTTTCCAGCAGTCAAGTATTTCTCAGGGCAGTCCCTACAGAGGAAATGTCAGACATGATGGAGGAGGCCAAACTCAGCAAGTTTGGTCAAGTAACATCCTCATCATTTCTAAGTAGGATCAGGCTCTCTGGCAATGGGAACAATGCTGCTACATCTACAGAATTTCAATATTCAGACCTAAATACAGCAAGTTTGACCTCTCCACCTGCAGCAAAATCCACCATATTGTACTTACTTGATTGTCTGAAGAAACCTCACTCTGTCATTGATCTCATCTGGAATCTTACTAAGAATCTGTTTAAGTGCTCGTGCCTTTTCATTAAGATCTTGGAATTCAGGTTCAGGTCTTTCAATCATATACTCTGGCAAAAAGAACATATTCAAAACCACCATTAGTTTGTCCTGAAGTCAGTAGTGACAGCTAAAAACACGACACAAAATACAGCAGGATTGCCAGGGTGAATTTGAAGGTGAACAGCACAGAACTGCAGTGAATAACCCCTGTGTGAATCAGGACAGTGCAACAATCACCTTCATTACTGCATGGTGGAAAAAGAGCCCATCTTACTTTATTTGAGACATTAAAGTCATCAAATTCAGTATTAAAATAACTTAAAGCTTGCAGTATATTCTCCTTCTGTGACAGTGTAACTGCTGCTTTTAATTTGAAGTAGGGAAAAAAAAAGAGGGTGTTATAATCCATATTTGCCTTTTCCTTTCCTTTGCTGTTAGTGTTGCAAAAGGTGAACTATGCACCCATAAAAACATAGTTGTGAACATTCATTTTATTTCTTTCCTTCTCTTATTAGTCAAGTGTGGTGTTCAGGCAGATTTAACTTCTCCAATAGCAGTATTCAAAAATACAAATTTTCTTCTACTATGCTGACAAAATTCTACTAAGAAACAAAGAATCTCTTCTGAAAAAAGAAGATATAGAGAATTGCATGTTCCTAGTTAGCAGTGTAATTAAAAATACAGTTATCCAACACAGGCTTTGTTACCTTCTACATCATCAGCTGCCATACGCAGCAGAGACTCTGTGAAATTCACATCCACACTTTTCTTCTCCAGAATTTTCATGATGATGTCCTGTGTTAGACCTGGATTTTCTTTTTCAGCCTGTAAAGCAGAGAAATTTTATATTTTTAAATAAGCCAGACCTGGACATTTCAAACACTAAGATTTTCATGTAAATTGTTTCAGATCCTGCAGGAGTTTGCTAGGAACTTTGAATGTCTAAGGGCTTTAGACAAGTAGATTATATTAAAAACATTTGTCCACTACAAAATTCATTTTTCTTGGACTACATCATTGATTTTTGTATAAGCAACTTTTCCAATAAGCCCTTGCACTCATTTTAATTTGAGTAAGAAAGGTTTTAATAAATGCCTCAATCCTGTTATATTTTCATAAACACCAAGCTTTAAGACAAAGATATGGTATCCCCTGGAACTTAATTCACTCCAACACAGGTGCTACTCCCCCACCTTCCCCTGACATTTGTAAATGTGCCCCTCATGAATCACATCATATGCTCACACATCATCTGGGAATTGTTCTTTCAGAAGAAACCCAGCTTTTGATTGATGACATATCTAAGTAGAGAGCTGGATTAACACTGGAGCTGTTCACATCACCTGTGCTGCTACCAGAAACTGCTCTGTGTGGAAGATAAATGAGCCTCTGTGGGTTTTTAGCTGGCACTACCATTTTTACCATCATCTCAGTTTTACATTATTTGCATCCAGCTTAGCTCCTTCCCACCAATTGTGAAAACACACAAAACCAACCCACACTTGTAGGAGCTCACTTTGAGACTTCAGCCCATCAAGGTACATTCAGATTTCAGTGCAGGAACAGGGAACTATCCCAGATTTGCACAGCTCAGATATCTCATGCCTGCCATTACTTTGTTTCAATTTTTGAAAAGATCACCACTTCAATAACGCAATGTAAAGGAATATCTGTATTTTCACTCCTTAGGAATACAATGGAAAAGTCAGAAGAATCTTTTTTTTCCATTTACTGCTGGATTTCTACACAAGCACTGAAGTTCATCCACAAAAAAATCCCATTACCACTCACTTTGTAAACCAATTTCAAAGTCTGCTACGTGCCTATTGCTCATGAGAGCCTATTCTACAAATCTTGTGGATTTTAGATTAAGTTGATTATTTATTCACTGACTGCTCCCTCATTTAAGCTTTTGTTCTATATGGACAAGAGAAGAGTCTGTTTAAAATTGCTCATTCAGATTTCTACTCATGACATCTGCAGACATCTCAAACTTCCAGTTCATGCAATTGTCCATTTTATTTTTAGACTACTGGATCAAGGATGAAGTCTCAGATAAAAAGACAAGGAAACAAGAGAGCTGACCTTTTAGCTTCATCTTACACAGCTTACTTTTGAAACAACCATTTTTCAATGCAAGTTACTTCTCACCTTAATAAAAGCTGCTCTCAGTGTCTGAGCTGCAGACAGATTTACTCTTTCTAGCTGCAATAAAAGTTTAGAATTAATGATTAGCATTCTGTTGTTATCAGAACAAAACAAATTCAGTAATCACACCTTGCCCCATAAAGCAGAATGGGAAGGGGGATTGACAGAAGCTTTCAAATTGCTGGTGTCACTTCAGAGATACTATAAAGTTAATCCCAAAGGAAAGAGTTCCCCCCACAAATGAAAACAAAAATCACTGGATGCATTTTGCAGCAAAAGTCCGACAGAAGATTGTGAGAACATCTTGGCAATCTCTGATATTCAAAGAAAAACAAATATTAAATTAAAACCATTAACAGTAAAATTAAAATGCATCAAGCTGTTCACAGGTTTGACTGTGTGTCATTTCCTGCCAGAGAACACCAGAACTGGCATTTTTATCAAAATCCTTTGTTAAAGGCAAGAGAAAAGCTCAGGACCAAGACAACCAGCAAGCTTTGATGGCAAGAAGGGTGAACCAATGCAGAGAGAGAAGATGTGTTAGACAAAGCTTTCCCAAGATGAGCAGCATGTTCCTGTGGCCTCATTTCCCAAAATAAAGGGGATTACTGCATTCCAAGGTAAACTGGAGCTCACCTCATTAAAGACAGGGTACATAACAGCATAGAGAGGCATGGAAACCATAGAAGTGGTCTCTGCTTCATTCTTCATCTCTTCCATTGTCATCCTCATTCAAAGAGCCACTTCTCAAGGAAAACACTATAGAAGCAAAAAACTCCTCATTCACTGAAATGTCTCCTCTTTTTCCTCGTTGTGCAAGAATACTTGAAGAACTTGGGAAATCTATTGTCCTTAGGGTGTGTGAGAAAAGAGAAAACAAACACACAATTACAAATCTTGAGAGGGACAGGATCTGAAAATGACAAGGCTCACATCAATGTGAGTTCTACTGTGTAGAAACCAGGGATTTCCTATTACATGAGTCAAGTAAACATGGAATGACCACTTGGTGTAACTTCAAAACTCTAACTGAAATCTATTAAATGAATATTTTAAAGAAAAGGTGCTGCTCCAAGTGTTTTCCCCTTCAAGTTCTTATGGAATCAATTCTCCTTAAAGCAGGGATTTTATGTGCTATTTACCAAAATCTTGCCACCACTCACAGGCAGCAGCATAAGGTTCCTGACAACTCCCATCCAGGAAAAACTTGGAGAGCACTCCATGCTGCAGCCCAAGCCCCATCCAGATGCACTGTGACTATTAAAACTACCTATAAATAGGTATATTTACAAATATTCCATCTTGCACATGCATCAAGCTGTGATTCTGCTGGAGATCAGTGCCTGCTTTCCACCCTCTGAACGTGAACACTGCATCTTTGGTTTAATATAAGCTGAAGTCATGTTTCCACTCAGGGTGTGCCACCAGCTATGTTAACTCAATGGAAAATTATTGTTCCAGTAACTGAACCTCTGTTTCAGAAGTTCTCCACCCAGCCCAGCTCATCATATCCATCGCTGCTCAGACCCAGAAATTATGTGGAAAAGAAAAAAGGTCACCTTACAGTTGATAAAAAGCCCTTGTTCCAACCTGCTGTGTTTTATCTTAATCAGATTCTTTAAAAAATATTTTATATGACATAATTGAGTTTAAAGACCTGAAGTCCAAGTCAGAAATAAAGATAAAAAGAAAGATATTAAGGGTTTTAATTTTTAGATTTGCTTGGAGAATTTAATGCACTAGAGGAGGGATTTTTTTTTCTCCTAGCAAGCTCCAGACACCTGGCATTTGCATGTCTGTGTAATTCACTGACATTTTAGTAAGAAGTGAAAAGAGTGAAATGGTAAGAAACAGCAGAAACTGCTCCAGCAATCAATATCACTTCCTGAGAGCATGAACAGGTTAAGAACATGCCAGGACATTTCTTCAAGCCATATCCCTCATTATGCTCTGCACTGGCTGAAGATCTTCAGGCTGTTCAAACAGAAGAACAGGTATTTTCTGTCCAGAGCAGATCTATAATTGCTTAGCCATAATTACACAAGTGAAATTTGTTACTGATTACAGTCAGCACAGAGAAGAAACGGGATGACTACAAATCTTGTGCATTTCTCTTTTGGGAACAGTAAAAGCTGAAGAAAAAATTCAACATGACTACAGTAAAAACTTTATACAATCTTCTAACATGGACTGCTCACTGCAAAACCTCACTTTGTTCCTCTTGCTGTTCCAGCTCAAAGAGCCACAGATGAGCTGATGAATGCCTCCAGCCCCAGAAAAGGATTCCTGAGGCTTTAGAAAAGGTCTGGATGGATGAAATGCATATTCTGCAATAATCAGGGGTCTCACACTTTATCACCCACCCCTGGTATTTTACAGCTGTCAAGAACATGGAGGAACACAAGTGAATATTCATCATTCCTCAAAAAGTGGAGTGTTTTCCCAAGAACTTGTTTCAGTTACAGAAATTCATGCCAGGTCTGCTCACATGGGGGGAGGGAACTTGTCTGAACAAGTCTGCACTCCCTACTGCAGGTACAAGCTGTCCCATTTATTATCCATGTGTATTCCCTGCTGGATGGAGATTTGGTTTTTTGCTGTTGAATTCCTCCTTTCTGGAGGTTCAGTGAGTGTCCCCTCACACACCTGCATTCACAGATGAATTTGTAGCACATTTTCATCTGTAGTCTCAGAGTAAGTTTTTTAAATAGTTAAATCAGGTCACTGAACATTGTTCTACCCAAAAGATTTTTATCACAGGAAGAAGGGCAAAAAAGGACAAAACTGCCATTAGATATAATTACTTTGTTTTTATGGGTTAGCAGTATCCACACACACACAAAAGGAAATACTAAGTGAAATGATGGATTTTTATGATGATGAAAACCTATTACACTGCGAGCTACCATGAAGAACTCATTTTCTCCTGAAGAACCATAAGCTATTGTTACTAATCCATGGTACAGTTAAAACCCTCATATAAAAACAATTATACATTATCTATTACCCCTTTTCCAGACACTGACACTCCTAAAAAAAATAAATTACAACACTTGGATTTATATTAACACAAAGGATACCAATTTTGCAACTGAAGAGGTGGGTTTATATATATGTGCACATAAGAAATATTTAAGAACACCAAATGCTTTGTGGTGCCAAGATATGAAAAGAAATATATTCAATTTATCACACTGCTCGTTCATTATTTCAGAAATCTTCCTCTTTTCCAGAAGGTACACTAGGAAGTATCACAGGACCTGACTGCTAAAATTCTCAAACTGTTTATCTTTACAGTTAGGAATCAACCTCACATCTTTTGGATGCAACTTATTCACTTCAGTCTTTGCTAGTGTTAAATAGAAAGAATAATTATCTTCACAAAAACTCTGTGTTCATTGTGTTACTGGAAGTCAGTTTGTCATCATAAACCACATCCAAATGCCCTTGAAGGTGGTCTCAATCCTGATGAGGGACCAAATCCTCCTGAAAACTGAAGTTTCTGTAATTAGATCAATTATCAGCAAGCCCACTAACCTTCCAAATGGCCTGACTCAAGCCAGTTTAATGCACATTATCAGCAGCAAGGAGGAGCTTTCAGCATTTCTTTTGGGATGTGATCAAAAGCAGCTCTGCACAGCTGCCAGACTCTCTGACAGTGTCTTGCAACAGCTTAACTTCAGTGCCTCCAATCCCAAAAGAGCCTTTTCTTTGAGAGGAGTTTACCCTAGTTTCATCTGTCATCTGCTTTATTTGACATTCTCACAAAAGGTGAAATAAGATTCCATGAGAAGGTGATTTATTAGGACAGCACAGTGGAGCGGTAGAGCTGAGAAAATCCTGGAAAACTGCAGGATGCAGAAAAGGTGTTACTGTGCTGGCAAAGTTGTTAATTGGTGTGAGGGGGCAGGTGAGGAGAAGGCAGCAGGACAGAGCCAAACACTGAGCTCAGTGTCAGCCTGATGCCCCTCTGTGTTCCAGGGACCCCAAATCTCTGGGTGTGCCATGAGGGAACAGACAGAACGAGACAGGAATTGAAACAGAACCTGGATTTGCCAACTGTGCCAAAATAATCCAGTGAATACAGCCCTGACTGCTCAGTCCTGGCCCATCAAACACAGCAGGCTGCATTCCAAGAGATGCACTAACACGGAATACGTGCTTGCACTGTCAGGATAAATCTTACATTCTAACCTTTAAGTCTCAGCACTAAAATATGATCCCAGCCAGTCAGCAAACATGGACAGAGCTGGTATATTTTAGATGAGGAATAGATGTGGAAAGGTTCTTTGACAGGCCTATTCCCCCACAGCCACCCAATGACATTTTAAATCATTCAACTGAACTTTAGCAGAAAAAAAAACCCCAAAAACCCAAGTCCTGCCAAGAAGGGTGAAGAGCACAGACCACCACAAATCCCAGATGGACAACCACCATTGTCAGTGTCTGAGGTGACAATCTGCTTTCTCTATGTGTGTCATTTACTGACAGACTTTGGGTCATGCAGTCAAATCAAGCAGAGCTGCTTAACAAGAACACAACATCCCCAGGATCCTCCCCAAATCCACACCTGCTCCTAGGCCAGGCTGGAGAGGTTTGATCAAAGAAAGGTGTTTGTGTAGCACAACCTTCTGAAGCAGTGCTTAAAGCAAAGAGAGCAGACTCTCATGATTTCAACTTTTCAAGTTTTAAACCAACAGAAATATTTGGTATCAACTGGCAGGGTTTCAGCTCTGTCATCAGCAGATCTGATGTTGTCTCTGTTCCCTTCTCCAGGCTCCATCTACCCCGGATCAGGGAAGTGCTTAGACATTAATATTCTTTTTTAGAAAAGTACTACAGAGGAACAAGGCCCAAGGCAGTGATTACAAATATTATTATTTCAGTGGTTGGCTTCTAGCAAAAATCAGAGCTCCATTCCTGCTAGAAAAGACCTTACTGCCAGGAGGTTCTGCTCCACTTTTTGCAGGAAGGATTCAAGAAGAGGTTTTACCTTTAACCTGATCTGAGATCCCTGAGTTACCAGAAAATTCATTCAAGCCCTGGAAGAGAGAGTGGGGGAAGGGAAATAACAGCATAAATTCCATCTGAATCCAGAGGCAGAGCTTGAATCAAAATGTAAGAGCAATGTGCATGGGAGGAGAGAGTGTAGATGATTTACTACTGCTGTTGTAAAGTTTATGGAAGTAAAAAAAAATTGTAGAATTTGCTCTTTTAACTATATACACACCCACACAACCTGTCTTGGTAACTCTTTCTATCATTAATGGTCACTTGAATTAAAAAAAAAAGACCTTAACCCACACATCTTCTTTTTTTTGGTCAGATGTTACCTTACCTGCCACTGTATTTTAATTATCAATTGCAATTATTTCCCATTGTACAACTTAGATTATTTGATGCAAAGCTTCAAAGCTTTGTGTTTCAGATACAGAATTACTTTCCTTCTTTTTAAAGCTGAGTATGGGTGGATTCACTGGGATTAGCATACAGATCAAGTATTAGGATAACAATCTGTATTTTAAAATCAGCAATGATAAAAAGAGACTTAAAAGGCATCCTACTGAACTGATTCCACATCCTGCTGATTCTTACACCAAATAGTTTCACTGCAGAGTCAATAAAAGGCATGTCACCAGTATTGAAGTTTAAAAGTGTCTTCTAATTCCTCTCACCAGAACAGAAATGCAGTTTCCAAACATCTCCACACACGTGTAACAGTCACCTGCAGTGAAATTCACTCTGGCAAAGCAGAACTGCTTGTGCATTTGATTACTGTAAGAGCAGTTCTATGACTAATTCAGAAATGACACAGACCTGTGATAAATCCAAGATGTCTATTTTTAGAACCATATCAACTCAAAAAACAAAAACCAAGCCTAGCCTGAAGTCAGGCTTATAATTAGTCCATGTTCTTTTGCTGGACTTCAAAATGGAAGTGATTGAATCTGTCCTAAAACACCCGGTGTGTGTCTCACAAGAGACCCCACAGCCTGTGCTCCAGTTCCAGCAGGCAGCACCACCAGAACTGTTATACAGCACAAGTGAAACAGGTCATGAATGTTGGAATACATAACCACAACATATCCCCGTTTCTCTTTCGCCTCTTTGGGAATGTGAAAGTGAAGCCATTACTTTACCAAAACACAAACAGGTAGGACACAGCTCCAAAGATACAAAAACACATTCCAGCGTGTGAACACATACCAGAGGTGAATTAGTTCCTCTGATAACAGGAACAGCACAAGGTTTCAGCCACCCAGTATGTGCGAGCTACAGGAAAAACACCAACCCAACTCACCAGTTCAGTGAGCAACTTAATGGAACACCCCAGCCCCGAGTGCTCAGCCCCCAAGGGGGGCACAGCCGGGGGGAGCCTGCGGAGGAGGAACCCCAGAATCAATCGGGCTGGAAAAGACATCCAAGATCACCCAGCCCGACCTTTGAACAAACAGCACCTTGTCAAGCAGACCATGGCACCCACCGCCACGTCCAACCTCTCCTTAAAACACCTCCAGGAACGGTGACTCCACCGCCTCCCAGGGCAGCCCATTCCGATGGCTAATCACCCCTTTCTGTGAATAATTTCTCCCTAATGTTCACCCTACACCTCCCCTGGCGCAGGAAGGGGGAAGGAGCCCAGGCGCCCTTTCTCCCTGCCCGCCGCAGCCACCTGACAGCGCTCCGCTCCGAGAGGACGAGCTAAAAATAAATACACACAAAAATAAAACACATCCGGGCCTGCGCCCGCCGGGCCCGGCCCGGCCCGAGCGAACCAGCACCAGGCCGGGAAGCCCGGACGGGGCCAGGCCCCAGCCCCGCGGCCGCGGGAAGGGCGGGCAGAAGGACAAGCCCCGGGCGCTGCCTCAGGGCCGGAGGAAGGAGGTCACGGCCCGGCCGGGAGGGGAAGGGACACCCCGCGCACCTTCCCCGCACGCCGAGGCCGCCCTCAGCCGCTTCCTCAGCCCGGCCGCCCCTCTCGCAGCCCCGGAGGGCGCGGCGGGCCCCGCGTCCAGCCCGCGAGAGCCGGGCAGGGCTGGGCTCGGCACCTCACCTGCCCCGGCCCGCCGAGCCCCCGCTGCTCCCGAGGGGCTTCGCCGCCGCCGCCGCGCCGGAAGCGCCCGCGAGGAGCAGGAGGAGGAGGAGGAGGAGGAGGAAGATCCGCGGTGTTACCACACACCAGGCGTTGTCCGGAACCGCGCGCGGGGCCCTGGGGCTCGTAGTCCGCCCTCCGCGACCACAAGCCCCACAATGCCGAGCGGAGCGGGGGCGGGAGCGATCGGCGGGGCGGGCCGGGGCGGGGACAGCGCCCGGGCGGAGCGGGGCTCAGAGGAGCCGAGCACAGCCCTCCCTGCTCGGCAGAGCCGCGGCGGAGCGCGGAGCGGCGGCAGCACCGCCGGGCAGCGGGCGGGGCGGCGGCGGGAGTGCCGGTGAGTGCGCCCGTCCCTTCGCGGGGCTGTGGGACCGAATAAACCGAGCGGCTCCGGTTTGTTTCTTACACCGTGCCGGAGTAGCGGCGGTGCGGAGGAGCCGCTGCCCGTGCGGGGGTCGCCGCCGTTCCCTCGGCGCCGGAGGGAGGTAGGCAGGGACGGGCTGCGCCCGCTGCGGCGGGAGAGGAGGCGTTCGGGATCAGAGCTGCTTCTCCGGCGTGGGATGAGCGGCAGGCGAGCCCAGGAACCCTCCGGTGCTCGCTCGGCTGCTGCGGGCGGCCGGGGCGGGACGCGCTCTCCGTCCGGCCCCGCGGAGCTCAGCCCGCGCCCCGGCGGAGTTGGGCTCGGGTGAGGGAGGGGTCGCGGTGCCGTGTCCCGGAACCCGCCCGCGCTGTCCCGCGGCTCCCCGCGGCCGCCCAGACCCTTCCCAGCCCGCCCTGGGCTTCCAGAGCCCGCCCGTGAGGGGTTCGCCCGCCTGTGGCAGCCCCGTCCGGCGGTTCGCTCGGCGCGCCGCAGAGCGTCTGTGCGCCCCGGGTGCTGGCCATTAAAAGAACTAAACTTGGGCGCTATTTGTCGGGGTGGTTCTGCTCCTAGTGAGCTTCGAGGTTTGGAGTTTCGAATTGCATCGTAGGAAGAGCTCAGCGATTAAAATTTAATGTTAATATTAAAGCATCAATTCAGTTCTAGATCCGAATTTGCATTTCTGATGTGTCCCTGTTATCGCTCGCTTTTAAAAAATGCTGTTCGTTTCTGCCTAACGTTAAGGCACTGAATTCCCCAGGGTGAACGTGGGAATGAAGCATTAAACTTGCCAGGCTTTGGCTGTAACTTCTTGCGGTGCTGCCGGCAGGGTGGGAAGAGTTGGGTGCCTTTGGGGACAGAGGGACGATGTGCAGGTGTCCGTGTGTGTCACCCATCCACATCTCCTCCTTCGGGGTGGGGTGAAAAATAGGAAAAAAGGTACCTGGGTTGTCGCACGTGTGGATTTTCTCCTTCCCACACCGCCTTGTTTTAATCAGATCTCTCACATATCGATGGGTGATCTCTCACATATCAAGTACTCTATGCATCCTGGTGTTAAAGGGATGCTCAAAACCTGCCGCGTGTGTATGGGTTTGGTACTGTTAATCACCTAAAATCTTCAATTTTCTCCTCATTTTTGTTGTGATCTGGTGATTTAGTCTAACGGAAAATTACGCCCTTCTGTGTAGAGGGGAGGTGTTTATTAAAATGATGTAGCATAGATTGAGCTAAATGTCTGCTTAATGGTTATTTATCCTTTCAGTGAAATTAGTATTTCATTAGCTCTAAATAAAGCTACAAAGCTGCAGTCATGGAGCTGCTAAAACTTAAGATCTTCCATCAGTTTTGTGATACTTTTGCAGATTCTGTCAGGTCTTGGTTGGAGTTCTTGGGGTTGAAGCAGATTCACACTTTGTTATTTTACATCCATTATATTTTTTAGAATTACTCTGGCTTGGTTGAGTGTGATGAGGAATAATTGCCAAGGGAAGGGAGGGAGCAGAAAATGGTGATTTTTATTTTTTTTTTAAGGTGTGAGTTGTCTACAGAATTACACAGAGCAGCCTAAGATGTAATGCAATGTGCAGGCTTGTGGCAGTGTAAAGTTTCCTGTTAAAGGCAGTCATGAGCTCCAAAATTTGACCTCATGAGACTGCCTGTCCTGTGCTTTCACATCCTCTAGTCCAATTTGAGTTGGGATTTTTAAATTTGCTCTGAGTTTGTCTCTTCACCTGCCATTGTCAGGGATTTGCTCACACGCAGATGAAAGTTATTCATGAACGTGTCAGTCATCTCCTTTCATATTCAGGGTGAACAGTTCTGGGAGCACTATTGTTGTAACAACTCTCCTGAAATTTATTCTGTTGATGTCAATGTTGTATTTATGTGTAGCTTGGCTCAGTTTATAACCTTGTGTATCACAGCACGTAGCCATGAAAATGGGTTAGTGCTGGTAGAATTCTTCTCAGCAAGATCTGACTACTCCTTGCTCTTTAAAGGCTTTTGCAACTGATGTTTTACTTCTCAAAATTTCAGATTTGTTTTTTGGGCTGCTCGTCATCACTGAAGACACATTGTTGGCATGCCTGAATACCTTTTAAAATAATTTCTAGCAATTTGTGTTCTGTGTGGGCAATACATTATTCTGTCTGTGTAAAGCACAGGCTGAATTAATATAGGGTACATCTGTCCTATAGTGAGTCTTCAGGCTGTCCTTATCTGAATTAAGCTGTGTGTTCAAAATAACGTTAAAAATTGGTGTGTAAGCATGGTTTCCAAAGTTAATGTTTGGTTTTCTCTATGTGGTTTGCATGTCTCTGATACAATATAATGGGCAGATGGTAGGGAAAGATGTCTGTATAGTCAGCTGTAATTAGTGATGAATGTGTCTTTATGAAGATATACAAACTTTGTATCTATGAAAAATGAACATACATACTTTGTATCTATGAAAAAAACAGAGTGGTTTAATTTGGGAATCCCTTAAAATTTTGGGGTTTAATTTGGCTTCCCATCATGGTCTTGTGCACTGGATGATTAAACATTAGCAGAATGTAGAGGTGGGGGAAATAACATACCATGTATTCCTGCAGGAGGCAGGGAAATACTTTCTGAGTCTTGAATTATTGAATTGACAGGAGGACACATTTTCTGTCAACTTCTTTGTGAAATAGTCCTGGACATAAAGCTGTAGCTACTGCAAGGCAAAAAAATTAATCCCACAGTTCATTAATAACGGTGAAGTTTTTGGTGCTTATTTTCCCTCTCTACTTGGCATTTGAAGCAGTGATGTACAGATACATTGATCCCATTAAGAATGTGTTTATTTCAGGTGTAAATGTGTTTATTTCAGGTGTAAATTTCAGAGCAGTCACTAAAAAGGTTGTGTTGGAGAGGGTTTGTAGCTCTTAAGTAATGTGAGAATAGTTCCTTGCCTGCTTGTGGCTTGGGTAGCTCTCAATAGCATCTCGTTTGGTGGCCTTAATGAAGTATCTGTGATAAAGAATTGTTCTTATGTGGTGTGATTAAAATATCAGCTCTAAGGTCGTGTTCTGGTTTGTTTAATACACTTCAAAGCTAATGATTATGAGAACTGCAGGCCGTGGCTAATGGGATAAAAGCTGTGTGAGTTATCCATGTCCTTTTTGGGCTTTTGGAGTCATTGCAGAGCAGCTGGAGCTGTGAGATGGGAAAAGAGGAAATTTCTTATTCATACAAGCTAATGAGTTAAATGTGTGTATGGCTTTTGGGTTAATGAGATTTGACCTCGTGTGTTGTAAAGAATTTTTGGTTTAGTTCAGTGTTTAAATATTATGATAATTCTTGAGAAATATTTTTGCAGACCTTGAGACTCTTCTTTCAGGAAGAATCAATGATGACAAGAAGAAGAAGAAAGTTAAAACAACGTATTGTATTTAGTTTTAACCAACTAGCTTCCAATGTATAGGCTGGCTGTCTTTGCACTTATTTATGAGCTTTGTGTTCTTCAGCCCTGAAGTCTTTCATCATTACAACTAAAGAAATAATTGCTTAATAATGCTCTCTGTTCCTGCTCTGCAGTGTGAGTCTGACAGTTCCAGCCCCGTGATGCCTTGGTGGCCTAATGGACAATCTGCTGCTTCTAGAAAGATCTATCCTGTCCCAACCAGAGCTGAAGCTGTGCCATATGTGCAGGGGGTGTCAGATGTACAAACCAAGCTCTTGTTGGCCAGCAGTGATCTCCCCAGACTGTGGAAGAGCTGCAGTCCCTGTGCTTTTCCTTTCCTCTAATTCTGTCATGCCTGTTTCTGTGTGTGCAATGGGTTTGGGGGGGGATTTCCTCATCTCAGAAAGGAGAACTCTCATTTCCTTTTTAACCTTTCTGCATAACACAGTGTAGGCTTTGTTTTGCTTTTGCAGTTCTGAGAATTCTGCTCAGATAATTCCCTTTGCAGCAAGACAGAACGCCCAAACGCCGCTCACCAGTTGCATTCTGCATCTGGCACTGTTTGAGCAGCAGCTCCATTCCAGCCTTGATTCTCCTGTGGAACTTGGGAGTGAGCTGGAGGACTTGGACATCTCCTTTTGACTGTGATGTTTTTAAGTGCCCTTGGCATGTCAAGGTAGTGTTAAGAGCGTGGGTACTTTGCCAAAGACAGCCTGTCAGAGCTGCTCAGCATCACTCAGCCACTGGAGATTGCCTCCTTCCCTGGCACAGCAGCAAAGTGCCAGGCTTTGGGGACTGCCTCCATGGCTGAGGTGATGTTTGCTGCCCTACTTTTCCCCATACATCTCAGTTATGTAAGTTGGAAAGAAAGGTCTAAAGATTTAAGGCATTATTTTTTAATTGGTACACCAAAACTGCCCTTTTTCAATGTTCTTTTTTTTTTTCTTTTACCACGTTTAAATTAAAGCAGCTCCTGGAGCATTTAATGACTGTGTACTTCACACAGCAATTGGAGTTCACTGAAGCAACTCATGTTTTCTCTCTCAGATATCTTTTTCTCAAAAGAAGCATTTGCTCCAGTTTCTAAACTATTTAAAGTAATTAATCAAAACATAAGATGACAGGAACAGTTTCTGTAACATCAGGTCCTCAACTTGAGATGAGGTTGATGCAAAGGGAAAGTGCCCAAGCCCCCAGCAGTGTGTGTAAAGCCTGTAGGTGAATGATGACCTTTTCATCTGCTAAGAGATATGAGAAGTGGGAGGAAGAAGACAGGGGAGCCGAGTTATTTTTACTGTAAATATGTCAGTTTATTGACTTGTTAATTTCAGATTTATTCAAAAAAGCAGGAGGAGGAAACACTAATGTCTGCCAAAAACAAAGTAATTAGTGGGAGTTGAAAGATGTCTAATGACTCTTGCAAGTACTAAAGAGGAATAAACTAGTCTCCTATTAAACTGGATATGGACTTTTAAAAAACTGTAGTAATTCTATTTTATCTTTAAAACATGTGCAATTGCATATGGTAAATAAAAACCTAAAGTAACATTGTTTATTCACAGTAACATTACAGGCAGAGAGTGGGATTTTGATTAAAAAAAATCAAAAAACCAAAGCTGACTCTACACTTCTAAAATAAGGGCTCAGATAACACTTGACAAAGCTTGAGTTTGAGTTGAAGATGACAGAAGAATTTTAGATTAATGCTTAATGTGCCTGCTACACCTCCTTGGTCTAGAGTGACAAACAAGATCTTGTTTCACGGCTGCATGTGCTATGGAGCAGCTTCTTTTTTCTGTGCCAGGGGACTCTGGTTGTGATGAGTCCAGTCACAGGATCCATCAGCACATCTGCTCTGCTGCTTGTGTCTGTCCAAGGGAGCTGCTGGTGGATCTGCAGGCTGGGGAGCTGGGAAGAAGGGGAGAGACAGAAGGGTCTGAGGACCTGGAGAGAAGAGAGCCAAGGGTTGGGAAGAGCAGCCATGCAACACATATTCCAATAATGCAGCAGCTGGAGATGAAACCTGGGAGCTTCAGAGCTGAACCCTTTAATTCAGCCCTGCTCTGCTCTGTGGTTGCTGTGATCTCATTTCCATCCTGCAGTAGTGCTGATTGAAGTGTGGCAGATTGGGATTATGTGTTGTCCCCCACTGGTGATAGTGAAAGCTGGGAGGGCTCCTCTGCCTTTGCCCCTGGGTCATGGTCTACATCTGAGCTGCTTGCTTGCTTTATCCTCCTCCCTCTATCCCCAGGGATCTACCCTTGGGTCATTCTGTGCATCTTATCCTGCTCCCTCCATGGCCATGGATGCTCTTCCATCCCCAGAGATCTGCTCCTGGGTCATCTCTGCATCTGAGCTGCTGGCCTGCTTTATCCTGCTCCCTCCATCCCCAGGGCTCTGCCCTTCCCTGCCCTGCTGTGCCCACAGTGCTCCTGCAGGCTGTGCTCACAAGTCCCCCAGGGCTCTGTTTTCTGCCACCCCCACAAGGGCTCAGAGCTGTGTCTGTGGTGCTTTGTGGCTGTATCTGTCCATGGCTGTTGTTCCTGCAGTCCCGTGCTGTGCACACCTGGCTGCAGCTCCCCAGTTTGTGTCACCTGCGTGGTCACTGCAGGCACCAGCTCTGCCTGCTCTGAGCTGCCTGCAGGACTTTGCCTTGGATTTGTCCTCCCCACATCTCTGAGGCACGGGGAATGTCCTGGTGTCACCAAACCCCACGGGGATTTTGGAGCTGTTGGAGTCTCCTCTTGCTCAGAAGCTTGGCATCATCTCTAGCTGACAGTTCCCATCTGTTTTTCCTACCATGCCTCTCTTAAAATACTAAAGAAAGCAGGAAATTAGATATAGGGGAAGATACTAAGGAAAACAAATATCAGAAAAAAAGCAAGCAGAAATATTTAATTATAGGGGATATGGAGCAGCAGGGCAGATAAGATACCCATGACAGTGAGCAAGAATCAAATTGACTGTAAGTAGATCTATTTTGAGGGGATGATATGCATGAAGTAAAAAATGCCATTAGTAGTTTATCATATAGAAGAAATGTGAGGGAGGAAAATGTGCATGCAATATTAAAACACGGTGCACTTGTGGATTTGACATAACAGATAGCAGGTCCCCATATATGAAGTGACAGCAAAATACCCTTTAGCTGCAAGGGGACCAGCTTTCACTCAGTCACAGTGCAGACAACTTCTTGAAGTGATGGAAGCATATTTCCCAAGAAGAACATGAGGACATCTCATGTTTGGAAGGGGAGAAAAGCAGCAGAAATTCAAATCTGCATCTAGGAACTGTTCCAAGGAGCTGGGTCTCATAAGGATCTTTGTTACCTTTAGTGAAAGCCCTGTGGAGATAGAGGTATGGAAATGTGTCCCACTGTTTGTCATCTCAGCACTGGCAGACACCAATTAAATTGATTTGCACCATCCTTTCCTAATCCTTATCCATGTAACTGTCCTATCCTGGAGTTATTACTTGATTCCTTAGGAAGTACAGGGCTTTGGAGGAGTCCCTGGGAATATTGCTGAAGCACTGAGAGAGCAAGGACAAAATTATTTTTTTCCTTTCAAAGGCTCTAGGATTATCCCAGGAGCTCAGAGAAGGTAACACCAATGGATAGGGTAGTTTCAAGGGAAGAAGGGAAAAAAAATTCCTTATTTTTACATCTTTTGGTAGTGGACAAGTCACTTCATCTTAACCTGTATAAAATGAAAACAGACTCTTCCTACTCATAATGGCTGTGAAGCATGTGGGGTTAATTTGTTAAAGATAAAGGGATATTTGACAGTGATTTAACAACCTCAGTCTGTAGGAGCCATGTAAGCAACTAACTGGGCATCTCATTCATCAGGCTGGGTGATCTTTGCTGGCTCAGAACAGCCTGGTATAGATTTTTAGAGACACTGGATCGTTCCTATTACTTACTTGAAGGATAAATTGCACCATTTATCATGGCATTCCCATTTTTATTTTGTAAATCTTTCAATACCGTGATTGAAGAACACTTTGAAAGCCAATAAGTGCAAATCTCAGATATTGTAAGAATTGTAAAGGGTATTGTGCACCATCCTGATCAAAGTAACAAATGGCATCAATGGACTTGCACAACACATAAATGTTATGTATTTTCAAGGAGGCCATTAGAACACAGCATTCATTTGGAAAATATTTGGAATAATAACCTATCATTCACTCGTGGAAAATTTCAGTGTTGGGTGGCGTTTCAGTCAAGAAAATACTTGATATCATTTAGAAACAAGAAATTGTGCCATCACTGAAGCCTTGCAAGGTTGTGCTGAGACAGGAAGCAGCATATTAATGTGAAATTTCCATCTTTTTCACGCTTAAATGGAGCAGATCTAAAGTCAGTTCATTCAACAAAATGGCAATTTGGATCTATTTTACAGAGCTCACTCGAGGCAATGTGCTCTTCCTAGTTCACTTTAAATGTGGATTCTAAGACTGTGGAAGATTTTTGCATATTTTGATTACCATCAGTTCTGTTTGCTCGCATTTTACCTGCTTGACTAGAGAAATAAAGTTTTCCTGGGTATCTTTTGGCATACACAAAATCCAGTTAATTAAGACATGCTATACTTTCTCCCCAGAGTCAAAGTATAATGTTCAGCTGGCCGACTTGCATGAATAATCCATCACTGTGAATCATTAATTTAGAAGACAAGCTATGGTAATTGATGTCTTTATGCAAGCTATGGAAATGCTTAGGGAAATTGCTTATTTTTTTCTTGTTAGTTCCCTTTTTTTTTATTTTTCATTTGCTTTGGAATATTTCTAGGCTTGAGAAGTGTGGATTCTGAAATGGATTCACCTGAGATTAAAGTTCCTGTGGGAATGAGATCTCCTTCTTGAGTTTGATAAAAATCTGAATATTTTTGATCTGAAAAACTTTTAAAATCATAAGACTTATCTTGTGTGCCTACATTGGATGAACCACTCTAAGTTTTGGAATTTTTTAGGAAAAGGAGCTGCTATGGTGATCTTAGCAGTGGCTTTAATGTGGTGAAGATACTTTAAAAATTCCTGTCATAATTTGGTAATGCAGACAGGGATTGCAAGGTAAGTTGATATTTAGACCTTCCTGAATTACCCAGCATGATTTTGTATCAAAATAAGCATATAAAAGGCTGGTGATGTATATATAATTTTATATATATATATATATATATATATATATATATATATATATATGTATTTGAAATATGTACATTTGAAGATAATTTGTATAAGTAATTATTTATATATATATTGTTGAAAAATGTACATTTGAAGATAATTTATCACATCATTCATAAAGCTCACCTGTATGCTACATTATACTGTAACCATTATTTCTCTGTGGCATGAAAAGTTACTAATTTTGTTTTCTTTCTGGGAATCCCTTCCCTTTCACTCATAATTGAAATACGAGGGTTTTCTACCAATTTAGTTATTTTGTCTGCCTTGAGAACAAGGAAGAGGCAGTTGGTTGGTATTGAATGGGAGCCAACAGCTTGGTGACATTTCAAAAGTGGGATATCAATAACCCATATATGACTTAAAGCACGTATATATTATGTAATAATGTCATATATGCAAAATATTATAAAGCCCTTCCATTGATGTTAATGGGATTTGGACTATAACTACATAGTACTAAGATGATTTTTATTCCATTGAGGAAATTTCCTAAATATTTCTTGTGTGTTCTGTAGCTGAAATGCAAAGTGGACCATTTCTACAGATAGAATTAAAATGTAACAATTCTGAAAATGAGCAGGCAGGCTTATTTTGTGTTCTCTCTTTTTTTTTTTTTTTTTTTTACTGTTGAATATTTATTTCCCATTTAGGCATCAAACTAGAGGCTTATTTGATCTCATGTGCTTGGCTGCTCCTGTTTGTTCCCAGCTGAGCCCTGATGTGCTGCATTTTGAGAAATCCAGCCCTGAATTTTGACATTTTACACAGGAGCAAAAAAGAGAACCCGTTCCCAATAAATTCACATTTGAGCTGAATTCAAATAGGTTTTGCTGTTTGGGTTCAGTTTCATAAGGTAGGAGAGGTGAAATGCTGCTGATAGCTGCAGTTATTGAAAAATGGTAATCACAACTTTCATAAAGTGAGATAAGCCATGTTTATTAATGTTTTCTGTGGCCGCAGAGTGACTTGGCCCTGGGACATTAAATGCCTAAATGGGTTGTGTAATTAGCTTTTTTCCACTTACAGATCAAGCAGCTAAACACACAACATTTTCTGAGCAGCTCAAATTATTTTTGTCGTGTTAGTTTAAGCCAAGGGAAAATAATTCTGATTTTTCAGGTTTTTTGAATAAAATCAGAGCTGCACAGTGAACAGAACTGGGGTCCTGAGGAGTTTCTATGCCAGCCATAAAACTCCTAAGCCTGGGATAATTTCTGTGGTCCCACCCCTGACACTGAACAGAGGTTTGAACCATGCTGGCCAAGAATTCCAAAATTATTGCCCCAAACCCATGGCATGTAGTGGCTATGGGTAGAGACCCCCCCAAGCAAACTCTTCCAGAGCTTTCTTGTGTTTGCCAGCAAAATTCTATTGTTTGAGCCTGATGTGTTGTTTATAGAGTGTGAAACTCAGTTTGTCCCATCCACTGTGCATACACAATCAGAACAATATTTTAATGCCATTCTTCTTCTCCCTCCATGATTGACATCAAAGAGAGAGACTGAAATAAAACATCCCCAAACTGGCCAAGTTTGAGCTTTTAAATCCATATTAATTTCATACTTGGCTACCTCAGCTGGCATCATTGTTAGTGCAATTAAAAAATAAACACCCGCCCTAAAGAATTTGCAGCCAGGCTGTGTCGCACTCAATCCTAGGGGAAAATTCCTTAGGCACAGGGAATACTCCAGGTTTTTGAAAGGCTCTGCTTGAGTGCCTGCCAAATGTAAGCTTTTTTCCCCACAGTAACCACTTTGACCTCTTTGACAGTATCATAAACCAAGTAAATACACTGCAAAATCCCCAGTTTGATCAGGACATTACAGAGGAAAATTTCTAGTCTGGATTTCTGGATAAAGTAATCTCAGCAGTTCCTGGAGGGAGCGAGTGGGGAGTTGCCAGTGTCAAATAGGAGGTAAATATTTCTCTCCCTGAAACAATTCAGCAAAAAGACCTCTGGAAATCTGAACAACCTGAGGACTTTGAGGCAGTTAAGCTCTAATTTTGTCATGGCATGGTTTGACTCTTTCTGCATGAGACAGGTTAAACGAGTAGGACCTTTAAAATGAGAACAAGGAAATGTTTGTTTAATAAGGCCCCAGTAAAGATTTTTTCCCTCATGCAAACTCGCTGAATGGGAGAGCAGAAGTGTTTGAGGTTAGGGATCAGCTGTGGCCATTCAGGCTTGTAATTACAGCTGTGATAAGTGTGTTTTCAAGTCTTGCTGTACTAAGAGTTTTCTTAATCCATTATTTTATTTGGCCTTTCATTGCTCCTCCTAGCACATTGTAACAATTCCTGAAATCTTCTGAATCATGGGAAAACAAGTGTTAGGCTATTAATTTCTGGCTCTATAGAGACATAAACTTGAGTCTTGCCTGGGCAAGTGCATGGCCGTGTCTGACATCACTGATGTTGTATTTGGGAGCCACAGCAAGCACGCAAATATTACAGCTCTGTGTGGTGAACACTGGGCTGTTCAAAGTCAATCTTTTTAATTGGGGGAAAAATGTAGTGAATTTCTAGTCCATTATTAGCAGCCTTGGTTACTGTGGGATTTGGGAGCTGGATAAGAGATGGCTCCTGGTGAAGGCTGGATGTATTCTGCTGTTGGCTTCCCTGTGTTTTTAGGGAAACAAGCACTGATGTCTCAGCTGGTTGCTGTCTAAGTGCAGAAATTTATGGCACTGAATGTCCCACAGCTTTGGACACCTGATCCAGTGGAGCTGCTGTCACCTCTGCACAGGCACTTCACTGCTTCAGACAGCAAAACTCAGTGTTGTTCTTCACTTCAGGGTAGTACAAGTCTGTGTATTCTGCCATGGATGAATTTGAACAAAGAAGAAATCAAGCTAAAAGTAACTTTAGGTGGATGATTCCACGCTCTGAAGGGGGCAGCTGTAATTTTAGTGTCTGATGTGTCCCAGTGATGAACTTTGAGACAGAGGTGGCTGTGCTGCAGTCCACAAGTGCCCAGCTGATCCCTGTGTGCTGCCTCAAGGATTAGCAGAGTTGGTGCAGTGAGGGATGAGCTGCTGCCCATTGACACCTGGGGGTGTGTTTGGATGCAGTGGAATAACTGTCCTGTGGTGACTAACTAAAGAAATGTGTGTCATCTGGGCACTGCTGCTCAGCCAGCTGCACCAGCTCTGGCAGGTCTGTGTGAGGCAAGGCGTTCTGCCTGCTTGTTGCCTAATGGGTTTGGTGCTGAGGCAGATTGACTGAAAATTAAAATATATTTTCTTCTTCTGTGACCATATTGATGGAACTGCTTGGCACAAACTGGGTCTGAATTCCTTGCTTTGAGCTGCAGCTGTCCATTTTGCCTATTTGACAACTTAATTTAGACATAAAAATCAGATAACCCATGTAAAGCTTGAAATTTGGGCTCTTTGTATAGGCACAAGAATTCAGGTTAACCTACTTAGTTTGGAAAGCCACGCCAATTAAAAAGATTAACCTCATTTTAAATAAGTGTGTGTGTTCCCCACCAATGGAAAATACTGGACGCCCATGAATCATAGCTCATCACACAAAAGCTGGGAGCAGCGTCAGTCTTTCTAGCACAAGGTGGAATTAATATGAACTTGCCATAAGAAAACATCTGAGACTCACTGGAAAGCAGGCAGTTTGGTTTGGGGAGGGGAGATCTGAATTGTTCGTGGGAGACAATGAGGTTTCAACTTTCAGTTTTCATTCTGGGTGTTGGAAATGATTCAATTCCTTTCTTTAAGGTATCGGAGCTTTCAAGTTATAAAAATCTGAATAGAAAACAATACCAAAACAAAACCACCCAACCAAAAAAAAAAAAAAAAATCCAGACATCCTCAGATTCAATTCCTTTCTTTAAGGTATCGGAGCTTTCAAATCATAAAAATCCGAAGAGAAAACAAAACCAGCCAACCAAAACCACCCCAGCCATCCTCAGAAGAGCCCAGCAGGAGCGTGTTCTGCAGCCTCAGGGAGGGTGTGTGGATGTGAGGCAGCAGAGCACAGCACAAGAGCTCTGCTCCCCCAGTGCTTTGTGATTGCTCTTGTTCGTGGGAATTGCTGCAGCGCTTACAGTCGGGTCTAACGTGCTGCAAACTCCTCTGTGTGGGAGAATAAGCAGGATTAAGACAAATTCAGCTCCCTGCATGTGGTGTTTCAGTGGCTCATCGTGGAGTGGGTACTTGGAACAGCGTCAGTTCCCATAAACACAAAGCAATGAGGCTTGAACAGTGAGCACACAAGTGAGCTCCAAGGCCAGAGCCCACCTTCCAGGCACAGCTTGAGTGCTGGACTCTGAACTGAGCTGTTTTGTCCATGGTGGGCCAAGAGTGATGTTTCAATAGCCACAAGCCTCCAAGGCCAGGATAAATGAAGCTATCAGAACAAAAATGGGATTTTATTCCCCGTCAGTAAAATGAGGCTTGTTTTTTACTCTGTTTGAAAAAACTATTTTGTGCTTCTGTATCTTCTGTTGTGGATAAGATGCCTGAACAGCAGGAAGTTGTTTTTCCTCCCTGCCTTTCTGTTTCTAACTTTCCAGTTTATCCCTTAAAGCTGCTGCTGTTCCAGATATTCTCTCTGAACAATTCAGAAACACATGCAGGGCACCAAGCTTACATCTTGTTTTCATGTCCTGCCAGCTCTCCCAGTTGGAACAGCATGAGGCTGCTCCTGTCCCATTTGTTAGCTTTTGGGTTTTTTTCCTTGATTTGGTAAATTCATGGATGCTTGTGAAGAAACAGGAGGGAGGAAGAACATGAATGATGATGTGGAGATAAAAGCATGAGGATTTTAGTGGCAGTTCTGGCCACTGTGCCTTACTGGGTGGTTCATTCCTCCTGCCTAGTTCTGACTTGCCTGTATTGGTGTCTGCAGTCTTGTCTGTCATGGGCAGATGTCCTGGTTGCTTGCTTTTTTTAGATATTTGTAGAGCTGCTCTCAAGTGCAAGCAATATAAAACCAGAGTTGTGGGGTTGTAGAAACCATGAAGATAAGGGAGACAATTGAGAATATTTGAGAATATATGAAAAATAGCAGGAAAGTAAATAGCAGTGATGCTGAGGCCTGAGAGGCAAGAATTGGAACTGGCCTTAGGGTGGGAGGAAAGAAGAGTTTAATTTTCTTCTCCATGTGGAATTCCCATGCTTCTCACTCCTTTGGGAAGATCAGCGATCAACATCCTTCAGATCAAAAAGAAATTCTTATGGAATGCCTTGTTGAGCTTTTTCCACTGTGAAAAATACAGAGTGAAAAAATCCTGCTCCTGGCTGAATTTGGCATCGAGATTATTCTGTAGTTTTTAGAAAAAAAAATCTGTACTTTGTAACAGATGTTATTCTGCTATGTTAGAGAAATATTTGGAGAGGCTTAATGCTGAATTTTCCCCTCAGTTCCTGATTTTGCTGAAATCTCCTTGCTCAGTGAGTCCATTTTGCTGGTTCAGAGCTGAACCCCCTCTGAGTGGCTCTTCTTTCTCACCCTTTTGTCTCTGGAGACTTTGTGCTAGACCAGCTTTAGAGCATTTTTCCTTTCTCATTTTGTGCCTCAGCTGTGGCTTTGCTGGTCAGGCTGGGCACAATTGCCAAGACAGCTCTTTCAGCTGGTTTTAAACCTGGGTTTTTCTAGGTCCTGCCTGGCTCCTGGCCATGCCAGCCCAGCTCTTTCATCTGGTTTTAAACCTGGGCTTTCCTAGGCCCTGCAGGAATGGTGTCCATGCATTACAAACAGCAGTCCTGGTGACGAGGAATTGCTGCTGATAATTAATCAGGGTATAACATCTACTCTGAATGCTGGGGTTAATTGTTTTGGGTTTTTTGTGGGTTTTTTTTCTAAAGTAATCTCTGCCTTATTACTGTACTGTAAGAAAGTAATTCTGATCTCAGAAGTGTTAACAGAAGTGAATAATAACTCTCCTGGCAAGAGGGACGTTACCCAAATGTAAATGGAGCCCGGTGTTGATTGCAAGGCTGCAGCCAATATTATTTTGTAGGAAAACAAGCTGGTTTGTATGTCACACTTGCTTTCAGTTCATGCACTGACAGACTCCTCTTCTGAAATCCTGATGCATTTTAATTAACTTTCTTCATCATCTTGACATAGCTATACCATAGCCTGATCTCTTTTCTTCTGAAGTCCTTGTGAAGGGAGCTGGACAAGGTAAGGAAGAATTAACTTCTGCTTTGATCTTTTGAAATGCTGTTTCACGCTGTGTGCTTTTTCTATTTACTTATTCAGGGATGATACAAAGATTGTCATTGTTCATTTTGTTTTGTTAAGGATATTTGAAAACTTTCCTGAGTTGGTTGATGGGCTTTTAAAAGACATTCAGCAAAATCTCCTCCAGAGATGCACAATTTCTAGTTACTTCTCCTGCAGTGTTCCCTATTCCAGCAACCCTAAGTAGTGAAGGGTTCCTGTTCTGTTTTTGTTTCTCCTTAATTAGTTGTGTCTTTTAGTCCTCCTACTTTGGAAGGTTTAAAATTGGCTGTGAGAGCTTGTATAATGCCAGGCAAAGTACACAGACTAATGTAATGTATCTCAAGTGACTTTATGCATAAATAGGGAGTTGCAAGAAAAATGCTTGAAACACTGCATTCCAAACTCACTTGCTGGGAATGCTTCCACAGGATGTATTATTAATATATTTTGGTGCTGCTGAAGCTGTAATATCACCATGCATTACAGCAATATCTGTGACATAAGTGACAGCTTTCATCACTTATCCAACTAGGCTCCAGTACATGCAGGGATCTCGCCTTTACACTCCAACTGCAGTGATTGCATCTGGCAGTTGCATATGGTGAAACTTAGCTACTGCCCTTTTAATTAAATTATAGTGGGGGCTTGATGATCAGCTGAGTTTCACAGGAAAATAACAGAAGTGGGACTTAGTGTAAGTAGGGAAATTCGTGGTACGTGCAAGAGCAGGCAAGAAGTTGTTCTTGTGTCTAAAATAACTGATTGCAGTGTTCTATCTCTGCTGCTCCTGATGGAAAGAGACTGTTACAGAATTAGATCTCACCCTTCCTTTCCCAGATAGCCCTGAGGAAATCTGAGGGAGGAAAAGGAATGCTGCTGTCTCATTTGGGGATCTTCCCTGGATGGTTGCACCCTGAGTGGAGTACTGCATTGGCCTTTTCACTGAAAAGTCATTGCAGAGGTAGAATGTGTTAGAATTGATTCTGGAGAGCCTCTGAGAGCCACCTTCCCCTCCTGTGTCTGGGCATCGTCCCTCCTTCCAGCAGTCAAGTCAGCATCTTCACCACCAGAGCAATGCGCCTGAGAGAGACCTCATTCAGAGAGCTGTGCAGGACTGACAGCCCTCCCTGGGACAGAAATGGCTGCTGAAACCACCAAAACCAGACAGGCTGTGCCTAACTGAGGTAATTCTGTGCAACTCACCAGGTAAACTGCCTTTTGGTCTGCTGGAAGCAGATCCTGTGTAGTATTTCAGTCTCAAGCTTGAAGCTCTCCCCATCAGACCGTGTTGGCTTTGTCAGATGAGCCACAGGCACACCCCCAGTTCTGAACCTTTTAGAATCCCCAAGTTCCATAGTGCTTCAATTTTTCTCCTTCACAGAGCTTGTGGGTTTTGTGTTTTCTCATTTATAGCTCTTACTTTGTGGGGCACACTGGAGCTGTCAGAAATAAGGCATTCTGCCAAAGTATTTCTAAAAATTTGTTTCTCCTAGACAGAAGAAACAAACAGAGAAATTGCACACGAGGCCTCCCAATTGCAGGCCTTAGAGCAGTAGATTTGGAAACAAGACCACCTTTTTTAATTGTCTAGACATGTATTTAGATGTTTGCTTTAGGCTATTCAGATTTAAGTATTTTGGACATGGCTTCTCAGCATCTCTTTTTATTTTTTAATTAGAGCTGAGGGAATATGCTTGAGGAAGCGCAATTAAGACAACTTTGGCTTGCATAATTGCCTCAGCAGGTTAGTGAGTCAGTGCCAAGCTCCATGAAAGTTTAAAAACATTTGGGATTCAATGGAAAGAAATTGTCAATATGAAATTTTTCAGTGTAGCATTTGTCTTTCAGGTTTTCTCAATGTTCCTGGTGCCATGGGGTCATTTAAAAAACAGGAATAAAGAATCCTGAAGGGCATGACTTGGCTGTGTGTTGGAAGCAAGGTTTTAGTGTGGTCCAAACACTTCGTATGGAATGACTGTTCCTTGTCTTAGTCACTCTACACTGGAGTTTTAAACACTCCTCTATTTCCTATATCATTATTGTGCTGCTCTCTCATGAAATTAACCTCCAGGTTTCCTGCTCCAGAAGGCAATGACACCATAATTGACAGATGGTGACAAAATCCCTTAACTTATTAATAAATGTTTGTGCGGCTTGAGATAGAGATGTCATTGCACTGAGACAAGCTGATTCCAACAAGGTTCCACATGTGTCTGTAGAGTCTCTGCTTGACAAGGTCAGATGCTCACATAGGCTAAGGGCAAACATTTTTTAGGGATAAACATTTTTTGCAGCACAGAAAATGTGAGTACATCCCCTATAACATGAAGGAGCTGCCTTGCTGGCTAAATGGAACACGTGTCACAGTGAGCAGTGATGTGCCTGCCTGCTGTCCAAGGAATGCAGAATTCCCCAGGCTTGTCACCACTTCTACTGATACCCAAAGTGCTTTGTAGATCCCTTCCTGTGCTGCTTGCACTGCCCTGATAGCCAGTTGGTTATCTGTTCACTTGTAGCTTGAAGCATTTAATGGCTGTTTATTTATTTTCCCGTTTCCTTGGCTGAATTCTGCTGGTTCAGAGCAGTAGCACCTCCTGAACTGTGCATGTGAGGATGTTGGTGTTTGATTTGCTGCTGTCACCTGCAGACAGGCTCTGTGTGCAGCCCCAGGTGTGAGCACATCCCAGGGAGCTCTGCTGGCTGTGATCCCAGCAGGATCCCAGAGCTCCCAGGGGGAGCACTGCTGGCTGTGGATCCCAGCAGGATGTGTGATCCCTGGCACTGCTGTCCCCTGCACACCTGGCTCTGGAAAAGAAATTTATTTCTCAGGTGGAGCCAGCTCAGGTTTGAGCTTTATTTCTCAGTTCTGCTCTGGAGTGAGAGAGGGGCTGAGTGCTGGGGAGGAAAACAAGGATTAACTCAGGGAGCAGCTGGTGGGAGCATCACATTAATTCTGTGGGGTTTGCTGTGGTAAAACCACAATGTTCTGGAGGTGAGAATGCTTTTGCTCCAGTATTGCTGGCTGGAGGTGCAATTTTTGCCCAGTCTTTAAATAAAAATCTGAGAGGTTGTATTGCTGGACAAAGCGGAGGAAAGGCCATTCTTGTGTTGTTCTGCAGTGGATCAGGAGGGTTTGTGAGCAGCTTGAGGTCTGTGGTAGCAGCCACATTCCCCTGTTGTTGTAGGGCCTGAGGCAAGCCTGAACTAGCTGGGAGCAGATCGTGGACATGTCTGGAGCCTCCTCTGCACATCCCTCAGGGTAGCCATGACAACCATGCCTGGTCTGGAGAGCAGCTGAGGCTCTCACCAGCTGCTCCTGCCTCCCCTGGGCTGGGCTGGGGCTCTTTGGGAGGGGGACTTGGCTTCCTTGTCTAAGCTCTGTTCGTTTTCTGAGCTGCTATTGTTAGTTAGGTGGTGCCTCTCTCTGGTGTTTATTGCCAACAAGAAATCATTCAGAGTAAAGGTGCCCGCAACAATTATCATATTTCAGTAGTGGCTGAAATTTCACCAACCTCACATCCTTCCAAGATTCACCTGCCACAATCATGGCACTGTTCTGATTGGGTTTGGGGGCAAGGAGAATCCCCCAGTCCCTGCCTGCATCCCCAGTGGGTTTTTCCCCTGACCCAGCAGGTCTTGTTCCCTGAGCAAATCCGTCTGTTGCTTTATCAGATTGTCCTGCCAGACTTCTGTCTGCTCCTGCAGCTGCTCTTTACAGGAGACAATGTAATCAGTGCTGTTACCACGCTTGTTTTCCTCCCAGGGATTTTTTTTAACTCACTGATCAGGAATCAGCAGTTTTTCTCATTTGTGCTTCCCACACCTTTGGTGTTTAGCTTGCAGGTAGCCAAGAGTAATCTCGAAGGCAACTAATCTTAGTTTAGTCTCTGTGTGCTGAGGAACCAAGGCAATGTATCACAGCTTTATTTTGTAGGTTTTTAAAGCCATAAATTAGTTTCTTTATAAAACCCTCTGTAAAGGTGTAAAGGAAAAGGAAATTATAACCCATTTTTTCAACCTGTCTGACAAGTACAAGGTACTAGAATTCAACCCTTAATTGAATTTTTGGCACCTTCCTACGCCGAGTCCAGGTCTCGCTGTTTCAAAATCCGTGCTACCTCATGTCTGTGAACTCAGTTGGAGTTTGTTGATAGGATATCTCAAAATATCTCAGCTTCCAGAGAGCGCCTGCCCCTTCTGCATTTTGCTGGAACCGAATAGTTCAGAGTTTGTGGGTGTGAGGGGGCGAATTTGTTCTGCTTCCTCTTAGTCATCCCAGCCTTCTGCTGGGGAGAGGCAAGAGCTGGAGAAGCAGTCCTGCATTTATCAGATGAATGTTTTTCTTCAGCCATCACAAGGATGGGTGTCCCTTGTGCCCATGCACAGGAGCACATCTGGGCTGGCCCCAGGGCAGGTGAGCAGCAGCCCTGAGCTGGCTGTGGCCACCTGGGGAAATGTGCTGGGCTGAGTTTTGGGGCTGCTGATATCTTTCCAGGTGTTTTCTGAAATGCTGAATTAAAAAGTTTCCTGGGAATTGAACCAGATGGACCTCAGTGCCAACACCTGCTGAAGGATGGATATCTGGAATCTTGTTTTAGTGCTCCATCACTGTTTTTTTCCCCTGAGAACAGTTGCAAGCCAGAACAGAACTGATATGCTCTGACAACCCTCTGTAGCAAGTGAGGATTTGTGATACACAACTGTTGTTCAAGAGGAGGCTGTGGCAAGGAGAATTTGTTTGCACTGATTCCTTGATTGCCTGGTAGGAGAGAGGTGTTCGTGCATCAATTGATGAAATCAAACAAAACTCAGAATCTGTCTGACACACCCTCAAATGAGCAGTTCATACCTTTGGCCTTAATAACTGTATGGCTGAGGAGTGAAAGAATTTTTAACAGCTTTTTTTTTTTTATTTTATTCTCATATTTAGCAGTGAAAGCAAAACGTACACAGTAACATGTGAAACTGATGACTGTTGATTTTTAAACATTGTTCAGTGGGGACACTGACTCCTTTCCCACTGCTGCAGGATTATTTAACCAGATTGCATTGATGCAGATCAGCAGTGACAGACTGTACTGGGGATGTCTGAGGGAGACAGAAAAGACTGAGTAAAATTTTGATGATACTCCCAGGGACTGTTTAAGTTTCTGGATGTGCATTACATAATGTTCAGCTTCATTTCCTTCAACTTGAAGTGTGTTTGTGAGTAGGGTCCAGGCAATCCAAAGATGCTCTCGGTGCTGCTGCAGTGGCAGTCCAGGGTTTGGCTGGACAGGGATGCTCAGAAGTTGCTGCTCCAGAATCAGTCCCAGCTCTTGGTGGGACCCAGCCCTCCTTTCTGAAAGCACAAACCCCAAATAATCCAGCCTGCAGCGAGGCAGGATCAGAGGAGCAGGAGCTGCTCTGGCTGGAATGATAATTAAGAGCTGGATTCCCAGTTGTCAGCAGAGCAGTGTGAGCATGAGGCAGAAGTGTGAGAGGAATTGAACTGAGGAATTTACCACAGACATTTCCCATTAGATGGATGAGATGAGACCATTTTCACACTGGGAAAAGGATTGATCTGTGGTGTTTCACAGCCCTTCCCCACTGACCAGCACCCACAGATCTTTAGTTTGCTTTAAAGCACCTTCCCTTCCATTGGACTCATTCATTTATGTATTTTCACGTTGGAGAGCATTGCCAGCAAAGGAGCTGATAAATTCTCTGCCTGTGTCCATGTGTTCATTCCTGCCTCCCTATCTTCCTTTCCCCTTGGTGTCTGTGTGGGGAACTTCACTGTGAGCTTCATTAGAAAGCCTCTCTAGACTAAAATGATGTGGAAGGGCTGGGGAGGAAATCAAAATTGTTTGGGTTTAATTCATTCCTACTGGGAACATCTATTTTGCACAGTGTTGCCATCAGTGGGATTTGGCTCCTAGTTAAAAACATAACTTTGGTACTTTGTCTTGTTAAGAGCATTTCAGTTTAAATTTTATTTCTCTCCATCTATGTAGTTACTGTATTTTCTGTCCAACTAAATAATGAAAAGTAATATAATTATTTCACATTAGGAGCTTTTGGTAAGTGGTCACAAAGAAAAATTATTTTGATTTGTATATGATGTTGGGGTTCCAGCATTGTCTAATAACAAATATTTTATTAGCTCTCAGACAGTCTGACCTGCATGTTAAACACTTAATTAAGATGTATAAATTTCTCCTCTCCTTCCCCTGTGCAATTATTTAAGCCTGTCTGGCAGTGGCACATAGGACTGAGATCAGTGATGGAGTGCTGAGCAGCTGCCTCTGCCACTGCAAGGCTGGGGAACTTCCCTTTCTGAAAAGTGCAGATTATTTCACATCTGTTTTAACCACATCAGGTCTCCCAGTGAGCTCAAGCTGCTCTTGATGCAGGAGTGGAAAGCTTCACTCTCTGTGTAATTGCATCCACACTGAGCTGCACAACTTGTTTGTGTAGATTAGTGTGGGAGAGCTCCCAAATTTGGGCTCATCCTCAACAAAAGCAAGATGAGCTCCTGCTTATCTATTTCCTGAGCACCATTTTTGGTGCCACTATAGACCTGTGTGATGGAGCTTTGTTAAGCTTTTCTTGCCTTGTGCAGCTTTTAGGATAAGAGAATAATACCTGGGCTCAGTCTATCACGGGGATGTGCTGGCTCAAGTCTTATGTAACACTGGCAGAGGCATGCTCCAGGGCTTTTAAATAAAGAAATCTACAATGCCCATGATCACACAGAAATCCAGTTATTTTCTGTAGCAGAAACCTTAATATCCTTAAGTCAATAATTTATAAATGGGCAGGTTAAAAAAAGAGTACTGCTATTAAGCAGTTTTGCTGGGGAAGTTTGTGGTGTTTTGATAATGTTTGGGGTTATAAATAGTGTCTCTGTTTCTGGAATAAATAATGATGGTCAGACTGATGTTTTGCAGTGGAGTGCTGGGTAGTTCTGTCAGTGCACTGGAACATGCAGACAGGATCAAAGCTGGTGCTTTAGGCTTCTATGACTTTTCTGTGCTGTTCCTAAATAGAATAAGAGCCTTCAGTGGACATTTTTGCTATCTTACTAAGAATCAGAGGAAGCTTGATCAAGTAATCCACAGAAGTGAAGTGATGCCACCACAGATAGTTTATTGGAAATTTAGGAAGGAGAATATTTCTTATATATGTGGAAAGATGAGAGGCAAGGCTCTCCTTTTCCCCTGAACCATGTGGGATTGCTGCACCGGTTCATCTCCAGTTTTCTCAGTTCAGGACTGAACAAAAGGCTGATGGAGGCTGGGGGACAGGAGGAATCTTAACTAGTGCTGGCACCAGTGGCTGCCAAGGCACGTGTGTGTACCCTGTTGTTCTTTGTATTTTCCCAGCTATAAAATGCCAGTAATAACACTTAAATTATGGATCACTCAGCGCCGTGTGAGTGAATTAGATAATGCTGCACAGGCCTTTGAAGATGAAATGCAGAATATAAATGTTGCATAAAGCTCACTTTGTGCCATGTCTATAAAACCTGGTGCTGCAGCCCCAGCATTGCTGGGAAGCATAAGGAGAAGCACTTGGGCTGCCTGCATTGCAAATTGATGGTGTGGAGCAGCAGCATGCACACAAATCTGGGCTGTGCTGCCGAGCCCTGCAGCCTGGCACAACAACCTGTAAACACTTGTGGGTGAAGCCCTGAGCCTTGTCCTGTCCAAGCCCTGCTGCAGGAGGGTTTGCTCTGCTGTGCCCTGCAGGCAGAGGGAAGGAGCTGGAACAGGAGCTCTGCTGCTTGCTGCTTCTCACCCAAGGCTTGCAGCAGTAGTGGGTCTCATGCCAAGGTAGCACAGAGTTTAAAGGAAAATAAAAAAGGAAGGATGAAGTTACACATTCCCTGCTCCAGGAGCTGGGATTCTACTATCAGTAGTTGTGTGAGCTAAACTGGGTAGAGTGAGAACTGCTGCTTACCCCAGAGCATTTCAGCAGAGCCTGGGGGATGGATTACTCAGAGGCATCACCCTTTTTTAAATTTAGTTTCCTTCCTTGTTCCCTCTGGTGTTATTTCTCACTGTACAGTGCCTTTATCCTCTGAGTGGGGATTGACTCCCAGCTAGCAGAGCTGCCCAGCTTCTCACTGCTATTTACTAACAAAGGGGGTTTATTTGGTAACTAAGGCATGATTGATTTTCTTTTTTTCTTTCAAAGAATTTTTGGCTGCTTGCCACATGTTTTGCAACGGAGCAACATCACGGAACAGTTACTTTGTCACGGGTGTCAGGGAGCTCTCTCACAGTGCTTGAAACTGTTTTACCTGTTGGGGGCTTCAAGTGACTTAGATAAATAAGTTCCATCTTACTGGAAGGTCAAATGAAAGAAACAGCAGATTTCTGGGTTTTTTTGTGGAAAAGTGCAGAAACACAAGCCAGTTCCAGGTCAGCAGTGCTAAACAGCCACAGTGCCAAAGGGAAGGAGGGAAGGGGTTGCTGTCTTTGGCATCTTTTCTGTAGAAGCTGTGAGTGTTTTGTTGGTCTGGGGCTGGAAGATTTCATAAACATACCATTACACAGGGGAAGAGGTTATTTTTGTGTGAAAATACATCATCACTTCTCTTTTAATAGTGTCTCCTCCAACGAACTGCACTGTGCATTGAACTCTAGGGATTTTCTTCCCCCACAGATTTAAGATTAAAAAGTTGATTACTCTTCTTTCAAGTTGAACTTTATATTATCCAACAACCTTATTTTGCCTCAAATTTACCTTTCAGACCTTAAAATCTCAAGTCATGTATTTCCTTGGGCTGCTGTCCCTGCTTGCTTTGCAAAGCGAAGCCTTCAAGACCAATTTTCCCGATGAAACCATCGCCGAGCTGTCTGTGAACGTTTACAACCAGCTGAGAGCCAGCAGGGAGGATGAGAACATCCTGTTCTCCCCTCTGAGCATTGCCATAGCCATGGGCATGGTGGAGCTGGGAGCCCACGGCACCACCCTGAAGGAAATCCGACATTCCATGGGCTTTGACAGCTTGAAAAATGGTGAGGCCTTCGCGTCATTTATTACTTTTTGTCCTAGAGAAACGGGAGCAGGGGTGGGAGCAGCCTGCTGATGTCCGTGGGTTATAAATCACTGGGTTTCTTGGTGGATTTCTGGCCAGGCTCAAAAGTGTGCGTTCTGCATGAGCTGAGAGGGGCTGACATGTCAGAGCCCAGGGCATTGCTCTGGCTGCCCTGAGGGCTCCAGACCCTGGCAGGGGGCTCAGGGACCTTGGCATGGAGTCAGAAACACCTGTGCCTTTGGTTTTAACCCATGGAAAAAATTACCAACGTTGTGTGAAAATTTACAAGCCACAAGAGTTTGAGTAGAATGATAATTAACTTGTCACAGGGTAAAAACGTAGAATTTTGGGGTTTTTAGAATGGGGGTTCAAGAGGCAAGGTGGGGGAATCTGGGCATGTCTTGTCTTTCTTCTTCTTCTTCTCCTTGTCCTCCATCTTGCCTCTTGTGCAAGATTGTTTTCTGGGCTGCTCACTATTCTGGGATATGAATGTGATATTCAGGGAATGTGCTCCTATGATTTCTGCTTGAAACCTCAGTTTTAAGGTTTATTTTGTTGTGTTTTAAATTAAAAATTTCATCTTTAAGCATATGATGCAGCTTCCTATTTTGAAGCGGACTGCTTTAATCCTGTTCAGGATTCCTCATTACCCACTAAGAATTCTGTACTGTCCCACTAAAGATCCTGGGAAATTCTAGACCTACTTTTGGCATAGAAGAGTGCCTTAGTTTCAAGATTTGAAGTTCATTTTTCCTTAATCAACTGGCATTTAAGATGGAACAAAAGTTCTCTTAAGAATTTCTGGTGGCAAGATTTAGAAATGGAACCTGCAAGAAGAATTTTTTAATTGCTTTTTTGGTGTAGAAAGAATTTCCATTGATAGCTTTGCTTCTGGTGGGACTCAAATGTCTCATTAATTGGACTAATTATAGCTAGTAGAAAAAACAAGCTCTAAGTAATATGATCATGGAGATTATTCCCTCAGATCTGAAGGTGTGTGTAGTAGGTTTAGAAACAAGTTTGTTTAAAAAAATGGCTTTCCTTTGCATAAAACATTTTGGTGGATTTTCAGCAGAAAAGCCATGGAAAAAAATCTCCTTTTTGAGCCACTGAAGGTGTTTTTTTTCCTTCCCCAGGTGAAGAGTTTGCCTTCCTGAAGGAGCTCTCTGACATGGCAACTGCTGAGGAAAGTCACTACGTGCTGGACATCGCCAACTCCCTCTACGTGCAGAACGGGTTCCACGTCAGTGACAAATTCCTGCAGCTGGTGAAGAAATACTTCAAAGCTGAAGTAGAGAATGTAGATTTCAGCCAAAGTGCAGCTGTTGCTACTCAGATCAATAAATGGGTGGAGAATCACACAAATAGTAAGTGCATGTGATCCTTTTGTGCACTTCCTGCAGGAAGTGTTTCTGCTTCCAGACTTGTGCAGTGGTGTTGGGTTGGAGCTTTGGCTTTTATCTCTTCTGTCTGAGACTGAAGAGAAGAATTCTAGTATTTCTATTTTTTTCCTATGTAGGAATGATCTGTCATAAGTAATATTAGTCATTGTTAATCATGTGGCATCTATTTGAATATTTGTTCTCTGGTCTTACCATCTGTAGCATTTATTGAATGAGACTGTTTTAATGGCAGGCATTTTAATAGTATTTTAAAATTTTTTTTTACAAAAGGATCATTACTAATGGCAGAAAAGTTGTCTGCAGAGGGGTTATTGGCTTGTGCTTTGCATGTGTGGAGTATCACTCCTCCTCTGAGGAGCTCATACTCACGAGGTACTGAGAAATAGAATAGTGGGGAATAAAAAGCTAATTTTGCACCACAAAATCAGAGTGTGTAATGTAATATTTTGCAGTGTGAGGAAACGAGATAGCATGTTGAGAGGGTAGTTGATTTTAGGAACGCTGTCAACAGCTTCACAACACAAATTTGCAGCAGGGGAGTTAAGCACAAAATTACTGTTGTAAATATGCACGTTGAGAGCTGCAGGATGCTGCTTGGCTTGGCAGCTCCCAGAGAGGTGGCATTTCCTGGAGCCGTGCAGAGCCCCCATATCTGGGAGTCTCCTGGTGGAGGGATCAAAGCATGTTCTCATTCTGGTTCCCCACTCTGAAGGTTGAGATTTTGGGAGTAATTCAGGCAGGTCTGGCTCTGACACAGTTGTACCACTGGGAATTTGGAGGGATTGGAATCACCTGGAAGGAATTAACACATCCCCATGAAGTCTGAGCACTTAAGAATCCATAATTCCTTTTGGAAAAGCACAGCTCCAGAGTGGAAAAGCACCTTCTGCAATGCTTTTATTCCCTTTTGAAAACTGCCTGGTTTGTTCCAAGCAGCCATTCTGTTCCTAACAAACTGCCCTTTCTCTCAGGCTGCAGAAATAGCTGGGTGGAAGTGATGCAGCAGATTGCAGAGGGTTTCCATGGATGTGGTTGTCTGGCTGAGGGAGAAGGAAAATCAGGGGCCCACCAGGGCAGCTGGGGGCTCTTGGTGTCAGGTTGGGATGGTTCCAGTCCCTCAGCTGGTCCCTTTCTCTCTGATTTCCCCCTGGGGAAAGGAGCACAGCACAGGCAGGTTTCAGTTCCACCCTGTTCAGAGCAGAAACAGAACCATCAAAGGTTCCTCTGGGCAGGAAAACTCTTAACATTTCATTAATGTATTAACAAGATGTGGCTGAAAAAAACACAAAGAAATATGAGTACCAACTAGAAATCTGGAAACGTTTCCCTTTTGTTTTTCCCCAACACCAAGTGAGTGTTGGTCACACCTCCCTCCTTAGAACATTCGAGATAAAATGAAGTGCAAACAGCAACCCGGAAGAAATCCAGCCCTGTGATACACAAATTTCACACCAGTTAGTCAGGATCATATGCTCCAGAAAGCAGAATTAATTTGTTTTTTAAACCATGGATTAAGGAGTAATAATCAGAGGGAGGAATGTGTTTATTTTAACACTTTGCATTGCAATGTCAGCTAAAAATAGAAGTGAGCAAGAAAGCAACCTGAAGGAGGCCGTAATTCCTGAAGAACAGTGACAGAGCTGGTCAGTGCACCCAGTTTACCAAACTGGGAACGATTTTGGTGAAATGGAGAGCTCTGAGATGAGCTACAGCAGGTACCAGACTGCATTCTGATGTAAATGACTTATTCAGGAGTAGGAGCAAAGCAGCTGCCATGCTCAGCTGCTGTACCTCCCATGAATAGAGCAGATGCTGGATGCTTTTCCTCTTTTGCTTTTCAAGAGCCAATGCCACTGGAACAAATGCTGGGAATTTATGTGGATTTCTGGTGTTTGAATTCAACAGGAGATCACTGAAGCTCCCTCAGAACTGGTGGAGGAGCAGTGGGTGCAGCTTTGAATCAAGCACCCATTTAAGTGCTGCTCTGGATTGGAACCAAAGTTTGTACAAGTTCTGACCTTAAGGTGGAAGTGCTGAACAGTTCCATAGCAGCAGGGTAAACATTCCAAATGTGACCCTTTCTCCACGTGGCTTCCTTGTAGGGTGTATTTAGCAGTGATCAAGAAACAGTTGCCTAACACGTCCTCGATGGAAGGGTTTCCACACCTACACTGTGATTTAGGTTTACAAAACACTGGCACTTTAATTGGAGATTTAATGAAACATCTGAATTGGAAATTACATGTTAACACTGCTTTTTATTTTCTTGCATTTTTCAAGCTGCCTTAAGTTTGGATTTAATGCTCACTTTGACATGCAGACTGACAGCTGGGTTTCTTTTTAGGCATGATCAAAGATTTTGTGTCTTCAAGAGACTTTGGTGCTCTAACTCATTTGGCTCTCATCAATGCAATCTACTTTAAAGGCAACTGGAAGTCACAGTTCAGGCCTGAAAATACCAGAACTTTTTCTTTCACTAAAGATGATGAAAGTGAAGTGCAAATTCCAATGATGTACCAACAGGGAGAGTTCTACTATGGTGAGTTAGACCTTCAGCAATTTAGAGCTACTAAATCTTCACTTAATGGGTTTGTTGCAGTAATATCCACTTGTATTGTTGTCTCTTTTTCCACCTGGAATTTTTAATGTGCTGTTTGCCCAAAGAAGGGACTCAGAGTTTGGTTTTTTTCCTTAATGTGTGTATTATAGCTGGTAGCAACATTTATAATGACTTGCTTGGTGCCTTAGGATGGATTTCAGAATATTTATCCATTGGATTGGAGTTCTTTGCAATTCTTGAGCTAGTCCTGCTTATCACAAAAATATTTTTCTTGTGCTGTGCTAAACATTCAAATGAATAATGTTTGTTCTTTACTGTTGGACTGGTATAATAGAGGTTCTTTGAACAGCAGAACTAATGATCATTTTTAGTTGGAGCTTGAGCTCCAAGAGGGTTCTAAAATGTCTGGCAGCATTTTGCTCAATCTCATCACTGAAAAATCCTCTCTTCTGAATAAGATCTCTGCCCATTTCCCTGAAAGTCTCAGCAGCATTAAATTTCAGGCTCTTCTCTGCCTAACCACTGAAAGTTATGTCCCAGAGCTGTGATTATCTACAAACTGTGTGATAGCTTGAGCTTGTATTCTTTAACAAATCAAATGTAAGCCTGAAATTCTGTGATGAAGACACCAATTTTATATAAAATTTTATATAGAATAAAGAGGATTTTTAATTCCAGTATCTAGTAAATACACTACAGACAAAAACATTAGTTCTAACAGGGTTTTTGTTGTTTTCCCCCTCTAGGAGAGTTCAGTGATGGCTCCAACGAAGCAGGAGGGATCTACCAGGTCCTGGAGATCCCCTATGAGGGGGATGAGATCAGCATGATGATTGTCCTCTCCAGGCAGGAGGTGCCCCTGGCCACCCTGGAGCCCCTGGTCAAGGCCTCCTTGATCAATGAGTGGGCTAACTCTGTGAAGAAGCAGAAAGTGGAAGTGTATCTGCCCAGGTGAGAGCGTGCTCCCAGGTCCTGGAAGGGGCAGTTGCATCCCCACTGATGGAGGAGCAGAGCAGGGAACACCTGAGCTGTCCTGCTCAGGCCTGGAGTGGTGCAGCAGCCACAGGAGGGGCTTTGGCAGCAGGGCCTGGGGATGCAGTGCAGGGTGAGGTTATTTCAGCACCTGCATCCCTTTCAGAGAGAGGAGAGCTCTGCAGAAAGGAAAGTTCCCTCATCCACCCAGAATGGTGCTCAGAGTAGTGCAGAACTCATTATGGATAAGTTCCATTTAGACAGGAGCCACAGAAATATTGGAAGTCTGAGCTACCAAATGTTTCATTTAGGTGCTAATTAGGTTTCTATGTGCTGCTATTTTCAGAAGTTCTAGTGGTGTCTGTGCAGATACAAATGGTTGAGGGGTAATTCCAGTCAATTTTGGGTTAGTTTTTTCCCCAGCTGTGAGAAGTTCTGCTTTTCCTCCTTACAGCAGCAAAGAACAACAAGACATCAATACCAGAAGGGCTGAAATGTGTGTCAGTCCATTTGCAGGCACTGGCTGTGTGCTCAGGGCACATTTGCCCACATGCAGCATTTGGATCTTTCCTGGAATCCTGCTTCTTCCACCTCCAGATATTTCTCATTCCCGTGTTCTGCCTGGCTTGGTAGCAGAGTTGTTTACTACTAAATGTCACTAATAATGTACAGCTGGCTCACTCTGTCCTCCAAGTGATTCATGATGATTTCATGGAAGTGTTTCTGTCACAATAGAGCCCATCTCTGAAAGGAATCACTTCCACTTCTTCTGTTTCTGTGGCACTGTGCAGTGGGTACGTGGCTGCAGAAAAGATAAACTCAGGTGACTCCTTGAATGATTAAAACAGTTCTTTGATTTCAGGTGCCCTGGAGATGTGAGCTTGTTCCATGTCACAGGTTCAGGCTCCCTGCAGTCCATCAGCTCCCTTTCCAAAGCAGAGAGCACTGTCCAGGAGCTGAGCACAATAAACAGGGCCAGCCAGGATGAATTAGGGTGAGGTGGGCTGGTGCTGTCAGCGTGCCCTGATCCCACATTGAGATGGAATCCACTCCTCTGTAGAGCTTAAGGGCAGAGTGCTGAGGGTCCAGCAGCATTCTGGGGCTGGTTTTCAGTCCCCTCAGTAAGAGTTTCTCTCTGATTTTAAGCCCCAGTTCCTTTGGGGAGGCAGGAGGAGCAGCAAGGAGCTGCATTGCAGGTTTTATACACGCTGAACCTGCTGCTCTCCATTCCTGGCATTTGTTTCTTGTTTGTTTTCTCTTGGAGATTCAGGTCCCAGAGCCCTCAGAAAGTCCACCAAGACACATGGGAGGGGATTTTTCCCTTAGCTGCTTTTCCTGCAGGCCTGGGCGAACCTAGGGGTGTGAATAAGAGAAATCTGAGGATTCCTCCATCCTTAACTTTCCTTCTGTACCTGGGACAGCAGCCTGTGCAACAAGCACTGAAGTTTGGCATCTCCTCTCCTAGAATTTCTGGAGTGGGAGATCCACAGCAGATTATGGAGATCCTCCATTGATTATGGAAAAAATATGTAAAAACTAGTTTCCATATTGAAGTATTTTGGGTATCTAAACACATGAATGGCATTGAAAGCATAATTAATTATATTTATGACTTGGAGTCAGTTTATATTGGTGATTTGGGGTTGTGTTTGCAGACACTCCAGGGTTCTCTGGAGCCAGGTTCTCACATGGGAATTTGAGGCCTGGGGTTTGTGTGATCATAAAATGTCCTTATTTATTCTGCCTTCAGGCTGCTTGGTTCTTACCCAAGAACCCCAAAGAATGGGATAAACACCTGCAAATTCAGGCTGTACAGAGGCAAACCAGGTAGAAACACATGCTGATCACCTTCAATAATCCTTTTCAGGTTACAAAGGATAACTATCCTGAGCTTGGAATTCTGTGTAGGAATTCTGCAGTCTCCTTACAAAATTCCAGGAATTAATTGCATGCTCCCAAGGTGTTGGATTCCATTAGGGATTCAGAGGTGATCTACAGGATTTTGTCAATGCTCTAAATAAACACTTCATAAATATTTGATGCTGTGACTCAGAAAGGCATGTTATGAAATGTGGCCTCCAGGCTCTGTCCACTGAGAAATTGAAAGCAGCACTGGAATAAAATTAAATTTTTATATCTTGAGAGATGCTATCCAATTATAAAGTGAACATTTTTTAAACTTATACATTTGTAATGGGACTGAATGACTTGCCAAAGCAGAGTTAATCACAACTTTGCAATTTCTGTCTGCATTATCTGTGTGCAAATGAAATTGTGTATTATTCCTCTTAATGGCAAAGGAGAGATTTGTACAGAATGGTTAAATTATACTTCCTCATTTTCATTTCCAAATCATTGTTTCCAGCTTAACCCAGACTAAAATGATCAACATTTTAATCCACTTTTTGCATAGGAGTGAAACAGACCATGAATCTAATTTACAAAGCTGTCTCTCCAACATAAATTACTTGAAGAGCATGGGAGGAACTGGTACCTAATAGCGGTGCTACAGTTTGCAGATCCCTTCTTCAGGATTGTTCCAGCGTGCCCAAATCTCTGTAACAACCTTCTTGCTTCTTTTTGTGCATTTAAAATAGCTTTAAAATCTTTAGATGGTGCCACAGTGATAAGTAGTGTTAGCTGAAGGTTGTTTTCTTTAAAAGAAAAAACAGCAAGCACTAAAATCAGTCCTCAAACTCAATATAAATCCAGACCAAAAAGAATCCTTGAGCTTTCTGGTTTTACTTTTTAACCTGCTGTCTCAAGTGCCCTTTTGATGAGGAATGGGCCAGTGCTGGTTGTCCTTGAGACACAACCACAGAAGACGCACAAAAATCCCCTGGAACACATTCCCAGCCAATTCCTGCACATGGAGCCCTGGAAGGAAGGAACTTCCCAGAGAAAAACCCACAACCTGCTTTGCTTCCCCTACAGCTGAATGGGGTGTTTTTTCTCCTGGTTTTGCTGTTACTGGGGTTTTTTTGCTCTCTCACTTGTTTGTTTTCAGAGTATTAAATCCTGGAGGCTGCTCTTAGCACCTGGGGACAAGCTGGCTGAAATTCCAGCCAGGATGCTGGAACTGATAGCAGCTGGCACTGGGGCCTGGGTGCCAACAGTGCCTCAGTCCCCAGGGCCTCTTCTCCAGGTGATGCCTCAGGTTTAGCTTTTATATTTTTCACATTCTGTGCTGCTTTAGTGTGTGGGTCTGAGCTTCACATTCAGGGATGGTGAGCTGTGTGCACAGAGCAGGGAGACAAAACAATTCCTGCTCCAGCTGGGCACCAAGGACAAATGACCCAAATCTCAGCCCAGGAGCACAAACCCCGTGGGCTGGAGAGAGAAAAACAAGCAGGGTGGGACTGCCTGGACTAAAGCTGCAATGGGACAATGAACCGCAAGGTGCAAATGGAGCAGAGCTGATCCCAGGGACAGACCCCGGCAGCGCTCGTGCATTTTGGGGCCATTTTGGTTCATCTTGGGTGCAGCCCTGGCTGGGCTCTGGTGCTGCCCAAGGTGGATCCATGGAGGAGATGCTTTGGATAAATCCCTGCTTTATTCTGGGACTCTGCCCAGCCCCTGCTCTGCACAAGGCAGCAGCAGCAGGAATGTTGGTGTCAGGCTCTGCAGCCATTGCTCTGCCTGTCCTTGTGCAGGATTCCATCCCTTAGAACCAATCTGAAAACCTGGAATTGTCTTGCTTTGGCTCACTCAGAACCCTCAGGAATTTTTGAAATGATGGCATTTGGAATGAATCACTCCAGGCTGCAGTTCCCTTCTCCTGATGAGTAGACCCTGTGCCTTCATCCTCCTTGGCTCTTGAGCACCTAAAAATCACAGACAATTCAGTGTTTTAAGGGTTGTATGGCACCATAGAAGATGAACACATCTTTTTCTCTTTCTTAAAAGGCTGTAAAATAGAAGAAAGATGGCCTGATGTGGAATGTTAATGCTTAACTACAGAATGTCAGTGACATAAATGCATCATTTTATTCTAATGCTTGTGCAAGTTTTAAATTTCATTAAAATGTCCTGATTCTCTGCTAAAATCTCCAGAGACTTGCTGGTTTCTCTACCTAATCTTCTCTTCAGTGTCTGTTTCTCAGATTTCCTTTTGTGGTTTTTAAAGCTCTCAGTTGCTCGTGTTCCATGATTTTTGATACTGAAGTATTTAAATCAGTTTTTCAGAGTATTTTTAGCATCAGGAGCACCTAAAAGATGGTGGGGGAAATAAAAAATGACCATCTGGTTCATGATATGCAGCAAACAGTGCAGATAACCAAGTGCCAGGGGTAGTGTGGTGGAGCTCAGCATTCCCAGAGTGTGGGAAATGAGCTGGAGTGTCAGTTCTGTGCTCTGGGTTGTCAGCTTTGATTTTGAATATCATCCTCTCTGTCTGTGAGGAGTGCACAGAAATCCTGATCTGACTGAGGGGTAACTCCTGCTGAATGTTTATGTCCAACTGCAGAGCCTGAAGTTGAATTTCAGACTGTGTGTGGCAGCTGCCCTGTTACTTTTGAGAAGAGGCTGGTCCTGATGTCAGCTGAAATATTGGCAACCTCATTAATAATTGATCTGTAACTCTGCCTGCTTTTCAGAGCATGTGGGGAAAGAGGGGAGATCTCTTTGGAGTGGGGTTTTACCACCAGACAAAACTCCAGAAGGGCAGTAATGAGGTTTGCTTTCAAAGTTTGCATTCCATGCAGACTTTACTTGCTGCTTTCTTATCCCAATATTCCTTGCAAATTCGACGCTGCTCCTACCTAAATCGTGTTGAAAGCTTGATGCATTTAATATTGGGGTGAAATAAAAACCACAAAGGGAAACAGACAGCTCTGAAACTTTTGTAAAATGCATTTTAACATTGATTTGCATTCTTTGTAAAGTAGGTTCAGTTGGAAGTGGTTTTCAAAATGTTTCAATGTAAATATAATATAGAAGGAAATATTTCTGAGTTTATTTTCTGTGGAATTCTTTAATGTGCAGGGACAGGACCTCTGGACTGTACTAACTCTAGCATTAGGAATCAAGTCTCAATTCAGCTTTTTTTAGGGTTTTTACCAAAGTCTCTAAAGTAGTTGTGGACATGTTTTACAAGTGTGTTGTGAGAGTAAAAGTGGTTTTAGTTTTGGATCCTACAGATCAGGGAAATTTGATTGAATGAGCAACTTGTAGAGTTGTTACCACAGTAACTGATGCAGGATCTGCCAGAGCACCATGGGAAGCTTCTTCAGTACTTGAAGTTTTGTTGGTCTCTTTTAGTGATTCTCACAATTTTTGTGATTCTTCTGAGAACTTTCAAGGCAATAAAACCACAAGAATCAGTTCCTGTGTTTTTATTCCATGCATGCCCTGGGATTGGTCTGGACAGAGTGCATGAACACTGCTGATGCCACCAGTGATTTATCAGTGCTGAGCTATCTCCAGATCCTCTTTTAAGTCCTAAAATTATTCTCTGGATAATGATAATTCTGGATGATATCCATTCCACCCCAGATTTTTGGCTTCTAGTGGCATTTCTAAGTTCATTATGAAAGTAGATTATGTACTGGGGTTTTTTTCAGGTTTGTGTAAGTGAGGAAGATCACTTGACTCTCATCCAGTTCTGTTTGATGTCCAGATGATTCCTTTTCAAGCTGCCAAGGCTGGTGCATGCCAAGCTTGGACATCTCAGCTCTCCATCAGCTGTGCCCTGCCCACAGCTCTGGGCCAGACTTTCACTAGAAGAGAACATGTTGTTCTTCATGGAGCTGGGGAGCTCAATCCCAGAGAAACACATTTATTTGTTTCCAGCATTTCTGTGCCCCATCCCCAAGGGCTGAGCTGTGGCTGGGGCTGACTCAGTGGCTGCAGGAACCAGAACAAGGCAGAGCAGCCTCCTGCAGAGCGTGCTGTGTGTTGGACAGCTCCAGCCAGCACGTTGTAAATCACAAATAATTCACTGCTCGCTCTCCAGAGCTCACCCCTCACAAGGATTGCAGCCACTCTCCTGAGGCAGCTGTGCACATCTGGGATTTCTGCTTGGGGCTGCCATCACTAATACTGTTCTGCCATGTCTCTGTGTTTCTCCAGCTGTCCAGTCTCAGTCTGGCCATGTATAAAGGATTTTTTTTTTGTTCTCCTGACACCAGGCATAGCTTTTACAATGTTCAAAAATCAGCTTGTAAATGGAACAAGCTTCTGCTTGTTTTCCACTCTCCCAGGTTGCCCAGTGTGTTGCCCTCAGGACAGATGTCAGTTTGTCCTTCCAGCACACTAACCCAGCATGGAACAGGCTTTTTCCAGGTTACACTCAGTGCATTTACACTAACAACTATTTGTTTTCCCTGCTCTTTACTCACAATCAAAACCCAATTACAATTGTGCCACCACACTAATTAGAAGCTGAATCAGCAATGCTTCATATTCATATTCATAGCTGGTCTTTCTTGTATTATCAAAGTGAAAATGGAGTATGTATCTTACTCCTGCTTTGCCAGCAGCTCTCTGGGAAGTTCTGCTGTCCTTTGCCTCATTTGATATTCTGTTCTGGTATCTGCACAATTAAATTCAGGTTTTAGAGAAAACCTCTTGTGTAAAAAGTAAGCATTTCCATTAGCTGCTGCATAATTTTGCTCTGCAGTTTTATGGGCAGGGGGCTGCACATACCATTAGCATATTTTTGATTGCTTCTGTATTAGGAAAAATCCAGCTGTGAGTAAACTCATTTGTTTATAAGCATTTTTTGGAAGGTGTCACTAGCACTGGATCTCCCACTTTGCATTATTTATCTTGGTGTTTTCACCTAGAAAATTTAATCTTCTAATAACAGTAAGCAGTGCTTACATCTGGCTTTTTGTAATGTTCCCTTCCATTCTGCAGGTTCACAGTAGAGCAGGAAATTGATCTGAAGGATGTCTGGAGAGGTCTGGGAATTACCGAGCTGTTCAGCAGCAGTGCTGACCTCACTGCCATGTCTGGTAAGAACTTCTTGTCCTGTCTCTCAAGGCAGGTGAGGGAATACATTTTTCACCTGGGAAAGTTCACTCTGAGTGTTTCAGAACCGGCTCTCATTAGAGATGGGACAAAGTGAGATGCTGTGCAAGAGGCAGGCGCAGACTGGAGCAGGGCATGGCTGCAGTGCCTGGGTGGGATTCACTCCCCAGGGGGGTCACTCTGGGTCTCCAGGGCTCTTTGTCCCCAGCATGGGGAGCACTGAGCTCTTGCACCATTAATTCCTCTCCCCAGTGTGATGGGATCTCAGGATGAGGGAAGCGACAAGGATCTGACTCCGTGTTTCAGAAGGGCTGATTTATTATTTTATTATATGTGTTATATTAAAACTATACTAAAATAATATAAAGAATTTCATCAGAAGGCTGGCTAAGAATAGAATAGGAATGATGACAAAGGTTTGTGGCTCAGACTCTCTATCTGAGCCAGCTGACTGTGATTGGCCATTAATTAGAAACAACCACATGAGACCAATCCCAGATGCACCTGTTGCATTCCACAGCAGCAGATAACCATTGTTTACATTTTGTTCCTGAGGCTTTTCAGCTTCTCAGGAGGAAAAATCCTAAGGAAGAGATTTTTCTGTGACACCCCAGATACCTGGAAGCAGCACAGGAAGGAAGAGTTTGGGGATAAAAGCAGTTTAGTCACAAATGCCACCTGCATTCAGCAGAAGTCGAAATACCCAATACCTTCAAAAATCCATGTGGAAGTGAGATATTTATGCTTTTAATACCTCCTAAAGCTGTCCATGGGGTCACAGCATGGTTTGGTTTGGAAGAGACATTAAAGAACATCTCGTTCCACCCCTTGCCATGGCAGGGACACCTCCCACTGTCCCAGGCTGCTCCAACCCTGTCCAGCCTGGCCTTGGGCACTGCCAGGGATGGGCCTGGCACAGCTGCTCTGTATTGAAGTGGCACCTGTGTGATTTTGGGGGTTTTTAGCTCCCCAGCCATTCAGCAGCTCCCTGGCTGGTGGGAAATGCTGTTCCCACTGTCTGACCCTGGGACAGTCACTGCTGTGTGCCTCGGTCCAAGCACTGCTCATAAAGCAAACCTCCCTCCCTCATTCACAGTGTTTGTGATGCTCACAGCCTTTCATTCTTGCTAAGTTTGAAATATTCTTTATGGTCTATCATGTAGCTTATTCCACTGGTTTGCCACCTTCACTTTTCCAGTGGAATTGAGGAAAAACTGGCTTTAGCTAATATGAAAAGAGTTGAAATAAATGAAAAACCCCCTTTTCAAAGAAGTGGCATTTTTCTGGAGAAAAACACCTTCATTTTCTCTGCCAGCTCAAAGAAAAGTCAGCTTCCCTTTAAATTCTGGTCTATTTATAGGAAATTATTTACTTGAGAAAAAGCTCCAAGGATAATGGAAAATGCACACGGAACCACAAAGGCAGCACCTGGCTTTTATTTATTTCCATGTAAAATTCATTTATATATCAGGGACATCTACTTATCAAGGGGTTGGCAGAAAGAACCACATTAGTCTTAATCCATGTGACTAATGATTTATTTAAAGTTTTGAATTTTTGACAATTGTGCTGTACAAAATAAACCCCATGTTCTGCCTGGCTGAATTAACTGCTCTGCCATTTAAAGATTTACTTGTTATTTAAGTATAGAGCAGTGTATAGAGAAAATTCATGAGTTTTACTGTAGCTTTCCTGATTTTCACTGAAAATAGGTTATTTTACCTGGGCATGAAAAGGTAATTTGTAAATTAAGAATGAAAAACTGGTTTTGAAGTAATGTCTTTAGTGAAAACCTCACAATTTTCACTAAAGATATTAAACATTAAACCATACTAAAGACATTTCACTGATGCTGCCTAAATGAAGCTTTAGGTAGTTAAAATACAGAATACTTTCCTTTTTTCTAATTTTCATCATTTAAAATATGGATGGAGGAAGGGGAAATAAGTCACGAAGACAAATTGTTTAAAGCTGACTTTTACAGACACCTGAATGGGACATCAGGAAATGGAAGTTGGAAGTTTATGTGCATCCCAGGGTCACCCCTCTGGAAAATCTGGCACTTCATGAAGTCTTAAATGCAGATATTTTAACAAAATCTTTAATTGGACACTTAATTTAGGAAGATATAAATCAAATTTAATCTAAAGAGATTTTTGAGATATTTGGTTGTCTTTACAAATCCTCTCCCCCTGCTGTCCTGTTGCTCTGGCATTGCTGCCAGGAAAAGTCTCCTGCAATTTCAGCAGCAACCCAAATCCTGTCATCAGCTGCAGGCAGAGTGCTGAGCTCAGCAAAATCCTCTGTGGCTTTAGTGGATACAAACCAACACTGCAGGATTATTTTTCAATATTCAGAATTTTTTGCTGTTTCCCCTCAATCTGCAAAATGGACCCAGAAGGAGCAGGTGTACCCTCTGGAATGTCTGAGCAGCCAAAGGGAAAGTGTTAATGAGGTGCATTTTGCACAAATGTTACTCCCTGGCAGGAATTGGGTTCTTTGACACAGGTGAGTAGGAGGACATTCCCGTTGGGCTGTCAGCTCTCCTCTATTCTGACTCTCACTTCCAGCAAAGACTTTGACAGTATTTACTTGCATCTGATTCCATCAAGTGTCCAAAATCATCTTGAAACAACCTCTGCTGTTTGAGATGTTACCATTGTGACTTTATCACATCACATAAATTTGCTGCTTGAGTGTTTTAACACCACTGAAGACTTAGCACGGAACTAATTCCAGTGCTAAAACTCCCCTTCTCCTTCAAATGGTTATAATATTTCTGGCTGTTTTATAGAGCCTTAAAAGCAGCTGCTTTTAATGCAAGGTGACCTGGGTGAGCAATGAAGGGATCTCAGTGACTTCCTTCACAATCTGAAGGAGTTAGAAGAGCATCAGCCCAGTAAATAACTCTTGGAAATCTTGACTGACATCCATATAATTTTTCTGGGACAGCCTAAGCGAGAAGAGCCAATAAACCCACATGGTATTTTTTTTAAAAAAATGAGATTTTTGCAGAGCAGCCAGTTGGCAGCTGAGTGGGAGTGTGCAGACATATGGAGATAGTGACAAATGAAGTGTGGTGCCAGCAGAGTTGTGCTCATTAGGGGGCAGCTGCAGCTCCCTCCCACTCCCAGGGGTCAGCATCCCTGCACAAAGCTCAAATTTGCCACCAAATCCACAGGGGGCTTCCCACAACCGAGCCAGGAAATCCACATTTTCTTATGGAAATCCACATTTTCTTATGGAAATCCACATTTTCTTATGGAAATCCACATTCAGAGAAGCTCCTGCAGAGGAATGAAGTGATGGGAGATGCTCAGGAAAACCCCACCTTGTTCCCTGTGAAAGCCACAAGGGAATGTGGATAATCCTGAGGAGATGGAGCATTGCAGCCAGGGATGGGACAGTCCCAACCTGCAGCAAAGGAAAAGCTGCCTGAACTCTCAGGCACAACATTATGCTTTCACAGGAAAATAGATTCATTCACTGCAGGGAGAGATGAATGAGAAGGATGTGATAGCAGCAATATAAAGAGAAGAATCTAGAGAAGGTAATTTGGGATGTGGAATTGCTCTTTTCATCATCCAAGGACAAAGATATCCAATGAAGTGAAAGGCAACAAATGGAAAACAAATAGAAAGTGCTTCTCTCATGGAAAACTTAACCACAGGGATCTTTGCTGGGTGTTCCTTGAGATTGGCAGGACTGAAAAAATGAAATTGCTCCAGAGCAATCAGATGTCTCTGTAGTGCACTGAATAAAGGCACTCTGTGGATGGAAACTTGGGTTAGGGTATAAGGTACATGCTGGTGAGAGGATATTTTTCTCTTGTAGGTTGTGCTGCAGTTTCCATTTTCAGGGCTTTTTGTACCTTCTTGGGAAGCAGCAATTCCATAGCTGGAATTGTACTGGGTGTACTGGTCTCATCTGCAGTGGCACTTTTTGTGTTCCTGTCAACCTAAAATGTTGGTTTTAATACTCAGATCCTGAAAGCTCTCACAGATAGCAACCTTTTATACCTGATGGCAACTGTAGGCAGTGTTTGTGCTCTCAGAATTAGGGGCTCTGAGCCCACCAGGTGGAGAGCAATCTTCTAGGGTGTATTTCTCATCAGGAATACACCTTGGAGTTCCATCAGCACCACCAAACTATGCAAAATAAAGCACTGGGAGCAAAAATGTGGAATATTTCTGTGAGTACTACAGGGCACAGCATCAGGCTTCAGTGCTGCAGTGATAAAGAAGTGATTAAAATCCATGATTAGGCTAAATGGGTGTTTCTCCACTTATTATCTTTTATTGAACATAAAAGTGTGTTTGGATTTAAGATTTTTGGTTAATATTTATGACAAGTGGGTGCTGCACGTGCCATGTTGTAAAGGAACAGGGTGGAAACTCAGTCCTTGCTGAAGGCTTGGGAATGAAGTCTAGACCTGGTATCAGTTTTAGCAGCCTCTGTTTTCCTGCACACAGTCCCTGAGGGGATGATCTGGGGCTTTTGTTGGTGTGAGTGAAGTGCAGCAGCTGAACTGGGAGCTCTAATTCAGTGCTGAGTGTACAGAGCAGCAAATGAGCTCTGCTGGGGAAAGGCTTCTCCAGCTGCTGCTCCTCCTGCCTTTGGCTGGCTGTGGCAGTGCAGCTGCTGAGCTTTCCAGCAGAGCTGGTCCTTCAGCATCCCCCAAAAACCTGTGAGACATGCAGCAGGAGCAGCCTGGGACTGAAATTAAAATACTGACAGAGAAGGATGGAACAGAAGCAAGGTTGAAAAAAGCAGCTCTGTGGTGGTTCTTGCAGTAAATATTTCTCTTCAGCTTCTTGTAAATGTATAATAGGAGAAGAAAGAAAAGACCTCATTTTCCTGGAGGAAGCCTGTGTTGTATCTAGTGCAGAAATGAATTTTTTTATGCCTGTAATGTCATAATTTTTCCCCACTAATTATGTTTAAAATCTTGTGTCCAAGGGCTGTTTTTTCCCTATACAGTGCTGGGGAGTCCTGAGCTGTTTTAATACCTTTTTTTCCCACTAATTGAGTTTAAAATCTTGTGTCCGAGGGCTGTTTTTACCCTCTCTCTATATACAATACTGGGCTCTGGGCAGTCCTGAGCTATTTTAACATCCATGGTGTAGGAGAGCACTACAAATGTGAGTGAGGTAAATGCTGCTGTTAAAAGGCATTGGCAGAAGGTGCTTTAATACAAGAAATCTTTTCTCCTTCCCTGCCTGCTGTAGAAGGTGGATAATGGTGTTTGGGGTGGGTTCTTTAAATGCTTCAATCTTATTGTTGAGCCTCTTGAAATGTGTTCCCCTTTCCTCTGCAGATAACAAGGAACTTTACCTTGCAAAGGCCCTTCACAAGGCATTTCTAGAAGTTAATGAGGAAGGATCAGAAGCTGCTGCTGCCTCAGGTACCTGACTGAAAAGCAGAATTAAATCAAATGTCTGGGTATTCTGTGCTAATTAATTTTTTACAACTGATTTGCTGTACAGGCAGGAGAGCTAAATAGCAGCATGGAGACACAGCATAGCAAGTGTGCTGCTTGCAGAAGAGAACTCTGAAAATCACGGGTGTTGGCACTTTTGTAACATGTTTTAATTTTACCAAGAGTTTTGAGCATCCTGTGAAAAACCTCTCCTCTATTTTCTGATTGTCAAGAGAATACAGACTGCAATTTATGTTTCCTTCGTGGAACTTGAGCATTCATCATTTTTCACCTGCTAATTGAGATGGTCAGAGGCATTTGATCCAGGAGAGTTAGAGGGAGATGAGGGTGGTTGTGGCAGCTGCATTTTAATAAGCAGCAAAACAAGATGGGAAGTGCTGAAAGCACAACCAGAGTTGTCCCCTGTCAATGCTGGGGGCTGGTGCTTGCTTTACAGATTGAAAATAAGTTGCATTTGTTGCCCATGTGTATCATTAGGTGATTTCTAATTGCCTCTTCTTTGCCAGTCTTTGGGGAAAGGAAGAATTGCTGGCCAGGTCTGGGTTGAATTGTGCCCAACTCTCTCTGTGGCCATGCTCCAGTCTTTATGAACTGGAGGAAAAATTTAGAAGTAAATGAAACACTAGAAGTTAGTAATAACATCCTGGAGAAATCCATGAACCTCCAAAGACAAATAACAAAGGGCCAAATTCTGCCTGATTCAGTTAATTTTACCTTCAGCTCTGCAGTATTTAAAAACACCAGCCAAAAGCTGCAGGATCAGCCCATTTAATTTTTGAATGTTCCCTGGTTATTAAGGGTTCCCTTTGCCTCTCCACTGTGTAAAGCAGCAGAGCTGGTTGATGCAGTGCACTTCCCTCTGAGAGTGAGCAGCACTCACAGCTCCTCTGAAGGTTCTGCATCTTAAAATTGATATGCTGCTCCCTCAGCCTGGGAGATTGCAGCACTCTGCATTGTTAATCATTCCTAAAGCCACAATGAACAGGCAATTGCTCTGCAGGTCTCTTTCCTTTCCAGGGAATGTTTTCCTGCTGGTTTTGGTGGTGAGGGTGGGACTCGGGGAGCAGCAGGAGAAGGGGCAGAGCTGTTGACAAGGTGCTGTGTTCTGTTTCCTCTAGGGATGATTGCCATCAGCAGAATGGCAGTGCTCTACCCCCAGGTCATAGTGGACCATCCCTTCTTCTTTTTGGTCAGAAATAGAAGAACAGGTGAGAATATTGCAGACTTCTCTTGAGTTTTTCACAGCACATCCTCAAGCAGTCAAAGAAGATTGCATGTTTTGACCAATGGGCTGGGCTTTATTATGCATTTCCTTAGTTTGTTTTAAAATACCCAATATTGAAAGACTCACCTGGACCTTTCTCCAGATAAAACACCAGCATCTGACATAACCCTGAAAAACGCTCCCAGAAAAGAAAAATTCACCATTTCTGCAGTGAGAACAGAGTGTGACTGCCCTGAGTATCCATAACCCTGCACTCCCTGGGAGCCTGGCTGCAGTCAGCCCAGTGAAATGTGCTCCCAGTACCAAATGATTTGCATAATGGAGGCACATTACAGCTGGGAATCATTCTGTAGTGCTCTCCAAGTGCTCTGTGGCAGCTGAGGGATGAGAGCAGCACTCACCAGCAAAAGGGGCAAGGATTAAGTAATTCCTGAGTCTGGTACTTGTAATTTGCTGTAATGATGTGGATGTGACTGGCTGATAAAACATTGCTGTGCACCCACAGGGTTTTTATGGATCTGCTTTGTGGGACTTCATTCTCACAAACTTCATTCCCAGCAAGGCAGGATAACAATTCTTAGGGGTTTTTTTTAACCATAATGAAATTAAATATTATTATTGTTGTAGACACATTAGGCAGAAAATATATCAGGAGAAGGGTATTTTTATTGCTACTCAACATCCAAAAATCTCCCCACCCAAAAAAAAGTTCTAATCAGGACAGAGTGGAACTTGGTCACTTTGGGACAGTTCTTAAAATTGCAGAACCCTTGTTGCATGTAGAAAGAGGAGCTGCCAACAACTGTAGCTAAAGTCTCAAAGCTTGTTACTTATCCAGAAATCTGGCGCTGGAAAAAGTGGAAAATTTTGAAAAAATCCTTTTGGTTGCCCTTTTTCTCCAGACAAGCCCAGGTGCTCAGGTTTGGTTGCTCTCTTCAAACAGGGCTCCTGAGCCATCTCCTGTCCCAGGTTCTGAGACATTTGTTCCTGTAACAATCACACAGATGATGTTTATTGTTCATGATTTAAGGTATTCATCACCTTAAACCCCCAGCTCCTCCTGCTTCTGACACCTTTCCCTCCCTCCCTCCTTCCCCACGTTCTCCACAGGTACCGTGCTATTCATGGGGAGGGTGATGCACCCCGAGGCAATGAATTCCAGCGGCCACGACTTCGAAAAGCTTTAACTGCCACCAGCCACCAAAAGGAGGAGATAAGCACATAAAGTTTGAAGTTAATATATTTAAGGTTTGCTGTGTTTTCCCCCAAGACACTGTTTCAAAACGCTTTTGGATCTAACTGTGTGCAAGTCAGTTCCCAGAGGAGAGCTTACAGTATTAAAGTAATGGTTCTGTTTCTGTCATTGTGATTGCTGTGTCCTTAAAATAAAGTTGTGTACATGTCAACAATTGTTTCTTGTTCTAGTGAGTTGTAAAGCAGAAAACTGCAAATCCATTATTTGTAATTTTTTTACAGTCCAAAGACTGACTTGATCAATGAGCCAGGAGCAGAATGTGTGCAGCTCTGAACAATGCAAATGGCAAAGCTTGGTGGGCATTTCTAGAGCTGAAGAAGCACATGTGGACACTGTGACCTCCTGCTGTCCCTGGCAGAGCAGGACCATCACAGCCTGTGATGGATGCCCTGCTCAGCACAGAAAATGGATCAAACTGAGCCAGTGGATTTGACTCTTGCCTGTGGTAGACTTTGTGTGAACTGTCCCATGTGATTCTCAAGTGCTGCTTTCTGGATGCTCCTGCATGTGACTGCCACTGCTCCCCTGAGTGTTTGATAAATAAAATGATGCCAATAAAACCGATCGCATGAATATCCCAGACCTGTCAGTGTCAGTGTAGAGAGCTCTGTGTGTGACTGAAGTAAAGGAGTTCACTAGTAATGCCATTGGTGTGGACATATTTTTTCTCCCCCACAGCAGTTCTGGGCTCATTTCCCGGCTCTAGAATGTTCTTTCTCAAAAAAAAAAACCAAAACAAAACAAAAAAAAAAAAACCAAAAAAAAAAAAAAAACCAAAAAAAAAAAAAAAACAAACCCACCCCAACTTAATTTTAAGTGTCTAAAAATGTTCAGTTTGTAAATAACATCATCCTTTTCATTTCCTTACTTTTCCTGGAGAACAGACTGGCAGGAAGGAGAATGACACCTAGCACAAGGAAATATTAGCAGGGGAATTAGTTGCTGTTTCCAGTTGGAAGAGTTGGTAAATAAAATGATGCCAATAAAACCCAATGGCATGAGTATCCCAGACCTGTCAGTGTAGAGAGCTCTGTGTGTGACTGAAGGAAAGGAGTTCACTGGTAATGCCATTGGTGTGGACATATTTTTTCTCCCCCCACAGCAGTTCTACTCTTCAGTATCTCATTTCAGGGCTCTAGAATGTTCTTTCTCAAAAAACAAACCCACCCTGACTTAATTTTAAGTGTCTAAAAATGTTCGGTTTGTAAATAACATCATCCTTTTCATTTCCTTACTTTTCCTTGTGAACAGACTGGCAGGGAGGAGAATGACACCAACACAAGGAAATGTTAGCAGGGGAATTAGTTGCTGTTTCCACTTGGAAGAGGAGGAGCAGTGCCCACTGTCAGCAGAGAGATGTATAATTATTTCCACTCTCATTGTGCAAAATACAGAAAGAACAGAGGTTATTAAAAAGGTGAGAGAGAACAGGAGAAAAGGAGGGAGGAGCTCCTTTGAAACAGATCATGAATACAAATCTTAGGATAATAAATGGGTTTTTCTCAGTCAATAGGAGTTTTCTCTTTGGAATTCTGTAGGAACAGATGCATTTTGGCTGAAGTGCAGTTAGGGGCTTCCCTGGCGCTCAGAACAGCAGAGAAACTGCTCCCAAAGTTATTCATGCAAGGAGAACTTGCAAAGTCTGACACCTTGTTCACTCTTTGTGCTGCTGGTGCAGGTCAGAGCAGGACATGAGGGATGTTGTGTGTGCAGGCTGGGAATGCTCCCTTGTTAAAAAGGGATTTTGGACACATTTCCAGCCCTGCCCCTTGAATTCTTTCACAAATGGGTTCCCTAAGTATGTTGCTGGTGCTTATCACGTTGCTGTATTATAGTCTGGACTGGGTGAGGCAGCTTTTGTATTCAAATTTAGATGGAAATTATAATTTTAGCTGTGTGTAGCTACAAGTGTTATGCTGGGGAGGGAAAGGGGAGTGCTGCTCAGAGGGAACAGGGGCTAATTTTACCAAAATCTGCCTCACTGCAGGTAAAATGAGCTTTGGTGTGGGTTACACAAGGGCTGGTTCTTCACACTTAAATAACTCTGTGGACATCCCTCATGTCTGTAAAAGTCACCATATGCTGAGGATCTCCTGTGGGTTATCTTAGGGGAACCTGGTTTTCAAGCTTTTGAACATTTTTAACATTTTTTTCAGGCTCTTTTTTGTGGTGTTCACTCTGACTGAGAGAGACAGGAGAAATCTTCAGTTGTGTTTATTTTCAGTCCATCAAAAATTCTTCCTGACCAATTTTGCCTTTTCTCTGTATCAATTCCTTGCAACATATGCATTCCTTACTAAGGGAAGGGCTGAAAACAGATTGGAGCTAAAGCTTTGGATTTTGGAAGGAAGCTGCCAGGCAGAAGGGTTTACAGAGGATATCAGGCAAATGCACTGAATGCCCCTGCAGCTGGATTGAGCAAAACTGCAATGGAATGATGCAGAATCACAAATTCCAAATCAAATCCCCAGGATTGCCTGAGTGAGCACGGAAATGCAAACACTTGTGTTTTCACTTGCTGCTCTCCCAAGCCTTACAGATGCAAAATAACCTTGAAAATTGAGAATTACCTGGTTTGCAGCAACATGAATTGATTTATTTCCATAGTTTTCAGTAGTAATAATATCTTAAATATTGTTGCTAGTTCATAGGTATATGGATGCTGTTCCATGATGGTTTTTACTTCAGATTTTGTATAATGCTCCTCTCAAAGGTGCCACTGCTTTTTCACTGCAAAACTAGCAAAATCATTTTGTCTTTTCTTGGCATTTTTTTTTATTTTTTGGTGGGGGGGATTTGTCAGCTGTTGCTCATCTATGAGTTCAGGTGTGGAGCCTTCAATCGAAAACTGTTTTGTGTTGGAGGCTCTGTCAGAAAACAAATCCCTGATACCTCTGGAATGGTGCTGATGGAGTGACCCAGGTGTGAATCCTGTGGGTGCAGCTGGAATTTGAGTTCCTGATGGGATCCTCTTCCTTGCACACATCCTGGAGCCCAGGTGGGAATGATTCCCAGAGCTGCCCTTGGAAAGGTTTTCCCCAAGAATCCCTTCAGCAGAGGTGCTACTACTGAAAATGGATTTATTTGGCTGCTAGGATCCCACTTGTGCGTGACCTTGAGCACCTGAGGGTTTTGTAGAGTCTGTATTCAACCAAAATTTTCCAATTTGTGTGAATTAGAATGGGTTTGTTGCTGTTCCAAGCACAAATCTTGATTCTCCTTCCACAAGTGGCAGAGTGAGCTATTGCATCACTGTGGGAATCAAGGACATGAGGCTCCTCAGAGAAATGAGATCTTGGTGCTGCACCAGAGAGAAACCCAAACTTACTTCAGGCTCCTTGGGCTAATTTTTATTTGTCAGTGGTGGACAAAAGAAGAAACCACAAGATGTCACTCTATCCTAAGGAGCTGAGAAGGACTTTCCTTTTGACAGGAATCCTGAGGGAGCGTTGCAAAGCTGGATGTCCTGAACAGAGCTCAGGCACAGGTGGATGTCAGTGTGTGGGAGATGCTGAGTTTGGAGCATCATTATCCCCAGTTCCTGGGATTAATAATCACAGATGGGGAGAACAAAACTCCAAACACCTGCTTTGTGTTGCACACCTCACTCTGACCGTGGTGAGGGGTTGCTGCAGGGAGTTCATTGCTCCCAGGGGAATTTTTGTCCTGGTGATGCCTGCTGTGCTTGGTGTGAAATGGCAGGAATGGGCTGTTCTTTAACCCATGGGCAGCCCCACAGCTGTGCTGGGGTTATTTCTGAGAGCCACTGCTGTGACAGGACCCAGAATTTCTTTTCTGCAAGAGATAAATAGCTGGGATTGACTCATCAATGTGCTGTTCTCTTTTTGTTGTCATCTAAATTTCCCCCTTCCCTCTCTGCCTTACAGAGTGTGGAATTCCTGAACGGATTCCCTGGCACAGTGAGGTCCCACCACTGTCAGGGCTTCTCCCTGCCTGAGGAGGAGGCAAGACTGTCCCTAAAATAACAAATGGTGTTTACAGGCTCATTCTTGAGTCGTTCCTGTCCCTTTTGTCGGGCAGTGCTTGCTGTTGGAAAACAGGAATTCATGGATTAGAGATGGATGAGGCAGCCCCAAGCCCCAGGGGCAGGCAGGAGGGAAGCTGTGCCTTGCACCAAGGAGCTGCCTTCCCTTGGCAGCTGCCCTGCATCCCCTGGGTTGGTTTAGCTGGGAAAACTGTCAGGATTTCCCAGGTTTGGATCAGGATGCTGCAGGTTCAGGGCTCCAGACAGAGGGGAGGCTCTGGCTGCTCGCTGGGACCTCTGCTCCATCCAGCAGCTTCTGGCGCTTCCAGCTGAGGGCTGTGGAGCAAAGTTCCACATGAGAAACCATCCTCAATGCACATGGGGACACTTGGGAACTCATTAACACGCTGCGTCGGTGGCCCCCTCCACAAGGGCTTCTCGAGTGACATTCCTTTCACACAGCCCTGCCTTCCAACAGCACCCACAGTGAAAATGTTTTCCATTTCCCGGCACTAATTAGAAGCCCAAGTCATGGGCCAGTTGCTGTGGGCATGAGGCAAGCTGCATGAAGAGTTGGGCAGGAGTGAGGGATGAAAATGCAGCTGGAATTGCGGAACAGCAGTGGGGCTGAGAAGGATGCTCAGTCGGTCACTCTGAGCCATGGAGAAAGGTGGGGAAGATAAATGTGTGAGCCCAGATACAGATATTGATTGTAAAAGTCTGTGTCTGCTCAGAGCTGGCTGAGGGAAGAATTGGAATTGTCCCTGCAGCTCAGGAATTGGGCCCATAGCCTGGCTTTTTAATTAGAACCCATAGCCTGGGTTATTTTTAATTAGAAGCCCAAGTCATGGGCCAGCTGCTGTGGGCATGAGGCGAGCTGCATGAAGAGCTGGGCAGGGGTGAGGGGTGGAAATACAGCTGGAGTTGCAGTTCACAGACAGCAGCACTGAGCAGCAGTGGGGCTGAGAAGGATGCTCATGAGTCATGGAGAAAGGTGGGGAAGATAAATGTGTGAGCCCAGATACAGATATTGATTGTAAAAGTCTGTGTCTGCCCAGAGCTGGCTGAGGGAAGAATTGGAATTGTCCCTGCAGCTCAGGAATTGAGCCCATAGCCTGGGTTTTTATCTTTTCAGGCACACAAGCACAATGGGAATGATGGCTCAGATAGGAGCCAGGCTTTGCTGGTAACAAGGTGTTTTACTGGCTCTCATAAACACACAGCCTCCCTGGGGAAGAGTGATCCTTTTGGACAAACTGAGGGGAAATTCCTGCAGAGAAAGATATTCTGTGTTTGTGCAGAAATGCTTTTAAGTAAGGGAGGGAAAAGATACAGAGGAAATCTGGGTTGTGTCTAAATCATGTTTTTAATGTTCTCATTAAGGGGCTGGAATTGCCTGTGGAAAAAGATGAGCTTCAACCTTTCCTTCAAGTATTCCAATGCTACCAAAAGAGTTTGGAGGCAGTAACAGTTTTTCACTCTATTTACTCTTTGTTAAAAGTCATGTTTTGAACCAAAACTGGAATCCTTGCAGCTGGTAACTGCTTGATAATTTTGCCTGAAGAGAGTGAGTCAACTATGTTAAAACTTGATAAAAATTAAAGATATCAGGAAGATTGCCCTGAGACCTGTGAGGATCATGCTCTGGACAATGCCAGATCTCACTGCTCACCAGCAGTGTGGCACAAAATTCTGTTTATCTGGGGCTTTTGTCACTGTATTTTGTAAATGCACGTTACCAAAGGCAACAGCCAAAAGGTCAGCACAGCTTAACACAGCAATAATAACATTTCTGGAGTTTATCACAGGGCAGATACTGGTCCCCAAATTCTTTTCTGTGCTGGGGAATGCTGTCCTTGGTCAGGCTGGGATCAGCAGTGGGCAGTGCCAGTCTGTCAGTGCCAGGAGCAGGGCTGTGTGCAGCTCCAAACCAGGGATGTGCCTTCATCAGCTCAGCTCTTTTGGCAGCACACCTGGAACGAGCTCAGCTTCAAGGTCTGCTCCAACCCAAACCATTCTGAGAGTCTGTGATTCTGTTAAAGCCCCCAGCAAAACCCAGAGAGGTAAAAGAGGCCAGTTCTGCTGCTGCTGCCTGGTTTTCATCTGTCTGCATTGATTTTTCCTTCACAGATTTTTCTCCTTGGTCTGCACAAAAGGAAAATCAGAGACAGTGTGCTCCAGTTTATAAACTCACTGCAGATTTTTTGATCAGAAATCATTTTTGAACCATCCCAGTATTTCAGATCCAGTCTCACTGCTGCAGTTCCATGGGCAGCAAGGTGAGCAGGCTGGCTGGAGTGATTAAATTCATTTATTTTCCAGTGTCATTCCACATTTAATGTGCATATACTCATAGATAAAATTGTTCTGAAGATCTGAACTCTGAATTACTGAGCTTTTCAATCTGAACACACGTGGGACAGAGAATTTGGGACCTGAGCAGAGCAGCCTTGTGTCAGCCTTACAGAAAGGCAGAGATGTCTCCAGCCCTGGTGAGCACATCCCACACATCCTGAGGGAGAGATGCAGTGAGCTCTGGGCAGGAATTAGTGAATTTCTCCCTCCATAACCTTAAATGCTTCAACTGGGCAGACAATCTTGTCGTGTCAGAGCAAAGAGCATCACCAGAAAAAGCCACAATTTCATCTGCAACCTGTTCCAAACCCCTTTGTGCCCCATCATGAAATATTGCCATCCCTTCAGGCAGCTCTGTGCAGGTTTCTCTCAGGCCATGCCCTGAAAACTGAGTTCAGAGAACTGGCTGGGAATTGACACACTTGGCATTTTTTGCGACTAGAAAAATTTTTCTCAATTTGCCCAATTTTGCCCAAGTTGCCCAATTTGCAAAAATTACTTTAAGACACTTACCTAAAAATATAAAATGAGCTTCTCATCACAGGGTTTCTACAGAAAAAAAACAGGATGAAGACTGTACGCATGCAAGATGTGGAATTTAGAAAATTGCATTTTGTCTATGCACACGTGCACTCATTAAATGTGGATGCATGATGGGAACCACAAATCCTGTTATTATTTTGCTATTAAAAGTAAGCAAAACCCAAGCTATTACTGCATGAAACCATGAGATAATGCAAAATAATGAAGCCACTCTGTGCCTCTTGCTTTAGAGGCTGGGGGGGGTTTCCTTGGTGCCTGCAAGGGAATAAAAAGGTTTTATTAAAAAGGACACATCCCTGGTTTGGAGCTCCACACAGCCCTGCTCCTGGCACTGACAGACTGGCACTGCCCACTGCTGATCCCAGCCTGACCAAGGACAGCATTCCCCAGCACAGACAAAGAATTTGGGGACCACTATCTGTCCTGTGATAAACTCCAGAAATGAGAAATGTGATTATTGCTGTGTTAAGCTGTGTGATTTTGTGGCTGTTGCCTTTGGTAACGTGCATTTACAAAATACAGTGACAAAAGCCCCAAATAAACAGAATTTTGTGCCACACTGCTGGTGAGCAGTGAGGTTTGGCATTGCCCAGAGCATAATCCTCACAGGGCTCAGGGCAATCTTCCTGATATCTTTAATTCTTATCAAGTTTTAACGTATTTCATTCACTCTGTTCAGGCAAAATTATCAAGCAGTTACCAGCTGCAAGGATTCCAGTTTTGGTTCAAAACGTGACTTTGAAAAAGAGTTATTTTATCCAAATAAAGAGACATTTTGTGCCACCCTGCTGGTGACCAGAGAGATTTGGCATTGCCCAGAGCATGATCCTCACAGGTCTCAGGGCAATCTTCCTGATATCTTTAATTCTTATCAAGTTTTAACGTATTTCATTCACTCTCTTCAGACAGAATTATTCTTTCCCCTTCCCTTCTCAGTCACTGCCTTGGCTGGGTTCCTCTCCTTCAGTGCCCCAAGTTTAAATTAGGAATTTTGGCCTCTTGGAAGGGATGGCAGCAAATTCCTCTGGAATGCAGCAGGGTAATGGGAGCAGCCAGAGGGGGAATAAAGGGATGTCAGGGTTTGACACTGGGGCACTGGCAAAGCTCCCCAGCCACTGAAGAGGAGCCACAACCCCTGGCAGGGCTCTCCTGACGGAATTGCTTCGGAATTTATTTGTATTTTCCAGACAGAACAACTTCCTGGTGGATTTATTGGCAGTGCACTAAGTGTCTGGAGCACAAGTTAATTCAGGCTCTCTTAGCCTTGATAACACTTGCTTAAAATACGCTTCCTCCTCTGGGTGACAAGAGCACAGAGATGATGTTTTGATAGTTCCATGAGAAGTGGCTTCCCAAAAAGCAAGCTGGAAGGGTATTTTTCAGAAGGGCCATTACCCAGCTGGCAGCCTGCTTTCCACCCCTCATGGCAGGCATGATAATCTGAGCAGCATTCAGGAGCAGGGCTGAGCACAGCCTTCGCTGCTTTCCCAGGAAATGCGTCCTGATGGCTCCATGGAGAAAGGTTTTCAAGTGGAAAGGTTGTTTTACATTTCTGTCTCCCTCAGTGCTGCCTTATTTTTTAGGGTTTCTGTACAAAGCTCTTTTTTTTCCACTAGAGCTTGGGGAGTATTAATTTTGCAAGTGTGCTCCCATTGAGCACAGACATCTGAAGACAGCATCTGATGAAGCAGGGGGTATCTGTGACAGCCTGGAGCCTTTGTGTGCCATGGCAATGGTGATTCAGTGCTGTAACACTATCTGAACCTGCCCAGACACAGCAGCTCGGGCTCATCCCTCCCCAGCACAGCTGGCAGAGCAGATAAAATCAGAATTTATTGCTGGTCTCAATCTCAGAGCTTAACCAGCCCCTTGCTGTTAAAATTCGGCTTCGGTGGGGAATGGAAATGCTCTTTTCACAGCTGGGAGCCCAAGGCAGGGGCTGGCTCAGCCTGGGCTGTCAGCACGGTTCCCCTTGTGCTCTCCTGCAGTCCCTGGCTGGAATTGGGCTCAATCCAGGTTTGCCTGCATTTCCTTCCCATGGCAGGGACCTCAGGGGGAAGGGGATGTGGGGTTTGGGGTTTGGGGATTGGGGATTGGCTCCAGGTGCAGCTGGGGCAGGGCCAGGGCTCAGGACTGGGCTCTTCTCTGCCCCTTGGATGCATCCCAAGGGACACATTGCCCAGAAAACTGCATGGAATGGGGAGGGTGACTGATGCCCTGTGGCAGGAGTGGAGGACACAGGAATGGGAGAATTCAGGAATGGAAGAACCCAGGAATGGAAGAATTCAGGAGTGCAAGAACCCAGAAATGGGAGAACCCAGGAGTGGAAGAATCCAAGAATGGGAGAATCCAAGAATGGGAAAATTCAGGAGTGGGAGAACCCAGGAATGGAAGAATTCAGGAATGGAAGAACCCAGGAGTGGGAAAATTCAGAAATGGGAGAACCCAGAAATAGGAGAATCCAGTAGTGAGAAAATTCAGGAGTGTGAGAACCCAAGAGTGAGAGAACTCAGGAATGGGAAAATTCAGGAATGGGAGAATCCAGGAGTGGGAGAATCCAGGAATGAGAGAATCCTGAAATTGCAGAATTTGGGAATGGGAGAATCCAAGAATGGGAAAATTCAGGAGTGGGAGAAGCCAGGAATGAGAGAATTCAGGAATGGGAGAACCCAGAAATGGGAGAATCCAGGAATGGGAGAACCCAGGAATGAGAGAATTCAGGAATGGGAGAATTCAGGAATGAGAGAATCCAGAAATGGGAGAATCTCCTCAGCTCTGGCTCTGGGCTGAGGTCCCTGCTCCCATACACTCCCATGGTGTCTCTCTAATGCTGGAAATGGGAACAATATGAGGCTGCAAATTGCTGAGTGTAAAACAAGATTAAGGCTGATGTGCAGAACATGAACCTGCTGGCCAAATCCCCCACTGGCCAAATCCCCCCCGCCTCGGCCTGCTCGGGCCAAAATGCCAATGGATTTATGCAGCAGGAAAACCCAGTGAACAAGCAGAGCATTTCTAAACAAGCTGACAAATCTGCAGCACTTGGGAGCAGCAGCTGATGCTCCCTCAGAGATGTAACACGATTCCTGTAATCACAGAAATAGATTTAATTTTGTTTATTTAAACCAGCCCCGTGTTTTGCTGCGAGCATTCATCATCTGGTGTCACGGAGCAGAGTAGGAAATGTCACCCTTTGAGTCACATCCCCAGTGACTCTGTTGGCAATGCTCTGGCTCTGCTCCACAGCTGGAGAAAAAAGGGCTTCATGCCTTGCTGGCTGTGGAGCAAACACTCTCCTGCAGCTTCATTCTTTATTCAGCAGCTCTCCAAAACAGCCAAGGCAGCATGAAAAATGAGGAGGAACACGACTGAAGCTCGGCTGCTGATCCTTCACAACTCAACTGCAAAAACAAAATATGAGGGCTGAAAGGAGACTTTGAAGAACAGGTATCAGCAGAAACATTAACCTGCCCTAATCAAGAAAAGAACACCTGGCCCCTCAGTCGTTCATAAATGAAGACAGGGCTCTCTTCTTCCCCCAGTGCGAGGCAAAAAGAGAATTCTGATTTCCCTACTGGGAGTTCAGCATGGAGCTGAAGATGGTGTGGTCACTGGCTGGGACCGGTTCAGTGAGCTGGCAGGCTGTGGCTGGGCAATATTGCCACACAAAGTGGTTTAACAGCACCTCCACAGCCCCTCCAGGCCAGCAGTGGGCTTGGAGCCCCTTTGAAGCCCAAATATCAGGATGGGTGTGAAGTGCATGGTGTTTAATCCCTTTTATTTTCCCTTAAAGAAAAGCTGCTTCTCCTATCAGCTCATCTCTGTTAAAGAAAAATGTGAGGTGGGGAATGACCTCTGGCAAACAGAGCTTTGTCTGCAGAGGGGATTTTGGGCGGAAAAGAGCCAAAGCAGAGTGAGGCACTGGCTGAAGTCATTCCACTGAAATGTTTTTCACTGAAAGAATAATAAAGCACTGGAATGCTCTTCCCAGGGAGTGGTGGCATCACCATCTCTGGATGTGTTTAAAAAAAGACTGGACATGGCACTTGCTTGATGATCTTGGAGGGCTCTTCCAATCTCGTTTGTCTGTGACTCTGTGATGTAAGAGCCATAATGAGGGATGTGGGACTCCAGGGGCTCTCCAAAATGCAGTTTATTGCATACAAAATGCAGTTTATTGTATACAAAATGCAGTTTATTGTACCCAAGGTGTTACAGCAGCCCAGGGCTGTGGGTGACAGAGCTGTGCCCACAGCTGTCAGCTCCAGCTGCAGGCCTGGAGACCCTTTGGTTTTGGTTACAGTGCATTTTACACTTTTCTTTGCTGAGCATTTTAATACAGTAGAACCAATCTATACCTTAACTTTTATCTATAGCCTACCATAACTCCTATAATTACAGCTGTGGGACGAAGTGGTGCAAAACCAGCCAGGAACGGCTCAGCTCCCCCAGCCCTGCTGCGAGAAAAAGGTGACGCAGCCCTCAGGGCACAAGGATGTGACACAGCAAACACAGCCCCTGACTTTGAGCAGGAACACATCTCCAGTGCATTTGATTCCTTCTGGCAGGCCGTGCCAGCTCCTGGCTGTACATGCAGGGACTGCACTTACAGGGAATGCTGTGGACAGCCACAGCAGGGCTGTCTCCTGCCCAGAAAGGAAGCACTGCAGAGGAGCAAGGCTCATTCCTTTTTCATGTAACACGAGGCTGCCTTCTGCTCCAAATGAAAGCAAGTGGGAGTAAATTATTTGGATTTCCCGACAAAAGCCGCGTGAACACAACACCTTTAATAAAAACACTTGATTCTTCTCATCATGCTCCTCTCCTCTCTTCCCCACCATCACAGGAGGCCCTGCTTGCTGCTTTCAGCCAGAGAACATCTTTGTTATCCTTGCAGACAGTGAATAGCCAGGCATTCATTTGAACTTAATTTTTTTTGGCAATAGGGAAATAATAGGGATAAAAAAATGGGAGATGTCAGGAGCAAGTTCTGTCTGTAAATACATGTTCAGAGTTCTCAGCTCCTTCTTTGATTGGAATGGGGACAGGGAGCTCTGAATTTTAAACAACTGAGTTATGTTTGTCGTTCAAGTGCATTGTTTTTCTGTGTTTTCCTGTCTTTCTCCTCCATTCTAAGCTCCTGCAGAGCTGGGTACTTTTCACTTTTTTGTTTTAAGGTGAAAGGGAAAATAGACCTCATTTCAGTGAGGCAAATAATGGGAGAAATCATCAACCAGGAGTGTTGTGTGCCACCAACTCCACTTGGGAAACAATCATGTTTTCTCTTTCATACAGGCAAATGAAGAGGCAGTGAGTTTTATGTCCACCTTCGCCCAGCAATGCAATTATTTTCCCATCCCATCCTTAAAGAGATTTTTTCTATTTGTCTCAAATATCTTCTTTATGACAACCTGGCAAAGCCACTTTAATAAAGAAATGCTCTGGTGACTCCCAGGTATTCCCACATTTGCAAGATCTGATTTTCAGGAAGGCAGCAGGGGTTTGATGGATGAAATAAACCAATTTTTTCAATATATTTCAGGTAATCAATTAAAAAAAAAAAGAAAAAAAAAAAAAGAGGAAACATAACTCTTTAGCAGCTGGCAGGATTTTCAAATAAATACAAGAAAATGATGGAAGTGCAATGGCACCTGCAATGGGGGAAGTTAGAGGAGAATAACCAGAGATGCTGCTCCGAACCACACAGGGGAAAAGGAGGCTGCAGCAGGAAATTGCCTATCAAAATGAATTTAAAATGATTTTCATATGATTAAAATTACCTGATGAGATTTATGTTTGATAAATTAGGAAGTACCTAATGAATCTTGCACCCCATGGGGAACCATTAACAATTAACTCGTGAGAAGATGAGACACGAGATCCGTGATGAAGACGTGGGTGGAGGAGATGGGGCTGACCCCAGGATGGAGGTTCCACCAGGTGCCTGATCTGTTTGTTCTGGCAGCTTGGGGTGTTTGAAATGTTGAGGATTGGGCAGGAATGGCAGCTGGGGGAGTGGAGGTGACAGGGAGCTCACTAAAATGGTGGCAGTGAGCCCCAGACCATGGCCTGTGTGAGGTTCATTCCCTTTGGGGAGGTCTGGCAGGTTCCCAGCAGGTCCCTTTGGGGGTTTTTCCACATTCACATTCAATGCAAAAGCCATGCTTTAAGGTCAAAGGGAAAAAAGATCTCATTTCAGTGAGGTAAATAATGGGAGGAATAATCAACCAGGAGTGTTGTGTGCCACCAGCTCCACTTGGGATACAATCATGTTTTCTCTTTCATACGAATTGGTGAAATTTGAAGGCAAATGAAGAGGCAGTGAGTTTTATGTCCATTATTTCTTTAGAAAAGAAAGTTTTGAGAAAGAAAACCTTGAGATGTTACTTATTTGTGCTTTCCTCAATGTCAGATTCACCCAGAAATTGTTGACATTCATTTTGTTTAGAAAAAGGCAGATTTGATACTGGAATAGGCCACTCCTAAACAAAAAAAAAATGCTTTCTTCATTCCACAGTAATCTTTTCTTACAGCTTCATCCAAATGCTGTTAAACCAAGGAAGAGCTCACTCTTCAGTGCCAGGCATTGTCATTATCACTTTCAAGCCCATTGTTTTTCCAGGAGAGAGAACCAAATTTCAGTCCCTGTTGCTTGGCTACAGCCCCTCCAAGCCTCTTGGAACCCATGGGTTTGTAACACCTCAGAAAAGCAGGCATGTACAGCTTTCCCTTCAATTATTTATGCAGCTAGTTGTTGATTCCTTTTTGTCTGGTGACCCCGATGAAGTGTTGCACTAACTCCGCTCTCCTCCTGCCCAAGGCTTTATTCTGTTTCCTTGGCTTTTCCCTGGGAACGCTCTCCAAGTGGGAATCAAATGTTTTCCTGGAATCCTGAATGGGCAGCCCAGGAAGGAAAGTGTTGCCTGGGTAACTCAGCAAAACAACCCAAACCTGTTGGTTGGAGCGAGTGTGCGCTGCTTGCCTGTCGAGGCACAGAGCAGCACTTGAGCACCAAAAGTGAGCTCCTCGTCCTCTTCAGGGCCATGCACATCACACCTCTGAAATGCCCCAAGAAATTCTCTCTTTCTAACTGAATCATCCCACACAAACGCCCTGGATTCCTGGATATGTTCAAAGCAGGTAAAACCAATAAAAGTTGGCTTTCTGCTGGTGCTGAAGTGTTGTTTTGTGTTTAGGTCTGATTGTGCCGGTGATATTGACCTGATGGTTTGATATCAACAATTTGTATCAAGTTAACACCAAAAAAAAAAAAAAAAGGATTTTACATAAAGAACATAAAATTATGTCAATAATTTGATTTATCCCTGAATTAGGTTTATTTAAACTGATTTATCCCTGAACCAGAAAAAATGTTATAATAGAGAAATTTCTTTCAAGTATCCTTTAACGACGATCAGAAATGTCAGCTCAGAAACTCAGCCAGTAATTGCAGACTTTAAAGCCAGACTGTTCATCCAGTCTGGTCTGAACAAAGTCAGTGGCTGGGAATCCTGTGTGAATGCTGACCCTGGGCACAGGAACAGAATTTCTGCTCCCACAGTGCCAGGATTTCATGGTCTGAGCATCTCAGTTATTTCTGTATAAAAGGAGGAGGGATAATATTATTTCCTTTCTTCCTACTCTTTGTCTGTGTGCTCTGTTCAATTAGAGCACAAACCCTCTGGAGCAAACTCTGTTTTCCTGACTTTCTGTGGTGCCCAGAACAACAGGGCCTCTGGTGGCCTACAGCAGTGAGAATAATTGGGATTGTTTCTGTCATTAATCAGACCTCAGGATGAGCTGGATTCTGCCCAGTTCCTACAAATTTCATGTGCAAGCAGGGAAGAACCCAGTGGGACAAAAAAAAGATGTGAGAGACACAGGGTTGAGAGAGACACCATACCCACCCTGTGTTTACCCAATTCAAAGACAAAATTTCTGGTCAAAATTAGATAAAGTTGGAAAAAAGATTTCTTTCTTGCAGAGCTGGGGACACACTGCTGAATTTCTTGTCAGAAGCACATTTTTATGGGCAGGTTGTAAAGATCTGAAAAATAGTGTTTATAATGGAAAGGCTGACACCATGTAAAATATGTCGTTCCTCTGGAATAGCACAGAGATAATTTTTCATGGGCTTTATGAGGAATGCATTTGCCATAAAAGATCTGAAGCCCATTAGGCTGTGATGGGGACCAATACCTTTCATTTTATAGACAAAGGAAAAAATGGTAAGTAGAAAGGCCTCAAATTACAATCTTGTTTGATTTAGATATTAATTTCTTTATTCTTAGCAGACAGAGAAATGATTCGCTCAAGTGACCTGATGAATCTCTTAAAACCCTGTCCTCGCCCACCCAGTAATAAACTCAGTTCTTAGCACATAAAGTTTTAATGAAACCTGGGTGGAATGACTACTTTGTTAAATTTCACATAATGATCTGTCAGCTCAACATTTGGAACCACGGAATGCCTGAGCATGGAGCTGAAATTCTCTAATTACCATTATTCCCCTCTGTTTTCCTGGCACGGTGAAATTTGCCAGCAGAATTTCTAAGAGGTTTTGGAGCCTTCAGCAACCATTGGGGAAAGTACAGACATTTCTGTGCAGAACGACCTTATAATGATCAGCCTTTGTAGTGACCTAAAAGAGAAAAATGTGAAGGAAAAGGAGGATAAGGAATGTTTTGTATGTGAAGAAGCTGCGAGGTAGAAGTCTAAACCACAGAGGTTTTGACTAAAAGGTATTTCCAACTGAATAACCCAGGGCAGAGAGGATTGTGGACTTTTCCCACATTGATTTTAATCTATTTACCCCCTCTTTTTTCAGCACAGAGCCCCAGGAGCTGAAGTGGGGAAGGGGCTGTGCCTGCGGTGCGGGAGTTGCAGATCAATAGGGCACAATTTACAGCTCCATTGTAACCTTCCCCCAAAACCCAGGTCCCACCACCACTGTTGGAGTTTAAAAGCCATCCGTGAACTTCAGCAGGGACTAACCAGTGCCCACAACCACACTGGGCTGCTGCAATCCCACCCTGGAGCTCTGCCAGCAGCTGCACTTGTCTGGGTGAACAAACAAAAATCAAACTCATATTCACTGGGCCAATTCTCAGAACCTACAGCTTTAATGCTCTAAGAAAAATATAATATAAAAACAGACACAAACCCGGCCTCTTGGTTCCCACCAAGAGAAGAATCTCTTGTTCTCATTCTCAGCTGCAAACCTGAAGAAGGAAGCCTAGAAGAGGTTCCTAAAATGGCTGAGTACATTCAAATGAGGCAAGAACGCCCAAAAGAGCGACCAGGTGCCCATAAAAAACCTTCCTGAACATTACATAAAACCTGAGCCTCTTTAAGTATTTTCTTTTCATCCAACAGACAGATACACTAATAAGGCATTTAACAAGCCACTAATGAAGCAGGAGATCTTTTAGGCAACAAAAATACCAACTTCAAGTGGGCAAAACCGTGAAAGGAATTGAAAGTCAAGCGGCCGGCGCGCGCAGACCAGAGATTCAGCTGGATGATCACGTATCCTGCTACAGGTATCACCAACCTATCTTTAGGCACCTTCTGGAGAGCCAGCTCACTGATACCAGCTGGATCAGCCCAGGAATTTGTTTGGTGTGCTTAAGAGGTTGGTAACAATAGCTCCTAAGGTGACAGCGGCGGCAGCGCTGCGCGGTGACCGCGTTTCCTTGGAGACAGCGAATCCATCCATCGGGATCCCGGCAGGTTCCCCCTCTCCAGAGAGCCTGGAGCTCCCTCCCTGAGCAGGGCCAGAGATGGGAAGATAAGCCCTGCCTGTAGACAAATAGCCCCGTGCAAGATGTGAGGATTTCATGCAGCAGCCAGACATGTCTGAAAGGTAGGAGGGTGCAAGGAGACACGAACCTGTAGTCATTGCTTGACATGCTTTGACAACAAAGATAGAGTTACAGGATTGAGTGTCTTTTTAAAATGTACCAGCCTGTATTGCTGAGGGAGATTGCTGTGCAGGGAAAACAGGAGCTGAAACAGAGCTGTTTTTCTTGGTGTCAGTGCCTGATTGCTGGAAGGAAAAAGCTGTCCCAACAAAAATGTTGAGTTTGCTGTGAAAATGTGTGGATTGAGATGTGGGCTTTGTGTTGGTGCAAGCTGGATCCAAGAGGAAAATGTTAGTTAATATGCTAAGAGTGTATCATTATGGTGATGGGACCTAATTAAGTTAATTATGTCTTGGGGGGGGCAATTTTATGAAGCATAAAGCAAGATAATTGATGCTGCAGCTATCAGCAAGGATGCTTTGTAGCCATAACTTACAGGTGTGTTTGTCACTAAATTACGCTCAGAAGAACTGCTTCAAAATGTTGCATGATGTCTCCTAAAACTCCTATAAAAATAATTGAAAGGTAATAGAGCATGCAAACACTGTGTCCATATCTTCTACTCTGCTAAGTTCAGAGAGTTCTCATAATAAATGTTTGCATACAAGCAGAGCTGTTCTGGAGCAGTAAATTGTGTGCATTTGAAATGAAGCACAGCCTGAATTCTGAGTTTGCCATCTCTTAAATACTTTCACAAGGTGTGCTGGTAAGTTATCCCTGCAGCTCATTTATGGCTTTGGCATTTGCCATTGACTGGGACAACATAAATATTTGAGTATTTGGAACCTGTGAGTGTTCACTTATGTGTGCAGGTGGTTTGGGCAGGTCCAGAACCTCTCTTAGAGCCTACAAAATCAGCAGCTCTCACCCAGTGGTACAAACTCTTTGCTTTGGGAGGATTTATTGCTCTTAGTTTCTCTAGTTTGGAATTTTTTTTTTTCTATTCCTTCAAGATGATCTGGAAACACATTTGATTTGGTTCCTTCCTTTAGAATGGTGCACATTTTTCACTCCCACAGCATCGGGACTGAATGATCTGAGAGCACTTTGCTGCTAAATAAGAACCTGACCAGAGCTCCCTGAGCTCAACCACAGGAGCAGGGCCCCTTCCATCAGATGTGGGCTGTGATTTGGTGGGATGTAGCAAGCACCACGGGAATCCTGATATGTGAAGAGTTATAAATAACCCTACTACTGGTTGCCAAACCTTTTATCTAGGGATTTCAGATTTAAGGGGAAAGCAGTGAAAGCTAAGCCTGCTGGAGAATGCTGATTCCTAAGAGCAGCTGGGTATGAGGCTGTGAGAAGCTAGACCAGACCCCAAAACTGCTCAAAAGGCTGGGACAAAAAGCCTTTCAAAACCCAAATGCAAGAGTTTGCTCATATCCCCACTCCTCTTTAGCTGAGCTCCCCATTTTCTGTGGAGCAGAGCTGAACCTGAGCTGCAGTCTCAGATGTTTGTTTGTTGAGGCTGCTGTTCCATGAGGAGAAAGGATTTGACTGACACTCCTTTTTTAGCAGCCAAATAGCTAAAACATACACAGGAGGGACTTTTCACTCTGTTTCTCACTCAGTATCTTTCACTGGTGCAGTTTCAGAAGCAGCTCAGCTTCGGCTTCAAAGTCTTTTCGTGGCTTTTAATGTGTCCTGCCCTGAAAGGCAGCTGCACTCAGAGGGGCTTGCACTGCACTCAGGAAACCTGGAGCACCCTGGGCTCTCTGCAAACCTGGCCAAGGTGTCTGAGAGAGCAGAACCTTTCCCTGGGCTCTCTGCAGACCTGGCCAAGGTGTCTGAGAGCAGAACATCTCCCTGGGTTCTCTGGAGACCTGGCCAAGGTGTCAGTGAGACAGAACATTTCCCAGCCCCACATCCTGATGAGCTGGGCTTTGATCAGGGAGCTCAGCAGTGCAGGATTTTCCAGGGTACAGCCTGATATCTCCTCCTGAAAAAGGCAAGAGCTGTTCTGTTCTCATTCCTGACAGTTTGCAAATCACTTCAGGCACTGAATTCCTCCCTGGGACTTCCACTGAGGAGAATAATGTAAAATGCAAGGGATTGGCCACAAGTGCCTCCAGTTACCCCCCAGCCTGTGCTCCCTCTTGTCAGCTCACAGGGAGCACTGCAGACTTCAAGGTGCCTGCAAAGAATTGTTTGGTACAGTTTTGTGGGGTTTTGTTTATTACTGAGATGGAAAATAATTTTGTAATGTTTTGGTGTCAGCAGCAAAGCTATGGCCGTGTTAGGAACTGGACTGAGGGCCAACCTCAGAAATTAGGAGCTGGTCACACACACAAGATTTTTTTTTCCCCCATTACCTTTTGAAGTTTCCATTCCAAACCTCTATGACAGAATTCTTAAAATATAGTCAAGCACCTCTGCTTAAAGGACATCATAAATAGTCCCCCACAGCCCCCAAAAAGAGGGAGAATGGAGGAATGCAATTGCCACAGAGGTTTTCCATTAGTGAAATTAATTCTTCTCTCATAAGAATTTAGGCCCATGATTTATGATAACCACCAATTTCTCACTGCAGGCGAAGTGAGAGGAAATGACTCAGCCTGGACAGACATCATGAATCTAATTTTTTTTCCCTTAATGCTTGACATAATCTAGTGTGCTGCTCCCAGAGGTGTCATTGGAGATTCATATCCAGCCAAAGGGCCTCACAATCAAGGCAGGAAATTTTGTTCCTTTCATGTATTGTGAGATCTGTAATTGCTTGGAATTGCATCCTGCCTCCTTCATTGCCACTCCTTTTGCATCAATTCTGCAGCAAAACAGGAAGGTAAACAAAGCAAGGGAGGGAAAAGCTGTGTGGCACTCCAGAAAAATCTCCTGTGACATAATCTGGGGGTCCAGCTGGTGCTTATTAAACCCAGGCAGTTTTGAGATGAAAGATGTTTCTTTCTGTCACTCCTTCCCATGGAAATCTCACTACCCACCTGACTGGGGAAGTTGTATCCATCACATCTTTATTTTTTTCTGGAACTTTATGTTTTACTTGCCATCACCAGTACAGAGTTTTTTTGAGTGGGTTTCCTGCCAGGAGATCAGAATAGATATCATGTTAAATGGTTCAGCTGAAATGTTTTATCCCACATTTCCAGGGGCTGGGAGTGCATATTCCTGTCTCAGCAGAGGAGGTAGTATCTAGCTGAGAGGAAGGTAGGTTTTGAAAAGTCTTGCAGTTATAAATAGTCATTTGAATACATCCTAAAAGATCACTTCCAAACTGAGCAAAATAATAGATCTTTTTCTTAAACACAAAATAATTTCTACAAATTTCTTTGCTCTGATCTCATTTAACATAAAAGGATCTAAAAGCAGAACAAACAGCAAGATAGAGCTAAACAAGAATTCTCAGCACTTTTTTTTTATTTTCAGAGGGTTTTTTTACAGATAGAACTAAACAAGAATTCCCAGCACATTTTTTTTTTATTTTTTGGGGGTTTTTTTTACCATTTACCCAAGGTAAATCCTCTTTTCCCAGGGCTGCTGTGAGTGAACTCCTGCTGCTCTCTAACACACACACACCTTACGGGGCTGCTTGCTTCCAGGTGACCTCAAAAAGTCCCTCAGTAAATATCTGTTATTTTCCGAAATGCTGAGCCCACACAGCTTCCAGGGTGTCCAAGTTCAGGGCAAATTTGATAGAGAATCTCCAAAGGGGGCCCTTCCAGAAAGCAAACCCCCTGTGCCCAACCGGGTTGGGAAGGATTTTTCAGAGAGAAGTGGAAAGAACCTGTTTATTTAACAGGCACTGCACCCCCCAGCACACAAAATGAACAATACTGAGTGACACCACTCTGAAAAAGATGAGAAACTCAGAAAGTCTCTCTTGGGGGTGGTCACTCTGTTCTCAGTCCCTCTGGCGCTGTGGCAGCGCTGCCCAGAGTAGGCCCCGCTGGGCCACACGATGCAAACTCTGTGTTCCCAGGGCCCAGTCTGGAGCAGGTTCAAGTAGGTCCAAAAAAAGGAAAAGAGAAACAATCCAGGAAGAAATTTGGACTAAACTAGCTAATGAGAAGAAGCAAGAGAAAGAGCAAAGTGAAAAGCCAAGCAAAAAGCAAAAGCAGCGCCATGTACTGCCCTGTCTCTGTGTCCCGCCAGCCGTGGGGGAGCGGCTGATCGCAAAACCCAAACAAAACTTTCACCCTTCAGAGCCAGTCTTGAAGGCGCAGAACACAATATCCAGCATGAACAGAACACACAGATGGGGATACAAACATCATAACGTCACCCTGGGACACCGGGAGTCACCTACAGCTCACAGGGGCTGCTGTGACCCCATTAAACCCCAACATAAAGCAGAAGGGAGCAGAGCTGTTTGCCAGGGCCGCTCCTGCGCTGAGCTCACCAGGACACCTTTCATCACCAGGGTTTGCCAATAATCTGTCATTGTGCATTTCAACAAATGCTCTGCTCAGCCTGTTACTCCCACGATGAGACCTTCCTTGCCTCCCTCCCCAAACCTGCATTTTTTATTCTGGTTTATTCTGTTTTATTTATTAATTTCTGCTCCTGACTCCAGTGGCTTTATGATGCTGAGGCTCCCTGGCAAGAGCTCTCCAAGCCTGTAGAATAAACATCAAATTACAGTGTGCTGGATGCACACCCTGACTAAATTAAGTCATTGCTTTCAACTGTTCCGTGGTAAACTCCTAAATTGCAGCTGCCAGCCTGCACATCCTTTAATCCCTCTGAAAAACAATTGGAGAAATTGCCCCATTTGGGGTGTAAAAATGTGACTTTTAAGTGTTCTTAGGCAAGGGACTAAGAGAGTACATGAACACATGGCTTCAAGCTGAAGGTTGGACTTGGTAACCTTGGAGGGTTTTCCCATAATGATTCTATGATTTGAAGACTCTATTGAGAAAAGTTCAGCTTTTCTGCAGATCTCTGATGTTTTAGGATCTCCAGATCCTAGAATTTATCCAAAAGACTAAAATAAATACACTAATATTAGTAAAACAATGAGTTAAACCACATGCACAATGGAATAAAATCAACAAACGAGGTATCTTTTCATCCAACCCAGATCCATAAAAGCAGGGTTCTCCTGGGTAGAAGGGAACAACCACATCGTGCTGTTGGACAATTTCAGCACTCCATTTTCTCCAAAACTCAGTATTTCTAAAAAAATGCCAGGAAATTCCTCTTTCTGGTGTTTGGACACACCTGTGTAAGGAGATGCAGCTCAGGTGAGGGGGCTGCCCATGGTTTGCCCTCAGGATATGGCTGCTGCCTGCTGGCAAGTCCTACCCTGAGCTATGCTTATTTTCTGTAATGATTTTCTGTAATTATAAAACAAACCCAACAAAATTTGTGTTTCCCTGGACAGAACCTAGGCTGGCTCAACATCTCCTCTCTAGTTCCTCAGGTCTGACTACAAGCAACCAGAAGTTCTTGAAATTCTACTCCTCCTACTGCTCCATCCTGAGGGATGCCCACAATATTCCACTGGTTTTACCCCAAAACAGAGGAACCCTCGGGCAGAGCTGGGACCCCAGGCTCCCTTTCCCAGTAAGTGTTGGTTTTCCCAGTCTGATTGAAGGTTTCTGGAAAAGAGACATTGAAAAAGAGGAGCTAAGGCAGAAATGTCCTCCTCAGCTTTGAAGAGGATTCTGTTTAACTCCTTCTATCCTCCAAAACTGGGGTGGAATGTAAATAAGGTTCTGTTTTATGGGGTGAGCAGTGGCAGGGGATTTGCCTCAGTCTTTGAGCACCAAACTGCAGCTCTGGGCAGGGGGATAATGAGCCCTGAGGAGGCTCCCTCCAATATTTGAGCCAATTTATTGGAGTTAACCAGGATGAGCTGTGGCAACCTCCACTGAGCAGTGAATTCCCACAGCATTCACCAGCTCCTGCATGTGGCTCTGACTGGGGCATTTCTGCTGTAATAAGGCCAGAAATATGAGAAAATGCAGTGCCAAAACCTCAAGAGCTTTTACTGATTTTTATATCTTTATTTTTCCCTTTTTTTAAGCTTCCCTCTGACTCCTTCAAGTATCTTGGCTGGTGTGACATAGAGGAACACAGTGTGAGAGGGAATCAGCTCCTCTGCCCCCGAGTGAGGGAAGGTAAAGATCAAAAAGACACTTTGACATCTCAGCCCTGACTCCATCGAGTCAAAGAGTGCATCCTCAAAAACGATGAGCTGAAATCCTGCCCCTTCTCAAAAGAATGGCAAACTCCAGGATTTCAGCTCATAGTGCCCATGCTCGCTTTATTTTTTTAATCATTAGGAAATTATCCTTTGTGATTTCCAAAATGAAAAACAACTGCCTGAACTGCAAACTGAAAAATTTTAGTATTAATGTGCTGCTGATTACTTCTCTCAGAAGCTGATTAACATTTGACTGTTCAGAGTGCAGTAGCCATGTGCCAAACAGCCAAACAAGAGGGAAGCCCAGCCCTGCAAACAGTGGCACATTTCTTGTATTTTAAGACTAAATTGGCTCAATTACAATCTACAGACACTCTCAAGAACAGATGGGTTTTAAAATCCAGTATTTGCATGTTTGGGAGTAAACAGTGGAAGATTTCCAGCCAGTCCTTGCTTTAATCAGGATTTTGAAGATGCCCACAGCTCTAAACTTTTCATTAAGACTTTAAGTCTTAGTGTGTGTGTGGCTCAATACAAATGAGGTTTGGAATGGAGCTGTTGGTTTTTGGCACTGCTCTGGAAGCTGAAACATTTTCCTTTCTCAGGACAATCAAAGGCTAACTCACAGCATGGCAAGGAATAAGAAGAATTTTAGAGCTCAGGTCCTTAAGAACAACCTTTCAGAAATGGTTTTCATTCTGTTCTGTAGCAGATCTGTCATTTACCAACCATGCACAAAGACTGCAGATTGCTGGCTGAATTATGGGCCTGGGAATGGTAGAAAAATCTTCCCATTAATTTAAATCTCAGAAGCCTGGAAAGTCACACACCTATAATATTATATATATTTCTTCATTACAGAATCTTCCCAGCAATATAAATATATATTCTTCCAGCAAGTGACTAAGTGCCAGTTCTGTATCAATCCTCAACTGTAAATCTTTTTCTCTGACCAGGGCCCTCAGAAGAAGAGCTGTTTTTCAGGAAAGAAGAATATACTCTGAAAAGAAGAAAACAAGTAACTGACACAGAGAAATGGGAAAAGAGGCTGCAAGAGAACTGGGAAAACTGTGCTGTAAAACTTCCTCATTAACACTTTGGACTGTAGCTGTAAAGAAGCCAAACAATCACGTGCTGGCTGCTCACTGCATTTAATAAATTTAAACCTGTGATAAGGAAGGTGTCCCTGGTGGTGGCAGGGGGTAGAATTGGATGAATTTTGAATTCCCTGCCAATTCAGTCCATTCTGTGAGGACTCTATGAATATTTAAATCTGGCTGCTGCACAGACCTTTGGTGCCAGCTGGGTTTAGAGGCCAAAGCAAAAAGCCACAACCACTCAGTCCTGCTGCCTCCCACACACTGGTAACCCCACTCATGGAGGAAGGAGGAGATGGACACTCAAATTCATGCTTGAGAGATGGTTTCTTTCTTCCTTTCAAAGAGTTAGGAGTCCATCCCTCTGATTCTGAGGTGGATTTGGCACTTGGTACCACCAATTGTTATAAAAGCAGCAGCATAAAACGTGTTCTCATTTTCACTGCCTCTGACTAATTCTATATTTAATTATATAGATATTGCAAAGCAAGGGGAAAAAAAGTGATTTCTCTTATTTTTCCCATCCCAGGAGCTGAACCTTTCATTCCAGGACCTGGGTGATCTTTACCAGATTGAAAACCTCAAAAGAATCCTCCACAGATTAATCCGGGTGGAAAAGCTTTGGTTGGTGGACAATTCCCTGACAGACCTCAGTGCCATAAGGTTGCCAAGGTAGACAAAATGTCCTGCTTCTATTTTCATGTAATCTGTTTCTATTTTTATGTAATAGCCCAGAAATCAAAATTTTCCTGAAGTGACAGCTGGAGCAGGCTCTTCAGAGCTGCCAAATCTGCTCTTGGGGGGTGCTGGAGTGAGAATCCATCAATTCATTGCTGAAAATACCCAATGAGGAGATCACATCACACCCTTTTATTCCTGGGGAATAATTAATGAGTCCAGCCAGCTTCAGGGAGATCTGTGCCAAAAGGGGAAGTTGTTGCACACAGAAGGAATCTCTGTGAAGAGATGGGGGAGCACAACCCAAGCAGAGAGGCCGTGACAACTGTAAATTTATTTTACAATCCATCTGTTGCTACTCTGCTGTTGTGTATTTAGGTGTATGGAGAGTTGTAGTGTGGAGAACAGAAATAATGATGCATCTGTTGTACAATATAAAGAAATAAGGGAATAAAATATAAACCAGTGTATAAAGCCCATCCCTGTTGCAGGGGCTCTGTCCCAGATGTGATAGTGATGCCATACACTTTGTACTTTACAGATGCAGAGAGCTAAATGTAAATAAAAACCACTTTACATCCTTCAAACAGCTGCCAAAGATCCCTCAGATTCAGCACTTATCTCTTGCTGAAAACAACATCACGAGCCTGAGTGGGATTTCAGACTTCAGGCACACCCCACTGGAATCCCTCATCCTCAGGAGGAATCCCTGTGAGTTCCAGGAAAGATACAGGCAGCTGTAAGTCTGACCCTCTCGTGGCTAGCAAAAGTGATAAACACAAAATAATGTTTGCCAGAGTTTCAAAGGAACGGGATCTCAAACCAAACAAACTTTTTAAAGAAGGTTTTCCTTTTCTTGTGGTTTTAATGCTCTGAAATGCTCCAGGAACATGGCTTAGTGAGCCATTATGTGATAAAAGCCCCCAAATATTCAGAAACTGCCTGTGATGCTTTTTAATGGCATGACTGGCAGTTCTGGAACTGAACTAAGCCCATGGATCAAGTTCAGAGACAGTGAGCAGGGCAGATAAATCAGATTCCCTTTTATTAATAGAAACTACCTATAACTCAAACTCTCTTCAGCCTCCTTGCATCCTCGGTGGCTTCTGCCTAAATTGCATTACATGTCAGAGCTGGAATCAGGGGGATGTCTTGAAAGATGGGAGCAAAAGCAGCAGAAAATCAAGTTCCCTTCATTTGATTTTTCTGGATTCCCCCTGTCCCTTGAGCAGCCTTTGGGATGGGCTGGAGATTTAACAGAGCAGCCTCAGACCCTGGCAATGGAAATTCCAATCCAAGGCATAACAATCCAAGAAATTAAAGAGAATATAATCTATACTAAGCTTCTCTCTTATAAAATCTGCATGGTTGCATGTTTTGTCCCACTACAAACACAGCCAGGTGTTGATATTTTGAAGATAAACCTTGCAGAGTGTGTCTGAAATGGGACATACCTCCTCCCATTGCTTACTGAGAGGGGGAAAAAAGGAAGGAGAAGTTCAAAATAAATGTTTAATGAAAACCTTTCCGAGTTTCCAGCAGTCCTGTGGGCATCCCTTTGGCAGTGTGGTGCTGATAAAGGGAGGGAGGCAGATATCATCATGGAAGGGGGAAAAGTACATTTTAAATGATGGGTTTCACCTTTTATTATTTGCATATCTACAAGTCCAGGAGAACAAAAGCAGAAACCACCTTTTAACAATTCCTAATTCTGTTTCTGCTCTCAATCTGCCTGTTCTTAGGGCAATTAAATATTGGTGCAATTTGGTGTAACTCTGGTATTGTGTTCATTGTCAGTGTTGGAAGACAGATTCTTGAAGTGCTTTATTGGGTCTGAGGATATAAAGGTGGTGCAATGAAGTGAAATCTGGGAGTTTGAATTAGCTCTTTATCAGATAAATTCTGCATCAAATGACAAATCAAGATTTCCAACCCAAATCCATTTTAGATATGTTTGAATCCACTGTTTCTTTTTTATCGGTGTCTCTTTTGTTCTCAACATTTCCCAAGATTATTTTTCTCAATTTCTGTTCTTTTCTTTTGTCTCTCTCTAAGTGTGTTCTCCAATTTGCCAAACCTGAAAATACTGGATGGCATCCCAAAACTGCCAGAGGACTGCTCACCCCCTGAGGTCAGGTTTTTTTACAGAATGTGTACTATACTCTAAAACAATATTTTTGTAGGATCTCAGCTGTGCTACAACCACCTTGCTTGAAAGAGACTGTAAATCCTGCTTATGGAAGCTCTATTTTTCTTTTTTTTTTTTTACTGGTCAAAGATATATTGAAACAGAAATAAAACACTTTTGAGTGCATTTGTGATACCAAGTATGGGTATGGATATGTAAATAAGACATAATGTTATACTGGATATTTATTAAATTTAATTTTGAGTTTAATTAATGGAGTTTATTTAATTTATTATTAAAATTATTGATTATTATTTATTAATAGCAAATTTTAAGTTTATTATTAAAAATAGTGTGTGCCAAGTAAGTATGGGTATGTAAATAAGACATAATGTTATACTGGATATCACGAGTTGATTAAATTTATTATTAAAATTAATTATTATTATTTATTAATAGCAAATTTTTAATTTATTATTAAAAATAGTGTGTGATTTTCTCATCTAGGAGCTCTGTGTCAACAACTCACAATTATTGATTCCCACTGCATTTAATTAGAACATATCCAGGCTCAGACCCCGAGCTCATTGTGGGAAATGACACAGGGATGGACACCCATAGAAAAGGAAAATAAATTAATAAAAAGCCCCACCAATGTCCAAGTGCTCTTTAATGAGCTTTGTACATGGGAAAAGCTCAGCCCCCCCAACCATTTTGACCCTAATAATTAGAAAAGATCTTTCTTTGGAGTTTGTTGTGGCCAGAGAGCACTGGGGAGGGAGATCATGAAAAGGAAAGGAGATTTTTGTCTCTGCTGGCATTGTTTGGGGATGCCCTGTTGCTTAATAGAGGCTCCTGAAAGCAAACCACAGGAGGGAGAGCCCTGACAGGGATTTGGGTTTCTGGATGCAATTATCTCTGAGAGGTCTCTGTCCTTCCTTTGATTGATTTGCTGTCCAATCTTTGGGGTTTTTTTTCCCTCCCAGCACAGAAATAGCTGTGCCACCAGCAGTGCAGGGGGAGAGGCACAGAGCCCTGGAGATGAAGCCAATTAAGGGAATTGCCTCATTCCAGAGGCAGCCAATAAATCCTGTGCTGTGTGCGGCTGCAGGGGCAGCTCAGGTGGGTTCAGTGCAGGGATGGATGAGAGCTCAGCCCTGCAGGGCTCTGCAGTGCCAGGGCTTGGAGCACAGAGGTCACAGCAGCTCTGTGCAGCATCTGTGCTGCACCCAGGCAGGAGAAATCAGCAGCTTGCAGAGTTTCCAGGCTGTCCCTTAGGGCTGCCCTTGCCTCTCCCACAGCTCAGCAGCCTAAACAGGGGACCAAAATATTGTACGAATGAAATCAGATTTTAAATGTATTACAGGGTCTGGCTCAGAGGGTTTTCTACAGCTGGGGCAGGAAAAGGCTGTGGAGCACAGCGTGGTGGTCACCCTCAGGAAATCTTGAAATGTGGGGAAGCAGAGCAGGGCTCACAGGGCTGGATCAGTCGGTGGGATTCACCCCAGCACTGGGAGCAGAGCAGGCAGGGCAAACCCCTCCATAAACACATCCCAGGATCGGGAGGGAAAGTCAACAACACACAGCAGAGAGCTTTCACAGGTTCAGAGAGATCTGCACAGAAACAGCAACACAGCCAGGGCTTTGGGCAGGGGAACAGATCATTGTGTGTGCACATGGCAAATGGGTGCAGAGAGCAGCAATGCTTGCTGGGGAGGGGATAAGAACAACATGACAACATGAAAGCTTTCTGTGGACTGAGGATGGTGGTCTACATCAGGTCTAGAAATGAATCCAGAACCCTATAACTCATTATCCTTATAAAGAACCCCTGTCGTGTCTGGGAGTGGAAGGTTGAACACAAAGGATAGAATATGTTTATTTTCAGCTGAAGATATGTGTGAGAAAACACGGTGATTTTGGAAATGAGGCAGGGAGCTGGAGCAGAGGAAAAAGAGAGTCTTGAAGGACCTGCCTGACTGACCACTTGGTCCTTAGTGACCACCTTACCCCTAGTGACCACCTCGCTGACCATCTGACCCCTTAGTGACCACCTTACCCCTACTGACCACCTCATTGAGGCTTCCTTAGCCAAGCCAGGAGCAGAGGGAAAACAGAGCCTGAAGAAGTGGCCACTTGACCCTTAGTGACCACCTCACTGGGGCTGTGGCTGGCGACAGGACAGACAGACAGACAGGCAGGCTTTTCCCCAAGTGCCAGCCAGCCCCTGAGGAGCACTCAAAGCAGCAGCACTCAAGGCTCTCCTCTCCGAACTCAGCATCACAAAGTGGGGTTGGGATGGGGAATTGCTCCACTCCCCTGGGCAGAGGGTTCAGTTCCCAGCTCCTGGCAAAGCTCCCACCCACCTCTTGCAGCTGTAATCAGGATTCTCTCCTGGGAAAGGCTCAGAGGCTCTGCTGTTTGCACCTGAGCGCTGGGTCAGGCACACACGCTGATTTATTCTCTCCAAACAGGAAGTTGGTTCTGCTCTCATAATTTTTCATTTCATTATTTTAATGCTCTGGCTCTGGGATCCCAGGGAAATGTGAGGTAATTCTGATTTTATTTAAAGTGCATCCAGGAGCAAGAATGTGCTGGTGATGTTTGAGGCATTTTGCTGTGAAGAGGTTTAAAAGGAGATCACAGAAGCACGGAATGGTTTAGGTTGGAAGGGACAGAAAAGCTCATTTCAATCAACCCCTTGCCATGGGTTACTCCAAACCCTGTCCAGCCTGGCCTTGGGAACTTCCAGGGATCCAGGGGCAGCTTCTCTGAGAACTCTGTGCCAGGGTCAGCCCTGAAGAATTTCTTCCATCCATTCTGAAATGTAAAACACCAGCTGCCATTGGTGAGCTCAGTATCAAAGTGTCATGAAATCAATTTCCAATTAGTTACAAGATTCCTTTGGACCTGACATTTCATGAAAATTTAGCAAAGCATTCCCAAAGTCTTGCTGTAACATCCTGGGACAGAATTTCCTCCAAGCTGAGCTTTTTGTCTCCTTGCCCGTTGCCAGCTCGTGCCAGGGCCACCAGAGCATTTGGGGTCTCTGGAGCTGTGTGGACAATAGGAAATGGGTGGTGGAGCAAGTTCTGTGGGATTAAACAAATCAGCCAAACACCCTCCTGAGTTCTGCCCTCCTCCTCCATCCTCCTTATGTTGCTTTAATTCAGTTGTAATTCATCTCTTTCTTTTAAACAAATTATTTCCCTCATTTACTCAGAGTCGCATCCTCTAATTTGCACGGGGCTGCTTGCAGGAGGGCCAGGCTGCAATTCCAGAGAGGAGGAATCACTGCCCAGACATCTTCAGCTCTTGCCCCAGGGGTGAAGGGAACTCAGCTGGGTCAAGGCTCGTTCTGAACCTGCCTCAGAACCAATTCCAGCTGTTCCCTGGAGTCTCCTTTTCTCTGTTTGAGCAAACCCCATGGATTGGAAGAGGAGCCATTCACAGAATTGGGGGCTCATCTGTTGGATGGATGTCTGTCTGAGCCCTGGGAGCTGCCCCTGCCATTAATATTGGCTGGGGTGAAATAACATGACCTGAACCATCCAACAATGAGCACTGGAGGGAGCAGAGCAGCCACAAAACCCTGGCCAATCAGCTCAAGTGCAGCTGCCACAAGTTCAAATGAATTAGGAAAAAAAGAAAAAAGTTTTATTCACTGGAATGAGCTACAGCCAAAAGAAACACAGATTTCACAGAGAAACACTGAACTTTTGGACAATAATAACCAGCTGCAGTTTGCCACGCTTTCTTCCTTAAGCCATTCTGGGTCTCTTGGTTGTTGAGTTTTTGCTGAAAGTTGTACCCAGCATGCCTGAAAGAGCCCACCTGAGGGAGCTGCCTCTGGGTCTTGGCTTTAAAGGGCCTTTTTTCCTCTTTGTGCTAATTTTTTGGGTTGTGCAAATTATTCTCCAGCGCTTCCTGCGGGCCTCAAAGAATTCCAATTCACAGGATTTCTAAAAGGATTACATCCCCTCATTATGGAGCTCCTTCAAATTGCCTAGACGTTCATGTTAAAGGTCCCTTTCAGAGCCACAATGGGCTGGTTCTGTGCAGAGAGACTCCCAAAATTCTCTATGGGGCTGAGCACACTCAGAGCGCTCCACACATCCCTCCCAGGCTGTTTCTTCTGGGAGCTGTTTCACCATTTCCTCATAAAAATTATGAAATTCAAGTTTTCCACCTATAATTTCACCTTGAGCAGGAGCACAGTGGGTATTTGCAGAGCCTGATTTGGGAAGGTGTTAGCAGGGAGCCCCAGGAGCTGCCTGGGCTCTCACAGCCATCACTCCTTGTTGTTCAGCTCCTCTCCCAGGTGTTTCTCATTGCTGGAAATTGCTGTGGTGGTCAGGTGGGGGTAACTCAGTGCTGCTTCATGGATGGACAGGATGGAGCCCACCTTGGACAGGTCAGGTTGGGATGGATCCTTCGGGACCAGCCTCACCCAGGTAAGGGGAGATCCTGCACCCAAAGGTGCCCAGATTGCCCCACAAACTGATTGTGGGGCAATGATTTCATTGCTGCAGCTCAGCAATGCTCAAGGTTGGTGCCTCAGTTTTTGGCTTTGCTATGTTTCACATTCTGTGCTGCTTTAGTGTGTGGGTCTGAGCTCCTTTTTGTGGGATGGTGAGCTGTGTGCACAGAGCAGGGAGACAAAACAATTCCTGCTCCAGCTGGGCACCAAGGACAAATGACCCAAATCTCAGCCCAGGAGCACAAACCCCGTGGGCTGGAGAGAGAAAAACAAGCAGGGTGGGACTGCCTGGGCTAAAGCTGCAATGGGACAATGAACTGCAAGGTGCAAATGGAGCAGAGCTGATCCCAGGGACAGACCCCGGCAGCGCTCGTGCATTTTGGGGCCATTTTGGTTCATCTTGGGTGCAGCCCTGGCTGGGCTCTGGTGCTGCCCAAGGTGGATCCATGGAGGAGATCCTTGGAATAAATCCCTAATTTATTCTTTAGCTCTGTCCAGCCTCTGTTCTGGGGCATTGGGGCAGTGCCAGCTCCACCAGGATCTGCCTCCACATCCCCTCCATCCCCATGGGTGTGCTGGAAATGCCTGTGCAGTGCAGGGCTGGGCTCTGGGAGCAGCATTTGGGCTGCTCTGTCCCAGGAATGGCAGACTCTGCTTTGCTCAGGTACCACTTCATGAACTTACTCAGCAGGTATTCATTTAGCCAGCATTTCCCCATTTTTACAGGAACAATGTCCTGTACAGCTTTTTCATCTCCTCAGCTGCCAGAGGGGATCAGGCTGTTATATACAGGGGAAAATTGCTCTCATAATCAGTTCTTGAGGGCTTTTGTTGCTAAGTTTTTATTGTATGATGGAGAGTCTGTGCTGCTTTAACATCACACAGTGTCTCAGCCCCTAATCCTTTCACAATTAAGCAAATATATTTTGCTTTCTTGAGAGATAAGAGAAATCCTGCTTAAAGCACAAAGCAAAGCCAAACAACGAGAACAAAATTCTTGCACAATGAAATTGCAGGAGCAGCCCTGAGGAAGCTTTTCAAAGGCAGTGAAACCTCTCCACAAAGGTAACTCCAGCCAGCAGGAATGGTTTTAAAGTATTTCCACGTTTTTCATGCTCTTTTCTTTGACCTTTAGTGCAAGGCCATCTGTGCTGAGCAGCTGATTCTTGTGGTCCCTTGAGTGGCTGCTGCAGATAAGCTTCAGAGTGTATAATAAGGACTAAAACCTGTTGGAAGAATACATTTTTTAAACCTTCCCCTTTCCAGATAAAGTTTGCTATAACTAATTTAGCCCCTGAAGGAACGAGTCTATTAGCCCTTTGATAGCTAATTTAATTCCTGATAATTTATTGTGCTGGGCGGGTTGGGAAAACAGATTCAAAGGCCTTTTGGAGGATAATAAGAAATCATCAGGGGGACTAAAACACTGTGGAAAAGGGAAATGGCTGAAAGATGAGGGTGAGCTGGAAGTGCCTGCCTGGGTTGTGTGAGGAGATTGGCAGCTGGAAGGGGGATCTGATCCAGATCCGGATCCAAATCCTGATCCAGATCCCGACCCTGATTCTGATCCAGATCCTGATCCCAATCTTGATTCTGATCCAGATCCTGATCCTTATCCCGATCCCAGCCCTGATCCTGATCCCAACCCTGAACCCGATCCCAATCCAGATCCTGATCTGAAGGCGAGGACAGTGTCTGGGGACAGGAGAAGGTGAAGAATCTGCCTTGAGGGAAAATAAAATTTTTCAGCCTCAGTATTTTGGCAGTTCCTGCTTTTCACTGTTAGATAAAAGGTGTGTGATGAAGTAGGGGGCAATGGTTAAAACTCTGGGGTTTTTTTTTCCCATAACCTGAGGGATTCATGTCACTTATTTGATTTTTGTCTGTTGTTCCCACAGACCTTTATCTGCAGGTAAGGCCACAAGGTGCTGCTTTGTGCAGGTCCCCTGCTGGCTCCTGTTGTTTGCTCTGGAGCTGGCGCTGTGCAGAGCCAGTTCAGAGGAGAAAGGAGAGCATTTATTGGCATTTGCTGTGTCTGTGGCACTCCAGGCTGGGGCAGGGTCCTGCCAGGGAGTACAATGTCCTGCACTGTGACCTGCAGTGCCTCAGACCATCCCCTCCTGCAGGCACAGCTCACCCACACCTCTCCAAAGCCCCTCTGAGCCCTGGCTCTGCTCCTCCCCAGGGGTTTTGGCCCCACAGCTGCTCCAAGCTGATTTGGTGACTGCCAGGTGTGGGCAATGTCCCTGCCATAAATCCAGCCTGCAAACCCTGCAGCTTTCTGCTCTGGAGCAGGACAACCTTTCCAGGTGGGAATCCTTCTCCTGCTCCCTTCTGTAGCCTTGTCACAGGTTTTTGTGCAATTTTTCAGGCTGGCTTCTTTCCCTTTCTTTTCCTTTTTTCCTTTTCCTTTTTTCCTTTTCCTTTTTTCCTTTTCCTTTTTTCCTTTTCCTTTTTTCCTTTTCCTTTTTTTCCTTTTCCTTTTTTCCTTTTTTCCTTTTTTCCTTTTTTCCTTTTTTCCTTTTCCATTTTTCCTTTTCCTTTTCTCCTTTTCCTTTTTTCCTTTTCTCCTTTTCCTTTTCCTTTTTTCCTTTTCTTTTTTTCCTTTTTTCCTTTTTCCTTTTCCTTTCCTTTTTCCTTTTCCTTTCCTTTTTTCCTTTTCCTTTCCTTTTTTCCTTTTCCTTTCCTTTTTTCCTTTCCTTTTTTCCTTTCCTTTTTTCCTTTCCTTTTTTCCTTTTCCTTTCCTTTTTTCCTTTCCTTTTTTCCTTTTCCTTTTTTCCTTTTCCTTTTTTCCTTTTCCTTTTTTCCTTTTCCTTTTTTTCCTTTTCCTTTTTTCCTTTTCCTTTTTTCCTTTTCCTTTTTTTCCTTTTCCTTTTTTCCTTTTCCTTTTTTTCCTTTTCCTTTTTTTCCTTTTCCTTTTTTTCCTTTTCCTTTTTTTCCTTTTCCTTTTTTCCTTTTCCTTTTTTCCTTTTCCTTTTTTCCTTTTCCTTTTTTTCCTTTTCCTTTTTTCCTTTTCCTTTTTTCCTTTTCCTTTTTTCCTTTTCCTTTTTTCCTATTCCTTTTTTCCTTTTCCTTTTTTTCCTTTTTTCCTTTCCTTTTTTCCTTTCCCTTTCCTTTCCCTTTCTTTCCTTTTTTTTTTTTTTTTTCCTTTTTTTCCTTTTTTTCCCCTTTTCTCTTTCTTTTCCCTTTTTCTTTTCTTTTCTTTCCCTCCCTAAGGTGCAGCCATAACATTATTAGGGAATATCTTGTCTGCGTGAAGCTGGAGGTAGAACAGAGCGCTCAGAAACAACCCCAGCATTTGAGAAAGAGCAGAACACACAGAAACAAGCCCAACAATCCAAAAGCAGTGTTTGCACAGCTCAGATCTCCGGGGGATGATGCTTGAGAAGCTTTCTGCCACCCCAGCGTGCCCTGAACCCTTGTGGGGACACCCCTTCTCCTGGGTGATGCTCCCTCTTTGGGAAGGATGCTGCCCACAGCAGCAGCTCCCAACAATGCAGCTCCTTGCAGAGGCCCAGCTGTCAGGGCTGACAGGTTGTTAGAGATTCATGCTCACTTATGAGCCATGAAATAAAGCTCATCTCCCCTGCAATTTACTGCCATGCAGTGCCATTGATTTTTATGGGAGCTGCCTGGTGTTTCATAGCACAGTGTAATTCTGCTCCTTTTTTTTCTTGGACATTTCCAATTTGCCCATCGTTCACTTAATGGCTCAGTCAAGAGCCCACTGAGCTTTTTATAGTATTTAAATGGGAGGCATTAGCATGGCATGGATGCTTTAATACACCTGTGGATGAATCTTTAATACATTCTTATTGATCAGGTCCTTATTTGATAACAGAGGACTGTCCCCCCTGTTTACACAGGCTGAAAACTCAGGCACAGAAGGGGAAATTATTGCAAATGTCATGTGCAGGATTTAGCAACAGAGGAATCAAACCCACTTATCCCAAGCTGTAGAATCACAGAATGGTTTGGGTTAGAAGAGACATTAAAAATAATCCAGTTCTAACACCTTCCACCATCCCAGGCTGCTCCAAGCCCTGTCCAACCTGGCCATGGACATTTCCAGAGATCCAGGGGCAGCCACAGCAGCTCTGGGCACCCTGTGCCAGGCTCTCACCCCCTCACAGGGAAGAATTTAACCCAAATATCCCCTCTAACCTCACTCTCTATGAGTCTGAGGCAGAGAGTGCCTGGTCCTGGCACTCCAGACCCTCCCAAACAGTCCCTGGAGCTCCCTCCAGGTGCTGGAAGGTCACAACTGGATCACCCCAAACTTTTCCAGTTCTCCCAGCCTTTCCTCACAGCAGCTGTTCTCCATCCCCTGTGGCTCCTGGGTGCTTTGAGAAGGTTTTTATTGCTGTTTTTGTGCCCAGAGCAGCCTCCTGTCTCTGCCTCTCTGTTTTTGCCCAGCTCTGTTTGTGCTGGTGAGGTTTAACCCTGCTCTGCCCCGAGCCCTGGTTCACAGTTAGATGAGAATTGTTGCAAAGGAGCTAAAGCAGGTCGTAGGGTTTAACAGGCCCTAAAGGAACTAATTAATTAATGAGGGTAAATTGTTGGTAAGATGATGTGAGCGTGTGGAAACAGCTCTTGGGGTCATTAAAAACCAAGAACAGATTTATTGGCTGCTCAGATGTCAATGAGCTTCCCTTACAAGCGTGGACATGGTATCCTGTGAGGGAGCTGGGACAGGCAGGGGAGGATCTGCCACTGCTGATGCAATATTAACCACAATTCCTCCACTTAATCCTCTTATTAGCTATTGCATTACTGGGCTGCCAGTGCTGCTGCCTGCTGGGGAGGGTGGCCAAGGAAGGAGCTGTCACCTCCTGGGCACGTTTCAGGGGTTTGGACACTGAGGGTGACCCAGAAATCCATTGGCTGTCACAGACATCTTTTCATGAACAATCCTGTCCTTAGGATTTTTCCTCCTGAGAAGCTGAGAGAGGCCTCAGGAACAAAATATAAACAATGGTTATCTGCTGCTGTGGAATGCAACAGGTGCATCTGGGATTGGTTTCATGTGGTTGTTTCTAATTAATGGCCAATTACAGTCAGCTGGCCCAGACTCTCTGTCTGAGACAGAAGCTTTGTTTTCATTCTTTCTGAGTCTATTCTTAGCCAGCCTTCTGATGAAACTTTTCTTCTATTCTTTTAGTATAGTTTTAATGTAATATATATCATAAAATAACAAATCAGCCTTCTGAAACATGGAGTCAGATCCTCGTCTCTTCCCTCATCCAAGAACCCCTGTGAACACTGTCACAATTTGCAGGAGGTGATGCCCAAAAGGGCCCAAATCCTGTCAGGAATGGGGGAACTCCCTGCAGGTTTGCAATGCCCACCCTGACAGGGGCTGGAGGGGCTGCCCTGCAAGGACTGGCTCAGTTATTGGGTGTGAGCCTGGTAGCACGAAACGAGCACAGACCTTTCCTCCCTACCCACAAGGAGCCAAGCAAACCAAGCTCTTCCTGCAAGGCTTGGATTCCTTGTTTTTCCCGTGCTTTCCTTGCCTTCTCTGAGACTGAATTTTCTGAGATGGATTTTGTGGGTTTTGGAGGTCAGGAGGGGGCTCCAAGCCCACTTTGCACACCAGGGAGGTGGTGAGGGATCATCAGCACAAACAGGCAGGGACTTCTGAACTGCTCTGAACCTGACCTGGAGGCAGCTCCTTTGGGTCTGGGAACAATCATCCCAGCAAACACCATCAGAAGGCAAACTGCAGCTTTATGGAGGCAAGGGAGCAAACCTGGAAGCTGACTCTGTGCTTTTACCCAGCCTGGCTGCTGCTCCCCACAGGAGGCACCTTCAGCAAAGTTGGAAAGTTGCTCAGAATGAAATTTCTCTCTGGTGTTTTTGTACAGAGCTTCAGGAACCCAACCAGGAGATCTCCAAAGCCCAAACCCTGAGCTCCTGTGGATGATTTGTGCTGCAAAGCAAGGGGACTCAGTGCAAGGATGAGGAAAGAACAGCCCATAACTTTCAGCCTGCTTCACTTTCCCAGCTGTTGGAAACAGGGAGAGGTGATGTGGGATAAGCAAATCCCAGATCAGGTTATTCACCAACAGAATTGGCAGTTGTGGGATTGCCCTGGAAAGGAAAAAATACTGATTTTTATTTAATTGTTTTGTCCTCTGCTGCATAAAATAGCAGCAACCCAACCTAGAGCTTAATCTGTGATGCTGTACCTGCAATGAAAAACACCACGTCTGTTGCACACCAAAGAGATTTAAGGCACCTTTCTGGAAAGCCAGGGCTCTTTGAAATATTCATGAATCTTCAGCAGTTTCCTAAGATACAGAGGATTGTCAAATAATCTCCTCTTCTGTAACATTCAATACCTTGAGCTGGGAAACCTTTGCAAGATGGAAATGCTCCTCCCTTCTCTCCTCAGGACACTGATGGTAATTCCTGTGCTGCAGATCAGGTGTGGAGCTGGGGTGAATTTAATGGGGGTGTCACTGCAAAGGCTTCAGTGCAAGAGGCTCAATAAAAATAAAGCAGATTTTAGTGACAAGGGGAAGGCCTGAGGCGTCAGTGCCATTCATGGGGATCCACGTGGAGCTCTGGAAAGCCACAACTGCTGAAGGCAGGAGAGCTGAGTGGGAGTGATGCCTCAGGTTGGAGCTTTTAAATGTTTCTGTGCAGCTTTAGTGTGTAAGTCTGGGTTTCATATTGTGGGATGGTGAGCTGTGTGCACAGAGCAGGGAGACAAAACAATTCCTGCTCCAGCTGGGCACCAAGGACAAATGACCCAAATCTCAGCCCAGGAGCACAAACCCCGTGGGCTGGAGAGAGAAAAACAAGCAGGGTGGGACTGCCTGGTCTGAAGCTGCAATGGGACAATGAACTGCAAGGTGCAAATGGAGCAGAGCTGATCCCAGGGACAGACCCCGGCAGCGCTCGTGCATTTTGGGGCCATTTTGGTTCATCTTGGGTGCAGCCCTGGCTGGGCTCTGGTGCTGCCCAAGGTGGATCCATGGAGGAGATCCTTTGGATAAATCCCTGCTTTATTCTGGGACTCTGCCCAGCCTCTGCCCCAGGGCAGCCTGCACAAGGCATCAGGAGGAATAAATCAGGGGCAGAAAGGGCAGAACTGGGCTTTGTGCTGCATTCAGCAGTGCTGGAGCAGAGGTTTCTTGGAGCCAACCTGACAGGAAGCTTTGAATGGGGAATGCAGCAGGCACTGAGGTAAACTGCAAATTTAATGATGTTTGCTGTGAGGACAAGCCCTGAGGGGGATGTCTGACAGTGTGGAGCCACCGTGCAGAACAACCTGGAGAGCTGCTCATTACAGAACCGCCCAAATCCACGTGGGAAGTTATTGCCTGCTCTACCCTCATCCTTGCACTGAGCCCCCTTGCTCTGCAGCACAGCCCCCAAATCATCCACAGGAACTCAGGTTTTAGGCTTTGGAGAGCTCCTGGTTGGGTTCCTGAAGCTCTGTACAAAAACTCCATTCTGAGCAACTTCCCAATTTTGAGACTGCTGAAAAATTTTCCAATATTCTAATTTTAAACTTTCTTCAGAATAAATCTGTCTCTTCAGGAACAACGTGGATTGAGGTTTTGCAGATCTGTCACTGTGAATTATAACACTTCCACCAGGACTTTCTTCAAATCACAGCATTATTTTCAACAAATTTATTTTAAAACTCATCAAAATATTGATTTTGAGGTTGGAAGCATCTCAGCATTTTTCATTATCGCACCACATCCCTTCCTTTTACAACCAAATCGATGCATTAACGTGGCCATCTGGCATGGCACTGAGCAGGGAGGGGAACATTTCCAGTTCCAGTTTGCCTTTGTTTCCTGGAGCATTTGGCAGCCCAAGGAGTGCAGTTGGCTCCTGTGTGCCACACAATGCTGCTGTTCCTCAGGGAAGGAGGGCAGTGGGATACAGAATATTCATAGAGGTCTGGCTTGGAGAGTCTGGAAGCTCAGAACTGAGCTCAGCTACAAGAGCCTGGAGCCCAAGGCTCAGGTGAATACAATTCTGCACAAATTGCTTCGTGTAATAGATATTTCTGTACATCTGTGCACTCACGGATTTCAGGATGGTTTGGGTTGAAAGGGACCTTAAAGCTCATCCAGTCCCACCCCCTGCCATGGGCAGGGACACCTCCCATTGTCCCAGGGCTTATCCAACCTGGCCTTGGGCACTGCCAGGGAAGATTTCTTTAATAACCAGCCTAAATTCTCCCTCTTCCATTTTGTACCCATTTTATATATATATATATATATAAACAGATATATACTATAAATAGATGTATTATATATCTATATGACATATTATACATCTCACATATGTATAATATATACATAAATTACATATATGTTATAAATTACATACTATGTGTATATATATATATAAATACATATATATTATACATATATGTATTCTAGATATACATATATATGACATATACATATTACAGATGTATAATATATACATAAATAACATATTATATGTGTGTGTGTATATATATATAAATTATATATTATATGTGTGTATATATATATATGTGTGTGTGTGTATATATATATATACACACACATATAATATGTAATTTATGTATATATAACCAGCCTAAATTCTCCCTTTCAATTTGTACCCATTATATATCTATGAGTGTATATATATATATACATATATATATTATACATACATGTATTATATATATATATACATGACATATTATACATATTACAGATATAATACATACCTAAATTACATATGATACATATAATATATATATATATATACACATGATGGATATTTTGATGAGTCCCTGCCAGCCCTGCTGCTGCCAAATTGCCCAAAGGGATAGAACTCTTCCCTTAAAATTCCAGCTTCCCCTCAGCTTGGTCCTAAAGCAGAGCATCACCCTGGGATCCCACTCTGAGCTGGAGAACTGAGCACCCTCTGTGCTGCTCATCCTCTGCCCAGGGCTGGGGCTGTGGCCCAGCTCCTCTTGCTTTTAGGTCACAGAAACTCATTAAATTCTTGCTTTAGCCAAGCATTTGGCATTCCCTGAGTTCCGGGGATGCTGTGGCAATGAGGAGCAGCTCAGCTACCCCATGGTCCCCCTGGGTCTGGCACTCTGACCCTTGTCAGGCACAGAGATAGGAACATCATTAACAAAAATATTCCACTTCCCTGAAAATGCTGCCAGGGCTCCATCCCTTCCCCTGCTGCCTGTATTGAGATGAAATCCAAGCACATCATGAGGAAAACTGACACAAACCCTCAGCATGTGAAGGATCAGTAACTACATTCTAGTTTATTGACTGCAGTCAAGTTTTATTATGCCTCAAATAATTAAATACTGCAACCATGACATTAAAAATACAGGCCAATTTACCAAAATAATTGTATTCTGAAGATTATGTACATATTATACATTTTACAGTCTCATGTAAACTTTTTTTTTATACATAAGGTAAATCTGATTTATGGTAACTAGAAAACCCAAAATACTTACTGACAAAAATCTTCCTATGAAACATAAGCACTGGATCTGGGACAATTAGGAAAATTGCAATGAATGCAAACCAACAATAAAACATAATATAATCAAGTTAGTAGAAAAAATGAATTAAATTACATTCATATAAAAAATTGAACTGAAAACATTGCTATGCATCATTATTAAAAAAAAAACAAAACCAAAGGGAAATACCCCCACTCCCTCTCTTTATATATTAACACAGCCTTTGATGGGGAGCTCCCCTGTGCCTCATTTCCAGCAATGGGGCATAGCCTGGGAAATCCAGATTCCCATTCTCCTTTAACATATATTAAATACCTAGTGTCTGTACCAATACAAATATTGTATAATTCATGCACTGGGATTATGTTCAGGGTAGCCCACACCAAGGCACAATTTTTGTGTCATTTTCCCCCCCTCCCCTCCCCAGGCTTCAGCATGCAGTGCTGGAGATGTTTGCTAAACAATTTCTGTGGGCTTTGGCTCGAGTCTGAGGCTCACCCTGGGGCTCACAGAAATCCTTCCAGCAGATTTTTGTAAATAAATAAGGAAAAAGAAGGTAAAGGCCTTAAGTTCAGCATCTTGCACCAACTGTGTCAGCTCAGCTACCACGCCCTCCAGGAAACATGGCACTGAGGCAACATCACTCTGGTTCTGGTCAAATATTTTATATATTAACGAGGACAAGGAGATTGCAGCTGCTGTAAATCTTCATCCCTGTGACAGCTGTAGTGTTTTGATTTGGCATAATGGAGCTCCAAGTCTAAATTGGTTTTCAGCTCCCAGCTCCTCTCAGCACAGCCCCATTTGCATGAGCAGCCAGGTACTGCCTGTAATTGAAGTACCTGGGAATGCTCATTAAAATAAATGCATAATTGAGCCGTATCTAAACAGCTGCCAAAATTAACAGCTGGCAACTTGGCTGCATTCTGAAGGCTTGTAAAATTTGCATATTTTATATCTGTTCTGCACCTAGGAAAGGCCTGGTCCTGCAAAGGGCACGGCCTGTGCTTGGCTTTGTGAGGTTACAAGGAATTTGCAGCCCTTGGTCAGAATAAATCCATGGAAGACAACGAGCTGGAGTGACTGAAGTCACCTGGATTTAGGCACTAGGAATGTTCCTTCAGTGGTGAGTGCACCTGACATGACACCAAACATTCTGTCAGGCCTGGACAAGGTGAAAGTGTATCCAAAATGGCCTCTACAAACCCAGAGTTACAAAAAATCCAACCTAGAGGATGTCTGGTTATGTACAGCCTGGATAGAAAAGAAATCCTAATCTAGAGTATCATATAAACACAGGACAGCACCTAATAGAAAAGTAAAAAGTGGAAAACACAAGCTTTTCTTTTTTCTTTTTTTTTTGAAATTAAATACCCTAAAAAAAGTTGGTTAAAAAAAACAAAAACACAACAGGAATTTGTGTACTGGAAAAAGAAAAATGAAGGGAGGAACTACATCTCCCCTCGTCTGCGAGTTTTTGCTGCAACAGCTCTGCCTTCCTCCTCCTCCTCCTCTTCTTCCTCCTCATAATTTTCTTCATGAATTGCTTTCTGGTTGTTGTCTTCTTGCATTTCTTGCTCTTGGTCTGTCCCTCTGTTATTCTTTTCATCTGCCTGATCGGGGAAAACAAAACAAAACAAAACAAACTTATAACAGATGCAGTGCCAGTTTCTTTATAGCTTATTTTAAGGCAGTGAAATGATTTTCAGCTGAAGCTGTGAGAGCTGATGGGCAGAAACAGAAAAAAAAATAAATTCCCAAAGCCTGCAGGGAGCAAGAATTGACACAGAGATGGAAGGGTGAGCAAAAGGAAGTTGGGACAGCATGAAATGTTCAGCTCTATGGCCCTAAGCAAGCTGGGACAATTATGGTGTCACATCCCTGTGCCATGAGCAGCGTGCTCAGGGTTTGATCCTGGCTTGCACAGAACTCACAGTTTCCTCATTTTCCCCATAGGGCTCCTCAGCATTGTGCTCCAGCTCTCGCTTCTTCTCTTCAGTCAGATCCTCCTGCACCTGCAGAGCACAAGAGATGTTCTGTGTGGTTTAATTGTCCTTCAAAGAGTGGCCTGTGCCACAACTGGGCACATGTTCACGGATTTTCACAGAAGATTTTTACAGAATGGTTTTATGTGATATTCTTACAGAATGAAGATTCTAAAGAAGGGAGAAGAGAGCAGGGAGAGGTTAAAGGAGGATAAAAAGAACCATAATCACCCAACAGTCAGGAAACTCACTTCCTCTGAGAGCATTTAACTTTTAAATACAATTCTCACAATCTTTTCCTTGAAGAGAACAAGTCATGCTGAATGTCTCCCTGATGTTCAGTTTTTGGATCTCTCATTCCCTTCTGTTCTGCCAGCACTCTCCCTCCATTCCATGCCCCACTTCCCATGCTAGGTGCAAATTTGAAAGAGGAATGTTTTGGAGTGAGCTTGATTTCCTTTTGGGAAGTGCTGCTGTGCTTGTCTGGCCCAAACAGTGTCCTGTGAGCTGGGTCAGAGGCATCCATCACACCAGGGTCACTTTGGGAAAGATCTGAACAGCAATGGATACTATTTGAGTCCACTCACTAAAGGAACTGATCCCCATTGCAGCATCTCTTTTCTCTCTTAACTGCTCACTCAGTCCCTGCTCCCACTCAGCACAGTGGGCACCTCCTTCCTGAGATGTGCACAAATGGTTCCTGGAAGCCAAAGAGCAGCTGCCAAAGGGCAGCTCTGCCCAGCTCCCAGTGGCCTGCTTGGATGTGAGCAGCAGCACTTTGCTAAGTGCATCCCAGCTAACCCAGAGTGCTCCCCATGAGGGAGTGACAGCAGCCAGTCCCAGGGATTTGTCTGAAAGGGGTTTTGTGGGAAGCAGAAACAGGAATTAATCAGGGACTGCTGAGGGGCTCGGGGTGGTGCCTGCATGGTGAGCATGACATCAAGGGGAAAGTCCCTTCCCTCCCTCTCTGCTCCAGCTCCATGTGCTGCCAGCTTCCTCAGCAGCTCCAGGACCGCAGCTTGGATTGCTCAGGAGGAGCACAGATAAATCAAAGTCACAGCTGCAGAGTAAGTAAGTGGCCAAGGAAGCAGTTTGCTCAGAACTGCACTGTGTGATTAGAGATTAATGAGGTTTTCTGTGACCTTGAGGTTTCCAGGAAATTTTACTTGTGTTGTGAAAGGCTTAATCTTTTCAATTATTGCACAATTAATGCTGTGTGGCATGGAAGACTAATGGATTGCAGCACAGGAGCATGAGTAACCCAGAGTGTATCCAGAAGGGGACAGCAGAGTAATGGCAAAGACTTCCCAGGTTTCAGAAGTCACACAAAGTGATTTGGGTTCATCCTGCAGTTCCCAAAGACACCAAAGAGTGTTAATGGAGCTGTGCTCTGCTGCCTGAGCCCACACCTGCCTTGGGTCTGTGTTCTTACCTCCTCTTCTCCCTCTTCCTGGTATTGTTCATCCACATTATCCTCCTGCTGGTCAGGATTTCCTGCCATCTGCACAAAGATCACATAAAAATTCAGATCTATGAGCTTGCCTAATAACCAGAGGGCTGAAGATTAAAGCTTCTTGTTCTGGAACTAAAGCTCTCTGTAAAGCTGAAGTAACAATAATGGCAGGAGAAGTTTTAGTGCATTCATTAGCAGCAGTGAGAGCCCAGCTCTGTGATTTAAAGTTGCCCTCAATTAAAAAATAGCAGGAGGAATATAAGAAAAATCACTTCACAGAATAAAGCAAGACTTTCCATACTAAGCAGGAAGACAATGGAATATTCACCCCACTGAAGACCAATGCCATAAAAATTCAGACTCTCTGTGCCTGGAGGAGTTTACAGCTCCAGCACAGTTGAAATGTGCAGTTTTAACCTCCTGAAGGAGCCCCAGAGGTGCCTCTTTTGCCTTTACCCACCACCAAGTGCTCCTCCATTCCTGGATGTCCTTGTTTCTGACCCATTTCCTTGTGCTTCTCACTCTCCTCAGGCAGGTTTTCTTCTCTCTCTTGCTCAGCTTCTTCAAACTCATCCTCTCCCTGATTATTGGGGTCATCAGCAGGATTCACATCCTCCATGGCTGCCTTCTGTAATTCACAGGAGGGGGTGTTAAACACTTTTAGCCATGCTCCAGCTGTATTTTCTTTGAAAGAACAGCAGCATGGGCTGTCAGAGCCAGCTCCATCCCCACAGGCAGCAGCTGGAATCTCTGCAGGGACAGAGGTGCAGGCACCTGTCTGTGAAACCCACAGAATTCTGTCCCAGAGCTGCTGCACAGCCTGTGTTTACTGACCAGCTGACAGTGCCTGATAAGGCCATGTGAACAAAGATAAGAGCTGAATGCTCACAGCTCCACAGAGCTGATGGCATCACTCACTATCAGCCTGTCCTGCTCTGTTGACCTTGGCTATGTCTACAAGAAAACAAAACACTTTTCACCTTTGCCAGGCTGAAAAGGAGCATTTTCTGCTTATCATTCAATAAAGGCAGTTTTGTATCTCTACAGAGAACAAGTTAAAGATCCCTCAGAAATATTCACTGTACTTAATTTGCTGAATGGGAGGGGAGTCAGGAAGGTGCACTTGATGGGGACAGCCCCTGGTAAGTGGAGTGTGGGGGAAGGCCCAGGGTGATTCTCCTGGCCCAGATCTCTGTGCAGTTGGGGTCAGGGCTCAGGTCAGTGCTGATCTACATCCCCTGTCAGGACCTCACACATCTACACTGACTCCAGCTGGATACACAGCCTCTTGAGCTGGCCTTTCATTAATGACAGCATGAAAAATCCCATCCCCTCTCATTTTGACTGGGCACTGCTGGTATTTTTTGAAGCCAAATGTACCTGTTCAAGTCCCAGCTAAGACCAAATCCTTTATTCCACCGAAAGCACAGATCAAAGGAATGTGGAAATAAACACCTTGCTTCCCACAAGGGAGCTTTTTCCTTTTATTTCTTCCCAAATGAGAAAGGACACCTTTAAATAGATTTTAGATGCTGTTTTCAGCTGTCAAGCCTGTCTTCCTGGCAGCCCTCTGCTTATCTCATTTCTATAAGGTGCAATTATGTCAGACGAGACCTGTGGGTTCTCACTTCAGTAGCACTGCAACCCTCAGCATCTTAATTCATACTTACTGATTCATCAGCCTGCTGATTTTCTGCCTGATGTTCTGCTTCTTGCTGTTCATTTGCATTATTCTGATCATCATCTTCACCTTCATCCTGGTGCTGGTTGTCGTGTTCATAAGCTGAGGAATTTTTTAAGTAATTAATGTTTTACAGCAGTTTTTAGTTATCCTTTTAGAAGTCTCCTACAGATAAGGTTCCACATGTGTTTTTAGCAGTGGGCAGCCTCTACATAAACAGATAATGCTCACAGAATTGATTTACTCCTAACAGGAAACAGAAATTAAAGGATCAGGCCAGGCTGGATGGGGCATTGCACAGCCTGGGCTAGTGGATGGTGTCCCTGTCCATGGCAGGGGTGTGGAATGATTTGAGTGTCTTCCAACCCAAACAATTCCATGATTCTGTAATTTAAAGAGATCAAACAAACCCATAGGCAGACCCAGGATCATAACCAAATCCACAGAGCCTGGCAATAACAGGTCAGTCAAAAGGACACTCTTCCTTTCAGGAATGTGGATATGATCTTTAGTAATTCCTCTATTTCACTCAGTCACTTCAGCCATGGTTATTTGAGCTTCTGGTTTTAAATTGCAAGTTTATGTTTCACTTGAATCCAATCTGGATATGAAATGAATATTAAAGTCTCCCATGCAAGGCAGTACACAGGGAGCCTGTGAGCATGGCAGGGACAGAAATTCTCTCTTACCTCCTTCCTCTTCCTGAATACCTTGCTCTTCCTCCCCTTGTACAATGTCCTGGTCCATGTTATCATAATGAGCCTGTTGGCTGAGAACATTAAAAGCCAAGCATCATTTCAGTTCCAAAAGTGTGTTTTCTGCTTAAATAAACAAACCCCCTCACCTGCAGCTCTGCCTCTCTCAGCAGCTGCCAGAGCAGGCCCCAGTTTCATGCTCTATTATCTGATATTTTCTCACATCACCTTTCCTGAAAAATGCTTGATAGAACAGAGACTTGCTTGTGCTGCTACCCTGACTTTGTGTTGTGTCTCTGTATATGGAGCCTGCAGTCCCGAAGGGTATGGGTCAGGCAAAGAGCAAAGTCAGGACTCTGAATTTTAGGAAACAAAGCTCCAGCTCTTCAAGGAATGAGCCAACAGAACCCCCTGGAAATCTGCCCTCAGGAACAAGGGAGCAGAACAAAGCCGACAACACAAACGCAGAGCACGACAAGCCCAAGAGGGAGAGTCGCACCTGAGGCGGTTTTTGAAGAGTTTCTCCCCTTGCTCTGCCTGTCTCTGCAGCTGGAGCTCTCTCTCCTGGAGCTGCTGCTGCCTCAGGAGCTGCCCCCTGAGCCTCTGCTGCTGCAGGGCCTCCTGCTGCTGCCTCAGCTGCTCGGCCTCCTCTGCCCTCTGCGCTCCGAGGTGCTGCTGCTCCAGCTGCTGCTCGTAGGCCGCTTTCTGCCTCTTGGTTGGTGTCACCTGCCACAGAAATGTGTTAGTCACACATTAATCACCCCCTCAGTGATCAGAAACAAGCAGGGAGAAAGCTGTCCAGAGGGGAAAACAAGCTCCATGCGATTGCAGCAAAGTTATTTTTAAGTTTTTGTGTCCCTGCTTGAAGTTAAAACATTTCTTGGAACACAGACTGAAGTGTTGGGGTGTTTGTGAGTACACAGGGAAGAAAGAGGAGATTGTGGGCTAAGGAAAGCCATGCTTTTCCTGTAAATCATAATAAAACCTCCCAACATATTACACAGTAAAAGGAGGTTTTGCTGACTGATAAGACAGCAAAAAGTTTCCATTGATTTAAGTGGTAATCTCAGGAGGAGCTGCTTTTAGCCTTAAGTGAGACACTGCACATCCTTTTATACTCAGCAATAACTTAAGACTAACTCCAGCTCCACAGCTTAACCCACTGCTGCTGTTCTGACCCTCTGCAGCTCCTCAGCTCTCCAGCACCAGCTCCTCATTGCACCAGAGTGACACAATTGATCTGCCAGGACAGAAAGTGTTTACAAAGCCTACAGTGAGACCAGTGAAATACATTTTCCACTGCAGATCCAATCTAGGATGCAAATCCAGGTTTTATTTGCTGGTTTTATTTAGAGCTGCACACTGACTTCCCCTGGTTATTTCAGTCATGTTTGTCTGGCAGTTAAAATTCCCTGTCAAACACCAGTGAGCACTGAGCTGGCAGTGTGTTTGCAGAGGGCAGGTACCTCTGACAAGGAAACACTCTGCAATTTGCTGAGATGCATCAAGTTACCAAAGCAGAGCAGTTCTCCACCCCAGCCTCCCTCTCACCTGCTGAGTTCTCCATCAGCTACCATGGGCCTCAGGTTTAAAGTGGGAGACAGAATTCAGTCTGCTGCTCTTTTTTTCTCTTTTTTATTTTCCATCTGCTGTTTTTAATCAGCAGAATTAATGTTCATTAGGATCTGGCCAGCACTGCAGAACAAGTGTGCTCAAGTTGAGCCTGAATCCTATTGCATCCAAGTGCTTTGAATCCCAAATTTTCTATAAACATGACAGTAATTTTATCTAGAAACCAGCGAGTGCTCTGAATCCCAAACTCTCTATAAAAACTTTATTCTGCCTAGAAATAGGTGACTGCAATACAAGGCCAGCAGTGAAAAGAGAAGCCTCCATTCAAACAGCAGATTTAATCAATTAGAAATGAGCTCCCTACCTCTGAGTGCAGGCCATCACCCAACATGTTGGTTTCCTCTTCCTTTTGTTCCTGCTTTTTCCATTCGTGCTCTTCTGGGGCTTGGTCCTGCTCCTCCTCCAGGTGCTCAGGCTGCCCTGCCTGCTCCATTTCTTCCTCCTCAAGCTCCTTTTTGCGTTCCTCTTCCATCTGCTCTGCCCGTTGCTGCTCATCCTCCCCAGCCTCCTGCTGCTCCTGGATGTTCAGCTCCCTGGCATTCTGGTGAGCCCTCCCCTGCACGTGGAAAGGCTCAGCCCTGTCCTGCTCCTGGCTCTTTGTTTCCTCTCCCTCCCTTGGCTTCTCATTCTGCAAAACAGACACAGGATTATGTGTGTACAACACATTTATGGATTTCAGTTTCAAGAGAGCCAAGGACAGGCTTGGATCCTTTATGCCAGCCCAGAGCTGTGGTCAGGAGGGCCAAATGCCTGCTTTGGAGTGAGCTCCTCCTGCCAAATGGGGTCATTACCTGGTTTGTGGCTCTACAGCCACACAAGGTGTTGTACATTCCACCACAGAGTAAGCTAAGCCTCACTTTAGTTGAAAAATGAAAAACTCTTACAATTCTACAAAGCCAGCTTTGTGTTTTAGAGACACAGTTTAGTGCTGGCTTTGGCAGAACTGGGTTCACGGCTGGACTCAAAGATCTTAAAGTTCTTTTCCAAACTAAATGATTCCATGATTTTTATTTCTTGTAGAAATTCTTGTAAAACAAAATCACAACTGTTTTTTCTTAACTTCTACATTTGCTTCAACATTTACTTCTACATTACACGTTTTCTGCTTGAACCTTGGTGTGCCAATTTTAAATACACTGACTTCAATGTACTACTTGGACCTTATAAAATAAAAATTTATTCAAAACTTGTAGAAGCTTTCTGTAACACTTGAAATAGCGAAAATTTTAGATTTCTTATTTTAAAAATTTAAATTTTGACTTGTAAAACAAAATCACAACTGGTTTTTCTTAACTTCTACATTTACTTCTAGATTGCACAGTTTTCTGCTTGAACCTTGGTGTGCCAATTTTAAATTCACCAATATATCACTGGAACCTTATAAAATAAAAAATTATTCAAAACTTGTAGAAGCTTTCTGTAACACCTGAGATAGCGAAAATTTTAGATTTCTTATTAAAAAAAATTAGATTTTGACTTGTAAAACAAAACCACAACTGGTTTCTCTTAACTTTTAATTTACTTCTACATTTACTTCTAGATTGCACAGTTTTCTGCTTGAACCTTGGTGTGCTAATTTTAAATACACTGACATCAATGTGCCACTGGAACCTTATAAAATGAAAAATTCTTCAGAACTTCTAAAATCTTCCTGCAACACTTGAGGTAGCTAAAATTTTAGATTTCTTGTTTTAAAAAATTTAAATTTTGAGCAACTTCTTAAAACAGCTGGCACAAACACACATAAAACTGTACTAGGCATGTGAGAAAAGACCATCATGAATAGATTTCCTCACCGCTCAACAATTACACCACTCCTCACTGCTCCCCTCCAGCAGGGACAGGGGTGCACAGCCAAACCCCCTCTCCTGAGGGATATCCTGCACACTGTGCTGGTTCAGAAGCCCTGCTGGGCTGTCTGGGTTGGACTTGATGATCTTACAGGTCTCTTCCAGCCTAGAATTTCTGTGATTCTGTGATTCTGAGCCCCTCACCTGCTGCTGCTGCTCAGGCCCAGCTGCGGGGGGCTCTGGGGGGCGGCTCTGGGGGGACGGGCCCCGCGCCTCGGGCTGCTGCTCCTTCCCTCCTCCTTCCTCCTTCTCCACGTCTTGGAAACTTGGGATTTTTTTCAGCGTGTCCTTCAGCTGTTTGTACTCCTCCACCTGGGTCTAAAGCCAACATGTTAGTTATGGTGTGTCCAAATTAATTTCTTAATCAAATGTAGTCACCTTGAAGTTGCTGGTAGAAAGCTTGGTATTCCAGGGATGAGAGCTTTTAAAATAGAATTTTTCCCTCCAAACATTAGATGACACTGATCCATCAGGATCTTTTCAAAGTGCACATGCATACCAAAGTGCATTAAAAACATCTCTGTGGGACAAAGAAGAGGAGTTGTTTTATTCATGCCAAGCAGGAGAAGTGTCAGAAGAGGATGATGAAGCTTTCCTGGCAGACTAAAGTGAGGGAACTCAAAAGCACCACAACTTCTCCTTTGCTGGTGGAAAGAAGTGCAGCTCTTTCAGAAACAGAAGTTTTAAAGTACATCTAGATGTCATGAAAATGCCAAGTGCTCAACATTTAGACAGGTGTTAGACAACAGCCAACATACAGAACTGAGGCAAAGAAAGTCACAGTGATGAAGAGCAAGGGGAAAAGCAGAAGGGAAAAAAGAAAAGAAATAGAAGGAAAATGTAAATTTCCAAAGGCTTCCTGAAATGCAACAGTAAAATGTTGGAATTTGATTTGCTGTTTAACTTTGGGCAGGATCAGGAAGCTTTAATGAAAATCCAGCAAGGTTGGTACCCCAATCCTTGGCTCTGCAGTAAGATTTCCAATTACAGAGGATTTTTTGGGGTGGGCAGGGTGTATAAAAGCTGATCAGCTGCACACACACAGGTGGCACACCAGAGAATTTCCCTGCTGCTCCAGGGGATGTGTGGGTGTGTTTGAGAACCTCCACAAGCCTAGGGACCCCTAAAACAGAATGGCCTAAAGGGAAAGCAGAGTGCACAGCAGAGTCACTAAAATGAACATTCTGAGTCAATGCCACAGCTTAAAAGGTGCTGATACTGGCAGAAAACAGGGTTTATTGAAATATATAATTAATCTGCCTGGCTTGGAAAAAGCACTAAGACCAAAACACTTTAAAGATTCAGGTTAGTGCAGTATTGACTACTGGTGTTCAATTTCTAGAATACACCCAGAAATAGAGGGATCATTAATGGAGCTGGGAAAGAATCCCTTGGGGACTTTCTGCAGCTGGTTTGCAGGAGAAACCACACCAAAGTGTGAAATGCCCTCTGTTCTCAAGGCATGTGCAAGGCCCTTCCCTGGAGGGTCCCTGTGGGACAGATGTCCCAGCCTGGCTGCAGACAGAGAGGCTTTGTGTGGCACAGGCTTCCTAATTAAAGACCTGAATCAAAGCCAGGAGAGTGGGGAGCTTCCCTGTGGGCTTGGTGAACCTCAGATCAGCCCCTCCACGTGGCCTTGTGGGATTTCAGATGTTATCAGCACACACCACACAGCAAATGTGGCCAGTGGGAGAAGAGCTCAGAATTAGCTGTCAGTGTGGGTTAGCCCTGCAGATTATGATTCTTCAGATATTCAGTCTGTGAGGTACCTTCCTGATCTTTCCCTGGTTTTTGAGTGTCTTACACATATTGACAGGCACAACAAGCAGAACTGGGGGAAAAAAAATTCAATGCTTCTAATGCTGCTAACAATTTTGTGGACTGTGAAAATGCCTAAATGAAGGAAATCAGTCAGGAATAAAAATAACTTCACACTGCCTCATTGCCTTTCCCTGTGATCTTTCACCAAAAGTCTTCCTCTGCTCCAACATCACTCCCACTTCCAGATTCCCTGTGGCCTCCACAGCTTGCACTGGCACAGCTGACTGAGCCTGCAACAGTTTGTGCTTCATGGATAGTTCACTTGAAAATGACATTTAAGGAACTTAATGCTGCTGGTTCTAAAAACCAATCTGAGCTGCACCTGGAGTTTTCATACCTGCACACACATCTCCATCTATGCTCTGCTGCTGCTGTGGCCCAGAGCAGCTCTGGCTGCCCCTGGATCCCTCAGGTGTCCAAGGCTGGGATGGGCACTGGGGCTGGAGCACCCTGGGATGGTGGAAGGTGTCACCATGGCAGGGGTGGCACTGGATGAGATTTTTCCAGCCCGCTCTGGAATTGCATGAAAACCTCACAGCCTCCCCAGGCACACACAAGAAGAGATCTGGCACCAGCACCCAGGGCTCAGAGATAAACGTGAGGGTCAGAGTGCAGGGTGCTCACAGCAGTTCCACCAGAGAGGACAGAGACAGAAAGGCACTGACAGCTCCCAGGGAAGCAGAGACTCTTTGCCAGGACCACATGCATTGCTGGGCTGGCCCCCAGCCTGCTCTGTCCCCTGAGCCCTCTGGGGAGCAGCCCCTCTGTGCCATGCACTCCTGGGTCCCCATGCCAGAGGCACATGCAGCTCCCTGCAGCCAGCAGAGGTTTGGAGACAGATTTGGGAAGCTGAGAGCCAGCAGGAGCTGCTTTCCTTCTGACCTGAGCAGCAGCTAGTGCACTCTTGTGGTCTTCCAATGTCACCACAAGCTCGTTGTGCTGGGACAGTAAGTTCTTATGCTGTTGCTACACAAAAAGAAGAACATCACACGTTTCACATAAAGTTCATTCTAAAGATCAGTTGGGGGGGGGGGTTGAACTAGGAAGATAATTCAATTTATTTTGAAAAGAAAATCCTTAGCTGGAATTTATTTATTTCATGTGGAATACATATTAAACAGGCAGAGGAAGCAAGGACACCAGGGAAGGCAATTTGGAGGCCAGGATGTATGTAACTAAAATAAAATTAAAAGTAGGGGTAGATGTTGATGGACATTAAAAAAAAAAAACAGATGGAAAACATTAGTTTTGGCATTGAGTTTTGCCAATGAGATTTTGCATTGAGTTCTGCCAATCAAACCTGATTTTTAACTTGTAAAACCAAATCCTGATTTTTATACTAAACACCATTTATTTTTTTTATGGGCATACACTTAAAGTCCAGGTGGCCAAAGACAAATCCAGTCCAGCCTATTCCTCTCCTTTTTCCCACATACAGCACAGCTTGTTCTGGGCTTGGGAAAACTTAGGAATTTTTTTTTCCTCATGATTTTTAAAGTGCTTCTCAGAGCCAGGCCTACCTTGACATCCTGCAGCTGGGTGTGAATGTCTTGGTGAGCTTTTCTCAGCTGCCTATTCTCCTCCCGTAAGTTATACAGGGTTTCTGTTGAAAAGAAATGAGAAAAATACAGAGTTTAAACCTGGCTGGATTTGTAACACCAGGCTAAGCACTAAAATTAAGACCATAACACAATCTACATAAAACCCCACACGAGTGCTGTAGTAAAAATTAGGTAGAATAATTGTATGGTTTGTTTTCCTTCCCTCTCCTATTAAAAGCTTTCCATTTTCAAGCAGAAAATCATAACATTTGGTGAAATTTTCTATCAGTGCACCCAGCCTGCACCTGGAATTCTGCATCACTGCTCCTGCTGGGTGCTGCAGATGGCAAAATTCCCTCTGGAAATCTGAAGCCAGGAAAGGCACAGAGGAAGGCACCCTCCCCTCTTTCCCCACATCACACCTGGTGAGAGACAATTTTCTGTCACAGGACCCAGCTATTCCTTTGGAAGGGATGCCCAGATGGCTCCAAAAGCTTCTGGGATCAGGGACAGAGCCTTCTATTCCCAATTTTTACATGATGTTGATGTGAAGCCAACAAACAACCTCTGCCTGCAGTGCACACAAACAGCTCCAGAACCAACCCCTGTGTTAGGGACAGGTGGCAGAGAAGGCTCTGATGGACACAGCCCCATTCTTTTGCTCCATGGAACTGTGTAATGAGGATGGAAGAGGCCTGAAAACTGCCCAGAATCTCCAGCAGGAAACTGTGGATGCCAAGAGTAAAAACTGAATTCATCACCCAAGTGTACAAGGGCAATGTGCTCCAGAGGAGATGGCACATACAGGGAAAAAGGAGGCATAAAATGTAAATAAAGTCACTTCAGAAAGAGGCACAATTACATGTCTGCTAGCAGTGGCAAGTATTCTTAGATTGCCTTTCAGCTACAAACAAAAAGAGGCAAACCTTTCTTCCCAGGTTTATACCACTCTTAGAATTAAAAATTAAAGACTGATTCAATAACCTCTGACACTGGACAGGCTTTTAAGTGCTGGGTTTTTTGCTATTTCTGTGACCCAGACAGAAACACAGCAGATTTCAGAGAGAGGCCTCAGAAAATCATCAATAAAATGGAACTTGTCAGGAGGCAGAAGATGCACAAACGACCTGTAAGTGAGAACAGAGAAAATGTCTCTCTCACACCACACAAAGCCAAACACCCAATTGAACGTGGGCAGCCAGACACAGGTTAAATTTACCCTTCAGCTTGGAGATCTCCTGCTCCTTCTCCTGCTGCAGCTGTAGGTATCTCTCCTTGTGATCACTGAATGTCCTGCTGAACTCCTCTCCCTGCTTTCGGTGATCTTCCTCAAGGTCAGCGTGCTGTTTCTTCAGCTCTTCGTGTTGACTCTGCAAACACCAAGTTGGGACACTGGCACAGCTCTGTATCTGCAGATCTGGCTAATATTGTCCTTGGCAATTTGTTTAGTAAGTGCAGATGAATAGGAAGCATTCATAACAGGAAGGTTATTATTCAAAGCATGCACATTGCAGCTCCTTCCAAACACAAAATGATCTCTGTGATGAGCAGGCTCCTCTCCCAGGGCTGTGTCACCTCACCCCAGAGCTGCACTGTCCCCCTGGGAGCTGCTGAATGTGGCTCAGAAAATCCCTACGTGCCAAACTACAAGAGGGCTGATAAGTCAGCCTTCCCTACCAGTAATTGCATCTGATAAGATTGATTTACCCACTGGAAAGCCTGACTAGGAAAAACTGCAGGAAACCAGATTTTAGTTGTTAGAGGAAGGCACTGTCCACACCCTGGCACTGTGCAGCGGTGCCAGAAGCCAGCAGGCTGTGTCCCCCCAGCAGAACCAGCTGCACAGGTGCTCTGCTGCCCCAGTCACCCACCTTCAGCATCTGGTGCTGCACACTCAGGGCACTGTATCTGCTGTTGGAGTCTTGCTGCAAAACAAAAACACTCGTGTGAAACCCCCTGAGCTCTGCACACACAGCTTTGGGAGTCACCAGCCAAGGGATGCAGCTCCCCAGGACACAAATCCATCCCTCCCCTGGCTTTGGAGCTCCCCAGGACACAAATCCATCTTGGAGTTCCCCAGGACACAAATCCATCCCTTCTCCCCTGGTCTGGAGCTCCCCAGGACACAAATCCATCTCCCCCCTGGTCTGGAGTTCCCCAGGACACAAATCCATCCCTTCTCCCCTGGTCTGGAGCTCCCCAGGACACAAATCCATCCCTCCCCTGGTGTGGAGCTCCCCAGGACACAAATCCATCTCCCTGCTGGTTTTCCAGCTCCCCAGCACACAAATCCATCCCTCCCTTGGCTTTGGAGCTCCCCAGGACACAAATCCATCTCCCCCCTGGTTTTCCAGCTCCCCAGGACACAAATCCATCTCCCCCCTGGTCTGGAGCTCCCCAGGACACAAATCCATCCCTCCCCTGGCTTTGGAGCAGAGCAAGCTCCCACACTCTGCACCTACTGCAGCAACAACCTATTTTAACTCCTGTTCCTCAGCTCCCAAACTGCTCCCCAGTTTCAACATGAAATAGCCATAAAATCCTAATTTACTTGCTTTATAAAGAGTTCTTTACAGGTTTCTGGGTCCTCTGCCAGATAGAGCTTTCCTTCTGGCACTTGGTATATAAAACAAAGTTTCTTGATGTCTTTATGCTTTCCAGTTCAAAGCCCATGTGTTAGAAAGCTGTCACTGTTATTTTCCCTGGGGGCTAAGCTACAAAAAGATTTCTAACACCTTCTTATTCCCCTTTCCCCTTAAATAAAACAACATCACGTTTGAACTACCATAATATAAACAGGGGATTATTTTCTAAATTAATTTTCTGGAGAGGTATTAGTATCTCCCACTATAGCTCAAATAATTAGGAACTGGAGAGCACTTATGAATGCAGAGTAGAACTGGGATGAGTGAGAGCTCTTTCAATTAGTATTTTGCAAGATCTCTTCCTTTGAACAGTCATAATTGCAAAGTATTTCCTTTTCCTTGCAACTCAAATAGCATCAGCTATTAAAAACTTGTTCTAGGCATGATGACTTACCCTTCCTTTATTTAGTGTTTCCTGTGCTTCTAGTTTATAAACAAGAAAATCTGCAACATAAAAGGGAAAGTAATGATGAAGAAAAAACGCCAGGAAGATGAGAATCTGTGCTTGAATAACTCGACTGTTGAGTACATAAATTCTCTTCAAGAGCTGAATATTCATGCACAAACAATTTTCAAAGGATCTTAAAAAAAAAAAAAAAGAAAAAGAAAAACAACCTATGGAGAATTTGACAAAACGAGCAAATTTTTAAAATGCATAAACTTCAAAAAGTTTCATGAAATATTTTCAAGTAAAGTTTTCACACCATAGTGAGAGGCGCACAGTTCACGCTCAAATCTGCAGATGGGTGATTAAATCTGACACATGAACTCTCTCAGCAGAGGCCCGAGAGAATCATTCAAAAGGAAAAGGCCATTTATTAACTGTGTATTCTTGGAAATAATAAAGCATTTCCTCATTTATTTCTTGACCTCTGTCTGTCTGCAGGGTTTGAGAAGATGCCTCCCCTCGGGTGGCAGCAGGAGCATTCCACACTAGATGGCACCAGAAACCCACGAGACCTGCACGGTGAGCATCATTGCTCACTCCCTGCCAGCTCTGCTAAAGTCATATTTTTAATTCAGCAGCTGAGGCCTCAGTTTTAGGAAGAACAGAGGCTCTACCCTGAAAACAGCAGCGAATTTAGAGGCTGAGGAAACTCAGAGGATTGAATCCTGCTGAACTTTCACAGAGGGCACACAGAGGTGCATGAAATGCAATTTGTGTTTGCCTCACCCACACCTAGAATTTGGTTTTAATCAGGAAAAGGTGTATGAGCATGTGCTCACTCTAAAGCACGTGTAAAACTACTGATTCCAAGTTTAGTTCCCAGTTGATGGAATGCAGGAAAAGATCCCAAGGTTTTGGTACAAGTTTTGAATTTTTGGCATACCAGGACAGGGTTTGCACATGCCCATACCCCACATACATGTTGAGGTTTTTATGTGCATGGATGCAAACATATTCTCTGTGTTTATTACTTCATGTTGCAGTCAGCTGTAAATAGTATTAAAGGGATAATTGCTTTTAAAAAGATCTGATTAAAAAAGAATAAATAAAAAAGAACTACTAGAAGGAGCAACACAGCTCTGCCAAGTGGGTCCTGATACATTGCTTATATATTACCCAAGTGATTTAAAATTGAAGAAAAAACATTAAAATTGAAGAAAAACCATTGATATAATCAAGTTAAATATCAAAGTAAAAAGTACATTTTTACCTTCCTTTGCCTTCTTATGTTCCAGCCTTTCCTTTTGCAGTGACTTTTCTAATCTTGACCGGTGCTCATACACAACTGAAAAGAGAAATTTTGTTCACAATTCATTTCATAACACACACAAACCTCACCATCCACCCCAACACACCCAGGGAGTGTTGGCACAGAATGCACCAGGAAAATACAAGTGGAATGAGGTCATGGGATAAAGGGCTGTTTGTAACCCTTGTGACAGTAACTTTTTCCCTTTTTGCTCCCTTTATCGATCCCAAATCCTGGGTTATTTGCATGGCTGACACAGAATGTGATAACCAGGTGAGGGATTTGTTTGTGGAGGCAGCCAGCTGTGGTGGAGCTACCAAAGGCTCTTTGCTTCTCAGGAATGCAGGGACATTTTCCACGTTTCCATCCTCCCCTGCCTTGTTTGCACACAGACAAGGAAATAAGACAGGGCAGCTCTGCTGCCAGAGGAATTCCTGGCAGCACACAGAGTGTCACAGGGAGGGAAGGGAGATGCCCAGGGGCAGGACAGCTCCTGGAGTTCAGCAGCTGAGCCATGGGCAACCTGGCAGCCACCCTAAATTCTTCAAAAATTGGGAATGCAGCATTCCTGTGCACTGCCTCCCTGCAAAAATGACTCCCAAGGAGTGTCCAAGCTGCCCATGCTTTGCAGACACCATCCCAAAATGGGGTTTACATTTATGGCTTTGTTTGTTGTGTCCAGGTGTGTTTAGGACATCCAATGTCCCCTGGCACAAAGTTCCCCATTGGCTGCCAGTAAAGCAGATTTCACTCAGGCTGTGCTTTGGATATGGAGTTTGGGATGTGGCACATCACTCCCTTCCTCACCATCTCATTACATCTACCCTACTCACATCCATCACATCTACCCTTCCTCACCTCTCATTATCTGAAACAGCCAAGTTTGCAGCAAAGATATCAATTAAAACACCTGGAAATTACAATTATACATGTTTAAACTCAGTTTAACACAAGTATCTTTCACTGCCCAAATTACAGTTTGCATTCTTTTACTGAGTTATTAATTTGTAATAAAACAGTGAGTGATTTTTCCATCAAAACCAGGAAACTCATTGTCTGAGAATAAACCATTGATGAATGTAAGCCTTCAACAAGAAGCATCAAGTAAAGATTTGTATCTTGGCAGCTACAGAAAACTCCTCTTGCACCTTAAAACAAGTTCTTAATTCCACCAAGGTGCATCCTGCAGCCTTATCTCTAAGTGTTTATGTTTTAGCTCTGAAGCTGGATTGCTAATCAATCCCTGGCACCTATCTCCATTTTGCTATTTATCTTCTAAAGTCAAGGGCATCAGTCAGGATGAGCCAATGTATCAACACCCTCTGGAAGGGAACAAGCAGGAATGAATATTCAAAAAGTCACCAGAAGGCTTGGAGAAAGGGAAAAAAAAAAGCACTACAGAGCACTACAGTGATGGTTTTATTTCAGCCCTGAAGGTGGTGAATGCTGAATTATTGTGCAAAAGGAACAGTGGCAGCAGAGCAGCTCAGGAGAGCAATGAAAATCCATAATGGGCTTTCCCCTCCCATGCAATCAGGGTGGAACAGGGATTTTGGCAGACACACGAAACCACAAATGGATTTGGAGGGAACACTTTCCATTCCACTTCTCCATCTGCAAGTGCACCTTCCCCAGCTCCTGCTGCTGCTTTAACAAGTGTGTCTGTGGGGGGAAACCCTGCACAGCCAACCCACCACAGGGGCAGAGAAGGCAGGATTTGGGGTTTGGGGACCTCTCAGAGCATCCCTGCTGAGCTCTGGGCTTCACCCTGCACCTGCAGGGTCTGAACACAGGCAGTGCAGCCCATCCTCTACCTGCTGAGTAGCAATCCTTGAAACACTGGCCCAAAGCTGGAGAAGTGCTAAAACAACCCCTCAGGTGATTAAAAAGGTCAAGGAAAAACCTCCTCCCTCACCTCTGCCCTCTGAGTTCAGTTACTGATTGGCCCAGCAGGTTCCCCTCTGATAAAAGTCCATCAGGTGCAATGCACTGAAGGTGTTGAGTAAAAATAATTATTAACAAAGCACAGCTCCCATGTTTCCTCACTTGCTCAGATTTTTAAATACATACTGGAGTTAATCTCCTATAAATTTGAATTATTTCCACCAGTTAGGAAATTTAACTCAAAACAGAGATTTCCTAGTCTCTATCTAAGGGGCCTGTTACTACAGAAGGAATTTCTCCTTCTTCACTGTCAGCATGGATACAAGATGTCTGAGCAAGAATCTGAAAGAAGTAAATACACTGAAAAACAGCTTTTATAGAAAAGTAGAACCTATGTAAGGAATCTGACAAAATCCCACTGCTGGGATGCACAAATCATTTTTCCTAGGGTAAGCTTTTAATTTTGCACTGATCTTTATAAAAATAATTGAACTTTATTTCTATGTTATATTTAATAGAATGGTAAAAAAAAGGGGGGGGGGGGAAATGTTGTCATTTAATGGCTAATAGGCAGTATCCCAAAGCTGGAATTACTGCAGGTATCAGCTTAATTCTTGAAATTACCTACAGAACGTAACCTACAATAATGAACAAAGACCCACAAACTCAACTGTTAACCTCACAGGTCAATAAAAGACCTTTCGCCTTCAACAAGGAAACACTGAAAACTCCTGGAGAACACCCCAATAAAATCAAGTCCTCAAGGTTTTCCCCATAAAGAGAAGGAAGTGGGGGAGCAGGGAGGTGTGGAATGCCCTGCACGTTCCCAGATTGCACCACTTCCACCAGGGCTGAGCGTTAATTACAACACAGCAGGCAGGGAGGTGGTGAAATTGAGATTATTTAACAGCCAACGTTCCTTCTCTTATCTTTGCTCTGCCCCTCTAAGCAATAAGGCTCTTAGTAAGCAAAATCAGCCATTATTGTACATTTAAAAGAAATCATTTCCTTGTTTACATTATCAGAAATTTTGTGACTGTGTTACATTAATCATTTGGTCTGTCAGAAGGATTATCCAGAGTCTAAAATGCCACAGATCCCTGGAAAATTAAGATTACACTGGGATTTAAATATACATGATACAAGAAATTTAACTAATTTCAACATGAGTGCTTGTTACACAATTCTGAAATCTCTCTCTGAGCTTACAGTAGTAGCTTTCACTTCAAACCAGCAGATTTCAGTAGTCTTGGCAACACTCAGTGTTGTTTTCCCTCACACTGTGGCAGAGTTGAACTGAGCCAGCAGCATGGGGTAAACCACCCTGGCACCTCTCTGGTGATGCTGTGAAGGTCTGCAGAACACAGACTTGCTACAAAAACAGTGAATTCCCCATTCTTGTCCCTGCAAATAGAACCAGTTAAAATGTAAACTATGGGAAAAGCCTTTTTGCTGAGAGTAAAGCATTTCCACGAGTCAAAGAGGAACACCTTCAATGTGGGGTGTAGGATAAATTCTCTAATCCAATGACAATAATTACAATTTTGACCTCAGATGGCATTTCATGCCAACTGTGACACATTTCATGCTGGTAGGAAATATTATTAATGTAACAAGACCTGCTCCCCAAGCTTCCAGCCCTGTATTTCAATCAGTGAATCTGCTTTCAAACAAGATCCACTGATTTCACTAGTGATAATCTTATCAGGAACAGCTTATCAAGCTGCAGCAGCAGGATTCCCCACCACAGTACAAGCCATGCTGGCCTCAGTATCACAGTCCATCTATTTCACAGACTCAACTGAGGGTTTAGCAATAAATGGATATTCCAGTGACACTGCAAATATCTTGGAAAAATTGAAGTATTCACACAATAAAGACTAGGAAATCTCTGTTTTAAGTACAGAGCAAGAAAACAACACTACAAAAAAAAAAACAAAAAAAACCAAACATTTATTTATCATAGAATTGGAATAGTTTGGCTTGGAAGGGACATTAAAGCTCAGCTTGTTCCACCGTCCTGCCATGGGCAGGGACACCTTCACTTCCACCAGACCAGGCTGCTCCAAGCCACAATATTTACAATATATTGAACAATATATTATATAAACACAATATATAAACACCACAATATATAAACAACATAATATATAAATTTAGTCATTTGTGTCCTTGAAGTTTTCTAGTTTGAATTTCCACAAAAAAGGACAGAAATAGAGACCAAGGGAAGGTGGAACTGATTGTGTGTGAGGCTGCACTGTGGAACACCCAGGCAGGGATGGATGCTCTCATTTTGCTCTCTGCAAACCACAGCTGGCACTGTGTGGACTATGAGAATTACCCTGACTTCCAAGCAAACTCCTACACTTTGCAATTTACTCACATGATCAAGTAATGGTTCTGTCTAATTACAACCAGTGATGTCAAATTCCTCCTGGAAAACCACACCACGCACTGGCAGTTGTGCTTTTAAAAATGACCCCTGCTTTGACTGAACTCCTTAAGCATTTCTTTTGTTCAGAGTAGTAATATTTTGAAAAGTTTGTATATAATATCTGGATCTTTACATTCAGGGGATTTTTAAGAGAAAGCAGAAGATGCTTTCAGAGATCCTGCACTAAAAATGAGATATCAATTAAAATAAACCTGTTCCTCTGATTTACTCAGTATTCCAGGAAGAAGTTCCAGTAAGCAATTCTAGTTTTGCCTTCCCCGCAGTTCTGAAAAATGGGGAATACTGGAGAATTTGGCACATTAAGGCATCCCACACACTTGTACTTCTAAGGGATCACTGTGGCCTCTATTTTATTGTAAGGATGACAGGAAAATGAATTTTTAAACTGGAGCAAACATCTACATTTAATAGAACCCCTTTACTTCAGGCTGCCTCACTCACTGCCTTTCTTAGAAGTCAGTAACACCTCTAGGAAACAACAGATGTAAGGTAAGTTGGGACAGAAGGAAGGATTTCTCATGTTTAAAGAGTAAACTGTAATAGCTGCTGCTAAAAATAAATAGGAGAAGGGGTATTAAATGTGATTAAATATTTAATCCCTCACAGATAGGCTTCAGACCTGACTTTTATCAGGAAGGAGATCGTGTTTCCAGAAATGATTTCTAGTGCACTCCACAAAAGGTTTCTTCCAAGCCTTGGTACCACAGGTGGGATCAGCATTGCTGCTTTTCTATACCAGTAGATGATAAAGGGTTTGGGTTTTTTTTTGGAGTGATGATAAATGCAAACAGTTCAAAATAAACCTGTGATTTTAGTGATTTTAGACTAAAATTAGCAGAAAAACACACAGAAATTGATAAAAGCTGCAGGGACAACAGTTTTCTTCTCACATCACCTCTGAATCTCTGGGTCTGCTCAACCCTCAGCTGCAGGAAACAAGGGCCTGTTCTTTCCCTCAAAAAGTCTTTTACACTTTTTTCAGTTTTATGAAGGGTTAGCGATTGGATCTACGTGGTGTGAGGATGTACATAAATATCTATATTCAGGAATTAGTACAAAATACAGCTTGGAGAAAAAAGCCCAACCTACAGATGCACAAACTGCACCCAGAAATCCAGAGTTTTGAGTTTGTGATTCATTTTTTGACTGAAAATGGCTTAGTGGAGTGTGGTGGTGTGGATAGAAGCAGGCTCCTTACTCTGCCCTCTGGGAGCTCAGGCAGACCATGCTTCTCTGATCATGTCTGTAATTAATCCCTGGAAATGACTGCCAAACTCTGGGCTCTGAGTCACCTCAGGAAAATAAGATAGCAGCTAATTTCAGGTGCTTTAGGGCAAGGGGAAATGCAGGGGACAATGTGGAACAATTGCAGTTTCTTTCACTGATTAGTTAAAAATACAAAGTGGAAAATCTCAGGAGGTTTGGGTAACCACAAAAAAGATCAGAAGTGCATCCAGCTCACAAGACCCTTCCTTAAACAAGGACAGCATCCAGACAGGTTGAACTCCTCAAGAGCTCACCTCAGGCTCTGACATGACTAGAAATTCACACCCCTGAATCCTGAAAATCCCAAGGAAAATCACCCAGCAAAGGGTTCAGCTTTAATTACTCGTTCTGTAGAGTTCATTTTTTTCCCAGTAATCTGATTTATTTAGCTTTCATTACCATCAAACCTCAAAGCAGCACCTGACTTTCAGCAGGGTGGATTAAATGACTTTTTCCCTGCAAGGACCCCATTCCAAAAGGAGCAAAGTGAACTCTGCTGGCCACAAATTGCTGGCAATATCCTCAGCAGCACACCAGAGATGCTATAATGGGCACTCACATCCCTGAGAGGGTGGAAACCTTACTCATAAATTGCTCCACCCAAACTCAGAGGCTGACAAGCCAACAGCCAGCCCAGTGAGACAATGAATGTGCTTGGAACATCATTTTTAAGGCTCAGGAATTCAGCCAGGCAGGAATATCAGTGTCCAAGAAGCCAGAATGCAAACTCACCACCATCAACCCATCCTGCCTCCCTCCTGAAGTGTCCACTCAGCTCCACCACTGAAAAGCTTCAGGAGGCTTAAACCACCAGCAGTAACCAATATTTGATATTTTGCAGCACGATGTGTGATGCAGGTCTTGTGTCAAAGTGGGGAGGGGGAGCACCAAAGCACCAAAGCAGGGAACAAACCCACCCCATGAGCTCACTCTGCTCAAAATTCCTGCCCTGTGATCCTCAGCCAGGCTCCAGCTGGGGTGCAGAGGGAATTCTGCAGCTCTGGTTACCCAGGATTTATCCTGGAATTGGTGTTTCCACAATGAAACAGCACTTGGGCATGGGTTACACATAAATATGGGCACGTGCTCAATTTGCCTTTCAAGTCAGAATTTCAAGACATGGAAATTCTGCTATGGACCCTGAAACAAACTTCTCTAAGTTAATTATCTGAACTAAGTTCCAGCACCTTTTCTGAATTTGGGTTATGAGGAAGAGCTGGATAATTCCAGATAACGCAAAATCTTGAGGGTGAGCTGCAAACCAAACACATCTCTATCTAGTTTATACATATATGTACATGCAAATGCATATATATAGATTATATTATAGAAATATATATTTATTATATATTAATATACATTATACATATTTTATATAAATATATTACATAATATTTTATTAATATAATGTAATATAATGTAATGTAATATAATATAATATAATATAATATAATATAATATAATATAATATAATATAATATAATATAATATAATATAATATAATATAATATAATATAATATAATATAATATAATGCAATATAATATAATATTATTATATACATTATATATAATCTATAATATATATTTTATATTATATATCATATTATGTTATATTATATTATATTATATTATATTATATTATATTATATTATATTATATTATATTATATTATATTATATTATATTATATTATATTATATTATATTATATTATATCATATCATATCATATTATGCATATATATACAAATATACATTATACCATATACCTCTTCCATACTCAAATTCTGCACAATTTCAAGTATTTAATGTTTTTTTAAGTATGCAGAATATGAAATATCAATTGAAAATGTGAATGGAAGTAAAAAAAAAAAATGTGAATGGAGGTAAAAAAAAAGGAGCCAGGTGCTCAGAGGATCCAACAACCCAAAGCTTTCCATTTCAGGAAGTAAAAAACAAAAGTGAATGGAGGTAAAAAAATGGAGCCAGGTGCTCAGAGGAGGTTACAAGGCAAAGCTTTCCATTTCAGGAAGCCAGGTAGCAGAATTTGGGATGCTGCACTTGCCATTTCAGGGGACGCACACACAGAACCAACCTCTCCTCTTACAGTGCTGCCAGGGATCTCCCAGGCAGCAGGAAAACACTATCAAAGTGCTGCAGTGTTATGTGCAGCCTGAAGCCACAGGAATGACAGGAATTCAGGATTCTGTGATTAGGAAGAGCAGCCAAACACACAGGAGCTGCAGCAGATGCAGCTCTACTTGTCTGATGCATTGAAACATAAGTGAAAAATTAAAGGTAGTGCTGGTTCCTCCCAGCCCTGCCAAGTCAAGGTCCAAGTTTAAGGCACTGTAAGAAAGGGATGTAATAGTGAAGTACACCCAGAACTCTGTGGTGTCAGAGCAGCTTTGGCATCTGTGCAGCTTGCACACAGATATGACAAATATTAACCACTAAGGTGACACAGAGCTGTGATCTGAGTGTGCAGTGCATTGTGCAACTCCACATCATAAAGCCACCACAGATGTGCCAACCCCCCGCAGGTCACCCCCTCAGGGAGCTTCTTTTGGGACAAATGGCACACCAGGCACAGAGCAATCCACATTTGCTTTACAGCCACTGCCTTGTAGCACTGCATCAGAAACCTCTGAGGAAATCCACACCTTGGCCACAGCAGGGAAAGCTCTCAAGGCCAGAGTCCCTGCTGGGCTGGCTGCCAGCATCACTGGACAGTCCCAGGCTGCACACAGATTGCACAAAGCCATCAGCCTGACAGGAAGGGCAGAAAAAAATAAGGTAGTAAGAGGCACTAACTGTAGGCTGTTATTAGGATTAGGGATTAAAACAGATTAAACAGATTTAAATAGTACACAAGGGGTTACTTAACACCCAGAGGATGAGAAGACAGAAGCTGCAAGGGCTAAAAAGATGTCTGTGGATGCTTTCAATCCTGCAGCAATCACAGGTACCATCAGGCTCACCTGCACTCCCAGTGTGGTTCTGTTCTAGCAACTGAAGCCTGTTCCTGTATGCCCAATAGGTCAATACTTACACTGACACAGTTTTAAAGGAAGCAAAAAGCATCAAGTTTTGCTTTTAGCACTTTAAGAAGCACTAAGGAAGATTATCTCCACGTTTCAAATGTATATCGTGCTCAGAGAATGAGACTTTAAAATAATCAGCTTACTGGGAAGATCAGCTCCTCTATGAAAGACCTTACAGATAACAATGACTTCAGGTTTTCTCAGCAGTCAAAAAATTTTGTGTCATCTCTGAATTTTGCCCCTGGTGCTCCCTTTGTGGATTATAAAAGCAGCCCTACTTTCTCCATGCCCAGCAGAACTTTGTTAGAGAAAAATACCAAAGTATGATATTCTTCTACAAAATCTTCTGCACTCTGATCCTCTAAAGGGGGTGAGTTTAAGATCCCAGCCTCACTAACCCAGTTATTGTGTTTCCCAGGTCTGCCACCCTTCCCTTTGTACCCTGAGCTCATTCCAAGGGGCACAAACACTTCTCAGCAGAGAGGCTGAAGCTGTGAACACCAGGGAGAGCAGAACCCCCAAACCCACAGCTCTCTTCAGATCAGCTGTGTGTGTGAAATGATTGTGAGACTCCTCCTGCCCCATTTCCCAGTGATCTGTGCATTCTGCCTTGGTATTCTCCCACGTACTCCCAGGAGACTGAGCCTCCTTCAGGTGTTGCTGTGTTTGAGCAAAACAAGGCAATGAAAAAGATAAAAATCTAAGACAGCTGGCTTTTCATGGAAAAACAGAAAGAACAGCTCATTCGGGCATAGAGAACTGGCAAGCACCAGAAAGAAGGTTGTTATTACCTACATTTTTGAAAAAAAAAAAACATAAAAACCTGAAAAAGAGTAGAGAGGACAGCAGAAAGTGAAGGGAGCTGCACTCTGAGCTAGGGCTGAGGATCCTGATTCAGATTTTGGGCAGAGCAAAGGCATTCAGGTCCTAAACTGCCCCTGTGTCCATGAACCTCAGGCATTTCACAAATGGACTCAGGTTTCACTCACAAACCCCGACAGGGGAGCTCCCAAGCTCCTCTGTGTGCACTCAGGAAAGGAACTGCCTTTGCAGGCTCCAGCAGCCACAACAAACCCTACACAGAGTCAGACAACAGGTGACACTTCACTGCCCTCCAACAGATTCACTCCAGTCAGACTTCCTGGGGCACACACAGCCTCAGCACTCTCAAAAACAGCACTTTCACAAGCTGCCTTTTTATTTTTGTATTTACATTGAAACCTATAAAAGCCTCCTGATGACATGGTTGTTCAGGAAACAGAAGTCCAAGGAATCCTTTTCTGCTCAGCTTGAAAGTCTTATCCAGTCACCCAGGAGAGCTGTGAACACCTGTGGCTGCAGCACCCTCCCTTCCTTCACCTTTGCCCTTTAACTGGTTTCTTTTTAAAATATTTCAGGGTGCTTCCATTATATTTCAGGCCCCAAAGTTATCTCTGGTCCAGGATCTATAGAGAAACTGGTTATGCTGCATGGAAAAGATAAGCTGCATTACTTTACCAATACTTGAATTTTATTTTTCTCATAAAGCAATAAACTCAATGAATAATTTTTGGACAGCCAGGAGAGGTAGCTCAAATACATGTAGAGGGGTTTTTCTGTTTGTTTTATTGGGGGTTTTTTTGTTTGTTTTTTGTTTTGTTTTTTTTTTTTTTTTTGGTTTGTTTTGTTTTTTGTTTTTTAATTTGGCAACAGGAACATTGTTGATTTAAAGGCTAGGTTGTTTAAAATCAAAAGTTCAAAGTGCAGTCAGATACTGCACCTGCAAACTGGAATTGCTGTCAGCATTTTATGTCGTTTCCGAGTCTCTTCCCTCCTGTTGTTCCATAACAAAGAGTTAAATAGGACAGGTTCAGGAAGGAGTTTGGTGGGGGATATCACCAGTCAGCCTAAGTGTCTCCAGGTGAGCTGGGCACAGGCTCTGAATTCTCTGTGTTCTCCTCACTAACAAACTCCTGCTGCAAAAATCCAGGTGATTGTGCAGGGGAGGCCATTGCAGAAAGGCAGGGATAAAAAGTTTATTTCCCAGATCCTCTGGAGCCCTTAAGAATATAACTTCCCTTTACTTTAGTGGGAAATTAGGCAGCTAGGGGCTGCTGCTGCATTTAGTATTTCTCTGGGCTCTCACCCTCTCTTAGGTCTAACAGCCCCTTCCAGAACACAGGAAAACTTAAAGAACCATTTTTTATTGTTACATTTTATTTTCCCTTGTATTCTGTAACTTAATTGCCAGTGATTATTTTTTTTAAACAGGGTTTACTGCTACCATACTTGGCACAGATAAATTCTCCTGCTTAATGGGCTTGATACACTGGCATGGATCCCAGAACCATGTGAGTTTATTGCATGGATCATCAAATCTATTAATGTTACCAGATCCTGCTCCATAGCTCACATTTCCCATTGATACATTGAAACAAGCAAGAGAATTACAGAAAACGCAGCTCCCATGAACATGCTTGGATAGATGGTGGCCACTCAAAATCATGTTTCAAGCATGGAAAGTTCAAATCAGCATTCCAGACCTCGCATATCTGATGCAGAGATCTCCCCATTGTGGCAGGACAAAGTGTGTTGCACATTCCTCTGGAGCAACAGAAAAAGCCAACTTGTCAAATTTTAGCTTGAGAACAAGATGTTCCTGTGTCCCCTGTTGGCAAATGCACAGCCTAGCAAGAGCAGCCCTTTAGCCACCTGCCCAGCCAAACCTTCACACCTTTTCTGTGACTAAAGTGAAGGTTTCTGGCCAAGAGCTCCCTGGTATTACCTGGAATTGAAATACTAAGTGAGGGTGGTGTCAGCTGGTGACTGAACACCTTGAAGGAAGTAATCACTGTAAGAATCTAAGAGCATAAACCCAACTCTGTGCTCTCTGCACACAAACTCTGTGCTGCCAGGCATGCTTTGATGGATGCTCCCACAGGGAAAAGGATGGCTGAGGATCACCCTGAAGTTTAGTGCTGCTACAGCAGATCCTCTGATTCTTCTTTCATGCTATTTTGAGAGAGAAAACTTGAAAGTTGGCTCTGAGCTTTGTGCTGACCTGACAACCTTGCACTTGACAATCAGAGAGGTGCTGAGGTCTTTCCTTTCCCAGACCACTGATGTTTCAGGTACATCCCTGCTGCTTTGCTTCTGCTATCTTGGCATGCAGACGTCAGACAGGGACAACTTTTCATCTTCAACTACAGGACACCCACATCTGCTGCATCCTTAAACCAAGATACACAAGCATCTGTATTTATGTGGCACCTTTAAGCCAATTAATTCAAAGTTATTCCAAAAGTAATAGAACAGCCTTACCCAAGTAACTTACTTGAACTTTACTTTTAAATCACCCTTTAAAACCACTTTATTCAAATACTCTTCCATCCTGGAGCTATTTAAGGTTTATGCTGCCCAGGAGCTGCAGATGGATGCTCAACATAAAACCCTGCAAGACAAGGAAGTTTTTGTAGGAGAAGCCCACAAAAATGCCAGACTGGACACAGTCTGCACCGCTTGCCTGCCTTTCCCTTTTGTGCCAGGAATCCCAAGTGATGTGCAGTCCTTTGGGAATAAATAAATAAGAGTGTCTACGGGATGTGCGGGGAGAGAGGGCATGAGAGCTCTGCAGGAATCCACAACACCTCACCTAGGGAGACACTACAACCCCGCAGGCTGGAGGAGAAGGAGGGGGAGAAGGAGCAAAACTTCGAGAGAGGCTGGACAGCCAGAGGAGGAGGATGAGGAAGAGGAGGGTGTTCTGCAAGCCTCGGGGAAGGGCAGCAGAGGCTCCTGCCGAGGGAGTACCTTGTAACTGAGCCGAGAGCGACTCCTGATGCTGCTGGTACTTGAGCGCCGTGGCCTCAGCCTTCCTCAGCTGGCCCTGCAGCTCGTAGTAGAGCATCGCCCCGTACAGGAACCCGAACACCACGGTCAGCAGCAGCAGCGTCTGGAAAATCCGCTTCTGTTTCCGGGAGCACATCCCGTTGCCCATGTCCCCGGCGGGGTCCCGAGGGCCCCCGCCCGTCACGGCTCAGCAGCGGGCGGGAGGCGGCGGCATCGGAGGCCCCGGGAGGAGCAGGAGCAGGAGGAGGAGGAGGAGGAGAAGGAGGAAGGGAAGGAGGGACGGCGGAGGCGGGGCCGGCCCAGCGTTTCAGCCCCTGGGCACGGCCGCGGCGCCCGGGGCGGTCTCTGCGGTGCGGGCAGCGGCGGGGCTCATGCCGGGGATGCTCCGCGTCCCTGCGGCCGTGTGCGGGTCCCTGCGGCCGGGATGGGGGGCTGCGGGGAACAAAGGCAGCTCCGGGCCCCGCACTGACGTGTCCCCGCTCGGCCGCGGCTCCCCCGCCGCGGGATCCCCGAAGGAAGTCCCGCTCCGGGCGCGGCCTCATTGGGTCGGGCCGCGGGGCTCTGCCCTCCCTCCGGAGCGCATTGGGTGCCCGCCGCGTCCGTCCGCAGCGGGCCGCGCTTCCCGCCCGCCCCTCCACACTCCGGCTTCAGCCCTTCAGCCCCGCATCCCTGCATTCCCGCATCCCCCTCAGCTTCGCATCCCCCTCAGTGCCGCATCCCCCTCAGCCCCGCATTCCCCCAGCCTCTCATGCCCGCAGCCTCCCATCTCCATGAGCCCCGCATCCCCCTCAGCCCCGCATCCCCTCATGCCCTCATCCCCTCATTCCCGCATCCCCCTGTGTGGGGCCGCCTCGGGAACGGGGCTTATGCGGTGATGAGCGGGGCTGTGACAGTGGGGCTGTGACAGAGGGGGTGACAGCGGGGTTGATACCGGGACTGTGGCAGCTGGGGTGACACCAGGGCTGTGGTAGCGGGGGTGACGCCGGGGCTGTGGCAGAGGGGGTGACACCGGGGCTGTGGTAGCTGTGGTGACACCGGGGCTGTGACAGAGGGGGTGACACCGGGGCTGTGACAGAGGGGGTGACACCGGGGCTGTGGTAGCTGTGGTGACACGCAGCTCGTGCCCCTTGGCACCGCCGGCACCGTGTGGGGCTCCGGGGCACGGGAAAGGCAAAGCCCCAAAGAGCCTCTTGTAGCCATTGCCCCTGAGGTGTTCGTGGAATCTCAGGATGATTGGGGTTGGAAGGGACCTTAAAGACCACCCAGTGCCACCCCTGCCATGGCAGGGACACCTTCCACTGTGCCAGGCTGCTCCAAGCCCTGTCCAGCCTGGCCTTGGGCACTGCCAGGGATTCCCAGCTGCTCTGGGAATTCCATCCCAGCCCCTTCCCACCCTCAAAAGGAAGAATTCCGCCCCAGTATCCCATCTAAACCTACTCATCACATCAATCTATTTTTTCGTAGCTTGTTGGCTGCACTTTGTTCTGGGTGTTATTTGTCACAGCCTTTGCTGTCCTTGGCCTTTTCTTCCCCCAGAGCCCAACCCAGGGCACTGGTGCATCCCAAAAATGTGCCATCCTAATTCAGCGCTCCCAAATCCCCCTGTGGTGCCAAAAAATGTGTCACATGTACTTCATCAGCTTAAATTCAGCCTTAGCCTAAATACAGTTCCCTCTCCTAGTGTATTTTATTACAGGACAAACAAAACCCAACCAACTCTCAAGCTAAACTAGAAAAATAAGCAAAAAAAAAAAAAATCAAATTAACATGCCAAAGTTATTTTTTTCCTAAATGTATTTAACTCATAAATCTGTGTTTTGCATAGGCATTATTCTGGCCTTGATAGAAAAACAACATCAAAGAAGCTCAAGAAATTCTTATTCAAATATTCTGCATATTCCAGTAATTAATAACAGTCAGTACCACAAGCTAATATGATTTCTATGTGTATATCTGTTTGATATATTCTCATTTAATGGAATCCCTCGCTCTCATTTGAGGACCAAAGTGTTTCAAATTATGAGTTAGAAGGAACTGTACTTGCTTTGAAACAGTGATGTTTAAAAAAAGTAAAAAAACAAACAAAAAAACCTTTTCCCTTGTCTTTAGGAATCTTCATTTAAAGTTACATTTAAAATATTTTTTTTTCCAACCACGAGTGTTTCAAGTTGAGGTATTTTCATGCTGGTTTAGAGTATCCATTTCTTTCACAATAGTATTTCGAGGAAGTTTCTCAGTATCACCCAAGCTCCAGCTCCCCTCCCTCTACCAAACTCCTTCAGAGCTCTCCTGTGCTTTTTCCATTTCCAGGCTCTTCAGGCTGAGCTCTGCTGAGTAAAATGAGATAATTCTTTATTTCTGGACTTAGACTTTCAAATCACTGGGGGTGATTTATACTTCATCATTGCAGCTCTTCAAATGATTTAATTTTTTTGTGTTTCCACTTGTTGCTTACATCACCACTCATAAAACCAGTCTGCGTCTTCAGTTTTAATTACTTTGCACTGGAGAACAATTGGCTGACATTTTACAATGTTTAAAATGATAAAATGTAAATTTAAAAGGACACTGAACCCATAGTGTTATTTAATATCTATTCCAAATACATTTAATTGATTATGGTGTAAATATACTTTATACCCTGCTAGTAGAAATTGGCAATATCATTAACAAATACTAGGGAAAAAAAAAAGCAAATTACTATCTCATTTTGTTTAATCAAATATTACTTATGTTCAGGAGCTGCTAGTGATAGATCTCTTCACCTCGTGTAAATTGTGATTCTCCACGAACAAACCAATTAAAGTTGAAATGAGGAATTTATTGGGAGCAAGGGACTATTATGCAAAGCTATTAGGCAAATTTGAATTGGAAGTCCCAAAATAGAAAGGTTTGGCCCTAAAAGAGGCTGTAATAGATTAAAAAGCATTAAATTAGTTGCTAGGAGAGAAATGCAACTTGGCCTAATCTCTGGGTACGTGACTGAGGTAATCAGGAGAGATGAGGGATGGGTGGTGTCCAGCAGGGGGAATTGGGGGCAGGAATTCACACAGAGCCATTTGTCAGCTCTGCTTTCATCTCCTGGCCACGGGAGGCTTGGGCAAGCCTCAGCCCTTGGCCACAGATTGGCCAATTCCACCCGGTTAACCAAGGAACGTTGAGCAAAATGAAGTTCCTCTAAATGTATAAATTATGTATAAATGTATAAATTATGACCCTGCAAGTTCCATGCACTCAGACCTGGGTAACAGAACCTGACCAGGGGAGAGATGGCTGAAAAATCCCATTTCCTTCAGACACAGGTCCTCATCATCAACCACAAGATGTGGGAAGTGCACCCCTCTGTAATTTGGACGCCACAGAACTACATTTTTTGGTTTGCTTGTTTCCTTCGTTTGTTTTCCTCCTCATAAGATAATTTTCTTGTATTTTCTGTCACTGTTTTTCACTAAACTCGATGCCACAATTATTACATCTCTAATAAAAATGATCATTGAACAGCTTTGAGTTTTTCCAGAATGGTGTAATGAGCACAGCAGCTAAACAGATCAGGCAGCAGGTCTTTTATTTATTTTTATTTTATTTTAATCTTCTCAGTCAATGGATCAGGGATCCCAAGCGATGCAAATGCACGGGGCAGGTTGTCCCACACAAGTCACAGAACATTTCTTTGCCTGCCAGAAGTTCAGGAATGTCCTGGCAAGGCATTTTGTTGTTACCTCTCCAGCTACAAAGTACATTCCAGCTGCAGATGTTTAACCTTTTTGTCCAGTGGCTAAAGCTTACTGAGACATACAAAGATTGGTTTAACTTGCAGTGTCATCTCTTAGCAATCAGGAGCTGCAGGAATAAAAAGATTGGACTTGAAGAGGGGAATGCTCCTGGAAAAATTGAACATACCCCTGCTTGAGGTCATAGTTTGTGACATTGGGGGAAATCAGGATTTTTAGAGCTGAGCTATGTTTGAGTGTCCAGCTTGAATAATCAGCTGAGCTCTGTTTGCTGATGTCCAGATTGGAGGTGAAAGCAGGAGGGCTGTGTTTTAATATAGAAAGTTCTGTGCTATTTAATATTCTGGGGGAAAAAATAATCAAACATAAGGCATCCCAAACTGGACACTCCAAGGTATCAGAGCTTTGACATTCATTTTTTTGGTGCCCCCAGTTCTGGATGTGAAACAGGAGTTGATGATTGATTCTTACTTCATGGATGCAAATAAAGACACCTTTTTGTAAATATTTCATTATTCATGGTAATAATGGGGATGAAACACTGGTGAGAAAAATTTGTGGGGGTACAAGGAGTAATTTAAACAATTCCCCACTGAGAAATGTGAGAAATGTGGTTCCTGGTGGAGATGCCTGAGGAGGCTATGCTGCGACTTTATCTTGTTTCCTGACTTAAAACACTCTTGTCATTTTACTGGCTCAAAACCATTATCCTTTGTGAATAATTCATGCAGGTAAGTGGATGCATTCAAATGTACAGCTGCCGTAGCAGGGCTTGGGAGTAGTATTGGAGCTGTATTTGCCACGGAGCTACAAATTCACTTTACTGCGTTTCCACACAGGATGCACTTGGAATGGCCATACCTGACTTTGTGTCACTGCCATGCAGTCACCACAGCTGAAATTCAGTGCATCCCCTGCTGGAGCCTGTCAAGGCAGAACAACTTCTAAGAAACACTGAAATTTGATCAGCCTTTTGCTGCAATCCCCAGGGGAAAAAAACCGAATCTCCTCATGCCATTACATGCTCCATTGTTCTCAACATGACAGCTTCCATAAAAACAGTAGTAAACACTTAAAATAAAGAGTAGGATCCTGTGTCTTTTAAAAAGTGAATTGACTTTAAACAGTGGCCAGGTGATCCACCTGATGAGAAATCTGCAATTGGAAACCTCTGTTCCTGAGGAACAAAAAAAGGAAAATAATAATAATGGTGGAGTGCTAATGATAATCTGGATATTCCTACAATCAAGGGGAAGGATATTTGAGCCTCTAGGAACTTATCTAGTGGCACATTTTTTGCATTTTCACAGGGATCTGTTGGTATTTTGCTTCTGCGTGGTTTTCTGACGCTGCAGATCACTCTGAACCAGCGGGTGAAATACAAACAGCAGCTTGGGCTGCCCCAGGATGAACAATTGCACATCAAAGCCCTGGGGCTGTGCCTGCAGCCAGGTGGGAATGAATCCCAGGAGGGAAAAATCCCAAATGGGAGGAAAAATCCCAAATGGGAGGGAAAATCCCAAATGGGAGGGAAAATCCCTGGCTCCTGGGGAGCACCAGGCAGGTGTGAGGCCAGGGGAGCCTGGTGGGCTCTCCATGCCTGGAGTTTTGGGGAATTCTCTGTCCTGTCTGCAGGGGAAGGGGCTGCCCCACGGTGCTGTTCCAAAGGACAGCAGTTGCATTCTGCTTTTTATGAGTTGGAGGAAATTGTTGAGCTTGGGAAGGCTGGCTGCAGACTTTGTTTCTCTCTCATACACAGGATAATCTCCAGTGATTACTTTTTCCTGGTGCATTTCCTGTTGGGCTGTCCAGAGGCTGTGGCAGATGCAGGAGTAAATAGGTCAGTGAATTTTGAACTATTCCATCCCTGCTTTTTCCAGTCTTGTCACACTTATCCTTTTTTGTTTCACAGTCTTTGTTTTTCCAGCACCTGAATAAAAGCCAGAGTCTGATATCCCACAGCTGTAAAGCTGCCTGACCTTCCAGCAATCCCATCTTCATAATTGTTTACATTATCATTGCACTGTAAGATAGTGAATGTACATTAGTGATGAACTAATGCACATTCCTTGATGTTTATGTCTGGGATGTCCTTGTGACTTTTAAAGGATCTGAAATGGAGTCTTTCAAATGGAGTTTGGAAACTCTTACTTTGTCAAGTTAATTTGAGGAGAGAAAAACAACCACCCAGGAATTTCTGTTTAAAATCTGAAGAAATGGAGATAAAAGAATTTTAAATGAGCTTAAAATGAACCCAGGACTTCAACAGCCATATCCACATTCATTTTCTTGGGACTGTTATCTCTGTTAATGATATTATCATGGCCTGGCAGACTCAGAAACAGAAGCTGTTTATCCAGTCAATTACAGGGTTATCCCCAAATAGTAGTTTTAGTTTAATTTGAGTTATTGACTTCTTGCTGTTCACCAGGAAAATGTGTGCAGGCTTTTTTCCCAAAACACAACTATCTTTCCTAACTGTTAGTCTTGGAAGGGCTTTGCTGTTACATTACCATCTAAAATTAGTTCCAGTCCAAAGGAATTCTACATATTTGTTTGGGAACGTACAAGAGCATGGAGGAGTGGAGAAAAGGGCTGAATTTGAAAAATCTCAGTCTCTTCTGCAAGAACTCCACAATTACTTCAGTCCTATTAGTGTTAATTACTCTTGACTACTTCCTGTTGAAAGAACTATTGTGCTTTATTGCTACCAAAGCCTCATTTGAGGCATTCTCTTATTTCCTGGAAGATGAATGGCTGCTGGCAGCTCTCAGTCACTGCTGCATCAGTTTTCCTCAAAAACAGCTTTCCCTGTTTCCCAGCTCCCTGCTCTGTCTGGAGTCAGGGTGTTCCTGCAGAGGTCAGGTTTATTATGCACAAGAGTGAGGATGGCAAAGCAAAGAACCTCTAAGGATTCGAATGATGAAGGTCCTAAAAGAAATAATTAATGGCTGCACCAGTCAGGCTCCTGAACCAGCTGTAGAAACCACACTGGAAATTGATCTTTTTTGTCGGTGAAAAAAAAAAAAAAAACCATAACTTGGCTTTTGGCTTGGATCCATCCAGCACTGTAAGGAGAGGAAAAAATATCCCGTGAGTTGTTTGTTTTTGTAGTTATTAAAACCGATGAGCTCAGAGTTTGGAAATGCTGAAGAAAAAAAAAAAAAAAAGGTGGGAGAGAAGACCTGGAGCAAAGCAAGGGGAATCCACACGCAGGAAAGGGAATGTTGGATATCGGTGCCACCTAGTGGGAATTCTCCAGAAGATCGAGGAGAGCCAGACTGCCGCTTTTCACCCTAAAAAAATCTCTTAGAGAAATAAAGAAATCATTGATGGTGGTGCAGGCCCTCAGTAAGGAGGGCTGGGAGTGTGTGAGATGGAGGCTACAGGTGGTGCATGTGAAAAGTAAAGTTAATTAAATCTCTTACAAGGGGACTGTGTCTGTTAGAGGCAGGTAACAAAAAGCCCCTAACAGTGCTCAGGGTGCAGGGGAGCTCCTTGCCTGTGGAATATTGCCCTGGGAAGGCTGGGGAGGGGGTCGAGACAGTGCACATGCAGGGTTTATTAACCATACCTGGGCTGAAGTGCTCGGAGGCAATGGAGCTCATAAAGTTTTACAAGCATTTACACAGCACATTTACATTGTGAATAAAGAAGTGCTACAGCTGCTGGGAAGAACCTCTGCACGGAGTTACTGCCTTGTAAATAATGAGCCTTGAGAGCAAAATCTGCTCAGCGACAGTATCAGGCATTCTTGTGCTCTGGCCATGATGATGAACAGTCCCTGAGAGCCATGAAGCCCAGCTCAGTGCATGCCTTTTCTTGTTTTACTGAAAAAAAAACTTCATTTCCTTAGGAAATGCTGTTGCAATCAGACAAGGGCGTTGTGCTTGTGTGTTGTTCACTTTCAAACCTTGCAATTCATTGTCTAACTCAAGCAGCCTTACCAGAGGGCAGCAATCTTAGATATGACATTCCTGAAAGTTTCATGGAAATAAGTGTCCAGGTAGAGGAGAGTCAGCCAGGGAGAAAAGTTCCATCAGCTGGCCCCTAATAACATGGAAAAATACTTAATACATACTGCTAGCACAGAAAAAAGCCTACCATTACTTTTCATAGTAAACTATAAACCACAAGATTTTCAAATATAAGCTTCTGCTGGAAGTGTTTGCTTAGGCAAAAGCAACAGAAAAGTGGTAGTAAAAGAGGAATGTGAGTGGGACTGGAGCATTGAGCAGCAGCAGCAGCAGGGGTTTTACTCCTGATTCCACCCTGCAGTGGGATCCCAGCACACTGCCTGGCACCTTGGCACCACTGGATGCCACCAGGATTCTCAGCTGGAATGCATTTAGGTCCTGGCACAAACCCAGAGTGTTTCCCTAACCTGGTTTGAGAGCAGACAAGCCTGGTGCACTCTGAGCACGTTCTTGCTCTTTGCCCCTCACTCTGCTTTCAATGTGAGATCACTTCGTGTCCAGGGGGGCTCAGAACTGCAGTGTGTGACTGCCAGAAGGGACTCATTGTAAAGGGGATGGCAATTCACAGAAAAAACAAAAAGGAATGGAATGAGCTCCAGATCCCTGTGCTGCACCTGGAACACCTTTGCCTCTCTTGTCTCTGGGCTCAAAGGGACCGTCCCTTGCTCCCCATTTCATGGGATCAAAGATCTGTTTGCAGGAGGTCAGGCCAGTCCTTGAGGAGGAGAGGGGGAGAGGAGGAGACCCCAGAAGCCTGGTGATGCAGAGCACAGAATCCCAGAATGGTTTGGGTTGGAAAGGACCTTAAAGCCCATCCAGCCCCATCCCCTGCACCTTCCACTATCCCAGGCTGCTCCAAGCCCCCTCCAACCTGACCTGGAACACTTACAGGGATGGGGCATCCACAATCAATGGGGACAGTCCACATGTTTCAGCAAATAATTCAAAACCCCACAGCATCAGGCTGTGGAAACCTGGTTCTCTGAGGCTGCTTTTTTGGATATTTTATGCTTTTTGGAGTGTCATTTCTGCTGACCTGCTCCAGGGCTGGGGCACTTTGGAGAGGAACTGCAAATGTTATCTCTCATGTGTTGCTTATTATCTTCAAAAGGAATCTCCTTTTCAAACAGCCCCACGGAAGTTCCTGTATGTAAAAATAGCAACCCTAAAGGGCTTCAGTTTTCCTTTGGGCTTAGCTTCTTCCACTTTGCATGAGTCAAGGAAAAGCCTGAGCACACAGGGAGGAAGTGACATAGACACATTGCTCATGATGAGAGCACTCAGCAAATGGGAAACAGAAATTTGGCAGGGGCAGTAAGGAAGATTAAAATACATCTGGACTAGAGCTGTGGTATTCCAAGGGGTGAAATAACCAAAACAATTGGAAATCAAAATGCATTATTGGATATTCTAGCATTCAAATGCCAGCAACGAGGAGAGGGCATTTGCCAAATTTCGATAAAATAGGATTTTATTATGGTGAGCTTTCTGCATGGCTCAGGTAGACTTCCTGGTTGCTTAAAATTAACTTGGTTTATCTCTAAAGAGACTGAAAGGATGCAGAAAGCTGCTGCAGCAAAGCAATCGAGCTTCTGAGTTCATGCAGCACATGTAGAAGAAACCTACTGTTAGGAAGAGCTGATGATTTTTCTCCAGTTTTAGATGGCAGAAATCTCCAAATCTAAAGGTAAAATAATTGCTGACCTCTTACCTATAAGGATGATTGATTAAAAGTGCAATTCCTAATCAAATCAAGTAAGAACTATGTTTGCCTAAGGGCTGCACTTCTCAGAACTGCTATTTGATGTGCATTATGTGCAAAATAAAACACAGACTGGAATTCCTACAGACACTTTTCTGGGTGACACCCTCCTTCTGTGAAAGCCAACATCAGGTTATTGACTACAGCATACTCCAAATTTCACTTTTACTTTCTTTTCCCTTCACAATTTAAGAGGTGATTGCTTTGTTTTGACTTGACTCATAACCTGAGGCATGAGTAACGCTGATGTGCAGCGATAAAACTTCCTGTTAGGGTAAATCCCAAGGAACTCCAGCAACTTTATTGTCAATTTGGACTCCTACCAATGCTACAGTGGAGGATTTTTTTCATTTTTATTTCCACAGTAAAAGTAAGAGGCCCCAGCTGAAAGATGACAGCCAGGCTGCATTTTAGAGCACTTTGGGTCCAGAGCCAGACCTGTATTCTGCAGCCTGAAACCTTTTTCTAATTAAAATACACTTGATCTACTGTTAGAGTGTTGGAGAGCTTTTGAAGTCAGACTCTCCCTTTTCCACTTTTGCAGGGTGTTTTGAGAAAAGAAGGTTGTCTCTGCTTTGGGACACATAAATGGGACTTGGTTAATAGATGAGAATAAGCACAGGGTAGATGAGGTTGGAAACTTCTGATTCCACTTTGATGTGTCCATCCTAAACCCCTGAATTTTTTACAGCATTTTTCACTATGGTATTTGATGATCTATCAGGTTTAAGAATGGGTTTGCTGTCTTTTTTCCCCCCTCAGCTCAGTGTCCACTGTCTTTAGAGCTCTTTTCATGAGCTTCAGTGCAAATTTTGAAACTTGTTCAAGAAGCAGGTTTTATATGATTTTCTCAAGGCATGAAGCCTCAGGATCAGTCAGAATTACACATTCTCTTTGTCACTTACAACCAAATTTGCCAGTATTTCTCTATAAATACCAAAGGCACATGGGCTCATCTTAAGCAAAGTTTTTCTTAAGTAGTAGATAAATTTCCTTTTATTTCCTGCAGGAATTACAGTATCTAGGACATTTTTCTTGAAACAGGTTCCTTCCCTTATTTGAAGGGAAGAGCTAAACCCCTGGCTTTAACAAGCCTCACACTGTTGGCAATGTGCTTTTCAGAGCTCACTCCAAAGCCCATGCAGATAAAACATGATATTGGATATATTCATGTGGATTCAACACACAGCTGGAAATTTCAGGGTTCTCTGAGGCTGGCTGACACTCCCGAGTGTCCCTTCTTGGGAAAACAGCTGTTCTAGAAGAGCAAGAGTTGGTTTGCACTTGATGTTTGGCAATTAACTCAAAGGATGCTCTACATCAGCCTCATTTGGGCCGAGGCTCCCCTGGATCCTTGGAAGTGTCCAAATCCGGGTTGGATGGGGCTTGGAGCAGCCTGGGGCAGTGGAAGGTGGCACTGCCATGGCAGGGGTGGAGCTGGGTGGGTTTTAGGGTTTCTTCCAAGCCAAACCATTTTGGGGTTCTGTGACAAACCTGTAATGGCAGATGTTCAACTCTCTCAGTTAGTGCAGGGATTCCTCTGGCAATAACAAACATCCTTTAAGGTGCCAGAGCTGTTGCCACTGGTCACAACTCCTGCATGTAAACATAAAAAACTGCAGAGTGCACAGCCACAGACTAATGATCATCCTTGGGATCTTTTTCACTCACGAAAGTGTGCCTGGGTAGAGCAGTCCCTTATAACAGGAAACTTTGCCCAAGAGATCTGGCCATAGGTTCTTGAAATCCTTGGAAATCTCCTTAGTACTGCCTGGGCCCCAAAATTCTCATTATAAACCAGATCCAGAACGTGCATCCAAGATTTCTATCCTGTTTCCATGCCATAGTGCTTTGTTGGGACACAATTGAAATTCCTTTCCACTCAAATTCTCCTTGACTACAAGAAACATTGCCTGGGACCCTGCCTTTAAAAACAGGCCAGCAGAGGAGGCTCTGTGCTCAGTGCCAGCAGCCAGGCCTTTGTGATCTGAGCTGCTTCCCACACCAACAGCTCCAAAGGGAAAAGTGCATGGATAACACCTCCCTCAGAGGTGACACTTGGAAGTTACAGACCTCTTTGAATCAGGGGAAGGGATAGTTCAGCCAGGAATTCTCCACACTTTCTGGGCACAGAAAGAAGCTGTGGCTGTCCCTGCATCCCTGGATGTGCCCAAGGCCATGCTGGATGGGGCTTGGAGCACCCTGGGATGGTGGAAAGTGTCCCTGCCCATGGCAGGGGGTGGAACAGGGTCTTTAAGCCCTTCCAACTCAAACCATTCGACGATTCTTTTCTATGGTTCTAAGGCTAAAATATTCCAGACTCTGGGTTCTGGCTGTTTTGGATTCCTTGTTGAAAAGTCTTGTCATCCCAAGCCAGGTGGGAGCTGCACGGTAAATCTCCATTTATTTTAGGTTGGGGGAAGAGTTTCTTCCTTCAAATAATGAGCTGCTTTTACTGAAACAACCAACCAGGAATGTGCTCCTGCCAATTTAAGTTATTTTCCTTTGCACCTAAAGATTGAGTCTGGAAAAAATGGGGATTTTTTTTGATATTTTACTTTGATCATACTGCTTCTCTGTCCAATATCTTAAAAATTCCTTTTGCCTTGAAGTTTATGTGGACTTTACTTCGAGACCATATTTACCCCTGAGATCAGGACTCTGTAGTTGAATGGAATTTGGAAAAAGGGATTAGAAAATACAGGGTAAAATGTGCAGTAAAAAGCTTTTATCTGATGTCTCTCCATCCCTGGAGCCCCTCCAGAAGTGGCCAACAATGCTGATGCTACTGAAGAGGATGATGAGGGAAACAAGGAGAAAAACAAAAGGAAGAGGCAAAAAGGCTGACTGATGATCCCCAGCTCATTAGTAACCTTTTCAAAAGTAGGGCAACACAACAAAAATTCCAAACACACTCCAAGCTCCCTGGTGTTTCATATTTTTTAAGCTCCTCCTGGAATGCAGCTGCCTTCTGGACAAAGGCCACCAACGTTTTGCCACATTTTAGGTTTCTGATTCCTGTTCATCACAAAAAAGCTTCTCCAAGCTTTTTTAGGAACCTCCATGTGTGACCTTTAACTTCATCTTTCCATGACAAGAAGCACTGCAAAAGTAAATGACAGGAGCCCATTTGTGACAGTATTTTCAGAAAGAAATCCAGCAAATCCTTCTGGGGTTCTCAGTAACCTCTCACATGATGAATAATAATTAAGCCCTTTGAAGTGAGTGCATAATGGTTTTTGGGGGTTTTTCAATGAAATATTACTTCATGTTTTAGGCATGGCAGGGAAGCCTCTGTGTGCAAATCACCTTGTGCTGATGAGGTTTTGTTTTACTTTTTAATGAGGGGAGAAACGCTGACTGAAGTGGAGCCGTGTTCTACATTAAAAAGGAGCAGTATATTTGTTAGCCAAATTTAACACCTTGTAACAAGAACATCCAGTGACAGAAATATTTCTTGCAAGTGCAGCCTGGTGGGAAAATGCTGAGGTGTTCTGGCTCTCAATTTGCACAGCACAATTCTGCTTTCTGTGGGCAGGGGCACTGTCAGGATGGGATGGTTGCTCCTAAAGCTATTCAGGTGTGGTCCCAATGTTCATTTTACATTATTTTTATCCATTATATTATTTTTATCCCAGCCTAGGGATGGTACTGGCACCTGAACTTCTCAGCAAACACAGAGGCTGGAGCCAAGTGGGACTGTCCATTCCAACAAGTGGGAGGATGAAAGGAAACAGCCTCAAATTGCATGAGGAGAGGTATAAATTCAATATTAGGGAGAATTTCTTAATGGAAAGGGTTGTCAGGCAGTGGAACAAGCTGCCCAGAGCAGTGGTGGAGTCACCATCCCTGGAAAGGTGTGGATGTGGCACTCAAGGACAGGGTTTAATGGTGAGCACAGTGGTGATGCTGGGCTGGCACCGGATTTAGTGACCTCAGAGATCTTTTCCAACCATAAAGATTCCATGGCTTCATGATCCATATCTGGAAGAAACTTCTCCAGTCCCTCTGGTCCTTCTCTCTGACACAAGGGGGTATTAACATAGTTATTCTCTTCTCTACCATTCAGGCAGAGTCAGTTTGAGATTCTTTTTTTTTTTTTTTTCTTCCTCTTCTTTCTTCTCTCCTTGTTGGATGATCTTTAACCCTGAATTATTTATATTTCTCTTCTATTTGCACTCTGATACTCCTCAGCAGCACCATCCCACGCTGGGTAACCCTGAGAACTTTGATTTATGGGTTTATGTGGCTGCTCAGTCAGTGACATTCCAGACCCGATGCAGGGCCAGCACCGTGGGCGTTGTTCCTGCGGGGAGCAGGAATCTCACAGCCCCAAATTCCAGCTCCGGAGGATGCGGGAAGGTGGCACCTGGGGCTTTCCTGCAATCCCCGCGCCCGGTGCCTTTTCGGGATGCGACCGCCAGGTGACACCAGATCCCTGATGCTGGGGGACAGCCCGGCGAGTCCCGCACTTCCCGGCCATTCCCGCACATCCCGGCCATTCCCGACATCCCAGGAATTCCCGCTTTTCCCGGCCATTCGCCCTTTTCCGGCCATTCCCGCATTTCCCGACCATTCCCGCATGTCCTGGGAATTCCTACATCCCCCGGGAATTCCCGCACTTCCCGGCCATTCCCGCTTTTCCCGGCCATTCCCGCTTTTCCCGGCCATTCCCGCATCTCCTGGTCATTCCGACATCTCCCGGGAATTCCCGCTTTTCCCGAGCATTCCCATTTTTCTGAGCATTCCCGCACCTCCCGGCCATTCCCACATCCCCCGGTCATTCCCGCACATCCCAGGAATTCCCGCTTTCCCCGGCCATTCCCACATCTCCCGGGAATTCACGCACCTCCCGGTCATTCCGGCTTTTCCCAGCCATTCCCGCACATCCCGAGCATTCCCACTTTTCCAAACATTCCCGTCTTTCCCGAGCATTCCCGGTTTTCCTGGGCGTTCCCTCACATCCCGACCATTCGCCCATCTCCCGGCCATTCCCGCATCTCCGGGTCATTCCCGCACATCCCGAGTATTTCCACTTTTCCCAACATTCCCGCTTTTCCCGGCCATTCCGGCACATCCCGGACATCCCCCGGGAATTCCTGCACGTCCCGGCCAGTCCCACTTTTCCGAGTATTCCCGCATTTCCCTGGCAGAGCTGGGGCTGGCCCGGGATTGTGGGCTGAGCACGGAGAGCTTTGGCTCCACCTTTGTCTCCTTCTTGTCCGGCCCTGGGAAGCCCTGGGGAGGTAAAACCACTTCGGTTTAGGTTTCAGACTTAATGAAATGAAAATTCCCCGGAAGGTGACTACAGAGATTGAGCTAAACTCCAAACATTAAACTTGTTGGGGAAAAAAATACTCAAATCATGGTTATAGAGTTCCCTAATCCAGCACGTTTGTTTTTGGGAGGTCTGTGAAAGTCCCGGCTCCTGAAAAAGTCTCCCGATCTGAAGGATATTGGTGAGGGGATCTCTGTGAGATGTTCTTTCACCTTTGTGGAAAGCCTTTTGCTCCCACCCTCCCATCCCTGGTTTCCTTGGGAATTTTGTGCCACAGAATTCCTTCGGGTCTGCAGCTGGATGGGTCCTGCTCCTCAGGTGTTTGTGTCTGCCCTGAGCTACTGCTGGTTTCCTGTTCCCCTCCCCACACACCTCCTGCTCCTGTGCCATTCCAGGTGTTTGAGGAACATCTGGGATTTTACAGGGCCTAAAGAACTGAAGGAAATAGTGTTTCCTCCTCCACAAAGCAGTAAATACTACACTGACACCCTTCTTGCACTCTTCTGCTCTCTTCACTGAGAGTACAATCTGCTCAAGGAAAAGTTGGTTAAGAACACCTGTCATGTTTTAATTCAAAGGGGTCTTCTTATTCACCAGTTTTATCTCAGAGCCAAAAAAAGAAATGGAAAATAGAAAATAGGAGAAAAAAAAATCCTTGCCCAGTTTGTGGCAGTTCTTCACTGAGTTCAGAGATCTCATTTTGTCACAAAACATAAAACTGTGTTTGGAAACGTTCACCTGAGCTTCCCATGCTCTGATGCTCTGAGCATCCCATCTCTGCTTCACTGTGGACATGTCCCAAGCTGCTTTTTCCTCCCCTGGGAATGAGGGATGGGGATTTTCTTCATCCATTGTGTGATTTATTCAAACTATAAAAATGTCATCTCCCACTGTGTAATTTTTTACAACTGGTTTTTTTTTCAGCGGTCATCACTCAACATTAATATAATGAAAAAATATTAGCTGTGATTTTTTTTTTAATTTATCTTTTTTCCTTCTGTCTATGACTTGCTGATAACATTCAGGAAAACTTTTCCAGAACTTTCAGGCAGCCTTTGCCAGAGGTTTGTAAAGTGTTTTGAGATCTGCAGGATGAACACTCAGAAGTGCCAGGTGAGATGACTAACAGTGGATGTTTATCACCTTGAAACAATCCACAGTTTCATTGGAAACAGGAATAAAGAGTTTGTACCCAGCTGATGGAAACTGGGGGCTTGCAAAACATTTTAATTCCCTTCTTCCCCCCTCTGCAGCTCTCATCCTGCTTCTCCTTGACCTGCTGTTCTCAGAGTGCTGGTGAGTTGCTTATTTTCAGTGCAAATTTCATTCACACAGCTCAAAGTCTGCACTGGAAGTGAAGCTCTCTGGCTCATGTAGCCTCATTATTTTTCTCCTGGCACAAGGGGGGTTTTGCAAAGCTTAATTGAAACCAACAGGTACCTGTCTCGCCTGCACTTGTTAGAAATGCCTACCTGGTACTGAGTTTGTGTACTTGGGCTTGTACAAAAATATTGATGGCAAATTGGTTTCAAACTTACTGTGATGGGGTTGCTGTGGCATCATAGGATTGTTTATGTCTCAGAATTTCACCCCTTAAGGTCCAGGTTTTATTTCACCGCTCAAAATGCATCTGTTCATCTCTGCTAAGTGGGTTTTTTACCACTGCACAGCCCCACAGTCACAGGGACCTGCTCAAACTGGAGGCCTCAGTCAGGGCCCTAAAAGGAGAGGAAAGTGGAAATCTGTGTAAATGGGATTCTTCAGGGCAGCTCCAAATGGGGCTTTGGGTCACTTGCTTTTCTTAGGAACAGCTTTTATAGGAGATGTTTGTGGAAGAAAAATCCTGGCGAGCTTAAAAGCATTGGGAACATGTTTTTCTTTTCAATGGACATCTGTTGTGCTGAAGACAAAACAGGCTTAGAAAATAATGATGACTCTGTGGCTCCAGATTATCTCCCCTGTTTGTCCATCCCCAGAACAAACCAGATTTGTCAAAAGCCTTGCTGAGCATCAGTTAAGTGTTGATGTGAGTGCAACAGTCTGAAGTGTGCTGGGAGAAATCCCGTCACAGCTCAGGGAAAGGTGAGCCAGAGCATCCCCAGCAGCCTGGAGCTCACCCTGCTGGAGGGGAGCTCCAAATCCTTAGGGGGAATTATAAATGCTCCTGGAATGCTATTTCTGCAGCTTTGCTTTGTCATCTCTGAGCACGTGGGCTCTGCTTGATTGGCAATTGTCCTGGGCTGTAAAGATGTGTGTGTATTGTATTGTCATCTGTAGAGGTGGGGCAGTTCTCTGCTGTTCTTTGGGCAGTTTTCTTTATCTCTCCCACAGCCAATCCTCCCTCCAGGAGATCTCTGCTGTTCATGGGCCATTAATTATTAATTATCTTCTGTCCATGGCCAGTGAGTGTCCCTGCATGGCTGACCCAATCCCACCATCCCATGGGGAGATGCTCTGCCCAGGGGAGGAGCCAAGCATTCCTACCTGGGTACAATCTGAGCTTTGGGACACCACAGCAGCCTTTGGCCACTGCATTGCCAGAGGAGCAGCTTTGTGCTGCCCTGCACTGCCAGAGGAGCAGCTTTGTGCTGCCCTGCACTCCCAGAGGAGCAGCTCTGTGCTGCCCTGCACTCCCAGAGGAGCAGCTTTGTGCTGCCCTGCACTCCCAGAGGAGCAGCTTTGTGCTCCCTGCACTCCCAGGGGAGCAGCTTTGTGCTGCCCTGCACTGCCAGAGGAGCAGCTTTGTGCTCCCTGCACTCCCAGGGGAGCAGCTTTGTGCTGCCCTGCATGGCCAGAGGAGCCCAGGCCCATCTGCAGCAGCCCTGGAGCTGCAGAGGAAAACTCCCCCCTTGTGCAGGATCCCTGCTGCAGCAGAGCCACAGCTGGCACTGCAGGAGGGCTGAGCCCCCATGGGATGGGGCTGGGACACCCCCTGACACACAGGGAGCAGGGACTGCTCTCACTCTGGCAGTGGTTTGGTTTTGTTTTGTACTATTGCATTTGTATTTTTAATTTTCCTAATAAAGAACTGTTATTCCTATTCCCATATCTTTGCCTGAGAGCCTTTTAATTTCAAAAATTATAATAATCCAAAGAGAGGGGGTTTACATTTTCCATTTCAAGGGAGGCTCCTGCCTTCCTTAGCAGACGCCTGGCTTTTCAAACCAGCAATGAAAATTGAGTCACTTGTGGCACGAGGAATGTGCTGGACAAGGTCAAAGCATTTTAAGGCAGCAATTTCTTTCCTTGGTAGCATGAGGAGAGATGTTTCACCAGCAAAGTGGAGGTCAGGATGATTCAGGGTCAGACTTAAAAGTGCCAGCCTTGGAAGAGTGATAAACACAGAATTTTCCACTGTTCAACTGGTTTTACAGCTGATTACTCCACAGTGAGCACAGGTAGTCAGTAATCATAAAAAACCCTGCTGCTTTTACACCTGAGGGGAGGAGAAAGTGGGGAAAGTTTCTTTGAATACCCATATTTTCTGGCATGTTGTAAACATGTCAGAAAAGCTCTTTGCAGGGTGAGATTTTCCCTCTGGGCTCCGCGAGTTGAAAACTGGCTGGACCAGGTAGTGACAGCCTTCTTGGAGCTTCAGCACAAGTTGGGCACGGTCCTTTATTCTGGAAGATAAAATTGTGGGCGTCCTGTTTGTTAGAAGCAGGAGATTCACTGAGTGAGAATAATTCATGTTTCCTAAGCATGCCACATTTCTTTAATATGCCTTTTCTACAGGCAAAATGTGGCTGTGTCCTGTCCATCATCTGTCCAAGAAATGGGAAAATGAGTGACAGAAACTATTTGTTAAAAATGGTTTAAATTGCTCCTCAAATGCTACAGGAAAGAAACATTCTTTATGTAGTTACACTGTGATCTGTACTTAAAGTGAAATATACTGGGGGAAAAAACGTGGTCAATGGGGTGTGTTAAAGGGCTTTTATTTGCATGGATGATTCACTTTGCCAGCTCTGATTTATAAACCTGTGGATTCTGACTAAACATGCATTTGAACAGCATTTTCTCCTCATAACCACATTCTAGAGCTGGAGTTTGCTCAGCAAAGCTGTCACCCCCCCAGCTCCAAAGATCAGATCTTTCTCAGCATCCTGATCTGTCTGGGGCTTAATGGTAAGACATTTATTTTACATATCTAGGGATAATAAAACAAAATCACTGCAGAAGGGAATAGGTGGAAACATTCATGTTCTCTGATGTTTGGACTTGTACATCACAACAGCTAGTGATTTCTGGAGACTGATGGTTTATTATTAGTTTATTTCTCATAATTAGGCTGTCTGTGTGCTCACACAGACTTGGTGAGTCACATCTCAGCTCATTATCTTGGGAAACAGACCTATTATTTTTGAAAGCCATCCAGTCAATAAATTAGCTTGGAAGAAATGATAGTCCAAAACACCTTTTCAATAGATTGCTGTCATGCTTGGTTCCTATCAAAGAGAAGGCTGGATTTTTTGTCATGACATATGGATTAACTGAGCCTTTCCTGCTGTGAGAAAACAAAAGGCAATTGGTGATGCATGGAGCAAAAAAGATCTTAAAACAGAGACATCAACAAAGAAACACGACAGCATGAAAAGACAGAGTACAGTCTGCTGTCCACATTTACAAAGTCATCCTGCCTGCAGCTCCAGCACTCAGCTTTTGCCTGCTTTTGCCTCAAAATGAGTGACAGTGTTCCTCCTCTCCAGCATCTCAAGCCCTGCACCCCAGGTACGAGGGGGTAGATGTTAACCAGAGGTTTTTTTGGCCTTGATGGTGCTCTCATGCTTGCTGTGGAGCCACAAGAAGCTCACCCAGAGTCAAGAAGGAATTATTCTCCTTTCTTTGCTCTGGCTTCCATTTGCTCTTCCACACTGCTGGGGCCATATGGAAATTTCAGTGTGATACACCAGAACAAGCTGACTGCTGTATTTCCCCCTCATTATTTATGCATGAATATGGCTTTTACCTGATATAATTTTTTTCCTGGTGTTTTATGCAGTTCTGATGTATTTAAATAGCTCATTACATAATGTTTAATGTGACTTTCTAATTGCCAATTACATCTTGATGCTGGATGTAGATATAATACAGAGATTTAACACAGCTGGTTCTCATCTGGAGTGAGACAAAGGCTCTGTGCTGGATCAGCTCACATCCTCAGCAGATCATAAAATCACAGAATATCCTGAGTTGGAAGGGACTCACCAGGATCATCCAGCGCAGCTCCTGGCCCTGCAGAGATATCCCAACAATCCCACCCTGGGCATCCCTGGGAGCGTTGTCCAAACCCTCCTGGAGCTGTGCCCATTCCCTGGGCAGTGCCCACCACCCTCTGGGGAATAAACTTTTCCTTTCCAACCTAAATCTGTCCTGGCACAGCCTCATGCCAGCCCCTGAGGCTCAGGGGTTGTTGTACTGGGGAGGAGGGAAAGCCCTTGTCTGACAGCAGAAGTGACACAGCCATGAGGATTTTCTTCAGGAATTATGTACTTCCTGATGTGACATTTAAAATTGAATCCAGTGAACCTTGATCATTATCTCATGTTCTTGCTCAGGTGAATTGATATTTTGGCTTTTACCCCTTAAGGATCTGAGCATTTTTGTTTCAGTGTCTCTAGTAATAAATGCTTAGTATTTTCTTGGTTTTCAGAGAGGCAGATATTTTATCTACTATCTCTTTAAAAGTGTGTCGCTTCTCTGAAATTCGGGCTATTTGTGTGAAAAATTATTCATCTATTGTGCAGTTGCTGTCATTTTGACTATTGCTTTTAAGTGTGATTGATTCTTAAAGAACAGCTAATAGAGCTCTTTGCCCACTATCCTCTTGTCATTGCTGGAGATAGAAAGAACCCTTTCAGTGAGAGAAACTATTGATTTTATTACACCTTGTACAGGCTGCCATCAAAACAGAACCAGGGAGCTTGATCCCCTTCCCTTTCTAATCCCTGTTTTACATTGGTAATTCCTCCAGCTCGTTTCTGTGAGGTGAGAGAGGCTCTCACAACCTCTGCAGATGGAAGGCTCGGAGCTGCCACCCCTTAAAACACTGTCCCTTAGCAGCATTCAGAAGAAAAGCATGAGGACTGTGAGGCTTGCACAGAAACCCTGAGAAGGTAGAAGGAAATGGCCACATCTCTACTTTACCTTTAATTATTGATGAGCTCTACCTGCTTACATAACTCCCACAATGTAAACAGACCTGCGCATCACACAGATTAATGGATTTGTCCTCAGGCCACCTTGTCAAGGAAGGGAGAACTTAAAGGGAAATTTGAAATTAAAGCACAAACCCCCCACAATGCCCTAAGACATGGAGGTGAATGGAAGTGCTTTAATCCTGGCAGAGCAGTGAGAATTGCCAGCCCAAAGCTCACAATGGCCATGATTTTGCTGGTGATGTTTCCCTGATGCTTTTAACAATCTGTTCCAGCCTGTGTTCAGAGCAGGGCTCTGCCTGCCCCTTGCTGACACCCCTCTGTGCTGCCTGAGATAACCTCTCCACAAGCCATGGAGCCAGGATTTATCCTCAACACAGGACTCTGTTCTTGCCCAACAGTTCAAAAGAAAATATCTTCCCTCAGTGTTTCCTGTGCTTCTGCCAGTCTTCACCTTTGGAGGCACCTGACAAAGGAGAAATTGGGACGAGAAATTGCAAATTTCTGGAGAAATGCTGAGAGGAAGAGAAAGCCAAGACAGGGTGGAGGTGCTCAGAGCAGGAGCAGAAGAGGGCACTGAGCTGAAAAACAGGTGACTTGGCCTTGACCTCTCATCTAAAGATTGCTGAATTATCAGTGATCACTCAGCATAAAGATCAGGGTAATGCCAGACTGCAGAGCCCAAACAGACAGGAATTTGCTCATAGCCCAGTGTTCAGGGCCAGAGGAAAGTGAGATTTAGGGCACATCTTTGTCCCTTATGTTTTCCTATGGGATAATTTACATGGCTTCCTTGTGGTGATGCTGTGGATCCATTTCTCCTCCAAGTTTAGTTCCTGCAGCTCTACTTTAGGGGCTAAACAGCCTGATAAGCTAAACTTACCTTTTTTTACAACTTTACAACCCTTCTCATGACTCATTTCAGGTCACCTATGAGCTTTGGGAGCAAGGAAACAAACCCAATTCCCATAAACTTTTAATTCCTAAGCGATCAGATTCTGGCTCCCATGCTGCTTTTGCTGACCTTTCAATAAGTAAAACCAAGCCTTAAGAAGGACAGGATGGTTTATCAGTAAATAATGTATATCTGAACAATATCACCGCTGTGCTCAACACTTAGACAAAATACAATAAACACCTTAGTTTAAAGATTTAAAGATTTTGGTGGCAACAGCCAAAATACATCCCAAGCAGTTGGGAAGCAAATCCCATTTTTCACTGAATATAATGTACTCAAAGAGAAACTGCTTTCAACCTGGGTTTGAGTAGATGGATGCAATTCCTAATAACAGGAGCAGTGTCCTGCTGCTGTTCAGCACACACAGAGTGTGTGACAGGGGAGGAGCATCAGCTGCAGAGGCATCCCCCTTTACCCACAGGGCATCCCCTTTATCCATAACATGCCCACACCAAGCTCTGCCTGCCAATTTTATACTGCCCTGGCCCAAATTACCAGCTATAACACTAATTGATGTTAAATGAGTGTTGTCTACCACGCCAGCTTTATGAAATTAAATGTTTCTGTCGAATTTTCCTCTCATGAGTTCAGTACCAAAATGCTGTTGCACAAAATGTTCTGCAGTTGTTTAGATCCACAAAATCAAGTTTGTAACTGCTGATCAATCCACAGCAGTTTGTCCTGCATGCATCATTGCTGGGGATAAAGAAAATATAGGAGGTAACTTGCTGCTGTGATCCAGATGTGATAGAAGCCTCTGACAGCCCTGCAGTGATAACCTTGAGCAGTAAATATATGGTCCAAAAAGGAGGTGCTGCTGCACTGAAAAGAAAGTTGGCACATTTTATTTACTAATTCTAACTAAATTATAAAAACTGATAATTTCCCAATGTCAGGAACACTGCAAACAACCCCAGCGAGCAGGTTTGGACTGCCTTGGCACCTCTGCTGTAGCCACCCTTGCTATCATGATAGGTGTCCATGCAAATTTGACTTTGCAAATAGCAGTTGGTCTTTTATTTTTTTAGCCTCTGTGTGTTCTTTCATGATCTAAAAGACAAACAAATTTCTCTTAGAGAAAACATCATGGCATGCTCTAATGTTAGGGTTGGTTGTCTATTTTTTGGTTATTATTTAGATTTACACAAGGCTGAACATCCCCAAGCAAGGTGCAGGATTCTCTTGCACCCAAACACAAATCAAACTGATTATTCCCATTTCAAGGAGCAAAAGGCTTGATTGTTAATTCAGGTAGTCACTGACAGTTAGTTAAATTGGCCTCCACCAAAGCTATTTCCTGCAGGTACTTGAGGCATAGCCCAGTTTGGAGCACAGGAGTTATCAGGAGATCAGTGTTGTTCTGGTACCTGAGGCTGCAGCACACTTTGGTTATGGTGACAGGATCCCAAATTAAACAGCTGAAACCCAGCAAGGAGCGAGGGCTTGAGAGGCACTGCCTGGTCACCAAACCCAGTTCCTTGTTATCACACAAAAACATATTTTAGAATTCCTTTAGTGAATTTACAAATTTCCTCCATGCTAATTCTAATTTTGCTGCTATTGCTTGCACTAGGCTATACCAGCTCAGACATCTGTGTGGCTGCTTTGGGCTGGCTGGTTCTGGTGCCAGCCTTGGCTTTTACTGTGCCAACCTTCCTGGGTGTCCCTGAAATTTATCCTGTTCCATCCCCTATCACAGCGTGCTTTAAGAGAGCACCCACAGAGCAATTCCCTTCTCCTCCCTCACCTTCATCCTGCTGATGCCTCAGGTTTGAGCTTTTGTAATTTTCAGGTTCTATGCTGCTTTAGTGTGTGGGTCTGAGCTCCTTTTTGTGGGATGGTGAGCTCTGTGCACAGAGCAGGGAGACAAAACAATTCCTGCTCCAGCTGGGCACCAAGGACAAATGCCCCAAATCTCAGCCCAGGAGCACAAACCCCGTGGGCTGGAGAGAGAAAAACAAGCAGGGTGGGACTGCCTGGGCTAAAGCTGGGATGGGACAATGAACTGCAAGGGGCAAATGGAGCAGAGCTGATCCCAGGGACAGACCCCGGCAGCGCTCGTGCATTTTGGGGCCATTTTGGTTCATCTTGGGTGCAGCCCTGGCTGGGCTCTGGTGCTGCCCAAGGTGCAGCCATGGAGGAGATCCTTTGGATAAATCCCTGCTTTATTCTGGAATTCTGCCTACCCTCTCATCTATCTCAGCCTTCTCAAGCCATCATGCTAGTTTAAACAAGCCTTAGCTTTGCCCTAAACAGATCAAATTCCTTCTCTTTTCCTGCTGTTTGGTTCATCCTAATAGTCCTGTTCCATGTCTGCATCATGTTGAATTCTCTTCTCCAGCTCCTGAATAGTCAAAATTGGATGAGGTAGCTCAGAAGATCCCCCAGTAGGAGAAGTTATTCTTAGTCCCCAAGTGTGTCATCCAGCTTTTCATGGCTTTAGATTCCATCCATGCTGTCCATAGATCTCAGCCTCAAAGTAATATTGTTTTTTCCAGGAGGAGATTCCCATCCTCATCAGCCTTTTCCACAGCAAACTCCACCAGACTGGTTCCATCTCTTGTGCCAGGGACAAAGATGTTCCTATTTTTTCCTTGAGACTCATCACTGGAAGTTCATTAATGAGCATCCCACAACTGAACAATTCCTCTTTTTTCCTCACCATTAATATCCTCCTTAGCTTTTCCTGCACAGAGAACTGCTCAAGGTTAAACAAGGAATTTTTCATATCTATGAAATGCTTTGCTGAAGTCCGTATAGATCAGAGTTTGCATTTGAAAAGTCAATAATAGGAGAAAAATGTTGAGTTAGTTTGGCAAGGTTTAGCTTCATAAACTTTTCAGAACTTTACAGCGTTTATATTAATCTTTAATTATAGTGAACTTCAGAAATATTTTTGATTTTTGCACAAATTAGGAGGTCAGGTCTAAAAAGCCTGTAACTGCTGACATTGCCTTTTCCCCCTGTATATCTAGGTGCTTAATTTATTGTTGTCTTGATGCTGGAATTAATAAAACATGCTCAGTTTGCAGTACTCAGCCCAGGCACTGCTGATTTTCTTGGAGGGCAGGCTGCTTTTTGGACTGCTCTATTTCTTTTTGTGTAGTTCTGGGTTTAACAGACACTTCCTGTGTCAACCTTTGTAAGAACTGAGTTTCCCCACGAGTTAATCACAGAATTATGAGTTGTGGGTTCCATCCCAACACCATTAATTGTTGCTGGATGTGGCCATGGCTCTGTGGATAAAGAGCCATGCAGGCATGTGTGAAATATTTAATTGCCACTTGCTTGCTGCAGCCCTGGGCTCGCTGTTTGCTGGAGCATGGGCAGCACAATTCCCACATGCACCATGATTTTATTTGCATTTAGCAACAAATACTGCTGATGTTAATATCTGCCTCCCCGAAGAATTTTAAGAGAAAGCTTATTAAACCATTTTTGGTTCATCAGCTCCCTGTGGACAGCAGTGTTTAAATCCTGCTGTAGAATATGTAAATACCCACCTCTGTGTGCATGGCAGTGTGGGGTTAACCCTGTGGATTAAAAGAGCTGTTCCAGGGCATGTAGAATTCCTTGAGAATAAAGGAAATTAAATACTTCCCCATGTATCAGAGTTATTACAGCAACAAGAATACTTTTTGCTTCTTAGATATCCAGCATAAGGAAAACAGGATCCTTGTACTGCTAACTTTTAAATAGTTCATTTATTCTTTTAGGAGAAATTGGTCCTTAGCATTTGAATATTTCTTTTTCTTTTAAACCATGGACCTTGATGAGTACTTTTGGAATATTTGTTCATTCCAGAGGGGCTGTGGCTGCCCCATCCCTGCAAATGGAAGGAGGGAAGGAAGGAAGGAAGGAAGTGGCGGAAGGAAGGAAGTGGCGGAAGGAAGGAAGGAAGTGGCGGAAGGAAGTGGCGGAAGGAAGTGGCGGAAGGAAGGAAGGAAGGAAGGGGCGGAAGGAAGGAAGGAAGGGGCGGAAGGAAGGGGCGGAAGGAAGGAAGGGGCGGAAGGAAGGAAGGGGCGGAAGGAAGGGGCGGAAGGAAGGGGCGGAAGGAAGGGGCGGAAGGAAGGGGCGGAAGGAAGGGGCGGAAGGAAGGGGCGGAAGGAAGGGGCGGAAGGAAGGAAGGAAGGAAGGAAGGAAGGAAGGAAGGAAGGAAGGAAGGAAGGAAGGAAGGAAGGAAGGAAGGAAGGAAGGAAGGAAGGAAGGAAGGAAGGAAGGAAGGAAGGAAGGAAGGAAGGAAGGAAGGAAGGAAGGAAGGAAGGAAGGAAGGAAGGAAGGAAGGAAGGAAGGAAGGAAGGAAGGAAGGAAGGAAGGGGCGGAAGGAAGGGGCGGAAGGAAGGGGCGGAAGGAAGGAAGGAAGGAAGGAAGGAAGGAAGGAAGGAAGGAAGGAAGGAAGGAAGGAAGGAAGGAAGGAAGGAAGGAAGGAAGGAAGGAAGGAAGGAAGGAAGGAAGGAAGGAAGGAAGGAAGGAAGGAAGGAAGGAAGGAAGGAAGGAAGGAAGGAAGGAAGGAAGGAAGGAAGGAAGGAAGGGGCGGAAGGAAGGAAGGAAGGAAGGAAGGAAGGAAGGAAGGAAGGAAGGAAGGAAGGAAGGAAGGAAGGAAGGAAGGAAGGAAGGAAGGAAGGAAGGAAGGAAGGAAGGAAGGAAGGAAGGAAGGAAGGAAGGAAGGAAGGAAGGAAGGAAGGAAGGAAGGAAGGAAGGAAGGAAGGAAGTGGCGGAAGGAAGTGGCGGAAGGAAGTGGCGGAAGGAAGGAAGGAAGTGGCGGAAGGAAGTGGCGGAAGGAAGTGGCGGAAGGAAGTGGCGGAAGGAAGTGGCGGAAGGAAGTGGCGGAAGGAAGTGGCGGAAGGAAGTGGCGGAAGGAAGGAAGGAAGGAAGGAAGGAAGGAAGGAAGGAAGGAAGGAAGGAAGGAAGGAAGGAAGGAAGGAAGGAAGGAAGGAAGGAAGGAAGGAAGGAAGGAAGGAAGGAAGGAAGGAAGGAAGGAAGGAAGGAAGGAAGGAAGGAAGGAAGGAAGGAAGGAAGGAAGGAAGGAAGGAAGGAAGGAAGGAAGGAAGGAAGGAAGGAAGGAAGGAAGGAAGGAAGGAAGGAAGGAAGGACCCATTTTTTCATATATTTTTTCTATAAAATATAACAAAGCTGTCTTAATATTAAAACATCTCTTTAGTTCTAAAACCATCTGAAAATCTGGGTCAGGTCTTGCAGTTGCTACTCACTCCAAACACACACTGCAGTCTGTGAGTGTCTATGGGGGAAAAACAAACAGAAAATCTTGGATTTCTTTTTTCCATTAGATTTCAGTATCACCATTCCCATGAAATTATCCTGGTTTCTGCTAATAGTTGAGAAATAGATTTATAGTAGGTGAACTGACAGGAGGAACAGGCACAGACAAATGCTCCTTTATGCTGTGGATAAAGCACCTTTCAAAGGCAATAAAAACATCAAGAATAAGGGGAAAAATCTCCTTTTTCATTTCATCCTTCCCTCCAAGCCACTACATTAATTAGCTCTCTGACTGATTACTCAGTCAAGGACTTAAAAGATCAATGGTGACAGTAGCCAGGCAGGTAATTTGGAGGAAAAACCAGTAAAGTAATGCTCTAATGTCTTTGGGAGAATGAAGTGTGGTCTAGTTGTGTCAGCAGAACAGACAGAGAGGGAAGGTACACCCTGCTACACGCTACTGAGTTTCAGTTCTGTGACAAAGCACCTGCAAGTGTATTCCTGGGATTTCATTAGCTCCTAATTGCAAGCAAACAAACAAAGCATTTATTCCTTTGAATTTCAGTATTTTAAGTGCCAGTGATGTGCTCAGCACTGTGTCAGACAAAGGGGGGAGCTCAGGCAGCTCACATCTGAGATCCACCAGCAGTCCCAAAGGGATGGGCAAGCCCTGAGGAGAATCCCACTTCTGAGCCCTCTTTCACTTTGATTTATTTTGTGACTGCGTTTTCAGTGATGTAGATGAGAGTTGCCAGCTCGAACATCTAAAACCCAAATTTTGAGGGGGCTGCCTACCCCGGAGGATAAATTAGGATGATTGAAGTATCAGTGCTGGCTGAGGCTGGGGTTTAACAGGCTGAGGCTGCTGGAGTGTTGTTAGTGCCTGCTTTGTGTGATTGACTTCATCCCTTTAGTGCTGCCCTGGCACTCACTGAGCTGTGCTGTGAACCAACTGAAAAATTCATCAGGGCCAGCAAACCTCTTTTATCACATATTTTAAGAGTCTCTTGTTTTGTTTTTTTTTTGGGGTTTTTTTTGGTATTTTCATTTATTTGTTTCAATTTTCTTAGAGGATAACTCTCTGAAATTTCCTGTCCTCTGGATGGATCAGGAATATTTGATAATCAGATTGGCCAAGCCTCCAAGGGCTCCCAGTATCTCCTGACTTGATGAACCTTTAAACACCCCTAGCATGAATATCCCAAATTTGGTTTCTCTGAATGAACAAGCATGAAGATACTCTGCTAAATTTTTGAATGAGTTGCTTGTTCAGCTGCTTTCAGGTGGGTATCGGTGTGGCTAAAAGAAGATCACTGTGGAAAAAAAATTGTTAAAAACCAAATAAAATAGTTCCTCCTAGAAAATATTTAGTAATACATGGCTCTGCCAAAAAATGGATTGCTTTAAACTTTCTAAACCCTAATTCTTTCCTCTGTGTTAAGGCTGGAATAGCTGCATTAAATTTAGAGGTACATGTGGCTCTCACCTGTGTAGGTCAGAGAAGATGTGACTTGCCCCCCAGTGTGTGATTTTAATTGGAATGTACACAAGCACACCAGATTATCCACTCATTGGAGTGTCGTTATCCCAAACCCAGAAATAGATGAAAGTACTCCCAGTTGCTATTGCCTGCCAACATAAAACTTATTTTAGGATTATATTGTCAAGAGCCTGTTCTTACCAGAGTTTTGGTTAACTGATGCTGAAGAGAAAAGCTCAGGAATGAGATCAGTGGTCTTTATAGAAGTAATTGAGGATGTGGGTAACATTTTATTTTCCCAATCAGATGTAATGGGTCCCTACAGAAATATCCTCCTGACTCGAATATCAACGGACTTCTGCTAATTATGTCAAAAAGAAATACAGAAATACTTTGTTTGAACATTTTTCTGTTTGGAGAGACAGTGGGGTGAGGGGACACCTTATTGAGGGGAGGTTGTAGTGAGGGGAGTCCCACAGGAGAAGAAGAAAACGTCCTAAGTATTGCCAGGGGACGTTTACAGTTGATTTTAGGGAAAATTTCTTTGTGGAAAGGGTTGTAAGCATTGGAACAAACCTCCCAGGGCAGTGGTGGGGTCACTGTCCCTGAAGTGTCCAAAAAGCCTGAGGATGTGGCACCTGGGGACATGGTTTAGTGGTGAATGCAGAGGTGGCTGACAGCGGACTTTGATGGTGCTGAAAGTCTTTTCCAACCTTAACAACCCTGTCACTCTCTGATCCCACTGCTCTGGGGGCTGAATTGTTCAGACCTTTTCTATTTTCCCTCCCTGCCCTCTCCTCTTAAGGAACACGAATGAAACCCAAACTCCTGTGGCACTGGGAGAGTGCAGCTGGTGACTCCAGCTGGCAGGGAGGAGGAGGAGGAGGAGGAGGCCGGGGAAGGAGCAGGATGCTGGCAGAGAGTTCCCAAATAATGCAAACCTACCGAACAAACACCCCTGCCCACGAGCAGTGTCCCTGTCCCCATGGCCACCGCAGTGCTCACACACGGATTTGTCCTCACTCTTGGATGGCTCTGCTGCTCCCAAGGAACGGGACAGAGGGTCAGAGGGCAGAAATGCTCGCAAGGACAGAAATGAAGCAGGGATTTCAGCTCCAAGCTAATGGATGGGGTTCGGAGGCTGCTATTAGCAGAAATTATCACTCTGTTAATGTACTGCAGGCAGCATTTTTTACAGTTGAATACGGTGTTATTTTCCTAGTTACCCATTCCCTGACAAGTGGTTATAATCAAAGCTGTCTGTGAGCACTATTATCAGAAACTTACTATTGTGTGCTGGAGGAAAAAATATCACAGGACGCTGCAGTGCCAGAAACTATTGTAGGTTTTAAAGATCTACTGCCACACCAAGTATTTATTTATGTGCTGCTTTTACCTCCTGTGGAAGAAAATAATTTTGACTTAATTTTCTTGTCTCCCCCAACTAGTTTGGAAAATGCACCTCCCAAAATAAGTCCATAATTATGATTAACAACACGGGCCAGATCCTCAGTTGCTGTAAATTAGCATTCCCCAATTCCTTGCAGTGGAGCAAAGCCAATTCCTTGCAACACAGAAAGCTTCCCGTGCCCTTGGCATGCTGCTTTACATCTTTAAGGGTATTAACAAACATTCTTTAATGTAGCATTGTACAGAATTTGCTCTGGCCAGATCAAACTTTAAAAAGAAAAAAAAAAGGATAAATCTGGCATCATGGTTTTTAAAGTCTTTAAAATTATCTCGTAAACAAAATGAATTACTTCAATATATTGTGTTGATGAATTAAATCAACAGAACTGCTACTGCTCTGTCGCGTGATCTGGCTGCAGAGAACAACTTTATTTTCTTCTTAATTTTCAGGTTGGCCATATACTTAACAATATTACTGTAATTCTGGCACAACTCTGTGGAAGAAGGAGCTCCAGTGAGACAGCACAGAAAGGAAGTAATTAACAAAAAATGTTTATATCTGTATAGTTGACTACAAAACATGAAGAAAAAAAATCCCCTACCACAGGGATTTTGGGGTTTAAGGATATGAATAGGCAATGAAAAATTCTGCACTTTTCATTTAATAAATCCTCAATAATGATCAGATTAATTTGAGCAGCTGAGTAATCGTTTCTGAAAACATTCTCTGGTTTAGGCTGCTCTGCCATGCTCTCCATTCTGTTGGTGCTGATGAAAATGATAGTCCAAGGCTGGGATTAGTGAAGAAAAATCCAGAATTCCTGAGGACCCACTGACAGACACAGTACATCTGAAACAGGTACTATTGCTCTTCCCAGATCTCCCCTCCTCAGCTTCCCCTCTTTTTCATCTTCCACCTGGGAATTGCACAAACAGAGCCCAAAAAGGGTTTTGGAGCAATCCTAAATCAGGGATACTGTGAAGACAAATGGTAAATGTCTGTTACCCCAGCTGCTAAGTTAATTACTGTAATGGGAAACATCTTGACAGAAGCATTGCATATGGTTATTAGCAATTAACCCACCACTCCAAAAATCACAATTCTGCTAATAACAGAACAGAGCTCAGCCTTCCTAATTACAATCTCTGCACGAAAATTTCTTTATATCAGATTGGACTGTTAAAGCCTGTAACTAGCTACAATTTAAAAAGACTGGCAATGGAGATACTGAGAATTAGACAGAAAAATGAAAATAGAACAGGATGGCGTGACACTGACTCAAAGTTTTGGGCAACACTCGTTCATGCTTGGGGATACACAACAACTGTCACAGCCTGTTTGTAGGAAATTACACATCAAAATTAAAATGCTAATGAGGGGGGAAATATGCTTTAAAGTGGAGAGGATGGCATGAAACATTATGAGAGATACCAAATCTTTTACAGAATTCGTGATCTGGACGTTGTTGTAAATAATGTGCTGAATTTGGATTGCACTGGAATGTGACAGAACAATTTTCTGATCACCAGGAGAGGAGAATAATGCAATTTCCATCCCTTAGAAAGTCCTTCAGTACTATATGGAGGGTACGAGCTGTTTTCTTTTTCCCCTAACCACTTGTACTCCAGGCAATTGCATCCCATTATAACTGCACAAAGCCACCAAGGGGAATTGGCACTTTCCCTGCTCAGCTCAAAAGCTGGTTTAGCTGAGCAAGATGCAATTCAATTTACTCCTTTTCCCAGCCAGGAAAAGGTTCACTCTGCTCAACCTGTCCAGTGACTGCTTTGGTAGTGGCCAGGGTGCTGTTTGTAGATGCTGAGGTCAAAGATGCAGAAGTTATAGAAAATAAATTTCAGGACAGCAGGAAGGTGCCTGGTTGGTCATAGCAAGGATGTGGAATATAAAGGAGTCACTAATGCTGTTCCCTGAGCCCTTTTTACCAGAGCCCAGTGTAAAAGGGGGAATAAATGAGTCAGCTTCTACCTCTGAGTCAGGTCTGAAGGTTTAACTGACTTGGGATCCCAGCAGATCAATTATCTCAGGAGGCTTTGAAACTCCTTCCACCAATGCTGCAACTCCACCCATGGGAGTCATCCCATTAAAGCCAACAGCTCTGCAGGATATCCTCAAATAAAACACAGCAGAGGAGAAAGCATTGGATTTGTGAGAAGAGCACATTGCACTGGCTGGGTTGGCTTTGGAGCTCAGGACAATGCCAAGGTCACAGCAGCTGAAGTCTCCTCAGAAAGGAGAGATTTTTTACTCCAGGGTTTGGCTGCATTTTGCTGTGTGCCCCCCAGGCAAAGGTCTCATCTCTTAAGTGCCTTCACTCTGCGTTTCAGTACCTCCCAGTCTGCATGTTGCTGGTCCATTATTCCTAACAAGTGGGGATAATAAATGTTGTGTATAGTTTGTAAAGATCACACACAGCTTTGAAGAACAATGTTGAATAGTTTAAGTTCCTTAAGATGGAAAAAATTAAAGTATTTTTTAAAGACTAATTTACCTCTCCTGGAAAAATCCCCAACAACCGAGGAATGAGATCTTTTTTGCCATGATGTGATCCTGAAAATAATCCAGGTTGGGATGATATCACAGGACATAATGAACACTCAGTCTTGACATAATGAAGGTCTATTATTTAATGAAGAAAGATTTTCTGGGGTTTAAGAAATAAAATTATTAAAAACCACATTCTCTGCGGGAGGTAATGAGATTAGCTCAACACAAGGTCCTGTGGAGTTAAACTACTCCAGACACAAGAAAGCCTCAGCCATTCATTGGAAATTTCAGGGTACAATTATTCTGCTCTAAGGCCAGATAACAGCTGTGAATTTTCTTCCCCATGAAAAAGAAATCAGTTGATAAAATCTCCAAGGGATCATGTCCATGCAAGCTTCAAAGCAATGAACAATATAAAACCAGTTTTCTTGTTATGAATGGTAAATGTTTACCTACTCCAGCGAAGGCCTTGGAAAAATAAAAACCATACAGGAAACCACTTGTAAAGTGTGTGGAAAATGAGAAGTGGGTGTATCGTGTTACAGGGCTGCGAGGGAGACGAATGAATGCTCTGTGAAGCAGAGGCTGACTGCTGGCTGGCGAGGATGCTGGTGCACCCACCCAGCTGTGCCTGTCACAGGCTTGTGCAGGAGCTCCCTCAGAGCAAGGGGAGACCAAGGGAAGGAATCGCAGATTTTAGCCCTGGCTGGCTCAGGGCCCATCTGCTGTTCACAGCCCAGGACCGGGTTAGTCACAGCTCTCTGGAGAGAGGGAAGCTGTGCTGTGACGCACCTGGAGACCTGCATTAGATCATGAAACGCTTAAGGTGTGTTTTTCTCAATTTTTTATGTGCTACTATGCACAGCTCCCTTTCCAGGTCAGTTGGTCTCCCTTCTCTCAGCAGTAAAGGGGAAAGAGTTGTGTTTTGACAGCACTAAAGGTCTGGAGAGATCATAAAGATGAGAGGATGATCTGGAGGACAGCAGGCAGCCCTGCGATTTAAAAACCACTCCTGAGTTCCCAGTTTTATGTTCTTGCTGTCTCTAACTCTCGGCAGCAGCGGTGTTATCCCTCCCTCAAGATGTTCAACGCGTTTATTTTCACTGTTACCTCTCGGAAGCGCTCAGACGCGATTGCACTGGGCATCCTGCACAGAACAAAGAAGGGCCAGAGGAAATAAAGAGCGGCCAAGATCCGTGTCCGTCAGCATCCCGGCAGTGCAGGGAGAGCAGGGCGGGCGGCCGGAGACTGCACGGGCACGGAGAACATCCCTGCGCATCTCCTGCCGGAGCTGATCCCCGCGGGATGCGGAGCAGGGAAAGCTCCCTTTGCAGGAGGAGCACAGCAGCGTTCCCGCGGGGAGCTCCCGGGACACGGGCTGGGCACGGCACGGCACGGGACGGGACGCGGGCACGGGACGGGACGCGGGTACGGCACGGCACGCGGGTACGGCACGGCACGGCACGGCACGGCACGGCTCGGCTCGGCTCGGCTCTTCGCGCTGCGGGGCGGGCCCGGCGGGGCGGGGATGGGGCCGGGCCGGGGCCGCCCCGCCCGTGGCGCGGCTCTGCCGCCGCTTTAAATGATTTGGGGGCCGGGGCTGCTGCTTCTGCCGCTGCTGTTGCTGCTGCTGCTGCTGCGGGTGTCGGTGCTGCTCCAGCCTCGCTCCCCGCAGCGCCATGCGGGCCGGGCCAGCGCTGCTGCTGCTGCTGCTGCCCGCGCTGCTGGGCTGCGCTCTGGCCGCGGGGCCGCGGCTGCTGCGGGGCATGTGAGTGTCTGTGCGGGGCTGTGGGAGCGTGGGAGTGTCTGTGCGGGGCATGTGAGTGTCTGTGCGGGGCTCTGGGAGTGTCTGTGCGGGGCTCTGGGAGTGTCTGTGCGGGGCTCTGGGAGTGTCTGTGCGGGGCTCTGGGAGTGAGTGTGCGGGCTATGTGAGTATGCGGGGCCGTATGCGAGTGCGAGTGTCTGTGCGGGGCTCCGTGTGAGTGTGCGGGGCTCCGTGTGAGTGTGCGGGGCTCCGTGTGAGTGTGCGGGGCTCCGTGTGAGTGTGCGGGGCTCCGAGTGAGTGTGCGGGGCTCCGTGTGAGTGTGCGGGGCTCCGTGTGAGTGTGCGGGGCTCCGTGTGAGTGTGCGGGGCTCCGTGTGAGTGTGCGGGGCTCCGAGTGAGTGTGCGGGCTCGGCCGGGACACGCCGCCTGTGGCCCTGCCGGGGGGCTCCTGCTCCCCTCGGCTCCCCTCGGCTCCGGGGAAAGTTTGGGTGGGTTCGCCGCAACTCTGCGCATCCCCCAAGCCGCGGGGCTGTCCTGGCTGGGCCTGCGGGGCTCCGTGAGGGAACGCTGGGCTGCGCTTGGCTTTGCTGTGGAAGGTGAAGGCAGCTCCTGCCTGTGCTATCAGCGTGGGGAGAGCAGCAGGACAGAGACCGGGGGTACGTGCGGGAAGGTCAGGGAGTGAGGAGCATCCATCCCATCCATCCCTCCATCCATCCCTCCCTCCATCGTGCCGCGGCCGGGAGCGCACAAAGAGCCGGGCCCGCACGTGTGCGGCTGCAGCGGCGCCGGGGAACTTTCTCCGAGGGCTCTGCGCGGTGTGGGCAGCAAACGCTCTTTGTTGTAAACGCGGTGGAATGTTTGTGTCCGAGGTGGTTCTCGGGTCGGGCTCTAGAAGGGAGTAGCTGGCCGCCTGCACGAAATCTCCGTTAAAGTTTTCGCGTGTTGAAATTGAATGTTGATGGAAACTGTTTCCTGTGTACCTTTACTTTTCCTTGTGTACCTTTCTCAATTTGTGTTTTAAGGAATGTTGTACCCCCCTCTCAAAGCAACCTGACAACAGCCTTTTCAAATATCTGTGTATAGCCTAATTTCTAACCTCTCTTGTCTTCCTGGGTTTTATCTTCATCAACCTCATGCCACTCTTTCATAATTAATGTCTTGTATCTGCTTTCAGTTTAGTTCTCTATTCTGTCTGAAAATTGAGATTTCCAAGCCTATTGCTCATTGGCTTTCTATGCAATACATATTTACACAGCATTTACCAGAAGTGCTTTTAAGGTGGTTTATATTACTCCATTTTGCTGGAGCACGAAGTATTCATCACAGTGCTTAGAGAAGTTAAGCTCATTCTGTGGTAAAACATTTTCCTTTGTTAAAAGTGCTCTGTGTTCCTTTCAGGCATGCTTTGTGCTCTCTTTCTGAGCAATTACTCCATCAGGAGGAGGAATAGCATTGGCCTACATTAATCTGTTTGCATTTGACAGCAGTAATAACTATGATTCTGCACTTTTGAGGCTGGAGGTGCTGTTAACTGTGAATTGCCTCCAAAGAATTTTTTGTTTGCCTTTACCTTTTTAAAGGCTGTGTCACGGAAAGAGCAGAGGGAGCATTCCCTCCTGGAAGGGATGCTGTGTGAGGATGTTGCTGCCGGGCTGGAGTCAGTGGCAGCAGCAGTGCACTGTCAGCCAGCAGCAATCAGGAGCAGCCACACAAACCCCCAGACTGTGTCAGAGCATTCAGTGCTCTTCCCAACAGTCATAATTCTGAAATTACTGCCTTTCTTCCTGATTTTCCCAAGCTGGAGCAAGTATAAGTATTACTCCAAACTTTCTTGCTATTTAGGGACCTTGGTGTGAGCACAAATGCAAGATGTCACCACCCTTTAGGAGTGACTCTGCCAGCTTTCACCAAGAAACAGTGACATGTCCAGGAGGATTTTTGAAATGAATCCCCTTTTTCTAACAATTCTGGTTTGACTTTGGTCATCTGCAGTCAATGAAATCAGAACAGCAAATGGATCCCTTGGAACACACCATGCCGAGTGTGTTCTTTGCTGTTGTTTTGATTGAGATCTTATGTGGCTGAGGCTGCACAGGATATTCTTCATAATTGTTTTTGTTCCGTTGCTAACTTGAGCATTTGCTCCTAGCTAGGAATGGGAGGGATCTGTGGGGATGTTGGTGTTCTGCTTCCAAGCCCCCTGAGGAGATTTAATGTAGAACAGATTAGAGAATTATGAGATATTTCTATCAACTGCTTTTCCATACAATTAGCCCTTGATGATCCTCTAATAGAACTTCAGAGAACTCTGGAATGACCAGAGAACAGATATGCCATTTTCATTGTAAAGCATATTTGGGCCTTTAAATGAGGAATTAGCCATGTCTGATGATAAAAAGCACATTTTTGACACTTTGTAGTGAGCTCTCTAGCCCAAAACTGGGGTGTGTAAGACAATGCAAGTGTGATGTGTGGTTATCTAGCATCAGGGGGGTTATCTAGAGATCAGGGGGAGCTGTGGGACAGGGCAGAAATGGGAACCAAAGGAGGACTTGGGTTGCTGTCAGAAGTGGTAAATCCTCTCCTAGACAAACATTCCCCTGGGAGCTGGAGCAGTACAGATGTCTGCTCATAGTCAGGGGTGCAGGGCAGAGCAGAGGCAGTGGAGCTGTGTGCTGGGAACCCCCTTTGTGCAATAAATATCACCTTTCAGAGTTGGGACTGGGACAGGGCTCAGGAATGGATTCCTCTGCTCCCAGGTGAGGATTTCCTTGCCAAAGGCAGGAGATCAGTTTGGTTCTGTCAGCATTAAACCCCTTGCTCTGTGGCTCTGCAGGTCCAGGATGGCATCTGAAGGGGCTGCTCTGCTTTTAGAGGATCCAATCTCAATCTTGCAATAAAACTGTTTTTTCTTTACTGCTCACACGTTGTATCTGCATATTTTCACTTTATCAACGAGCAGTCTGGTCGCATTCCAAGGAACACCTGGATATGGATTCCTGGCTGAGTTACTGTTTTCCAGCTCCTCCAATTCTTTGGGGCAGTATCAGCTTTCTTGTGCTCCTCCTGATAAATCACGTTCCCAAAAGGAAACTCTAGCATCCACATGTTATCTACATCTGCAAACCTCGAGTAAACCTGGCCCTTCAGCTGCTCCAGCTGTTGGGTGCAGTGGCACAGAGCTGGTTTTGCACCACTGCAAACAGATGTGCCTCTGGACACTTTCTCCAAGTGACACAAATAAAAATTCCTTTCAAGGTATAATTAAAAAAGGCAAAGTCCACTGTTTTCCACATTTCAAGAATTAACTGCTGTTGTGCAAAGTGTTCCCATATGAGGGGATGCCTCTGAGTTGTGATTGTTACAGCGGAACAAATTGCATGTCAGTTTGCATATTTGGAACGCAGCGCAGAAAACAAAACGAGAAATGCTTCCATAAAGTATAAAGAGATAAACTTAAACCTGGAGCCTGGAATTTTGTTATAATACTGTCCAAGTGATGTGAAAAGTAGATTGTGTAATCATTTCTTGGTGAGAAATTGTCTCAATGTATTGGCTGTTTAGCCAATATACTTTATTTTCACCTCCAGTGATGTCAATTTGCAGGTGTGAGGAAAGCTTGTCTTTCTGGCATTAAATAAGGGCTTAAAGTATGTTTTCTTTTTTCAGTTGAGCTGAATAATGTAGTGGAATCCCCTTGCACTTCTTTGGATGGGTTATCTTACACTTGAAGGTTTTGTAGTTAAAATTTGCAAGTTTTTCTGGTGAAAGTAAGGTTTGCTAGTGGTGTATTCAAATGTGTACCATAGTTTAATTTTGTATTAAATTTTTACATCAAGTGGGATTAAGTATTTCTCTTTAAACCTTGTTTGAAGTGATGGTGGCAGCTGAGAGAGTCATTGGCAAATTTTGATTTTAGGCTGAATTTTGCATAACTTGTCTTCAGCTGAAACCTGAAGCCCTTCTTCCCATTCCTGTCTGCCCAGACTCCATAGGGCTGCAGCAAACCCTCACTCCAGCCTTTGAGGCTTGGATAATGTGATTTTAGCAAGCATGGTTTAAATGCATTGGCATAAAATTCCTGGTGGTTTCATCCCCTATTTCCCCAACCCTTGAATTTTCCGTTGAGGACTGAGATGTTTCTGATCTTTGTGAAGATCACACCGAACAGAAATAAATTTTTTTTCAGCCCGTGCACTACAGGCTGCTGCCAGCAGATAGAGCTCATGCTGGTCAGCTCTGCAGCACAGAATCCATTCCTCAGGACTTTGCACTTCAAGCTTCTGTTTCACAGCTCCTGGAGGAATATTAATTTTGAATTTAGTCTTTTAACAGATGGCAAAGCGCTCTTTTCCTCGTTTTCTGCCCCAGTGTATTCACTGTCAGGAGACTTGAGGATAATGAACGAATGTCATGGTGGGACTGTGCTTTTCCTGATTTATGACGTTTTCCTGCTCTTCAGGAGAAAAATGAGATCAAGACTTTCTCCTAAACTCTGAAATAGCTGTAAGACAGCACAGTAAAACCTGATAGCCTGAAGTTGTTATATTTATCAAAGACGAACTTGAACTGCAAATATTTTCCAGTTTTAGAAACTCCTGAGTTTGTGTCAGAGACATCATAAAATGGTTTTAAATATCACAAGAGGTTTAGAAACACTCTGCTCATAATCATAGTAGCTTACACAGTACTGTATGATTCTTAAATCTGCACATTTAAGGTAAAAAAGTAAAGGGGAATGCCCCTTCACTTTTAATGGGATTGGACTTCTCACATTACTGTCCAAAAATACACCCTAAGAGGAAAAAGCTTGTCAGGTTTCTTTAGGTGTAATTGTTATGGAATGTTGCTATAGTTTAGTTATTTATGCAACAGTTTAATGTGCTTGAAATGTGTTTTTGCAGTATTTCTTGAGAAAATTGCCTGGTTTTTGCTTTGACTTTTCTTCTGCATTGTTTTGCTTTTCCTAGTTGTAGGCATGCCATGATCTAGGTATGACAGGCTGTGGAATATTTTTAATAAATGTGAAGAAAGCCCCTGGTGAGGAGGGATGAGATTATCTGTGGTGGCAGACCTGGTCTCCAGGTGACTTTTTAGCAGAACTTTGATGGCAGTGACACTTTTGGCTCCCAGGGGGTTAACAGCCCATATTGCAGACTTGTGTTATTCACCAATTAAATACCTTCTCTCTTTGAACACAGTTAATAGATTTCCTTCCTCTGAAATCCAAGCCTGTTATTGCTTACATTCCCCTCTCAAATCTATTGCTTTTAATTTATTTCTGAGCAGAAAGAAATTTCCTTTCATTACTGCGAAATCAAAGCATTTGAAAATGATGTACTGAACATATGCAGCTTGTGCTTTGGGTTCCAGCTTCCAGCCTTGCTTTAAAACTAATCACTAATTGTTCCAGAGGGGAACTTGATATTTCTGCCTTTGCTGGGAGATGCTGTGGGCTGTGATGTGTGCCCTGAGCTCCATCTCAGTGCCTTTCACCTGGGGATGGATATTTGTGTGTGGAAAGGGGAATGTTGCTCAAGTCAGAGCGCTGACACTTGCTTTTGTGATCTCCAGTAGAAACACCTTGCTGTCTTCCCTTTGTAAGTCACAGCAGAGCTTGGCACAAAATCTTGTTTAGAAGAGAATGCCATGCCCAGACCATGTTTTTATGTACATGACCTAATTCAATATTGAAAATTTAGTATAATGTCTCAGGGTGTGCCTGAGAAGAGGCTTTATAGGGTGCTCTGTAATGTTTTTTAATGAAGAAATCCCCGTAAATTGTGGAATAATTGGGTATTTTTGGCCTGGTCTTCAGGTTGGAATATTCCTCTATAGTAAATAAGTTTTTATACACCTCAGCCTTCTGGAGACTCTTCAGTGTTTGTAATTGCTGGTGCTCTCCCTGCCTGACCAGTGCACCATCAAGGGTGAAAATACAGCTGTGTAAACTTCTCTCATCATTATATTGCTTGTATTTTATAATTGTGAGTCCAAGCCTGTCCATCTCTCTCTGTAGAGTAGCACCAGGAACCTGTGGGTTATTTAGAACCTCAGCATAAGTAATCCAAAAGATAAATTAAGATTTTTTCCCCCTTCTACTTTGCCACTGTTGAACACTAATCCACTAATGCATGTTAGTTTTTCTGTGGTTCGAATTAATTAAATATTTAGCTTAACCAAGTTTTCTTAATGTTAAAGCAAACAACCGAAAACCTCAAACCAAACAAAAAATCCCAAACCCCTCAAAAATGGACATTGGTATCAAGGTAATGATTAATAGTGAAGTAAAAGACTTGGAATATTTTAACACCTAAAATGTTGGCATGTAGGGATTTTTCTTACATATATTGCATACATTAGATGTAATCATGTTTGATTGGAAGGTATATATTCCATGTTATTTTTAAAAGTAAGCTTTAAAAAAAAGTTTTGCTTTGAAACTGCTAAAATCTGGCAGGCACCAAAAAAGCAGTGAACAATTTCCTGGATATGGTTGCTGAAACAGAACTGAGGATTTCAGTGCCTTCTAGCTCATTTCATTGTCAAACAGTGTGGCACCTGCTGTAAACCAGAGTGAGCTTTCTCTCCTTGTGACATGTGGTGTGACACTTGGAATGATTCTTGTGTTAATATTTGAACGTCAGGTCCCTTTGTGCCTTCCTGCTGCAGGGAGCTCAGGTGTGTGCACCTGGCTGGTTTATTGGGGGCTGGAGTTTGCTGGGGTGTTACACACAGGGCACTGATAATGGCAGTGGGTGTAATTAATGCGAAATTACACCTAGAGCTTCCCCTCTCTGATTTCAGACTTTTACATCCTCAGTTTAATGTGGATTTTGGACCCTTATCTGCTTTGTCTTAACGATGATTGCATGCCTACTATTTCTTAGCCTCCTTTATGTGATATCCCATATGATTTTCTGATTAAGGAACATCCTTGGGACCTGGGTCCTTAAATTTTATAAAACTGAGTGTTTGTGCTGCTTGGGGCTTTGCAGGCCTGGTCACTGGTGCTCTTCTGGATGTAGCAAACAGAACTATAAAACTGGATGTTACTGGGGATTGAATCTACATGATGCTAAGAAAAAAAAAAGAATAAAAATCACTCCCTGACTTTAAAATAAAAAAAAAAAGAAAAGGTGGCTTGGCCAATCATGGTTAAATGATCTGGATGTGCATGTTTACCTTCTGCTTTCCTTGCCAACCCAAACAGATGATTCTGTGCTGTGGGAGGGAGGAGGATGGTTAAGTGGAAGGTAAACGACGGGCGCCGCACTTTGACAGCGGCAAGAACCAAAAATCTTATTGTTGTTATAATAGCTGAGTGTGTAATTAATCATCTCCTATCGATTTGCTCTTCATCTAGATGCAGGGCACAGAGGCTGGAGGAACTCTCCCGTTATTTGGCTGCTCCATCTAATCAGAGGGAGGATGTGAGTGAGACACGGCAGTGCATTAGCAACCTGTGGGATGGGGCAGCCTGGTGTGCTGGACCTTGCTGCCCACAGCAGCAGTGATAATGAGACCTAATCTAAATGAGCCTGGTGCTTGCAAGCCGTGTCCCACAGGGGCTGTGAACATCACAAATATTGATACAGGATCAGGAGAGAGCAGGGATTGATTAGTGGTCAAGGGAGCAGGATGTCCTAATTGTCTCTGGTAGTGCTGATTAATTTGATCAGGGAAATGAGCCTTAAAATAGATTAAGGGTAGAAAGGGGAGCTTGGCAGCTTAAAAAAAAAAAAAAATAAAAGCCTTTTCTGTCATTCTGGCCTTTGTAAATTATTAAGCAATATGTATCTAGAGACAAAATTTATATATATATAAGCCAATATATGTAACTTGCTCTTTGGACCTTTTGTTTCTGTGGTCTATTTCCCACATGTTTCTGAAAGGTGCCACCTTTTCTTTTTGCAGGTCTTTTTTATAAGACAATGGTGGTATTGGAGGTGTGAGGGGATTCAGACAGTTAACCTGAAAAGCTCCTAACCAAATCCTTTGTAGCAGTGTTCAATTAAGCAATATGTATCTAGAGACACAATTTATATATATAAGGCAATATATGTAACTTGTTCTTTGGACCTTTTGTTTCTGTGCTCTCTTTCCCAATTTGACTTTTATTTTCCTGTGTTCAAATAACACAGTTTATTCTGTGTTATCTGAACACAGTTCTTTGTCCTTTCCAATTGAGATCATATAGATTAAAAACTTTTAATCAGCATCTCTTTTGCACACAACATCATGCTGCTGGCTGTTTCTCCTCTGCAGTGCCACATGTTTCTGAAAGCTGCCACCTTGTCTTTCTAGAAGTCTTTTTTATAAGACAGTGGTGATGTTGGAGGTGTGAGGGGATTCAGACAGTTCACCTGAAAAGCTCCTGACCAAATCCTTTGTAGCTGTGTACAACTATTTTCAGATCAACACCAGCATATCTCCAGTGCAAAACCAGTTATCATCACAGCAGTGGAGAGTTTAGCCCTGACTGTAATCTTGGTTCCCTTAAGGAAACTCTTATTTGATCTTTTCAAACTAAAACTGAGTAAGCAGACTGAGGTTTTCTAAACTTTTAATAGCAGCAGAAGGGGAAGGAGCAGCAACCAATTAGTGTTTTGAAAAATCCAGGATTCCAGCAAGTTGCTCCTGATGACAGGTTTCGTCTATTGACTGATTTATGGGAAGATCAATAGTGTTCAGGCTGAAAATCCGTCAGCTGAGGCAATGCAGGCTGCAACATCTCATTTTTAGGGAGATGCTAACAGCTGTCTGACTCAGTGTAGAAGGTGGTGTCATTCAGGGAGTCTCTGTGGAAAGACCTGAAATCAGACAGCCAAATTCGTCTTCGTTAATGTTTTGATTTAAAGTTTGTGCTGTTGAAAGAAATCTTTAGGGATATCTTGATGTGTGTTTGCTCTCTCACTGCTGTTAAATCTGCCTACCTTCAGCTTCTTGTGTTGAGCTGGGTAAAAGTAGATGGGTAGAATGAGAGATTTCCTTTGGCATTCCAGGTGTTGGGCAGAAAAAGAAAATATCCCTATCACAGAGATGTGATGGACCTTTGCAAATGGAAGTGTCCAAGGCCAGGGCTTGGAGCAGCCTGGGATAGTGAAATCTGTCCCTGCCCATGGCAGGGGGCTAGAACTGAGTAATCTTTAAGGTCCTTTCCAACTCAAACCAATTTTTGTGGTAGATCTATTCCTTTTCTCTTTAAAATTCCAAACACAGGAATGAATTACATCCCGCCTGGAGATGCTTTTAATTTTCTCTGAACTTTTCCCGTTGTGCTGAGGTTCACGGGCACCTCCGCCAGATGATTAGCCCAGGCTGCTCTTGCTCTGTGTTGGTCTAATTATCTGTTCATTAGAATCTCAAGTCTTGAGCTGGGAGTGTGTAGGGTGTCTTTGTTTAAAGGGCAGTCTCCTAATGCAAATATTAAGAGAGCTTTCTGCCTTGCCTGAGTCAGACTGACAAGCTAATAATAGCCTTGGTGTTAGCCTTGGCTGGCACAGAGCACCAGTGCAAAAGGGTTTAAAGGCACTGCTGTATCAATCAAACCCTGGCCCATAATATGCCTTTGAGACTTTTGCTTGTTTTAACACTTAAACTCCCATTAAGAAACATCTTCTGAATGCAGAGGGCAGGAAAAGAGGAGCTGTTCTCTAATACACCACTACATCAACTTGAGGCTTCTGCTCACTCCTGGATGGCCTCTAATTAGAGTGCCACAGTGCTGGATTGTGCCTTCACTCGTTCCAGGAGCTGTTCTGAGGTTCAGAGCTCTCCAGTAAGTCAGACATCCCAAAACCTGCCCTGCTGGCTGTGTGTGTGTGGGGAGCTGTGAGCATGCTGGATTGTTGGAGAGGGCATGCTCGATTCCCAGCTTTGCCAGCACGGGATTACATGTTATGCAATTGCTGAAATTTAATTATAGTGTTTCAGCAGTTTTGATATCTGCCTTTAAATTATCCCAAGGGCACCAAGGAGGAATGGCTTACTTTGAATAAATCTTCATAAACATATGACTCTGCTGCTGGCTTGTTTTGTTCTGTGAGCGTCATTTGTTCCCATTAACCATATCCTAGAAGTCAATGCTGCTATTCCTGGAAACATGGCAATATCACATGAGGAGGAACTTGTGGGATGGGCTCAGCGTGTCATTACAACAATTGTCAGCTCCTCTCTTTTATTTATGGAAGAGCGATGCATATGAATGTACCTTTATCTGGAAAGTTTTAGGCAATTCTAATAAAAGGAGATCTGCATGAATTATCAGAACATGATGTTCTATTCACTGGAGGGAGAGTCATTTTAAAAAGCCTGCTAAGTGAGGCATGGTTGCTAAGTAAGGCAAGGGTTTTATTAGACCAACTGACGTAATGGAAAGGAGGAAAAACAGGCAAGATTTTGGGCACACAAAGATCTTCCTTGGATGGGAAACAAATGGCAGACTTTGTGCTAAGAATGGCTTGGGAACAATGCCTCTGAAGTTCAGCTAAATGTGTAAAATGGGGAGGTAGTTCTGGAGGGAAGGGGTAGCTGGGACACGTGGGAAGGATTGATAAATGATGGAGATGACATTGGGAATGAGGGGGAAGCCTGGTTGTTTGAGGGATTTGGGCTGTGACCATCTCCTGTTCTGCTCTGAGGTGTTGGCACTGAGGAATGGGAAATATGGAGCAATATTGAGTATGGGCTGTGCAGCAGAGGAGGAAGAACATGGGGGGATGTCCACTGGTAGTGTGGTTTAGGATGATGGAGATGATTGCTCTAATTGTTCTCAAGGCTGGAAGAAACAGATATTCTAGTTCAGGAAGGTAACTTCTGCCAAGGTCAGGTGTTCCAGTGCAAATGGATTCTTTACTTTTTTTCCATGGTGATGTAGGACAGCCAGAGCTTACAGCTGTGGGCTTTCTTCTCCTGCCTTCCTTTCCATGGGCTGCCTGAATTCCTGAGGGCTATTTGGGTTCTGTCACATGCTTGGAACTGTTGGGAGACCTGACTCCCCCAACAGCAAACCCAAAACTGATTGCAAAAAAAAAAAAAAAAAAAATCATTCTGTTCCTCCTCCTGGAGTGTCCTTGTTGGGCAGAGCTCCTCTTTGCCCTGAGATGATGTCCCAGGTGTTCCCCTGGCAGCTCTGGTGGCCTGGCTGGATGTGCCATTCTCCATAGGGTGATGACAGCATCCTGCACAGCACTGGGGCTTTTGTCCACTCAAATCCTGTGGGATTTGATCCAGGCAGGGCTTCTCAGTAGGAAAATTGATCATGGTTATGGTGTTTTCTGGTTCTGCACAGGCCTAATTTAATGATATTTGTAAACCGCTTGAAGATCTGTGGATGAAAGATGTTCTCTCGTTAGCAAGGCTGCCTTGTGTGGTGTTTAGGCTTCATAGGAGTTAAAAAACTCCATAAATCCTGAATTAGGGACTAACAATATCCACGATAAGTGATGGTGACCAACTGCCAGGCAGCTCTTGGGCTAGAGCTTGAGCTCTTGCTCTCTGATTAGTGCCACCCCCAGGTTTTCTAGCACAGGTTCCTACCTGTGACAGAGGAAACAAGTGTGTCAGGATGTTACTTGATCACTCTCTACCTTCTTCAGACTGAAGTTTGGGGAAGGATTTGTCTGCTGAATGGTGGTGTTGCCAGGGTGGGTGTAGAAGGTCCCTGTTCCCCCCTGCGTTTGAGTTACTGAGGCTTGTGCTTGCAAAGCCTCCCCAGGCTGTCCTGGGGAATTGGTGATTAAATTATTGCACTAACAATCTATAAACTACTCAAAAAAATCAGTGAGTTAATTTCATTCGTGTCACAACAGGTTCCTGCCTTCAAAGATGACAGAACCCCTCATTCTTTATGGTTTTATTTAGACCTTGAGTGTTTGCTGCCGTTGTTTTCTGTCATGAAAAATTTCCTGATTTATACCAGGGCAGAGATGTTGGGATAAGGCAGAGGAAATCTTTGCAAAACCATCAGCATGTAACCTTTTTTTTGACCCTCCATACCTCCTGCAATCCTGCTATTTTTGTAACCCTGGCTAGGTAGCAGGATGAAGATTACATATCATCCTCCAAAGCAGAGCTTTTATTTTGGTCTTGTTATTTTAGGAATAATCAGCAGAGAATAAGGATACTTCCTCTTACCAATTTCATGTGTTTCCCTGAGGGGACTGATATCAGGGGGGCTCTTACAGAATACACAATTTCCCTAGCAATAGTTCAGATAAATCCTATCTGCCCTTGAATCTGTAGTAAATCTTTCATTGACTTGTGAGGAGCCTGAATTTCAGTGCATTGTTCACATGCTAAGGCTTGGGGCTGCAGTGTGTTCCAACACCTGTAAAAATTCTGCTTCAAACACCCAGCAGAGCTTTGTGTGTTTCTCTAGGTGTCTAAATTTGGTGTTAGAAAATAAAAATTGTGCTTTTCTTTTCCCCTTTTGCAGGCCCAATGTGTGCCCAGTGCTGGAGCTGGCTCTGGTGGGACACCAGGAGCCCTGCATCCAGTCCTTCAGCCGCATGGTCAGGATGTGGAAGCAGGGCTGCACCAACAGGAGATGGTGTGTGAGCTATGAGAGAAGGTAACACATTATCTGTTTTGCTAATCTTTGTGCAAGTTTAACTTTTTTGTGAGAGGAGCTGTCAGCTGTTTCATCTGAAATGTTATGGACGTAGTGTCCTCCTGAGATTTGACTTGGAATCTGTTATTACTGAGTGGAAAATGTGACTTTTTAATGTGTTTTGGGTTGCTCATGAGCTTCGTGGCTGGCTTTAGATTCAGGATTTTACACTATCAGAAGATGTTCCTGTCTTGTTCTTGCTCAGGTGAAGCCCAGCTGTCATGTCATTGACTTTGAAAAATTGAACTTCTTTCTATTTCTGCCACATGCTTGGAACTGATGGGAGATCTGACTCCCCCCACAGCTAAACCCAAAACTGATTGAAAAAAAAAAATTAAAAAAAAATTACTCAGCTTTGGCTAGCCTGAATATAAACTCTTCAAAATAATGTGTGGACAGAGCATATCATACTGGGTTGTTGTTATCAGGATGCAGTTTGCTGTATTTGCTTCGTTTTTAACGACGACTCCTGACGGAGGCTGAAATAAAGTCTCATAAATGTGACATATGAGTGCAGTGTGCTGCTGGGGAGGTGGGAGTGGGTGGGATGGGAGCTGTGACTGCTCTCTTACCCCTCCTGTCCCCACAGGTCTGGCTACTACACGGTTTACAAGCAGGTGTACAGGATGGAGCAGCAGACTGTCTATAAGTGCTGCCCCGGCTGGGCCCAGCAGGACAATGAACCCGGCTGTCTGCACTGTGAGTTGGGACAAAACTGGGACAAAACCGCCAAATGACACCCTCAGACCCTGCCTTCCTACTGAATCCCCACTTCTAGACACAAGGGTTTGCTTCTTGTGGTTTATAACTGGCGTTTCCCCAGTGATGGGGGAGTAAGTGTCCTTTAAAAAGATAAAAGTGCTCGTGTAAAAGCAGCAAATAGCTCTAATTTTAATCCACACAGTTTGGATTAACAGTTTAAATTCTAATTGGAGTTGTTGCAGCGTTTTTGTGCCAGCCTGGCTTTGACAGGCCAACCGAATTTATTGCTGTTACCCGAATTATGCAGAGAAATCTGCTGTGAGGCACTTTCCTTGGGTGTAGCACTTGCTAGTCTGACTGGTTTTGGCATTTTCCCTTCTGCTGGTGCCCTTGAGCCAGTTTTATTTCTACCCTGTGGTTCTCCATCTGATGAGAACCCGTTTCTATCACTAATTTCTAACAATGATTGGATATTCTCCTAAAAGATGGAATTTAATTGAAATGATAAGGCAGCACTTCAGCCACTGCTAACAAGACATCAGTGGAAGATGGCAACCTACTCAGTGTTTAGTTTTTTTACTGTTTAGTCAGTAATTGTGTTTTCTGTATGAAAGTTAGCATCTGTTCTTATTTATTTTTTAATCTTCATACCAACTTCAGGGCTGCATTCAGAGAGCTTGCTTTTATGGTTGTCTCTTTGTAGTTAAAACACAAAAAAAAAAATAGCCTGAGAGGTATTCCTGTTAGTTTCAGCCTGAATCTACATATTTAGTGTGCACCTGTTTAGTTGTAGGAAGTCAAAAATATGTTTACAATCTGTGTTTTAATCTCTGGTGAAAAGGAGTTTAAGATATGTAAGCACCAGTGGCAAAAGGAAATTTTCTTCCTGAAAGAGCAGTGCAGGCTTGCTTTGAATTCTTTAAGGCCCCAAAGTGGTTGAATTACTCTTTTGTGTTTGATACTCTTTGCAAGTTTGGCTCAAGCATGTGGAATTTAAGTTGTTGTAAATAAAACTGTTCTGTGTTGGAGAAAGGGAAGAACTGCAATTCCCCTTTCCCCTCCTCATATATAATATCTCCCAGTGCATCAGTGGTTTTTAACCATTCCTCCATTATTGTCTGGCAGCTTTTCCTATTTTATTTTGGATTCAGGCAGTGCTTTGAGTCCTGTCTTCTGCCTCTGAAGCACCTTTAAGTTAAACTGCAATATCTAAGTCTTTTAATAAATTTCTTCATACCAACAAGGTAGTGACACCTATGATAGCAAATCCTGCGGCAGTCCAGTCTTTGCACTACAATAAAAATCTGGGTTTATTATTTGGGAGGTCATGTTGCATCAGGACTGAGTCAGAGAGGGAATTCTGGAGAATCCTTGGCTCAAAATGAGCTGGAATATCCTGTCCATTTCTGTTTCTAGTGCTGTGCTCTGCTGGAACCTGCTTCAATGGAGGGAAGTGCTCTGCAGGAGGGTCCCAGGTGTGCCAGTGCCCTGCAGGATTCCAGGGGCCTCGCTGCCAGTATGGTGAGTGCGCTGGGATTGTCTCAAGTTGGGGTAAAAAGCAACTTCAGCATTAATTGCTAAAACAAGCGTATTTTATTAATGTTGGCTTAAAATTAAAGGCGCCGTTGCTGCACTTTTAAGTGGTTATTTGATCATTCTCTTTTTAATTTTTTTTTTTTATTTTTTTGTATTGAATTTTAACAAAGCAAGATGAAAATTTAATTTGATTGGTATCAGATGAGTGAGTGTCTGTGGTGGATAATATCACTGAATATCAGACGTGGTGTCCAGTGCAGTATCTGTCTATTGCTTCTCAACTTGAACGTACTTGTGGTGCTTTTAGTGAATTTCTCAGCCTTGCTTTCACCTTTGTGAGAGGAAATTCTGAGTCAAAGCAGGTGGGCAGTAGGTGAAGAATGCAGCAAATGAGCCACTGTGTTTGTTCCGGGGATTTTTTTTGGTGCATCTCAAAGTAGGAAGGTTTTATAGCTCACTACCAAATATTTCATAGTATTCATGGAATAATATATGCACCAATCTTTCATTTCACTGTGTTCTAGCATGCTATAGTCTGAATTTAGTGTGACTTAGGCTCTATCACCCACTCTCAATGAGGATCTTTTTTGTCTCACACACTGGCTCCCAATTTGATAAACCCACAATGGGTTGTCTTGTAATTTAACACACTGTGTAAAGCTCTCCAAAATTACTGCACTGCATCCATTTGGCTTCTTAAGGGAGGGAGGAAAGTCATTCCTTCAGAGTAGGCTGTGATTGGGACAAAGGCTTTCTTTTGTATTAGGCAAATGATAATTTCCTTTTCAACTGAAGCATATTGTGCTTTGTTCAAAGGAAGGCAGATTTTTAAGTATTTCGTTTTTTTCCCTTTTAAATTCTAATATCTTTGTGTCCTCACCTGGCTTGTCTGTCAGGCAGCGTGAGTGAGAGGGACTATAACAATAAATAAAATGCAGAACTGTTTACAATGGAGCTGCTGCTGCCTGCAGACAATTTCAGCTCAGTTGAGCTGTGATTGGGTATTTCTTTACTGCCCAGAAAAACAAGTTTATGTGGGGGAGTTGAGGTGAGCCAGGGTGACACCAAGGCAGGCTGGTCGTGATTAACTTACAGGAGAGCTGCTGCTTCAAGGTAAGCAGGATCACAATCTCCAAAAAAGCCTTATAATAACTTATTACCAAATGGAATATATCTCAGCAAATTATAAAATTGTCCTTGCCATGATAAATTGCCTTTTGAGACTCCTTTTGCTGTGGAGCTGGGGCATTCCCAGCAGGCAGATTGTGGATAGCCCAGGTCAGATTTTCCAGCTGCAATGGGATTGCGCAGTCTCTGTTTCACAGAGGGAGTGTAAAAACAATGAGGGGCGTCCTGCAGGATGCTCCTTGCACTTGGGTGGAACTTTTATCTGTGCCCTCTGTTTGCCTGCTCTCTACTGATTCCTGAGGTCTGAATGGGGTTCCAGGAGCCGTCACCCTCAGGTTTGTGCAGAGCTGCTATCGCAGCCCGGCAGGAGGAAGTTTATAAATTGAATTCTGAAGGGGAAAACCTTCTCTCAGCAAGGCTGTTACGGACCATTCACCTGCCTAACAAAAACGAGGTAATTCAGAGTGTAAGGCCTCTCAACTGCTGCAGGTGCCTGCAGTCAGATTCTTCTGAGGCTTGTATCATATTTGTGCAGGAAAGGGAAGGAGAAATGTCCTGTGGGACTAACAGCCACAGCCTCTGCTTTTCCTGGCTGATGTTGGAATATTGCTCCTAAGATTTAATGCTTGAGAGATGGTTTCTTTCTTCCTTCAACAAATTAAGGATTCTATCTCTATGATTCTGAGGTTAATTTGGTACTCGGTACCACCAATTGTTAGAAGAGCAGCAATTAGAAGTTAACTAATTTTAAATTATGATACATTATAAATGGTTTTATTGTTTATTACTTTTAGTTCTATTATGTTGTAAATGTTTTAAAGTTAATAATTTAAAATTACTTTGTGTGGGTTTTATTATAATGTATTTTTTATAGTTTTTTTAAAGTATCTAGTTTTATTTGTAACGCTATTTTTGAAACTTGTTTTTTAGTGTAATTATTTTAAAATAATGTTTGTTTTACTTTATGGCATTTTTAAGTTAGTAATTTTTATTTTAAGGTTTGTATATAGATATATACAATGTGAGCTTTTTGTCAGGCTTTGAGAATTTTCTATAAATCCATTTCCCACATTTGTAATCTTGGCTTCTGTCACTTATGGTATTGTGACTTCCTGTCAGTCTGCTGACAGAGGAGGAACCACAGGCATTTCATAGCTGCACTTGAACCATTTGAGCAAAATTGCTTCATGTATCCCATTTTATATCTCCCCCTCTCCAGCCTTTTTGATTTTCTCCTCTGTTTCTGTCATCAGTGCTGGCAGCTGATTCTAAAGTTTCACTTGAGCAGCAACTCTCATGATCTCCTTGCTGGGTGCTGTGAACTACAGACTGTAGACAAATTAGTATAAAAATATTACTAAATTCAATTACTCTAGGAAATAAATGGGGACATATGTGTCAGGAATCTTCTAATCATTCTTTTTGTGGAGTTTATATTTGCCATTGAGTTAGGGAGTAGGTCATTGTCCTGGAAATAGAGTTTTGTCCTGGAGAAAGTTTGTGATGGATCCTTTAGGATGGCTGATGGCAGCATCACAGCCATCTCAGCAGAAATGATTATTCCCAATTGGCATGATAGCAGATAATGACTTTTTAAAGGAATTATGGGCTGTTCCTGCAGCCTGGGACAGACACATTCCTGATGAGATGCTGCAAAGGTCAGGGCTCCTCTAACAAACTTAATGTAATCGTGTTCAGAAACGTGTTACTGCCTCCCTTGTACACTCTAAAAATTACTTAGAAATTACTATTTATAAAAAATAAAGTAATATTTTTATACTAATTTGTCACTCCCCAGTTTTACTATTTTCCCCACACAAGCAGCAATGCAAACTTAGAGAAAGATTTATGGGTGAGATGGTGGAGTTCTTCACGCAGCCGTTGCAGGGACTGGGTAACAGATTGAGCTGTCTCCTGCACTGTCTGCTGCAATTTGTCTTGTAATAATAGACTTATATCAATTACAATGTAAACTTGCAAGCTGGGTTTCTTTCCATTTTTTGGAACTTGTTTGGAAAGTTGTGATCCCCGTTTGTCCCAGTGAAAGGGAGGGAAAACCTGTAAGAAAAAAAGAGAAAAGGTAAAACCCAGCGCCAAGAATGGATTCTGCTGCAGTGCTGGTGTCATTGATATTCACTGATTGTCCTGGAAATCCTGTTCAAGGCCTGGTGGCCACCTGAGCTGGACATGGGAGTAAAGGAATTTCATTTAGCTTGCTTACTTCAGCCCTGGGACTTTTTACTTGGACATGCAGCCAGTGATACCATTCAAAATTCTACAAACAAGGGTGTATTTATTTATTCCTCTTCTATGTACTCTACGTGTACATGTAATCAATGGAAATTGAGGGCTTAGTTTTGACTCTTAAGTGTTTTATCATCAAATCTCAAGTTGCTGATGGTTTTGCTGAGTGCTTCCTGATTGGTTTTAAAACATGAAGTAAAAAAAGAGTGAGAACTGAACAGGCTTTGTGACTTCTTGACTGATACAAAATCTGAGCAAGATTAATGTTCTGCAATTATTCTTTTCATAATTATGAGCCTGTCTGAGACAATGGGTGTGATTGGTGTTTAAAAATAGGTGAGGAATGACCAGGGAGGACTTGTCAGCAAAGTCCTCTCATGGTGGCAGGGTGTTTGCCCTCCTCAATACAATATTCCAGTGTTTAACAGATAAAGTGTGACAGTGCTCACAGGGGTTCTTGGATGAGGGAAGAGACGAGGATCTGACTCCATGTTTCAGGAGGCTGATTTATTATTTTATGATATATATTACATTAAAACTATACTAAAGGAATAGAAGAAAGGATTTCATCAGAAGGCTGGCTAAGAATAGAATAGCAAAGAATGATAACAAAGGTTTGTAGCTCGGGCTCTCTGAGCCACCTGACTGTGATTGGCCATTAATCAGAAACAACCACATGAGCCCAATCCCAGATGCACCTGTTGCATTCCACAGCAGCAGATAACCATTGTTTGCATTTTGTTCCTGGGGCCCCTCAGCTTCTCAGGAGGAAAAATCCTAAGGAAAGGATTTTCCATAAAAGATGTGTGCGACAATAAAGTGTCAATAGATTAATTTTTACACCATTGTTTGCTGTCACACAAGTGGAATTTTAAGTTCTTTTGCAGTGCCTGGTGCAGATGATTAGATTCTGCAGCTGCTGCTTGCCCAGCACACATCTGGAGGGGCAGTGTGCTCTGCTGGGTGCAGTGCTCACCTGATGAGAACTTTCTTTTCCACCTGCCACTGACCTTGGATATTTAATGCAGTAACTTTTAGCAAATTACCCCACTCTGCCTGGGCTTTGTTGTACATGAAATGTTGATAATGGTGGCTCATTCCTTCATCAGGTGCTTTGAGACCCGAGTAATTAAGTGTGAGATAATGGCACTGGCATGTGTGTGTAAAGGCAGGATGCACACTGCATGGGGAGCTAAATGAAATGCTTATGAGGGAGATATCCATCAGTTCATTGACTTGCTGTCAATCTCTGCCTTCACTCTGGTCACACGCTATTAAGATATTGAACTTACAAAGATTCTGGTAAACAAAAATAGCAGCACCTCCTAGAGCAGGTAGATCAGAGTTTACACTATAAAACTGCTTAAAACAATGGTTTGTTTTTTTTTTTTTTGTTTTTTTTTTTTTTAATTTTAACCATTCATTAAAATGGCAGGAATTCTGATCTATTTTCTTACAAACAAAAATATTCTTTTCTTTCACCGTGAAAAATAATTTTCTTCCATTTTTCCTCTAGGAAATGTTTCTTCCTGCAAAGAGCTGTTTGATACAACTTCTGGTTAATGTCCTGTCTGCCATCCTGGTCTCTAAGTTGTTCTTCTTTGAGGCTGGAGATCTACACAAGCCTTACAGGGCAGTGTAAATCCATAACCAGTGCTAAAAATTTTCCTTCTTTAAAATAGCAAATGGCAAGCTGGAAGCTCCTATGGATCCGTTCCCATAGGGATGTCTTCAGTTTTCATGGATCTTTGTTTCCCACTGAAAGTATGAAATGTTTAAATATTTGTGGGGGTAAATTAGCTCTGATAGCTGGGCCCTGATTGTGCCAGGGGTTTTGGCATTTTGTTTTCATATTTTGGCCATGAGTTCCCTGAAGTTTGACCCAAGCCAACCTTTTTAACTTGAAAATTTGCCATTAGCCCATGGGGAGAGTGGGAGAGGATGGCACAAAAGATAATTTATGCTCAGCTTGCTCTAGTTTAGTGCATATAATACCTTAAAGATACCAGCTTTGGCTCATTTTCCTGTTTTAGCACAGTCCTCCTCCTGCCCCAAATGACTCAGTCTCATTAGTGAAATGCCAGCCTGTCATGGCAAGGGAAGCAGAGATGAGTGATGAGGCTGCTCAGGGTGGGTAAGTCCCTGTCCTCTGGCAGAAAGAACCCTTGTGCTCACCCTCTGTCCTAGTGGGACTCTGTCTTGTTCTTCCTCTGCTCCTTTTTGGCCCCCAGAGCAGTGATCCATCCATCCTGTGCCTGTTTTTTGGGTACCATTCTCCTCCTGTGATGGAGGAGTGTGATGGTGATCACAGGGGTTCTTGGATGAGGGAAGAGATGACGATCTGACTCCGTGTTTCAGAAGGCTGATTTATTATTTTATGATGTATACTACATTAAAACTATACTAAAAGAATAGAAGAAAGGATTTCATCAGAAGGCTGGCTAAGAATAGAATAGCAAAGAATGATAACAAATCTGAGCCAGCTGACTGTGATTGGCCATTAATTAGAAACAACCACATGAGGCCAATCACAGATGCACCTGTTGCATTCCACAGCAGCAGATAATCATTGTTTGCATTTTGTTCCTGGGGCCCCTCAGCTTCTCAGGAGGAAAAATCCCGAGGAAAGGATTTTCCATAAAAGATGTCTGTGACAGAGGAGCCCTGGCAGGCAGCACATGGGAAGGGGGAGCTGCTTTGGTGAGCTCTTGAGAACATCCTGTGGGCTGCAATCCCTTGTTCCTGCATCATGGATTGTGGTAATGAGCCCCTCATGGTGACACAAACCTTTCTGTCACCTGTCTCCTGTGCTCTGGTGACAGCTGACAGGTGTCCTGACACTTAAAACATCATGGGATTTGTAAATCTAATTATAGATGTATATAACTACAAATTAGTAGGAAGGCAACACTGGACCTGAGTATGAAGTGTCACAAGTCTGGAGCTGGTTAGAAACCCGTGAGAGAGGTGGGTTGGATGCTCTCTTGGGCAGAGGTTTGCAGAAGACAAGTGTGGTGCACAGATCACTGCAGGACGCCCAAGCTATCTGTAATCTCTCAAGGAAAACAAAAAGTTATGGTTGAGATAAAAATGACATTATCTGTTCTGGTGATAGATAACAGTTGATTCAGAGATTAATTCCAGTTGTGAGCGAGGCCCTGGGCAGGAATCAAAAAACCCTGAAAGCATGGCTTCCTCCAAACTTTCATTCTCTCTTCTTTGCTCCCCTCCTCACACCCACCTGCTCTTTGCCGACAGAAACACCTTTCATCAGCCTCCCCAGAATAAAAACCCTTTAAAGCAGCCACTGAAAAGCTGAGAGGAACAAAAGCTCTGCTGCCCTGAACCAGGAGCAGTGGAAAATGCTGATTGAAAGATCATGCCTGGCTCTCTGCTGGGTGTGACAGGATATAATCATCAGCCCATCCTGCTGAAAGGGAGGCACTGCCTGCCCTCCGCTGCCATTAGGAGGGAGAGACAGCTAGACAGACAGCAGGGCTGGAGCTGCAAACAAATATGTCAGGGGGAAATGAACCTCAGAATAAGCACTGCAGAGAGAGAATTCACCCCCCTTGTCTTTGCCACGAAAGGATGTCCAGGCTGTGCTTGCTGCAGAAGGGAAAAGTTAAAAATCACAGGGGAAGAGCTGCTGTCTGGCTGCTGGCATTTGTTTGTTGGGTGAGGAAATGTGGCTGCAAGTGCCAGCAAAGTGAGTGTTGTGCAGAGGGGCTGTGCAGGTACATTCCTCCCCCACACACAACAAAAGGTGAATGAGCAGACTGTGAGTCTCCAGAAACATCTGGATTCTGTTTCATGACACCTACATGGCCTCTGTGTGGCTGTGGGCAGATTTATTTGTGCTCCCAGCTTGCTTCAGGGGTTTGAGCTGGGTCCCAGTGAATTTGATCAGGTAATGCAGATGGATTTAATTACCCAAGGTACCATGGCTGAGCAGTTCATGCAGTGCTTGTGTAGCTCTGGATGCAACCCCTCTGTTAATAAAGCATCTAGACAACATGGAATTTTAACTGATTTGGCAGAATATCCAGCAGATTGTTGTGTCTTTAGGAACATTCTTGTTGTATTTTGCTAGCTCTTCAGAGTGAAGCTGGAGATGGTTGCTGTGCATTTCATTGTCCTGTCTGCAGAGAGCTCTCCCCTTTAGTCACAGGTCAAACACTTCTGCTGCACCCTCAAAAATCTTTGGGCTGATGTGTGCTTCCACAGAGGTACAAACAGCAGGAGAACCCTTCCCAAGCAAAGCCAGGCTGCTGTTTTCTCCTTCAGTGGCACCAGTGCAGTGTCACTGCTGATTGCCCTCCTGCCATGAGATGCTCTTGAGGCTCTGTCGCTGCAGTGATTCCTGAGGAAGGGAAAGTGGAGTTTCCTGTGGAAGGGAGGGAGCGGAGCAGCCCTGAGCAGCCCTGCAAGGGCTCTGACTGACAAAGTCACTTTTTGTGGCTAATTGTTTTTGCTGACCTGAACACTTTGACACACAGGTAGGAACAGATGTGCATTGCGAAAACAAAAAAGGGATTCCTCTAGAGATGTGTGGGTTTGGCTGTTCAGTCAGGACTGGGCCACAGGTTTGGAAGGGACCTTCGAGAACATCTTTTGGAAGGGATCTTAGAGAACATCTATTTTCACATGTTCCACTGGACCAGTGTCGCAGACATCTTTTCATTAAAATCCTTTCATTAGGATTTTTCCTGCTGAGAAGCTGAGAAGTTTCAGCAACAAAATGTAAACAATGGTTATCTGCTGCTGTGGAATGCAACAGGTGCATCTGGGATTGGCCCATCTTGGATGTTTATAATTAATGGCCAATCAAGGCTGAGCTATCTTGGACAGAGTACGAGAGAGCTGCCTTTTGTTATCGTTCTTTCTTTGGTATTCTGTTCTCAGCCAGCCTTCTGAGAGGGAACCTTTCCTTCTATTCTTTTTAGTATAGTTATAATGTAATATATAGATCATAAAATAATAAATCAAGCCTTCTAAACATGGAGTCAATATTCTCATCTCTTCCCTCACCTGAAGACCCCTGTGACCACTGTCACAGACCAGTTTGCTCCAAGCCCTGTCCTTGAACACTCTCAGGAAGGGGGGATCTCCAACTTCTCTGTCTGGTACCTCTAAAAATCTATTTTAAGCCAGGAACAATGGCCTTTAAAAATTATTTTAGCATCAAAGGAAAGCCTGTGGTGCCTGTCCTGGTTCCTTTCCAGCCCTTGTCTGCGATTCTCTCAAGCTGGGTTTTTGGGTATGTGCTATTTTGCCAGAGGCTGTGTTTTAAGGCTTAAGAGTAGATGTGTTAACGTGTATCTGTCACTTTTTCTACAGCAAACTCCATCCTGTGTCTCCTTGGGTGTCCTCTCGGTGCTCTTAAGGAAACAGCCATTTGTTGTCAACCTAGAAATTTGTTTTCTCAGGTGCAATGACTGCGGCAGAATTCCTCAGCATAAATACTGTTTTACAGTCATTTAACAGCATTTTCAGTGCTGATGTTTATTTCATCTAAAAGGGGCAGAAGAGTTAATTACATTGTCTGGAAGGGGAGGCAGAACGTTGCCAGCAACCACGAGGCACTGCTGCTCACTTCGATAGAGCCGAGCTCACAGTAGTGGCAGCTGGATTTAATTATAAGTTTGCAACCCTGTGGTTTCAGCAGCAGCTGCTGAAGAATGGATAATGCAAGTAGCCTTCAGAGCCATTCACATTAGAGATAAAACCTTGTCATTCACTGAGACAGCTGACTGAACAAGTATTAAAATGAATAAAGATTTCCCCAGGGAGGTTGCAGGATGAGGTTTGGTTTTTTGTCTCGCTGGCTCTTGCTCAGATATGTCAGGCGTGCTTCCACCCAAAAATGTGAGACTGCTCACAAATAAAAGTCTTAGATTATCTAATCTAAGCACTGGTTGTGTGATTAACCTCAACAAGTTAGGAGGGAAATGTTATTTACTGGACTTTTTTGTATTTCTGTAGCAGTCTTAAGAAATCACTTTCCGTTCCTTGGAACAGGGAGAGATGGCTGAAGGTTAAACATGTGCTAAAGATACCTTAAAAATTCACTTTATTTCTCATTTTATTCAAGGGTATGTCAGTAATAGACTACCACAACTGAAATGGAAAAGTATGTGACTACTGAAGTTATGTTTTCATTATTTTGTTGTTGATATATTTCAGCTTTTATAAATGGAAAATCAAAAATTCTAAAGTGAATTTGAGCCTTGTAAAACTAAAACTAATGGCTAGAACCTCCACAGGCAAATTTTTTAATTATTTTCCGAGTCAGGCTGGAGCAAGAACTTGGTCTAAATGATTTTTCCAGCATCATTGGTCAGTTGCTTCCTAAAATGACTTCCCACGCTCTCTTAAATTTTGAGGTGAGCAATGATTTGGAGTCTTGGAAATATTTTTGTTTTTTCTATGGGAAGATTTGGTATCCTCTGAAAATTGGTGCTGTTCCAGATAGATTTTGTTGGTCACATAAAAAGCAATGAAGGTTGGGTAAATTTCAGATTTGACTGTTCAAAAATTTGTTCTTTTTAAAGTTTCCTCTTAGATGCTTCCTTTTCCCCCCAAATGATCATGAAAGCACTGACTGACTCTGCTTGAAGGAAGTGCAGCTGTTATTTGTCTAGGCAGATATTTAATTTCTGCTTTGCTGCATCTCCTGTGGAAGAAGAGGCAGCTGTGGGTGAAGTGGTCCCTGGAGACACTGCCCCTCTGATTCTCAGAATTTCTTTTATTTTTGAGTGTCTTTATCATTCTTTTTCCTTTTCCCTCTTCATTTTTTCCCATCCTTGCTACTTTTCCAAACCTCAAGTTGTGACTTAAACTTTAGATCCAGTTATTTCAAAATTGTTTTCTGCCTCTTCAGGTACTTTCTAATAAGCTCTTCCAAGTACACCAAAAGTTGAAAAGGCCAAATCTATTTCGTAACCACCTGGAATAAAAGTGGCTGCTCCTGTTTTTCAGACATTTGAGAGATTCTCCTGGTGCTACTGAGGTGGGGGAATTGGTGTCTCTGCTATCCTTTTAAAGAAAACTTATTTCTCACTGTTTCCTTTTTTGTAAAACCTAATTGCTTTCTCTTCACCAAGAATTCACAGGCAATTGCTTTTCTCTCTGTTATCCCTGCTGCAAGGGTGGCTTTTGTGTGCAGGGTTGCTGACCTGAATCTGCTTTTTCTCTCTGTAATCTCAGTGTTTGGGAGCTCAGAGAGCTGACAGGAGCTGGGGAGGCACTGCTGATCTGCTGCATGTCTGTCTGACATGCTTTCCTTCACACGCGAGTGCTGGAAATCCTGTTAGCATTAACATAATGTGACATGAGGGGGGAAATAACCCATTCCATGGGAATTTTTATGGCTAGATTTTCACCTGTCCATCCATCTCTTCTTCCCATTCCATGGGAATTTTTATGGCTAATTTTCACTTGTCCATCCATCTCTTCTTCCCACACCTGCTCCGGTCTGAGATGTACCTGAATTGTGACTTTATCCTTCTCCACTGAGCCCTCTAGATCCATGTGCTGCATTTATGTTGTAAATAATCTAGAAGCTGTAAATGTAATTTTTTGGGGGTTGGGGGGAAAAAAAAGTTCAACTGAATATGATCTTAAACTTCCTGAATATTTTCTCATTTTGGATCTTGGTATGCTATGGAAAAGAGTGTTGAAATTGTGTGTAAATCTTGTTTAACTGAATATCCTTGTTGTGCTGCTGGTATAAATAGGGGCTGTTTATGTAAGTGGTGTTTTTCAAGCTGAATCTGCAGTGCATCCTTTCTGGATCTTGTGCAGCCAAAGAAGTGGAAAGTTCAGTTAAATCCTCTCTTCCCTGATTTGTGTTTTGTGGTTAAAATCTTCTTTCGTGCACTGGAAGGTGGTACTGTATGAACAGATGTGGGAACTGAATTTGGAATTATTTTCACACCCAATCTCCACTTGTAATAATCTTTCTTTAGTAGTTTTGTGTGGTGTGGGAAGCAACAGGAGGGAGGATGTGCTAACACAGGAGATAAGGGAGAGATGTTCATCAGAGGGCAGACTTAATAACTGTGAAATAAGTGAATACATTACAATGCTTGCTGAGTCCTTTGCATGGGGAGCAGGTTCATCTGTGGCATGACTAGGCAATTACACATTGATGGCAGCAGAGTTGTGCTTCACATCTCCAGAGGATTTTGCCACAATTTGTTTCACGTTCCACCTTTGTTCCAGCCAAGTAAACTGGAGACAGGAGAAAATTGCACAACACATGGGGGGAAAAAAATGGAGAAGGAGAAACTGTAGGTGTAGCTCTGAGCGCTGCTCTCGTCATCATCTTTGTATTGCAGAGAGCTTTGTGTGAGGATCCATTTATCCTGGCAGTTGTTCATTATCCTGCCAGCCCCTTGGCATTATCATTCATCCTGACAGGCACATAATAAAGCCAGGAGTTTCAGAGCTGATGAACAACTGTATCTGTGAATAAATACTTCAGGAGTTTTGGGTTGGGCGGCTAATTCAGTTTTGCTGAAAACATTCTCTTGGTTTTGTCTGGTTCTGCGTGGAAATGGGATGGCAAATGGGTTCACCAAAACCTGAAATGCCATCATTCCTCTCATGGAATGTGGACAGCTTGCTGGAGGTGAAGGATAAAGCTAACCAGCAATTTAGAGAAGTGTATGAAGCACAACTCATAAAAATATCACAGAAAGTTAGACTTAGCCATTCAGAGCAGCTCAAAGGGAGGTTTGATGGTACCTGCCTCATCTCATTTTCCTCAAAATTCCTGTGTATTTTTAGATAAGTATTTATGAAGTAAGGGTGCTGTCTTTATTTAAAGAAACCAAAAAAGAACCCCAAAACCCAAAAAGGTGGTGTACTACAAGCATGTTGTTGTAAAAGCCTGGTCAGGTAATTTGTGAGCTCAGCACTTCAGAATTGTTACTCCATCACAGAAATGGTTCTTTTCAATTCCTTGAGTCTTAAAATAAGGAAGACTGTCTAAAGAAAAACAATTGAACTACTGCAGAATATCTAGACACATATTTGTGGAGTTTCGGGTGTACCTAAACATTTAGAAAAGGAAGATGCACAGGCTGGCATGGGAGAAGAACTTGAGTGAGATTAAATCTGCTCTGACATGGTCTTGGCTAACTAGAATTTTTTGAATTAGGACTATTCTCTTAGTGAAAGTTCTCCTTATTAATTAATACACTGCTCTCATGGCCTCTTCATAAATGTTCATTTCCATAAGCTTTCAAAAATGTAAGTTCAATGCCAATATCTCTTTATTTGTTTTAAATAGACATATCAATGCATTGAGATGGAAGTGTGTACAGCAACAGCACATTCTCTCTTGTAAATATCAAAATAGATTTAAAATATGCTCTCTGGGTAGAGATTCGGTGATGACTGTGCCTTGAGATTCAGGGAAGTGTGGCTCATCCCAGTGTGGCTCATCCCAGTGTGTGTTACCTTCCCCCCTGCACATTCTGTCTGTCCATCTCTGCGTGTGATGCTGTGAGTTTTGTGTGCCCCTCACCCTGACACAGGTACTTAGTAACTTTCACCTGATTCATTTTATTGGGCTTGTTCCTGCCCAATATCAAGTTTCCTGGCTTAGGAGCTCTAAGCAGGCTGGGTTTTTTGCTCTCTTGGGGGGCCCATATTTCTGCCACCATTTCAAAGCTTTTCTGTGTGGTCATTATTGACCTTGTTCAGTGCTACCAGCAAACCTGTGAAGTTTTTAAGCAGTGATGGTGCAGATCTTTTGCCTGCGTAGCACAATTGGCAGATGTGCCAGTCTCTTCCTAGTGATGCTGTGATGTGTCTTGGGCTAAATTAATTGGGGGCTTACAAAGCTTTGCTGCACTCAGGCTGGAGGGCAAAGGATGGGGGTGGTACTGGTCCAGAAACCCCATCAGTGCCCATGTCTTAGAGTGTACACAGTCCTGAGGAAAGGAAAATCCATCTGTGTGAGGGCAGAGTGACTGGCTGGAGGTTCCTCTCGTGCTGCTGTGTTGCCATCCCACCCAAGGGACAGAGAGGTCCTGCTTTATCCATCGTTTCCTTGAGTCCCTTTCCTGCCAATGCACCTCAGGCTCGTGTTTCACCCTCTGCAGTGTTTTTTCTGCCTCTCCTGTGTTCAGTGCTGCAGGATGTGAGCTGTGAGGCCCAGGGTGGGTGGCTGCGTGTGACAGTCCCTCAGACAAAGGCGTTGCCATCTCCTGGGAAGCATTTATTGTGTGTTACCGCACTGGACTGTGCGTAGTGCAGAATTTCTGCAGAGGCGCCTGGTGTGCTCCCTGAGCCAGGAAGGAATTATTGCCTTGCTGCAGGTCTCAAGGATTGTCCCCAGCCCCTGGGGCGGCAGTGATGGCTGCAGGTTGTACCCTGTGCCCTGCAGCACAGCCCCAGCCCTGTGCGTTCCTCAGGAGCATTTGCCCCATCCCTGCTCCTGCCAGCCCAGCAGGAGCTGGTTGTGCCGGCCTTGGCCTCTCCCTCCCTCTCTGAAGGTTTGCTGTGGCGGGTTTGAACTCTGCATCAGGCTCATTTTGCTTTTCTAGAGAGGATGAACTCTTAACCCCCCCCGCCGTGGGTCTGTCCTTGGCTTGCTCTGTGTCTGGGGCAAGCAGCTGCCAGACCTTCTCATTTTACCCATCTGTGAAGCACATATTAGACATGTGGGTGGTTTATTTATCTTAATAATTGCAAAACTTTTTGAAACCCTTATAGAGAATTTCATCTGTATGGAGAAACACTCATTAAAAGCCTATTCAGTTCACAGTGAAGGAAGTGAGATTCTGTGGTTTGAAAAACACTCATTTCAAAATTCTCTTTAAAGTATTGCAGCAACTGCATTAAAACTGAGGAGGGCTATTGATTTAATGCACACAATATGATATTGTGCTGTTAGGTTTTTCTTTTGGTAGAAATTTGCTATTGATTGTTTTCACTTTGACCAGATAGTAATGAATAGTGAAGTAAGTCTACAAAAGTTGCCAATATAAAAATATGTTTGAAAAGTTTCTTGCCATTTTTGATGTAGTGTACTTGTAATGATCTCATTCTTTTTCATACTTAAGTAAATCATTGTCTTCATTTACTTGAGAATGGATTTAAGTTTAAAATGCAAGTTTATATAAATGATAGTGCTTCGTGACTTGGTGTTACAATTCATAGGCAGGAAAATGTGAATGCTGAAGATACTTGAAGGGACTTTGGCTGAGATTACCCTGACTTAGACTCTTTTCAGGCCTGCTGACTTTGAGGGAGGGATATGAGGCAGTAGAAGACTTGATGCACCATTAACCACACTAAAATAGAGAACCTTCTTGGCTTTGCTACTTGCAGACTGAAATCACTGGGAGGTTTAAATGTGAAACAATGCAAGTTCAGCTTAAGATGGGTGAACCCAAAACAAATTTTCCCAGCAGAGTTTGGGAGAGAGCAGGGGCAAAGTGTTAAAACACCACTTTATATACAGTGGCTTTGTCTGGCAGGGTCCCTCCTGACTGCACACACCCTGAGCAGGTTTGGAAGCTTCATTATTGATAAAAGATGTGCTGTCACCATGGAGTAAATGAGAAATGATCACCTCATGCTAGAAGAGGTGGGAGACCTCAGACACAGCAGGCGTGACTGAACCTCTCAGTCCAGGGACTCCAGGCTGGTGCCAGTCAGCATGGCAGAATAAAGCCCATCCTAGTGCAGGTGGAGAGGACAGAGAACAGCCAGAGGAGAGCAGAGGAGTTCTGACTTCAGTGGGTAGCAGTGTTAAGTGATGTGGAGTGGCAGCTCTGCAATTACGTGGCTCCGGGACTATGCAGGCAGAGGGAATAGTCCTGGAGCCAGAGGAGAAATTTAGGAATAAATGCCAGAAGAATGGATGATTGTTTCATTTTTAATTCTTGTTATTTATATCATTAATTTTTTATAGGTTTTTTTTTTCCCCCCTGTCTGATGCCTGAAAGTTAGTGGTTTGTGCTATAAACTGAGGTTCTGGTCTTGGCAGTGAAACGCAGCTACAGGATTTTGGCCGGTCGTCTTGCTTAACTCTGCCCATCTGTCATCAGCATCCTCTCTCTGTGGCAGAGAGAAAAGGGGAGTTTGACTTCAGAGATGCTTGTTATGCCTGGCATGTCAGTGCTGGTGACAGATCTGATGTACTCGTGTAGCAATTAATGGTGGTGCAGCTTTTCTTTTGGCACCAGCGTGCTCCGTGAGTTTTCATCATCCTGCACTCAGTTTGAAGTGAACAAAACACTGAATATTAGAGACAGCCAAGGCTGAGGTTGCAGATGCCTTTGCAAATAGCATGAGAGAAGATGTGATGTGGTGTAGGCCTGGCTGGGCATCAGGATTTTCTGTTCTGAGCTTGTTTTCAAGATCAGAGAGATGTTTTGTCTTCATCTCGCCCCGATTTGGAACAGAGCGACAAAATTCAGGTGTTTATGGGCCTGAAGATCTCTGTTATTGTGCTTCAGGTGGAGAACACCTCTAAGTGAGCAGAGCCCTGCTGGGTAAATGTGCAGAGCTCCCTTTTAGCCCTCTCTGGGGTGGGGATCCCTGCAGTCACACAATGGACGCATCCCTGGCTCTGTGCAGGCTCGGCTGGTGCCAGCACAGCATCCCAAACCCATCCCAGCTCTGTGACTGAGGGAACCCCAGGGGATTTGGGGGTCCATAACCCCTCCAGATGGGCTCTCAGGGCTGCTGCAGCCCAGGGATCTCCAGCTGCTCTCTGAGCAGCTCTGCTCTGCACGAGCATATGCCTGCTCCATGTCTCACCAGAGCTGGGTTCCAACTCGTGTTTGCTGCGGGATGCTTTATTGAATGATCTAAAAGCTAAACAAGCTTGTTTTCCTTGGAAAGGTCTCAATAGCCTTTATTGTAAATTTAATTCTGCTGGTGTTTCTGGAAGATCTGATTGGCACAGTGCACTGTGTTGGGCCCCTTCTCAGAGATGGTCTGCAGGATGGGTTTAGCACAGCATTAAAATCTCCTCTGCTGAGAATGTGACTATTCTATTCTAACGCAAAACCAGTAAAATAAAACACCAAGTTTAAACTGCTTTGCCTCAGAATGAAGCTCAGTATAAATATTTAGGCTAAAATATGAAATATTTTACAGCAAGATACAGTATTCAGCATCTACTCACATAAAAGAAGATAATAAAACAAAGATAATCTTTATCTCCACCAAAAGAAAAAAAATCCACAATGCTGATCTCACTTGTGCCTGTATAAATAATTATTCAGAATTAATTTTGGGTTTATGTTTGTTCTGCCATGCGATTGTCTGACAGCTGTTTATATGCAGTTGTAGCTTTATAGCCTAATTCTGCTGCTGCTGATGTGAATGTCAAACTCAGCTTCCTTCAGTGGGAGGACAATTGGACCCATCTGAAGAGTGAAACTACAAATTTTTACTTTGTAAAAAGTAAATTGTTACAAAACCCCTTCCTGTCTGGGTTTTCAGTGACTAGAATGTGTTTTCCATACTCAAACTGTAACAAGCTGAAACTTGCATTACTATCTCTGCTGGTTTTAGTGACTATTACAGCATATTTCCAAAGTGTTTTACAGGCATAATATTTCAGGATTTTGCTTATTGTAGTCTTTAAACTGAAAAATGGCCTTCTAGAGCTGAGCTGTCCAAGCCCAGTTTGGCAGCTGCTCTGCTGCAAACTTGGACCAGTCCCACTTCACATCTTGTCAATGGAGTTATTCCATATTGTATTACAGATTTCTTATATAAATAACCCCACGGCTCAAAGGGACTGAAACAACAGTTCTGGGCTGGGACTTTTCTGGTCTTTGATGCCTTTGCTGGCAGTGATGTGTGTGTGGGTCCTGACTCAGCTACTGCACTCTTCTGCCTGCTTTTTTTTCCATTATTTTCCATTATTAATGTCAGAGCACCACTCAGGCACCTCAGCCTAGGTCTGAGCACCCCATTTTCTGGCCAGTTCTGGTATTCCAGCCTGGAAGGCTTGAATCATCTGTGCCTTAGAAAAAGAATTACAGTAAATCTTTCATATGGGAAAAGACTGCTCGGAGCTTGGACTTTATTTTATTCCCTATATTATGTGTGACAACAAAAATATCCAGTCATAATCATTTCAAACTGTCGTTATTTAGATTATTTTTCCCAAAGGCTATGTAATTCCTTCTGCTTCTCTGCTGTTGATAGGGATGGAAGGGACAGATTTTAGATGTGGCTTAGGCACTTTACCATTTGCATAACAACAAAAAACTTTTACTAAAAATCACTTTCAGCTATACAAAAATTTAATGTACAGAAATAAATATCTTTAAAATGTCTTGAAAAGCTATTTATCTCCAGAAGACTTTAAAAGTTAATTTTAATTATCAGTGCTGCATGCCAGTATTTCACAGTGAGTATTCTCTGTAGAAGAAATATTTCTTTTAATGCCTTCTTTTGTGAATTGGGGGGTGGGCCCCAAGATATATTTGTACGCTCTGAAAAAAAGGGTTTTACTAAAGTATATCTGCAGAAAGGTGGTGATGCCTGTCATTGAACTGAGTGATTGATTGATGTCTGTGGTTTCCAAAACACATTAGAGGATCTTCCTTTTCTTAAATAAGCCTTTCTGGTTTCAATGGAGAAGGAAGGAGCTGCTTTTGGGTGCTGTCAGAAATTTTGAATTGTTTCTTGATTTTCTTTTTCCCAGCCACCAGTGTTACAAGGTGGGAATCCTGGTTTATTCCAGTTTTTAGGATAGCCTAAGGCATTTTAGTAAAGCCAGTATTGTTTGTTTGTTCATAGGGGTTGTCTCTTAGTGAATATGTAATTTTGAGGGCTGTGTGTGCATGTTTGCATTCACATGTTATCAAAGGGTGAGGAAAAAAGCCTGATTCTGTATATCTGCAGAGTTTTTTAGCCAATCTTAAAGGTGATAATGCTGCTCTCCTGCTTTGCTTAGAAATATAAATAAACCCCAAGTTCACTGTCAATATCTGGGCATGGTGAATACACACAAAGACATTCTTTAGGGTGGCTTCTTCCCAGCCATGCTGCTCACAAATGCTCACAAGAGGAGCAGAACCTTTCCAAGAGATGCTTTTTTTTCTGAGGATCTGTGTCTCTGCAGAAAGTCCTTCAGGGCTAATGCTTGGGCACTAGCCTGGATATTGAAATCTAGGCACCATTAGCTGGAGTGTCCCAATTACTTTAATTGACACAGACATATTTGAGGAGAGAGGCTGTTTCCAAGGTTACCAGGATTTGAATTACAGCTTCACTTTTTAAAAAGAAAAAAAAATAAAATAGAAAAAGCCACCTTCCCTCTAAACTCCAGTCCTTTTAAAAGTAAAATAAATTGTAGTAAGAGTGGAGTAGGCTCTTCCCAGCCCTAGTAAATATGGTCCTAAGCAAAATAATTCAATGTCTTAGCTAATGCTGTGGCCACTTTGATTTGATTTATTCAAAAAGTACCAGTGTTATGACTAAATGCTCTTAAAGGATCAATTTCTGGATCATAGCTGCAGCCACTGGGGAATACTGTGAAACACTTTCCTCAGTGTCAGGTCCATGTGCATGTCTGGCACTGAGAGAAAACACATTTTCTCTCATCACCCCTTTGCAGGAAAAATGTGTTACAGTCGATGGAAATGAGAGCTGAGCCTTCAGCTCTGTTCTATATTAATGCTAAAAATGTTCATCTTGTTATAAGCTGGCCTAATTCTAGAAATGCCGTGTCTTCCAAACACTTGTAAATAATTCTTAAAAATCTGTGATGCAACTCCTGGTTCCAGTGCTGCATTCCAACATCTGGTTCACTTTAGTGGGAGTTTCAAACACTCACCCTCAACGTGCTGTGTGAGAATTTGAGAGCGTGATTTTATCCAGATTCCGAGGGCAGGTCCTGAAAGAGGGGAAGATGCACAGGAGAAGTTAATGCCTGAAGCTGTCCTTCTGCCCCACTGCTGTCACTTTATTGTGAATATTGCCCCCTGATTCAGACTCAGCTGGAGCTCCTGGTCAGGTTGGTGCCTCTCCTTGAGCCACCTTCCACCGTGCCCTGCAGACCCTTCTCAGACATGGAAACCTGCAGGACCTGGCAGTGGTGGCTGGAAATGAGGACAGAACATTGGAAGGATTGAGGGGGAATCTATAAAATACACATTATTCTTTTTCCTCTGGCAGTCAGTTTTGCTTTCAGCTTTGGAGATGAACTCTGGGAATTGGCTCAGCCAGTGCTGGAGCTGAGCACTTGCTGTTGTCTCCCTTTCTGTTGTCTTGTGGACCAAGTTGTGCTCACAAGTTCAGGGGATCATTTGGTTCTTAATTCTATGTCTTCTATAATGGTCTCATGCAGAAAAAGTCTCTGTGCCTGTAAGTTCAGCCAATTAACTTTCTGTGAACTCTGCTGCTAAATTTCCCTCTATTTCCATCACTGTGGATCAGGAGCAGCTTGACTGGCCCCAGTCTGAAGTCTCTTTATGTAATTGAAAGTGGAGAGTTTGAAAAGCAGCCTGCAGAAGGTTTTGTGGCAGAAATTCTCTTCAGAGAAGGAGCGTTCAGTCCTCCTGTGCTGGTGCTCTGTGTGTTGTGGTACCCAGTTAATTTACACCTCGGAGTCCCCTGGGGATGAGGTGCCTCCCACTGGCTCAGCTTTCTGCTTCAGCAGGTCCAGGACCATTTAAAACCCATTTTTAAGGATGCTCTGGCACACCTGCATTCCCCAAATCCCTGCCTGTCTGCAGCAAAAGGCACTGAGAGCCTCAGCCTGGTGAAAACCTTTTGATGAACGTTTGGACACGGAGACAGAGGAGCTCTGTGAGAACCCCAGAGCAATTCTGTGGCTGTGATGAGTTTAAACAAAGTTCAGTGAGGCACACAGGGCTCTCAGATCATCAGTCATCTGTGAGGATGGGACTGCAGTTGTTACAGGCATGCTGTCCACTGCTGAGGAGCCGTTCTCAAGACAGGTTCATAATCAATTTTTTTATTTGAGTGAAACTCATTTTTTTTCTCATTGGAGCAGACTGTAAGATCTGTGGATCTTATCCAGCAGATTTATTCATTTCAAGCCATTCTGGATTATGTCAGCTTTATTGAACTATAACCATTAAAGAAAATATAAAAGGCTGTTCTCAGAGTCCCCAAGATCTTTTCATTAGAGAACTGGAGAACGAGTAGGAAGGGCTTGGGAAGAATTTCCCTTCTACTCCGCAGTTCAGGTGTTTGCAAGAAATGATTTGTGCGTGAATCCAGATTTCAGGCTGTCTTTTGCCAAGAGAAGAGGCAACAACACCCTCTGAACAGCATAATGAAAATCAGGCTTTTAATTTTTCAGTATTTTCATTAAGTGAAGCGTGCCAGTTCTAGCCATATGTGCCATTGCTGTTTTAATCATATAAACGATACATACACAGAAATGATACACAACTCACACACTTGGAATTACTGAGTATTCTTTATGCCACTTCTGTGAAAAATTATTATAATCTTTTAGAGCTCTGGATGGAGAATTGTATTGCTTAGTGTTGGACTGGGGTTTTTAGGCATTGTGACAGGAGGGTTGTGTTGAGGACTGGACACATGAGGAGTAAGTCTGTAGAGGGAAGGCTGACAAAGAAAAAAATAATTTTCTTTGTGAAATCAAATAGATCATGAACATCTACTGAGAGTATTTTGCTTAATTTTAAAATTCACTTGCTTCTTTCATTCTGTGCAGAATTGAGCACTTGTAATGAATGAATGAATTGCAGATAAGGCCAGTTCCTTTGGCTGCATAGGTACAGGGTTCTTCCAGTGCCTTTTTTACTGGGACCAGTACTGGTTTATGTGTGCTGGGCTGGGACCCAGTGTGAGCTCTACCAGCAGGGAGGAGTTTCTGGATGTGTCTGGAAGGGTGTTGGATGCAAACTGACCATGGCAGCGTGGCCCCACAGCCTGTGTCCGCCCCAAAGAAAGGCCGGGAAGGTGCAGAAACACTTTTTAGTCTCTTTAAATCACAGCTCTGAAACAACCCCGTGCAGAACTCGTGTGGTTGTGGCTTAAATTGCAGAGAGGCCAAAGGTAAATAAGCACAGAGTGCACTTGCAGCTTTTATTTTGTCGAAAGAAATCTGTCTAGAGATCTTAATGCAAAAACTTGAAAAATGGTAAATTCTCAGTGAAGAGCTTTGTTTGACACTGTTTGTTTAAGTATTGTCTCTTTCTAGTGAATGTGGTTGTGTGTAACACACACATGTGTGTTCTCACCTCCCAGATGTGCTGCAGGGGTTTCTTACCAAACCCATGGAGACTCTTCAGTCACCCTTGATGCTCCTCCCCATAACCAGCCATGATTTTCTAATTCCAGTCATGCAAAAACCATTTTGGGGACGTGGAGTGAGAACGCAAACTTTTGTTTTATTCCAGCCCATTGAAGAATTGCTTTAACACACTTTTCATCATTTGTCTCCTCATTTATATTCAGCTGCTGTTCCGGGATTTGCCAGACTCAAAGGTTTTTCGTTTTACTGTTTCTCTCCTTGCTTAAAGGAAAAAAAAAAAGATGTTGGTTGCACTTAATGATTGTCTGGGGGTGAAGTCATGGCTCCTTTAAAATTGATAGAAGAGCACTCATTGACTGTAATTAAACTGAGATTCCCTTTTGAAATCTGGAAACAAACCTTTCTTTTTGATTTTTTCCTTTGCCTTCTCCTCTCTATTCAATGTTTTACCCCTGCTCGCTTGCAAGGTGTTCAGATGCTCTTAGCTGCATTTGTAGTAACAACAAGAAACTTTATTTCTTTTGAATGACCAGCTTATGAGACCCACAGGGATCATCCAGCCCAATCTCTGTCCATACACAGACACCCCAACAATCCCACCCTGGGCATCCCTGGGAGTGTTGTCCAAACCTCCTGGAGCTCTGGCAGCTTTGGGGCTGGGACCATTCATTCCCTGGGCAGCCTGGGGGAAGAATTTTTTCTGATATTCTCCCCAAACGTGCTCTGACACAACTCCAGATGTTCCCTTGGGTGCAGCCCCTGGTCCCCAGAGAGAACAGGTCAGTGCTTTTCAGTGTGTTGGTTCCTGGAGTTGTTCCTGAGAGGAGCTGCAAGTCCTGGCTTAGAGTCCATGAAAGCCTCTGAGATCTCTCCCTAAATGTCTCACCGAGCACTCAGTTGTCCTACAGAAATTAAAAATGAATCTAGCACATGCTGGAGGCTCTGAAGCAGTTGGTGGAGTTAGTTGAAGCCAGTTTCAGAAATATCCTGTTCTGTTTCCTTTTAGTGCCTTCTCTGAAGAGCTGGTTCTGGCTGCAGTGGCCACCAGGTATTTGCAGCAGCCTGAGAGCAGGGATTCCTCAATCTGCACACTGCAAACAAGCCCAGGGGTGGCTTTGGCCAGCGCTGTTGTGTGGCAAGCCCTGGGCTTGTGGGGCCTTTGTAAAAAGGGAATTGGATGTACAAGTTCCTCCATTGTTAGGTAACCTCAGCAACCAGCTCCTCTGACAGGGAACATGAAAGGGGCTCGTGTCTCCCGACGTTGCCTTGCTGCAGTTGCGTTTCTATAACAACTTGAGGAATCATTAATAAATTTGAAACACAGCTTCTCCCCCAAAGCGTTTCTTGCAGCAGAATGGGGGCTCGTGCTGGATTTCAAAGAGAGCATCATGTCTACAATTTATTTTCTGAGGAAAATGCATTTCTTTTTGAATCAGAATTGAGCTGATACGCTGAATTAAAAAATCCCTGATGGCTCTAAAAATTTGTCCAGTGGGTAGCTTGCTTAAACAAGTAATTATTTCTAACATTCTGTAAATTATTAACTCCTTTAAGATATGAACACATTTATCAGTTGAACTGTTCTTGTAATGTTTTCCCTTCCTATGCTATTTTTCCGCTTCTCTTGTATCTGGAGATTCAGAAATAACTGAAGATCTTTCAGGTTTATGCCCACTTATTTTTATTTTTAGATTTTTGTATTGCTCACCTCTTAGGAATTTTCTAAGATTGCTTCTGAGGAAATTCATTAATGATGCTTTTTCGAGATACGTATTTCATGGGATTATAAAAAGCAGCTTCTGAGCCCATTTCTTACAACCAATTTGTTCTTGGGGCTGTCAGTTAATTCGTCTGTTCCTCGCTTTCTGAAATAAAACTGAGCTTATCTTGTAATGAGGTGTTTGACAACTGTTACATAGCTAACGAGAATGAGGAAGTGTAGTCACAGAAAGAGCTTTAGAAACTCTACTAACCTTGTGCATAATATAAATATATTACTTTTTTTCAAAGGTTGTACCTCTGTGACTGCCATCCTTGGGAGTGAAAAAAAAAAAGCCAGCACATAGAAAACTGTTTCCTAGGTTTTATTTGTTGCATTGCCACCTGTAATCTCCCCAGAAAAATTACTTTAAGCTAAGTGCTCAAAGAATTTATGCGTATTGCAGCATCTCCTTGTTTGTGGTTTCACTTAATAATGCTACATCTGTTCACTGGTTATCATTTGCAGAAGGACCTGATTTAGGGCTCTAATAAATATTGGCCATATTGGTGCTTATAGGAACCTGACTTCCAGTTAAAGTTATTCTTCCAATTTAATTTTTGAGATAGTGGATCTCATTGCAGGTGCACAGGCCTCCCCAATAATGGCAAAACTTCCTTGGTGCAAATGGAATGTTCTGAAGAGCCTGTAATTATGACAGAGGCTTGATCAATATTTATTTCCTGGAAGATCTACTGTGGCTTTCTTGGTGGAGGGCTGGTGAAGTGATTTACCTTCCCTCGAAATGCGCCGAGCGCAGCATCGTAAAACCAGATAAGACAGTTAATCTAAAAGTCCATTGTGGAATAACAAATGTTATTATTATGGCCTGTGCAGAGCAGCCCAGTGTGTTCCTAGAGAGCAGCCTGGATGATTCATGTGGTCCTTGTTTCCATTCCAGCTGTCTGGGATGAGTAATGGTGTGCTGGCCAGAACGTGGGATTTTCACAGCTCCTCCTCCTCGTGCAGATCTGGTGCTCCACACCAGCTCTATCTGCTGTTACTTGGATGTCTCAAGTCTCTGCTTTCAGAGGACAAAACTAGCTGTTACTTGAGTGTCTCAAATCTCTGCTTTCAAAGGACAAAATCACACAGGTGCTGCTGAGTGGAGTTGAGAGGAACTCTGCTAATTCTTCTCTTAGCTCATTCAGTCTCGTTACTGAAATCAGCTCAGGATGCAGAGCCCAGCTCAGTCCAGTTGCACCCCTGTTGAATTTAAAACACTGGCTTGGAGCAGTCTCTTGTTTGCCCTATAATTTTTAGCCATTGACTCTGTTCTGTGATGCCCTCAGGAGGTTATTAAGAAAGTAACTCATTATGGGAATCCAAAGTGTAGCGATAATCACTCGCCATAAACTGCGTAATGGAAGAATTTTATAGATTGTTAAAGCTCATTTTAACATCCTTTATTTCATCTTCTGCTTTGGGTTAATGCAAAGACGCTGCAGACAAAGAAGGGATGATTGCTGCTGGATTTGTGATCTTGGATCAGGGTGGATGGGAGGCGATGAACAGAAGCAGATGGTTCCTATTGGGCAAACAGGGTCAGGGAAATCAAATTAGTGTGTATTTGTACTCGTTTTTTTTGCAAATAGTAAGAGCACCAGTCATGATTTCAAGGCCTCTAGTGTGCTTTTACCAGATGCTTCCAACGAGAAATTCTTTCTTTTTCTGGCAGTAGGATTAATGCACAGTGCCTGCCCAGCACACTTTGTGTACTCCACAGTTAAAAACATTGCAAGAATAGAAAATTGTGGTAATAAAACCATTTTAGCATAAGTAAGTGCACTGTCCCTTGTTCTGGTATTGAAAAGGCTTGAGTTGGTTCACTAGAAAATAGTTGTGTATAAATGTGCAAAGAACTGCCAAATCACAAGGGTTGGGTGGGGGCCAGAAGGAGAAAGAGAAGGATGTTCCTTGTGATTTTGGGAAAAAAGTGAACAAAATACAGGAGCCATGAAACTCTGAAAGATGTGGTTTTGTAGATTCATTTCTTGTTTAACTTGTAGGGATAAAAAGTATTTTATTATTTTAGGCTGTTTCACTGAAACATCATTACCATGGAGTTCATTATGGGTGAGATCCTGAGAGTGATGAAAGTACAAAAGAATTTTGCTTATCACTGCTCAGAATTGCACCTTAAATGTGTAGACAGTAGACAGGTAGAAAAACAATGAGAATTCAAGATATTTATTGGGTTTGGTTATGTTTTTTTGTCATATCCACCACCTAATCTTAGCAGAGCTTCGTAGTAACAAAGTTGTCACAGAGGTTTTTGATTGTTCAGGGAGAGTGGAGTCCCTGGTCCTGCAAGGTGAGAGGCAATGTAAGACAATATGCAAGGAGAGTTGTTTGCTTTTATTTTTATCATATGGGTAATGTAGCCTGACACCTTGATGGATGGGACAGAGCTGTTGGGGACCTTGGAAGGAGGGAAAGGCAGGAAAATAAATACTGGATGTCGCAGAGATGGAGGAGCAGCAGCAGAAAGATGCTGAGATCTGGCTGCAAATGCCCCTTACCCAGACTGGGGGGTTCCCAAGTCTCTATGGATATGAACAAGGAAAATTGTAACACTTGGACTCAAAACACAAAAAAAAAAAAACCACAAAAAAAGTGATGTGCAGAGTTGGGGGTCACCTCCCAGGATGGCAAGGAGGTGCTTGGTAGGCAAAAGAGATGTAGCAGTAACTTTTGTTCTCTCCAAATAATACCTAGACAGAAAATATGGCACCCTGTTCTCCCCACTGCAGTTAAATCCTCAGAGGAGTTGGAGTCTCATTAAAGCATCAAAACAGTTTGTTAATTAGCTCATCCATTCGAAAGTGCATGCAAGGAAATAATTGGAATACCTGGAATTTGAGTTTCTGTGGAAAAGCAGATTTAGAATTTTATGTCCAGGTAAGAGCAAGCAGTAAACTCGCTGCTGTTTGGAGCAAAACCATAGGGGAACTAGGAAAATAATACAGATGGAGTTGATGAACCAATTCTCAAGCAGTTCATTTAAATGGAAAAGTTACCCCAGGGACTGGATGGGTCTTACTTTTCCTGACTGTGAAATGTGTGCTCCTTCTTGTTACCTGCAGTAAGGTCTGTCCCCATATTTTTTTTTCTCCTTTTAATATTTGATTATTTAGTTGCTAACGATTATTTTGATCTCCCTTTTCCCCCCACCTTGTCAGTTTGAGAAAATTAATCAATTGCATGGCAGTGACCAGAACTATTAATCTTTAGTGCTTCATCCTGGACTTCTTTTGTATCTTCTTTTCTGAGGCTAAAGCAAGTTTAGCTTCAGAGCCGTGTGGCTGACACATTCCCTCTCCATAAGGATTCTTTATTTTGGAAGTCCACTGAGGCTTCCAAATAAATTGAGTTGACCTGTGCAGCTCTGTGTTTGTCTCCTGCCTGACCTCCCCTTGTACAGCCAGCAGACAGATTGCAGTGAATGTCATTATGCAGGCAAGCAAATCCTCTGCTTATAATTGCTTTTAATTGCTGATGCTTGACACTGCAAAGAGCCAATTCTCTATTTTTTTTCTCCACAAATATTTTTTTCTCTACAGGAACTTTTGTTTGAAATGCAGATCTGGCTTGTTGAGTGACTACACCATGACTGGATCCTGGCTGCTGTAATTAGTAGCTAATTACAACCTTTGATTGCATGTCTAACAGGCTGTTTGTTCAGGAACAAATGCACCTTTTCTCTGGCTCAGGTGAGAGGAGCAGCTCTGTGTTTTGTTATTCTGCCCTGTGATCCTGCCCCCTGCACCCGGAGCTTTCCCCTCCATCTGCTCTGGTGGGGAATTTGTCTCTGTCAGCTCATTCCCTGGCTCTGCATACCCAAGGATGTGTCCCTGTTTTATCAGGTGCTTCAGAACCTTCCCTGGCAGTGGGGGGAGTCTCACAGGAGGAATTTGTGCAGCCGTTTGGGTCAGGAATCTCTTCCCTGGGCAGGATTTGAAATCCAGCTATCACAACATTAATGCAAACTGGAAGCTGTGGCACAGACAAGGGGGATGTTTATTTATAATTTTGCCTGTGCAAGCTGGAGATAAAAAACAACAATAACGATGCCGTGCCTGATACACAGCCGCCAGAACACTGCTTCTTTTTACTTAAAAAAGATTATCTAGATAACTCCTCACAAAAAAAGCCACAAGGATTTTCAGTTTAAAATTTATGTGTGTCCTATCATCCTTGGATTTGAATCACTATATTATGTATAGTAAATATATATATAGTAGAAATATAGTATAATTACTATATATATAGTGTGTATATATATATATATATACCATAATATATATAGTGTATATATATAGTGCATATATACTATATATATAATATATATAATATATATAGTGTATATATATATGTATGTATATAGTGTGTATATATATATATATATACTATAATATATATATAGTGTATATGTGTATGTATATAGTAAATATAAATATAGTATAAATACCTGTAATTTTTTTTTGTCTGTGTCACTGCTGGTACTGATACTTGCAGGTCAGTTTTTATATCTGAAACTTAGGAAACACTAATTTTAATGAAAAAAAAAATAAGCTACATTGCTATAATAAGATACAGTTTTGTTCTTTCTCTGTGCAGACAATGCTGAATTATTTTTCCTTTCAAGCAGCCTGCTCTGAAGTAGGAGAAAATGTTAAGTGCTTCAGATAGCTGGAGCAAAGGCAAAGGTTGGATGGAAATCTCTGCCTTGCTGCTGCTGCCAGTGCTGACGGTGGTTCTGATATTTCCCTGGCACTTTGTTTACCAGATGGAAATATTTCATCACTGGTATCTTTTTTATCTTTTTTTTTTGCTGTTAGTCACAAAGAGGAGAATTGGACTTCATCCCCTTTAATCATGGTTAGTAGAGCTGATACAAGGAGAGTCAAGTGGTGCTGAGAAGGCTGGTAAAGTTAGTGCTTATTTTTTGAAGAAAAATGAACTTACACATGTGAAAATAAAACTTTTTACTCACCTTATCTTAATGTTTAATCATAATGCAGCTCCCATTTTCCCTGTCTGGTGCTTAAGGTTTTGATATGATAACTCACACTGTTCTACAGACTTGAAAGCTCAAGGAAATGCCTGTAAGCACATATTAATGATACAGTTTTTCTGGATTAAATTCGCTTACGTTGTTCTGAAGAGAGGAAATAAGTTTGAGCTGCTAAATCTGCCCAGTTTCTCTCTGGTGCAATGTCTTCTTTATGCTTCAGAGAGAGGGAAGGGGGAAATGTGGCTTCATTTGAACTAAAATTACTGTCTAGGGAAACAGGGGTGCTTGGAGTTTTCATGTGAAGAGGAACAGATTAAAAAAATTTAAAAATTCAAAATTCAGTTATTTTACTGAGATAATTTGACAGTTACTGTGCACAAAGTTTGAAGACATAACTAGTTAAATGCTGAATTTACAATGTTAATTTAACCTGTGTATGTTTCTGTCCTAAGTGTTCTAATGAGTTTATTTTAAGCTCAAAAGTGCTCACAAAGACTTTACCATCATCCTTCAGAGCGAGGGCATCCTCCTAATTACCACCAGGAGAGCCCCATCAGCAACATTCAGAATGGTCACAGCACCACTCCCAGGGGTATTTAAAGCCCTGACTCTGCTGGTTCCACGTTTTACTTTATATTCCTTGTAAGCATTATTGTTGTGAGAAGGGAAACAGAACCATGTGCAGCATCAGCTCTGGATCCTTCCAGGTTATTGGACCACCAAATGTGCCTCGGTGGTGCTGTCCCTGGTGGAAATGTTTCCAAGCAGGGAGCTGCCTTTGCTCCCAAATCAGCTCCAATTTGTGTAAATTGGGGATATTTCCAACCTGGTGAGGTATTAGCTGTAATCTGGGTAAAAGCCATTTACCTTTGGAACCAGTATTGGGAGTGCAGGATTTATTTGACTGGGAACCATCATTATGTTCAGCATCCGTAGAGTAAAATAAACCTAACAAATACTGGTTATCTTTATTTCTTGCCACTCTGTTCCAAGCAGTGGTGCTCTCAGCACTGCACGTATTGAAAAGTTCAAAGGCTGTTTCACATTAAACAGCTTTATTCTCTGAAAATGTATTCTTGTGCCATTACTGGAATCTCAGACCTCCCTGCTTGGTCATAAGTCCTCTAAGCTTCCATCACCTCTTTGCAACGATGCTTTTAATGAGACTCTGCATTTCACATCTGGCTTTCACTGCTGAGGATGTGTGACAGAATACAAAGGGCTCCTTGTTTAAAAATGAAGTCCTGAGGCTCGTAAGAAAGGAGTGGGAGTTGAAAGTGACTCTAAACAAAATCCATTTTAAATGGATTTGAGTCTATAAGAGTGTTTCTTCTATATCAAAGGCCTTAATTTCTTGTTTATGATAGGTAAAAGCTGTATAGACAATTGCTCAGTATTGTTTTGTCTTTATTTCACTGAATTAATGCTTGGTTACTTTAGGGCAGCATCTACATTCTGTAAATCTATTTATCTTCAGCCACAAAGAGCCAGTGGACGTGCATTCTCTGTTCAGGAAAACATCTCTGTGTTCACACAGCACAGGTATTGGTGCCCTTTGGTGGCAGATAATGGGGAATCTTTGCAGTGGGAGCAGAACAACCTCTGGCTCTGTGGGCAGAAGGAGCAGGGCTGTGTCCCCTAAAACGCTCCCAGGCACTGCCAGGCAGAGAGGGGCAGCTCCAGGAGGGGTTTCCTGGCTGGTGGATCCAAGCAATGCATTAGTCCTTGCTAATCCTGCCAGCCAGAACCTCTGGTGCTTTGGAAAGGGGGAAAGAGCAGCATTTGGGGGAGCAGTTTTCCATCTGAGAGCAGAACGATTCAGGAACCGTGAGGAGTGCTCTCATCTCATGTGCTGCTCAGCAGAAGGTGCCTGCTGCACAAAGGCCCTCTTGCAAAGTCCAGAAATATAAAAATTACCATGCCAGAAGTTGATGTAACTCGCTGATAATCTCTTGCTGATAATCTCTGCTGTATGGTGTGGCAGATCTCTGGTGTGGCTGCAGGATTGCTTTGTGTTAGAGAGCTCTTTTGGCTTTGTTGTGTTGTTGTTTTTCACCTCCTACCACTCCTTCCTGGTTTGTTTGAGCTAATTCAGGATGGGCACAGTTTCTCACTGCTGTGTGCTCTCAGCTGTGTTAACTTGGAATTTCCCCCAGTCTCTGTTGCTATTTTTTTTTTTTTTTAGCTAATTTAGCCACTCTGCTCCTGGTACCTGAGCTAACATAGCACAAAGTGTGTGGGAAGTGCTGGAAATGGCAATTTGCTGTGCCATGTAGGCACCTTGCTTGCTTTTGTACAGGTTCTTGCAGCTGAGACCTCTAAATGATACCATATTTTTGCTGGTTTCATACAGGGTGATTAAGATACAGGTTGTGTCTTTTTGTACTTTCCTTTGGTCTCTAATTTGACTCACTTCTCATCATTACTTGCTGCATTCAAAGAAATAAAAAGTGATTGAAATTAATGGCATGTGTAAAGCCATGAGAATAGGGTATTAAACTAATGATACTTCAGGGAAAATAGAAAATTTGTTATTGTGAAGTTGTGTACAATCCTACTCAGTGTACTGAAAAGCACAAATGATAAAGCTAATCCCAGCCCAAGGTTTGAAGAAAATAGCTTTTTTTAAAAAAAAAATTATTTTAAGGAATACTGATGTTAACCTCCTCAAGGATTTCATAAAAAAAGGTTCATCTCTGGAGCAGATAAGCTTTGGTAGCTGATCCATGAGATTAATTAATGAGGGGGATGAAGGCAACTTCTTGGTTGGGCCACGTACATGCACTAATTTTGGCTAAGATAATTTGTGAAGAGGAAAAAAATAGTGGAAAGCAAAAAAAATCAGTGCAGGGAAGAAAACTCTATAACAATGTATTTACCTTCCCAGATTGTTTTAGCTGAAAGGTGTGGCAGATAGGGACAGGCGATGAAAGGTGCCTCCAGAGCTTTTCTGCCACTGCTGTGGGTGCCAGGAACCCTGGGTCTCTCTTGGTTCCCTCTGCTCAGCTGGAACCTGTGCTTGGTTTGCACTGTGGGGCTGTAAGGGCCCAGAGGAACATCTGTGATGGGATTTCTGGGGCTCTGCACCTGCAAATTCATCTTAAGCACAAAAACCTGCTCAGCCTGTGATCCAGTGCAGAGCAATGAAGAGCCAGTTTGAAACTTGAACGAAGCCAGGACAAAAATCCTGTGCTTGTTTTTCACCTGCAGGCCACTGATGGGCACGATTTGTAGGTTGGGGTGTGAGTTTTGCAGAATCCTGTGCTTGTTTTTCACCTGCAGACCACTGATGGGCACGATTTGTAGGCTGGGGTGTGAGTTTTGCAGAATTCTGTGCTTGTTTTTCACCTGCACACCACTGATGGGCACGATTTGTAGGCCAGGCTGTGAGTTTTGCAGAATCCTGTGCTTGTTTTTCACCTGCAGAACACTGATGGGCACGATTTGTAGGTTGGGGTGTGTGTTTTGCAGGATTCTGTGCTCGTTTTTCACCTGCAGACCACTGATGGGCACGATTTGTAGGCCAGGCTGTGAGTTTTGCAGAATCCTGTGCTTGTTTTTCACCTGCAGAACATGATGGGCACGATTTGTAGGCCAGGCTGTGAGTTTTGCAGGATCCTGTGCTTGTTTTTCACCTGCACACCACTGATGGGCACGATTTGTAGGTTGGGGTGTGTGTTTTGCAGGATTCTGTGCTCGTTTTTCACCTGCAGACCACTGATGGGCACGGTTTGTAGGCCAGGCTGTGAGTTTTGCTTGGCAGCTCGTTCTGGAGTGCTTGGCTGGGCTGTGCCAGCCTGGCCTTGGCAGGGCTGCCCGGCTCCATCTGTGAGAGGAGGCCCTGGGAAGCCTCTCTGTGCCCACAAATGCTTACTCTGCTCATCCCCACTTTTCCAAAATTTAACAGACGAGGTCCTGCAGTTTTGTTTTCTTGGAAATGACATCGTGTTTCCTTTTTATTCCTGATTTACTTCTTGTGTTTCTTGCCAGGAACGGAAATTCAGAAGACGTGGTTTTAGAGCCAAAGCAATCCCTGTGGTTTGGCATCTGAATCTATTCCAAAGCAAGAAAGGTCTACCCTCCCCTTTGGGTTTGGTCAGAATATTACAAGATCTTTCAATCCAGACAGAGAGAAACATTGTAAGAACAGTTAATTTGACCAGATTTTTGCAAATGCAGCTTGCCCTATTCTTGTGGTGCAAGTATGGATTTTATTATGCAAGTTTTTTTTTTTTTTCTTGGTAATAAATGCCAGACACTTCCAGTATGCATTAAATTTTGTACTTTACTGGTATATTTATCAGGCAGCATGAGGTGCCAAGGAAAGATTTCCATCCTTTGTGCTATCTCTGTTCCTGTTGTGCCATATTCTGTAGCACGGGTGTTCTCAAGGACTTTGTGGTACATACACTTTGTACAAAACACTGCTCACTGTGAGCAAGGTTAGTGTAATCTGTCCTTAAAATTCAAGATAAGGAGTTTCAGCACCTCCAAGTCCTGAATGGTTGCTTTTGTAGCACACAGTGTGATGAGAAATGGAGCCGAGCAATTGAATGCAGGAAAGATCACCAAGGTCTGAGGGAAACAAATACAAGAGAAAATACTGTGCTGAACAAGCAGGAGCCTTTGCATTGAACAGGAACCAGAGGCTTTATCTTCTGGGGGCAGACTGTGTGATCTTTGCCTGGTTATCTGCTCCACAAGCAGAGAATCCTCCGGCCAGGAAGGTTTCTTTTCCCTTCATTCAGTCTCTCATTATGTGGCCTGGTTTTTGCCTGTTTAACCTTTCATGCTGACACAAGGTTAGGGCTTCGGGGATATTTTCTGCTGTTCCCACAGAAGCTGCAGGATGAGGGAGGTGCAGGATGCAGCTTCATCTGCTGCAGCTCCTCAGCTGATCCAAAGTGCTGCAGAGGCACCAGAACTGCAGGGCTGGGTGCCAGATTGGTTTTGTCTGCCTCTCCTGTCCCATGGCTGAGCTGCAGGCATCAATACACCCATGGTTTTAAAATACCAGACCCTGACCACCCCCTCTGCAAGCACATGGCAGCTCCATTGTATAAACTGGGGCACAAACGAGGGAAACTGAGGCACGTTGTTGTTCAGTGTTTGTGGATGGAAAGAGCAATAATGGAGCCAAATTTCCCTAATAGAAAAAGCAATAACTTGGTGAAAAGAGCAATAATGAACCCAAATTTCCCTACCTGAAGTTTTTTTTGTCACTCCTAGGTGATGGTCTGTGCAGGGTTTAACCCTTGCCATCAAGGGGTACTTGTTTGGATGGTAACTTGCTCCCTTTTCTGAAGCACAGATGACTTTTCAGAAATGCTGGTATCCAAAGCATTTGGGACCGCATTTGGGGTGTGTGAGCTTGGCAGCTTTGAAAATGAGACTTTTGGGTTGTAAGATGTTGTTCACAACCTTCAAAGTTAAGTCGTGGAATAGGTCAGGCTGGAAGGGACCAAGTGGGTCACTGGTCCTGCCCAGAGCTCAGAATTGTGTCTGGATGGCTCTGGAATATCTACAGTGAGGGACAGGCAACACTTTCTCTGGAAAAACTGTTTTTTCTCAATTCCAGAAAAGCAGTTTTTCATTTACTGGTGCTGTGGCAGTGGTAAATAATCAAGTGCTCAGTGCTGTGGTTGGAGTCAAGTGCAGTGGGGCAAAAATGAGACCTTAAACCAAAGCTGTCCAAAGCTAAAAGCTGAAATACAGTTCCTCCCCCTCCAGATTAATGGCACCATAAATTGAAACAAACCTGCAGTGTGCATCCAGGTCAGGGCTTCTTTATTCCTTCTGTCTTCAGTGGGAGCCAAATGCTCTTAAGTCTTTCCATTGCTGCTTTGGGAATAGATCAGGCTCTAATTGTCCCTGCAATGAAAAGTTGACCTCTTGACTGCTTATTTTTCTTTTACTGAATTAATTTCTTTTTGTGTTTGAACAGAGAGGAGACTTTGGAAGCCACTGAAGTTGACTCTGTTTAGTAAGGCGAGCTGATATTTTAAAATAACAGTGGTGATGCTGCTCTTGCACTGGGTTTTGATGTCCCCTCTAGGAACATTCTGGCACCATCAGGAGTGGAAATCAGTAGAGTCTTCCCATTAACCCCTAACCAAGGTCATACAAAAAAATAAATACAATAGAATATATTAGAAATAAATAGGAATTTTTCCTGAAGATTAATAAGGATGAGCTATAGCTTCAGATATTTTTCTTTTATCTGTTCTATAGCAGCTTGATAGAAGTTTTTGCTATAAAGAAATGAAAATATTTGTTTCCAGCCAACTTTTTTCCAAAACTGAATTATCCTAGATAATTGGGGTTTTTTTGGTTGAACCCTGACAGCATGAAAAACTTTTATTCTACTGCATGTATAGTCTTTATAAATGAATAAAATTTCAAGTAATTATAAGTTAGCATTAGAAAACCACTCAAGATGAAATGTTTTATGACATTTCTGACCTCTATTGTGACTGTGTGACATCTTAATACTTTAGGTAATGTTGTTTTCATTGAGAATTCCAGGAAGCCCAGACCCATACATGCCTTTTCTGAATTTTTATATCCAAGGAGGATTTAGAGGTCACCCACTTCCTTGGAATGCCTCCTCTTTAGCTAAATGACAAGCATTGTTCTTTGAAAAGAACAGGAGCAGTAATGAGATGCTGCCTTCTTTCCAAAGAAATATGGAGCCTGGAAAGAAACTCTGTGGGGAAACCAAACTCAACCATCTAATATTTTATGAAGAATTATTTTTCCTCCAGGGTTACTATTTCATGTTTTTATTCTAATAGATCTTGTTAAACAATGAGGCAGGTAACTCTGTCCTTACTTTTAATGACTGCTTTCAAAAAAGTGCAGCTGTTCATCAAGTTAACTGCTTAATTATAGTTCCCTAGGCCATTTACAAATATGCCTAGAAACAGTCTATCAGAATAGAGATTAATTGAAGTCTTTTTTGTTGTCTGGGGAAAATTTGAAGTAATTTTGCTGTCTGGAGAGAGTTTCAGAAAGTTTTCTCGACTTTTCCCTGGTTTTCTGAGCGAGCTCACAGGTGAGGTGTCAGGGACTCGTGTTGGGCTTGTCATGTGTGACAGTTTTTCCTCCAGCTCCAGACAGTCTGTCACTGTTTCTAAATCTACACCTTTGTCGAGGAGCTGCTCCAAAGTCTGTGTTTCAGACTTTCAATCAACTCATGGCTGTGTGTTGGCTTCCTGCTGTGACTCAGAGGACCAAAAGAGCTTCCACTCCAGTGATCAACAGGCTCTGGTAATAAGGCAGAATGAAGAGACAGTGATTTTCCTTTGAACACCTAGCGAAAGTTGCTTCATTAAACCATCATCAGTGCAAAAAAAAAAAATCTGTTCAAATAGGCAGTGCCTACCTGCTAAGAGGTTGGCATCCTGGAAAACGTTTTGTATTTGATGTATATTCTGCTTTTCATCAGTGCCTGTGGGCTTTGTGAAGTGTTTATGAACTTCTTTGCTTCTCTCCTTGTGAAAGTGCATTAACCTGCAGGCTGGAGTTCCTCACTTGTTACAGCACATGCCAGTAGCCTTATAAAAAACTGAAAGAGACCTTAAAAATATTTTTCTCCTCTTTTGGTAGTGTATGAAGGTCCTGATTGTGCCCAGGCTCCTCTTCTGCTGAGCAGTGTAAAGCCACATAACAGGAAGATAATTTATTTCCCAGGTACAATAATAAGATAAATATAAACTTAACAGTAACAGGTGGAGGCAGCAGATTGAGAGAGCACAAGTTAATGATGATGTGGCTATAATTAAAGTATTAGCAGTGGTTGTTTTACAACAGCTGCTTTGTTGTCTGGAACAACCTCTCCAGCTAAAGTAACAATGATATAGGTGAGAATGTAAATTCTGATAAAAAACCTTCCAAAAGGCATTGCCATCTTGTCACTAATGTCAACTCATGCTACCATTTCTGATTTATAACAATTACTGGACCTCTTCAAAATCTGGTCCAGAAGATGAATCTTATCTCAGTTGCAGAGCATGTAATGTTGTAGTGAGATGGGGATTTGTTTTCTTACCCACGTTACTTTTGGCATGTATTTTCAACAATTTATTTTTAAAAAATATTTGTTCTTTGGAGAGAAATTTTATTAAGGTTTAAAAAATATTTTAAGAATTGCCCATTCTCAGCCATATTCTTAGAGTCTATAATTTTAAAAATTGATGGAGAGACCAAGGGAGTTCCCATATCTGTGGAACCCTCACAAACAACAAGCAAAGGTGATGCTGAAAGACAGGCATCCACTTCATTTCTTGAAAAGCTTGGAGATATGAGGCCTGATGGGGGAGAAAACCAAGCTCAGTTATACAAATGTCCCTACAAGGATATTCCAACGTCTCAGTTTTGGCCAGAATGAAGAGGGGTGATTTCCAGTGAGGTAAATCAGCCAAAGAAAGTTGTGGCCATAAAAACAGGAGCAGCTCTGAGGGAAGTTCCCCCTTTGACAGAGACTGGCAATAACTGGATTTCTTTTCTGGTCATGCAAAATCCACAGTGATGTTTCAGTTCAGATTTCGAGAGGCAGCTCAGGATGAGGAGCACAGGACACGAGGGAGGTGAGTTCCACCTTTCACTGCTGTGGTTCTCTCTGAAAATACCTGGCATAAAGTTATGACATATAAAAGGTTTATCTCTGTAGTCCTTGCCCTCACTGAGGTGTGTCTGGAAGCTGGTACTTTGCCATTAAGAAGGAAAGGGATCTTTCAGTGTGGAAAGCAGAGAATCCTGTAAAAGCTGGGAGTCTGTTTCCACCTGGAGGGAAACACTTCTGTCCTCAGCCCGTGGATTTGTGTGTAATAAATAATTGGTGCAAACATTTCAGTGGGTAACTGAAATATTCATCATATCCCACCCTAAAACAGTGACACCTGCCAGCCTGAGCTAGAGGAAGAGAGGTTTGGAATCCTTCAGATTCCTCCCAGCCCCTGGATCTGTGCTCCCATGGTAATTCCTGGAGCAGGGGAGGGCAGGAGGAGCTGTAACATTCCCACTCCTTGGTTTTTGCTCTGCTTCCAAGCTGTGCTGCCACAGGGATCTGCTGAAGGTGAGCTGGAGAAGCTCCTGGCACCAGCCTGAGCCAGCAGAGTCAGCAAGTGCTCATTAATCATCCTGACCTGCTCAGTCCTTGCAGCCCTTCTGTGGCTCCCAGCGCTCTGAGCTGCACCTTGTCCCTCTGAACAGAATTAAAGCAGCAGCTGTTCGCTGAGAGCAATTTCCTGGGAGAAGGAGTAGCTTAAGTGTTGAATTTTTTTTTATTTTTCAGTAGAAGAATAGTGTATTCAGGTCAACAATTCATTGGGAGAAATTTCTTGAAAAGGCAGTCTCCTTGGCTTTGAGTGATGCGGCTTTGCAGCCACTGCATTCTGCAGTGTAAGCTCGCAAGACCTCAAACATGTTGTCTTTGCTCAGCACATCACATGTATTAATAATTAAAGCTGGATTTCAAGGGACAACTGGGCTTTGATATGCAGCTCCTCTGCCTCCTCCCTCTTCTGTTCATTAGGGACCTTTGGAGTGAGAGAGGAAAAGGGAGAGATTTTCACTCCACTTTTGCCTTGCACAGTGAAAGGGCAGTTTTTGAACTGCGGTAACAAATTTATTTTTTCATTGGTCTTGCTGATTGGATTAGCAATACTGCTGGCTTTATTACCCCTGATTAAAGTCAGGGCACTGGGGATCTGACAAATGAATTCTGTCTGTAGTTCACCCAGCACACACTGCTTAATCCTGTTGATTGCAAGGCTTACCAAAATTGTTTAGTCACAAAGCTGGTTCTGTAAGTCAGCGAGGAGAAAAAAGGTAAATAAAAGATGACTCAGGAGGAAATGTGTTTGCAAATTATATAGACTTATATAAGCTCTACTGAAAGTCCAGAAAATCAGAGTGTTAAAAAGTTGTAGCTCTGGGAGACCTTGCAATGCTCTGGTCTGTGCCGGTACTGGTGCTGGGTTATTTTCTGTGCTGTACATCTTTTAAACATTACAGAAGGGAGATGATGTCTGACTACTCTGCTCATGAAAATTACTCAGTGGTAAAACAAAAATAAGTGCGGCACATATTTCACTGCTTTCTGTGTTCCTTGGACCTCAGAGCTCCTAAATGTAGAGGAATGATTACATTATTTTGCTTCCATAAACATTTTTTTCCCCCATAAGACTGAGTACAGTAATGGCTCTTTACTAACAGTATTAGTGGTAGAAAAATTAGTGAGCTCCTATTTTTGGTTATAATTATCTCTGGGCTTTGTGGTTTGCATTGTTCTCTCAATGCCTTTTGCCTGCAGCCCTCATTTTCTGCCACAGTTTTCAGGCTGCAGCCCTGCTTGGCTCCCACCTTGTGCTGTCAAGCAATTAGGCAGAATGCAGCCAGATTTTGGGGTGATCCCTCTGCATTTCCAAGGTTTTTACAGTGCACTGCTCAGCCTGGCCTGCCGGTCCCTGCTCCTGGCTTCTCCCGCTCTTTCACTGCAACAGAGTCTGGTTTGGTGGAGTTTTTCAGGGTTTTGTTCTGCCAGCCTTTTTGGGAATCATGAGAAGGAAAGGCAGGTCCAAGCAGGGGTGGGAGAATAAAAGCTGCATGAGCAGCTGGATGCTGAGAGTGCAAGTTGCACAGCAAGGATGATGAATTCCATGACCTCTTAAGAAAAAGCCTACTCTTAAAATAGCTTGCCAAAGCCTAGAGGGGTGTGATGAGCTTCACCTTAAAAAGTGAATTTTGGAGGTGAAGGTCACGACTGGTCATTCCTGCTTGGAGCATCTTTGTGCTCCTGCAGTGGAAAATGGGAGGTGCAAGAGAGCTTTTAAAGTCTTGCTTGTTGGCCCTGCTCAGGATTGAGAGTTGGCCTGGACTTTTCAGTGTTGCTGCTTAATTCAGTACAGTAACATTGGAAATCTGTTAGAAAACACTAAATTAGCTTTTGACTGTAAATGGAGGTTGTATAAATGAGATGAGATAAATCAAAGATCTTTCTTTTTTTTTTTTTTTTTTTTTTTTTTTTTATAAGGGTGTAATTTGTACTGAATAATCTTGGAATGAGTTTTGTGGATTTGGAAGCCGAATATTACAATTTCAATGTGGCAGAAACATGTTTTTGTGGGAATTAATTCCTGAGCAACAGAATTATGTTTGTCTACTCAGCCTCTCTTCTCTCCAAGGCAGCATCTGGCTCATTCTCCTTCCCAATTTTACATTTGGATAGAGAATGAGAAAACTCTGGGCTGTGCTGCAGATCCCCAAGTAACTCAGGGACCCCAGTCCTGCTGCAATCTCTGCTGGAACAGGTCATGGGAGGTCTCAGAGTGCACAAACACAGGGATGATGTGTTTGCCTCTCTGATCTTCTGACTCTCAGTGAGAAAGGGTTTGCAGAATCATTAAGTTGGAAAAGACATGCAAAAAAATCTGATTCCAACCTTATGTATTTACAGTTTGCTGTGGAGCTGCACCCAGATGTGCAGACTAAAATATCAATATGAACCAAAAATCCGGGAGGGTTTTAAGTGCAGCAGCTTCTCTTGGTGTTTGGATTTTTGCAGTGCTGTGGGGACAGGCTCTTCTGCCCCTCTCTGTGTCCTCCCCAGGTGGGAAAGCTGGTAGAAATGAGCTGCCTCTGCTTCCTCAGCAGTTCCTGCTTAATAATCCTGCACAAACCAAGCAGGAGAGCTGGGAGCATCTCTGCTCCTGTTGAGGTGTGCTGTGGTGTTTACCCAGCAAGGTTGTTTTCACCACTTGCCTTGTTATCCTCCTCCCATTGCCTCTCCCTGTCATGTTTGGGGACTTGGCTTCTGTATTTTTGTTAATAAATTGAAAATACACAGTGGCATTCAAATCTTGCTAAACGATGTTTGGGTTGCCTCATAAAACAAGATAATTGTGCAATCACAAAATGGTTTAAACATCTGATTTGGATTAGAAACAAAAATGGTGTGTAATTGCTCTCTGAAACTTGTAACTCTCATGAAATGGATGTTATCAGGCAGATGTTCTTTTATTCACCAGCACACTCGGAATCTCTGGCTCTTAAGTGCCAGGATGAGTGAGACGTGCTCAATTAGCTCAGCAGGCTGTGGCTGATCCTCATGATCCTCCTGCCAGCCTCTGGATCCCAGGTACATTCTGCAGAGGCTCCTGAGCATCTCCTCAGGGCCTGGGTGGTGTTAAACCAGTGCACTGAGCCTGGGCTGCAGCACAGAAAAAAATTATACAAGTTTGGGAATAACAGCTCTTGCAGCTGCCCCTGAAAATGGAGGATTTTGTGATAAAAGGCTCTAAGATGGTGTGGATGTGTAAAACCACTCACACCTTGCTGCGGAGTTACTTGGGTGGGAACCTCTCAACAAGACTATCAGGATGTTGAAATCTGAATTATTTCAGAGTTAAACTTTAAAACCTAGTTTAATTCTTTGCTGTCCCAAAATGAAAACCCCCCATTTTTGTGCATGCTTCCTTCTCTCAGGTTTCAGACCTGTTTGCACATTCTGAAATAAATTAAGCAACATTTCCTAGGGAAGGGCCACAAACCTCCCAAGTGACTGTCACCTCCATCACCAATCCCAGAGCAAATCCCAAAGAAACTTTGGCCTTTAAGCGCTGTGTGAGGGGGCAGTGGGCAGCTCTGAGAGGATCATTCTGATAAAGCACAGTTCCAGCAGTGCTGAAATCTCTCTTCTGAGACACTCTCAAGTGCCTGGAAATTCTCAGCACTGTGAGGTAGGAAGTTAAAGATGACTGCAAGAACCTTTGCTGTCCAGAGTCTCTTTTGGCATTTCTGCTGCATTTCTTGCCCCTTGTCCTGCTGTTTCATGTCCTGTTGTTGCAGGCCTTCAGGTCTTTCTGTAAGCCCAGGATGAGGCAGAAATTGCTTTTTAAGGTAGTGTGAGCAGAGATTGTGTCTTCCTGCATTGAGCAAAGGCCAAACTCTGGATGTGAAAGGATAGTGGTAGGTTTTAAATCCAAAACTTGGTTCTCACAGCCCTTTAATAATGTGTTAAGCAGCTCAGACTGGGATGTTTGATTTGTCTGGCTATATTTCCCTAGGGGATTCAAATTAGAATCTTCTCCCAGCTCTCTGTTGCTGATTGCTGGAAAAATTTCCCTTCTATCCTTTTGCCACTAAGAAGAAACTGATATCTTCAAACATAACTCTTTTTGTTGCGTAGATGGGAGCATATTCCTTCAAGTTCATTTTCTTTGTGGTACCTCAGCCCCTAAAGGCATTGAGCATGAGTCCAGAAAGGAGAAAGGCAGAAATGGTGGCTGAGGTTTGCATTACTCATCATTCTGAATAAAACACAGCCCTGAGCTGGAGATGCACTGAAACAGCACAAAAGGTGCATTTAGACATCTCTGTCCTCTGCAGAGAAGCTTCCAGGAATCCTCCTTCCTCCAGGAGAACTATAAAATCCTGTTGCTGAATTAATTAATTGCTAGGAAAGGGAAGTTTAGGTCATAAAAGCAAATTAAAACCATACCCACCATACCACAAAGCACCTTCTAATTTTATCAGAAACACTGATCATACTCAGAACCATTTATGGGATCATTTTGCAAGTAAAATTATGGCAAACAAAGGAAAGAAGCCATGTGCAAGCAAGGCTTCCAAACTAATTTTAGGAGACTAAAACAGTGAGCAGATCCCAAGGTGCAGCATGAGACTGTAAAGGGATTGTAACTTGTGTAGTTGACAGTCTGAGAATCCATGTGCAGTCATCCTGAAATACTGTTAAATTAACTTAAAGTTGCCTCATGACAAAAAATTGATTTTTTTCCCCCTCCTTATCCGACTTATCTTTCCTCCAGGAGGAAAAAAAGCCATTATCATATTTGCTGCATTTAAAGTGTGGTTAGGCACCTTGAAATCTAGTCCTTTACATGAACTGGGCATTGAGACAGGTTTATTTCTGGTCCAAACTGAATTTGCCAGGGGAAATTTTGGTGGCTTTTTAGGGGTCTGCTGTGGCTGAAGGCAGCTGGGGCTGAGCTGTGCAGGAATGTTGGACTCCTGGTTCTCATTAACCTGTTAGATCCTGATCCAACAGGATCTCTGACAGGGGGAGGCAGGACATCATGGAAATATGGCATTGCCTTGCAGGACCTGTTAAATTAAAAAAAAAAAATAAAATAGCCTGTGTACTTGTGCTGGACTGAAGGGAGGATTTAACCTTTTTTTCACCAAATTTGGGTTTCCCTGGCAGTGAAATTGGGCCAAATCTTAGAAGTGCCCTGTTCTGTGCACTGTCACAGCTGTGGGGTGTCTGTCCCTTGCTTCAGCATTCCTCCCTGGCAGAAGATGAATTTCCTGGATGTGGAACTCACCTCTGGAATCAGGCTGCAAAACAGGAAGGTGGTTATGAATCTGTAGCAGCTGGAGGACTGAGATAATTTTGCAGCTAATTTTTCTGAGGTTTATAGTTCCTGATTGATTGCCTTAGAAGGAACTTGGAATTAATGTTTAGTTTAAGCCACTCTGCTGGTTCTTTTAACATGTTGTCTTCCTTTGGGGTGGAAGAGGAGCAACTGAATTTAAACACAGAGCCTGGTGCACTCAAGTTCATGTAAGTTGTTCTGAGGTTTGTGCAGTAAACTGTAAATTACATCTCAGTATTCAAAACTCTTCCATCCAGAAGCTGTTTCTAATAAGAGTAGGAAGGATTCAGGAGGTAATTTTGATATTGTGTGCTGTGATAAGGGAGTTGCACTAATGAGGGCTGACTGAGATTCACTGATCTTGGAGAAGGCAGAATTGGTAATCATTTCATCAGAGAGAAGATGAAACCATTTAGGGGAAGGTGGTTGGTGTGGTGGGAGCAGCCTCCATGGGATCACCTTAGAGAGGAGCTCAGCATCCCTCCTGCAGGGTGGAGGGGATGGAAATTGCTCAGTGGGAAAAAGGGAGAACAGACAGCTGGTATTTGCTAAAGTAAATAGCATCAGAAATGGTGTTGTAGGGACTGGGAGGACTTGAAAACACAAAGATTTTGGGGTTTGTGACACTCTGGATGCACAGAGTGTGCAGGAGCCTGGCAGCAGCCAGGGAGGGCGTGGAATTTGAGAGTTGTGGTAGGTAAAACAATGAATGAAGTGTTTCACCAGGGACACTGAGCAGCACGGGCAGGACTGGAATGAGGGAGTGTGGGGTGGTGTCACAGACATCTTTTATGGAAAATCCTTTCCTTAGGATTTTCCCTCCTGAGAAGCTGAGAGGCCTCAGGAACGAAATGTAAACAATGGTTATCTGCTGCTGTGGAATGCAACAGGTGCATCTGGGATTGGGCTCATGTGGCTGTTTCTGATTAATGGCCAGTCACAGCCAGCTGGCTCAGACAGAGTCCGAGCCACAAACCTTTGTCATCATTCCTTTTCTATTCTTAGCCAGCCTTCTGATGAAACCTTTTCTTCTATTCCTTTAGTATAGTTTTAATGTAATATATACCATAAAATAATAAATCAAGCCTTCTGAACATATAGTCAAATCCTTATCTCTTCCCTCATCCTCAGACCCCTGTGAATCCCATCACAGGATGGTGCTCAGGCTCTGCTCCCTGAGGCAGCTGAATTCTCCCCCCTGGGAGCCCAGATTGGGCTCTCAAACTGCCCCTTTCCTGCTAAAATGAAATATTTGTGTTTCCTTGCCTCACAGGAGAACACTGATAGGAAATTAAGAGATTATCATGAAATAACATAAACCCAAGACTGGAAGAAACTCCTGGGCCACTGACAATTTCCAGCTAGAGTGAGCAGATGTGTCTTATTAATCCCTTTATAAATTTGTAAAGCAATTGCTTTAAAAACCTTATGTTCTAGTATTTGTGTCTTCCTTTCAGATCTCACTGTCATCAAATATTTTTGTCATTGCTGTTGCTGGTAGACCATCTGGCAGTGGACGCAGATTTCTAGCTTTTCTAAATTTTTCTTCAATTTCTCCTGTTGGGTTTGGGGTTCCTGGTTCAGTACCAGATCTAACTGCAAAGAAATGAAGAATTGAGGGACTAAACCACTATCAATGCTTTTATTTTATGGCCCATGTGCAGGCAACATTCATTTGAGCCTCAGACTGAACTTTGACTGTTGAGATGGAAATTTTGCATTTTCATATGGGTTTAGTAAAACACACAGTTCAAAGCACAAAATGTTTATAGATCTTGGACTTGTCGAGTCCCTGCTTTATCTTTTCAGGAAATAAAGTCAGATAAATCTGGCAAGGGCAGCAATAGGAGAGGTGAATCACAGGGTATCAGGTTGGAAGGAAACATCAAGAACCTTTCATGGCAAAAGCGAGTAAAATGCTGTGGTGATGATTAACAGGAATATCAAATGTGAGCAACTACAGCACTAAACAGGAAAGAAGAAAAAGTGATGGAGAACAAGGACGAAATTATGTTTGAAGATGGTATTTTGGTTGCTATGACATTTCATTTAAAGGACATTCTGCTGTAGGTGAAATGCAAAATATTTTAAAAAATGCAGGCATAACTCTGGATTCTTTTGTACAGCATTTATGGACATGAGGTCCAACTTGTTTTTCTGTCTATTGACATGTGACTAAACCACAGTTCATGAGTTCTGGTTTTTAGAAAGCAGATTTGTGGCATTAATTAAACACTCCTTGATATTAGCTCACTTTGTTTTATCTTAAATCCAATCATATTTGTCTATGGATAGAGAAGAGATTAGCTGTGGTAGAAGACCTTTGGTCATGTTTTTCTCCCCTTACAGTTTTGAATGTAGTTCTTTCCCCTAATTTTCTGTTTCTGGTTCAAGAGGAAGCAGAAAAGCCTGTTGGTCTCATCTCATTTCTCACCTCATCTTTTAACTGGCTATTTTATGTAAGTTCATTTTTACTTGGGTTGATGAAGGTCGTGTTCCTCTCTGATGTCATTAACTGTGTGACACTTCTTTTCAACCTTCATTTCTGTAATAAATCCCACAAATGCCATCTGGAATGTGGGATAAAGTCCTTTTGCTGTCCTTCTGTGTTTGTGTGTTTGTTTTGTGGGGTCTGTAATGATGCTCTCTATTTTCTTTGTTTACAAGGTCAAGGTGTGACCCTTGTTTCCACCTTGCCATTCTGGTTGGAATTGCAGCTCCAGCAGTTAAGGTTGACATTAGATATATCTGCTTCCCCTCCTACAGCTCTGAGAGCAGAGAAGTCAACTGAGCACTGATATCAAGTTCTGTTGATGCCACTCTTTCTTCAGGCCACTTTGAGCCACTCTCCAGATAAACATTTCCATCCCAGTTATTTTTATGTGGTTTCTATCAGCATAGCAAACTTTTGCTTGTGTTTGATGCATTGATTTGAGGCAGAATTGGCTATAAGTGTAATTCTGCACCAAAAATAGGAGTATTTTTGTGCTTCAGGCTGCATCACTTTGTTAAGCATCCTGTCTGCCACTTGGATTTTGGATCCTTTCATGCAGACTAACTTGCAGACTGACACCAGACTTCCAAGAAAGCCTCGGTGTGAGCCACGCTGCCTCCACCCTGGAGCTGTGAGCTGTACAGCTGCGCTGCTCCTCTCTATTTACAAAATGATCAATGTGAAAGAAGAGACATCCCTGTGGCAGCTGCTGCTGTTCTGGGTTCCTGGCCAGGATGGCAGCAGAAGAGCACATCAGCATCCTTGGTGCCATACGGCTTGAGACTGTTGTGTCGCACACCATGTGCGAGATGAGAGAGAATAATTTCAGCTGAGTATTTAGGGAAGGCTGCTGGGTACTTTAGGTGCCTCTGTGTCCTCATCCTGACCCTTTCTCTGCAGTGTGTCTGCTTAGTTAAATCTTGTCAGCACAAAGGTTTGTGATTCAAACCCTTCCCTGTATCGGATAAATTCGTCTGGTGAGAATATTATTCCAATGATTGATTTTTTACCCCGTGTCTCCCTCTCACCATCTCTCCTTCCTGTTGTGAGCAGGCTTTACATCCCGACATCCCCTTTAAGTGTCTTCACAAATGACTGAATTAACTTTTGTGAGTCTTATCCTGTGTGTTAGGCTGGTGTTGTTGGTGGAGCTACTTCCTAGTTAAGAACTCGTGTTTGATATCAAATGTCCCTTTTTAAATGCAAACAAAACAAATTCTGCCAAAATGAAAATAAAGCCCATTAAGCAAAGACCAGGCACACAGGGCTTGCCTGGTGTTCAGAAGTAACTTTTTTTTTTTCTGCTCTGAACTCCTGTCAAAGCCTGGAATCCATGAAAGTAAAAATCCAGCCTTGATTCACTTCTCGCGCCCTTGGGGAATATAGATGGCAAAAAAGATTTAAAATTCTGATCCAGCTGCTTCAGAAACATGGCACCCGAGATAAATTATTTTCGCTCCCCAGAGCAGCAGGCGAAGTTCTGCACAGAAGTTATTCCTTTTGAACTGGTGAGGGGTGTGCAGCCCCAGTGTCTGGAGCCACCGGCACCGGGCAAACGCTGAATTCTGCGCCGTCACCTCCTTGGCTCGGGCTCGCCCCAGCAGCTGCCTGTCCTCTGCTATTGATCACTTGGCTGGAAAATGAGGAGGTAATTAACAGTCTGGAATTTAATAGGGCATTGTTTAAAAAACAAGGCAAGGGCCTGGATGGAGAGGATTCCTGGTGGAGATCACCTGGAGACTGCGTGTTTCACTTAGCGGCAGATTTGCCTCATAAATCTTAACGGTTCTGCTCCCTATTGAGTGAATTTAGTGTCAGCAAATTTTAAAACTCTGTCTAAAGTGTCTAATGAATTTATAAGCCACTAGAGAAGATGGGATGCTTTGCTTGCAGCATGGAGCTTAATTTGATATTCAAGGTCAGCACATCAAACTTCTTAATCAGGACTATAATGATGAGAACGTTCCTGCTCGAGCAAAGGAGCAGCAAATGGGATCAGTGCAGAAAGGAGCATTTACACAGCTGAATAACATGTTCTTGTTTTAGTCTCCTGTCAAAGTAGTATCAAAATTCTTACATGCTCTTCCATTTAACTTGTACATTAAAATGTAAAAAAAAAAGTTTCCAAGGAATTGGTAAATGGCTCTGCAGCCACATCATCCCATTTTATTAGCAAGGTGACAGTGTTCTGGTGCCCTGCATTTCAAATGGAAAATCTGGAGCCTTCCAGTTTTAATGCATTAAATGCCCTCTTAAATTGGGCTGCAGTAGGAGTGGAGCACGGGGAAGAAACTTTGAGGAAAGCTCTGCAAAGGAGCTGCTGTGGGGAATTAGTGAAGGTATTCTGTTTATATTAGCAAGTGAAGATAAGAACTCCTCAGTTCTTTCGCAGCAGAGTTAAAATCTCAGTCCTTGGGGCACTCTTTTCCATGGAAAAACAGTCTGATGCTTTAATAATTTTTATTTGTACAGCTGATAACAGGAATTGCTTCTGTCTTCACAAGCTGATGTCCAAGGGTTGAAGCAATAGTGCTCAAGTGTGGCTGCTTTCTCTGAGTGCTTCAGGCATTTGACCTTCACTTTGCCCTTCTGCTGGGTGTTTTTGGCTCTGCATCTGCAGACAACACAGGCAGAATGTCCAAAATTATTTCAGGCTGAGATACTGTCAATATGTCATCAGCTACAGCCCTACTGGGGAGTTTTAAAATTCCTTCCAACACATAATGGATATATCTGTTTAAACACTTCTTAAAATTCTGAGGAGACAGACAAATCCGGCAGAAAATCAATAGGGTGTTGCTAGTGGCTCTATTATTTATTAATTTCAGCACCATCCAGGACTGCTAGGTGAATACCAAAGGCCAGGATTTTTTTTTTTTTTAGTACATTATGAAGATAATATCTTTTGGGGGTGGGAGGATAATTTGAAAGTCGTTTATGAGATAAATATCTCCAGAGGGTCCATCAACTCAGCTCCATTCCTTTTGAAGTCTGGGGCTCATTTTAGAGTAAAACCTGGGTATACAGACTAATATTTGCATGGATTTCTCTACAGTTACTTTTCTTCACAGTGTTTTATTTTCTCTGAAATTAGAATATGTAACCTTTGGTATGATTCTCGTGTCCATGATGTTCTGTAATCTTTCTAGGAAATGAAGTGAAAAGTCTGGTATATAGAAATACTTCCTTTCCCTCATTGGGCTATCTGGTGTGCCTTATAAATAAAGATTTAAGAAAAGCTGCAGCAGTAAGTATATTTATATTGACAATAAATCTATTTTATCACAGTACCAGCCATTATTGCTCATCGTGGGTGTCCACCATAAATTGGCAATAGCTTGGGGCAGCTTCTCCGTGGTAAATTGTGATTATGAAGGTATTAAAGCCAGGCACTCTCCTCAGAGTAAGTAGGAAGTGATGACTCCATCTGACTTGCAGATCTGCTTCCTGCAGGTATTTATGACCCAACCTGCTGATGGAAGAAGCTGAAATAGGTTCTGTTTGCTGACCAGCTCCTGGAAATGGAGCTTTTCTCAAGGCTAAGCAAATCCACACATCCTTGGGAAAGCTCTGATAGCAGGATCTTTCAAGGCCAGGAATATATTCAGCATAAAAAGTAAAATTGATGATGCTTTTAGATTCAAAATTTAATTGCTAAGCTGTTGAAAAACTGCGTGAGGAAGCCAATAAACTGATCAAGATAAACCTAAAGATCTGCCGGGAATGGGACAATCTCCTGGACCATTCAAAAAAAGTACTTGTTGGAGGGAAGTGTAGAAATGTTCCATTGTAGGGAAAATGTGACAGGTTTCGTGTTTCTGTCTTTCTTTTTCAAATGCAAACTGCAAATCTGAATTCTGTGCAGAGCCTGTTCATCAGTACTCAAGGCTACAAAGGGAAACCAAGTCTGGAACTAAGAATGGATTGTTTTGCTGTATTCCTAGAACCATGCTGAGGTAGGATGCAATGGCATTTTCAGGACCATGGTGGCCAACTGGAAGTGCCCATTTTGGGGGGAATTTAGGGCAGCTGGATCTCTTCCTAAAATTCTGAGGAGACAAGCAAATCCGGCAGAAAATCAATAGGGTGTTGCTAGTGGCTCTATTATTTATTAATTTCAGCACCGTCCAGCATGCTAGGTGATTACCAAAGGCCAGGATTTTGGGTGACCAGCTCCAATTTTCGGCTGCTGTGAGCCAGCCATGTCACATTAACTCCTTACATATATTTATTTTCAGACTGCTGCTGTGTTTTCATTTCATTCTCTTCCCTTTCCTGTTCCAAAATCCAGTGACCACTCTTGGGGTCCCCTTTCCCTCGGCCTCTGCCCAAATTTAAGTTGGTGGTAGGTGCCTTGTGGTGAATCCTAAAAAAAATTACATTGAATTTCTGAAATGGTTCTTCTTTTCCTTCTGTGTATTGAGAATGAAAACAACTTTTTCTAGAAAGTTTTAATAGACTGAAACATTTTATATAGCACAAATTTTTAACACTGCAGTTTAGGAAAAAAAACTTCTTACAAGGTTTTTATATTGTATTATTTCAATATTATTTCATTCCTGTTGCTGGGAATGTGCCATTCCCATTTTGGCTTCCATGCTTGATCTGTTATTGGTAAGTATAAATTCTGTTTGGACAGTTTTATGTGCATTGTAGGTTCTGTGACTTTAAATATAGAAATAGTTCATACCATCTAAAACTAGTGGAATCTGATCCTGAACTGTGGAGTCAAAGTCAACAGTAAAAATGGTTTTATTCTGATTTGAAAGAAAAACATAAAAATCACATCTGATAGTAGTTTTTAGAACCCTCTTTGGAGTTTGAATCTCAGAGTTGTTTTCTTGTATAATGAATCTAAGTACTTTACTGTCTGTTCATGTGTTTGTATACATAAAATCTCCTTTAAATCATGGATGGATTAGGTCAAGTTCAGTCAAGGAAGAATCTTGTCCAAACACAGTAAATCATGAAGTCACACATGAAAAATAAGCTTTAATCCACTTAGCAGGTTCTCTGTACAAAAGCTGTGAACCATTTTATGCACTGAGTGATGGGGTGTGGATGTGGGACTCCTGTGGGAAATTTATGAGTGGATATTTGGGAGAAGGTATGTGCTGCACAGGCAGGAAATCTCATTCTGGTATTTCTTTCTGTTTTAACAGTAATATGCTTTTTTGGGGGGTTTTTTGGTGGTTTTTGTTTTTTTATTAATTCGATGGGTGGATTCTCTTTGCCAAGTGGACTGTGGAGCTGTCTAAGTCTAGTGCAGCTTATTGTTTCATTTGGAATTCCAATTTGCAGTAGAAAGTAATTTCTTAATGTCAGATTTGAATTAGCATGTTTTTCTGTAATATATTTGAGCATGCAAATATTGCATTCTAGTTTATGGTATCAGAATTCCTGCTAAATACACTTTTATCTTCCCCTTCACTAGAAAAGTCATTGTTACCTGAAATATATTACTTTTGTTGGAGACAGATATTTTTCATTTTCAATAATTTATTACAAATAAATCTTTGCTTATAACTTCATGAAGCCTTCAGGCTGGAGGCATTGTTGAAGAAGAGTTATAGAAGGCAATTTTTTATATGTTCCTAATAAATGGAACTAGGCCAGGTAAGGGTATAAAAAAGTCAATCTGCAAGAAGCAGAGACGTGAAGCCAGTGGATTGCATTTGTGTTCTCATCTGAATAAGAAGCAGTGCAAACACTACAGAGAGATCAAGTAAGGTTTGTTGTGCATGTGGGTACATAAAAAACTCAGTGAAAGGAGAATTCTTATTCTGGGAGAGTTATTTCTTTATTCCAAGGAGCCCACGAAGGAGGTGTGTGTCAGGTGGTTGTGCCCAGTGCAGTTTGGTTTTCTTGGGTTCCAGGTCCAGAACAACCCCCTAGATCTAAATTTGCAGCTGAATTGTGGATGTCATTTTTCACCAAATACACTTGAAATTATATATCAAGTATGAGGCTGATTTTCCTCATACAAACCCATGCACAGGGACAGTTCTCATGTTCAACCTCACCATGGGATGCCTGTGCCACCATTCAACCTGAACAGTTACTGCTCAGTGACAGGGACAGAGCAGCCAGGATCTCACATTCATATATATTTAGATTTAGTTATTTTAATACATATTTTAGTTATTTGTATATATTTATTTCTATTTATTTCTATATTTCATTTCTATATTCATATATTATATTATTATATTATATAAATAATAATGTAGTATATATTACTATAAAATATATCATATATATTGTTTATATATTATATATACAAATTATTTTTATATAAATAAAATATATAATATAAAATAGATAATATTCTATATTATATTATATTATATTATATTATATTATATTATATTATATTATATTATATTATATTATATTATATTATATTATATTATATTATATTATATTATATTATATTATATTATATTATATTATAGTATGTTATAGTATAGTATATTATAGTATAGTATATTATATTAAATTATAGTATATTTATTATATTATAGTATATTTATTATATTATAGTATATTATATTATAGTATATTATATTATAGTATATTTATTATCTTATATTTTTTTGAATTCCATATTTGTATATTAAATAGCCCAAGGAGAACAACAACAAAACCTCCCCTCTCAGGACTTCTCCCCCTGCAGCATAGGCATCTTCTTGGCTGCTTCTCCCACCACTTACTATCCTAAAAACAATTGCAGGTGTAGTGTGACAGCACCTTGGTGCTCTCAGAGCAGCAGGTGAGGGTCAGCAGTGCCTGTGCAGCTGTGTCAGATGTAAAATCAGCGTCTCAGGGAGTGCACAAACTCACCTGAGCGCTGGTGGGCATCCTGTGGGATGGCCTGAGGCAGTGCCTGCCCTGGGGAGGAGCCTCAGCTCTGGTGAATGCTCCTGGCTGCCTTTGTCAGGGCTCTCCCACTGGTGTTGGGACGTGTCCCTGCTGCACCCACCGTGTCACTGCCCCGTTTGTGCCTCCTGTGCTTCTGCGGCAGCTTCTGCTTGGCACCTGCACAGCACCAGGAACCCTGGTTTGTTTTTAATGGGAGCACAGAGTTGAAAAATTCAGAGTTCTTACTGGTGGAAATGCTGGTTTTCAGGTTATTGGGTACCCTGAGAGAAAGATGTTTGTGGTGGTGCTAAAGAGGGCGAGCATCGGGGTCAGCCTTGGCACGCACACAGTTGGGAGCTGTGGGAGAGTTTCAGGCTCACGTATGGAAACAACACAGAAAAAAAATGAAAATAAAACTCCACCTGGATTATTTTTTAGGAAAAAAAAAATTACTAGCTCTTCCAAATCTAAGAACTCTCAGAGAGAAGCAGGGTGAGGAGGAGTGTGACCTTCCCCATTGTGGGGATGACTCGACCCTCCCCAAGTCAGGGCTTTGCTGTTGGGAGCAATGCTCAGTCTGAGACACCACCTGAAGAGAAAGATTAATGTGTCACTGCTGGCTTAAGTTGTCAAGCACGTAATATTTCTCTTTTTTTTTTTTCTAAAAAAGTAATTACTAGTGAAGTAAAGGATGGGTTTAGGCATCCAGAGGTTTGAACTGACATGAAGTATTTGGTGCTACTATTCTAAGAGGTGATTTATCCTGGTGGGTCCAGAAGGCTGGGGCAATGAAAATATTTCTGGTTACTTTTACTGCTTACCATGCATAAAATCCCTGAAAGAGAAGTATCTGAACCATCCTGAAGAGCAATACTGGAAAGAAACCCAGGATGTGTGGCTCCTTGCAGTTGGTATTCATCATCTCACTCTCATTGTTTTCTTTCTGTTACCTGGAAAATTCCAGTATACCATGAATAATATTTACCACTAAAACACCCCAACACTTTGACTGTGTTTTTAAAACTACAAGCTGCAGAGCTGTAAAGGAAGTGAAGGCAGGATTATTTGGCTGATTACCCATTTTCCCAATGATGGGTTTCCTTGTTGCGTGTGAAAACTAAATGATGATGTTTAAGTCACGACTGCACCTTGGCAGCCTTTGAATTTGGATGTGCAGAGCTTTTCCTGGAGGCAATATCAGAGCCTCATGGCACAGAGCAGTAATTGATGGCACTGATCTGCCAGTGAACCCTGCAAGGTGGAAGGGGAATAGCAATGACTTGCAGGAGCTGCAGCAAGGAGCCAGGCTGTGTTTTACTCTGCTTTTCTGGTCTGTGCAGGTTGCACAAACCAACTCTGTGCTGCACACCAAAGGGCATCCTCACCTAACCCCAGAATTTTAGCTTTCATTCATTCTAAATGGATCTCTAAACTGAGAGGTTTTATGGGTGGTATAATTTCTCTTGCATATACATTGTACTAAAAAGGGATTTTTATTTCTTTTTATAAACCTTCCTTCTGAGTAAAATCCCTGTGGTGTTTGGAGCGTTGCTTTTGTGTTGTTTCATATGAAGTTACACGATGGTTTCTTGTATGTAACAAAACAGGTTGCTTAACTTACTCAGAAATTTAAAAGAAAGAAGAGTTTCCTTCTGCTAAAGAGTCCTTAAACTAATAAAGTATGACTTATTATGTATGGTTTAATATTAATACACTTATTTCTGAATTTGGCCATAATTTTTCTTTTACTGAAAGAACTCTCTGCAAATTGCTGGCTTCAAACAGGGGCTGCAAAATTCCAGACTCGCATTCTCTTGTTTTATTCCCTGGCCAATATATTTCAGATTTCAAACGATGCTTTTGCTCACTTCTTGATAAAAAACACCTCACTTGGAATGCTCCTCTCCTTGGCAGTCACTGCTGAGGTGCTTCTGAGGACCCTGATGCTCCAGGAGGTGCCTCTGGCAGGGCTCAGCTGATGTTTGGTTTGTGGTTTCAGTCTGGTGAATGTGGAGCTGTGGTGGGATATGGCAGAACCACCACCAAGTCTCACATTGAGATGTTGAGATCTCAGCATTGAATGAGATGCTTTCTCCTGGCTTTTTCAATTCTTATCAGTGAAGGTGCATGTGAATGTGTGATGTGAAAGCAGAAAATTGAGGGGGATTTATGAGATTGGTAACAGTTAAACTGAACCAGCTCATCTCTCTGCATGTTGTGTAATAACACACCAAGGATGGCTTGCACAGAGCTTTGGCAATATGAGGAAGAGTGATGTTTGATCCTTCATCTCCTTGGTTTTTCCCTGTTCTTTCTCTGCATGTAGCTCCAGCCCTGGCAGCACTAAGTTTGAGCTGTTTCTTAGAGTTAAGGTAGTTAAGGAAGTTTGCATTGCTGAAGATCAATGGCAGCACTTCCATCGACTTCCATGGGGTGGGAAAAGAGCACCCAGGAACCAGGGCTGGGGAAGGAGTGATGGGCCATTACTGTTTGCATCTGAGGAGAGGTGGGAGTTAAGAGGGTCATGAAGTTTATGCATTATTGACAGAATACCCATAATGAGTCCTTAGGAGCCATTACACAGTGATATGTGAAGGCCTTAGTAGGGGATGGTTTAATTTATGAATCATTTCTCTGATGGATTGCCTGCTCTGTCAGCCTGGCTGCTGCACCAACTCGGGGTTCTTAATTCATTATGGAAGATTTTATGCAAAGTAATTGCTGTACAACACCGCTCTTCAGAATGAAATAGTGTGGCTGCTTTTCCCCCCCTCCTGCTGGTGAAAGGTTTAGTTCACATTCTGAGCAGGGCCCCATTTGTGGATATCATCTGGAAAAGCTCTGCAAGGGAGCAACTCTGCTGAAGAAAGGAGTTCCTGAAATGCCCAATGTTTTTGCACTTACAGGTCTAATCTTTCAGGTTTCAGCTGCACTTCTGTCTAATGAAGTCTCATGTTAATTCTGGCAGAGGGAACATATTGAAATTCTTCCTTCACAAATCCTCCAGAGGAATTCAGAACTTGGTTCTGAAATATCAGGGGTGAAATTTAAAAAGGTCTTTTTATTATTTTGGTGGTTTTCCTGTGCAGTCTTGAACGAAGCTCATAATCTCCCTCTGCCTTTCTCTTCTTACTGCAAACCAAAATTGCCCGTGTATCCTTTTTTTAGAGAAAGTGAAAAATTACTTTTTCAAGCAGCACAAAATGAGGGAACTCGGTTTTACACTGTGTGGAGAACCAAAAAAAGTACAAATGAGTTTTGAAAAATTAGACAAATTCTGTTCCCATCTGCAGTACTTGAACTGTGTGGCCCAGATGTGAGTTTTGCCTTGAGAAATCTCAAAAGAATAGGATAGAAGAAAGAGGAGAGGAGAGGAGAGGAGAGGAGAGGAGAGGAGAGGAGAGGAGAGGAGAGGAGAGGAGAGGAGAGGAGAGGAGAGGAGAGGAGAGGAGAGGAGAGGAGAGGAGAGGAGAGGAGAGGAGAGGAGAGGAGAGGAGAGGAGAGGAGAGGAGAGGAGAGGAGAGGAGAGGAGAGGATCTCAGAGTTCAGAAGGATGGAGCACCACTCCTACAATGAAAGACTGGGAGAATTGGGGTGCCTGGAAAAGAAAATCTTTGGAGTGACCCAGTTTTTTTGAGTGACCCCCTTGTGCCCTTCCAGTACCTGAAGGGAGTACAGGAGGGATGGAGAGAGATTTACAAGGGCTTGGTGTGACAGGGAATGCCTTCAAAATGAAGGAGGGCAGGGTTAAACGGGATATTGGGAAGAAATTTTTGCCTGTCAGGCCCTGGCACAGGTTGCTCAGAAAAACTGTGGCTGCCCTGGAAGTATCCAAGGCCAGGTTGGAAGGGGCTTGGAGCAGCCTGGGAGAGTGGAAGATGTCCCTGGGATAGTGGAAGGTGTCCCTGGGATAATGGAAGGTGTTCCTGGAATAGTGGAAGATGTCCCTGGGATAATGGAAGGTGTCCCTGGGATAATGGAAGGTGTTCCTGGGGTAGTAGAAGGTGTCCCTGTGATAGTGGAAGGTGTCCCTTGGATAATGGAAGGTGTTCCTGGAATAGTGGAAGATGTCCCTGGGATAGTGGAAGGTGTCCCTGGGATAGTGGAAGGTGTCCCTGGGATAGTGGAAGGTGTCCCTGCCTATGGCAGGGGTGGCACTGGATGGCTTTAAGGTCCCTTCCAGGCTGTTTTGTGCTTTTCTAACTGTCCCTTTCCCTGCTGAGGTGCTGATCCCCATCCATCAGGCAGGCAGGGCATTTCCCATGCTGAGCAGGCAGGGTGCTGACCCAGCTCAGGCTGTGGCCATGGAGGGGACCCTGGGGACCCCCTTTGCTCTCCTGCTCCCCTTGCCAGCAGGCACTGCCATCCCTGGAGGGCAGGGCAGCAGGGTCAGGTTAAACTCCTGTTCTCCAAGGCCTGGGGAGCTCCTCTTCCCCACACAGTGCAGGGGTGTTGGAGTCAGCCCCAGAACAGAGGCTTGTTAGTGTGGCACATGCTTAATTTATTCTGCTCCTCGGGGTGTGAGTGGAGAGTCATTACTGAGCCAGAGCACAAACACAGGAATCCAAGGCATGGTTTTGATAGTTATTTTAAAAAATCTTAATTCCTTCATTCTGCTTTCCTAATTCAAAGCAGGGATGGAGCTGTACTATATTCTTCTGGGAAACACAAAAACGGATTCCTCTGGGGGAAAAAATTCAAATTTGAATATAAAAATAACTCGAGTGATCCTTTTTCTTTCCATTAATATGCCCTATTTTTGAAGTCTAGAGATGAAATCTTGTAAGGTTTCTTTTTTTTCTTTCTCCTTTCAAATAAATGGATGAATAACTAAAAAGTTCAGTCCCAGAAATCTTGTAAGAGGGTACAAGCTCTTCTGCCTTGGACAAGATTGATGAGGTTAGCCTGACTGGCAAGCGTGCAGTTTACATGCTAATAGCAAGTAGGTTGTCTTGCAGAGAGAAAATGCATTGCAAAGTAAGTGTGGAATGTTTATTAGTCCCAGTAAAGTGCAAGGGAGACAGTACAGATGATGTAAGAGGAATGCTGTGCAGGAAATATCAGTCGCAAGATCAGGCATGTGGGTTTCTTGGCCAAAACCCCTTTGTTTTGTGAGGGGTGGCTGCAGACAAACACCACCCTCATCATCCTCACCCCAGGCTGGTCCCAGAGTGTAAGAGCTGAAATGAGGGATGTGGGACTCCAGGGGCTCTCCAAAATGCAGTTTATTGTATACAAAATGCAGTTTATTGTATACAAAATGCAGTTTATTCCATCCAAGGTGTTACAGCAGTCCAGGGTTGTGGGTGACAGAGCTGTGCCCACAGCTGTCAGCTCCAGCTGCAGGCAGGCCTGGAGACCCTTTGGTTTTGGTTACAGTGCATTATAGACTTTTCTTTTGGTTACAATGCATTATATACTTTTCTTTGCTGAGCATCTCAATACAGTAGAACCAATCTATACCCTAACTATTATCTATAGCCTATCATAGCTACTATAATTACCATATTCATGTTTCTGTTCTCCAGTCACTAACAGTACATTACAGTTTAAGCTAGAAGTTGTTTTTCAGTTTTCTTGCAGTGGAAAATTCTGAGACCTTTTTTCTACTTGCCACATTTGCTGCCTTGTTTGCCTGTGCTCTCTTTCTGCTTGGTAAAAACATCTTCTTGTTTGGGGTGGGTTTATTCTTTGCTCTAAGCCATGAAAACCCCTTCTAACCAACACACCCTTTGCCTCCTTGGTTATCAAGTGAGACTGGCTCAGCAATTCTTTTCTCCTATATCAAAACTTGCTTCCATCTCTATTCCTTCATCAGACTCTACATTTAAAAATCTTTCTGCCAAGCACACATACCTGTGAGGCTTTCTTGTCAAACTCGTCTTTCCCAAGACCAGAGGGTGCAGACCCTGCCCCAGCAGCCCCGTGGCCCCAGAGATCAAGGGTGGGTAAGACCTGGTGAGCAAACTCAAAGGCGACCCATACTTGGTTTCAGGGGCTGTGGGCGCTCGTCTCCGCCGGGTCCCGACGCTCACCCAGAGCCCAGGACAGGAATTCTGCTCCTCCCCTGCTCCAGAAAAGCCTGGAAGGAGGAAAGGCTGAATGGAGAGAGCCTTCTGCACTGGGAGATACCAGCTTTCCTTTTGTTGGTTGGTTTCGAGAGGGAAGCAGAGGAGGGTTTGAAATCTCAACGCATTTTTTGTCGTGTGAGTTGTAAATTTAAAGGGAGATTCTAAGGGACAGTGGCTGGGAAGAAAATGAAATTCATCCTATCTTGAGGTTTCATAGATGGTTCTTTTCTTGTGGAAAGCACCTTGGTGTCATTGGCTGCAGCTTCTTTGTTTCCTTCTCTGTTTTACATAACTTACCACTTACTAAAAGCAAAATGTGATGAATTTATATCACTGTAATTTTAGGATGTGGAAGGGGATCATGGTTTATTTTTATGCTGCACCTACTTTCCCCTAAATTTTCTTCTTGAAGAAAACTTTTCTTCTTCTTGAAGAAAATTTAATTAGCTTTCCTTTTGAGAGTGTTGGTTTATACAAGAAACTCATTAAAAATATCCTATATTCATGACTTACTGTTTTATCCTTCCAGCACCCAAACTTAATTTTTAAAGTTTGTTGGACAAACCATTTGCGTTTTCATTCAGCACAGCTAAGGATTTACTCACATTCCAATTTGCCAAATTAGAATGGAAATTTCCAACAAACTCTTGTGGTTTTATTAACTGCAAATAAACCAAAGGAAAAGCTGGCAGGAAGCAGGAGGAGTCTGTGCTGCCTGGTATTGAAATGGGTTATTTTTCCCAGTCAATGTGGTTCTTATCCACATTCACTGGGAAAACTCAAATGGTTTGTCCAAGGTGCTTAAAAAATGAAGTTTGGGTACTGGAAGGGTAAGACAACCAGTCATTACTACAGGATATTCTTGATGAGTTTCTTGTATAAAACCAACATTCTCAAAAGGAAAGCTAATTGAATTTTCTCCAAGAAGAAAAATTTAGGGGAAACTAGATACAGCATATAAGAAAACATAATCCCCTTCTACATTCTAAAATTACAGTGATATTAAAATCAAAATGTGATGAATTTATAAGTGTTAAGTTACGTAAAATTAATATTTCTCCTGGTTGTGGATCTGATCATATTTGCCTGCACAGGTGTAGCTCTCTGCACTAATTATTCCAATAAATCTTGGGTTTTGAGTCCCTTGAAACAGGTGACAAACGTGGTGGACCAAGGAATCAGCACCTTGCTAGAGAAAATCCACTCTGTGTCTTTGGGTTTTGGTTTTTCCTCTGGGTACAGACAGAAAAATATAAATCAAGGAAGGATGGACAAATAAAAGCATTTCCTACACAGTTAGTTATTGACAATAATCTCAAACAAAACAAGCCACCTGCTCTAAATATGCTCCAGAATTCACTATTGGTGACTTTCCAAGCTCAAACACTTAGAAAATAAAGAAATAAGGAAAGCCTTAAATTGATACTTCGCTATAGAAACAGAAAGCTCAAAAATTGGAAGACTCTAGCGAGAGTTTAAAAAATAAAGAAATGAAATCACATCCTGCATGCCATTTATCCACATCCTTCCTCATCTGCATACTGGCAATCAAAATAACCTGCTCCCCAATCCTCTGAATAGGATTTTCCAGTCTCTTCCTTTTTTTTAATTTTTTTTTTTAATTGCCCTATTTCCTTCTGGCATGTAACACAGGGCATTGACTTTTTTCTTACCTCATACTTGAGGTGTAATAGTTTACAGAGACATGCTTTTCTAGAAGTATAAAATTTTGGATAGTATATTTTTAAAGCTGATTTACTGTTTTTCTTTTATTAGCTTAAGGGTTAGAAGCTTTGGACAGATTTTAAAGTGTTTGCTCTTTTTTTTTTTTTTTTTTTTCCTGTGAAGATGACAGTTCATGGCAATCAGTGAGCTTTATCTTTCTGGGTTTTCTGCAAAATAAGTATCTCTTTATGTGAAAATATACTTCCACATTTTAAACAGGGGCCATTTCAGAAAAGGCCATACTTTAAAAAGTTTGGAAATAATGGTAATGATGACAGAGAATCCCTGAAAAAAGCACTGGGAGAGCTTGGACAGTCCCAGGATAAACATCTGAAAGTTCACTGCTTCAAATTCAGCAAGGGAAAACTGCTCTTTTTCTACTTAAAAATCAAATTTCCTCCAGTTGCCTGCTTTGCCTCAGCTCTGTCTGCTGAGACAGCCCCTGCTGGGGCTTGTCCCCTGACTGTCTTGCTCTGTTGTAACTGGAACATTTCTTTGCTTATCTATTGATCCCCTTCCTCCCCTCTTTTACACTTTTTTTGGGTTTTTAGGGGGGGGTCTTTTGGGGTTTTTTTTTTTGAGATTTTTTGGGTTTTTTTTTTTTTTTTTCATTTGTGCTCAGCCCTCCCTGAGTGTGTGCTGCTCTTGTTATCCCAGGATGGAAGGAGCAGAGCAGTTCATTGCAACAAGGCAACGCCTCACATCTTTTGGGTGTGGATAAATGACATTACATCAGCAGCTTGGCTAATCTGGGACACATCTAAGAATGGCAGAGGTATTACTCTCTTTTAAAAGGTTTTGACTGCACTGGAGAATTATTTGTAAGGATTAATCCCATTCCCTTTTCCCAGTGAAAAGGGGGAGAATCTCTGTCTCGCCTCTTTGGAAAGCATTTAACCATTCAATTAGCAAGTTCATCTGGAAGCATGTGAAAAAAGACACAGGAATCCTCCTGGGCAGGCTGTATGAATACCAATGTATTAATTAAAACCCACCTAAATATGTCAATATTGTGCAGTTAGGGCCATATCTTTTAAATCATGAAGTTCCACTGTACACAGACAGCGTTATCTTTCAAAAAGCACTTTATTTCTGGGGTATGTGTGTGAAATTCTGGAGGGCTCCTGGGTTTATAAAATGTCTGATGACTGCAAAGGGCCATAATTGTCATTTCAGCAGGGAGATGTGCTGGGATGCCCCACGCTGGGCCCTGCAAAGGCCAGGTCTGTTTGGGTTTGTCCCTCTGGGCTCCCTTCTTTGTTTAAACTGTGAAACAACACAGTGTAAACACACGGCTGAAATAGCCAGACCCAAATGTAATCTATTAATTTTGCTGCTCTGGAGTGGATGTTCCTTGGGCTTTGTTCTGAACCAGCAGATCTGCCCCTTTCTCCTCCCTCGCTGCAGTGATCTGTTCCACCAGGCTCAGGTCTTGTTGTCACCTCATCTGCCTCCCCTCCACTTTCTCTTACTTTCTCCTGTTCTTTTTAATTATCCTCCCTTTCTCTCTAGAGAACTTCCTACTCAGCTTCTAAAAAAAGTGCTATTTTGGGACCCCAAATCTATGTGAACTTACAGCTAGAACAGATGCTCGTGCTTTGGAGTCCATATTTCCCCTGACCACCATTATGAAAAAGACTAAAAAAGACTAAAAAAGACTAAAAACCCAGGATTTCCCTGCTGGCTAGTGGCAGGAATCCAGGAGAAGGATTTTTGGGGGGAAAATTAGCAGCTACTGCAAGGCTCATGCTAAATTCCAAGGGTGGGAGACCTCACGTAATACTCTCAGTTGTGTCTTACAGTAAGTAGGAGGGTGTCATTTAGGGTGAGATTGGGTGCTGTGCTGAAAAATATTTAAAACATGCTGGATTTTAGATTAATTTCATATTAATATGTGCTGAAGGTGTATAAAAGGTGTGTGGACCTGGCATAAGGACATGATTTAGAGCTGGGTGTGGCAGTGCTGGGTTACAGGTGAGTGAATGATGAACTGAGAGCTCTTTTCCAACCCAAAAAGTGACGATTCTGAGGAATCCCAGTGAATCCTGTGTGCAGGAGCATCAGTGCCCCAGGACACACGTCCCTGTGCTCCTGTGTCCCTTTGGAGCAGGATGGGGAGCAGGGCACAGTCACAGGTGTTTCCCCTGTGAGGATGGTGCTGCCTTGTCACTCTCCCTTTAAGCCCTCCGTGCCTTCTGTGTTGCTTTATAAAGTTCATAAAGTTTCCCCATTCCATTTGCTGTTGCTAGGTGCTGGATTTTTTTTTTTTTCCATTGTGCTTGTTATGAAGAAGCCTTCAGCGGGCTAAGAATATTTTATAAGGTTAGAAAATGGTGTTAAATGTTAATTAGCAGTTGCATAATCCCAGGTGGCATCCTTTCACATGCACTCGTCAATTTTTAATGAGTGTCACTCGTGCACATCAAACTCAAAATTAGCTTTCTTTCCCAAGTACTCTGTTTGATTTTCACACTCACTTCCCCTCCCCTTCTCCTTTGATGTTACTGACACAATATATCATGCTGGCATTTGCTTTGGTTTCATCTCCAATGCATATTGTCATGTAGCTAGTTAGTTATCTGCAACATAGACACACACTCCTACCCGCAGGAGCGCCCTTCAGAGAGGCACAGGATGGAGCCTGGCTTTTATTTTTCCCTTCTTAGGCGTAGCCTCTTGTAGCTGCAATAAGGAAAACCCGATGCTGAGGCATTTTTTGGGTTTTGATCTGAGGATTCTGAGTGCTGGAGATATAAAAGATGTGGCTCTAACTGCTCTCTGAGCTTAGCTGGAGGCGCCCCTCGCTGATCCGCGTTGCGTCTGGGGGTAGCTCATCCAAATTAAAATCTGGAGCAAAAATCTCTGTGCACCCTGGAAATTTACCACCAGCTAAACGCTAAAAAGTGTTGCGCTTCCATATATCTGCTAACTGGTGGGATAATTCCCCACTTAAGCAGTGCTATAAAAAAGGGTGACTGCTCAGAGGTGGAAAGGAGATTTTTACCCCCCAAATCACCACCAGCCCAGCACAGGGGTGCCCTCAGTGGGGTGAATTGGTTTCTCTTTCTTTGATTTTCTCCTTTGGGTCAGGAGTGGCAGTGGCCAAGCTCAGTGCAGGTGAAATAACCTGGTTATTGCTGAGCAAACTGGGCAGTGCTGCCCAAACAGCTGGGGTGGGAGGAGATGCTCACCTGGTGATGGGTGCAGATCCAAGGGCAGCCAGGCTGAGCTGAACCCAGCTCCTCTGGACTCCATCTCTGGCCTTTCTCAGTGTAACAGACCTAGAAACTCAAATCTGTTCAGTGGCTTCACTGTAAATAATGGGCCAGCAGAACAGAAGCCCAGATAACTGAATTTTCACCGCTGATCACTACCATCAGACTTCTTGCTTGTTAAAAGCAAAACTCCATCCTCCTCCCCTTCCCCCAACAGCGCAGCTTGGCCCTTCGCTTCTGATTTGATCATGGAAGTAATTTCACTTTGGTCTGCATTTTGCTTTGATTTTTATTTGTTAAGGAAAGAGTTCTTCTAAGCATGGGGATGATTTTGTTTTGTTAAATGGAGTTGTTAGCTCACTTGGCAGGAGGCTCTGTGCAGACTTTGCTTTGATTTCCCCATAGAATTCCATGTGTTTGTAAAATATTGGCTTCTTGACACCATAGTGCCAATGACCTCTCTTTCCAATGAACAAACTCAGCTTCAAATTATTTTTATTAATCAAGATTTTATCTCTTACCAGAGATTGACAGTTTTCCAAAATCTTTTTGACAGCTCCTGTTACATGCAGGAGGTGAACCAGAATTAATGACCAAGGGTTAGGGGGGCCTGATTCCTGCTGTTACTTCCCAAAACCTAAATGGGGGGGAAAGCTTGCTGATCCTCCTGTGCTTACACCAGCACAAATGAGATTAGAGCCCAGTCGTGTACCCAGGAAAATGAAAATGTCACGGCAATGACTTGTGTCCAACTTGTGGAATAAACAGATCAAGCAGGAGTAATTGCATTTCTCCTTCCCCCGCTCTGCACACAGATACTTTTCACTGTCCTTTGATGATCTCTACAGAAAATGTAGATGATAATAAATATTTCCACACCCTTTGCTAGTTTGCAAGAGTAATGTAGCCACTTAGAGAGAAGAAAGTGGCAAGATGATACACAAGGTGTTGAAGCGCCAGAATAGCAGTGTATTTTCTGAAAGCTTAAAACTTAAAATGTGGGGTTTGTTGTTTTGTTTTTTGGGGTTTTTTTTACAGTAGAAAAGAGGGAAAAAAAAATGCTGTTTGATTTTATGGTTTGGGTTTTTGGTGGTTTTCTTCCCCAGTTCTGCACAGACCCCAGTGCTGGCACTGTCCAAGGAGGCAGCAGGGATAAATCAAATGGTGCCACTCTGCCAAGTCCCTCAACGCTGTCCTCCAGTGCAAGCAAACATGGAAAATACTCAGCTGTGCCCACTGAAACATATTGTGCTTTCATCTTAGAGCTCTTTCTGCACAGAGTCTTAAAAGAGATACCTCTAATATCAATTAACCTGCTGTTGATGCTTTGTGATAAAGCTGTTTTGATGGGAGCCCAGCCTGGAACTTAAAACTGCTCCAGACCCATCTGGAAACTCAAATGCAGTGGATGACTCGAGGAGAGAAATGATCCCTGAATTTTTCCCAGTCTGGATGAGGAGTTGAATGTTGGAATTGTAACAAGGTAATTTGCTGTGGTGGGATTTGGAGCCCCCAATGAAGTTTCTTAAAAGCTCTGACCAGAGCACAGCATTTCTCAGGGCAGAGTTTGGGTTTGCTTTGACTCTCCCTATCACCCTTCAGGTTTCATCCTTTCTTTTGAACAGCTTTGCGCTGTCCATTGAGGCTTTGAAGAGCTAGGTGCCATCAAAGAGGATGTGGTTTTCAGGCTCTCTTTTTGTTGGCACACTATCAGAGACAAATTATCAGCTGCTTCTGGAAGATCTCCAGTCATTTCGTGTGCATTTGTGACCAAGCTTGCACTGGCAGGCATTTGCCTCCTGAAAGCAGCTTATTCTGTGTGTGCAGAGCCCTGTGCATCAGCCTGAAAATGCTGCCTGGAGAGCCTGGCAGAAAGCAGCAGCAAGGTGCTCTCATTGCTTCCTGTCCTGTTTCCTCACTCATAATTAGGTATTTTTCAACACACCTACTATAATAAGTGAGATCTATTCATTTGGAGGGCAGGGGTTTTTTCTTTTCTCCCCATCCTTGCTTTTGAATTATGATTTTCTTAATGTAAGATGCTCTGCTTTCCAAGAGACAGAAAATTGGTTTCTTCTGCCAATGTTTGGAGTTATAAACCATTGCTTAAACTTTATGATGGCATTAATCCCAGTGCATAGATTGTTACTGTGGTTAAGGACTGTCTTATCAGCTTCAACAACCCTTGGAGTTGCTTCAGGCCATTAAGCAACAAATTGTCTGTAAGAAATAATTTGTTGCATTTCTCCCACCTTGTTTTATACTGAAAGGTGTTATATTTAATGTCATGCTTGCCTGGGTTCAGTTGTCACCCCCAGACAATGCCACCAGCTCTTCAGCCTCTGTCACTGGCCAGTCATTCCCTCTCTTGGGAATATTCCTTGGAGTAGGTGATGTGGATTTTAAAGCATTTTGGAATTTTGCTGGAATTCTGTTGGAATTTTGTTGCAATCTTGGGAAATCTCTGTTCTTTTGGTTGGATTTGGTTTTTATCCCATGACAAGCAAATGCAGATTTTGATGATCCATTGGCATGTCAGTGAGTTTTGTGAATGCACATGCTGGCTTGCAGAAAGCTGTGGCAGAGGAAGGATGTCAAAAGACAGAACTACTGCAGAAATTTAATTATGGAATACAATTATTAAATCAAATTAGAGATGTGATAAAACTAGAGTATGGCCCTGTTTGAGTGAAGACTGTGGAGATGTTTCATGTCGTCATCTCATTTGCATTGTGTTAAATCCTATTAAATCAATCTCTAATTGGCTCTCAGCTTGTTCTGGGTGGGTTTTGTTCTCCATGTTTACAGCTTGTTTTGCCAAAGAGAGGAATAAGGGTTTTTTCAGCCTTCATAAGTTTCATTGCAGTTTAAAGGAGGAAGCAGCAAAGGCACAAATCCTCAAGGCACAAGAGGATGAACAGAACTTGCTTGGCAGCAGCAATATTGACTCCCTGTGTGTGCTATTGACAGCAAGGTCCCTCCTGCACATAAAAACCATTCCTGTCTCCATCCAGGCACAGGTGGAGCAAACACTCTTCTCTTCAGCCAGGCCTCACTCACTTTTTATCCATTCATTCTGTCGGTTCATGAGAAGGAATTCAGTTTCTGTGGAAATGGGCTGAGAAATGCCCCCAGTGCATCTCTGAGGAAGGGCTGGGAGTAATGAACAATTGCACTGCATTGCATCAGGGACCCACCTGGAGCTGGGAGATCTCAGGGCTGGAAAACGCTGTGAGAAGAGGTAGGAAATGTGTTTGATGGTTCTTTCCTTCTTGCTGGACCATGTCCTAGCCTGGCTCGCTCTGAAGCAAAGGCTGGATTCCAGCTCTGCTCCAGACAGGTGTTAGCATTTCACAGTTACTGGTTTGGGCAGGGTGATTTAAAATCCTGTTAAAAGCCTTTTCTCCTTTGCTGTCAGACTGAGGAGCCAGCAAAGCCAAGGGCAGTGCTGCAGAGAAAGCTGTGGGGTGAACTCCGCTGATTTTGATGGAGAACTCCATGGATTGTGGTGGAGCCTGACACCACCCAAGGAATCTGCCTGAAGTGACAGCTGGATTGGATTTTTTTTTCCTTATTACTTAGAGAATTAGGAGGGCTTTTCATGCTAGTTAGCCCAGAAAAGTGTAAATTTGTTGAAAGCTTCTGGTGACACAGGGAACAACAAGGACGTAATTTGGCTCTGTGGAACTTTCAGGCTGGAAGGTGGGAAACTGATGGGTTTGATTTTTCCTTTTAGGAGAATGTAAATCAGAAAGAAGCACTGAAATCAGTGAGCTACACAAATGTAAAAAAATGGAGAAAGCAAAAAGCAAGCCTGTCCCATTAGCATTTTACTTGTAAACTCAATGCATCTGATAAAAAAATCATTTAGAAATAATAAACATGCCATTTTTGCAGTCACATTTCAGAGCAGAGCCACACTTTGCGGGCTATAATTGTGACCTACATTTTGAATTATTTGATAAGGCTGACCCCCCATGATGATCTCAAATTAAAATCTTATAAATTACCACTTTCTGGCAAATAGGCTTGCTGTTATCATTTCACTCTGACATTTATTCTTTGCTATGGGTCACTGCTTTATTACTGTAAGAGCTTTTGGCCAAGTGCTGTTCCCAAAGCATAGAAAAGACGTTAAAGGTTAATTTCTTGCAAACTGTGAGAAAATGTTATGTCTCATTCATTTAGACTTGCATTACTGAATTTGCATTCTTTTTATAGTATGTGTATTAGTATGTAGCTAAAATCCCTCGCAGCAAATCAACCAATAAATTGCACTGAATTGCAGTGCAGTAATGAATTGCTTGTCATTTGGTTTCTAACAACAATAACAAGAAGGTTTTTATGCTCTTGGCCAGACAATTGACATATTCTCTCGTGGTGTAACTCTGGAGTTTTTGGAGCTCTGCCTGCCCAGGACTTGGCCCAAAAGTTGCAAGTGCCATAAAAGTCCATTGTCATGTCCTCATCTGAGAGTGCCTGGGGCTGGAGCCTTGCTATAAAATATTCTGATGAGGAGAGCTGGTGTTTGGTTCCACTCTCCACTGGCTATTCAAATGGACAGGCAATTCCCCTGGAATTTAGCAAAGGTAGAATCATTCCTGGTCAGCCAGCACAGGACCAGATGGGCCCATTCCCCCCAGGAAGAGCCCTGAGAAGTGTTTGCGCTGCCTGCAAACAGGATCCATTTGGGATTTGGCACGGGGGCTGTGTGTGGGGGATTTACTGGCATTTATCAGACCTGCCTTTCAGGTGGTGACAAGGCCAGAAGGCAGCAGGAGGGATCTGGATGTGCCCTCTGAATAGAGCGTGTTCTTTGCGAGGGTTTCTGTTTGAGGTGTTGCTGTCTCCCTTCCCAGTGGGAAATGCTGTGCAGGGAGCTGTTAATTGTCTCCACACTCGGCTGGTACCAGGAGGAGCTGAATGACGGTGATAGCTTCGTGTTTTCTGTGCCAGCACATCCCTGGGGGGCTGAAACTGTCCTCAGAAAACACGGGGTGCAGCAGGGGGGTGGTGGCAGTGCAGGCACCCACACACACCTGGATCCCTCTGTGTTACTCACAGGAGCTGGGCTGTGAGGAGGAGGAGGGAGGGAAACACTGACACAGCTTTTTACCAGACAGAAATGATTAAAAAATGAATCATGGTTCTACCCCGTGTGAGAGATGACTGGGAGCTCCCTGAAGAGGCAGGTTAATAAAGCTGTGGCCTGATGAAGGCACAGACCTCGTTTGTCTCCTTGCCCTTTGGAGACTGGCACCTCCCAGGCTTTACCATGGCACCAGTGCAGGTTTTGTACACTGAATATTCCGCTTTTGCCCTGGTTGTTGACTTGTATCAGTTCACTATCTGGGTTTGCATGCAGTTCCTGCTCAGCATCAGGAAACATCTGTGGGATCTCTCCCAAGGCTTTTGTCATTACTGCACCGTCTAGCCCTAATTCTCCCCAGTTATTTTGGCAATCATGCAGTCTCCCTCTGCTGCCAAGCTTGGAGGCTTCAGTAAATAGCCAATTAAATGTGTAACCTGTGTGTAAGGAAAACCTATATATCATAAAGGCACTGCTTCCCTGTGCACTGCCTGACTCAGTGGAGCACTCAGGGGAGGATGAGCTGTGCCGGGATGGTGCAAGGTTTGCCTCCAGTTACTCATAACTGTGGGTTCTCAGAGAGGCTCTCCCTGTCCCTGACACCAGTAGAGGGTTGTTGCCCACTCCAGGTTTGATCCTGGTGGTGCTGGGGTCGATTCCCAGTGAGTTTAATACCAGGAATGGAATTAGTGCCTCTGGCACTGGACGAGGTTCACATCCATGATAAAACCAGAGAAATGTTCTCTCTCAGGGTGCATTGTGCTGTGGTGATACACAGCAGGCAGTACACACACAATGTGTACTCACGTCCTACTCCTTTGTGGCTTCACTGGGGTTAAGGCAGGCACTGGGGCTTTATGTGGGTCCCTATTTAACCATAAAGCAAATCTGACCTTCGGAGATTCTATTTTCTTCAGTGTGTAAGCACATTGTGTCTATGCCTTCGTTCTGACTTGGAGTTTTATTTTGAGTTAAGCTCTCTGGTAGTTGTCAGTGAAGGATGTAGAACCATGGTTATGAAATTCAGTAAGCCACTGATATGATTATAATAGCCTCAGCAAATAGCTGTGACACTCAGCCCTCACAGAGCTCATTTTTTCATTCTCATTCTTACCTAAAGAAGTGTTAATGAGAACATTTTGGAGTGACTTCTATAACTTTTCTCTGCTTTCTTGTGTGAGGCTTGGAGGTTTAGTTTGGATTTGTAAGACAGCTTTTTTTTCTATGAGGTTTTTTTTTTTTTTTTAACCGGGGAACATCAGGGAGACTGCAAGGAGAAAAATGATAGAAACATGTTGGAGATGAAAATAGATCAGTATTTGGCACTTCCTGCTGCTTAATTAGGAAAACATTTAGTTCCTTTTAATTTAATTATTTGGTTGATGTAAAGAACTGTAAGGATTTTTCCATTAAAGATCTCATTGTACATCAATATTCACATTGATTTTTGGCATGGTTTGAGATCATGCACGTTTCTCCCAGTGTATTCCTGGTGCAGATCCACAGATTGTTGTATCTGTGCCAGTCTGATTGACAAAGGGTCACCTGGTGGGACCTTGTTGAGGAGATCCAACCTCATGTGGGTCAGGTATTTCCTTAAACTGCTCTAAGAACTCAGCAGCTGAGTAAGGAAATGCATTTGGGAATGGATCACCCAGTCCTACCAGCCACACTGCAAACTCTGTAAAAGAATAATCAAAGAAAGCACCTTGAGCTCAGAATTTTATCGCTTTGATGACAAAATTATCAGTGCATGCTGAGTTGCCCGTGTCAGTTGTGTCAACTCTAAATTTGGAACTCGCTCTGTTTAAGTGGTAATAGCAAATAACCCTTTTTTTAACCTTAGTGGTAATTAAATCTTTATCTGATTTAATCCTGATTGTTTTAAAGCTTTATCATCCAAGTATTAATGCAAATTAACCAATTCAATTTTTTCATTGCTGAGAGGATCCACAGTTGTCTCACATCTGGAAGAAGTTGAGTTTCCTTATCTTCCCGGAGTCCTCAGCCCAAACTTGCTATGAGAGGAAAAAGTGTTTGGATTTAATTTTAAAAACAAATAATGAATGGAGAACCCCATCCAGCTCCTTTAATAAGCAAAAATAACTGATAAAGGACACAGACTGAAAACTGGTTTGTCATGAAGCGTGTGATGGGAAGAAATTAATTTTGTTTTAGGAATGAAATGTGATCTTTCAAGACTTCAAGCCAGGAGAAGGAGGGTTTCTGTGTGCTGCAGAAGTCGGGCTGGTGACAATGGTCAGCTGAGTGAATTAAGGAGAATAATGGGTGTCTCCCCTCACTCTGTTGTGCTGCCTTGCTCTCAGCCCCTCACGGGGGGTGTCTATTACCTGTTTCATTGATAGGAGGCTGGATGAACGTGTCCTCCAGGTAAACACATTTCTGTTTTAAAGGGTGCAGAAATGGGGCCAAGGTACAACTAAATAATCAAAATGTGCTCCCAGCTCTTGGTGTGGTTTTTGGCTCATTGATTTGGTCTGTGGTTGGCTTCAGGAGATTTAAAACCAGACAAGTGAGGCAGTGGGAAATAAGGGAATATCCTACAGTGGCATGGGCTGGCAAGGTGATGCAACAGGTTTTTTCCTGCTGTAAATCCTGATATTGTGCAAGCTTAAATTAAAAGGGCGATTTCAATTTACATGGTAAGTAGTGAGGCTATAATGTGCAACTTCAAAATAAAAAGGCAGAAAAAACAGTATTAAATGTAAGTATTCAGTGTTAAGGCTCATGAGATGTTTGCCTAGGTTATTATTCTTCTAAGTTTAAATACACAGCAGTACTTTTGGAAAATCACTTGTACAGACATGCTGTTTCTCTTTGGGTAATGATGATTTACCACCTTTTATTTTATCTTTTGGATGTCCAGGATAGTAGCATTGGCACACTGAAATGAAATCACATTTCTTATAACCTATTTCATTCTCTTTAACAGCATTTGCCAAGACACAGAACATTTCCAAACTACAAAGTACCCATGTGTCCTTAGGAGAATATTATGAAACTAATGAGGCACATTTCAATAACTTCAATCAGGTACTCAAAGGAGGCAGAAGCAATATATTGACCAGTGAAGAACTTATACAAGGAAAAAAAAAATGGCACTTTCTGTGTTGCAAGGACTTTATGACCATTTTATGGAGATTTCTGGACCCTGAGATTTAATAATCTTTTTGATTTGTCACTCCAGTGGAATGACTGTGCTCATGAATTTACTCTAAATAAAATTTTCTAATCATCCTTAGGAAAATTAGAAATATATGGCAGATTAAGGAAGCAGCCATTCATCTGCTGGGTTAAACATACTAACATGAACTTAACAAGCAATGTCGTCTTTTAACACATGCAAAGGACCAAATTATCTGCTGAAAGACTGACATTATGTAAATGTAACATTTGCTGGACCTCTAAACCCTGTGATTAAATTACTGTCTAAATTATTCTGCAATATGAATGTCGCCTACAAAAAGAAAAGCTGTAAAAGAAACGGCTGTGACATCTTCTGGGTTTGCAGTATTTCCATAATGAGTGTTTGAGATGAAGGGTTTGCACGTACAGCTCAGGATCTTAATGAAATAGGGAGAAGGAAAGGGGAGGATGTGATGTGAGGAAAAGTTACTCTGCGAAGAGGTAAATTTATCCTGGGGTTTCCACAGGAATTTGTTAGCAGAAGAAGCATGGCTCAATTAAGAGGGGAATTTAATCCACAAATCAAAACTTGTCACTGGAGAGACGCTTCCCCCACCTTCCTCTGAGGATGTGTTGGGTGATCAGTGGCAGGTAATCTGTTTTCACTTAGTACTGCGAGAGTGACACCTCTGTAAAGCAGCAAAAAAATAAAAAAGGGAAGAGTGTGCCGAGGCTCTGGTATTGCGAGTAATTATGGCCCTGAAAGAAAGGCTGCGTGCAAATTGTTGCCTGCAAAAAGCCAGAATAACCCATCAGTTAACTTGCACTGTATCATTAACTCACATAAATTGTCCTAACTCCTGTTTCACTCATTCAGAAAATTAAGATCTAGCAGAACAAATGTGCTTCAGCAAATGGAGGAATTGGATGTTCTGTTAATTGGCTCCTTGGGAAGCTGTGACTACAGCAGCAGAGAGGGGCTGCACCTCGCCCCCTGGCACACCTGTGGGGTGAAGTTACTGACAGCCCTTTTGGGTTACCTGGCTCCAGAGTTCACAGGGATCAGAGCCTGAGCAGATTTCAGAGCCTGAAAACCCAAAAAGACCAGGGCTTTGCTCCCTCAGCATCTCCAGCAAACCCCAGGTGGGAGTCCAGCAGGGCTGGGAAGCTGTAAAACTGAGATGCTCAGAGAAAGCCCTTGAGATCCACCTTCCCTGGCAGCTAGGGAGTTCTGTAAAACTCAGTTTATTTCTCTGGGGTAGCTTTGCTTTCTCCTTTTTCTTTCTCCTCTCTGTGGTCTTCCTCAGGGGAAGGATTTGGGGCAGCTCTGAGACCCTGGAGAGGGAACACTCCTGCTCCCCTCTAGCTGGTAAGTATCTAACAATAGATAAAAGGAGACAAATTAATGTTCATTTAGCTAAGCTGGGCTGTTGCATTGCTGGGTTTGGAGTGGTTGGTTTGAGCTTGCACTGAGCAAGACTGACAGGGCAGTGGGGGAGAAAAGACAGACTGTTAGCAAATCAGCATCAAGCAGACACTGGTTTTGTGTGTGTTCTGGTTTTGCCAACCAACTGAAACATCCGAAACGGGCTGTCTCCACAAAAGTGTCCTGTAGCTTGCAAAACACCTTGTTTTATTTGTGCTGCTAGCTTTCCTTCCCTCTCTCTCTTCCTTAAAATGGGCACTGCAAATTTTGTTTTGCCCCATGGCACCATCCCCTTCCTATGGAGATTTTTTGAGTATGTATTCACAGATCTTTATTAGAAAAGACAGTCAGTATGACCAGTGCTGATTAATCTCAGTGACTCAGCAGATTGGTCTTGAGGATTCCTTTTTGATGTGGACTTTACATTTCTGACCAGTTTTGCCTCAAGGTTTATTGTAAGGGAAGCTGGCCCAGATCTCCATCATCCATCGTGATATTTTATAATTGAAAAGGCAGGTTCCAGCACGAGGATATCCCTCCTTGTTTTCTCAGCAGCTTGATGGGATTTCTTGATTCTTTTTATGAATATTTGTGGTTGTAATGAACAGAAAATCAGTGTGATCATTTAACCTGCAGTTTTTGTTACCTTTTCTCAGGCAGCAGCAGAGTTTCCTCTCAGTGCTGCTTTCCTGAGAGCCTTGTTCCCTTCTTGTCTCAAAGTGCTGTAAAAGGAGAAGCAGTTCTGGGTTTCAGACAGGACCATTTCAATCAGATTCTGGGGAAATCGGGTGTCTTTCTGGATTATTCATGTTTCCACAAGCCAGGCAATTGTGGTGCTATTTCCAGATGAAACAAATCTCCCTCATTCCCACAGACAAGAAACCCCACCTCCTCTCCCCATCCCCTTCCTGTGACTTTGTACAGTGAAATTAAGATGGAAAAGGGTTTAATGTGTGTGATTTTGTGGTGATGGTACCTGTTGCAGTGTAAACTGCCTCTCAGTGCAGTGTGATGGTTTATTTCTTTTCACTAGAAAAAGATTTTTTTCACTAAATAAGCCTGCAGTTGTACCTCTGACTTACCTTCTTCCAGACCTTTCTGGTGTATGGGAAGAAAAAGCAGGAAAAAAGAATAATAAATGTAATAATAATCATAATCATAGAAGAAACTGTCTAAACTGACCCAGCTCCCCAAACTATTTACAGATTCAACCAAAAAAAAACAAAAAAAGAAGACATCTTAATGTTCAAATTTTCCTTTTATTTATGTCTCCTCTTCACTGTCCCTTGCTAGTGTAGCCTGACCAGCACACAACTGGGAGAATGCTCTGCAGAGGGACTTACTGGTTGTAGCTTTTCATCTTTTGAAGTGGAAATGTGATTTTCTGTGAAATTGTGCCAAAGATACCTGCAGGATTTGTTTCACCTTTCATTTGAAAAGGAAATATTTTGGGTTTTCCCCTCTCTGCTCCCTGTTCCTATTTGGTCAGTGCCCCATAAATGCACCTGAAAACAGCCCCTGATCTGAGCAGTTGAGTTTGTAATTGAAAATAGGAGGAAAATAGGAAAGCACAGAAATCAGTGTTTATGTGTACTTCTTGGGTTTTTTTTAATTTATTCATATTCTGAAGAAAATGGGTTGCAAAGGTGAATAGCTGAGTTAAATGCTTTGAGGGCAAGGTTGGCCCTATATTTGATTATCTCTGAAATACATATTGCTTTTATTTATCCCATAATCCCCAGTACCTTACAATTTTGGCCACATCTGGCACAAACATAAGCAGCACTTCAATTTTGTGCCATCCACCTTAAATTACCCCGGGTTTACACTTGTGTAACTACAAAGTGAACTTTTTCATTATATTTTCAGCATTAAAAAGAAAAAGTAGGCTAAACTTCAGCTGTTGTAGATGAAGTATTTAGAATAATTTCCCAAAGCCCTTCATAAATGTGACATTGATTCATTGATATACAGACCATTAGCAGTTAGTCTCCTCTGTTCCATCTATCATTTCAATTATCTCTAGACTTCCCCAGGGTCTTTGACAAATGGGAGACAATTTGCATTTTGTACATTAATGACCTTGGTGGAATTTGTAATTTTATTCCCCCCATTTTATAATTATACTTTAGCATTGGAGGGGAAAATCCCACACAACTGCACTGGTCCAGTTTTTAATTTAATTGGAAGCATGGGACTGTCGAGGTGAGGGAGAAGGAAGAAATAAGGGAAAAAAATGTTTGAAAGTATTTTGCACCTTGTGAAGAACTTTCACCTGAAGATGAAGCAGATATTGTAAGTTAAGCTTGAGGTCTGTTTTACAGGGGAGTGTTGCCCCTCTGGGTTGCAGGGTTATGGGAGCAGTTAACACAGCCTAAATCTTGGCCTAAGGAGATTTGTTGGTCTTTGCCTAATCCAAGAGATTTCTTCCTGGAAAAGCTGTCTCTTGGTTCCTTTGATAATCCACAAAAGGAATTTCAGAAAGTGATCTCTAAAAAGAGAAAGATGTAAAGGAGAAGTAGTTGTGTTTTAAAATGTGCATTTCAGAGGTCTATGGTGTGGCTGGATGCTCAAGAATTCTAAAAATTTCCATTAATAATTTTGGGTTGTCTAATACTAATAAATTGTCCTTCTTAGCTTTATGTTTTGTAGAAGTTTGCCTGTCAAGTTAAACTGTTAATTTCCTCCTTTTCCATCTTTGAACCTCTGGTCTTTTGCCCTAGTGGTGTAATAACCAGGTTATTAGCATTACCTGTGTTGGCCACTGTTGACACCTTTTCTGTGTTACAAAAAATAAACATGGAGAAATGCTCACACATTATCTGCACTTTTCACTCTTTGTTAATGGTCATAGTGCAGGTATCCTGGAGAAGAGATACAAGTATTTAGTAAAATTAGGAGGTATGAGTATATCGTAGAATCAATCATTTTACACTCCTGGCTGGGACAAAGAGGCAGTGCAGAAAAAGTTAAATTAATAACTGGAATATCCTGTAATGGAGGAATAGTTTATGGTCTTGCTGCATTCATTCCCTCAGCAGAGAGCTCCAGGCCAGCTCTCGGGGTTTTGGGGAGGTTTGTTGTTTTTTGTGTAAAATGCAGGGATGCTCAGGCAGCGGCCGCATCCCACGTGGGGACGGCGATCGCTGCCTCCTCCAGGAATATCCTCCAGGTGTTAGAGCTCCCCGTTGCCAGCTTCAATGTGGGATCTGAGACACCAGAGGCTTTGCCTTTCCCTTTGAACACGAAATCAGTGCAGCCTCTCAGACAGCATTAGGTGGTAACTGTTGGCAACAGCGGCGATGTTGGGAGCGACGTCTGTTTCTGGCTGCATTTCCAGAACCATCCATAACGCTGTGGTGGATGTGCTCTGCTCATAGATCACACTTCCCCTTTGTGCGTCACAGGGAGCTTGGCTGCCTCTTCCATGCAAAAAAGTAATTAGCCTGGCTTGAATGTGAGGAATTTCTTTTTTGATTGGAACTGAAGGGTGGAATTCTCAACGTGGAAACCTGAGCTGCGAATGGCATCGACCCGCGTCGCTGCGGCAGCCCTGCCTTGCTGCTCAGGTTTGGGGGTGTTTTATTCATATAGCTGAAAGGATTTTGGTTTTAATCAGTGCCCAGGCCAGGCTGGGATGTGCTCAGGCCAGGTTGCTCAGCCTTGGATGCTCTGACGTGCGTTGTTTTTCCGCCAGCTGAAGAGCTGCAGCGCTGGGTTTGGAGAGCTTTGGCTAAATGAGATGCTCTGAGTGGTCTGTAAGAGTGAGCCAAAGATCAAGGTAAACATATTTATTGATTTACTTCCTCGCTCTTCTGGAAACAGGGCTCAGACTCCAAACAATACACGTGTCTGTGGAATATACTTGTCTTTGCCTACGTTAGGTGTGCTGCACACAAGCGTGTGCTGGATATGTATTTATTTTTACACAGCCCTCTGGCCCTATTAGAATTTTTCTCTCCTTGTAGTGTTTGCCCTTTGCTGTCTGTTTTTAATTTTTTTAACATTTTCAATAGATCTTTAAAACTCTGAGTTTATTTCTAATGCACATTCTGTTTAAGAGATTTAAATTTAATACTTTGACCTTACTGTTGCTCAAAAAAACAGAGTTTGTTATCCTGAACCAAACAATCTTACAGGAGTGTGGTTTGATGTTAATATTTTACTATGGTACACACTTGCTTAAGAGTGAAGAACATGAAAATATGTCAGCTGTTTGCAGGGAGGGAGATAGAGGAACACATGTTTTAAGGTGTAAAGTGATCATATATAAAAAGACCAAGTCATGTAGTAACTTTGAAGTTTTAAATTATTTAAGCTGAAGAGACACTGATGTCTCACTGAAAACATAAATGCAAATTTCTCTTTGGTTATACCCCCTGAAAAAATAGGGTATGGCTTTCCATCAAGACCAGATGCCTGACACCCAGAGAGATTAAAAAGGCAAATCTAGTTTGTGTTGGGAGCCAGAATGTGAAGTTTGGGTTACACGAAACTGACTCTTCCTGCTCTGGTACGAATTAATTTCAGCCACGCAGGATTAACAATTTCAGCGCTCTAATTTCTGCCTGTGATCACCTTTGACACTGGTCCTGTGGAAAAACCTTGGGATCCCGTATTTTCATGAGCAGAATTGCTGGGGTGTGGGGCTGAGCCTGCTCCCTGCAGCAGCCACACGTGGTGAGCACGTGTGCGAGCAGGAGCAGGGAAGGCCCCAGGTTCAAATGCTGGTGTCAGGCTGAGGGAGCTGGCTGCCAAATTGTCCTTTCTGCAGAGTGTCTGCCTTACCCCGCCTCGCTGGGGCTGGTTTGTTTGGTTTAGAGCAGGGTTCTGAGCTGCTCTGTCCTGCTGGGAAAGGCCCTGAGAAATCCCAGCCGTGCTCTGCTCCTCATTGGGAATTTAACTGGAGAGAGAAAATCCCGTTTCTTCAGTTCTGTGCTTTGAGCTTGTCACTGGTGGAATCTGCATGGAAGTTAATGGTTTGTACATCCCTCTTTTTCCAAGCTTGATGTAACTCCATATTCAAGCTGAAGTGCCCTGGTTGAATTTCTTAGTGGGAATTCCCTTTCAGCTAAAGGATGCTCACCTGGCTGCTGTTTCTGATGAGCAGGATTCAGATCTCTGCAATATTTAGCTCCTGTTCAGTACTAAATGCCATTTTTTGCCTTTTGAAGGGACTCCCTTTCAGCAGGGCCAGCCAGCAGCAATTTCAGTCAGCAATAGTTAACAGCACCTGTTGGTGTCAGAGAAGTTGGAAGAATTCATAAGACAAATCAGGTAATGGAGTCTCTGGGAATAATGACTTCCCTTGGGTTTCTTTACAAATTAAACTGATGAGGATTTAATCTTTCTTTTTTTTTTTTTTTTTTTTTTTCTTCCCATGGGTTGCTTTGCCCTTGACACACAAGATCAGTTTCTGGAAGTGCCTGTGCCTTACACTTCTGCCAGTTCTTACAGTTTACTCTTCTGTAAACTGAATTACCAGTTCCCATTTGTGTCTCTTGTAAAGGAGTGACCTGGTTGTATGGTTGTGTTTCAGCCACACAGAGGATGATGACAGAAATGTTGTTTTCTGTAGTAGGAGTGGAGTGAGTTTACATTTGAAATTAGCACAGGATTTTTCTCAGGGCAGTGAGTAATTCTGCCCACAGGACTGCTAGAAAGATCTTCTAGAAATGGAAAACAAAAGATGGAAGAAAATATTAAGGAGATATGGGAAGGAAGAGAAATTCAGCCCATTTCAGGCCATAGCAGAGGCTGTTTGATCTAACCCCAGGCTAGATCTTGATGATGAGCAAAGTTTTGGATTAGACTGGCAAGGACAAATATTAAGAAAATAAGGAAAGAAAATTGGAGCTTCCATTTAAATCTCTGTAATGAATTCCTATTCTAAACTAGAAGCCAGCGCACATCATCCTTTCTCTGCTGAGAAATTTTTTATATTCATTTCTGCTCATAATGGTTTAGGAAAAGAAAAGAGAAAAAAGAAAGAAACGTTTCCATTATTCATGTGAAAAATGAACTCATTTGCTTATTGCTGGGGTTAATTATATTATGAAAAAGCACAGTTTGTAAGGAACTGGCTTATTACAATAGGAATGCCCTGAGATTTAAGCTGCCTAATTTGTCAGCTTGCTCAGCCCATTCTGTTGTAACACTCAGCCTGTTTGTAGGTTAAGCAGCAACTTCTGTGCTTGGGGCTCAGTCCTGCACAGGGGACTGTGGGCTGGGAGGGGTTGGACATTTTCTGGTTTGGGGGTTCCCTTGTGGCAGCACCATCACTCATCACCTGGAATCCTGGCACTGCAGCATCAGGGGCTGCTTTGGACCAGGGCAGAGCTGCTCTGGTGTGGATTGAATAACAGAATTGGCTGTGGAGTGCCAAAATTGGCTGTGGAGTGCCAAAATTGGCTGGGTAGTGCTTCAGGTGTCCCTTTCCCACGGCGTTGCAGTGGACACAAGGACACTCTGGATTTGGGACATTTGTTCCATATTTGTATAGACAGGAGACGTTCTCTTGCTCAGATTGATGAGTTCTTCTGAGGACACAGTAAATACAGGGACAAAGCTGGAATAAACACTTTATTCTCCACTTCCAACAGGACTTTTCTTTGTTGTGTGTTCAGCAGCTAGAAGCTAAAGCTGTGATTTGTGTCCTTTCCCTGAATGTTTGGGAGCTGATTTCCAGATAAGCCGTCCCTGCAGCCCTCAGTTCCCTGTTCCTGCATCCTGCTGGCTAGCTCATCCCCTCACACTCCTGCTGTCACAAACTCGGATTGCTGCTGTACACAGATTTTTGAGTAATATTACAGCAGAGCTTCTCAACACCCCACGTTGCTCGTGGTGTGCTACCACTAAATTGGTGGAATCTGACCCATCCTACAGGTTTTGCTTGGAACAAGCATTTATTTCTGTTTGAAATTGTTCATTCCCCTTTCATCTTGGGGAGCCTCAAAGGCAGCACCAACGTGCTCATCTATCTTTATCTCTGGTTTTTGTTATTGCTGTGTTGGATCAGTGCCGTGCTCTTCAGAGCACCTGACATAAATCCCTTAAAATACAGGTTGAGAGAGTACACAAAGTGCTGCCTTTGCTTCCTTGCTGTTCCTTTTTGATGCCAGTGCTGTGGTCTCTGAGCTTGTGTTTGGTCCTGAGGATGTTGGCCCTGGCTAACCCATGGGTATCTTAAGGTTATTCACACTTTTCTATGACACTGGCTGTCACTCTCCAGCTCTCGTGGCCTGAAAACTTCCATACATTTGCATAACCTTGATATTTTTTTTTTTTTTTTTGGTTCTCATGGAGATCTGTAAAAATTACTGTAAGTGCTAAGCTTTCAGAAATGACCTATCACATGAAGTTTTTTTTATATATTTTTCAATTCAGTTCTGCTGACCTGCTTTATAGATGTTTACAGGAAACTGGAGAAAAGGAAGAAGTTCATCTAAATTTTCCTGAGATGCAGAAGCAAGAGAGGAGAGTTGGCGATAACAGAAAATATGAGCAAAGAGCCAGCCTTAGTTCATGACCAAGTGGTTTAGTGACTTGCTCCCTGAGGAAAGCAGAGGGCAGCAGGGTGCAGGGATGTCTGGAGTTCAAAGTGCATTTTCTGAACTCTCCTTTGGGCACCAGGACTTGGCTTGGCTGGAGTCAACTGTGGAGCTTGTGCTTGGGGTTTAGCACTCAAAACATCAATCCAGCTGCTAAGAGTCCTGAAGCCTCACTGAGAGCCACTGCCTTGGAAATGATGTTTGGAGAGTGTTTACCTGCCTGCAAAATCACTGAGGGCTTATTGTGAGACCAGACTTGGGAAGTTCAAAGCCTTTCCGTGTTTGTGTGTGCATAACCAGCACTTGTCTGGGGCTGGAAGTCAGGTACACTGAAAAGAGATGCATTTTTAGGGCAGAAGCACTTCTAGACAAAAGCAAGGGCTTTTAAGGATGGCACTGCAGAGGCCCTGAATTATTTCTAAAAGAGTTCCATTTTGTGGCATAGAAAGTCAAAGCAGAAAGGAACTCACCGCGGCAGAGTGGGGAAGGTGCCGCACCGCCAGCCAGGCTTTCTTTTATGTTTTGCTCATAACCATCATAGCAGGGAAAGGCAAACACTTGTCTAATTTGATAAAATATCTTTAATTGCAGCAGCAGCACTTGAGGTTTGGGCTGGCTGCGTCAGCTCTGTTTGTAATCACAGCTCCAGCCGCACTCCACAATCAGCGCCAATTGCTGCCAATTAGCATCCGCCAGGCTGCTGCTGCTTTATTCAGATGTTCTGGGCTGTTTGGTTGCATTATTCATACCTTGGCTGGCAAAACATAGTTTAAAAATGAGCACCATTACAGGGTTTCATTGTACCCTGACAGACCTTCTCCCAGCTCCACCTCTCAGTTTAGTTCTATTTAGTGAACAGAGGGAAAATTCGGGTGTGATCTAGGTCATTCTGCATTTCACTTCTAGGAAGTAACTTCTGTTTGACACAGAATTCTAAAGGGAAAGATATCAAAAGGTATCAAAGCTGGTGTTTTTTCATGTAACGGTTGGGTTTTGGAAGTCGCTGTTGCAAAATGTCATCAATGTGCAGGACATTAGGAATAAAAAAGAAGAAGAAAAATTTTAAAAAGTGAGCAGGCGTGTATATGGTTATGGAGGATTGCCGTGACCAGGGATAGAGATTTTAAAAGGACGTTTAAGTGCCAGTTTAAGAGCTGAGTCTGGTCTGTGGTGTAGGAGAGCTTGGGGTGGAAGGGGCCATCTCTGTACCTGCGGTGGCACAAGATGAGCTACAGGCCCAGTCTAACACAGCAGCATCTTGGGCTTTAAGAGCGTGTGGTTTCACCTATTTAAACTTTGAGTCTCTGTCTTCCTCCCACAGGATTTTATTCTGACTTCAAAGGAGTTGTTCTTAATGCGAGCAAGTGCAAATGATTGATGAACGTGTTTGGTTTTGGTTTTTTTTCCTTCAGATGATGATTTTAATAAGGAGAAATGAATGCTGGCTAAGTATATTTAACAAGGAGCTTTGTTTGCTTTTGGTTTTGCATCTAAGTTGAATTAAATGAAATGCTTTAGTGCCACAGTAAGAAAAGAAAGCAAACCATGGCAGAGCCCCCCATCCCTGGGGAACAGGGGCCATGCACATACTCGTTGTGTGATGGATGCTCTCTGCATATGGGAATGTGGCATGGGGATAAAGAGCAATGAGTGCAGCAGCAATTTCCTTAATTAAAATATTAAAAAAAAAATTGGAAAAAGGAGGTGCTAACTTGTGGAAGCACAAGGAGCAGAGCAGCCAGCAGGAACAGTGGCAGTGATGGGTGTTTGCTGGGAGGGGAGGCTCCAGGAGCCTGTGCCAAACTCTCCGATAACTTTGCTCCACTAATCAGGCGCTTGTTAATAATGACTCAGATTTACGATACTTCATAACAGCCCGAGAAGAAATATTCATCCTGGTATTGACTTTGTGGGGGAAGAAAACCTAATAAAGCATTGAGAGTGCTTAATCAATAGCCGGGCAGGGCTGTGCTGACTATCAGAACGAGCAGCTTTGTTTGCTACTCAGGCGGATAATTTATGGTTAGAGCTGGAAGTGATGTATGTAATTTATGTTTTAGAGACAATTACTGCTCACAGACAACTGCTGCAAAGCTTTCTGCAGGAAACCAAAAGACAAACGCAGCCTTTGGGGTGCAAGTGCTGTGCCTGGCAGCCTGTCCCAGTGTGTTTGTTCATTACATTATGTGTATGTGTAATTTTGATATATGTGCATGTGTGCGACGTCGCATCGTAGCAGTGAGTGGCCTTTAAAGTTCAAATCAACTTTCTCAGGTTTCAGGATTTTTTAGGCATATGGTTTTGGTTGCAGACCGTCCAAGCTGTAATTAAAAAAAAAAAAAAAAAAAACAAAACAAAAACAGCATGTAAAACTTAAGGAGGTACTTTTTTTTTAATTATTTAGATCAATGTATGAGAAGTTGTCAAATGAGCATTGTGATTTACAGACACTTGCCTAGAATACCTCCTTATACAAGCAAATTGTAAGAGAGTTGCAGTTCTGCACCTTATATTAAAGTGTGCATATAGGATGATTTGAGGTGTACATGATAAACTATATTTAGACTTTGATCCTAACCATTATGAGGGTTTGGTTTGGTTTATTTTGCCCAACTGCATTTGTGTTTTCTGAGTTAGGAATTCACATCTTTAAATGGCTATAAAACTCAATAGTAGCTCCCAGTGCCTGCTGGAGAGAGGAATCAAACTGCTTTCTGAAAGATATTTAACATTTAGATTCCTGAAATCAGCCCATCTTCATCACAGTCTTCAGGAGAAGGTCCCAAGTGTTGCTAATGAAATGTTGTCTTCCTTCTAAATGAATGTGTTGTGCTTGCTGTGACCCCTGATTGAAGCTGGGTGTGTTCCCCTAACGCTTTTAAACTAATCAAAATCACCTCCTTGCTCCGTGCTGGTGGGCTTTGTTCAGGCAGGATTGCAATAACAATGGCAATGATTTTACAGATTTTATTCCACTTCAGTGATTTATTTCAAGTCCAGGGAGCTGTGACACGTGCTGGGGTCAGTGGCTCATGAGTCAGAGCATGGGTTAGCCCCAAAACTGGGCACCCGCATGGCAAATCTGCATGTGGCTGCCTTAAGTGAACGAAGTCATTGCTCATATGCAGCTGATAAATACAGAAACCTTGGAAAATGGCTTTTAAATACTGTGTGGCAGTCATGAGATTCCTTTTGTTATCTTAAAAATTGGTCTTGATAGTAATGAATATGGCATTAAACTTGTCGTATGGGGAAAATAAGAATACCTTAAGCTGTAGGCAGTGAGTTAAGTGCTGTGTTCTACTGATTTAAACACACAAACTTGCCAAAATTAGATGGTCTTTCGCTTCATGGTTTTCCTGTTGCAGAGCTGAGCCCCTGCTCGTTGCAGGTGCTTTCTCCCTGCCCAGCTCTGGCCAGTGCTGTGCTCAGGGCAGGTTTAATCCCTCACTGGATTTTAGAGATGCTGAATTGAGCTCCAGGTGCAGACCCTGCAGAGCCCTCACCAGCAGCTCAGTGGAGAGGAGATTTCTGCCCTGATGCCAGCACCTGTTTCTGCTTTTCACACTGATTTTTCTTCATCTGCTTTCTGCTTTTGAGAGCTAGTGATAGAGCAGGTCACTGCTGTTAGATTTCAAGCTGGAATTACCAATGCAAACCGCTTTGTCCAGTGTCTGCTTTTACATAAAGCCTTCATTTGTTTGTAGGAAATCTGAAATCACCTACATTTTCATAAAAACTTGGTGAAGGGCTGTTTTCCCTGGAGCTGAGGATGTGTGACATTTTCAGATGGAATAGCATTAACAAGAACAGAGAAGTGAAGGGATTGGAATTGTCCTTCTCCATTTAGCATGTGGTTCCTAGGAAGGGTTAATTGGGCAAAGGTGTTCTGCTTCATGGAAAAAAGGTATGTTCCCTTCCATATCATGTAATTTATAAGATTTTTGGAGAAAAAACACCTTTTCACATAGTTCTGTCTATAATGCCACGAGTGCAGGGAGTGTGGCACATGGGCACACGTCAGCAATCCATATTTTAACATACTACTGGATTTAAAATATATTGTGTATTTTTTTTTCTCCACACATATATGCTAGACAGATCATACATAAAGTTAATATCAAGTTAATCTAGATGCAAGGTGTTTTCAATTATTTTTCCCATGGCAAGATTGAAGGCTCACATCCAGTATGTCCCATGGATAATGTTTTTGTGTTGCAACATTGGCTCTATAAATAAATGTGAAACATTGCTGTAGCAAACATCACATTTGTTTTTTTTTTTTTGAAGTGCCTACAGCATGTCATTACAGATGGATTGATAGGCTTGATAACATTGAACTTTTGTCAGACCTAACATGGCAGACTTGTTACGTGTCAGAAATTTTCTGTCATTTTGCTCACTATTCAAAAGGCAAAATATATTTGCGACCTTGAGTGACATTGAATATGGAAAGCAGACAGAAATTTATCATTTGACAGAATTGTTTTTGTTGAGTTTATTTTAAGTTTCCTCTTTTATTTTTTTTCGGTGGCAAAGCTGTAATCAGATTTTAAAATCCTGACTACTCTGTTTTAGGAATGTGGAACAGCTGATTGTGGCTTGTAAAAGCTCTATGACCCGGCCTTTTACAAATGTAAAACACATTCTTTATTACTTCACATTCAGATAATTTATTTTTGTGCTTCTTTGGACTGAGGCAACATCTGACCTTTATTATGGAGTTGCAGAAAACAGCTTGGCAGAGAGCAGGCAGGCAGTGGAGAAGGTCTTGAACAGGAGACAGGACAGCAGAGGATGCAGATGCTTAGGGAGCAGATTTTCATAGTATTAGGGCTAAAACTGGTGAGATTTATTCTTACTCACTATATTCCTTCTAGTGTGATTGCTCTCTAATAAAGCTGAGTCAAAAAAGCTTTTTTTGGTGTCTTTACTCAGAAGTTAAATCATAGTTTATTTTATGATATTTAGCTTTAAATAAGGTTTTTGTTTTAAAGGCACATGGAGATGCAGTCAGGTTTTGTAAGTATAGCAGAAGAAGTTTTGGGTTTCTGGTGTAAAAAGCAGCAAAGAAATGCATGAAAATATTTCATCAAAAGATGAAAACAAATATTAAGGCAGAGACAAAGAAACCCTGGACAGAGCATTAAGAGGGTAGAGTTAGAAGAAGGGGGAAATGAGGTTTTCAGTCATGCAGCACCCATAGCTGGACCACAGCATTTTATGCTGAACAAGGAAGGAAAAGATTTTTAATTGCTAACAGGAACACTCTGCAATCAAAGGAGAAACTTCCTATATATCAGCATGCAACAGCACTATGCACTTCCGAATGGATTATACCCTGGTGAAATCAAGGGGATAATGATGAGCTCCTCAGCTAGAAAGGTTTTGTTCCAATAATTTGGTTCAAAATATAGACACTGGTGTTAATAAATTGGGCTGTAGATCCTGGACCACTCACCCAGCCAATATTTTGCACCGGGAGGTCACGTAACATTGTGGGTGCCAAAGAATAAACCAGTTCTTCCCTTAATTTTGTTTAAAAAAAAAATAATAAAAGGAGTAGGGAGATTTTATTAGTTTTCAACCCTGTTAGTATAAATACAAGTCGAAGCTGTGGAGCTGGGTTATTTTGTGGCTTGTTGCTGTTTGTCACCACGAGGCACATCGAGCAAACCGCTCGGAAGGGGCCGCGCGCCGCTCTCGGCGCGCTCGCGTGCCTCCTCCCAGAGCTCGGAGGAACACGTCCAAAATCTGCCTCCTGTCATATGTTCTCCCCATCTCTTGCTGAGGAGAAGCGAGCAGACGCACGCTGTTATTTTGGTGCCGTTTGTTTTTGGAGGGGAGGAAGGGGGGGGAGTGTTTTTCTCCGGGAAAAGTTTCTGTTTGAATTGCGTTCCCGTGAAATCAAGAAGAGTCTCGTTGGCTTCACGCGAGTTCGGATTTGGTTTGTTATGTAGCTCTGGGATAGCTGAATTTTGTTTTATTTCTTTATAGCCTGCCAGTGTTTTCCAGTATCACTGAGGACAAAGAAATTATCATTTTGTCAGTCGTTGCATTGAATCTAAAGCTGTAGAGAAATGAGGTGATTTTAGTGGGTTTGTGCCTCTTCATCCACACTTCAGCAAAAGTTGGTGTTTTGTGATACACTTTTCTTTTAGCTTTTTAATAGTCTGAAACCACCTCAAAATTTTATTTTAACCTGTGGCTTTTAGCCAGGATCAGAAATGAACCAGTCAAATGAAACTTGAGCTCATCAAAGGACTAACAAACCTTGGTAAATCTTAGTCTTTAACACTGAAGGGTTGCAGTTGAAAGGCTTTCACTCTCTTGCATGAATGTGAAATTATGTTTTTTATGATTTTTCTTTACCAACTAATTAAGTGGTTTTTTTTAAAGTCTCATTTCTCCCTTGGGGATGAGGAGTGCCATAATACGAAGTAACTGCCTGTGGTTTTTACAGTCATGACGATGCATATCTTCTGCTGCTTAATCCTCCTCCTTCTGGCTTTTCTGCTGTCTCACCTGAGAGCAAGAACCTTTTAGGTTGGAAAGACCTTTAAGACCACTGAGTCCAACCATTAACCCAGCACTGCCAAGCCCACCTAGAGACAAGTCCCCAAGTGCCACATCCCCTAATGGCTGGGCTGGAGGATCTCAGAGGTGTTTTCCAACTGTAATGATTCTATGGTATTTATCTTTTAAATCCCTCTGAGGGTGGTGACTCCAGCACTTCCTGAGCACCCTGTTCCAGTGCTTGGCAATCCTTTCAGTGAAGAAATGTTTTGTGGTACCCCATGTAAACCTCCCCTGGCACAGCCTGGCTGAGTGGAAGGGCTCAGCAGCGTAGCTGGGAGTCGCCACTTCTGATGTTGCTTCAGGGTCCTGAGCTGTTCATCTCAGAAACATTCTCATTTTTTCACATCACTCAGACACAGCCATCCTCAGACCCTCAGGTACTGTGGTCAGTGCCCACCCCTCACTGGTTTCCTGTGCTTTCTCCTGGCAGATGTCAACGAGTGCACCACGGGGAACGGCGGCTGCCAGGAGCGCTGCTGCAACACCATCGGCAGCTACCACTGCAAGTGTCCAGCTGGCCAGAGGCTGGGGGAAGATGGAAAATCCTGTGCAGGTAATGCTTTGTCTCACTGCTATTAAGGAGTCAGCAGACTCAGAAAGGGGAAGGAAATGCTGGCTTTTATGTGGAGCCAGCTGAAGAGCGTGTGCTCAGAGTTGTCGAGAGCGCGGATCTTCTCATGTCTGGATTATGAAGATGTAACTGTAAGAACACTTCAAAGGGTTGGGGTTTTGTTTTATTTTGTTGAAAAAAAATGTTATCACTTAACCTGGATTGGCTGTGCCATGTTCTGATTATGGGATTTCAGTCATCAGCTGAAAAACTTGAAGAAAGTGTATGCGCTTGATAATATTTCATCTGTCTCTTAAGCAAAATGTCTCTTATCAGAAAATACACATACATTTTCATATTTCAATCACAATTCCACAGCTAGAGATTAACTGAATAAAAAAGGATTTAAAACCACATGCTATGTAAACCCATTTGTCTTTTTCCTAAGGGAAATTTAAGTCTAGTTAGTGCATTATAGGGTAAAATTCGTTCTTATGCAAAAACTTAATGTGTTAGAACACAAAATGAAATGTGTGGCTCTGGCAAACAGAGTGGCTGTAAACAAGCCCAGATGATGTGCTGACCTAGAGTCACTGCATTTTGTGCATCATTGGGTGCTGCAGAAGGTCAGGTGTGAGGTACCCAAGGTGTGCTGTACTCCAGGCCAGAGCAGTTCCCTCTTCTGAGCTCTCCCCTAACACAGGTAGCAGGGACGTGCTGCCACATCACCTGGTGTGCTCTGCTGTGGGCCTGGATTGCACCTCCCCTGCATTTCAGTGCTGCAGTAAATGCATCAGAGATGATAGTTTTTTAATCTCAGGGCAGCTTTTCATGAGCTGTATTATCATCTTCTCACAAGAAACTCTGTTCTCTGGCTTTTCCCATTGCACAGGGTCTCAAAAATCCCTTTCTTCCAAGATTTCATTTTGCCATTGTCCAACTCCATTTTAAGGTTTGGCTAAAGCAATGTGTTTCTTGTCTGTGGTCATATTTATCCCGCCTTTATAATTTATTTGACTGCACTCCTTTTTTCACTAAAAGACAATAGAATTATTTTCTGTGTCAGCCTGTCAGTTAAAAACCACCTTGACAGTGAAAATAAGCTGTAGATGGTTATGTTATTTTGATTGAAGTATTTTATTTTGGTCCTCCATGTTTTCATTTCGGCCTTTGGAGAGCTCAGCCCAGGAATATCATTTATGATTCACAGATCCCTGCTACTTCACCTCTCTTGCCTCTTTGGGGGGCTGACTGGCTATATGCCCATGGGCCAGTGCACAGGTCTGTGTTTTGATGCCTACTTACTGCTTTCAGTGCATAAAAATTGTCCAAACCCCAAGGTTTTTGAAAGCAGGAGTCCTACTCATCGTAATCCTTAGCATGCATGAGTCATTTTTCCTTTAGACTAGTCTTATTTTAATAATTCAGTCAAATTAGTGTTCCTTCTGCACAATTCAGTTCTGACAATACACTTTAAATTCAAGCATTTGGACACTCTTTAAAAACTCAAACAGAGCTTAAGGTGTTTGATTTTTGTACTGTATTTAATCTGATCAGGATTTGCAGGGGAATATGTTATTAAGTGTTTTGAGGCCTTTTCTTTTAAGTCCTCAGGCAAAAACGTAAAACAATGAACTGGAAGTGCTCAAGTCATAAAGCAGACTGGGTGTGGTGGTGTCACTAAATACACCTGAACTTTTGCAGAGGTGGCAATGACAGAATTTGGCTGTGCTGACCTGCAAGGAGGCCAGCATCAGCCGACTTCTGGCCATCAGGTGGTACAAGATGAGTAACTCAGTGGTTGGTTACTGCATGAGGGAAAAGTGAGCTCTCAAACAAAACTGAGTGCTGCTGGAAGGACTCCTAGGGCGTGCACTGGGGTTTTATTAATGCCTCTGCGCTGCTCAAAGGAGTCATTTTTGCAGGTAGGAGTAAAACAGCTCCTCATTCAGGTTAACCAGTGGTTTTGGAGGAATCAAGTTTATTGTTGTTCTGGGTTGTTCCATTCTTTCTGCCTTTACGGCATCATTGTGCTTTATGTTACCCCTTAGTCTAAACTCAGGCATTAAATAGATGGGCACCATTGTTCTGCTGCCATTATTTGTCTCGTGGTTGGTTTTATTTCACGGGTGCCTGCAATGATCGATCAGTGTACGGGGTTTTTTATAAGCCAGGGTACAAATAAGGTGCATTGTTAGGAAAGCAGCATGGAAGTAGCACAGATCTTATTCAGCAAGTCATTATTACTGGAAAGATTGATCGTGTTTTTCAGAAACAAAATAGAGCATCCTCCTTCTGACAAAAGGAAAAGATGTTGGGAGAGAACTGTTGGGTTTTTTAAAATATTTTTTAGCCATTTGTAGCTGTTTAATGCTAAGGAAGGGAAAGTGGATAAAAATTCACTAACCAACAACTTAGTGAAGTGCACTGCTGTTTTGATCAAGCATTGCTGGGGGTTTGTGAAAAATGTTTTTTGGAGACCCAAAGGTCTCATTTCACAGCTTGAATGAGCTGACAAAGCTCAACATCTCCACCTTCTAGGGTGTCAAAGGTGTGTGCAAGACACAAGACTTCATGAATATGCACAACACAACCACATAAAATATGTGGGATAATCTTAAAATAGTTATTGCATCATCTTTGATTAAACCTTCTCATTCTTGAGTGATTCTGTGTGTGGTTGGACCCACATGGGGAAGGGGATTGGGCAGCACAGGCCCGTGCTGTGGGATCTATCCTCATTCCAAAGGCTGTAGGGATATTTCCTGGCTATTTGTAGGGATCTTTCCTAGCTATCTGGGGGTTCTTTTGGCAGGATATGTCATTCAGAGTTACGTAGTTTGTAAGGTCTTACTTCACTTTGGTGAGGGATACTCGTATAGAGAGTAAGATGTGGTGAGCTGGAGGCCTGTGCATCTCCATAGAAATGCCAGCCAGAGCAGTGACCTGATTAGCCTTTCAAAGCTAATTATCTCCATGTTATTCTGCAGCTTTCACTCTCCAGCCTTCATGCTCAGAGCTTCAGTTTGCTTCTCTGACAGAGAAATATTTCCTGGCAGCTCCTGGCGCAGGCATTTCAGATTGTGACAGAAAGCTCCTGCTTCCCTCCCGCTCCTCGTGCGCCTGATGGAAATGAATGATGAGACAGGATTTGGCTTTAAATCACTGCACAAATAATGTGACAAATTAATATTTGACATTTACCAGTGTAGGACTGTCAGGCTGATGCTGTGCCCTGTGCATCCGTGTGCTGTTCCTGGGGCAGCCCAGGCAGGTGGGTTTGCTCAGAAAGGAGTGCCCTGGTCTGAGGAAGGCAGAGGGAATGGGCTTGTGCCTTGTTTGTGGAGCAGAGGCAGCACTGTGTCAGGGAGATGGGCTGTGAAATGCAGAGATATCCTCATTTCATGTTTTATTCTGAAGCGAAGCAGTTCTACTCGAGCATCGCGAAATGCAGAAATGGTATTTTCTGAACATAAATACCATTTTAAATGGTATTTTAAATGGTAATTTTAAAGCTCAGTTGTTGGCAGAAGTCCAGATCTGTAAGGGATGCTGAGGCTACAGCTACAAAAGCGTGTTTTCACACATGAATAAGCTGCAGAAGTCAAGTAGAAAAAGGTCGTGACCTTATGTTAACCTTCTTTGGTAAACTGTCATTTCTTATTTATATTATTGTGCTCTCATCTGTCAAGGCAACTGCAGGAACTTAGAGACAAGTGAAGTCCTGTGATTAACCGTTGATGGAAAGGAGCTCCTATTTGGTTGATTGGAGTGATATTGCAATGGCTGCAACCCCATCCCTGGGGGTTTCAGTCAATCCTCAGAGCTCTGGCTGCTTCCCTGACCTTTGCCAGGGGGAATTTGGGAGCAGCTGCCTCCAGAGCCAGAGTGTGACTGTGCCAGGGCCACCACTGGTTACCCCAGAATGGAGGAGTCACCAGGGTCACCGCTGGAGCCTGCTCCCAGGGCAGGGGGGACTCTCCAAACACTGTTTGTTGCCTTGGAAGAGTTAATGGTGGGCTAAAAGCAATACTGAGGGACATGTCTGAGAGCAAGAAAGTGTTTATTAATAAGGTGACAGCATTTATTAAGTCAATAAGGTCTGAAACACAGCTTACTCTTGTCAAAATTCTGGTTTTGTGGAAGAGAACAAATGCTAATTCTGCATTTGGGCTGCTTTCCCTTGCCCAACAAATCAATGTACAGGTGTCTGCCATGTCCTGTGATAAAAAACTGAGGGACATAATACCATGCGCTTGGAGGGAAATGCCAAGGCATTTTTAATTATATTTATCTAATTTTTATTAGAATGGAAGACTAACAGAAATTTGTCTACTGGAAGGATTCAGGATGCTTTTGCATGATCTTAACTCCAACAGTTGCATTTGATTCAGCACACATTGCTGGCAGGCCATGACTCTGAGGTACTTATTGCCAGGAACACTTCAGCAGAAGGAGAACAAGGAGAATATATTTTACAAATATCAAAAAGCACCAGTTCTTATTCCAGATGCAGCAAGTGCCAGACCAGCTGAACTCAAATCTTACAGCACTCAAGTGAAGGCACCCAACCCTCTTCATCTTCCTCTATTTCAAGACCTTGTTTTGAGACAAGGAAATAAATCCAGTTGCAGGAATTGTTTCACAATTATCTAATTATCTGTAAATTAATTACTCTGTCCACCTAATATCTGCCTCTTAGAGGGAGGGGAATGGACAGCTCCACCTCATCACCTCACCTGGGTGAACCATCTTGATAACTGAGGCATTTCAGTTATTTCAGTATTGGAATTTTGCAGCAATTTTGAAAAGAAGAGAAAAGGAATAGGCAAAAGAAAAAGGCTTGTGAGAGGAGAGAAGGTAAAACCTAATTGCTGATTTTTCCAAACATGTTTTTAGTGGCTTTCAGGTATCCTGGGACTCCAGCTTGGGTTTTTAGAGCTAAGTCAGATAATTTCAGGTATTTATGTTTCAAAGTATAAAAAGCTCACAGTAATCTGCCAAGGAGGGGTAAAGAGTAAATATTTTCTTCTCCATTAGTTTGTACATCCAGAATGCTGGTAAATGTCTTATATTTGAAGTGAATTCAACAAGAAGCAATATCTGTTTTTACATGTAAGTATTATGATTGCTCCTACCTGTCAAATCATTATTTTTAGTCATGAGTAAAAAGGTTAATAACTGCTTTTGATTTCAGATCCCAGTTGGAAATTTAAAAAAAAAATAGGGTTCCCCTACTTGTCTTACAGAGGGAACTGAATTAAGTGAGATTAGGGCTTAATTGTGCATTATAAACACTGTTTGGCATTGTGCACTCAAGAGTGTTTTCAGTGTATTTCAGAGCATATTCAGTGTATTTCTGGACACTGCTGGATTTAGGGAGGAGGACTGTGTGATTTTTGTGCATGGCTGCGGAGGAGCTCCGGGCAGAAACTGCTGGAGATGTTCTACATTTGCAAACTTGATGGGGAATCTAATTTTATTTCCACTCCCGAGTCATTCTTTTGGAATTCTCAATTTCGGGCGTTTCTCTGAGCAGGAGTGATGGCTGGGGGTTGCTCCCCTGACCTCCCTCGTGCTCTCCCATGCTGTGTTGGATCCAGCTGGGATCAATAGCTGCGTGGAGCTGCTACACTCTCCCAGGCAAATTGTGTCATCTGTCTGCATTTGTCTATTCCTGGTAGTTCTACAGCAAAAAAAGCCCTCCAAATAAGTAGTAAAAATGACAGCATAGTTGTAGTAAGGGTAACACTGACTTCAGCTTATTGGACTTTTTAAATTGATTACCTGAGTGCTGATTCCTGGCAAGCCTGAGCAGGCAGGAGCTCGAGCTGAATTTCTGGGGCTCATTCCAGGCTGGCAGTGGCTTGGGCTGGGCAGTCCCATGGCTTTCTGTGAGCCCTCCCCAGCAAAAATCACAGCTACACAAACCTTCTCAATCTTATAAAAACACATCGAACACTAGACTCAGCAAATCCCAGCATTTTGTGTCTGTTTCTCTTCAGACACACTGCTCAGGCCAGAGCAGACACTTGCCACCTGGCTCAGAGCATTTCTGCATTGGTCTGGGCTGAGAAGAGCATCTGATGCTCTGATAATTGATTTATTGTTGATTTTGTACTTCTGAATTTTTTATTTTCGATTTTTTTTTTAAATTTTTAATTTTTGAATTTTATATATATATATATTTTTTTTTATTTTTGAATTTTTATAATTGTCCTGCTTTAGTTTCTCCCCAGTTCCTGCTTGGCTGCTCCTCCCTCGCGCACCGAACAAAGGCGGCTGCGAGCTGAACCCCCCAGATCCTCACATCTGCCATCCCTCGGGGTGCACAGGCTCACAGTTACGACAGCTCCCTCCAAAGTGAGCGCTGCCACTGCAGGCTGGGCTCGTTTATCCTGGATGTGTGTATTCATCCACGGGAGCTGAGAACAGGCTGAGTCAGTTTGCAGTCACTTTTTGAGCAGAAGTTCTATGCGCACCAGTTGGGTCAAGGGTGTCGTTGTCCTAATCCAAGGCTCCAATGCAATGGTTGAAGGAGTCCTACCCAAAAGCCCTTGACTTTTGGGACCACTTATATTTCAATGATTCCATGATTATTTCCAGATAATCTCGGTAAATCTCTTTTTCTCCACGGTGCTTGTTTTTTGGTGCCTAGATTTTTGCCTTTGAACGCTTAATTCAGCTGCCACGTTTTAATAACAGCCTTCTGCATAAACAAGCCGTGGAACTGGCAGTTTAATTTTCAGGTTATGTCAGACTACAGGGTTAGTACACTGTTAGAACACTACCTAACACAGGGTTAGGTGTAGTGCAGCTTGTCACCGTGTCACACGTTCCCTGCAGCTCAGCTTGTGCCGCGTTCCAAGGCAGCAGCATCTCTTAAAAAAGCATGGCTCATACCCCAGGGAAAACTGGCACCTTTTCCCTTTGCATTCCAGTTATCAGATGAATTATTGATCGCTGATCTGAAGGGGAAGGCTTGTTTCTGGGTGTCACAGTAGCAGCACAGGCAGAGCCCCATCTCCACGGCATTTCCCATGTGGCGCGCGCGGCTCCCCGTGCGTCACAGCTGATTATAGACCCGGCACAGGGATTGCTTCCCCAGCCTTCCAGCTACCTTGTCTTCCTCCAGCTCCACCAGCTGGGAGAAAATATGGAGCAGGAACCTCAACTTGCCATTATCCTTGGGAAGGAATGTCCTCCAGGTTGTGGGATGTGCAGGGACAGTGGCTGTCACCCCCTCCATGGTTCCTCCCCGAGTTTTGCACAACAAAGTTGGGCATGGGCAAAAAAAAAAAATGCCCTGGAGAGTTTTCTTTGTCCAAACCACTTGATGTATAAAGCTGTATTGATCAGCTTTTGATAGTGAAAACATCTAAAGTTCAGAAGTATTGCAGTGTTTGCCATATTACTCAGGTACTCAATGCTTTTAATTAACGGGGGAGCTGTGAATAGCTAGATGGAAAGCCTCATAGAAAAGGCTGTTATTGTCCACATGAAAGACAATATTTGGAAATAATGTGACAAAAAATGATAGACTGGAGTACAAATATGTTTTGAGATATTTCTAGGGCTCTGATTAGTTTATATTATCTAGTTTTTTGCATGTATGACTACATCTGAAAGGCAGGTTATAGAGAATGTTAACATTCCAGTGGGCTGATTGACAATAATTAGTTTATTTTGAAGGAAAGGAAAGAAGCAGGGTATTGTTGGAGCTGACTAATGCGAATTAAAAGCCAGGTAATCTTTTCTGCAATTACAGAGATACAATGATTGCTGTTATCAGAGAAGAAAATCCACTCGTACTTTTAAGAAGCATTGTGTAGGAAGAGCTTTGCAAGCCTGAAATTGAAGCTCTGGTCATGGTCTCCAAAATTACACTTAGTAGTAATTTTATGCAGAAGCAAGACTTCTGAATACTTAAATTATAGCTTGTTTGTAGCAAGGTATTTACCAGCAAATACAGGCATCTTATAAACAGCACATGAGTCATCTTGGTGTTCATTTCGAGCACATCGAAAATGCAAATTGCAGCTGAATTATTCTTGTGTGGAGAGGCAAGGCTTAGAAAAACCTTAAATTTGTACTTTAAATGGAAATTGTGAGCGGAAAAATGTGCACATTTGCCTTTCAGAGGAGGGTATTGTGCAGAGTGGCTACAGATTTTTCTGTAGCTTTGCCTACAGGCTGTGTAAACAAGAACTGACAGCAGGTACAGGGATGGGAAAGAGCACAGCTCCCCTGTGCTGTTTGTGCTCCTCTTTGGGAGCATTTAATACTGTTCTTCACCTGGACACCTCATAGAACTCCCTTTTTTTTTTTTTCTTTCTTTTTTATTATTGAAATGCCTGTGGATTTTATGAGCCATCTGATACAACCCTAAAAAGCTTTGAAACAATTTGTGATAAAATCTAAAGCAAACAGAAACTCTGTTCAAAGCCCTGGCCCAAAGGAAGCGATCCAGACATGACTGTCAGCGAGATAGCAACTGCTGGGAGAGCTACACTGCGTTATTAAAAGATCAGTAGTTTGATCAACATCATATTGGATTACTCCAACTTCAATTACAGGAGCACCTGAGGGCTTTAGCTGGGATATATTAGAAGAACAACTTGAAGTGAACTTGCTGTTGTTGCACGCCAGCTCTGTGAAAGGCCCACCTGAGAACCCTGTGAACAGCTCCTGTCCCAAGAGGGGCTCAGTGTCAGCCCAGGAGTTCAAAAACAACTAGTAATAAAAATGGAGCAATCAAGTGGTTAATTTGATGTGAATTTTAATCTCGGGAAGAGGAAGAAAAAAGGAAGTAAAATAAATTCTTCCCTGCCTGGTGGCATTATTGATACAAAGACAGGGTGAGAGAGTTGGGGTGGCTCAGCCTGGAGATGAGAAGTGTCTGGGGAGAACTCAGAGCCCCTTCCAATGCCTGAAGGGGCTCCAAGAGAGCTGGAGAGGGACTTTGAGCAAAAGCATGGAGTGATAAGAGGGAGAGAAATGGTTTCAAACTGACAGAAGGCAGATTTAGATCAGATACTGAGAAGAAATTGTTCCCTGTGAGGATTGTGAGGCGCTGGCACAGGTTTCCCAGAGAATTCGTGGAATATCTGAAAGAGTTCAAGGTGCCAGGCTGGACAGGGCTTGGAGCAAGCTGGGCTCGTGGAAGGTGTCCCTGCCCATGGCAGGGGAATTAGAACTGGCTGATCTTCAACCATTCTGTGATTGATGGTTAGGATCCAGCTCTGGGAGTTGGCATGGATAGGTTTGGATGTGTTCATGTCACTTCACTCTCCTTCTAGAACCTCTGCAGAGTCACAGGTGATTTATGTCATAAAGGAAGCAGAGCAGGAAAACCTGTGTAAAACGCTGTCCTTTGCTCCCTGGCAGTTTATCTCAGATTGTCCTGGAGCTGGGATGGCTCCTGTGGGGATCAGTGCTTGTGGTGGCACCTGGAGAGGCAGCCCATGAGCTGACGGCTGCAGAGCAGTGCCAGAGCCAGCTGTGACACAGGGACAGGAGCTCGTGCTCTGGTCTCAGCTTCAGAGGGGCACAGGGGGACCTTGGAGGCTGAATGGTGCCTGTGCCCCCCCCCGTCACAAACCACATCTGTATTCCAGCCAGCACACGTGCTGCAAGCTGGAAACACAGGATTATGAAGGTGTTTGCATGATTATAATTTTCTTGTGCGTGTTTTACCTGCTGTGTGTGGAAAACACATTTCTCTGCATTCTGCCGTGGCAGAGGCACGGAGCTCAGCAAGTGTGCGTTAATATTGCTGCTAGCAAAATCCAGGTGTTCTCATCACATCAGGCATTTCTCTTTTTATTCCAGGACTACTCTTGCAAGCTGCCACGTCCTGCTGAGAGGAGATGCTGATGGCCCAACACATAAACCTCCTTAACACGGCTCAGAGCTGAGTCCACACAAGGAGCTTGGGCTGTATCATGCTGTCACTTATTAAGTGCAGCTCCTTGTAGAGATCCTCTCCTCCTTTGCCACCCTCCCACCTCACAGCAGGGCCCAGCTGGGTTGTGCTGAGGAGCTGTATTCAAAAATTGATAGACCCATAACAAATATTCTCTCTGCTGTTCCGCCCCACATCAGAAAATCTTGCAGTAGCTGCTGATACTGGTGATCTCAAAGTCTTTCTGCTAAGCAGAAATCACCTGAAATTTTGATACTTGGCTTTAAAATGTTTCCTTCTAACTTTCCTGTTTGCAGCCAGTGCATTAACCTCTTTTCTACTGGAAGCAGTAACATTAATGAAGCTGGGGTTTTTTGGTTGTTTTTTTTATTTTTAGGAGCCTAAGTTACCCTTTTCTCTGGTTTGTCATTCTTCAGCTTGTACTCCCTTGTTATTTCATGTGGTCATTCACTTATCCTGGCACAGCTCTTCACTGAGAGTTTGTGTCCATCTGTGTGGGTTTCATTTTGATGGGAGTTGGAGTCGTCAAGGGGGTGCAGTTGCCAAAATATCTATTAGTGTAACCCCACTGAGGGGGCTGGTAACCCCATCACTCTTCCTTTTTGGCTTTGCTTTGCTGAGATGCTGTGTGCTACACCAAGATCCCAAAAAAGATCATTCTTTTTTTTGTTTTAAATACTTTGAGTGGAGAAAAACATACAGAACTGCTTATTGAAAAGATGGAAAAATGTATTTCTGCACGGCTGTGTGAAAACATCACAGTGTTGTCTGAGGTCTGGCCGTGAAATTGTCATGTTCCTTGCTTTAATTCTATAGCCTGGTTTTCCTGCAAATTGTCTGGTTTCAATAATTGCTTAAAGTGTGTGCGTATATATATATATATATATATATATGTCTCTGTCTGTATATTTAATGAAGAATTCCTTGAAACTCTAATTAGGGCTGCTTGACTCCAAAGCAGTTTACATATCACAGGCTTACACAGCTATCAAACAGATGCTTCTCCTTTTTTTTTTCATTCAGCTGACATTTTCATTTTCTCTGCATATTTTGAGCACTGAGCAGTGATGTGTTTTGACTCCTGAGGCTACAGATGATATCAAAATGAGGATTAGAAATGAAGCTTTACCTGTCAATTAAGTTGTTAAGCTTTTCCTCCACAGTGTCTACACTTTGAAATGGCCTGTTTATTGAATTTGAAATAGTTTTCATTCTTGACTTTGTTTAAATTGAATGGACAGTTCTAATTATAATCTTCAGGGTTTTCATCTGCAGCATATGGTTTGCATTTAGAGCTGTGGATGAGGGGCTCTTGGATGTTTATTGAGCTAAACCACTGTTAAATATCTCGTGAGAGAGTGGCATGTCAGGCATGGGGAGTAAGCAGAAATGAGCAGCACAAATATTGGCCAATTTTCTCTTTTCTCATCACTCTGTGCAGGAGATCTCTGTCCTGGGGGACAGCTGGGAAATGAACTGTGGTGGCAGGGTCCAGGCATTGGGGGCAACAAGTCACCACTTTAAGTGGTTGTATGGTGCCAGTCTTAGCTTGAGAGGAATATTGAAGGGACGGGAGGAGGGAATGGAGTGGAATGGAATGGAATGGAATGGAATGGAATGGAATGGAATGGAATGGAATGGAATGGAATGGAATGGAATGGAGTGGAGTGGAATGGAATGGAGTGGAATGGAGGCTTTGCCATACCGAGTTCTAATTACCAGGATCTGTGCCAGGTGAATGTTGTTCTTTCCAGTCACCTGTGGCCTCCACTAACAGGGTTGTATGATACCTCATGACAATTTAACTATCTCTTTACTCCCCAGTAAGGCCAGTGACAGACCAGGAAATGAAATCCAGGTCTCAGACCTGATGGGGTGGATGGGGCAGTACTCACAGAAGTCTTCTCCCCAAAATCAGGTTGTGGGGCAGCTCCTGCCACTCCTGCTCCATGGATCTGTCAAAAATACCTTCGAGATGCCTCTGTCCTTTTCCCTTGAAAACAGGCATCAGGAGATGCATCTCCTTTCAGATCTGGACACAAATATTTATTACCTAGCACAAGGTCCCATTGATGACTCTGCTGTTCAACGTTTCACAGCATTGTGGTTTCCACCCTTTGGTGTTTCCTGTGTAGAGAGAGAGAGAAACCAGAAGGAGAGAAGTGAAACCTGGCCCAGGCACAGCTGAAAGTCCTTAAAAGCACCTGGGAAAGCACATGAGGTGTAGGACAAGGTACCAGCTACAGGGTAGAAGATGCCTCTCCATGATGGACCAAATCTCCAGGGAGAGCTGGAGGACAGACTGACAGACAAAAAAGCTGTGGTGATCTAATGCCATTATTTAGCTTCCCTTCCCCATTTTCAGGAGCAGGTAGATAATCAGATCATTTGTAAAGCCTCTTTTTTTTGCCTGCAAAATGTGTGCTGGTAGAAGCTGCTTTGTCCTTTATCCAGGGTAAAGAAATGTGGTAGAAAACCGGCTGCTCGAACGAGGGTTTGGTTCAAAGAAAAAGAAATACATTTTTTATTAATATGAACTGGTTTTGTTTTTTCTTTTTTTGTTTTAATTTCAGGCTTTGTTTTGGACCAGACTTCAAACTTGTATTTTCCTTCCTAGAGTCAATACCAATGTAAAACTTCTTTGATTGTGGAAAAGATGGCCAAATATTTTGCTAGCAACAGGAGTTTCAAACCCTGAAAATCATTTTTGTGTTAGTAAAAGGGGAGAGTTCCTTTTCAAAACTTCTGCTGCAAGAGCAAATTTTGTCATGCTTTGTCAGGGAATTCACACTGGTTTTCAAATTTTGGATATTTCTGAGCTGGAGATTTGAGCAGTTCTGTGATTTAAAGGAAGCTGTGAGTTGAATCTGTTATAAATTTACCTATATATATATATAGGTAAATTTATATATATTTATATAAATTTTTATATAAAAAATTATATATGTATATATATTTACCACAATAACAGAGGCTTATTTCTTTTAAGTTTTACTTTATAGAATAATTTCTGACTTTTGTGATCAGCTTAAGAATGTCTGGGAACCAAGCCTGTTTCCCTTCCTTCCCATGAGTACATAAATTATTTAACTGAAAAACACACTAAATAATGTGTAAAATCCTCCATGTAATTAGTGGGGAAAGACCATATGATATTTTCACTCCGTAACTTTTGTGAGGTTTAAACACCCTTTGGAATATAGAAAAGAGAGTAGTAACAGTGTAGTTACAAATAACAGAAGGCAAAGCACTGTCATGCATCTTTGTTGATTTAAAATATCACGTTAAATAGCAAACAATCAGAGTTTTCTTATCAGATGTACGAAATGATCTGCAGCTGAAGAGTCTGGGGGAGCTGGTTGGGGCAAGGGAGGGGTGAGCCAGATTGTTGGAATTTATTTCCAAATCTGTGTTGGAGTTGAACAGTTTATCCACTTGTGATAATTTTAAATAGAGACTCTTAAGGTTTCTTGTGGTACTTTACTTAAGATCCAGTCTTCCCTCTTTCTCTGTCACCATCATTCCTGACTGATCCTCACCATATTTTGTGGGGACCAGTGACCCACAGAGCTCCCTGGGTACAGAGGGGTCAAACCCTGATTTTAGTGAATTTTAAGTGAATTTTAAAACCCTGATTTTAGTGATTTTAGTGAATATTTTGTGGGTATCAGTGACCCACAGAGCTCCCTGGGTAAAGAGGGGTCAAACCCTGATTTTAGTGAATTTGTGTTCATTTTAAGTGAATTTTAAAACCCTGATTTTAGTGATTTTAGTGAATACTTTGTGGGTATCAGTGACCCACAGAGCTCCCTGGGTAAAGAGTGGTCAAACCCTGATTTTAGTGAATTTTAAGCTAATGCTGCAAAAACTAGACCATGCTTCTTCTTTCTGGTCTGCATTTTTAAATTAAATAATCATTGTAATTATTTTTAATTATAATCTGACTTTAAAACCATCAGCATAAACCATTCTCTGAGTAAATCCAAGTAGGGGTTTGTGTTTCCCTGCTTCTGCTGGTCTCATCCTTTCTGCAGCAGGCTGGGGGATTGTGGTGGCTGGAAAGAGGAAATGCTTGTGTGTCATTCATTCCTGTTTTATGTAGTATTTCTTAGGAATTTAATAAAAAGGGTGTAGTGAAAGTCATTTAGGCCAGATCCACAGATGCTGTGTTTGGGTCCCTGTGTGCAGGTACCAGCAAGGAATGGGTTCTCACATCAGCCCCCAGCTGGACAGAAATCTTTCCATCCATATGGAAAAACACCATATTCTGGTGTTTGTGGGGTAGGTGATGCTCACAGCTCTTCGGCCTCTGCCTCTCTGTGTTGCTCTCTGCTTGACAAAGTGAAGAGATTTTGCTGAAAGCTACTTAATAAATAAACAATCTTGAAATCATTTAACCCCTGAGGTTGGAAAAGACCTTCGAGATCAAGTCCAGCAGTCAGCCCAGCACCACCAGTGTGGTCACCATTAAGCCATGTCCAGGGATGGTGGCATTTCCATCACTGCCCCAGCAGCCTGTTCCAATGCTTTATGACCCCTTCCAGGACAAAATTGTTCCCAATATCTGCTCTAAATGGTGAGGTTGGTCCTGCCCAGTTCTGGTTTCTTTCTCCATCAGTGCCTGGGTGCTAGGAAAAGGAAGTTTTTTGTCTGCTTATCTCTCAGAAAACCCTGATTCTGAACAGTTCTCAATCTGCAAATTTCAATAGTCAAAGGAGGGAAAGCCTGTTCATTTGTCACCCTCCAGAAATGCCCCTGGCTGGGGGAAGCTCCGTGAGAGGCTAACCTTGCTGTCACCCTGTGTCACATAAAGCTTTTGGCAGTGTCCCTCCTCAGGGATGAGAACACCATCCCTGGCATACCTTTGGCACATCATCTCTCCTCCATCCAGGATTCTCAAAATGGAGGCTTGTTATCCTGTTTTTCTTTCTTTTTGGAGTTCAGTTCTGTATCTTGTTTGCATTTCTTAGTGGTCTTAAAAAGCAAAGCTTTCTGTTAGTAGAGAATTGATTTCTGGCAGGATCTTGCTTTCTTTCTTCCTTTATAAAAACCATGATTGCAGGTTCACTAATTATCAATGTTTATTACTGCTCTCTGTATTTTTGAGGAGCTGATTGATCATAGCTGTTCCTGAGCATTTTAATAATGATATGAAAAATGCTGCTAATGTGACAATCCTGAATTCCAAACAAGCAGTCACACAGCTCTGCACTGAAACAGGTTTTGGGCAGGGCAAATGGACTTTTAATTTGGTTAATCAAGTCAATTAGGGACCAGCTTCCTTGATGATTAGCAGGGCCCTCAGTCAGGAGTGTGGAGGATTTCACAACCTGGAACTCCACCTGTGGGATCTGCCCTTGGAAAGGGAAAGGAGCTGGCAGTGGGTTGGGCATTTGTGCATCACATCCTCTTCTATTGTGTTTGGAACTTGAGGTGTTGGCATGCAGGAAGGGTCAGTCCAAGTGCACAGCCCTCAGGAGCGTGAGGTGCTAAAAAAGATGTGGTTAAAATATTTTAAAATATTTTAAAATATCTTGGGAACACACAGGCTTTGGGTTGTTTGACTGAGTATAAGGTAATTCCTGATGAAAGGTGAACAAACCAGGACACAGGAAGGTACCTTCAGTGGGGAACCGCGCTGTAAAGCATCTCTGCAATGTTCTGAAGGTGAGAAGGGGAATATCCACACACCACCTCTGCTGTGTTCACCCAGCAGTGTAATCTCCATGGCAAAACAGCCTGGGGACAGCACACAGCTCTCACTTTCCTTCTTGTCTCCAGGAATTGCTCTCCCTCTGTCTTGTGGGGATGCAGCTGCTTTCATCACAGCCTGGCTTGTGATAAGCAAGCCATAAGTGGCTTGAAATTCAGGTTATTCAGATAAGCATCCTGGGTTGTAGCTATAGAAATTTGAGCAGGAAGGTGTTTCGGTTTGATTTGCGCTGGAAGCTAATCCAAATTTAATCACAGATGCAGATACAATCTTCCATAATCCTGTGATGGTCTAGAATTGAAATGGAAGGGCTTCATATTTCAAGAATGCTTTTAAATATTTTTTTATACATCTGCTATTCTAGAATAATTTCATCTTTCTGTAGCCAAGTAGAAAAAATAATGTCCACTTGTGTACCTACAAAAGCAGAAACTGTTCTTTTGCTGCTACATGTGTCCTTTACTAGTACAGCAATTAAAATGTGAAAGTCCAAATAGTTTAGACATTTAAAACTTCCAAATGCAGTTCAGGCATTTAGATCAGTGTCTGCTTTGCAGACTGCTCTACAGACAAAATAATTAGGGAATTTTTCTGCTGTAACTGGGGGCGAAGCTGTTTCCTGGCCTTGAGATGGAGGAGACGTGGAAAGGCGACTGCGCCTTGCATTTCCCTTGATTTTATCTGCTGGATGTGAAGGAATCTTTCAGCATATAATCCTTAAAATATTGATCTTGCAGAGGAAGTCTGGGGCTGGAAGGGATCATCTGTCATCAGCTTTGCTGTTGGTGTGGCGTCGTGGAGCTGCATTTTCAGCTCCTGCTCTCGCCTCCTCTTGCTGCAGGGAGGCTCAGGCTGGGGCTGGGTCTTGCTCATGGGCACAAGTGGTTTAGGAGCTTTTATTTTGCATTGAATTGTGCTGCCTTTCAGCAATATCACTGCTCTGGGATGTGCCAGCACGAGGGAAATGCTGCTCAGGGAAGAGCTGCTGCTGGGTGCAGAGCGCCCCCATAAACCAAGCCACTCCTCTAAATCTCCAAATGGAGACTAACAAATATCACTAACTCCCAGCTCGTTTTTTTTAGCTGGACTGTTTTTTCTCCTTTGTAAGTGCCAATATCCGAACTTAAAACTGTGTTTGGTATATGAGAGAAATTCTCCAGCTGATCGTAGCCTATAAAATTAAAATACTGAAGCTCCCAGTGTTTGAGTTTATTGAGGTATAAATACTGGAATGTGGTGTACTATGTGGTTCAGCTGCTTCCTTGTTCTATTTTTCTGAGTCTTTTTGCTTATTTTATTTCTCTGACACTCCATACAAAGGGTTTCCTGGGTCTGATTTCGTCCTGGCATTTTTCAGCAGTCTGGTTCTTAGCGGCATGGAATTAAACAAGGTGAATAACATTTTCTGTTTACTGTTTACATTTTAAAAGGCAAAATTTCTGTTTCAAAAAAGCATATTCCAGATGTCTCCAGGCAGCAGGACATGTATGTAGTATACAGTCTAATAAAACAACAAATACAGCAGAAGGATCAAAAAGTGGTGCATGTTAGCAAATGGTCTGAATTTAAACACCAGTCAACACCAGGACTTCATTTTAGGTGAGGGGAATTCACATGTGAAGTATTAAAATTGAACTTCATAAATGCATTTCCTCAGGAGTGGGATGTTGTGCATTTCCAAGTCTTCTTTAAAGCTTCCTCTTTCAGTTAATTGTGATTAGATTTTCTAAAATGGAATAAACATAAAAGCATTAAAAAAAATATGTAAACCATGAAAGTTAAATGCAAAACAGATACAACCAGAGCAAAGATATGAAAGCCAGACCCCTTGTTCCTCAAGAGCAATATGGGGGGGAAATTCCTTCACTTCCCCCACAGGAGCAGTTGTGGACTTGCCTCCCATTAGATAATTTCAGAACATGATCTGAAGAGCAATTAAATCAGCAGGAGGCTGCAGTGTTGAAAGCGGGGGGGGTTTCAGAGATGCCTGTTGCAGGAGGGAGGCTTGACTTGGGGAAGAAAATATCTTTGGCATTTGGATAATTTGGGACAAGAATCGCCCCTGGGGGAGATGGTGGGAGGTGGAGCTGCTATCCCTGGGGACTGCTAAGGAAAGGAGAGACAAAATCTAGGCAAATCTCTGCCAGGTGGATTTTTTTCAGGGAATGGACTAATTGACCCTTATTTCCAATGACCCCATGTTGATTTTTAAGGTAATGGTGTCAACATGTCAATCAAATGCTATTTACAGTAGGCCAGCGTTGCTGAAGAGGTGCAGAAACTGCTTATGTGGTACTTCTGGAAATTCAGTTTTTTATGATTCTGTCTTAGACCTTCACCTGTTTACTTAAACTCTTCTTGATCTTTGTCCATCATTGTCCATCATTTTCAGCTGGAACTTTGCAGCAGTGTTCTCAAGCTGGTTTAATGCTTGTTTGCCTCTTCATTTGACCGAATGTAATCCTCTAAAATCCCCTGAAATATGGAATGATGCCTGCTTAGCTTTGGAAAAGATATCAGCAGGAGCTCACATCATTTTTCTGGGAGGTTTTATGAGAAGATGCTATGGAAAGTTTAGGTGAGCACAAGGAAGAACAAGGCACAATGTTTTCCCCCTTCCCTGGAAGTGTCCAAGGCCAGGCTGGACAAAGCTTGGAGCAACCTGGGACAGTGGGAGATGTCCCTGAACATGGCCAGGGTTGGAATGAGAGGAGCTTTAGGGTCCTGTCCAGCCCAAACCATTCTATGATTCTATGTTTGTATGGCAAGGGGCACAGAAAATGCAGCACAAATTCCTCACTCTTCTAAAGTTTTCTCTTTAAGCTCTCTGTGCTATCCATGGTTGAAAATGTAATGGTGATGGAGAATGTGTCTGTTTTCCACTCATGTCAGTTTTACCTGCTTGTACCCCCAAGAACAATAGGATTAAAGGCTTGATGCAAAAGGAAATGTTCATAGAGCAAGTTTTTATAGAAGCCAAAAGTTTGACCAGCAGTTCCTACTGGCTCGGATGTGTTATCTAACCCTAATTCTTCCTGGCCTCAATGAAACAGCCATGTCACAAATCACTCTAATTAACCAGGACTTCAGAAGCAGAGACTACAGAGGCAGTGCCTGCAGGAGCTTGGAAAAGCACCATAAAATTCCACTTTTCAAATTCCCCTTTTCTTTGCTGCCAAAACGAAGTAAACAACAACCCAGCCCGCGCTCCCTGCATTCTGGATGAGCCCTGCAGGAGAACCAGGCTCTCTTGCAATCCTCCCTCACCGTGTCCCTCCCTTCCTTCTGCAGACGTGGACGAGTGTGAGGTGCTGAACGGGGGCTGCCAGCAGGGCTGTGCCAACACCCAGGGCTCCTTCCAGTGCCAGTGCCAGCCGGGGTTCCGGCTCCACGCCGACGGCCGCACCTGCCTCGGTAAGGAACCCTCTCACCTAACTGCAAAGCCTTCTGACTCTCCAGTCTGAGCTCTCACTAAATATCATTACCCTCTCTGGTTCAAACAGCCTGCGAGGGTTCAGGTATTGCCAAAATTGCTCTTTATTTGTTTTTTTTGTTGAAAGAACCTCCCTTTCAACACTGCAGCTCCATGCCAACGGCCGCACCCACCTCGGTAAGGAACCCTCCCATCCTCCCAACATCTGGCAAAGCCTTCTGACTCTCCAATCTGAATTTTTACAAAATATCGTTACCCATTCCGGTTCAAGCAGCCTGTGAGGGTTCAGGTATTGCCAAAATTACTCTTTATTTTGTTTATTTTTTGGGTTTTTTTTTGTTGAAAGAACCCCCCTTTCAACACTGCAGCTCCACGCCGACGGCCGCACCTGCCTCGGTAAGGAACCCCCACTCATCCTCCAACTCTGGCTTTTCTCTAACTGCAAAATCTTCTAGACTCTCCAATCTGAGTTTTCACTAAATATATTACCCACTCTGGTTCAAGCAGCCTGTGAGGATACAGGTATAGCCAAAATTACTCTTTATTTTTTTTTTCATTTTTTTGGTTTTTGATGGTGTCTCATGTTGGCGAAAATTCTTTTGCAGGAGGCACTGAAGAGCTTAGGGTGTCTTCATTTCAAATGACATTTTTTAAATTCTCAGTGTTTTTTCTTTGTGGCACATCCCAGCACTGCTCTGGGACTTGGTGAGTTTAGAGGTTGTGTCCAGGGTAAATGATTGTGATTTACAGGGTGGAGTGACCCTGTGTGTGCTCGTGTCCATGAGAGCACCATGGAGCTCAGCCATGACACATTGCCTGTTTATGTGGAGAGAATTGCAAAAATAAACTCTGTGTTTCTTAGGTTGGACTCTAAAATCTGAAACAAGGCACACCTGAGTTAATTCTGCTTGTTGTTAAAAACAATAATATGAAATACACAGTTTTTGCATTGTGTTTAAATCAGTACAAAAGTCAAATTTTTGCATTCTGCAGAAAGGATTAAAATTTTCTTTCATCTGGGAAGAAGAAAAGGGCACCTTTTGTTTAAATTTTTAATCCTGATTTGAGGTAATATGGGAAGAACAGTTAAGTACAGTCAGACCACATCTGCAGAATAAGTTCACTCACAGTTTGGGCATTGCCTCAGTTCCTGCACAAAGTCCCTTGGTTGTGCTGAACTTCAGCCAGGGATGTCATCAGTCATTGCTGGAATTATCACAGCAACACATTCCCTGATGCCACCAGGACACAGGAGGTACCAGTGCTCAAACTGTGGGAATAATGGATTTTTTTTTTTTATTTTAAAACTTATTCTTTTAGGTTTTTTTGTGTTTATCACATACAGAGACTTTCAGTGTTTTGTAATTAAGTGCAATTAAAAATGTGATGAAGTCTCAGTCTTATCTTATTTGGTGAAGGAGTGGACAAGGGAACACCATAGTGAGAGGGGAAAAAATCATGTAAAAGCAGAGTGATTCATAATTAACTAGAAGTAATTGTGGTTTTCTTTGTATTAAAAGAGAAATTAATCTTGCTCAGATCAGATCTGACTAGGGAAGACCCAGAAGTGAAAGATGTGTTGTTTGAGCTGCATTACTCCCTCTGAATAGTCCCATTTGTGGTGGAGAGGGATTTTTATATGAAAAGGAAACTAAAGGGACTTTGAGGGGAAAAAAGAGAAAAAGAACTGTGTGATAAAGGCAAAAAGTAGATGTTAATGGCAATTAAATGAATTTACTTGTGTAATATGTAAAATTTTCTGTGGACACAAAATAATTAGGTTTTTTCTTGCCTCACATAATCAGCAAGCTCAGTTTAGCTTTGTCCGAGCTGTGAACAATACCAGAGAACAAGTTTTCATTTTGTAAATGTAAATATTCTCAAGAAGTTATTCAGAGTACTTCATACAGTGACCAGCTTTGTTTGCAATGTCTCAGAAACTATCAAGGAGAAACAAAAATAAATCCTGAGATGGGAGGCAGGAGTTAGAGAGAGAGCTCTGCTATCATAATAATGGATGTACAAGATACTGAGGGAGGATATTGAGCCCTGTTCCAGATGTTCAGACAAGACACCAAAACAAATGGATACAATAAGCTCTCATGCATTGGAGAACAAGACAGTTACTAATTGATGAGGACGGGGAGAAGCATTCCATATAAATCAGGAGTGCCCAGGATCAGGACCTGGGCTGTAGCTGCTTGCTGGGGATGGAGGGTTTGCCCCTTGTGCAGCACCAGGCTGCACATTCAGCTTTCATCACTCATCTGATGAGCAGCAAACCACAAATGCCCCTCTCCTCTGACCCAGTGCAGCTCAGCAGAACACCCAGCATCTCAAACAGGCTTGGGTTAGCAGTGCTATTTATTCCATGGGTACTTCAGAGGATGTAAGGATCTCTCCTGCATGCTGAGAAAGAAAAGGGACCCCATTCTGGCACTGAGCTGTTTATGGAAGGTGATTATCTCAGCTGCAGAAATAAGAAACAAGAGTCCCTCCAGACAGGCTTTTCAGAGGAGCCCAGCCCAGATTGCTGTTAGGTTCATTCTTTCCACGTCCTGCTTTTCTTTTTTGGCAACCCTGTGTTTGTGGGAACAAAAGTGCCAAAATCATTTGAGGGGAAGCAGATTTTGCAGCCTGGATGGCTTGGAAATCTCCCATACATAAGGAAGTGGATCTATCATCTTAAAAGTTATTCAGCTTACATCTGAAGACTCAAAAACCTGGGATGAGATACTTCCTCATGTGATCATGGAATATTACTGAGTATATTACACAAGTTTTGCAGTAAATCTGCCCTCCTGCCACATCAGCACAGGGTGTTTGGGATCCTGACTTGTTGCTGGTGGTCCATCCCTCCTCTGCCAGTATGAGCCTTAAAATACGTGGGGAGAGGAAATCTGCTTTTGCCATTCTTCCTGCTCTCATTGGAAACTTCTGCTCATACTCTAAGGCAGAGAACTCCACTCATACTCTGCTCAGAGTGGGTCGTCTTGTTCAGTAATGACCAGTGTGTGAGAGTAAACTATTTAATTTCTGCATCCTTTGATGCTACCCAGTACTCTCTGCCATAATAAAATCCCATCTCTTTCAATGCTCCTTTTCTTCTTTCAGCTTTTTGGTCCTACAAATTTTGCTCAGCATTGAATTAATTTATAAACACACGTGCCAGACCAAATATTCACTGCAACCCTGTCCAAGTTTTTTGTTTGCTTTGTTTGTAATGCCTTGATTATGTTAATGCAATGAGTTTGACTTCGCTGGAGTTTAACCAGCTGGTATCTGAAAAGCTGAAACTCAGAAAGAACATATTTATTGTGGTATCAGGCTGTGGGTTTGGACTGTTGTAGATTCATTGTCTTCGGTGGAATTTATTCCTGTTTGAACTCCTAGAAGTGGAAACAGGGCACAGCCATTAGACCCTGATTCATCTCTGGTGCCAGCTGTTACCTTTGATGTCTGCTTTATGTAGAGAAGCTGTTGAGATGCAGGTTTTTTATGGAGATTTTAGCACACTAAGGCTCTTCTATATTGAGAAAGCAACAAAGAAAACGTCTCTACTACTCTATAATCTGTGTTTTCCAATGTAAATATAAGCCCTGCATGTCTGAAGTTACATTTCTTGTCACTGCCAAGGTTGGATTTAAGGTTATGTGAAACACAGGTTGGAAGAGATTGCGTGTTCTAACCCCATGGTGTCTATGCATGTGTCTAACTACGGCTTCAGAGCTAGCTCTTTGTAAAAATATCACCTTTATTATAAAAAATAATGGGTTTAGAAATGTGTGTTTCTTAACTGTTATCACCCAGGGGCCTACAAGAGAGCTGGAGAGGGAGTTTTTACAAGGGCATATTGTGACAGGACAAGGCAAAAAGGCTTTGAATTGACAGAAAGCAGGGTTAGACTGGCTGTTAGGAAGGAACTGTTCCCTGTGAGGGTGAGGAGGCCCTGGCACAGAGCAGCAGTGGCTGCCCCTGGATCCATGGAAGTGTCCAAGGCCAGGCTGGAACAAGCTGGGGCAGTGGGAGTGTCCTGCCCATGGCAGGGGATGGAATGAGATGATCTTTAGGATAAACCCAAACCATTCTGTGATCCTTGTGCTTCTCACCTACTGTCTCCCACCACTGCCCCCCTTCCCAGATACCCCCTCCCTCTCTTGGCATCACCTGGCATCACCCCCAGCCTGTCTGGAATCCACATCAGGGCTGGGTTCCTACCAAATTCCCAGAGTAAATCTTTGAAAAATGAATGTCAGGCCATATTTCTGCCTGTGCAGGTGCCCATCCCTCCAGCCACAGCCCCTTGGTGACAGCTGGAGCCATCTCCAGGAGGTGCCAAGTCTCTCTGTGCCTGGCAGCCACCAGCACAGCCCTGCCCTGTCCCTGGGGCTCTTCCCCTTGAGTCTGGCACCTCCTCTCAGGGATCCAGCCTGGTGACAACCCTGCCCTGCCTGCTCCAGGGCAACCCCTGGCAGCTGGCACAGCCACACGCCAAACTGGGGCCCGTGGGTTTCACACCTGTCCCCTCCCACCTTCAGAGCCTCCCAAACCCCTCACCGTGACAGGTTGCTGTTATCTCCCCGTCGCAGCCAGATTGGCTCCTGCCCAGAAACTGAGGGAGAAAACGGCACTTTTAAAAGCCAACGTGTATATTCTGTCACTTGGATTTAAGATGTTTTTCGTCTCCTGAAATATTTTCATCTTATTTGAATATTCTTGCTGAAAAACAGGTTTTTGGATGCAAATGTGCAGGGAGCCCAGAGTGTGTGGGGTGTGCTGGAGCTGCTTTCAGGGCCTGTCTGTGGCAGGGCAGGAGGCTCCTGGGCACAGGTGGGGATCAGAAGCCTGGGTCAGGTTTCTGGGCTCTGAGGTGCCTCCTGCTGTGTGTGCAGCCAGGAGAATGTAAAAATTTGCTTTTCTTTTCGTCTTTTTAACACATACTTGGCTGCACAAACTCAGTGTGTGCTAATTGGTGGCACAGGGTGAAACGAGTCCTGTAGTGGGTTTTGCAGCTAACATTTACTAATGTCTGTTACAGATACATCAAGAAAGACAAATATTGCTAAAATTATTATGAATAAATAACTGTAAAATCTCTTTGCTGACCTAATTGGGTTCAGAGTTTGGTGCATCCCATTATGGACCAAGTAATCTTTCCAGCTGCCCATAGAGAACACAGAATCCCAGAATGGTTTGGGTTGCAAAGGACCTTAAAGCTCATCCAGCCCCACCCCTTCCCACACTTTCCACTACCCCAAATTGTTCCAATCCCCATCCAAACTGGCCTTGGGCACTTCCAGGGATCCAGGAGCAGCCACAGCTTCCCTGGGCAACCTGTGCCAGGGCCTGCCCACCCTCAGAGTCAAGAATTTCTTCCTAATATCCATTTAAATCTCTCCACACTACATCCCTGCTGTGGAAGTCTCAATACAGCCACACACACACACACACACACACACACCCATCAGCACAGCACAATAGCAGAGTAAAACCATCACTCCTATTTTTACATGCAGCCTGTGAATAGGTGTGGGTGTGTGTTAACATGTTTTGTCAGGAGGAGAAATGTTTCTCCAGAGGCCAGGGATATGTGTTGAACAAAAAAGAATATTAATTTGCTGGGGTGAAAGAAGCAGCATCTCTAAAGATGTACAGAGGACCCTCTGTTCCTCTGGTTTGCTGTGTGTGTTCTGCAGGGCTTGTGGCTCCTGTTATTTGAATTTTTTTTATTTATGAGGCTGAGGAAATCAGCCTGAACCACAATTACTAATTTTAATCAATGAAAGCAAGGAATAGAAAAAGATAATCAATGAGCAAGTGCCAGAAGGACTGTTCTTTTGTCCCCTCCTTGCCTTGGTGGATTGGCAGCGCTTTGGTGCTGTCGGATCAAAGGGTGCTGTGCTTCAGTCAGCATTACAGCCCTCAGATCTCACCTGCCTCTCCCTGGAATCAGGGTTTCACTGGTGTGGGGCTGTGTCAGCAGGCTCTGTGAATCAGGGTTTCACTGGTGTGGGGCTGTGTCAGCAGGCTCTGTGAATCAGGGTTTCACTGGTGTGGGGCTGTGTCAGCAGGCTCTGTGAATCATGGTTTCACTGGTGTGGGACACTGTCAGGCTCTGTGAGTCAGGGTTTCACTGGTGTGGGACACTGTCAGGCTCTGTGAATTGGGATTTCACTGGTGTGGGACAGTGTGAGGTTCTGTGAATCAGGGTTTCACTGGTGTGGGGCTGTGTCAGGCTCTGTGAATCAGGGTTTCACTGGTGTGGGACACTGTCAGGCTCTGTGAATCAGGGTTTCACTGGTGTGGGGCTGTGTCAGGCTCTATGAGTCAGGGTTTCACTGGTGTGGGACACTGTCAGGCTCTGTGAATCAGGGTTTCACTGGTGTGGGACAGTGTGAGGTTCTGTGAATCAGGGTTTCACTGGTGTGGGACAGTGTGAGGTTCTGTGAATCAGGGTTTCACTGGTGTGGGGCTGTGTCAGGCTCTGTGAATCAGGGTTTCACTGGTGTGGGACAGTGTCAGGCTCTGTGAATCAGGGTTTCACTGGTGTGGGGCTGTGTCAGGCTCTGTGAATTGGGATTTCACTGGTGTGGGACACTGTCAGGCTCTGTGAATCAGGGTTTCACTGGTGTGGGACAGTGTGAGGCTCTGTGAATTGGGATTTCACTGGTGTGGGACACTGTCAGGCTCTGTGAATCAGGGTTTCACTGGTGTGGGATGCTGTGTCAGCCAGGCTCCCTGAGCACAAGGGAGGGCACAGGAGCAATTCTGAAAGCTGCTCAGCGAGGTTTGCCTGCTTCTGCTGTCATTTATGTATTTAAAATAGGAAATAGGTCCTCCCAGGTTGTTGATGTGCTTTCCTTCCCTGCTTCCTTGGCTCCAGCTGTCAATTCCTGCAGCATTAACAACGGGGGCTGTGAGCAGGACTGTGTTCAGCTCAGTGAGGACCACTACAAGTGCCAGTGCCAGCCAGGCTACCAGCTGAAGGCAGATGCCAAATCCTGTGAAGGTGAGTCCTGTGCTAAAGGCAATTTAACAGACCCCAGGATGGTGTTTTGGGTCACTGTGTTCATTCCTATTTCCAAAAGCAGCTTTGGGAATTGCTTAATGACAGACTTTTAAATATAACACGTGTTTGAGGTGTGAAGTTTACTTTGAATCACAGCTTTGAACAAGATTTTGGCCTCCTAGATCCCTGGCTGCTCCTTGCACAATGATGGTGATGACATAGGTTAGGAACTTAATTGTGATTTAATTCTAACATTTTATTGCTCATCAAGTTGCATATAGAGTTGGCCTGCATTACATGTTTTATTCTACAAAAAAGTCTTCTCTTTATCTCCTTTTGGCTTATCACAGGCTGATTCATTCATCCTGCCCTTCAGGTTTCTAAGCACCCTCTCAAGCAGAACAGCAATGCTACCTTTGGGTTTGATTGTTGCTTTTCTTTTCTTGTATATCTTAACATATTCATCAGTTTTGAAGGCAACCCCCCCATTCCCCAACACAAGCACACACACACACACACACACACCCTTGAACATGCCAGAGAAAGATAAGGCCAAATTTATGGATTTATTGAGCTGAAATTCCTGTCACAAAACCGTTTCCATATGGCTCCTCTTCTGCTCGGAGATTTTGCACGCTGTGGATGAAGTGTAAGTAAATCCTGCTGTTCAGATGGCTCCCAGCTCCTGCTGGGTGCAGAGAACCCTTTCCCTTTGGTTTGGTTCCCCCCAAATCCTGCCCCAAATGGGGGCTGCACCCCAGGGAGCACCCGCAGCCTGCTGGCCTCTCTGTCTCTCATGAGGTGGCCACGTTTTTCCCTGAGATTATCACAGAGCCAGAAAAGGGGAGATCTGGGGAGAAGGAGGTGTCACAGAGCTTCCTCTGCTGTTCCCCATCCCTTTTCCAAACATCTCAGGATGTGTTTGGCAGCTGGCTGTGCAGAGCCTGCACAGGGCTGTGGGGTGGGATTTTGGAGTGGTGGGACCGTGGTTGGCTCAGAGGGGTCTGAGTGATGCCAGGTGGGGTGGGAGTTCTCCTGGAGTGCCCATGGACCATTTTCATGCTCTGTCTCAGCTGGGACCCCTGAAAGGGGAGGTTTTGCCACCACTGTTCACCCCCTCGCATGGTGAGGCTGAAGAGAGTCACCCACTCACCAAAGGCAGTGGTTTGTCACCAGCCTGTGGATACTGAACACTAGAGAGGGGCAAGGTCAGCCTTGTCTGCAGGTGGACACCCATTACCTGGTTACCCCAGGGTGTTTGAGCCAAAATGAATCACTTCAGCTCTCCCCAGGACAGCAGCTCTGCCTGGGGGAAGGAGGATCTGCCTTGTAAGCAGAGCTCAGCTTGCAAAATGAAGACTGAGTAGGATGCTTTTCCCTCCCATAAATACCTGAGTGAATGAATGCCTGGGAGAGAAAAGTGCTAGGTAAGGCCATGGACAAGATTTTTACAGGAACAAATGAGGGTGAAGTGGTCATGAATGCATTTGGGTTGTCAGTTCAGAGATATTTTAAGTGGAAGAGGTGGGAGGAGGTGAGTCTGGATGTTTTTTTTATTTTCCACCCAAAGCTTGGCTGCTGGGTGGTTTGGATGGAGGAACCACAGTGTCGTGAGAGTGTTTGCCACAGCAGGTGAAGGTGCTGTGCAGATATGGATTCATCCCCGTGGACCTTTGGGAGTTAATACTGCACCCACAGCCCTGCAAAGCCTTGGAGAAACACTCAAGCCTGGCAGTTTTGCTCTTTACCACTTTATATTTTCTCCAGCGTGAAGTCATGGTTGCTGTGAACAAGAAAATTTGTTTGATAAAGCCCAAGCCTCTTTTCTTTAGGTGCCCTAGAGGTCATGGCAGACAGGACTGGAGACCCTGTTGTTTACAGCCCTGTCTGCCCCATCCCTGGCAGTGCCCCAGGCCAGGCTGGATGGGGCTTGGAGCAGCCTGGGATAGTGGAAGGGGTCCCTACCCATGGCAGGGTGTGGAGCTGGATGAGCTTTAAGGTGCCTTCCAACCCAAACCCTTCTGGGATTCTGTGTCCTGAGGCACCTGGGAAATGAAACCATGCCAGTAAATTTTTCACCATAGTGTTTAACAGCTTGGAGTAGAGCTTTGTAGGATTGAGTCTGTTATCTACTAAAGTTATTAAATGAACCAGTAAGAGGCAAATGTGTGAAAAAAGAACACTAATGAGTTATTTTTGGCTTTTCCTGAAACCTGCTTCTAACAGGAACATACATATCACTGGAAAGCAAGTCAATCACTGACTGCCTCATGTCCTGAAGATCTTTCCTTTACAAACTTACCTCATCCAAGGACTTCCAAGGCTGCTACCTTTATTTGAATTACTATGTTTTACTAACATCCACCATGTAATTTGTTGTTTGCCTGTTGTCATGTCACAGAGCATTACAAGCTTTACTCCGTGCTGTAATCATTCTCAAATTAAAGCTTTAGCTGCTCTGAAAACCTTCATAATATGCAGGTTTAACAGATGCTGTTTGATAGTGATTTCATTTAATTTACCCAAATAGAAAAGGAATCGGCAAATAACTCAATATTTCATATCAGCAAGGAGCGAGTTCTTGCTTGGAGCTAAATCCTTTGTAGACCGCAAATTGTCGAGCTGCAGAGCCAAGTTGTCAGCCTTGGAAGTGTCATGCACGATGAAGTGCTGCTGTTCCTTGGAAACCTATTTGCAACCTATCGTGTCAGAAGTCCAATTTCAGTTCTACATCCCTAACCGTGCTTTTATTTTATATTTTTCAGTTGTTTGGTTTTTTTTTTTTGTTTAATACTGTCAAGTCAAACTCAGCCCTGCAGACTGGAACGGTTTGTGCGTTGTGTGTTCCTGAAATGGCAGGAGGTGACATGAGGCAGTTTGAGGATGTTCTGTGGCTGCTTCCTCCTTTACCAAATGGTGGCAAAAAATACCACTTGGCTGTACAGAAAAGGGACAAAAAAAATGCCCGGTCCCATATTTATTTAAATCCACATGAAGAAGAGGATTTTCTCTCCTGTTCCCTCCTTCTGTATAGCAGAGCAAAGCAGCCAGGTCAGAGCAAAACTCTTTCAGCCCTTCCCAGGGCTCCTCAAACCCTGACTCCAGTGGTGTTGAACTGATGGTGACTTTCCTATAGGGCTCTGAAAGAAGTTGGCTTGTACAGAGCAGGGCAAGTGAGGAATTTTGCTCATCTGTCTCAAATCAGGCAGTAATTAGTGAAATGCTAAAGCTAAATCAGAGCTGGAATTGTAGGGAAACAAGTATAACTTTCAGAAATTTTAGTCAAAGCTAAACAGAACTGTAGAGGGCACATTTTCAAGGTGCCCTCCAAATTTGCCTGTGGAATGTTATTCACCAGAATTTTGGTGTAATGAGTGCTCCAAAGCAAAACCTCAGCCTGGTGCAGAATGTGAGGGCTTAGCCCAAGTCAGACCTGTCTAAACAGTCGTGGTGGGTCTGGTTTGGGGTGTGCCAAGTCTCTGTTTGGGCAGTATGCTTCCAGAAATAAACCCATACAACACAATGAAATCTTCAAGATGGAGGCTTCTGTAGGTACTTCATAAAAGTTTTTCTAAGTACTTGCCACTTAGGGCAGCTTATCCTTGAAAAGGTATGTTACTGTTCAAAAAGAGGAAAAAGCCTTGATGTACAACATGAATGGCATATGTTTATAGACTGAAAGATGTCTTTGGGGGCTCTTCAGTGTTTATTTCCTCTCAAGCCTTTTAAATATTCATTGTTTCGTGGTGAACTCCATCATTGTGTGTGTTTATGGATTCACACATACTGGAGTGCTAATTGCTATTGTTTAGAGAACTCTTGAAATCTGTTCAGGTACAGCAAAATAACAATAAAATGTACTTTTTTTGTCCTACTTCCAATGTAATACAAGCTCGGTTTCCTGCTGTTTAAAGCCTTGTTGCTGCTCTGTGAAAAATGTTGTCCAGCAACAAAAAGCATCCAGAAAAACAGCAGCTTTACTCACCAGATGCTGTCACATTTTTCCCCAGTCTAATCTCTTACAGCTACTTCGTCATTAGTTGTAACAATGGCAGCTAAGACCATTTCCAGTCAAAAAGTGACCTTTCAGTTGACAGTGTGCTCTAATTGGTTTCAGTGATAGACCCCTGCGCAAGTGGGAACGGAGGATGCTCACAAATCTGTCAGAATGAGAGAGGAATTGCAAAATGCGAGTGTCATCCAGGGCATTCTCTTGCTGCAGACAAAAAGTCCTGTTTAGGTAAGAAACTCTGGACTCTTTATTGTGAAGAATGTTATTAATCAGCGCTCTGCCTTACTGAGCTGTGAGTGGAAAGGAATATATTAGACGAATATATGTGTGCATTTTGAAACAGCCTTTCTCTCTGTGATACTCACATCAGCCCACAGTCTTGAAGGACTTTTTTAGTGATGAAAATGTCTCTGTGATCTCCTAAGTCATGCTTTCTAGCAACTGGATTTGTGAATGCTGTAGTGTTATTCTTGTAGGGTGCCTTTAAAATAATGTCCCAGATACAGCTCCTGGAAAATTGGTTCAAGTAAAACTCTGAACCAGGTCACTGAAAACCTATTTAGAATTCAAAGGGCTTTTTTAGCTGGAGAGCTGTTTCCATATTAATGGAGAAACTACTGTGAAGGAAGAAATCATGATGTGTAAGATTTCCAAAGAGAGGAGCTTAAAAAGTTGAATTTTGAAGTCCTGTGTTTAGTCTGGGGTTGTCAAAAGAATCTGTAGCATTTCTGACCTGAAATTTGGGGGAACTAGAGATCAAAATACCTGCTTTTCTCTTTCAGTGAAATTCTTGGAAGATAGTTTAGCAGTTTTATGAAATAAACAGCATTTGTGGACTTAATGGTGCACAGATTCTTAACAGCCAAGTCAGGATCAAGGTGTGTGTGTGTATATATATATATATATATATATATATATATACATATATATATATATACATACACATACATACACTAATTTTGCACTCCTCTTTTGAAAACGTGGCCAAAATCTTGCCAATATGTAAATTATTGTCTCAGATAAAGGGTGCTGGGTGCCATTCAAAATATTTACTTCCTACCCTGAGTATTTTACTTAGTTGCCTGTGAGTCCTTCTGTGAGTAGAATGGCACATCTTAGTGATTCTCTCTTCAGGAATTACTCATGAGTAATTACTGAAAATAAAAACTGTTTTCAAGTAATGTACTGATAATGAGTGGATGGAAACAACAGTGGGTTTAGCAGTAGGGTCAGCCTGTTGTTTGTTTTATCTCAGATACACATTGACATTTCTGTTGATTTGTGTATAAACTGAATCACTGAGTTAACTTGCAGTGTTATACATTGGAACAAATTTTCTCCCCAGCCTCATGGCAACAATCTTTTGAATCATTAAGCAGTGTGTCTTGCCATGGATATACAATTATTGGTTTTTTCTCCTAGAAGTTACTCAATGCCTTTTGCAAAATTCAAGCTGTTGTTTGACTCTCTGGAAACTGAGCTGGAAGGAGACAGAGGGCAGCTGAAGTGTCATACTTCAGCTATTAGCTCTAGGACAGGAAGAAACCTGTGCAGGATGGTGGCTGTGGTTCAACTTTTATTTTTTTTCTATTTAAAAAGACGAAGAGAAAAGAATATTTACAGCCCTGGCCAGCGCAGTGTACTCGCAAACTGACAATTAGAGAAAAAGGAGGAATAACCCATTTTATTCTAAGCAGCAGCTGCTCCCATGGCTGCTTCAGAGAAGCTGTCATTTGTCCTGAAATTTTCATGAGCCAGTGTGTGGTGTTTGCACTGCCTGGGGCCTCTCTTTGCAAGGAGCCTGATTGCATCCATCAAGCTCCTTGTGCTCGAGTGCAGGGGCCACGAGCACAGCACTGGGCACAGCACGTGTGGAGGGACAAAACTGTTAGAAAGTGTGCTTTGCTGGGATAAAAAGTGAAGAGCTGCACATCAGATTGCTCCCTGCCATCTTCAAGACACTGACCCAGCATTGGTGCAATAAATAATCTGTATTTTGCCAGAAAGGTGGCAGAATGGGAAGGACCAGGAGATGCATTAGGGGTTTGCCATGTGTGATACCAGTCTTTGCATAGAGGTCGGTGCTCTGTACAGCTGTATTTAATGTAAATTTTTGTGTGTTTGTTTGGTTTTTTAAACTAATTAAAAGTTTTAATTACCTCCTTAAAAGAATTTTTATGTTCCACTAAGCTTTTAGGAAGATGGACACCTTTGGGGACATTTCATTCCAAAATACAGACCAGCAGGTGTGAAGCTGAGGAGCAGCCTGCTTGGCAGAGGACTGGGGGAAGAGCAGCCTCCCCACTTAAGGCTCTGCAGCTTTTCCTTCCCTCACAGGGCTGCTGGAGCTGCTGTGGTTGCTGCAGGTGCCTCCCACTGCATTGCTGTAAAGCAGCTGCAGGATTCAGGGATGATCTGTCTCCATCATCCCTGCTGAAACCAAACCACCACTTAATCCAGATCATTTGACATTCAGAGAATAATCAGCTATTTCCTGTTCCATTAATTTAACTATAATGGCTTGGAGGACATGGTGATCATTTCAGAGTTTTGGAAGTTTCTTCCGAGTTCTTCACACAAGGTCTTCTTTTGCCATTGCTCTTTTTACAGGAATAATAAATAAGTTACTTTGGCTGATACTGCAGATATAGTGTTTGATACTGTAAATGTTCATACTGAGAAGTTCAAGGTCAATGGTGCTCAGAAAAAGATAGCTCTGGAGAATAATGTGAGTATAATGTTCCTGGGCTCACCGGGTGCTGTCCTTTGTAGGCTGACCCCAGGATAATCCTCCCAGCAGATATTTGGAAACGCAGCCACATCCATATAGAGCAGCGTTATTTTTTCATTTCAGTGTCCAGCTGAACGACTTTCTGTGTGCTTGCAGACGTGGATGAGTGTGCAGAGGGCAGTGCCAGGTGTGCCCATCGCTGTGTGAACACCCCGGGCTCCTTCAGCTGTGCCTGCAGCCCCGGCTTCGAGCTGGGCGCGGACGGGCGGCGCTGCTACCGTGAGTGACCCTGCCCAGCCCTGCTCCTCTTCCTCTCCTCTCTGCTCCCTGCCAGGCCTCACTTCTGATTCTCTGGGATTTCCATCCCCAGCAGAGGAAATGTATGCAAAAGATCAGCCTTAATACTGTTTTCTTCCTCTGCTGCTGCTGCTGGGTTTGCAGGGTGACGCGTTCCTAAGCCTGTGCTCACAGACCTTAATTACTGCCTTTCAAAGAGCAAATAGCCCTGTTGGTTTATCTTCAGAGCCTGGTGAATTCTGCTGCAGAGCCACCAGAATGCTGCTGTTCTGTGAAATGTATTCATTCCTGCCCTCCTCCTCCTCCTGCCAGCTTTCTTACAGACCTGATGCAAGAGAAAACCAACACGATGTTCTGCTCTTGTCTTTACCTGTCTGGGTTTGCTTATGTTTCTCCTGAGATTACTGACACTGTTAAGAGGATGCTTTAAAAAAACAAAAAAAGGCAACAAAAAAAAGAAAGATTTGGGATGAAAAACTAGTTGAACAACTCAAACTTCCCAAGCTAAAGCGAGCCCTGTTGTCTTTCCTCACACGCTTACCTCCTGCCAGCGGGGTTTCTTAATCAACACAGCTTTTCTGGAGAGGGGGACTGACTCTCAGTGCTGCCAGCTGATAGGTGATCCCTGGCCTGCCCTTGAGGGCAAATTTAGATTAATAAAAGAGGTGATGTGGAAGAGTTGAGGTTATTATGGACCTAACATAAGCTCCCTGGAATGCAGACAAAAGCATGACCTGTTTTAGCAGAGAGGTGGGCAAAGATCATTCAATCTAATAATACTGTGCAAGAGCTTTCAGCAGAGCTTCCTTAGGAAAATATGCTGCATGCCAGAGAATGAGTGCTTTATTTAAGAATGTGTGTGTAAGAAATAGTTATTAAGAATGAAATCCAGTTTCAAGGCATTAACATAGATTAAAAACAAAACCCAATTATGTGGGAGATATCCTGTAGAGTTATTTCATAGGTGATGGGGAACTGTGAGTAGTGCAATGGCAGAGGAAATGTGATTAATATATAGATATGAAATCTTCTGTCATAGGCATAAAAAAGAGGTTTAGACCACTTAGATTTCATTGTGCTTTTCTGATAATAATTTTTCTGGATGTTCAGCAGATCTCAGGGGATGGTGATTCTCTGTTCCTCATGTACAATATTGCAGAGCAAACAATAAAAATAAAAACATTCTGCATATATTTATGATCAGGATTATCCCAGTGTTTGAGCAATTTACAATCTTTGTTTATTCTTTCATTTCCCCAGTGGCTGGGGAAGAGCTGGTATTTCAGTTTTACTGATGAAGAGCTGGGACAAAGTAAATGATGAAGATTGTGTATGAAGTCAGATTCCGCATTTAATTGCTGGGTTTACTAAATCCCAGCTTAACACACTGGACAGGAGACCAGGGAGATTTCTTCTCCCTGGTGCAAATAATCACACTATGCATGAGATGTAGAGATATTTATTCTCTTAATTTATACCCTCTTCCAGCTGGAATTACATTTCTTGTTGGCAAGCAGGTTTCTCCCAGGGGAAGGACCAGACCCCAGCAGCACAGATATGTCTGGGGAAATTCTGTGCCAGATGTGATGGCCAACACTCCAAGCTGGGCTGTTTCTGGAAGTACAGTGGCTCCTTTAGGAAGGGTGTTTCTCAGTTTCCCTACAGAGTAGGAGAAATTATTTCCTCTCTAAATAGCTCTGTAAGAAAAACTGGCTAATCCTTTGTGAAAAACTTCACAACTGACCCTACGGTTTCTTTGCATCCTGGAGAAATCATCTGATGAAGCAGCTGGGTGGCAATGAGGTGGCCAGGTGTTCCATTTTTTCATATGAAGGAAAAGGCCAGGATGTTCTGAGGACATGAAATGGCCAGGATGTCCTGAAGACTGTCCAGTCCAGCCCTATGAGGAGGGCGTGGAAGTCTGTCAGGGTAAAGGGAGCTGGCAGTGGCACTGTACCACCCTGTAGGGGACAAAGTCTCAGCAGAGGAGCTGCTGTGTCCCCTGGAAGGGACATCCAAGAACCAAAACCTGGAGGTTGTTTTGCATTGTTGTTGGGTGTCCATTTCACCAGCAGGACTCTGCTTAGGAAGCTTCAGTGCCTTTGTGCTTGGGGGATGTTTCAGAACCCAGCTCTTTGCCATTGCCATGCAAAACTCCAAGCTGCTCTTTGGGAAGTGCATCAGGCTGGGTTGGGGACACCACCTGGGCTCCTCAGATGCTTCCGCTCCTCCTTTGGGGCAAAGCATGAAGTTGAGGAAAGCTGGGAAGGCTCCTGTAGCAGGTGGTTGCTGAGCACTGAACCAGCTTCACATGGCTGAATTTGGGAGCATCCACTGCTGAGACACAAACACCTGGAGCTCAGTGACTCCAAAGGTTGCTCCTGTGGGGTGGGGCTGTGAGCTGGTTACACTCACTGCTACAGCGCTCCTGGCTGCTGTTTTACATCCTTCGGGCTTGCTTTTTAACTCCCTTCTGATTTACTTCATCCAGGCATCGAGATGGAAATCGTGGACAGCTGCCGGGACGGGAACGGCGGCTGCGAGCACGGCTGCGAGCACACGGCAGCGGGACCGCGCTGCTCCTGCCCCCGCGGGCACCGCCTGGCCGGGGACGGCAAAGCCTGCACAGGTATCCGAGCTGGGGGAGAGCCTGCACAGGTAACAACACCTGCACGGGTAACCCGGGATGGGGGCAGAACCTGCACAGGTAACAACACCTGCACGGGTAACCCGGGATGGGGGAGAGCCTGCACAGGTAACAAAACCTGCACAGGTATCCGAGCTGGGGGAGAGCCTGCACAGGTAACAACACCTGCACGGGTAACCCGGGATGGGGGAGAGCCTGCACAGGTAACAAAACCTGCACAGTTAACCCGGGATGGGGGAGAGCCTGCACAGGTAACAAAACCTGCACAGTTAACCCGGGATGGGGGAGAGCCTGCACAGGTAACAAAACCTGCACAGGTAACCCGAGATGGGGGCAAAACCAGCACAGGTAACCTGAAATGAGAGCAAAACCTGCACAGGTAACCCAAGATGGGGGCAAAACCTGCACAGGTAACCTGAGATGGGGGCAGAACCTGTACAGGTAACCTGAAATGGGGAAAAGCCTGCACAGGTAACCCGAGATGGGAGCAAAACCTGCACAGGTAACAAAACCTGCGCAGGTAACCTGAAATGGGGAAAAACCTGCACAGGTAACCCGAGATGGGAGCAAAACCTGCACAGGTAACAAAACCTGCACAGGTAACCCGAGATGGGGGCAAAACCTGAACAGGTAACCTGAGCCGGGGGGAAAACCTGAACAGGTAACCCCAGCTGGGAGGAAAACCTGCACAAGTAACCCGAAATGGGGGCAAAACCTGCACAAGTAACCCAAAATGGGGGCAAAACCTGCACAAGTAACCCGAAATGGGGGCAAAACCTGCACAAGTAACCCAAAATGGGGGCAAAACCTGCACAAGTAACCTGAAATGGGGGCAAAACATGCACAGGTAACCTGAGATGGGGAAAAACCTGCACAGGTATCCGAGATGGGAGCAAAACCTGCACAGGTAACAAAACCTGCACAGGTAACCTGAGATGGGGGAAAAACCTGCACAGGTAACCCAAGATGGGAGCAAAACCTGCACAGGTAACAAAACCTGTGCAGGTAACCTGAAATGAGGAAAAACCTGCACAGGTAAACCGAGATGGGGCAAAACCTGAACAGGTAACCCCAGCTGAGAGGAAAACTTGCACAAGTAACCCGAAATGGGGGCAAAACCTGCACAGGTAACCCAAGCAGGGGGAAAAACCTGCACAGGTAACCTAGGAGCGGGCTGGGATGGGTCCCCAAAGAGGGCAGGGAGTGGCAATAACAAAACAACAACTAAATAAACTGTTTAGTGCAATACAACACTGCATGGCCTGCTGCCATGGCTGTGTCTCACCTCGAGCAGCCCAAACATCACAGAGCTGACTTTCTTTGCCTTCCCCTCTCAGCTGGTGGCTCAGAGCAGCAGCACAAGTGTTCCCAAGTGCTGCTTGCACAAACTGCACTTGGTGCTCCAGAGCCTGCTGTGTTTCCATCAGATTTGCTCAGTGATGAGGTTACACTGCTGCCTGTGAGAAGTCTCACTTTGTTGCTTTCACCTCCTGAGTTAGATTTGGGTTTATTTTGAGACATAAGTTTAAAAATTCATTCATGTTTTAAGCAATTCTGCTATGAGATTCTTTTTGTGTGTGTGTGTTTGTTTTATGTTTTTGTTTTGTTTACGGCTTTTGTCATGCAAAATGTATCTCGTTCTGCTTTGGGCTTGCTGTCAGTATGCCATTACAATTTTTAAGAATAGCCAGGAAGAGAGGGGGAATGGAAAAAGGAGCAGGCACCACAAAGCAGTGCAGGGAGATATGAGATGATGAGAAGAGGTAGAGAGTGGGAGCGCTGATGAGTGTGAGAGGCATTACAGACAAAAGGAGTCTTGCAAGGAAAAAAAGCCAAGTGCAGGAGAGAGGAGGAGCAGGGGAGGAGGGAAGCACCAAGGGCTGCAAGGGCGGGTGACGATGGAGCTTAAAAAGCAAAACCAGAAGAAGTTTGGGAGGCAGATTTGGAGCCAGAGCCTCACAGGGGTGGGTGGGTTGCATAGTCTTGTCTGTACAGCTGACAGGAGGCAAAGCAGCCTGCTGCCCACACCCCAGCTCAGTGACCTGCTGCTGGGGAGTTCAGAGGGAAGCAGATACTCCAGACACAGCAAGGGAAGGGGGAGAACACAGAGGAGGCCTGAAGACGTGAAAAGTTGCTCTTAACAGCAAAAATCTCCTTTTTGTGGGATGCGGATTTTGCATTCCTGCACAAACAAGGGGCTGTTGCTGGAGCCCTGAGTGAGGCATCACCTGATGTACTGCAGAGGAGCTCAGCTTGTGACATTTCTGGAAAACACTGCCTTCAAATAACCTGCATTAATCATTTTCACACTGACCTCCTCACCTCGATTGATTAATTACATTTTCTTTCTCCTGTCCGTGTTTCCTCATAAAGTTGGTGCTCCTTCCAAGGTTAATTGAGACACTGACCTTTCCTATCTGCAGCTGCTCAGCCAGGCCACGTTCAGAAGCATTTTGCAGACTCAGCATTGACAAGGTGGCCCTTGGATGGCCACTGACCTGCTCAGCAGCCTGACAGCAGCCAGGAGCCTGCAGTGCACAGATAACAGCTCAGCTCTCCTATCTAATCACCAGAGCAGTGGTGTCAATGATACCAATTTCTGAGCGGGCACAGAGCAGGAGGAGGCAGCAGGAAATCAGTTTCCAGAAGCTGCAGCTGAACCTTCCAGGCTGCTGCTGTCCAGCAAGGGCCTGGGTGGATCAGAGCATTGGTAGTTTGCATTGAGTAAGGTTGAATGTAGAGAAGGTCTAAATAGTCAAATGTAGGTTGCTGTTAAACAGAATGTTTTTGAGGGCTGGTGGGTCCTTGCTGTTGTCTCTTCGTAGAACCATAGAATATTCTGAGTTGGAAGGGACACAACAAGGATCATTGAGTCCAACAATCCCACATCCCTGAGAGCATTGTCCAAACCTCTGGAGCTCTGGCAGCCTCAGGGCTGTGCCAATTCCCTGGGCAGTGCCCAGCACCCTCTGGGTTGGGGGAAGAACCTTTTCCGATATCCAACCTGACACAACTCTAACCATTCCCGTGGGTCCTATCCTTGATGCCAGCTGGTGTTTGTAAATCCCCTCAGGGCAGCTCAGACTTGGAGAGGAGATGCCTCTCCCAGGACATGGACAGTCCTGGCTGCTATGGGGGAAGGTAGAAGGCAGCTGCTGTAGGGATTCAGGATTCAGATGGGGGAAGGGAGAAGGCAGTGGCTGTCAGGATTCAGGATTCAGACAGTGAATGTCTGAATTTATGTGCTTGAAGGAAGGTGCAAAGCAGCAAGTGCTGCAGCAGAAAAGCTCTCAGGAGCGCTGTGGCAGCAGCTGGGGGAGTCTCAAGGGCTGAACCTTTCCTTGCAGACGTGGACGAGTGTGAGACTGGGGAGTCCTGCTGCTCCCAGTTCTGCATCAACTACGCGGGGGGCTACGAGTGTGCCTGCAAGGCGGGGTTCCAGCTCAGCGCCGACGGCTGCTCCTGTGATGGTGAGCTAGGCCGGGCTGGGATGGCCTGGGCTGGGATGGGCTCGAATGGGCTGGGCCGGGCCTGGCTGGGCTGGGGTAGGCTGGGCCGAACTGGGCTGGACTGAGCTGGGCTGGGCCGGGCAGGGTTGGGCTTCAAGGCGCCTAAAGGTCACCTCATTCCACCCCTGCTGTGAGCAGGGACACCTCCCACTAGACCAGGCTAGAGTGGATATTTTTGCCCCCGACAAAGGGAGAGAAATAAGGCGTCTGACTCCATCTTGTCAGAAAGCTAATTAGGTACTTTATTATACTATATTATTCTATACTATATTACATTACATCTAAACTGAATCTGCAAGCACTCCACTGCGCTGAATCTCGAGACTGTCAGCCCACAGTCCCAACACACACACACACCTGGCCCTGATAGGCCAAAGAAACAAAACACCATCACTCTGGGTAAAAAAATCTCCATACTGCATTCTGCTTTGGCACAACACAGGCACAGCAAATGAGTTAAGAATTGTGTTTTCTTTCTCTGAGGTTCAGAGAATGGGAAACCCAGAAATAGTCTTGGGAAGAATTGTGCCTTGCATTTCTCTGTGAAGAGCAATGTGGTGACACCAGGCTGCTCCAAGCCCCGTCCAACCTGACCTGGAACACATCCAGGGATGGAGCAGCCACAGCTTCTCTGGGCAAGCAGGGCCTTACCACCCTCACAGGGAAGAATTCCCTCCTAATATCCAGTCTAAACCTTCCCTTTGTTAGTCTAAAGCCATTCCCACTTGTCCTGCATCATTCCATGCCCTTGTCAAAACTCTTTTGGTACCAATGGCTCGGTCTTACTAATCACAGCCCAGGGTAGAAGAAATGCTGTCAAAGCCCTTTGCAGGGCTTTGTGGGCACTGCCCTAATGAGAGTCACTGACCCTATGCCAGCTTTGCTGGTAAGGTTTTTACAAATGTGTAATTTCCTCTTTGTGAGGCTGGAATACAGGAATAACCCAGCATCAACTGTGGGGATTTGGGAGAGGAGCCAGCAGAGAGAAACTTTCCCTCCTCTCTCCATGGACACTGTATACTGATGTGTGTTAAAACACTCCTTCCACAAAAAAAAGAGCCCTCAAAATAACTGAAGGATCAACTGAGCTTAACAGCTTAAAGCATGTGTTTTCACTCAAGACAAAAACATCAGTGAAATAATCTGCTCCCTATAGCCCTGAAATGTTTTCATACCTCCAATACCAGAGAGAAACGGAGAGCTCCAAAACACATAAGAAAAATTGTGTTTTCTTATGTACAGAATAATTTGTCAGATACAGCTGGGCACAGCATGGGCTCTGCAAGCAGAAGTACTTGTTCCTAATCACCATTTATGTCTGGATTTTCTAGATGTGGATGAATGTCGTCTGGATAATGGCAACTGTGACCATTTCTGTGTGAATTCCCTGGGGTCCTACGAGTGTGCCTGTAAGGAGGGTTACAGGCTTGGGGACAGCAGATGGGCCTGCGTGGGTGAGTTCTTCTCAAAATTTGAGGGCCATTAAGCACTTCCCACTGATTTAAAAAGTGATTTTTGGAGCAGAGATTTCCACAGATCCTGAGATTTTGGGAGCCCAACTTGAGCCATCTCTGAACGTGGCCAGGGTAGGGCTACGTGCAGTGTGTGGATCCAAGTTCATCCTCCAGTAATGGCTTTTGCCAAAGATTAATGGCAGATGAACACGTAAATCCGCTGGACACGTTAGAAAACCTAAAGCTCCTGGTTTAGAAATTAATACTATTTTGACACTTTTCTTGCACTATTTGATGAAGTTTAACATCCTGTGGGAAAAAAAAAAGTAGCCGGATTTTTCTTTGATCAACCATGGCAACTTTTCCATTAGTCAGTGATGTTATTCTGGATTTCTGCCAGTGTAACCAGTCCAGAGTTTAGCAGAGCAACTCAGCTTTATAACCAAGTTTAGCAACTGCTAAACCTTAACCCAGAGTTTGATATTCTAACCAACACCAAAAAGAAAGCCAACTGATTTCCCGTCATTTTAAGGCCCAGGTTTTCATGTTTCTTAAAATAAATTGCACAGCTGGCCTCACTTTCTATTTGTCATCTCCAAAACGAGCAAGAGTAATGACCTTCATTAGCTAAAAATAATCTCAAACTTCAAGTGAGGAAAATGAATCTCCTCATTTAATTTTGATTCTCCAGGAGTAGAGTTTTTTTTTTTTTTCCAGCAGAAGAAAAAGGGAAAGATGGGGTGGGGACGGTGTCTCCCATTTCCTGTCTATTTTCATTTTTGGATAGCAGGAACTCTGTGAGAAAATGCCTGGGCTGGGACCGCTGGGCAGAGGTGTGACTTGAACATCTAAAAGCATCATAATAGTAAGAAAAGATGTAGATGAGAGGGGGTGGAGGCGGGCTGGGGTGCTGATGGCTGTGTTTGTCCAGCCCTAGGCGCGGAGGAGGCCGAAGCAGAGGAGGCAGCAGGGCTGGCTGGTGCCCCAGGGCTGCAGTTCCGAGGGCCCCCCCAGCTGCTGCACCTCGCCCTCGGGGCCCTGGCCGAGGATGGAGACCCCCGAGGAGAGCTCACCCTGGTGCACAGGGTTGGTGAGTGACCAGCAGGGCCCTGAGCCAGCACTGCAACCTGGGGGGATCGTCCTGGGGGAGGATTTGGGGCTGGGCTGGTGGGGCTCAGCATCAGGAGTGTTAATCCTGCATCCTGCCTGTCTCCGTGTTCCATCCCAAATGGGACATGTTTGAGGAGCCAGGAGGTGCCTGGATGCTTTGGGAGGGAGACAGGGGAGGAGTGAGCAGCACAGGCTCCTTGGAAAGCAGGGTGTCTGCCCAGAGCCCAGGCAGCAGCCACAGAGAGCTCGTCATGCCAGGGCTGAGAGGATGGCATGGCTTATAACCTGGGGAAACTCCCTTCCTCCTAGAGCTGGGAGCACGGGTCCCTGTTTACAAACTCTTTTATAACAACTGGAGGATTTTTGTTTAAGATATTTGCATTTTACCTGTGTTAAAAACAATCCTCTGAAGATTCAGGTTTCCCTTGACTCTCTGGGAAAAGCACCAACCCATCCACGTGTTGCTCAGCTCAAGTGGTGGCAAACAGCACAGGAGTGGGTGCAGGACAGCTTTGCACCCACCTGGGCTTTGCATGATTCGATCTTTCCACCCAAAGGTGAAAACTTCACAATTTTAGGGGTATTATGAGGTGAAACCCTGTGTTTGCTTTCTGGTGAGTGCTGGTGGATCACCAGGATTTCTTGCTTTTTTCTATGTGTGTCCTGTGATTTTTATATAAACTCTATAATTACCCATCTGAGGACTGTGCCCTACAGGCAAAAATCAGGAGCTGGTCTTGACTTTAATAAAAAAAATACCTTATTTTTGTGAACAAAACTGTTAAGACCCTCCCAAATCACACAGCATCAAGCCGGACTCAACAACACTGATAACCAACTGGGAAACTGATAAATGAGATAACCACAGGCAAAATTATCAGGCCTAGAAACCACAATCAAATATTTATTGACCACTTTTTGCATGTTTTATTTATATTTAGCTACAGAAATTTGGGTATTATCAGTCACAGCTGAGCAGCTGCACTTTTTCTAAGGCTCAGGCTTTGCAGCATGTAGTGGTTTGTACAAAAAGGTGATGGAAAAAAGGAACTTTAAATGGTTTAGTAAGTTCTTTTACCTTCTAAATAGTAATTTACTCCTTGTGTTTTCAGACCTGGTTTTGTGCTGCTATCTGTATTATAAAAAAGCCTGCTTTAACAGTAAGCTGGTGCAAATAATTAAATATTTTCTCTAACTTTAATGACTTTTTATGATGGAAGCATGATGTTTTCAATGGTGGTCTGTATTCTTCTCCTGCAGTGTGAATTTGTACCCTTTTCTAAGTGGTACCACTGGGATTCTGAATGTCCCTGAAAGCTTGGGCATTTGTTCAGCTGCAGAAAAGGGAACAGTTGGGTGCTCAGACCTAGAGGAAATCTGGCCTCTCACAGAAAACTGTTGGTGAAATGGAACCAGCCTGTAACTTACTGAAATAAGGCTGAATAAGCTGCCAGCTCACTTTCAGGTGCTGTTAAAAATCCCCTTCCAAAAAGCCTCCAGCCACAGCCATTAAGCCTTGAAGGCTCTAAACTGTGTGGATGAGATCTTCAATGCCACTGAAGTATTTTACCAGACAGTCGCTTTATTTTGCATGCCTGTCTCAATATACCCAACAAAGAGAATGTGAGGGTGGCAAGGGATAAAAGGAGGATGGGGAAGGAGAGAAAAAAATGCATTTTCATATCGGGTTTCCTATATAAAAATCTTCATATCCATGAAGAGAAGAGACATGATAAATGTGTATTTTGCTTTGTTTTCCTAGAACACTCACACTGTGTGGTTGAAAATACCACTGAACTATGTTTAAATAGCACTATATCCATTTACTGCAATCATACAACGGGGATAGGCTAGCAAGGGGAGAAGGAAAGTCCCAATAAATCCTTCTAGTTATATACAATGTTATCAAGCATTAGTTGCAAATTCACTTTTTCTGAAGGCAAAACTCTTGCTTTTAAAAAGTAGCTCTTGCCTGAAGAATTATAGCATTTAGGGGAGCAAATTACAGCTAAACACCCAGCTTTCCTTGTACTTGGAGTCAGAAACACGCAGAGGGAAATTCAGGAATGCCCACTTTGCTGTGCCTTCTGTGCCAAACCAGCGGCGTTCACAACCCAGCCGTAGGTAAGAGTGTGTGGGAAGGTTTTTGTCCAGCTGCTCACTCGGCCCTGTGTGTTTCTTGTTGCTGGCAGTGTGCCTGGGTGACACGTTTGGCCAGGACTGCAGCCTGAGGTGTGAGGATTGCCTGCACGGGGGCCGCTGCAACAGCGAGCGCAGCGGCTGCGTCTGCCCGCCCGGCCGGGCTGGGCTCGTCTGCAACGAGAGTGAGTACGGGGCTGGCCGGGGGCTGACCCTCCTGCAGGGCCTCTGCAGGTGGACAGTGGGAGGAACCTCCTGTGCTTCTCACCTGTGAGGCTCCTGAAGGAGCACTGCTGTCTCATAACCAGATTTGTTGTGCTGGGGCATGGTGAATAGGAGCTGTAAGTGATGCTGCAGTACACAGAGGTCCCTGCGCTCCGGTGGAGGTCAGGACAGAATCATCCCTGTCCTGAGTATTTGGTGGTTGTTCGTTCCTATTTGCTTTGCTGCTAAAAGCTGCCGAGGTTTGCTGGCCATGCTTTGTTCCACAACCTGCCTTGGTGACTCCAGAAGTCTGTCCCAGATGCTGGTGTGACAGCCTGGGTGGACATGTATGCTAAAATTGAGTTTTTCCATTGTAGCACCCCAAGACATTGCCTTTAAATATTTTTTTTTTTTACGTTTTCCATTTCTTTTTCCTTATAATTCTTTTTATTATTAGCATCACTTTCTTGGAGCAGTTGATTTTTCACATTGGAAATGGTATTTTTCAGAATTCTGTTGCCAAGTCAGTGCCCTTTATAACAGGTTTTCAGTCTTCTTGCTCCTGTTTCCTGGCAGAAGATCTTTCTGATTCAGAAGTAGGTGTCAAAACCCATAGGAAAGAGAGTGGTGATTTCTTGATGTGCTGTTCTTCATCTGCAGTTTGGCAAAACTTGTCTGCTGCTTGTCTGAGACATCATACAGCAGATTTCCTCTTTGAGATGGGTCCCTCCATTTCGTGGTGTGTGACATGATGGCCCATCATTCTCAGAAAGTCTTTGCTGTCACTGGGGAGACAAAAAGTCGATGAAAATTTATTACTTGACATCAGTAGACAGCACTCTTCAGGTTAATTGCCATCAAGATTGTTTCGGAGACGTCATCACGTGGACAGAAATGCAGAAAAATCAAGCAAGTGATTGAAACCAGCAGTCTGCCTGTGGTTATTTTGGGAGACTGATGGTGGGATTGGTTTGTAAACTCTGGGGGCAGCTAAGAGAGTAGGAATGGGGAGGATTAAAAGGATAATTTCCAGTCTGTCTCCAACAGTTCAAGCTATCAAGTGAGGATATTCTTACTTCTGTCCCTGGTGTGCTGGTAGTTCAGGTGAGATTATGAAAATTTCAAGGCAGTATCCAAATTCTTTAGTTCATTTCATAAATAATAAAATTTATTATGTATATTTGCACTAGACATCCATGCATGTAGTCTAATGGAATTCACCTCTGGAATTTAAAGAAGTTTAATAGGACTGTGTTGTTGAGCTAAACCTGCTGTCTGATGAAGTCAGCAGGGACAGTGATAAACACAGTATCTAATCTGTATTAATTACTCATGTGTGATTACTTTCACTCTTTTCTCTTGCATTTTTTAATATACAGCACAATTCATGGGTTTGGGGTGAGCAGGTTTAGGGTGAGCTAAAGCAGCGGAGAAAACTGGAGCTAAATTTCTCTAATAATGCACTAAAGAAGCCGAATGGAAATTGATGTGAAATGTCAACTTTCTTAATGTACATTGATAAAACGTCAGTGAAGTCAGATGACTCCAGCAACTGTATCCACTCAGGCAGCTCAGGCTGCAAACAGCAGAGCAGGGCTGCATCTCACAGTTTGCTTTTGCTGTTGTGGATCCATTGCTGCCCTGATTACCTGGGGAGTTTCAGAAACTACGTTTGAAAAACAAGATATTATTTTTATAATAGTGCTTGGGAGAGAAAAAAAAATGTTTAAAATATTTCTGTCCAAGTGTTCCAAGCTGTGCTCTGATGTTTAAGCTTTGGGCTTGACAGGCAATGGTTTTTGAGCCTGTGTTTTGTGGGGAGGGCAGCATGTGCTGGGGAGGGTTGGATACATGACAGTACTTCCCAAAACTTGGTTAATTCAATGTCCTTTGAGATGTTCTAGTAAATATCAGGTTGATGTCCTTTACAGAAGAGTATGACTTTGTTTAGAGCCTGCTCAACTAAAACTCTGTCCTTACTCAGTCTTCACAGAATCACAGAGACAATTAGGCTGGAAAAGACCTTTGCAGTCGAGTCCAACCTCTGACCCAATAACACCTTCCCAACCAGCCCATGGCACTGAGTGCCACACCCAGTCTCTTAAACACCTCCAGGGATGGTGATTCCACTAACTTACCAGGGCAACCCATTCCAATGCCCAGTCATGCTCTCTGTGAGGAAATTCCTCTTGACATCAGACCTGAATCTCCCCTGGTGCAGCTTAAGGTTGTGTGCTCTTGCCCTGCTGCTGGCTGCCTGGCAGAGGAGATCCACCCCCACCTGGCTGCACCCTCCTCTCAGGGAGTTGTAAGGAGCCATGAGGTCTCCATGAGTTCTCCAGGCTGAACAAACCCAGCTCCTTCAGCTGCTCCTCACACCACTGGTGTCCCAGACCCTCCATCAGCCTTGCTGCCCTTCTCAGTGCCCAGAGCCTTGTTGTGCTTCCCTTAGAGCAGAGGGGAAGTGTTTCTTGCAGTGCTCACACTCCCTGCTCTCTCCACAGCCTGTCCCCCCGGGACGTTCGGCAGAGGATGCGCCGGAGTCTGCAGGTGCCAGAACGGAGGCTGGTGTGACCCTGGCACAGGGCAGTGCCACTGCCCTCCTGGTGTGCTGGGCCAGCTCTGCGAGGATGGTATGGCTCCAGCTCTGCCTCAGCTCCCCACTTTTCCCACCCTGATCCTTTTTTAAGTAATGAGCAGAACAGAGGGTGAGACAAGCCAGTAGCAGTGAGGCTGCGCAGAGCCCCAGCTCAGCCACAAACTGCTTTGGGTTTGGGGCTTGCACCTGTAGCCACTGATGCCCTCCTGTGTTTGTGCACTCCAAAGGTTGCCCAAAAGGTTTCTTTGGGAAGAACTGCAACAAGCCATGCAACTGTGCCAACAAGGGCCACTGCCACAGACTGTATGGAGCCTGCCTGTGTGACCCCGGGCTCTACGGCCGCTTCTGCCACCTCAGTAAGTCCCCGGCGTTTTTGGGATCTGCTCAATGTGTGCACAGTGGGACAGTCTGTTAAAGACTCCACATAACCTAAAGGGGGCAGGCAGAAAGCAAGGAGAGTGACTTTATGCACAGTCAGGCAGTGCTAGGAATGGATTTACTAAAACAATGGAGGTTTAGCTTAGATGTTAGAAAAATGTTCTTTGCTGTGAGGGTGAGGAGGCCCTGGCACAGGGTGCTCAGAGAAGCTGTGGCTGCCCCTGATCCCTGGCAGTGCCCAAGGCCAGGCTGGACAGGGCTTGGAGCAGCCTGGGATAGTGGAAGGTGTCCCTGCCCATGGCCGAGGGGTGGAACAAGATGGGCTTTATGGGACCTTTCAACCCAAACCCTTCTGTTTCTGATAAAATTATCAAGACTTTGGGTTCTGCAATAGTCTGGGAGTAGCAGGAGGACAGGACTTTTGAAATGTGCCAGGAGGCCCCAGAATCTTCATTAATCTTTTTCTTTACTCATTAATCTTTGCCATAAGTATTGAGATTTACTGATGCTCAAAGGTGAGGGTTATAGATGGGGTGGACAGGTTAACATTAGGGTTATTGCTGAGGTTGCAATCTGGTTGGAGCAGGGCTGGCTGGGACAGGATGAGGAACAGACATTAGATGGAATAAAAAGAATGAAAACAAAAACTTTGCAACATAAATGATCAAGTTTCTTTGTACTTACAGATTTTGTTTTTAAAATCTGTGCAATATCAAAAATCTTTTGTTTAGTTTTGTTTTGGGTTTTATTGTGAAAGCTTTTGTCTTGGAGTGCACCCAAGTTTTTTTCCATTCGAAAAATCAGCTGAGTTTGCTTTGAAATGTTTCTGGTTCTTGCATTCACCACGTATTGCTTGACATGAAATGAATGACCCAGCACAGGGATCATGTAAACTCTTCTCTTACCCACCCACACATGAACAGGTGCTGCTGTGGAACGGGGGTGTGCTGGCTGAAAGCAGACCCGAGGTTTTGCTCCTGCAGCAGTGTGCAGTTTCAGCCAGCTCCTGCATAATTTACAGAGCTGATGCTTCCTTTCCTTGTGGCTGCAGCCTGTCCCAGGTGGGCCTTTGGCGCGGGCTGCTCGGAGGAGTGCCAGTGTGTGAAGGAGCACACGCTGGAGTGCAGCCCCAGGGACGGCTCCTGCACCTGCCAGCCTGGATACCACGGCAAGAAGTGTCACAAAGGTACCACCCACAGCCAGGTCCCTACATCTGCTGTGCCTTTGTCCCAGCAGCTTCTCCCTCTTCCACCCATCAGCTTTGTTTGGCTGCTGCTACTCATATATATTCCTATCCTACTAATGTTTTTGTGGGGTTTGAACCCTGCTAGGCTTGCAGGGACACTGAGGGGAATAGAGCTCAGGAACTGAAGGAGTTTTAGCCTGGTCAAATGACAACAGAAATACAGAACCTAAATCCTAATACAACCTTAAGTAATGAAAATCATGTGAGTTTTCATTTCTGTGCTTTTTTGACACAGTCAGTAAATAAGTGGCAAAATCTGTGCTTTATGGCAGTGGGGTGATTTGTAAACAGGTTCAGTAATGCTGCTTTTCCTTCAGATTTGCAGCTCTTTGAATTCAACTTACTCTTTGTAGTTTTTGGGGGTAGTTCAAAGAGAATTGTATCCTGCATTCATGTTTGCATGTCTCAGTAGCCCTTTCCAGACAGCAGTGGAGTAACATAAAAAAGATTCTCCCTTCAGATTTTTCTCTGGCCATGCAGGACTGTGTTGGATTTATGGCAGTAATTCTGGTGGGTTTGGTGGAGGGCAATAATGACAATATTTAATATTTTTATCATTCTTGTTGATGGGCTGAATTCTGACAGGGAGCATGCCTTGCCCAGCACTGGCTGTGCACCAAGGCAGAGAGCAGCAGAACTCAGACATCAAAGAAAAGAATTCCATCATGTATTTAATTGAATACATCCTCAAGTATTCTAATTGAATAAATCTTTAAGCATTCTGCCACTCTGTTTCTGGGTTACATTTAAGCAGTAACCTCTTTGAAATGTAAGCATTTATTAAGTATTTACACTTTGTTAGCAACACCTTTAAAATGTACATTATAATATATTCTCTGCAAGTTTCCCCAAATTATTTTCTGATTTTTTTTCTCACTTCTCTTAACTTTTCCTTTTTCATATGCATGTTCTGTACCTGCTTCTATTTCCAGAGTGCACCCCAGGGTTTTATGGGGCTGGTTGCAAACTGAGGTGCAGCTGTCCTCCTGATGTTCTGTGTGATCCTGAGACAGGAGCCTGCAAACATCCGTGTCCAGCTGGGTTTCATGGAGAAAAATGCCATTTGTGTAGGTACTCACTGCATGTTACCCTGGGAGATACACTTGGGATGGGGAAGCCGATTCAGGAAACTTAGGTTCAGATATAGAAGCTGCAGATAAGCAGGTACGTTTGTTGTTGATACGAGCTGGCAGTTCCCCACTGAAACCAGACTGATATTTGGAGCCTGGCAAATGCTGTCTCTCTCTCTCCCTCTCTCTCCCTGCAAAGGTCAAGGCACAAGGCTGAGGCCAGTTACCCAAACTAACATTTGCCCAGGTAACAATAGTTGCTTTTAAAGCTTCAGGCACAGACTTTGCAGGGCTCTGCTGCAGTTCATTTCAGACCACCAGTTGCTCAGACTCCACTGCTAACACTGATCACTTCTACCAGCACAGCTCAGTTGGAAATTGGTGGCTGTGGTGCCTCCTAATGTCTTCAAAATGTTCCTAACCATGGCTTTGGGGTTTTTTTGTTCAGCTTGTCAGCCTGGCAGCTTCGGGATGGGCTGCAGGCAGAGGTGCAGCTGTGGAGGAGCCCCGTGTGATCCAAGGACAGGGCAGTGTGTTTGCCCAGCTGGGAAAACTGGTGCTACGTGTGAGCAAGGTGTGTGAGGTGCTGGAGCAAGGTAGGGAGTGCCTGGCTTTGGAAGATGTGATAAGAAGTAGAATTGGCTGTTTCCCAAACCAATAAACAAGCAAACTGTGGTGGAAATTGGGAGAGAGCCTTTGGTCTCTCTTTAGCTGTGTTCTTGCATGCTGCAGTTTAATGACAGGGCTGCCAGGGATGTATAACAATATAATGTCACAATCCAGCTCAGTTTTACTATTATTTTTAAATTCTTCAGGGTAGCAGCAGAAATCTACAACTGTCCTGAAACAGCAAATGACACTGGTTACACCTCATGTGCTTTTTCTGCAGATTGCCCAGATGGCCAGTGGGGACCAGACTGCCAGAACTCCTGCGAGCCCTGTGCCAACGGGGGACAGTGCAACAGGGAAACTGGGGCCTGTGACTGTCCCCCTGGCTACACTGGGCCTTCCTGCTCTGACAGTAAGTCCTCGCCTCAGCCTTCCCCAGGAAAAGAAAGTCAGATTGAAAATTCAGGTTATGGTCCGATTTCTGCCTTCTTACTCTTTTGTGAGATAAAGCATGCTGATCTGAGATTAAGTGCCCTTCATCTCCAGGAATTCCCCAGGTTGGATTTGACATTATTTGTGGGAGGCAGATTGCAGATAAATGCACGTGATCAGCTAAGCTGCATCCCAAATGGATGTTATCATTAGACCTAATTTATGGCAAGCTGTACTTGAAAATACAGTGTTTAACAGCCACACCACTGGTGCTGTAATCCTGGCTGTCTGGCAAGAGGTGTGACCAGCTGGCCCATGTGGCATTATTCTTGAGTTATGTTTGCAGCAGCACTCCTTGGTGTAGATCATTTAGGATTAAATAATACTGAAGATGAGGGAGCAGTGTCAGTGCTATCCCTGCAGCCAGACACCATGGGAGCAGTTCAGGGAGCTATTCTGTGCTGCTCTTCAGCCTCTGGGTGTTAAAAGGCTGCCTGAGTGTGGCTGTTGAGCTGCACAGAGGCTCTCAGAACAGCTCTGCTTTGTGCAGACCTTGGTGGTGGCACGTTTTTAATTCTTGTTAGTCATAAAATGGCTTTTGAGGAAGGTTTTCCTCCTCTGAGGAAACAGCCTGATGCACAGGAGTACCCAAAAGCCATTCAGGCTGTTCCCACATTCCAGGACTCAGCCCCAGACCCCCAGGATGGGGATCCCAGACATTTCAGTGTTGCTGTTTTGATTCCTGGATTCAGCTGAAGCCTGTTTTGGGGGGGTGAGCTGTGGCTGTCTGCGGCCAGGCTTTGCGATCTGGGTGAAGTCCCAGCCTGTCTCTGTTTGCAGCCTGCCCTGATGGACACTATGGACGGGGCTGCCTGTGGCTGTGCAGCTGTGGCAGCAGTGCTCAGTGTCACCACGTCACCGGGGAGTGCTCCTGTCCCCCGGGCTGGACTGGCCACGACTGCAAACACCGTAAGTCAGGGCACACGGCGCCTCCTGGGGACCTGCTCTGTTTGCTCTTAGTTTATTACAGTTTTTTAATATAGTTTTGCTAATCTTACTGCTTCTGAAACGGTGTGTTTGTGGGTTTGCACAGCCTGGGTGGTTATAATCCTTCATTATCCAGGTTCAAAGCATTGAAATAGATGGCTGATGAAGCGCAAAGTATTGATATAAGCTCTTATTTCAACACTATGGATCCCTTTGCCCAATACCATCTGTCCTGTCAGCATTTTGACTGACAGACAGTTTTGTTTTTCATTTTCAGTGCAGATTAGTTTTGAGATTAATTTTCCATTTCTCATTTTGTTTAGGGGAGATTTATTCAACAAGTGAGTGGCATGTACAGTCGTGTGTCTAAAGGTCACTTTTTAACTTGGGAATATAAATGCTGTGAAAATTTCTGTTCTCTGGAAGAGCAGAGCATCCTTCTGTTGACTTTAGCATTGCTCTCCATATTGGTGGCTGTGTGAGAGAGTAGATTTGCCCTTTTTGGATGGCACCATATAAATGTGAAGCCATCCTCTCTTTTCCTGTGACACAACTCTTCTGCTTGATTCATTGTGATGCCTCTTGCAAAAAACCAACAGAGACAACTCTAAACTTGGTCTTAAACACATAAAGTCATTTAATTGGCAGTGTTGATAGCAGCAAGTTTTGCACCTGACTTCTCAGGCTCTGTACTGAAAAAAATGCTGGGAAAATCTGAAGTTTCCACCCATATGCATATTTTAAAAATCAAGCCAGTTGGTAGTGTGTAGAGCCACTGAGATGGCTTTTCACAACTCCCTGGGCTGTCTAGAGAATTGTGAGACCATGACAAAGGAAAGCTTTTATTTCTATTCAGGATAAGATCTGAGAAAAATTGTTTTGCAGTGGTATCTTGGTACAGCAGCTCTTCCAGCTATTGCAGGCCAGGCATTAAACAGATTCCCAACTCCAAAACCAGGTTTCTGTTGCCCTAATTGGCACTTTCATCTTCATCCTTTACTTGAAAGAAAGGACATTTTGTGGTACACTGGTGTAATTGTGTCAGTGCTATGTGATTTTAGGATGAAAGCAGTAAGTTGCTTTAACAAACATTGTGGCATTCCTTTGTGTCCATGCTGCATTTCCCAGTATTTTGGGGAAATCATGGAGGATGCTCCCAAATCTGTCTGGTTAAACTCATTAGCTAATTCTGGGTATGCAGGTTTTCAGTGAGTGAGTCAATAGCTGAGATTTTATTTCCATGAAATTATAGATTTGTGACTGATGGGTATGGATTCACAGCATCACCAGGTTGGAAGAGATCTTTAAGATCACCAAGTCCAGCCCATGCCTTAACACCACCTCAACTAAACCATGGCACCAAGTGCCACATCCACACTTTTTTTAAACCCACCCAGGGGTGGTAATTCCACCACCTCCCTGGGCAGATGGTTCCAGAACGTTATCACTCTGGATAAAGATAAGAGCAACATCTTTGTCACTCTTCAGCCGCTTGAATGTGCCGCTTGAATCTGCTTTCTAGAGGAACCCTACAAAGGTTCTCTCCCAAATTTGTCCTAAACCGGGACACATTCTTTCAGTAAAAACTTTTCCTAACATCTAACCTAAATTTCCCTTGGGCCAGATAATGAATTATTAGTTTTATGACTTCAAATGATTAGTTTTACATGGATGGGACAATACCCGCCTGTGTCCCGCTGAAACAGACCGGCAAAAAAGCTCTTTATTTCCACAATTTTCACCTGTGCTGCATCTGGGAGTTCAGTCCCGTAGAATTTTGTGTACTCTGTGTTCTCTCACATGGAAGTGCAGCAGGGTTTTGGGGTGGAGCTGGATGTGACCCCGTTTCCCTTGGCAGCCTGCAGCAGCGGCCGCTGGGGCCAGGACTGCGCCAACTCCTGCGCCTGCGACGGCGGCGACGGCGGCTGCGACCCCGCCACGGGCACCTGCTCCTGCCAGCCAGGCTTCACTGGGCAGCACTGCCAGCTCAGTAAGTGCCTGCCTCCCCAACCCCAGCTCCCACATCCCTGGAAGTTGTGTTTTCCTGCTCGTTCCCCGCAGGAACGCTCCCAGGCTGTTCCGCCCCCGCTGTGCCCCGCGCCGCGCTCTCGCCTTTCACGGGGGTTAGATGCTTTGCCTAATTGGATTTCCAGAAAAGGTATTTTCAGCCTTGTTTTGGACCCAGCAGCTATTTTTAGTGTTAGGATCTCTTGAGAGGGATAGGATTGATGTGTATTTGGGTTGTGGCCTAAGAGTTTCCGTATTGGTTTTACTTATTCGGTTTTAGGGCAGAACTTACCCTTGGTAAATCTCTATTTCAGGTCAGGCACATAGAAATATTTCACATGTACATAACAGAAGGAAAACTAGGATTTTTTGGAGTCCTGTATTTATTAAAAACAAAAATGTGCAATGTTCTTATCAGAGGCCCATGACCCTCACCTTAACATTCACTTCTAACTGAGGTGAGTAGCAGATGCTTCAAGCATATGAAAACAGGCTCACAGTCAATTTCTCATATGTCTCCCCAGGTGCCATCAATTTCTCATTCAGGAGCTCCATGAGACAGAAGCAATATCTCTATATTTAATACTGCTTGATTTAATTTTTTTTCCAATTAATGTGCCTATTTTCTTTTTCATTTCATGCAAGCATTTGGAATCCACTTCATCTTGTGGCAGTAAGTTGCATAGTTAAGCTGCTATTACTATTATTATTGATTATATTGATGTTAAATAAAACAAACATTTTATCTACTAGTTTAACAATCTTACAGTAGCACAGATGTAGCTACCAGAGCCTCAGTAGCGTGGGCAGGATTAACTGCTGGTGTCACACAGAAATGTCAAAACAATTAATCTGGAACCGTGACCTAAGACAAGAAAGCCTGGAAAGTTGATCGTGCAGCCCTTGTTGCTGTTGGCACAGAGGGAATGGAAGGACAGTGTGTGGGGAAGACTAGCTCCCAGAGAAGGAGCTGCCAGCTCTGCTTCTCTTTCACTCTTGATCTCTCTCAAAATAGCATCTATGCAGAGACAGAGTGGCCAAATAGCTGCTTGTAATCCTCGCTGGGAAGGGAATCAGTGAAGCCATCGCCACTGACAAAACATCAGGCAGTCTTTAAAGTTCTTTCTGTGGGCTTTCTGTTGTATTTAGTCTGCTTTTTGCCCCTTATTTTGTGTGTGTGTGTGTGTATGTATATGTTTTAAATTGCACATATATATGTGTATGTGTGTGCACAAGATTATGAAAATGATTGCTCTTCCCATAATTTTATGCTGCTTTGGAGGTGAAATCCTCACTATCCCTGGATATTTCCTCTGCTCCCCAGGCATCCCTTTCTTGTCCCTGCAGGCTGGGCTCCTTCCCCTGGCAGGAGCTCAGTTCTCTGTCGGGGTGGCTGGATCCTGACACGCATCACAGCAGCCTGTGCCTGCTGGAGCAGGGGCAGATTCTCTGTGCTGTGGACTGTGAAATCATTTGTGAAGTGCTCTGACCCTTTGCCATCACCTTGAAAAGCCTCAGCTCTGGGCTAAACACCTGAAGGGAGCTCTGCTGAGAGCCCCACACCTCTTGCTGCACTGCAGCACCATTTCCCTTGCACAGATTCTCTGACTGAAATTTCAGCTGAAAGGGAAACATGGAGAAGGATCAGGTTTTTAAGGCACAAGTGCACCTTTATGTATTTATTTGTTAAGCAGTGATTTGCATCTTTGGGAAGAGGAAGGCATTTCACCTGTAAGTGCAAAAAAATAGATTCTAACATACATTTAAACAACATCCCATTTTTTGACTCTTTGAAAGCAAATAAATACTTTGGGTACCTTGCTCTTCTACCCAGCTCCTCTGTAATACACACAGTTGGCAGAGTCACTGAGCTGCAGGAGCAGCTGAATTCCTGCCAGTTCCAATCACTGCCCACCCATAGCACCAAACAGACAACACCAAACCCACTCCCCTATTCCAGACATGGAGCTGTTTTTGAGGATTCTTGTTTTCTGTTCTCTCTGATTCCTTCCAGATTGACTGAAAATCACTTTGTAGCTGTAAATGCTAAAATCTTAGACTTCTAGAAGAGATCTGGCAGTAATCTCCATAACTCATTTAGAGGGATGTTCACAAGACCTTCAAACATGAGTAGAGGCCCTGTAATATTGTATTTAGCCAAGTCTATCTCTGTGTTTCAGCCTGTCCAAAATATCCAATGTGAATTAGGCAACTGGCCCCGGTCTTAATTGATTTTCCTATAATCCTGGAAGAAATTATTTTCATTCTAAATGTTTTCTTTCTGCTGATAGTTAGTACCATGCAAATCTTTTAAAACTCCTCACATTAACTGCTGTGGAAATGTAATTGTTAATCTGTCCCCCAGATGTAATGTTTTCACTTGAATCTTTCAAAGCAGCGCATGAAAGTAAAGTGTGCAGCATTCAATTTGGAGCTTTGTGAAGGCAACCAACACATTTCATATTTTCTCCAGCTTTCTGGGGAAAGAGGATTTGCAGGAAAACAGAGGAGCTTCTCCCCTCCCAGCAGATGAAGTCCCAGTGGAGATGTGCACATAAGCAACTCCAAACCAATGGGCAAAGTGTCATCATGCAGAACCTGTGAAGTCTCAGGCTTTGCAATAGAAGGTGTTCATTTTCTGTGCAGAATTTAGTCTCTCAGCACTCTGGAATTTTTCTAAAATAGATCTTGAATGTAGCCCAACCTACCTGAACCTCAGAGGGGACACTCAGATCTTACTTTTAATCCGTTACCTTTACGCCTTGATTATTTTGGAAATAGTCAGATTTCCCATGCATGTAAAAATTCCCCATTGATGCCTGATCTGCTCTGGCATTAACCCATGCTCTGGTTGTGGTTCCTGTGCTGCAGGGTGCCCCGAGGGGAGCTTTGGCCCGGGCTGTGAGTCCAGCTGTCAGTGCCAGAACGGAGCTGCCTGCGACCACGTCAGCGGAGCCTGCACCTGCACGGCGGGCTGGACAGGAACCTTCTGTGAAAAAGGTACCGCTGCTCCCCTGGTCCCCTTAGGATTCATGGAGAATTTGTCTTGGTTTTTGTTCAGAGAGCAGGTTTTACAATTGACAGCATTGGATCTAAATGAACCACTGAACTTTATTAGAAGCCGATATTGAAATGTGAGCTCCCCTCCTAACTCAGCAGAGGATCGTGCTGGGTGCCAAATGTTGGGCACGTGTTTTCACATGGTTAAAATTAGATATATGCTTAAGGCTTCTGCTGTATCACATCTTTATGAAGACTCTTTTCAAGCAGAGTCCCACTATTTGAGCACTGAGCAGGGAGAAGCTTGTTCAGCCTTATGCTTGCTTGTTTCCAGTGCCTCCCTGAAGTGCTTTCGAGAAAAACATGGATGTGTGCATCATCCCTGTGGAGCTCTTCAAGAACAGATTCACTTCTAACTTAAATAAATCCAATTCTATTCTATCTACTCTTCTATCACCTAGTCATTTGGTAAAGTGTTGGAAAGGTTGGACTGGATTCTTCATCTACGTTGTGGTGAGTCAGTCCATGGCGTTATCACAGGAGGTTGCTGTCATGCTGCATCATTTTGCAGACTTTTTGTATAAAAAAAATAAAAGAGAAACAACACAGGGCCATTCAGGCACTGTGAAGGTTTAAGTGTAGGTGATTGAAGATGCTGCAAATTATAGTATTTGAACCAAAGTCACAACTATTTTGCATGGAAAGCAGCTTTATCAGCCAGTTTCAGCAGCGAGGATGGAGGGAAGTGACAGCTCTTGCAGGCAGCTGCTGCCCTCTCATGGGAAGGAAGATGCTCCACAGCCTGACCAGGAGTGTGGCAAGGCACCCACAGGTTGGAGTTAATATTCCTGATTGTTGTTTCCCTCGCTTTCTTACCAAGGACTATGATACAAAATTAAAATACTTTCCAGGGTTCTGCTGCAAATTGCACCTCATAATTCATGGTATCTCCACTATGTCCCTTTTTAATACAATTTAGCTGAAATATGTTTTCCCAAATCTACTGATTTTTTTTAAGTTATTGTATTTTTATTGGAAAAAAACAAGGCAGTTATCTGTGTTGTTGTGTAAATCTCTTCATTCCAACAGGAATTATAATGGGAACAAAGAGGCTAAACAGTCTTTGCCAGAATAGGTGTGAGCAATATGGAGAAAACTGGGGAATTCTATTGGTGGGAAAAAAAAGAACAAATCTCAACTTCCAAATCAGTAATGTTGCACATTTTTATCTTTTTTTTTTTAATTCCTGAAAGAAGATTGTGGAGGGGAGAGTGAAATTTAGGGCTCTGTAAAACACCGTTTTCTGCGTGTTTTCCCTCAGGAAGGCAGAGTGTTCGCTCTCAGCTGACCCAGGTTACCTCTTAACTTAGGAAGTTTCAACCAGAACAGTTTGGCAGCTTCCAAAAGGCGCCGAGGGAGGAGAACATGTGGGTGGTTTGCCCTTGGTAGAACCTTCTTGGCACCTTCTCTCGGCGGAGCTGCGGCGCTTCTGTTTGGAGTGACTGGGAGACTGGCAGGGTTTCCTTCTGGCAGGGATGTGCTTTTTGCCGTCCTCTTGGCAATCCACCCACGTTGGCCAGGCTCTGTGCCTTGCAGGCAGAAATTCACATCGAGCCCTGGCTGCCTTGGACTTCACACATCCTGCTGGTGCCTCAGCCTGTGGCTGGGAAGGACTGCTCTGTCATCACAGAAATGTTGAAACTCAGGCTTTTGCACCCTTCTAAGTTCAGAGTCCTGGGAGAAGACAGTCCCTTACAAAATGGGATTTTGGTTGATATTAATAATTAATATCACCCCTGCACAGCAAGGGTGTTTGAACCTGCAGTCATTGCTTTTGGTGTTTTGCATTGTGGCAGCACAGGATCTGGATTCAAGCTGAGACTGCTGAAATCCCAAAATTTGCCTTTGGATTTCTGTTTTCATTTGGGAAAGTTTCTTCCTATTTTGGGGGGAAGCTGCTGTTCCTTTTCATTAATTTGCTGCCCTCAGTATGAATTCATAGGTTCAGCTACTCTGTTGCAAAACACCACTTTAGTGACCATTTCCAAGCTTATTTACCACAAATTTCCATCACCTCTTATTAATATTTATTAGAATTGTTAATGTAATCTTAGTCCTTGGTGAGTCTCACTCTATCTATATAATCTGTCAGTAATACAGATAACAGCCAAACCCACACCATCATCATCACCACCACCCAGCAGCCCAGGACATTTTCCAAGCTCACTCATAGCAGGAGACACTTTTGCTCCAGGGCTGCTGTTTCATGAGACCTTGCCGTGAATTATTCAAGAGCTGACTGAACTTCTGTGCTCTGAGCCACAGGATGCTGACAAAGGACCTCACACTCCTCAAAGTACTTTTGTCTGTCCATCAGCACCTCAGTTCTGCTCTGCCCTGAGTCACCTTTGATCAGCTGCTCTTCATCTGGTACCACTCAGTGGTGCTGCTGCCTCTGCAGTTGTGCTGTGGTCACATGTAATAATGATGGGGAAGAATAAAGCTATCAAGACACTCTCTGAAAGAAAATTAGACATTTCTGAAGGTGCTACATGCCTGCTCCATCTTTCAGCTCTGCTCAGTGCTTTGTGAAAATGAACCTTGTGAATCTTGTGACTCTTTCAGAGGAGTTTCAAAAGCAGCAAAACTGTTTCAGTTGCAGAGCGGGTAACGATTGCAAATAAGGCTGAAAACAAAATAATCTACAAAGAAATTATTTCAGTCTGTGAGAGCAATCTAGGAAAGGCTTCCTTTGAATTTCCTTGAAAGCAGCAAGTGATACAAGCAGAACACTGATGAAATAATGTCTGTTCCTTCACAAGGTCTCGCATTACCAAAGGAAAATGAATAATTTTTGGTGGATGCTGCTAGCAGTGCCACCAGCCAGCTTCCATATATGAGTGGCAAAAAAAGGGACAGAAGAGTCCAGCAGTGGAAGATGAACACTGAGAGCTCACTGGGAATGTGCAAGGCCAGGTTGGATGGGTCTGCAGCAGCAGTGGAAGGTGTCCCTGCCCATAGCAGGGGTGTTGATGGCAGGTGATCTTTAAGGTCCCTTTCAACCTAAACCATTCTTGGATGACACCAGTGTTACTCTGACCTGGTAGAGAGCTGTGAATTAGTGTGGAGGGCTGTTGGTCAGTGTAGATGGTGGTAATCATTGTGAGATTCTCTTGGGAATCCAGAAATCATTCTGATTTCATGGTAGGAGTGTAAGAAATGGATTTTAAATAAGAGTTTATATTGAACAAGGAGGACAAAGAGACAAGTTTTACTGAACTACTGCTTATTTACTGAATTTACTGCTTATTTTACTGAATTACTGCTTATTTTGTGAGCACCATCACTCCTGAGGTTGATTCAGGGATTCTGTGAAAAGAATGATGTGGAGTTGTGTATCTATAGATCTGTTATTACTTAGTGTAACATAAGATACTGTACTGTGTGACATAACAGATGCACTTATATAATCTAAACACACACAGAGAAGTTAAATTAAGGCTAAATGGAGAATATATTTTTAAACTCTGCATAGCAGCCTTATTGTTCTTGTAATGCAGCATTTGGGGTATGATGTGGCCCACTGACAGGCATTGATCCTTATGTTCACTGCTGTCAGCACTGGCACAGATAAAAATTAAATCCATGGGGCTGCACTTCCTTAGTCCAGGTTCGGTTCCAGATGAAGGTGCAGAGCTCCTTCAGCTCCCTGGGGTTGTTTTGCTACGTTTAATCTGTCTTGGTTTTCTCTGCTCATTCACTTCGCCAGTTTTTCATTCCAGCACTGAACTACACCACTGTAGCTTAGGTTCACTGTTAAAAAATCTTTAGATTTTTTTAGGACAGTAAATGGGAGCAGAAGTTTTGCGTTTCCAAAGGGAGGAAGGTCAGCAGGGATGGCCCTGGAGTCCGGTGTGGTGTTGAATTATTTCCTCTGTCCATTACAGAGGCACAAGGAGCAGCTTGTGTGAACCCAGCTCCATTCTCTCACTTGTTTTATGGCTTTTCAATATTCTCAGCCCTGTTTCCCTGTGCAGGAATCTGTTGCTGGTGTAAAGGGGTCACATTTTTCCAAGATGCACTGTAGCAGAACTGGGCAGGCTTAACCCTTGGTGCGACTTCGCTTCTTAAGCATCCGTGGAAAGACGAGGTGGAGTTTGTGCAGAAAAAAAACTGCGCTAAAAAGGAATGTTTTGCATTTCCAGCTTGTCCAGACGGATTCTTTGGGATTGACTGCCACCAGGTGTGCAAGTGCAAGAATGCTGCTGGCTGTGACCACGTGCTGGGCTCCTGCCACTGCCTGCCAGGGTGGCTGGGGGAGAGCTGCGAGCAGCGTGAGTACAGAACAGAATCACCCCAAACCTCCTCTGGGAACGGGACAGTGCCCTGCAGGGCACACTTCCAGACAGCTCACCTCCCTTCCCAAATATGCCCAAAAAAGGAACAATTTTTGGTGGCTGTGTTAAATCACCAGCTCTTTCTAATAGTTTGTTTTTTTAACTCATCAAACGTGATAAGCATCAGGTTTTAAATAGCAGAGCTGTCTCCTGCCATATGACAGCTCCCTGCTTTTTTATTTTTGTGTGACATTAAGAGATTAAATGTTGTGTGTCTGTTTCTGGTGTATCTCATCTAATTATCAATTATAAAGTGTCAGATTACAAAATGTGCAAAGTGGAAAAATCAGACCTGGGACTATTTTGTTATTTGAGGGTGACAAAATAGGTTTTTTAAGAATTACTAGGGAAGTTATTTGTTTTAAAATAAATTTCATCTTCCTGTATGTTCAAAAGTGTGGATTATCCCACAATTTTTATGCAAACAAAGTGCTTGTATGTATACATACATAAAATTGGCTATTCTGAGAAATTTTTCATTGCATTTCGTAGGAATTTAGGTAATTTTCTTTAGCTGCATAGCATTACATATAGAGATCACTGAGCCTATTTGCAAAGTTTAACAAATAAGTGGGCTTTTTTAAGATTTTCAGGTTTTAGCTTCTCAGCTTCCTTGTTTTCCTTTAGGATGATGTCATGGTCTAAGCTTCCTTTTGAAAATATGAGTGCTGTCTGCAGGACTGGGGTGCAGAGCTGGGCTCCAGGGCTGCTTCACAGCGAGCCAGCTCTGGGAGGGAGCACTTCTTTAATCCATAGGTCATGGCTTTCTGCAATAGAAAAGTGGTTTACTTTAGAAAATAGAGAGAAATGTGGCTTGTATTGAGGCAATGCTGTTCTTCAGCTATACACTATTTTATCATCAGCCCTGTTTGAAGGCAGTGCTTGCTCTTCATAATATTTTCCCCCACCACTCAACACAGCCCATCTTCTGAGAAGGCTTCTCCTGCAAAATCCCCTGCTCTTTTGTTTACAGGTGGGTCAGTTCTGCTGAATCTTCCCCATTTTAGACACTTTTCCTTACATCCCACCACTGCAGTTTTTTGCCTCCTCATGCCCTCCCGGAGGAGCACTTGGCTCTCCACCTGAGGATGCTGGTGGTAGCACAGCCTTTGAGTGTGGATTAGTGGAGTGAGCACGGAACAGAAGCAGCCCAGAGCCACTTTCCCATCCCACAGGTCAGAAGAGGTGAACAGGTGCTGAACAGGTGCAATATTTGCTCCTTGGTCACAGCCTGTTTTTCCTGTCCACCCACAGCATTGGCAGTGTGTCACCTTGCCCCCTCCCCAGTCCTTAGCATTAGGGATGGGAAGCTTTGCTGCATATTTCATTCAATTCAATTAAGAGTTGCAGCTCCTTCTCCATGGCCTCTGGTGCCCTGCTCTGCTCACGTTAGGGAAGAAACCCTATTTATTGTCTTGTGCCAGAGCCATTAGAGCTTTGTGCTGGGCTGATTTATTCCTCCTACAGCCAAAGCCCCCAAGGCCTCCATGAGTGAGAGGTCAGCTCACAGTGCAGGCTGTCTCCTCCTTTCCTCTTGGCCAAGTGAGGGATCTTCATTTTGATGTTACATCCACGCTGCTCCAGAGCTGCTCAGAGCAAGGCAGCTCAGCCCTCCCCATCCTCTCAGGATGTTTAATATTCACCTTGCCTGTTCCTGGGACCCACCAGCTCCAGCAGCTGGAAGGACAGCACTCATGTGGAAGTAATCAGATTGCAGGCAATGTGCTGGAGGATATTGAGGAATAATTTTGGCATCATGGGATTTGAATTGATCCTAAGCCAGCCATGCAGTGAGTTTTATACTCTGCTATCTAATTACAGGCAGTACGGACAGTGATGCCTTTTGTTGAAGCTGCCTAATGCTTTCCATTACCAGACCCTGGGTTTCAGTTGTTTGAAAATGAATTATGTTAATCTGGGCTGAAATCTGCCAAGCAAGCTCTGCCTCAACTTCAGTTTGTGCTTGGAGATTTTATTTGGGGATTTTTTGGAGTGTCCACCTGAGGTATTTTAGGTTTCCAAGAAAGAGGCTTAGGAAAAGTATGCTGCCCATTCTCTTTCTTTTGTTGTTTTGGTTTTGGTTTTTGTTGTTGTTGTGTTGTTTTAATGAAATGTTTCACTGAGTGCTGTGATACCTCAGTGATACAGAAGTGAGGACCTGACATTTGGCATTTCTTTGTGACAGAGATGTAACCTTCCTTTCTCAATACCCCATCCCTGGAAGTGTTCAGGGCCAGATTAGATGGAAGGAACAACCTGATCATGACAGAGCATCCTTGTTCTTGACAGGGAGCTTGGAAATTGGTGATCTTTAGGGCCCCTTCCAACCCAAACCATTCTGATTCACTGCAAATTCATCCAAAGTTTGCAAACTTGAAAAAAGCCAACCAAACCCTCCAAAAACCTCATGCTGCATATGGTCTGTAGCAGATGTACACAATTCAACATCTGAATTTTGCCTTAATTCTGTCAGTACTAAACATGCCTCTTTCTGGAGCTGTTGGAGCTCAGCAGAATCTTGACTGAAGTGGCTCCTTGTGGTAAAAAAGAGACCACACTGGTTTGAAAAACAAGTAACTACAGAAAAATGTACTCAGCCAGAGGCACTGATAACAGGGGTTTGACATTTCGTGGTGTGTGAGCACTTGAATTTGCAGATTCCCTGTTCTTTTAAAGCTAAAGCTTCATTTTGTGGAGAATAATCCATTAAAGTCACTTGAAATCCAAGTTATTGGGCACCCTGTAGAACATTAGAGCCCATCATTTTCCTTTTCTCCTGGGCAGTTTTGATGGCTGTTGACTTCTGGTCTGTAAGAAAAGTCTCCAGTTACATGTGTTCCTTCCTCTGCATGCAAAAAGGGATTTTAAAGACTGCAAACAAATAAATCCTCCTCTTGCAGAGGAAAGACACTAAGAGGAAAATTTTGAACCAGGAGGAAATCTATTAATTTAAACCTTTGGATTAAGTTATCTCTTTTCTCTCATCGTGAAGGAGGAAAATGCCCAGGGATATTTGTACGTTCAGTTGTGGAACTCCATGAAATAGCTTCAGTATCACTTTTTTCCTAAATCTTCACAAAAATACTTTGAAAATCAGGATTGTCTCACCAGGAAGCAAAACAACATTCGTGTCTACCCAGTAGAATAGTTAAAATTTTCTTCTCCACCAATTTCTGCGTTCTTACCATAATTTTCACAGAAACACCCTATTGTCTTTTTGGTAAGTGTAACAAGAGCTTTGCACACATACTCCAAAAACCTCCCACAAACCACTGGTAACCAGTCAGGGGATCTGGTGATGAGCTGGTTTTTCCTTTGGCTTGGTTCTGCTATAGTTCTGGTCTGTATTGTGGAAATATTTAGTTCTGCTCCCAAAACCCGAGCCAGAGCTCTGTAGATGTGCTGAACTTTTCACTTGGCAACCAAGCTTCATTTGCAGAACAAACTTTTAGCTGTGATGGGATTGAGCTCCTGCTCTTTCTTGTGGTTTCAACATGGATGGGGTCCAAGTGATGACAAGAACGAGCAGTGTAGAAAAGAAGTCCAGGGAGAAATGGTGTCTGAGAACCAGGCTGGGAAGCTGGAGGCCTTTCTCAAATGAGGAGAAAAGGGCTGAGAATGGGTCAGAGGCTGTCAACCAAGCTCACCTCCAAGATCAAGGTGGTTTCACAGCTCTCTTCTGTCACCAGGGACTTGCTCTCCCACAGCACTGCATCATGTTCACTGACACCGTGAAAGGCAGAGAAGTTTTGGTGAAAATTCACTGTTTGGCTGTGAAACCTGGAAGATGTCACATTCAGCAAGTGCAGGACACTCTCCTGGATCAGGGATCCAGGCTGTTTGACTCTCCAGTGCATGCCAGAGGTGCTGCAGGGATGAGAGGCTCTGACAGGAGCCCCTGCAATGCGGAGCAAAAACCGTGCAAGGAGGCGATCCAGCTCCATCAACCCCCTTTGTATTATTTTGGGTGATATCTGAAGAAAACAGGGTAGCAGAACTGTCTGTTCTCCACCATCCAAAGCTATTCAAATCTCCAGTGCAGTGGAGACTGCAGGAATTTTATCACTGCCATTTTTCACAGGCAGCAGCACTGAAAACAGAGTGTTTGCTTACCAGATGACTGAGTTAAGTTTTCACCTGGGAGCCAGCTGCTTAACCAAACTCATTGAAAATATCACCCCTCTCTGACCAAAGAATGAGAGTCTGGCTGAGCACAGGCACCCAGCTGTGAAAAATGAACACTGAAAACAATGAAGTTGTCAGTTCTCTGACCAGGATGCAAATAAATGCGGGCTCTGTCAGGCTGGCAGTTCTGCTGGACCATTAGTTTAGCACAAAGACATTCTGCAGAGCAGGGGATGACAGCTGATCCATCACCCCCAGTGATCCAGCCCCTCCATAGAAACCTCTCCAGAATGGGCTGTGATACATATTTTTAACCCACATTATTAGGTTAGGCTTTCATAAGACACATTATCTCTAAACTGCAGCGTGTTGCAGAGCAGTTTCAGTTTATGTGATCTTAATTTGCAGAATATTTTTTTTAAATGCCTTTTGCAGTTTATGTGTTGGCTGCTATTGTGGACTTAGCAGTGCTGAGTTAAGAGTAGAACTTGATGATCTTAAAGGTCTTTTCAAACCTAAATGATTCTATTATTGTTTCTAGAGTCAGACATGGTTAATATATGGGGATTTAAATATAAATATGTATTTCCAGGAACAGTGAAGTCACCATTCCTTGAAGTGTTCAAAAAGCATGTAGACACAGAACTTTGTCATTTGGTTAAGGATCATAATGGTATTTGGCCAAAGGTTGGACTGATGATCTCGAAGATCTTTTCCAACCTTAATATTCTATGATTTTATATGGACTTAGGCACCTTATGAAGTGAAAATGTCACTGGAGCACAGCTCCAACCTGATTTCCCTGGCACTGCGTTGTGCTCTGTGCTTCCTTGGACGCTTCCTGATGGGGTTTTATGGAATTCTGTCATTGCAGCCTGCCAGGGGAACAGCTATGGGCCGGGCTGCAGGAGCACTTGTCAGTGTCACAATGGAGCTCTCTGTCACCACGAAACCGGGACGTGCCTCTGTGGCCCGGGCTGGAAAGGAGCCACCTGCCAAGAAGGTACAGTTGGAAATTCAAACCCCTGCCTCTGGATTTTAGGGGGGAAAAAATAAAACCTGTGTTTGGGGAAAGCCCACTGGTATTTCAGCTCTCAGCTCGTTGCCCTGTGTTGTGGTTGGGTTTGGATCTGCGGTGACGTGAATTGGTCCATTAAATTAATCCGTGGCACTGTGTTGTAGGATCCCAGAGTGCACAGGGCAGAGGGGTGAAACAGCCATAAACTGGAAAGAGAGCTGATTTGGAAGGTTGATGAAGGGAGAAAAGGTCCATAAAACTCCCAATTACGATGCTGAAATGAAGCTCTGTTTCTTTTCTCTGGGCTGCTTTGCTGTCCCTTGCACCAGACTGATCCTCGGCATTACCTTGTGCTGTTCCAGACAGAGCCTAAATCCAGAACATGTGAAAGGCATTGAGCCTTCCAGCCTTGGCAATCAGAGCCATACATGAGGCTTAAGCACAAGCCCAGCTCCACAGAGCCTTAAGTAGAGGCTGGCAAAGAAAGGCTGCACTGTGGCTTGCACTGACATCCTAATCCATGCATCCAGGCAGTAGGAAAATCTGTCCATCCCCATTGCAGGAACTCCTTGTTCTGTGCCTTCCCCACGAGGTCCCTGGGGTGGCAGCAGTACCATGGGGCTGGGAATGCTGCTGTGGGTGCTCCTGGGTGAGCAGGGATTTGGAGTCAGCACTTCCACTCAGACTCTGCCCTTCAGCATCCCAAGGGGATTGCTAGGGAAAGGTGATGAAAGCTGGCAGGGGTAGAGTGATATTTAAATTTAGCACATTCCCCTTTAAAAACTTCATATGAATTTTTAAATCCTTCCATGAAGGATTTAAAAATTGGGAAGACACAAAGCTGTTCTTGATGACATGTACCTAAATTTTTGTTTTGTCCAAAGGCCACAAGTACAAAACCAAAATGAAAGTTACAAAAGCTGTTTCAAATACACCTTTTCTCTTCAAATACACATATGGAGATTTCTTTTCTCTTTGAAGTGAGGAGGTAGAATAATTATGTGAGACTTGAGGAGCCATCCACTGGTGCCTGTGCTTTTCCAAAGGCAGATCTCGTCCCTGTTTCTGTCTTAAAGAGGTGTCACTCTAGCATATGGCAGAGCTGTGTGATGTTTTTCCAGAAAATTATGTTCTATCCATAGAAACTGGTTGTGATAGGAATTCATAGACTTCTCTAATTAAAATTAGGTAAATGATGAAATGTCATCAGCCAGCTGTGGGCAGCAGGATCAGTTAGAGAAGGAGCTGTGATTGTAGGAGGACTGTACAAAGACATTCTGAGGACAGGGAAATCAGGAGCTGCACTCCCCAGTGTTGAGAAAGCTGGAAGGCACAAAAAAATGGGTTCTGTAGGTACAAACAGAAAGTCTCAAGGTTATTTGGTGAATCACTAATTCACTTCATCACCTACTTTGTTCCAGACCAGCTTTACGATGATCAGAGCAATTCCTTACTAGTTGTGTCCCCATTTCTGCTTGCTTGTACCTCCCACAGCACCTTCCAGAAGGTGGGAGAGGTGGTTTTGAACCTGTGTCCTCCTTCTGCACCTCCTGATGGAAGGTTTTCCCTGTCTCCCCTTGCAGCCTGTGACCCAGGGTGGTACGGAGCAAACTGCCTGCAGCGCTGCCTGTGCCACGGCCAGGCCACCTGTGACCCTGTGAGCGGGCAGTGCCAGTGTCCCCAGGGCTGGGCAGGGACAGCCTGTGAGCTGGGTGAGTGCCACCACCCCCTCCAACCCTCCAGCACCTCGGTTCAGTCACTCTGGAAAGAAGTTGAGTTGTGCTGGGGTCTGGTTTGAGATGACCGAGAGGAAAAAGGATGGAAAACAACAGGTGGGGAGAAGTTAAAAAAAAAAAATGGGGTTGTTTAGTCAGAAGTGAGACATGATATTGGAACTTGAAGATATCCATGGTGCTGGAAATTTGCTGGCAGAGGAGAGAAGTTGTCTATTCTTTGTCCCTTGGGAACAGGGAAGACAGGTAATGAGCTCCATTTAAGGAGAAAGAAGGAAAGAAAGGCTTAAAGAGAAAAGTGGTGTATTTCTAGAGAATTTTCCTAAAGGAGGCTTCAAAGTTTCCTTCACTGAAGGTTTTTAAGTTTAGGTGGCTCATCATATTGCAGAGGCATGAGGGAGTTCCTGCTGGTGTTGCTCCAGCCTCACCCTCATCATCCTCCCCATCCCATTTCAGAGTGTGGGGCCAGGCAGTTTGGAGAGGGCTGTGAGCAGAACTGCAGCTGCCACCATGGGGTGTGTGACCAGTCCTCAGGGAAGTGCCTCTGCCACGCTGGCTGGACCGGGGACCGCTGTGATGTTGGTAAGGGTAGCTCCTTCTGCACGTCCTTCGTTTGAACCATCAGCCATTTCTGCCAGTTTTCTGTTTTTTTTTATCTTAAATTTCCAGTATTCTGCAGGCCAGCCAGGATTTGTGCACTCTCACCCCATTTCAGACCCACAGGCAGGTCTCTCTCCAGCCATGCTCTTGTTGAAATCATTTTATCTCCTCCTGCCTCTGTTCCCTGCCTGCTAGCAGTTCATGGGCACGGTTCGCACTGCTCAAACATCTGTCCCTGTGTGCAGAGTTGTGTCAAAGCAAACAGCATCACCCTCTCCATGGACCTGTGTGGATTTACACTCCAGTCTGTGATTCATTCTTTGCAAACTTTCCTGTGCACACTCACTAGCAGCCAGCATTAAACGCTTCTAATATTTTTAATATCTTCACTGATATTTTCTGGCCATGCAATCTGCTAAATATCCTCCTGAGCAGGAGCTCAGGCAGGGAGGATCCTGGCTGGGGGCCAGTGGAGGCTGCTCCCCAGGCAGCAGGATGCAGGAAGCAGGACTCTTGTAGGACTAACCAATATGATTAAGCAGAAGCCATTTATTGTTTAGATTATACCACATTCTACAAACTGCTGCACATGCTAATTACACACTTCTTGATTGGTGCTTCTATCTTGTCCATGTGTTCTGCATGCACTTCTCAGAGTATTGGATACAGTCCCGGTGGTTCACAGCCCTCTGTTATCTAGTTCTTGCAGTCTTGATATTCTGTTTCTCAGCCTCTTCTTCCTTAATTTAGCACAGTTTATGTTTTGGTAACTATTGGATTTGTGGGGTGACCCAGCTAAGGGAGGAGTGATGAATCTGACTCCATGTTCTCAGAAGGCTGATTTATTATTTTATGATACTATATTATATTAAGGAATGCCATACGAAACTATACTAAAGAATACAGAAAGGATACTTACAGAAGGCTAACAAGATAATAGTGAAAACTTCTGACTCTTTCCAACGCAACTTGGCACTGATTGGCCAAAGAGTGAAAACTCACAACAGAAACCAATCAAACAATCATCTGTGGTAAACAATCTCCAAACACATTCCAAAGCAGCAAAACACCAGAGAGGCAAATCAGATAATTATTGTTTTCCTTTTTCTCTGAGGCTTCACATCTTCCCAGGAGAAAAATCCCGGGCGAAGGGATTTTTCCAGAAAACCAATGAATGCCACAGGTAACCTTGATGAACTACTGAGGATGCTGATGAGAATAACTAGAAGCAGCCTGGCTGCTGCACGCTGTGGCCTGAGCCTCGCAGATCAGTGCCCCGGCAGGTAGAGCATTGCTGTCTCTGCTTGCCCCCAGGCTGCCCCCCGGGATTTTTCGGCGAGCGCTGCGAGGAGCGCTGTGACTGCGCCCACGGCAGGTCCTGCCACCCCCAGACTGGAGCCTGTCACTGCGAGAGCGGGTGGCGAGGGAGGCACTGTGACAAACGTGAGTGCTGAGGGGACAGCTCGGCTTGGCATGCACGTCCCCCCAAACCCAAGCTCATGGCTGTGGCTGGGCATTTTCACACCCTCGTTCCATGGGGTGGGGCTGGGGGTGCTCGCAGGGGTGGTTGCATGAGTTTTATAGTATTTTATTTTAATAAATTAAAAATGGAGTTGTATTTTTATAAGGTTTTTTTAAGGATAAACTGTCTAATTAAGAAATGATACTTATTTTTTATTTTTAACTTAATAACTAACTACTTGTGGTTTGTTATGTGCACTGTTTTGTCTAATTACATAATACCACCCAAACCCATGAAGAAGAAGATAAAGAAAGAGGACTAGCTTCTACCCTAAAACCTCTATCTTGCTTTATATATACTACTATATATTGTAAATTTACATCCACCAACGAGGGGAGAGAATGATGTATCTGACTCTATCTTATTAGAAGGCTAATTTATTACTTTATTATTATTATTATTACTTTATTATTATTATTATTACTATATTAAAGAATATTGTACTATACTATGCTAAAGAATACAGAACAGATACTTACTGAATGCTAAAAAGATAATAATAATGAAAACTCGTGACTCTTTCCAGAGTTCTGACACAGCTTGGCCCTAATTGGCCAGTGAGTTAAAACAACTCACGTTGGAGTTCAATCAAGCAATCACCTTGAGTGAAACAATCTCCAAACACATTCCACATGAGCACAACACAAGAGAAGCAAATGAGATAAGGATTGTTTTCCTTTTCTTTGAGGCTTCTCTCTGCCTTTCAGCTTCCCAAGAGAAAAATCCTGGGCAAGAAGATCATGTTCAGAGAATGTAAATAACAGAACTATATTCTAAATATATTGATTTTATATATAGATGTCACTATAGAGCGTGGCACAATGCAAAGCACCAAGACTCCATCAGAAAGGTGTATAAGACAGATTTATTATAGCACCATGTTACTTCTATAGTTTTTCAAGATATTTACATTTACTTAACAGATGCATTCACTGCCCGTTGGTCATAAGAAAGAAACAAAGTTCTCAGTAGGTGAACATGGAGCCACGTCATTCTGTGAGCCAGCTAGAGTCTGTGTTTTTTAACTTTCTCTCTTCCATCACATTGTCGTGGGGATAGCCTTGGTGTCTTCCTCGGGAGAGATACAGGACTTTCCTTACCTTCAGGAAGCCTTCGCTGGCTCACAAGAACAGCACAAAATGCCTTTCCTACATATAGATATATATATATAAATATATATTCCATATATACTATATTCTAATTATATTTGATACTATAAATTACTGTATTCTAAAACTTTATCTCTTAACACTTTAAGTTTTCCACCCTGTGACATCACGCACTTCTGTTCAAATTCCACACCCGCAATCCCAGTCCCATCACTCCATTTTGGAAGCCTTCCCCACGCCCTCAGGTCAAACACAAGGTGTTCTCTTGGCGGTCAGCGCCTGTCGGGGCAGCGAGTGTGACATTCTCCGTGGGCAGGGCTGCGGCGGGTGGCCTTGTCCCCTGTGCTGTCCCTGACGGGTCGGTGTCCCCGCAGCCTGCCCGCCCGGCCGGCACGGTGCGGGATGCGCCCGGCGCTGCCGCTGCCCCGCGGGACGGCCCTGCCACCACCGCACGGGCGCCTGCGGATGTCCCCCGGGAGCCACCGGCCACGGCTGCCACAAGGGTGAGTTCCTTGGCACACCTCAGATGCTTCCCTTCATAATCTGTCCATTGAATCAGAATGTGGTGTGGTGTGGTGCCTGAGGAGGGAGGAGACGCCAACGGGATGGGAGGGGAGATGGCCAAGGGTTCTTGTCCCTTGCCTGGGTGGTGTGGCCAGCTCTGAGCTCTGTTTGGGCTGCTAGCCAGGGGCTGAACTGGCCCCAGATAGGCTGAGGATGTGCCAGTGGAGCCCTGCCCACGGCCAGTAAAGCAGCAGCTCAGCTTCTGTTTGTCTTATCCTTGTGCTAGGCTATCTATTCCTGCTCTCAGAGCTCGTGGAAAGGACATTTTCTGCATTCTTAGCATGGAATTTGTTCCCCAAAGCTGTATTTAAAAGCAGGCTCCTGTTTTTAACTGCAACACCCTGATTTTGTTCTTCCCTGCAAAACTTTGCCTGAGCCCTGTGTTAGCCAAAGGAGAGCCAGCAATAAATAAGAATTGAAAGGACTGACATTGGTGTCCATTATCCTCCATCAGAGGACTCTAAATGCTGACCCACAACCAGGGCAGCTTAATGGAAATGAGATGTTAGAATTAAATATGGAAGGTCCAAAACCTGTAGGCAATGTGGCTGTCAGCAGGCAGAGTGAAACCTGTTGATGTTGATGTTTCAGCAGCTTTGCAAGTTTAAACTCCCTGCAAAAGGTAGAATGTCTTTATCCACACGCCTGGTCCCTTGGGAGTTATGCTGTTATTTTAGTCAATTTCGCCTGACATTTCCCTATGATTTTTTTTCTAGTGACAAGAAAATTGTATCTGGCCCTTGACAGTTGGGCACAAATTGACTGAGCAAAACAAAATCAAGCATTCAAGTAACCCCCAAGTAAATGTAATAAATCCAAAGTCCCGCAGGAGAGCGTCATTCTGTAGGCAGGGATTTTATTTAATAAATTTCAGCCCGCTCTTTGTTTGAGCACTATATTTACCAAGACAAATTTAATTTATTGGTTTGCATTTCTTCTTCCCAAAGCTTGTCCGGCGGGCACGTATGGGCAGGACTGTCAGGGAGTGTGCCAGTGCTCTGCTGAGAATCAGGAATGCCACCCTGTCACCGGCCACTGCTCCTGCAGCCCGGGCTACCATGGGGCACACTGCCACCTCCGTGAGTATTTTTGGGGTTTCTGCCTTTCTGACAGAGAACTGAGTCTTGCAGGAGCATCTGCTGGAGCTTTGGGCTCATCCGTGTCAGTACAGTGGTGACTGAGAGAAGTAGAGACTAATTATAATATGAAAGTTACAGCATTACAAATAAATTATAGTATAGGAAGTAAGCATATGTTAATTTACACTGAAAAAGTAGTTGTATTATTGCAAGGAATTAATTTTAAGAATTTTTATCATTTCTTTTAATAATAAAAAAATTAATATTGTTAGTTCAAAAATGTAATTAATTCAATCCTTCAAATTAATTTTTAAGCCCACCAGATTTACCAGCTAAATTCTTCCCAATCTCATGCCACGCTAAAGAATGTAAAGATCATTCTCTGCACTGCATCTCTCAGCTACACCTGGATTTTGTGCAGCTCTCTCATTTCCAAATACCAAGTCCGAAATACTTCCCAAAATCTCTGCGTGCTCAAGTAAGGACAAATGGTTATGAGAAAACAACAAGCTGAAATTGGCAATAAATCCAAGTGATTCATAAAGTCCTTTCAGTTACAGAGCCTTCTGAGGAACAATCAAATTAAACCAACTGTTACTCTGGATTGAAAAATGGTGACTAGTGTAGAGGACAAAATGCCAATTGGCCCAATGCTCCATCATAAAAAATATTCCCAGATCCACATGTCTCATGCTGGTATTTTAGGACATCTGTAAAGTTGTTTTTGGTGGAATGTGGCAACTGATAAGAAACATATACCAAAGCAGCCAATAAAGGAGACAGTTAATCACTTTTTTATTTACAACTTTAATTTTGGTTTTACTCCACGGCTTGTAGTAGTCTCATTTAGAAGAGAAAAAAAGGGAAAAAAAAGAAAAAGCTGTTGTCTTTCTTGCTCAGTTTTTCTCTCTTTGGTGAGTGCTGATTTCTCTTTCTTGGGAATCCAGCACAGTTCTGTTTGGCTTAATTGCCTTTTGGTGTAACAAAAGCCAGTTGTCACATTCAGAGCTCTAGTAAGGGTTAAACCACTGTTTTATTCCTTGAGCAGAAATAGGAGAAAGACTCACTTTAGATATGGGCCTTTGTATTGCCATCACGTCATCACAAGTTATTCTTTAAAATATAAATTATAAATAAAATGCAAAGGATTGATCATGTCCTCCTTTGTGCATCAGTTTTTGCTGTGAGTGAGATCGAAAGCTGGCCTTCAACACTGGGGCTGGAGCCATCTGGATCCATTATACATTAGATTATAATAAATGTTGTAGTAAAGCAGTAGTGGAGATCAACTATTTAACAGGATCATTTTAAAAGATTTAATCATGGTCAGCCTATTACCTTTATGTAGCAATATCTCAGTAGTCATTGCCTGTGCGTGTAGCACTAAATCTCTCATTACAGTAAACGTCCTCAAACTTACTTAGATACTAAAGGTTTTATTTCAGAATTTTAAAATTTAATGCTTAAACAATTACACTGAAGTTCTGATAGAAAAGATATAAAAAGACTCATTGCAAAATAAAATGAGTTTTGCTGCATTCAGAGGGGATTTTTGCTGTGGATTTCTGTGTAGCTGGGATTAAACCTAAAGCGTATGAGATTGGAGATTTCATGGTGTTTTGTACTCTGACATTCCAGAAATGTACAGCAAATTCTTAAGCATGGGTTTGTTAGATATTTATTGGAGAAATAATGAAATTATGGAAGCTCACAGAAAAATACTCATCTATGTTGGTGTTGTTCCTGTTGTCCCCTGTGCCACTCGTAGACAGACACAAAAAATAGAAGGAGAACAGTTAATTGTGGATTATTTTAAGTTCAGGTCAGCGGAGGGATAGATTGTGGGCCTGATTCTGAAGTGACTGACTGGAAACCAAGGATGGCTGGCGTGACTTTGGTGGGAATACTCCACGCTCCTGCTGTCCTGCCTGCAGGGAAAGCTGGGGCTGCTCCAGGGTGAAGAAGCTCTCGATGGAATATTAAACCAGCCCAGGGAGCCGCTCCCAAACGGGCTCTGGTCCAGTCAACATGTGGTTGGATGCTGCTGGAAACAGTTCCTGGCAACTGTTGTTGGATGCTGCTGGAAACAGTTCCTGGCAACTGTTGCTGTATTTATGAAAAAAAGGTTCAAGAAAGTCTCTATAAAAGGTGTAGTTGGCTGGGAAGTCAGATTTCCAGGAGCCAAGAGCAACGGGGCTTTCATGTTCACAAATTTTGGAGTGAGGAGCTGAAAAAGTCTCTTGGCATGGTGCAGAGGAAGCAGACAAACTAGCAATAAGGTTCCCATCACTTGTCCATAACTTGGTGGATGGGCAGATCTACTTGTAAAAGGAGTAAAAAGCAATAAGTGGTGGTGAAATTATTTAAAAAAAAAAAAAAAAAGCATGGTATTTTTCTGTGACATTGACTGGGCTGGGAGTACCCAGAGCCAGAAAGATCTCACCAGCTTCACCCTCAAGCTGAAAGTGACAGGATGTGTCAGAAGGGATTATTTGACAATGTGATTTAATAGCATTGGTCAGAAAACCTCAGTGTGTGCAATTGCTATGGAAAGATTTAGGAGCTCTTGGTCATGACAAACCCACTCAGAGCAGAAGGAAAACCAGGAAATGAGGTGGAAATCTGGCTGCCACTCTTTTGTTCGTAGAAAAAACATAAGTCAGAAGCACAGGAAACTGTTAAATTAGAAAATGTCTTTATGAGATAACTGGTGGTGCAAGAATAGCCCTGTTTGCAAAGGCAGAGCCTACTGTAATGGTGGGACATGGTACAAATTGCCCTCGTTATCTGCCTCAAAATTCTTCTGCAAAGTACTAACAGATGAGGTGGCCTTGTTATTGAGCATGTGCACGGTGCAGCAGCTGAACATGCCCTGCATGTGCTGCTCCTTCTCGAGCCAAAATACAGGAAATACTGCAAGGACAAAGAATTTGGGAAGGAGGGAATTACTGCATCCCCATCATGGAGCAGCTCCTGCTAGCCTTGCTCTAAGGAATAGCTCTGAAAGCTTTGCCAGGGAGAAGCAGCATCTTTTGCAGTCTGGGAGACAGAATTTTTTAAAAAAAGGAGAAAATCCAAATGATGACCAAAAGGAAAAAAGGGGGAAAAGAGAAACTCACATAGAGTAATTAAATAATTGAATCTGGATGAGTCCTTCACTTCAAGTCTTGGTGGGAATGAAGGGGTAGTTGCAGGGCTCACTCCTTGATGCCAGGGCTTGCACATGAAACAGATTTTGCATCCTGGCAGATGGAAGCACTGATGACAGAGCATTCATTGAGAAGAATCTGTGTTTGGGAAGGGCTGGGGAGAGTATCTGCACATTATAAAAGCATGTATCTGCTTAGTCCTGATGATCTGCTATCCTGGTTTGAGCAGAAGCCAAGGTTCAGTTTTATTTTAAAAGGCACCCCTTCAAAGCTTCCCATAAGCTCTCCCTCGCTATTGAATAGCTCAGAAAAGCCAGAGATTTCTCCAGCCACTCAGGCCCTGCTTTTGTGCCTTTAGGAAACACAGGATACATGAAGTTATTTGTGCACAGATTGCAAGGGATCTGTTGCTTGGAGACGTGAGCAAATATATTTTCAACCAGGTTTCTAAAGTAGCCACAGACTTTCCTTCTGCCAGGGAAGAGAAGGAAGGGGTGAGCAAAGAAATGGCATTTGGAGGTAGCAGCACTAGTGGAACTGTTGGATGATGATCGTGCTGCTCAAGCACCAGCTACTCCTTCCACTACACTGGAAAATTAGGGGAATAACCTGCATTTCTGGAGTTCAGAGGTGGCACACTGGAGGCTCACTGGTGCCCCTGCCCAGCAGCTCTGCCCAGCTCTTCCCCCCAGTTCCAGCCTCCATCACTAAAGATCATGCAGAAGATGTAAACTAAGCATGACAAATACATTTACATCCTCCTGATCTTTTGTTCAATTCTCCTTGAACATTAGCTGTCCAAAAAGTAACCAGAAATCCTCACTACCCCTGGAAACCCTCTCCACAGACAGTTTGTTGCCATGTAGCACTGGCTCAGCAATCCATCCAGGTGTGGTGATTCTTGTGGTTCTTAAAAAATACAGCTGTTCTATTTTTCCTCAGAGAATCTTCTGGCTCTACATTTAAATAATGTTAATTCCCTATCTTCTGAGGAGGTGTCTTCTGAAATTCTGAGTTGCTGTCATGTGCACATTTTCATGGTCTTCCATCCACAGGGTTGGAAGGGAACTTAAAGCCCATCCAGTTCCAGTCCATCCACCTTCCACTGTCTCAGGTTATTCCAAGCCCTGTCCAGCCTGCCCTTGGACACTTCCAAGGATGGGGAATCCACAACTTCTCAGGACAACTGCTAACAATGCCAGCTCCAGTTTGCAGGGAAGGAGTAGATTATAGAGGAAACAAACTTTCTCCAATTTACATTTTAAGAAGAAATGACCTAACCTATGTCCATGGAACAGCTGCTAAAAGAGGCAGGAATGGCTCACAGCTTCTCACTGACTTGGGCAAACCAGGTGGCTGCTGCCCAAGGAAGAGGGAGAACGACCTCTTACCTCCTCTGTAGGAGGAAAGAGGGAATACAATCATTTGGAACAGAAATCCCAAGAGGAAAACCTCTGTAGAACAGGGCTTGCTTTTCTTGCTATTGTCACATCAGGGGAATGGGAGAGCACAGAGCCAAGAGCAGCAGCACTCAGTCCAGCTCTCCAGCATTTGACAGTGCAATCAGAGCTGTCCCAAGGGCACTTTGTCCCAGGGAGCCACCTCCTCCTCAATGCCTACTACTGGCCCTCTGGAAGCGAATAACATTAGAAAATGAAAATCAAACTTTGATTGAAAGCAACAAAGCGCTTAAGACATGAAATGCAACAGGCCCAGTAGCAACCTAACCTAATTGCTGGTTATTTTTTCTTTTAAAACAGGGTGTCCAGAAGGTACTTATGGTTCAAACTGCCAAAATCCCTGTAAATGCATGAACGGAGGCCGCTGTGACCCTGTGTCAGGAGCTTGCGATTGCGCTCCCGGTTTCATCGGAGCCAACTGCAGCAAAAGTAAGCCAACATTCATGTTCTGCTTCTGTCAAAACACAGCAAAGAGAATAATTTGCATAAGAGCTTGTCTGAAGAAAAACAGACAGATCCCAGCTACCTCTTCCTTGAATTGTAAATCAGGATTCCAGCTTTGTAAAAAAATCTCTTGCAAAATATTTTCCCTCACTCCTGCATGCATAGAAGCAAGGACACTTACCCCAGGATTACAACCTGCTTGCCCAAGTTTTTTTCTAGAGCCAGCTCAGCATGCATTGCTCAAGTTCCTTCTTCCTGTCCAAAATTTCAAGGTTGAGAAATTATCTCAATATTTTGCTTCACACTATGGTGCCATTAGTTTCAATAAATGGGAAGAAGATCAAGTTTTGTCATGGCAAAACTGGTAAAGACTCCATGGCAACCCTACTGTTACTTCTCTGTTTCAGAGCTAAATGCTGTGGCTGAATTTCTGTGCTGCTTCCAAAGCTCTGGTCTCTGTGAAGTTCTCTTCAGCTTATTCATAGAGAGGCAATGTTTGAATGTTTGGCTGCCCATAGCTTTGCTCTTCATTGCTGGGCAGCATCAGTATTAAGGAAGGAAAGATGTTTTAAGCTGGAAGGATGAGCAGCTGAAATTTCAGTTGTACATTAACTCTTCTGATAAGAAGGACAGTAAATATTCTGTGTGAAGTTATGGATTACATTTATAACCACACATTTATTATTAATTATTATAATCACATTATAATAATGGGTTATATTTATAATTACAAGTAGTCTCAGAAGGTAAAGCAGTCGTGTCTTTGGGTGGGTTTTGGCTTCACGGTTGATGCTTTGAAGTGCATTAAGGGGAATAAAAACAAAGCCAGCTCTTCCCCAAAGATTATAGCTATGTTAAAAATGAAAACTGCCATTGGATCCTGTGGGTGTTTAACAAATCCTGTGTTCCCTCAGCCTGCCCTGAGAGCTGGTATGGGAAGGACTGTGCCCAGCCCTGTGCCTGTGGCAAAGGCCAGTGTGACCCACGGACCGGCGAGTGCACCTGTGCCCCCGGCCACACGGGACCTGCCTGTCAGCAAGGTAACAGAGCAGCACCAGGTCACCTCCCAGGGGTGACACATTAAAGCACCCAGCAAATAAACCCAGTGCCAGGCATTGTTCACAGCCAGGGCCTTTGCTGATAAGGCTGCAGTTTGGGGCGTGCAGCCTCTGTCCCTCCCCGCTCCGTCACCCAGCCTAATCCTGCCCACACCTCCCTGCCACCCTCTGGGGCACTGGGCTCTGCAGGAAGCTGGGGGGCTGTGTCAGGACAGAGCGTTTGGGTGAAACTGATAATAATCATGGAAATGAATGATAATCATGGAAACTGATAATAATCATGGTGGTGTCCCACCACCCTAAGGAGCCCCTAATCACTTGGGATACATGTGTTTGTATTTATTCCCTGTCACCTTCATCCTTTCCTTGGGGTGCTAATTTTTGGGTTTTTTCAAACTTTGTTAATTCTCTGTAGTGTGTCCCCAGGGACAGTATGGCCCCAACTGCCATGGGACGTGTACCTGTCAGAACGGTGGCATCTGTGACCATGTGGATGGCAACTGCACCTGCGGGCTCGGCTGGACAGGAAGATCCTGTGAGGAAGGTGATTTCCTGCTTCCATGGCAGTGGATTTGTACACTCAAACTGGGGTTTGCAGTGTCCTCAGACAACCACAGACAAGGACAGTTTCAGAACTTCCCCTAGTTAGAGCTTCAGGTCTTTTTTAAGGATAGTAGTTTTCCTCCCGAGTCCTGCTCATTAATTCCCTTGCACCCTCATTATTTCTTTCTCACTCTGTTATTTCTTCTTCAGTCCAACTTTTGTGCTCTTTTTTCCATAGGAATGTTGGATTTTGTCTTCCTCCATGTGATCCTTAGGGCAGGAGAAGCCTGTGTCTTCTTCCTCACTGGTTGTGTTCTCTTTCATTTGACTCTGGAGTTGAGCTTCCCATGTGTAGACTTCTCAGATGTTCTAACATCTGTCCAAAGCAATTGAGATTCTCCTGCTCTCTCATCCTTATTCTCCATGACACCTGTCCCTTGTGCAAGACAAAGCACACTGACAGAATAAGCTCATATTCTACTCCAGAATCTCTCCTGTCAGCCCTGTCTTCCCACAACTGTCCAGTCCATCTCCCAGAAACCATTCTGCATTTCTGTGCTCCTGTTTTTCTCTGTAGGTAAGAGATATCTGTACAGTTATGGACTTGAATGTTCAGGAAACAAGTTTACTGGCATGAAATGCAAGTAAATAGTTCTAAGTACACATTCAAGAGAAATGTCATCATTAAATCATAACTGCCATGGTTCAAGCTCTTCAATACCTTCCCAGATTCTCATTTACAGCACTTCTGTCCCTGAGACCTCAAATATTCACCTCAAACTCCATATGTATTTGTAGCAAGAACTGGTTGTTACAGGGGAGTGTCCCTATGTAAAAGTGTCATCTAGAAATGACACTTTTTAGCAGCACTCTGAGATGCAGCTGTTCCACCCTGCATCTGAGGAGAGTCAGAGCCCTGCCATGCATGTGTGCAGAGGAGGAGCAGGGAGGACAGGAAAGATGCAGCTGCTCACAGAGTGAGTGCTGTGAGGATTCAGTGGGCAGTGAATGCTCTCTGGGCACAGGCTCTAAAACATTTGCAGTTAACCAATGTCTGGATGACCTAGCAAAGGCCACCTGTGGTCATCTCCATTTGCCTGTTCCTGTAGTCACCCATAGAATGAGTTGGGGCTGCCAAGGCTCAGCAGAGTGCTGCAGGTAGCCCCACATGGAGAAGTGGATTATGGGTGTATCTCATAGATAAAACATCTCTAGAGTGGAGCACAGGAGGCAGACATGCACACACTGCATAAGGAACTGTGTGTTCTATCACTAGAGAGAGCTTCACTATTTATCTTTTGACAGAGGGAGTGAAATTATTGGAAAATTGAGTCTTGATCTCCACAGCAGTGTGGGTTTGAGTGTGTTGTGACTGGAAATCAAAGACAGCTAATCAGGCATCCTTTTAATAGAGCTTAGATATGATGTTCCTGGAAGATCCTGTCTGGCATTTGCAGGGTTCTCAGTCTGATTATTTGGACGGCCACGCTCATTTAAGTTCGTCTGCCCAGATTCAAATTATCCCAGCAGTGGGAAGTTAACTTATTCAGAGATGATGCTGAGGTTAATTATATTGGCACAGTCCCTTCTGCATGACTTGCCTTTCAGTAATTTGAGACGTGTTTAGTTCTGTAAAGGCAGATAGCTCATTATACATGGACAGACTGTTGCTATGTGTGAAAAAGATCCTCCTGGTTTTATTAGGAATTTGAATAGTGTGAACTCCAATGATAACACAGAGGAGGAAAAGCTTCATGTTTTCTTTCACACTTTTTAAGTGCCTAAAAGAAAATATTGCTGTAGATAAAGAAAGAAAAAAGAAAATCTAATTTATGCTATTCACTACAAGGCTTTATAACACATGGTGTGGGTTCAGCATCGAGTCTGTGAAGAGAGAAATTGAAAAAGGCAGACTGTTAAAAGTGAGGAAATTGCTGTTCAAACATCTATATAATATAAAAGATTTCTCACCAAAGTATGTAAACGCATCATAGTTGTGCAGAAATCCTGTGTCTTCATAACAAATATTCATTGGTCTGTAAATTACTCTTTGGGTATCATCTCTTGGCAATGCAATCTATCACATATCAGCTTTTCTGGGTGAGGGCAGTGATTTTTGTTTGTTTTTTCTGTCCATGTCCTGCCAGCAGAGTGCCTGCCAGGAAAGTATGGGGCAGGCTGCTCCCTGGACTGCCTGTGCCAGCACAATGGCACCTGTGACAGGTTCACAGGGTGCTGCAGCTGCCCCGAGGGCTTCTACGGACACTCCTGTGAGCACAGTAAGTGCAGGCACTCATGGTAATTGGTAATAATTGGTAATAATTGGTAATTTTCACAGGTTTGGGGCTTCAGAGGAGTCAAGAAACACCTCACTGGTTCAGTTAAAATTTTGGCATGTCCCAAATCGTCCACCTCCTTCCAGATCTTGCATGTCTCTGATGCTGGATGGTACAAGTTTAAAAGCCCATGGCGTTATAAGATATAAGGATAAATACAATTTTTTGTTGGCTGCCAGGGAATGTCACAGAGAATACAGAGGGTTTTAATGGTGTGTATGATTTTCTCCATGAACCTTCTTCATTTTAATTTTTCAGGGTGCCCCCTTGGATTTTATGGGCTGGGCTGTCTTCAGGCCTGTGCCTGTAAAAATGGAGCAAGCTGTGATGCAGTGACAGGACAGTGCCTTTGTCCTTTGGGTTACCATGGTGTGCTCTGTGAAAAAGGTACTGGTACACCTGTGATGGGAAAGAAAAAAGAAAAAGGAAAAAAAAAAACACCAAAAAATCCCAAAAGCAGAACTCATTGTAAAAAACATCATATAATTACTGAAATATTTGTTGAGAGCCACTTCTTCCATATTTTGAGCTTAATGAATATCCTGAAACACTGAATTTGGGACAGATTTCCTGTTCTACAGCTGGGTGTTCCCATTCCCTTATAAATTAACTACTCTGGTTCCAATTAATACAGTGAAAGTCCTGGTCTCCGTGATGTCTTGCAGCAATGAGTTCCACATGCCATTTATTAAAAATAAGTCCCTTTTACTGATTCTAAATTTGCTTCTAAAACTCCAAATAAGATTATTAAATAGGTGCATGTCAAACCTGTTGAGTGTTACGGAGGGGTCTTCTAGAGAGTTCTAATTAAAAATAAAAATAAGTGCCAGCTACATTTCTGGGACAGATTTACAGATACCTTTGAGAACTTAGATTAGACAACCCCAACAGAAGGAGAGCTCGTATAAATAATGTGCCCATTCCACTATGTTTGATTTCTTCATTAAACTTGGCATTTACACCAATTTCATTTATGAGATTTCCCCTGAGACATCCTGGGAAAACTCTGGGTTTATTGTACCTTTTGCCACTCAAACATGCATCTGAAGTGTTCTCTTGCTGTCAGGCTGTGCCAGGGGCTGGTTTGGTGAGGGGTGCCAGCATCAGTGTGACTGTGGAGATGCTCCTTGTGATCCAGAGACTGGGAAGTGCCTTTGCCCACCTGGGAAGACTGGAGACAAGTGTGACATTGGTAAGGGCAATATTTTTAAGGGCTGGACTGTAAATTGTTAAACCACTCTGACCTGTTGGCTTCTGAATAAGTGTAAAAGGACATTTGCTGGTGTTGAAGAACACATTGTTTGTAGAAAATTGCTCTTTGTGGTTATCAACACCTTTATCAGCAGGCTTGTACCTCTTGATTTAATCAATATTTAAATTGATATCCTGATAGGAAAACTGTTCATGGGTCAGCTGTAAAATGTCATTTGCCTTGAGTTTTGGAGAACACAGGAAGAATAGACCAAGAAACTTTACAAATGTGGTGGGGAAGACTCCAGAGGGTGCAGTTGGTCACCAGGGGCTCCACTTGCTGTGTGCTTTGTCACACTGACACTTGTGACCCTTTTCAGACCAATGCAGGAGTATGTCCAGCTCTGGATTTGCTTCTCCTGAAATCCCCACAGTTGAGGGTGTGGAGCTGCAGCAGCCCAGGGACTTTTAACCCAAATGTAATTCCCTCCTTTGCAGCACAGGCTGCACTTGGGCTGTGTGCTGGCCCACAGGAGCAGAATTCTTCTGTAACAAGGATATAAAAATAGGTGAGGAATTTTTCCTGAAGGCAAAACCAGTCCCGCTGCTGTACCCTGGTGGGGTTGGGTGCAGGGTTGAGAGGCAGCAGCGGCAGATCCTGAGCCAGTCTCTGGTCACAGCTGTGGCTCTGATCAGAGCTCAGGGCCAGGTTGGACAGGGCTTGGAGCAGCCTGGTCTGGTGAAAAGTCTCCCAAGCCTGTGGTTGGAACCAGCGGAGTTTAAAGGTCCCTTCTAACCCAAGCTGTTCTGCGATTCTGTGATTATGATGGAGCAGTTTTAGGGTAATCACTGGAGTTAAAGGAAATGCAGTGGTTTAACTGAGAGTCAGAAAACATTTGTAATCCCAATGCTATGACAAGCAAGGTAAAAGGAGTGAACATCCATGTGCTGCTGTGGAGCTTCACCAGGAGCCACAATCCTCCTTACCCCCTGGGGCAGAAAGGGAAAATTATTTCTCCTTTTGTTCTAGGATGGGGCAGAAATAGATTTAAGCAGGCTGTTATTAATACAAATTGCTGTGAGCTTAAGCATTAGTGCAACTTGCAAAACTAAAATGGAAAATCATTTGTTTCCCTCTGGGCAATGTCCTGTGGTCAGGAAATGAATCTCTCAGTCTGCAGCACTGCTCCAGTGGGAACCTGAGCCACCCTCAGTGCCCACCCAGCCCTGGGTGTCCCTGGGCCTTTCCAGTAAAACTTTAGGCAGGAATGGAACGCAAGGGGGAAGTTCAGCACCAAAAATGGGAATTGAGGTTTTCTTCCTCACAAACTCTGCGAGTCATTTTTATTTTTCTTAAATCAGCTAGGGTAGCCCCCATCCATGAAAAGCTGTTATGGGGTAGGTTTTATTTGCATTTTTATTTTCAATTAGGCTCAGTTCATCTGTGATATAACTCTGAGCAGCTGTGACTGTGCAGCAGCCATAAAGATAAAAGGCCTGATTTTAATTTGAACTCTGGTAAAGCACCCATTAAACAGGCAAAATGTTAATTAAAAAAAAAAAAAAAAAGAGAGAGAGAATATAACAGACTTTTATGGGCGTTCTTTTTCTGTGGTAAATTAACATTGCAGACTTTCAAACAGATGTCTTAAATACACATTGTTATTAACATGAAAATGTGGTATTACATAAATTAAAATCAGGTCCAGAGGTGTTTGGGGAGACCTTTTCTCATAACATTTCCTAATTGAAAAGGCCAAGCTCAGAGTGCACGGGGCGAGTTCTCCCACGTGCTGGGGCTGCAGGGCTCAGCAGAGCTTTATTTACCTGAGGGTGCTCGTGGGAGAAGGCAAATTCCCTGCTTACAGGGTTTTCAGAGAGGTGAGGGAGAGAGGGGCATTGTTTGCTGTGTGTTTCACACCCTGCCTTGCGACCCTGCTGCTCATTTTCCTTTCCTGCCTGTCCTCTGATGCTTAAAAAATTGCAGTGAGGATTTACCAGCCTAGGTATGAATGTATTTGCATTTGGAAGTGAGATTTTTTTTTTTTTAGTGAGTTTAATTTGCCAGGATGTAGCAGAATTGTGCAAGACATGAGAATCTATAAAATGATTTAATTCTCAGTGTCACATTCTGTGGGGGAAGGCTCTTGCCCAGCACGTACTGACAGCCCAGCCACGCAGGAGGGACAGGGGCAGGAGATAGTGTGGATCCAGGATGCTGACAGCAACTTTCCTGAGCAGATCCCAAAATGTTCTCTGTTGGGCTGTCAACCCCTGTTTTCACACCAGCAATGATTTCCATTCTGGGAACTCTTGGGGACAGCTGGGCTGCAGCTTGGGCAGAGCGTGTGGCAGACGAAACTCGACGACTGCCGCGCTTTCCCAAATGTCGCGCTTGAACGTGAACAGATGTGGGTGTCTGAGCAGCTTCCTGATCCCACAGCAGGGGGAGGCTGCCAGGAGTGCTCCCCGTGCCCCAAACCCTCCTGTCCTTGCAGGGTGCAGGGCAGACAGGTACGGCCCTGGCTGCTCGCTGCGGTGCCAGTGCGGCGGCAGATCCCGCTGCCATCCCCGCAATGGGAACTGTGCCTGCCCCAGCTCCTGGAGGGGCCCAACCTGCACTGAAGGTAACCAGCCTGGGGTGCAGCCTTCCCTGGGGGGGAAAACACCTCTGGCTGTGCTGGTGGTCTGTTTGGATGGGAGGGTCAACTCATTAAGTTGTTTGGGTAATTTCTCTTCTTAATGAAATAGAGTGCGGAGGGAAAGTTTCCTCTCGGTTGTGGTGTAATCACAATTCCTCCTTTAGTTTAGGAAAAACTTTGGGAACCTTCTGATTTAGAGGTGTTTTATAGTTTTGCCTGCCCTCTGCCTCTGTGAGGAGGCCGCTGTAACTCCCTCCTCTACCTTCTTTTCAAGGCTACCATTGATTGAATTATTTGAGTGTGAATTGTATAATCTATATAATATTTCAGTATTAGGTTATATGGACCTGAAACCATGTTTCTACTTAATTCTCTAGGTGGCCCTCCAAAGCTTCCTTTTTATGAAGAACAAGCTCAAGAAAGAGGGAGTATTTTTCCAAGAGCTCTACAACAGTAACATTTGGACTAATAAATGAACTGTTTTATATGCACAGACGGTATTTGAATTTGGATATGAAAACAGTTATTCAATTCAGCTTGAATTGTACTGAAGTATTCACACTTCTTATGGAAGACTACAGAGGCCATTTAGTAGCTGGATCCTTTTAAAGAGTTGAATCTGTTTCATGTGTTCATTCCTAGCCTCTTGCCCCTCCATTAATCTACTCTGGACATTCTTTCTGGTATTAATATAATTCATTTCTTGAAAGCCTGGACATGTTTTTAATCAGAGCAGCTCCAAAGAGTATCAGGATAAGCTGCATGTAACACATCACCATGGAATGAGCCACACTCCCTATCAGGGACTTTCTAAACCCACTTGACAACCAGCACCAAGTTTGAAGAGTATTCCACAGATTATTTCTCTACGGATTCATTGCAAAATCACATTGCACAGAAACTGGAGGGATTTATCAAGTTAATTCCTCTTTGAATAACGTGGTGTGTTCTAGAGAAGCATGCAGTCTAATTTTGAACTTGCAGCTGAAGAAGAATGTGCTACAATCCAACAAAAGTCCTCAACACACTGTTAATTTATTTAAGAGCATCTTCTGCATTTCTGGTGTGGTTTGACTGATTGGAAGGTCTCTGTCTGAATCTGTCTTCCAAAGAGCGTGGTGTCATCTGCCAGACTCTCCTGGCACCCTGTGTTCTCACATCTTGCCAGATGAATTTCTCAGTGGGTTGTCAAGCCAAACTGTGCAGCACTTCTCATCAAACAGTATCTGCTAATGCAGAGAAAGTTTTATCTTGAATGGAGAAAGCAAATTGTAAGCAAGGAGAGATGCTTAAAGATACTGTCTCTGGGGTTTGTGTTTGTATTGAGCAATTTGTTTTCTATCAAGTCATCTCGCAACAGTCCTGCTCCCGTTCAGGTGCTGGTGGTCACCTCATAGAGCAGAGACATTTTGGTGCTGTTTTGCCTGTTTAGGCAGGTTTTCCTTTGATATAGGACTATGTCATTATAAAGAAATGTATGTTCTGTATTTTAATATTCTGTTAACCAGACTAAAAGATTTCAGAGTGTCTCTTTATACCTCTCTTTAGGTTAGGAGTTACAAAATCTGTGTAGTAACCACTTGATTCTGACTGTATCAAAAGTGCACTCAAGAAGGGGCATCAGGACCATGGTAGGCACAGAGTATGGGCAGTTCCAGCTCTTGTGCTGACACTCCATTCTCCACCAGAGCAAACTGCAGCTCTGCAAGAGCAGGGTTTTGTTTTGCAAGAGACAAAATGACAATAACTGATGGCAGCTTGGGATTTTTGAAGAAATTTGTTGTTGTGGTTGGGTAAGTGATGAGTTGGTGGAGCAGCATCCAGGAGGTTGGATGGGAAGGTGAGGTAACAATTTTCTCCCATGGTTCACCCCAAGTCTTAAACAAATCTGCAGTCAATGACTGTCCAGGCCAAAGCAAATGACACTTGCTCCCCTGGGAGTTTATTTCAAATTGTCATCTACGGGAGGCAATACAGTTTTAGGAGGTGTTTTCCAAGCTTCATGGAAGTCTTATTGTTGTTATTCATCACTTTGTAGGTATTGAAAGTAAAGGTATTTGTGAATGTGTCAAAATTAATTAACTAACTGTGCTTCCAGCCAGAAAATCGCTGAGGCTGATGATGATCCCTTTTAATTTCTTCTGTAGAGCTCAATGAATGTCACTGGAAAGTTCATTCAATGTAAATGTGGCAGAATTATGGTCCCAGAAGTGTGTGACTCTCAGCAAGGCAGTGATATTTTAAATGGTCTTTTGGAGGTGTGATGTCCTGTGTCTGATCCTACAATTGTGTGAGTTTGGGGCAGTTTCACTGAACAGGGACCTGTAAGGTAAATCTCCTGTGAGACCATGAGATATAATCTCAGCAACTGCTGGAGAAAAACAATTCAAGTTTAGCAGTTGGCATATTTTGGTCTTAGCCCTGCATTTACTGCAGAGCTAAACACAACAGCAGTGCAAGTATCGCACTGAACTTAAGATTTTTTTTTTGTAGAATCATTGAATGAGTAAAGCTGTAGAAAACCTCTGAAGGTCTGAGCTTCCCTTTAAAGCCTGGTCAAATTCAGAGTCAAATGGGTCAGAGTTTCATCGTTAAAGTCAAATTTCAGAGATTCATCCCTCCTAGTTTTGAATATGTCCAAGAATGGAGATCCCACCACCTCTTTGAACCTGTCCTAGTGGAGATTTCATTTTCTTCCTCTTTTTTTTTTTTTCTCTCTGGTTTCTAATCAGAATTTCTTCCGTTTCATCTTTGTTCCACTGGTTCTCATCCTTTCAGAGTGGATCTCTGAGGAGCCTTTGGCTTCCTCTCCCCACAGCCCCCATGGGGTAGTTGGCTACAGCCTTGGTCTTCTCTTCTGAGGACAGCCCATCCACTGGCCACATTCCAGTACCTCAGACATTCCAGTTCCTTCCAGCTGCCCAGAGGCTGGTGTGGTTACTCAGCACATAAAACCCTTTACACTGCTGTCAGACAGCAGAATATATCAAATGTACTGTTTTTCTCTTATTTTTGTAGATTGATGTGTGATTTGAGCAGCTAATCAAAGGGCAAACCTTTCTCAAGCCATATTATTTACACCCATGTATTCTTGTTTACATTTTCCACAGTACCTTGATAATAGAATTGTAAATATGTAGTATAAGGAAATAAAAGATTTTTGTATTACGTGTTTTTAGAGGATGTCACTGTTTTAGGTACATGATGAAACACATATTTTAAATGACTGATACTGAGTCTTTGCCAATGAATTAAGAGGCCCAAGTAGATCTGCTTTGGGAAATATTTCAGCCAAATTTTCTTAAATCAAAAAATGCCAATTCATACAAACCACTCCATATGCAGTAGACTTTTTAATTCAAAATGCTTCTTAGCTTCTTTATGTTATTTCCTTTGGAATAGAAGTTCAGTGCCATCAAACAGACCCTTCTGATTTGTGGCTCTGCATGACTTTTTGTTCCAAAACTAAGTACAGTCATATACAGGTAAAAATCAGAATTAAAGATTTCAAAAATGTTAAAAGAGAAATTTTGATTGAGATAGTTGGAATGTCATATCTTGGTTCTTATTTTTTTCATAAAGCAGAGAAAATGTTTACAGGACTTTGTTTTCTAGAAGAGCCACAACTTTACATGATGAACTACTAATTAAGGAAGTTTCCTTGCTTCTGATATTACTGTTCTGATTCTGCTCCTTACTACAGTTTAACAGATTTACCTGATTCTTTGCCTACAAAATAGTCTTTATTAGACAGGATGGAATTTTTTAATGGAAAACTGACTAAATCAGCTTTTCCAGGGATTAATTTTGCGGCAAGTGAGTGTAGTTGCTACTAAATTAACACAACTCTGCTTATTTGCTTCATCAGATTCCAGTGAAGGAGTGTCAGGCTGATGCAGTCCTGAGCACAGCGCTGGGGCTTGTTGAAAGTGGAAGTGAAAAACTCAGTGAGAGTGGGGTTTATAGTTGAATTGATGTCCATCTTGGTGAAGGCTGGCTCCCTGTTTCCCAGGAGGCTGAAGTTAATTACGCTTCCTTGCAGAGAGAGCACTTGCACGTGCAGATAACTCCTTTCAGAAGGACATTGGAATTATTTCAGCCGTGCAGCTCCCGTGCCAAACCCCCCTCTCTTACCTTGTGAGCTCCAGATAGCTCCAGCAGGAGAGGGAAGGAGCTGAGTGTAACTCAGTGGGCCCAGCAGAACCTCGCTCGCTGTGAATTCATGAAACCAGAACAGCATGTTTTAAGTTAGACTTCACTAACACTATCCTCATAGGAAAACAATCAGAATTTAAAAAATTCCCCGCTTCCCCTGCCAAAAATTATTATTCTACTTTTATCCTTTTTATGTTGAAGAACCATAGCTATTAAAGTTTGCCCAGATTCCTTGCCAACCATATTATTTTGATTGGCTGCAGGTTTCTGTTTGTGTAAGTAATAACCAGTACAGTGTCAGGAGTTGCCAACGGGACAAACATGGAAATAATACCTTCATGTCCTTCCCAGAAGAGGCAAAGACACATTTGGGAGCCATCGTGGCTTCAGTGTGCAGATCAAATGGTGACTCTGTTAGAATTCAGCTTCTTATCAGAGCAAAGTAAAGCTCAGGAACAATCTTTGAGAGTGCTGGTGGACCAAGAAGCCTCCATCCTCCCATTCTTGTGTTGATATTTTTATATTTAGGCTAGAAACCTCCTCAGCCCCCACATTTTTGAGGACTTTCCCTCAGGTTGACCTGAGTAGCTCCATGCATGGGCTGCAACTGTGCCCAGTAATTCTTTTGCAAGGTCACAGCTTTAAGTTCTGACACTGTGTAAAGCAATTGCCAGCAGTAAACACCAAATCTCAGCCTTGTAGAGCATAAATTGTTCGTTCTGTTTTTTATTGCTTTTAATAAGCACTTGCATAGCAATATTATGTCTCTGTGAATTTGTAATCCCTCTTCAAGAAATGTGTGGGATGTATCTCGGGTTTGTACTGTACTTTCTGTTGTAGACGTGTTGTAGTGAAAGGATGCTGATTTTTTTTTTTTATATAAACATGTCATTAAAACCTGGTCTTGATTTTCCCTCATTGCTAGTTTTGAAGCAACAGGCTGATGTTGTGGATGAGATTTTATTCTACCGAACTAATTGACATTCAGAGCAAACAGGCTGAAATCACACCTGCTTTTGGTAGTTTGTATAGAATAAATAATGGCCTGTGCCCAAATGGGTTTGTATATGATCCCTGACCAGGGCAACCTGGCCAGTGACTGAGCCTGACAAATGGAGCTTTCTGGCACTCCAGAGTATTAGAAATATTCAAAACACAGCATAAATCTCGCTGGGAGAGGATGGTTGTGAAGTGCAACATTTTGGGAAGACTTGGGCACGGAGCACTTTGAAGGCATTTGAAACCACACACCTGCAGCCTCCCATCGGCCTGCTTGGGCACTTCCCAGAGCCCAGCTCTGCCAGCAAACTGCCTGGTTCACCTTCAGGGTATTGTCTGCTCACATTGGCAGGAGCTGGAGGAACATGTGTGCCTGCTTAATGCCGAATAATGCAGTACGAGTGCGCTGGTTAATTGGAAGTAGCAGGCTAAATTGAATTCAAAATGTGTAACAAAGGGGGAATGGTAGATCAAGCTGTCAGAGAAAAAGTGGGCAGCTCTGCTTGCTGCTTTCTGGGAGAGCAGGCTTGGATTCCTTTTGAAATTTCAGGGCAAACATTTTGAGTCGAGCTGTGTAATGCTGCAGGGTTCTGTCTGGCGTGATTTACTTCACTCTTCCTGCAGTTTTCAACAAGGAACAGAATAATTAAGTTCATTTGGTTTGTCATCTTTTTGACATATGTTCTAAAAATAATTCTATAATCCTTGCAACTTATCCAGTAATTTCTTTATTAGAAGCCGTATTCATAGTATTCTAAGAAGCTGTTGATGTTATCCTATAATATCAACATATCATGTTGATTTTAACCTCTCAGATTGCTGTTAAAAGCTGATCAAAAACTAGGCATGGAATATTAAACCAGAATATTCTCAGCCTCGGCAGAGTTAGCATTGATCTGTGTTATAAACCTTTAAAAAGCCGTGCCTCTGCAGCAGTTGAAATGTTCATAAATCATGGAATGGTTTGGGTTGGAAGGGACCATTTATTTCCAACTAAATGTGGGGCAGCCACAACTTCTGTGGGCACCCTTTGCCAGTGCCTCACCACCCTCACAGTAAAGGTTTTTCTTCTGATATATGAGATATGTGGGACCAGAGTGACCTTGTGACTGTGTCCAGGGAGCACTGTTCCATGGGATTGTCCCTCAGCACCTTCAGAAATCATCACCCCCATCTGCAGCCAGCACTGTTTATCTCTTCTTTTACTCAGCACCAGAAGTTCATGGGGTGCTCATAGAATATTTTGTATGCACGCAATAAAAACAACCATCCAAACCCCGTGAATGGTTTAAAAATGACTTAAAAGTGCTGTATGATAAGGCACTTCTTTGTTGATTCCTTCAAGCATGGTTGTTAAAGAAAACACAACTCAGTTGTGTTGTTTTATATATGAATAAAGATGTCAGCAAGTAGTCATCTAACTGTCCGTGCCATTTGGCAGTATCTAGCTTCCTTTTCAGTAATAGCCCAATAAATCTTTATCTTCTACTAAGCTGATGACAGCAAAACATCTTGAGAAGCTGCATGTGGTGTAGATATTATAGTTAATGCTTAAATGCTTCATGCCATCGTCTACTGGGTGTTTTTTTTCCCATCCAGATGTAATATCCTGATTTAAGGCATGTGATTCCAAGAGCCTAATGATAACTAATTAATTAATTAAGGTCTGTTATCCAAGACCACCATGTTGGCCCATGGTTACTGAGATCCACCTGCTCCGGTGACCTCACTGGCCTCCTACCTTTTAAAGAGGTACAAAAGCTGCAGTTTTGCCATTTGGAGTGGGTTCTGTACTTTGTTTTCTTTCTGCCTACAAGCCCTTGGTTCATCCAGAAACCCAGGGGTTGTTTCAGCTTTTTGGAGGTGCCCATGGAGCCTTCCCAGTGGGAGCAGCACTGTGAACTGGGCTCATGCTGGCTGGGTAAGTGGAGCCACGTTTGGGGTGGAAATGCCCCATGTGCCACAGGTTCTGCCCTGTTCCCACTCAAACGGGAGTTTGAGTTCCCAGCCTGTCATTTCTCTGTTACTTGGTAAGTCTTAAAGTACCATAAATTACTTACAAAGTGACTTAATGAAAATTCTCTGATTTTTGCAGCTGGAGGAGGCTTTTTTCAACCAGAAATCCCAGTTTTTAAATGATTTATTTCTCTTCTAAGAACCGCATTGAGACTTCTTGCTGTACATCATCATCAAAGAGCAAGATTGGTACAAGTAGAGACTGTGTGGCAACTCCTGCCTGTCCATTTGCTCTTTCCCCCTTTTCCCTGACATTTCAGCTGTGGTAGCTGTTGTGGATCTTGGCCTTGCACTACCAGGCACGGGGGAAGGCTGCTCTTAATTATTACTTTAAATGAAGGGTAAGTATGAAATACAAAGCAGCAAATAGCATCACATTAAACAGGGGCTGTATCCCTGGGAAATGAGGGCTGGGAATGCTGCAGGAGCAGCAGCCATGGATGGCATCACTCTGCTGGAGCCTTTTGTGGAGCCCTTCACCCTCTCAAAAGTAAGAGGTCTGAACAGGCAGCTTGAAAGGCTATTAGAACTGCTCACGGTCATAGTTAGCATGTTAAAATATTTTACAAGGACCAGTGAATTTGATCAGAAAATAGTTATTTTTGGCTGCCAATGTGGCAAAACCACTTAAAATACAAACTCAAGAATGTGTTGAAAGGAGTCAGTTTGCCAGCAGAGCTATTGTTGTAGCAAAGCCTCCCCTCTGATCCAACGGGAATCCTCTGCTCAAGTTTTATTACTTAAAAAGTTAACGTGGATGTCAAGCACCTGGAAATCTTTATGGCTTTGAAAAGAGCATTGGGAGGGGCTGGGTGGGTTTGGTTTCTTCCTGCAAACTCTTTTGCTGTGGGGTGTTAGCTGGGGAGAAGCTTTAAAGATTGATTTGGTAGTTCAGCGTCACTGCTCTGATAATGTGCTCTCTACAAAGGATAACAAGATGTGTGATTTGGTGCAAAAGTATTTGAATTTGCAGTGGATTTTCTCTCATTTTTTATTTCTAGCTTAAAAAAAAAAAAGAAGCCTTGGCTTTTTTTAAAAAATATGTGAAGAACCCCAGCCACCACACAAGGTCCTCTAGAGAGACAGGGCTGCCTCCTTTGAGGAAAATCCCAAAAATTCCTGTAAGCACGTGGGACAAGATGATTTCAGCAGTAGAAATCCATTTTGATGCATGTCTCAGTGAGGGCTTGTGCAAGCAGAAAGCCCCTGGACCCTTGAGGAGCTGGAGCAGGGATGGATTTGCAGCCCTTGTTATCTCGAGTACATAAATGGTGCTGCAGCATCACGTGCCAAGGCAGGGGAGATGTGGAAAGCATCATGACCAATAAATTAATGTTTTACTTTGAGTGGGCATGAAGGAGGATGTTGAAAACTGGGTTTCTTGCCGGGTTTCTGCTGCCAGCAAAACAAAGCCCCACACAAGAGGGTTTGAAGGTCCCTCTGGGAAAAAATGCCATTGCCAACTCCACCAGAGTGCCTTGTCCAAGCTGCCCTGAAGGAACCTCTGCCAGAAATACCTGTTAACAATAAGGACCTGTTAATGTTTCACAATTATTTTCCCAAGTATTTAATTGCTGCACCAGTCCCCGACAACAAGAAAGTGGCAGATATTAAATACAAACTAACTGTGGAAACCTCTGGTCTGCCTGCATGTGCCAAGACCAAGATACAGCTGCACATCTGCAGGTCTGGTGAGGGCTCTGTGTGCCATCAAGATGAACAAAAGGCTGGGGCTCTCTCAGTCGTAGCTACAACTTTTCCAAAGAAAATCAGCATGATTTTTGTCTTTTGTGGAAGGAAGTTAAACCACAAATTACTCGTGGCAGGCGCATCCCAACTTTTCTGCACAGAGGCTGCTCTGGGGGATGAAGGAGAGCAGTGTTGGTGGCCAGTCAGGAAGATTGTTTGTAATTCCCCATCCCCACCAAGGTGTTGCTTTGTCACTTGCTTCAGACCAGATAAAACTTCATGATTTACCACAGGTGTGATCTTCCTGCCTCAAGGTGTATTTACAGAGCTCTTGCTTGGCTTCCCCTTGTGGATGTCAAAGCTGATGAGGCTGACCTTTACAACTGACAAAACCCCACAAGTTGCAGCTTCTCTGCCTGATATCAAAGCAACATAGCAGCTTATTTTGATAGTTTATCCCTCCCAAGTGAGGAAACTGCAGCGCTGGCACAACACCTCCAATATTTCTGCCTCACTCTGCAGGATCTCAAAGACAAGGCTGTGCCTTGATGGATGTCAGAAAGGGACGTTGGCTTTTGAAGTGGTACTGAGAGCCTGTCTTCATTCTTGAGCCTTGATACACCTTTTCAGCTAGTAAATTTAGATATTAATGCCTACATTTCATCTGCCTGATGGAGTTCAGGAGCTACTTGACAGCAGACCTTCCCAATTCCTGTCGGGTTGGTCATTGATGTGGGTCCCACAGAGCAGCTCCTGTTGGGTGCAGCACTGCTGGATTCTCACTTGTTGGAAAACAATTGCTTGCAAAATATATTCATCGACTGCCACAACACAGCCTGATTCACTCTGCTCAGGTTTTCCAGAGGAATAGGTGGATTCAAACCTGCTGGGAGTCAAGGGGAGCTGGACTGGAGTTTCCTACACCCTGGTAAGAGCTCCAGTCACTGAGTGATTTGATAACCAGAACACTCCCTATGGCTATGTTCCCACAGGCTTACAAATATAGCTTGAAGCTTTGTTTATTTTTAACTGGAATGAGCATATTGGTAATTTGCACAGATTTTTTTTTTTGGCCTCCAAAAATGTTTGAGCAACTCAGTAGGTGGCACCCTTTCTATTCCTTTATTTTCCACCAAATGTCAAAAATAAGTTGGAGCTGGATCCTGTGAGTGTGTGTGTGAAACAAGTTCAGTAAAAATGTAAATGCATATTTGTCTCCTTAATTGAATATAGTATATTGTGAAATCATTACTGTCAGGGCACACTTGGGTTTATACAAACGCTTAAGTAAAGAAAATATATAAACCCAGATTGACTTGAACAATTTGAATGTGATAGCAGACATCTGTGTTCAATAACATCACTTTGGTAAGCGGTGTTTAATATTTCATGTCAAAGCGAGGAGAGTAATAGAACGGGGTATTTTCAGAATTCTTAGATTGCTGAAGTTTATGGCACGGCATAATATATAATCTGTCCTTTGTCAGGCTCACCAGAGAGAGCCCTACTGCAGCTGAAGACGTAAAGTGCTCTAATATATATATTTCTAGACCTCTCCCTGCCTGAGGAATTAATCTTGGGAGGTGCTGAGTGCCCTGAAGTGCCAGTGAAGTCAGTGGGATTGGAAGTTTCTCACAGCTCAGGGAACAGGGATCCTTACAGGGGCTCATTACCCTGCTCCAGCCCCGGCCAGCAAAGCCCTTCAGAGCTCCTTAACTTTCGGTGTGTGAGGAGTCCTCTTCAAACCGGCATCAGGAATGCTGCTGGGACAGGGCCCAGAGCTCCGGCCTGCTCCTCATCTGATAAAGTGAGGGCTGCTCCCCAGTCTCGGGAAGTTAAAATTTGGTGGCAAAGAGGTGAAAATGAGAAAGTTCCTTGCAACTGAGGGCTGAGCCCAAAGCAGATCAGAGCATTGTCTGCTGGGTTTTGGGGGATGGAGGAGGAGGAGGAAAGGGGCACCCCCTCATTCCAAGTGAAGTCCATGCACAAATACATTGCCAGCTCGGGGACTCTCTTTGGCTGCAGAAAGTTCAAAGGAAGAGAAACATTTTTAAGCATCTTCCAACTCTCTTATTAATGAGCAATCACACTGATGTTCTTGGATGAATTTCCACTGAGTAATTCATCTACAAACAAATCTTTCTTTTGTATTTCTCCCCCCACCCCCCCCCACACCACCCAAACCCCAGTCTTTTGTATTTCATTTTTAGGTGAAATTCTGTAGTGAAAGGGGCCAAAAGAAACATGCTTTCCTGAGCCTCATGCTGAATGTCTGTCTGGACAGTTTCATTTTAACTGCAGCTTGGGAAAAAAAAATGTAAACATGGTGTGAGTATCATTTTAAAGCTGAAACTGTTTCCCCCTCCCGTGTTCAAATAGCATTATAAATGTTTGCTCAAAAGAGGCATATTTATTCATCTAGCCTCTGAGAGAACACTGTGTGCATAGGTAGCAATAAAAATGTGTTAAGGGCTGAGAGAGATTCCCCTGGTAAATGGCTTTTCTCTTGACCTCCTCTTAAGCATCTTAGCGGGGCTGTGCTGCTGCCTCTCTGAGGAAGTATGTTTGCACTGGGGAGGAAGAATTTTTAAAGTTGCAGAGTGTTACAAACAGTGAGCAAACAACTGTGGGGGGTTTGATGTTTGGGGCTTTTTTTTATAACGTTGAGAAAAAAACTCTTGTGGAAAAGACTTGAGATGCAAAACAGTCACACACATTGAAAGTTGTTCCCAACATGCTGTGTGATATCTTGCAAGGAAGATGATCTATGCAGTTGTTATTCTCTAAATTTTTTTTCTGACCAATTTCTCAACAAATCTTTTATTTTTGGTGTGGCTTTTCACCACTCCTGTGTTTGATAGCTGAATCTGCCTGCAAGGGTTGTTTAGTATGGAGAAAAGGAGCATCAGGGGGACCTTATCACTTTCTACAAATCCCTGACAGGAGGTTGAGCCCAGGTGGGAAGTGGTATTTTCTTCCAGGTAGTGAATGACATAGCAAGAGGAAATGGCTTCAAGTTTTGCCCAGGAGAGGTTTTTGTTGGATATTAGGGAAAACATCTCCTCTGAAAGGGTGGTCAGGCATAGGAAGAGGCTGTGCAGGGCAGTGGTAGAATCACCACACCTGGAATTGTTCAAATAACTTGTAAATGCGATGCTTAGGTGCATGGCTTGTGGTGGGATTGGCAGTGCTGGGTTAATGGTTGGAGTTGATGGTCTTAGAGGGTTTTCCAGCCTAAATGATTCTCTGTTTCTATGCATGTTCAGATATAGGTCAGACACTCATCATGTGGCTTCTCTGGCACACGAGGTTACTGTCCCCTGATTACAAGCCTGAGTACTTTTGTGTGCAAAAATGATTTCCAGTGACTCTTTCACATGAGACCCTGGAGTTGCTTTTCCCTGAGTTTGGTTCATTCAAATGTTTGAGGAAAGGAAACGCAAAATAAGGAGGGACCGTAGCAGAAAGAAATTCATCTTGTATGAACAAGGGCAAGGCTTCCCTACTCTGCTCACCCAACTCCCTCTCCTACCCAGTTAAATGTGCACTTGGCAGCTGTCAGACCAAATAACTCGACTCGCCGCAGAAGCTGGAGATGGAAGACACCTGCTCAGACCATCCCTGCCCAGTGCAGAGCCATTTCCCTTCAGGACACGTGTCATCCCTAAATCCTGCAGCTGACATGCACCACACAGCCTCAGCTGGCAGCATCCTGTCCAGAGCTGCACCTCATCAATCAGGCCCAGTAAATCAGCAAGGAAGAGCAGTTACCAGCGCTGTATCTCCCTTCCTTACATCCTGAGGAATCAGTGGCATGTCAGAAATGATTCTCTTACCCAAGCACTGACCAGTATCTCCCCAGTGCCGTATCTTGCCAAGCAGGAACATAAGCAAACACTCAGGTCTGCACTGGGGACTTGAGCAATCTCCCTGCATGGCCAAAATTCCTCCCAGCTGTTTATGTGTCCTTCACGCTGCTGCTATCGATAGCTGATGTTGTTGCTGCTGCAGCACTGAGTCATTTCATCATTGCTGGGTGGGAGGATGAGTTGAACGATGGATCTGTGCATATTTGTCACCACGGGAGCCTCCAGATCGCCGTGTTCCTATGGAAACCTGGCCCTGGTTTAGCTGAACTGGCCCCGTCGTGGGTCCTGAGTGCTGAGAATGGGGGAAAAAATGCTGGCGCTGGGCTCCTCTTGGAAATCTGCTCCCAGATGTATGGATGTTTGTTTATTTTTGCATTTAAGAGATCTAGAAAACTGCACCAAGATGCAAAATAGCACGGAAGAAACGGCCTTTGCAAAGAGTAATCCCCACTGATTGGCATGAAGTGGGTATGTATTCTTTCCATAAATTTGGGGTAAGATTAAATTACAAGAGGCCTAAAAGGAAAGATTAAAACAAAAAAAAAAAAAAAAAAAAAAAGCCTAACTTGGCCAAGATTGTTAGTTTAGAATATATGTAGTGCCAAAACAATACACATTGCACAATTTCACCACACATACCCATTTCTTAACCCATTCTGGCTGCATCAAACTCAACAGAAGTTGGTGACTCCAGTGGACTGTGGTGAACTTCACACTGGGCTGTGGCAGCTGATGTCCTGCTCCTGGTTATGGCCTGTTGACCTCAGTCAGGTAATACTGGACATTGTAGGGTTATTTCTGCCATGCCTGGTGAGTATTTTGAGATTCCTTAGGTACTAATCAGAAATGGTGCCCCCTCCCCTCTGTTAGACATGGATTGGAAGCAAGTTCTGCTGAAAGATTGCTGCTCCGCTTTCTGAAAACCCCAGTGTTACTCTTTGTGCCTTGCCAGGCCTCGAGATGAAGTTTTTCCGTGTTCTGCTGAGATATCTGTAACATATGGTGACATTTTCAAACCCTCACCATGCTGGAGAGTCCGTGCTGTAATGTCACTGCCGCGCCGCAGGGATGCTGGGGAAACGGCTGGCAGAGCAAAGATTAGATTGCATTGGCCAGATTTTAACAAGTCATCACAGTGGCCCTGGGAAAACTTCAGCCAGGTGGTTCTCTGAAGACTTTGAGGTATTGTAATTAAATGACTGCTGTGCTTTTACCTCCCATAAAAAGCTTTGCCTCCCATAAAAGGTTTTTAGCTTGACGATGCATCAGGCAGAGCTCCTGCCCAGTGTCTGCCTTATTTTGCTGCTGGGGCTGTGCAAGCAACACAGCTGCAGTGCCAGCACCCCAACCCAACTGGAAGGGCCCCAAAACACCAGCCCTGCCTCCCATTTGGTCACGAGGGAGACAGTGGCAGTAATTCTCTGGCTGATGGGAAGGGCATGAAAAGATTCAGATTGCCATGAGTGAGAAGCAACACAACATCCATATTGCGTCTCTTGTTCTTGGCATTGCAACAATGCATAGTTTTCTGTTGTCTCTGGAACCACTCAGGCCTGTAATGAATGGAGTACCAGTGATTGGAAACGGTCCTTTTAAGCGGATGTTTCCATTAATTTGCTTTCCTCCTTAAACCTTATAATGTTGATTTTTTTTTCTCAAGTGTCGGCAGAAGGGCTGAAGCATCTCTTGATCTTGCAGATTGTGTGTCCATGTGGGCCAGTCCAGGCACTACGTGGAATTTCCAACACAATATTCACTTGTTCTCTGAGCTCTCGATGTTTTTGTTAGTTCATTTCACTGGTACTAAAAAGGGAGAACATCCAAGGTCTAAATTCTTAAAGGTGATTGCAGACAGCAATTCTGTTCAGAAATATGGTATACGTACAGCTGATTTTCAGAAAAGCTGAGATCATCTCCTTCTCCATGACTTCAGGCAAAGTTGTGGTAGTTTGATGTCTCCAAAGAACTGAAAAAAATAATGGTCACCCTTTAAAATATCAGTCAAATGTTTAGAGTTGATTAAGACACATCAATTAAAGCAAATATTTAGATAATTATTAGTTAATACCAAAACCCTGTGAAAAATCAGGTTAATTTAGCCCATCCCTTACACTCTCTCCCCTTCTTACTCTGTGGTTTACCCAAATCATAAGAACTCTGCTGGTTTAAACATCCCAATGGTCAGGAGAGCTCATGTATGTGAGAACTGGGATTACAATCTTCTGAACGTGTCTGAGCAGATATTGAGTCTTGAATTTCCCACACCCCAAGGCCCAAATTCCAGGATATTAGTAAGACAGAAAAAGCTGTCAGGCACCTATCTTGTTATATTGGAGAAAAAAAAGTGGGAAAAAAGAGAGAGAAAGGGAGAGGAAAGAGCCCTTGGCTTCATCCTAGTGTGGAAACCTTTTCCCATCTCAATTTAGCTGAAAAAAAGAGCCAAGACTAACAGCCAATCCTTAGCAACATAGGGACCCCATTCAGCAAACTGTTTAATCCCATGCTTAAGTGTACCTATGGATATGGGTTCTGTTCAAACTTGCATGTTCTGCTGGATTTGGATGGATTTAGGTGGAAACTTGAAGATCTGGAGAAGTAACTCTGTGTTAGGATGGTTGGTGAGGCACTGGCAGAGGGGCTGTGGCTGCCCCATCCCTGGGGATGCTCAAGGCCAGGTTGGACAGGGCTTGGAGCCATCTGGGGTGGTGAAGGTGTCCCTGCCTGTGGTGGGGGTTGGAATGAGATGGTCTTTAAAGGCCCCCCTGCAATTCAAGCCACTGCAGGATTCTGTGGTAAAGGAGGGATAATTGGCTGTGATTTGCTGTTGCACCACTTCAGCAGAGAAGCCCCACGTTCCCATGCTCCCAGACGTGCTGGACGTGTTTTGATGAGCTCACAGAAATTCAGGGCTGGCTGGGGCCTGGCAGGTCACTCAGCCAAGCTGCTGCACTGGGGCCAAGACCATCCCTGACGTGTGTTTGCCTGCAGCTCTTGCAAACCCCTTCCCAAGGGACTCGCTGATTTCCCTCTCTGCACTTAGGGATTCAGAGCGTCTGTGGTTGGGAAGCGCTGCCTGATGTCAGGGCCACACCAGTCTGCCACAAACCCTGTGGGATACAGAGCTGTTCATGGCCTTTCCATAACCCCCTGGAGCTATGCTCCTCTCCCAGACCCAGCAATTCCTGTTCACCAATCTCATAGCTGCGCATCAAATGACCCTGAGCTCTTTCCTCCAGGTCAATTTTCTAGGCTTTGTCAGACTGTGTTGAACAGGGACCCTCCAAATCCTCCCCAAATCCTCCAGGTCCAAGGTGGGGAGGTGCTGGAGGACCTGCAAATCCCAGTGGCCATGTGGGGTGACCCATGATCTGGGGGTTCTCACGCTGATAAAATGATATGAAAGATTTTTCTTTTCTTTCAGTAAAAGAAAAACGCTGGGATTCAGGCATGACTCTGCCCCACAGGATCACAGAGTGATTTAATATTTTAAGCTATGAAACTTGGCCTTTAACAGTTTCTGCAGGGTGCAAGGGGACTTACAAGATAGCACTGTATTATTCACTACCATGGGCCACCTTCTGAATATTATAAACCTTAATTTACTTTTTTTATAATCTGAATGGACTTTTTAAGTATATCTAAGGGAATTGGAGTGAGGAGAAACATTGCTTAATTCAGCCATTGCATCCTTAAAGCCAGATTGGAAACATGGAAACCATATGTGAGCTTTTAGCTAATAAAATAAAATGCCAAAATGTGGCGGCTGAAGCTATTGCACCCAAAATATAATTGCACATATGCTCATTTACTCACTTATAATCAAAACATTAAAAAAAAAAAAAAAATCTTTGATACTCAGACTAGGTGTAACTGTTGGACTAAGTTATTTTACAAAATTATTTTACATGGAAAGAATGTGCACGGGTTTTTCTAATGGCAATATGAAAAGCAAACTGTATAAATACAGCCACACACAGCAGCAATTGATAATGTTTCACCTGAACACAAAAATGTCCTCGAAATCCTTTAGCAAGCCAAATTTATATTCATTTTACTATAAGGTAATCTTACTTTTAGATGCCTACAGACTACATATTAATGCTAAATGTGTGTTTTATGCTGAATGTTGGTTTTCTTAGTGGAACATTCATTTTTTCATTACTACGAGTCCTGAAGAGATATTTAGCCTTGCCAAAGGTGCCAGAACTGAAATCATCCCTTTGCTTTAACACTTCATCCCTCATGTCCTGACTGTCTCTAAAACATTACTTTTAGCTGGATTTAGCCTCTCTTCAATCCAAGTTTTACTGTCCCAGAACTGATTGGAAGCCTCTTGGAGATGTTGAAAATAGTCTGTTTAAAAATCAGTCAAAGACCCTGCTTCTCATGCCGAGGTTAAGGATCACGTAGTCCTTTTCCTCCTCCCATTTTTTGCCCTGATATCACTTGCCTGAATGCAAGGGATCTCAGCTCAGCTTGGGCAGCAGGGAGGGGGTTTGCAGCGCGTGGTCCCTTGGGAGAGGTTTGCTGAAGGCAGAGGGATGGGCGAGGAACATTGGTGGCATCAATCTTTGGAGGGCGAGGTGTAGCGCGGGGCTGAACCACTGATGGGGCCACAATAAATTCCCTTTTCCTGTGGATTAGCTGTCAAGAGTGGGAAGCAGGAGGAGCAGCATTGCTCTCCCTGACCGATAGACTGCACTAAAACTTGTCTGAGCATTAACCTGCACCCAGTGTGCAGCAAGGTGCCGTTGTCTGGCTGGAAATGACAGCGGCAGCTCTTTAACTTTGGCAGCAGTGACCTTCCTGGTGCTGCCCTCTCCAAAGCATCTCTCCCAAGGCCAGCACTGAGTTCCTAGAAATTGGCCAAAGTGACTGAAAAAATGCGTTGCGCTGGTGGAGAATCTGTTTTTTCAATTGCCAGCGCCAGAGAAGGGGGTAAAAATTATAATGTGCCTTCTGAAAGGATGAGAGAGGAAAATTAATTAGTAGGGAGGCAATTGGACGGGAATGTGGGTTAAGTGGCTGGCTCTGCCATTGGCTTCTTTCGCAAGCATGGCCAACATCCATAATTCTTCCTCTCCCCATCTCCATGTCCCTCCTGCCCCCGTCCTGCATCTGTACAACAGCTCCCATCTGTAAAGTGTTTCCATTGTTTGTCTCAAGGGCTTGATGGCTTTTGACTCCGTGCAGCGCGTTGCACAACGGCCTCTGGATGCGATTTTATAAACAGCAAATATAAATAGGAGACTTTTAGGGGAGACTAATGAAAAAACTTTAGGAATAATCTGTTTAAAGCGAATTTGAAAGTGAAAAGTTGACATGCAGATGCGGTGCTGGGATGTCTTTAAGACGGGCTAGCCAAGAAATTGGCCCTTGTTTATTTTCTTATGTGATAAGTTCGATAGCAAAAATGTATTTTTTTTTAATTATAAAATCAGATGGAGCAGCCAAAGGAATGAGTGAAGTCAGATCAAAGATGATAAACTGAGTCTGATGAGATGAAGTCTTTACCTATTTCAAATACCCAACTGAAAGTCTAATTTTGCAGAAAATTCTTTCTTAAAAAGAGAGAGAGAGAGAGAGGAAAAAAAAAAAACACAAGAGAAATGAAAAGAAAAACATGCCATAGCCAATAAGTTGTGAAAAACTCTGGAGACTGGCACTTTCAAATGCTTGGCAGGTTTTTAAGCCAATTTTTATTTAGTCCACTATAACTGTTGGAGGGTCTGTGATTCCCAACTGTTTCACATCAGAGAATGAAAACAACTATAGCCCAGCCAAGACCACATTGGTGACTGCCAGCCCCTTTATGTGCCAAACATGAAAGCAACAAGTCCAGATGCTTTGATCCCAGCATTTTTGGATTTAGCCCAGAATGTTTTTAACTCATGTTAGGACAACATACATTATAACTGGAAATCAATCAATAGCACTGTGACCTTCAAACGCAGTAAATGTTTGGAGTTAGTTTCTGAGCGTGTAATCTAAATTGGGGATTGGAAGTTGGAAGCTATCCTAACCTAACAGAAAAAAAAAGTGTATAGTTTTAAAATCTGGAGTTGCAAGGAAGCAACAAATGAAGGTTTAATTGTTTAGGGAAGGATTATCAGCACTGGAGATGCATCTGATGTGGAGGGAGGGCTGGAAAAGCCCAAGGAGCAGAGCAATGCCATCCACCCAAGCGTGGTGGAGAGTAAATGGGATAAATGGGAGAAATTGATATGGATAAATAAATAAATATAGCCTTTGCCCACTCTGGACATGGTTGGTGTTAACACTGAGGGTGTACAGGGCAGAGTGGCACAAAAGGGTGAGGAGATGGCCAAGGGAAACAGGCATGGAAAACCCATCCATGCATCCCAGGAAAATTTATGCCCAATATCTGCATCCTGGACATTTCACATGAATCCTGAGTGCCAGCCCCATGCTGAGGGATTCCTTTGACCCCCCCAAGTTTGCAGCAAGGAAAAAGCTGAGAACAGATTTATTGCAAATATTGCTGTGTTATAGGCCAGGCTTTAGCCTGTCTTATGGACAAACACAAGATCCCTTTCACCTTCACACTGCTGCTCCATCAGTGGACCAACACCTGACGTGTACCAATTTAAATCAAGGTTTGACCTCTACAGGGAAGAAGAGGCTTCAAAAGGTAATAAAAATAATTTAATCTCTTTTCCTTTTTTTTTTTTTTCTTCTGCAATATGATTTAATTGTATTGCCACTAAATACCAGTCTAGACAAGGTCTTGTTAAAATCTTTAAAATCCCCCAGTAGTTTTACCCATTAGTGGTGGTGAGTAGCTGTTGGCATGTGGGCCAAGCTCACACAAAGCTCTCTTATAGCAGTGCTCCCAAACCCTATCACAAGGAATAAAAAATACCCAGAAAGACAAAATTAAGGGGAAAAATATCTAGAAAATACTTTTAGGAAATATGAAATCTGTAATTCTGCAAATCACTAATTGTCGAACTGCTGTGTCAATAAATTAGCAGCGCCATGCCCAGCCTGGTTGTCACCTGCGGTTGTGGGGACACAGGGACAGTGGTGATGGCAAAAGGGTGTCCATCCTTATAGTTTAGTGCAGGGAAAGGAGAGAGCCAGGTCAGTGGGCACATGGAAAGCACTGGGAGAGGACATAGTGCCCTCAGGCTGGAGTGTCATCTGAAAAGAGATTTTAGGGCCAGGCAGAGGCAGCACCACCCCTGGGCTGAGCCTGGGTGCGCTGGTGTGAGCTCCAAACCCCTGTCAGAAGGGCTGACTGCAGAGAAACCGTGTTCTTCATGGCTTTGTTCTTCACGGCTTTGCTTTTACACCTGGGCTTCTCACACCTGTGTTCCTCACACCTGTACTCCCTTTACCCTCTAAGCACAGCCCACACCCTCTCTCCTCTTCCAGTGCACCATATCCTTATTTTTAAGAAAAGGGAAGATGCCCCAAGTGCCACAGGGGCACAAAAGGGTTTTCATGAACCCCCAGCCCTTCATTGCCACAAAAAAATGGTTTTTGTCAATACCAGGAGAAAATAACCTAGCGGTAATAATTGCCCTCGTTTGTCAGCCTGGGCTGATGACTTTCCCGTTTCATTTCCTCCTGTGTAATGTTACAGGGGACATATATGGGATGTTCAGCAAGGACTGAGGCAGGGAAGTCTGCAGGAGTGTTTGGTGGGAGGTCAGGAATTTTTAAGAGGTATTATTACAAGGCGGTGTGGTTTGGGTCATGTTTCTTGTAGACATCTTGTCAGGAAACTTCTTGAATAATAAATTATAATCTTTTTATATATTGTACAAGCTTATTAACCTTAATCTTCAAACATAAAACTGAATTTTGAAAATATAATCAGAAAAGCTCAGAAGCTAAACAAACAACGTAGAAACATAAAAAAAAAAGAAGAGAAATAAAACATATGCTGGCCAGAGTTTTAGAGACAGTAGCCACAGCACAGCAGATCTTAATTAGCAGCTACCTGCAGTGGCAGTGGCCTGGGATGAAATGTTTTGATGTGTGTAAATGTTTCTATAAAACAGTTGAAGCTTTCTTAGATCCTGTATCACTTTTTCTCTAAGCGTTGTGGTTTTCCAGCAAATGGACATTTCACAGACTGGGATCTCAGGAAGATCTAAAGTCTTTGCTTTCTGTTTTTGTTTCTCCACTCGTAAATTGAGGATACTTACATTTATTTACTATGAAAGGCTCTTAGTGCTTCCAAAAACCCAGTATTTAATGACTGGGTAGGACCAGCAGTTGTGGTAGCAATAGTTGAAGGCACAATCTTGCCATAAATCCTGCTCACACTGAGACTTGAAAAGTAACTCCATATTAAGTGATACAGAATTCCTGTCTGAAATATTTCTGCAGTGCCATCTTTTGTTAAAAATATTCTTGAGCTTTGCCAGCACAGACCTTTTCAGAAGTGTAAAGCAAGCAATTTCTGTCCATTCTGCCAAATCCTCCTGCAAGTGGCAGGGCACTGCTGAGTCTGACTCACCCAAGGCACTTCACAAACTGAATCCTTAAAGGTGGCTTGGCGACCAAAGCTCTGCAGAGTTTCCTCATGGCAGGACCTTAGCTCTGGCTTGCATGTGAGGAAATTTGCTTTATCATCACCTCTTCCCTTCCAGATGGGTCAGGATCACCCAAAATCATGGTAAAAAGCAGTGATGGAACCACTGGCTTCGCTTTGTGTCCCAAAAAGACAAGAGGACGATGAGGTGGGTCTTGAAGAGCTTTGGAGAAGGAGGAGATGCCCAGCACCATGGTCATCCCTTGTTCATCCCAAGGGACTGGCTTCGTGGCACAGAAAGAGATGGAAAATCAGGACCAATGCAGTCTGTGAGTCAGGACTTCATGGTAAGGCTGATAATGTCTGATAAATTCAGGAGAAACTCCACCTTTCTCCTGCCCAAGTCAGGCAGGTGGCTGCTGATTCTACTTTAAGGAATGCCTGCAAATTACTGGGACACCCCTTAATTCATGTGCACTGCGGATCTGAATGGGAGATAAAAATCTATTTAAGTGTGTATACGTGTGCCCCACCTCTTGTGCCCATGGTGCTCATTTCTGGGCTCGTATTTCTGCCCTGAATTCCCTGGAGCCCAAAATGAAGGATCTTGTCCTGCAGCCCACACCTCCATCCACATCCCCAGGGAAATCATCAGATGCAGAGGATGCTCCGTGTCCTGTCTTGATTTACGCCCTCCACAGTACAGCCCTGCCTACAGCTGGCACCTGGTGAGCAGGTAATATTTATAGAAAAACAAATCAGGGAGCCCCTTTCCAATGTAAATAGTCCCAGAAGGATTTGACCCTAGGTACTAATTTCCTGTCTTAATCCATGGTCTAATAGAGTGTTCTTGTAAAATTCAACTTTTCTTCAAAGGTGCTTTTTCTCAAACTCTTGATGGAGGTTGGTGAAGTGATGGATTGTGAATCTCCAGCCTCAGAGGGAGAGTGAATGTGTTCAGGTAATTATGTTCCAGTTACTGTTACATATTAGGGATAACTGTAGATTTGTCTTATCTGCTGTGTCACATTTAATTGGTGTTTCTTGGTGTCATGTCAGGACTGAAGACACATAAAGCTTTTTAATGGGAAATCTGATCTCACCTGGGGGCATCTTCTGTCTGCAGTCATTCTTCTCTACCCCAGGAAATACTTCTATTTATCAGTACCACAGCAGCTCTTGATGAAAAAAAACAATCTTCAAGTGGTCATGAGGAGGTGTAGGAGGTCTAGGATGAGTGGGCAGATGGACAGGACAGTATGGGGGATATCAAGAAACCAAGAGTTTATTATTTTGCAATGCTAATTACCTGTGTTTGAATTTCTGTCCATTTCTCCCCATTTTTGTAAGTTCTCCAAGATAAGAATTACACTATATTGGTACAGAGATGACCACATTGGCTCTCGTCTGATTTTTGGATCTGTTGCTCTTCCTATAACACAAATAAAGTATGGAATGCTACCAGACACTGGGGATTCTTTAAAAATTTCATTTCAAAGTGAGATCCAGATCCAGGCTCAGAACAACAATTTCTAGCATGGGCACAGAACAGGAAAGGGAATTGTAGATGCTTTAATTAACCATGGATCAAGCAAGATACGTTGGCAAATCCCACTGAGAAGCTGTTGATTCCAGAAATGAGCTACAAGGGGACCTTGCATTCTCCTGAAGGAAACATCCTCACAGCTGAACCACACAGCCCATCAGCCCCACACAACTGGCTGGATTTATCCTCTGCAAGTTCTCATCCCCGTGAACAGAGTCAGCCCAGTGTCGTTAAGCTCATGAAACTTGATGGGCTCACAGCACGAGGCAGTTCAGCTGCTGCTATGTGAGATCCCCTTTTCTGTTCAGGTTTATTGAAAACCTCATGTCCCATCTGTTTCTGGATGCTCCTTTCATGTTCCTCATCTCTTTAGGCTGTCTTTTCCAAAGAGCTCTGCGGATCCATGTGGACTTAATAAACAATTTTGGTGTGCGCGTATAAGCGCAAGGACCAAGATGTCTTATTTCATAAAAGTCTGTCACTGATTTATTCCTCCTTCTGCTGCCCTGCTTCCTGTTCATTTCTCCTCACACTTCCAGAGTGAGGGACACTGTTTACATTAAGGATGTTTCTTGTGTTTACAGATGGGGCAGCATTTGTAAATTATTCCAAAGAGTTGTTGTTTCCAAGGAGCCTCTTCAGGCTTTCAAGAAGGGCTCTCACCATGTTAGTGCTTGGTGCTGGTTTGTTTTAAATTTGTTTTATATGTCCTAAAAACCTCCCATGGGACCAGCCAACTCTTGATGCTGTTATAGCCTCCCTCCCCACATTTTCTGGTGGCTGGACAGCCAGGAATGCATGTGGACACTGGATCCAGCATAATTTCTCTTCTCCTTGAGTGGAATTGATCATGACACTCAGTCAAGGAGGTTTATTTCAGAAATGCACTGTTCCACCTCCTCTCTGTCCCCCTTATGTGTCGAGTCTCTACATCACAACTGGGAGCACTGGAGTTTTATAAAAGCACTGCTTTTTCTATCAGGAAAAGGAGCAAAACCACACTAGGTTTGTTTTTCATTGCTTTGTGTTCTTTGTCATTTGAGTTCTGCTTGAAAGACACAGTTGTTGTTTTGGATATTTTCAAATTAATTACAAATATTGTCCGGGAATAGATCAGCCAGAGGCATGGCTGCTCCTGGAAGTCCTTCTGCCCCTCATGGTGGAGTTTGTCCTTCTCTTGACATCTGAACCATAGAGGAACACTGGAAATAAACACATTTATCAGCTAGATGTGCATGCACTTGTCATGGAAGAGTGGACACGAATTTGAATCTACTGCCATCCTTTTTATCCTGGGATGCATGAGGATATATTTCCCCTACCATTTTGACATAGTTTTGCATAGCCTAAAATAAAAAGCACATGTTTGCATGAAGGCAAAGCACACGGATATCTAAACTGTCAAAGAAGAGCAGCGACCAAGCCAAATATCTTTGGCTAAATGAGGCAAGAACTCAAAGCTGAGCACTGTTGATGAAGAAAATGCCAAATTCATTGTCACTGCTTGTAGTTTTTTATAAAAGAGGAGAGTTGTTGGCTGATCTCAGCAGGCAAATCTGACCTGGAGCATTGCTGACCCAGTGGGACCTGCACGTGCATGTGGCAGCTGATGGCTTTTGGAAAACCTCCCCTGAGCAGCAGCATTTCTATGTCTTCTAAGTCAAGCATTCAGCTCCTACTTGTTAAACAACTTTATTTAAATTATACTAGACCCAGTTTCTTGGATGAGATGGAAAACCGAAGTCTCAGCCTCCTGTTTTACAGATTTATTTTTAAATCAGATTTTAAACTTCACAATGTCCCAATGTTCATACTAAATTGCTGACACTCAGTCAAATCCTGGAGGAATATTTTTAACCATTTCTTCTCCAAAGTAAATTCCCCTGGGGGGAATTGAACTCAGCAGAAATATTTGTCTGAGCAAGCACAGTGGGAGAAGTTTTAAAAGACGCTGCACTTGCTGGAGCTTCTTATGCTTGTGAGAAACGTGGAAAGTAATTAAAGTCACTAAATAGATATTTAAAACCTCAATTTTGGCAAAAACCTTCTCCATCTGGAGATATGTACAGAGAAACTGTTGTGACCTGAAGCATGGAGAAGTTACAGAGTTTGTTTAGAGAAGAATTTTGAATTAAACACAGAAACCTGCCTATGTATGGGTTTAATACACACAATTTTAATTTTAAACATAACCCATGAGCCAAATTTTGGGTAGAGCTGGTGGTGCTGAAATGTTATCCAGGAAAAAGTCTGAAAGGAGCTGATGCTTCTGTGATAATGCAGCTTTGGGTACTTGATTATTCTTTCCATTTGTTTTTACTATGCTCCATTACCAGTAAAATATGCGATGTCAGTCCAGCTCTACCAGTTTTGAAGTGCTCCTTGAGAATTGTAGGAATCTTTTGGCAGGAAAAATGTATCTTTCATATAAAATTCTATAACTATCAAGATAAGTTTTAAAAATATTTTCCTTCTCAAGGAACTGCAGATCAAGCACTGCTCTGCAAACTGACACTCTTGATTAAGCAACGAGCCCGAGCCGCCCGAAAGCAAAGTGAAGAGGCTACAAGTCCATAAATTTGCTGTTATCTGAGTGCCTTTCCAGAAGGTACTTGAATTGATTTGTGTTCTTGGAAATACCATTTTCCGTGTCAACACTGCGGGATGGTGCTGCCAAAAAGCCCCTCATCCTTCTGGGGAAAGTGGCAGCTCAGATGTGGATGTGCCTGACTGTCACGAGCTGTTATCCCCACTTTTGTCTGGCTGCAGCCCCTGGAAGTAGCCAACCTTTGAGATTCAGTTCCTGCCATAATGGATTTGAGCAGGAGGTCCTTAGAGAGTCACTTTTCAAGCCCCTTGACCTTCCATGCCTCGAGTTTTAATATTATTCCTATAAGCACCTCTGACATAAAGCACCTTTGATGTAAAGAGAAAGTTGGGTTCTCTCTTGGCCATTATGGGAAATATTATCTTTCAAAAGAAGGGCAGCATTTACATCCCTAAAAAAAAATCAATTCAAGATCAGAAGCAATGACTTCCAATGCTATTTTTCTTTCAAGTTTTCAGTACCCTGAACCATCTGATGCCCAATTACCATTATCCAATAATGGTGACTTCAGCTGATCAGTTCCTAGGCAGCCTCCACCAAGACGAATTTGGGTAAGTTACCATGCTATGCCAATATTGTTTTGGGGTGGACAATTTTCTGACGTTTGATTGCCCTGGGTAAGTCATTTTTGGTGAATCATTATACCAAAATGCAAAGAAGGTAACTTGAGAAAGATGCTTATGTTTCTGTAGCACTTTGCAGCAGATGTCTCCTATTTACTGCTTTATTTTATTGCTTAATGACTGGATCTCGAGTAATTGAGTGATTTGACAGATATTTATTTGTAAAACGTGATTCATTTAGTCAGACATTGTGAAACAGTTTCATGCCAGTTCTAGATATTTTGGTAGAACTTTCTAAAGATGCAAACATTCAAGTAAATTGCTCATGTCAGTAGCACATCCACTTTTTACTGTTCTTTACTGCGCACAAATATTTGAGTTGACAAAAAAGCACTGGTGAACAGACTACAGGGACTTCTGAACTTTAATCAACCACAAGCACTGGCAGGGTTCAGAAGTAATTTCCTAACTATGAATCACCTGCAGACAATGAATCACATTCTGGAGAAGATTGCCAAATAAAACAAGCCATCATGTATAGCTCGCATTGACTGGACTATGGAAAGGCCTTTGATTCACCTAGCTGAAAGAGAAGATGTGATGAAAGCACTGAAATAAAGGCATAAAAGAATGTAGGAATCCCAAACCACATCTGCCAGCAGCGAATGGCGACATTTAAGCTCGACAAGGAAGATAAAAGAAAGCGAGACTAAGCAAAACAGCAGCCGAGGAGACACTATCTTACTGGAAAAGACTTGCCTGGAGAAGAACTTCACAAAGCATTTCTGGGAAGAAGACCTTAGCTTAACTCCAACCATATGTGCGAGCTCGGATTTCGGCTGTGATGGAGCAGTTGTCTTTGCTGAACTGGCCAATGATCTCCAGGCGATTTTTAGGGGAATGGAAGTGGAGGGAAGACAAATAGCAGGGGAAGGCTGCGGGGACCAGGCGCTCTCCCTGTTGGCTTGCTGAGGTGAGCAGAGAGCTCCTCCAGGGATTCCACTGGCCAAACTCCTGCTTCTGGAGAAGACATGTTAGGTTTCCTCCTCAAACAGAAAGGGGCCAAGGCTTTGGGTGCTAACAATACCAAAAAAAAAGGACAGGATCTTGTATAATGTTTTTCAGAGACAGCGCTGAATAAAGGGATAGTGAAATAGGAGAAGAAACCAGAAACTTCCTGGAGACTGTAAAGAATCACACATAAGAGTAAGTCCTACCACAAGGAAAAGAAACAGAAGAGGGTATAAAATTGACTTTTTTTACTATTTTATTTCTTTTGAGAGGTCTTTGGCCATGCTCTCCCCAGCAGTGAGACAATAGCTGGTAAAGCAATGACAGCGGAAGCAACGAGAGCCCTGCAATTATCTCCACTTTGATGATTCCCCTCTGGTTGTGCCAACATTCAATAAACCCTCAAATTGCATGCTGTAGCAGGAGAGTGAATTTACTGCAGCCAAAATCATATGAGTGCAATGAATCAAGACAGCCTTTCCGCACTGCTCAGGTCTGGCTCGTGCGTTCCGCTCCACAGACTAACATATATTAAAAACAACAAAAAAATAAAAGAAAAAAAAAGGTACAGCTGGATTCCAAAATCCTAACAGCACCTACCAGCTAACTGCCACCATAAAGAGGTCAAAATTCCAAAATATTCCTTCTTCTCAAAGGGGCAAAAATTAGGTAAAAAACCAGAATTTGCTTCAGAGAAAGGAGCTGTGGTTGCCCGGCGCTGAGGTACTGGGCTGTAAAAAGTCCTCTGACAGGGGACTTACAGACACCCAGCCTGATTTGCAGTGGGTTTCGGGTCCTTTGCCTGGATTTGTTTTGCAGGACCGTGAGCACTTCCCCGCGCAGCCACGAGAGAGCAGCCGGCAATTAGGGCTGGAGGGATGCGAATCGCCCGCAGCGCTCCGGGAAAAATCCCTGCTCGCACTTCCCTGCTCGCCTTGAGCTCTTCAGACTGAATCCGAGTCAAGCCGGGGTTAACTAAACCCTCGCTGCTTGTTTGGAGTGGCTGCGAGGTTTGGCCGTGGGTCGGTGGTGCGGGGATGGGGTGGAAGCTGCGGATGCTGCCCCTGGTCAGGGGATGGGGGATTTTGTCCCCTGGTTCGGGATATCCTTGCTCAAAGCCAAAGGCTGCCTAATGACTGCTGGCAGCTTCGGCTGCCCTTTCACGGCGGCAGCTCTGTACCTAAAACCTGAAAGCTGAGTTGTCCATTTTCCTGCGTGCTGGATAATAAACCCAGGCACTGGCTGATCAAAGCGGCTGCACTGCGAGGCCCAGCTGAAATGAGTATTCCACACTTTATTTCTCACATGCTAGATACAGTGATAGAGGCAAGAAATGTTGTGTGGACGAGCAGGCACGGGGAGGGGGTCTGTGGGGGTCTCTTGCCTGCTGCTGTCCCTGCCAGGGCACATATTATTGAATCATGGAATCATTTAGGTTGGAAAAGGCCTCAAGTCCATCCATTCCTGATGCTGGTGTGAAGAACTGCTGCACTCCCAGAATATACTTAACTCTTGGTTATAAATTCTTCTTTTTCAAAAAGCTTATGCCAGTTTTTACTGTGAGGTTTGGGGGTGAGCTATCAAGAAAGGAAAACAAATATTATAAATAATAGAAAATTATTAATGTTCCCGGACAATACTTTCAAACACGGATAGCATTTAAAAAATGCAGAAATCCCCTGAAACCTCAGCTCACACATGAATCATGTAGTTCACGAGGCACATGTTTACTGGTGTGGTTACTGGGGTACATATTTTCACAGGCATGTAACAGCGACTCCCGGGCACGAGTCCGGGGCAGCGTGCCCAGCCCGGGGCTGGGATGTCCAAGGCTCAATCCCATCCCACTGCCAGAGCCCTGCACACCTCCAGACATGGCCTGGCTGTGCTTGAGCCAGGCTGGGGACAGTGCCTTGTATGGCACAGGGAGGAGCCTCAGCAAAGGGGCTGAGAGTTTTTGGGTTCAGCTCTGAGGTGTCCCTGAGCTGGGGCTCCATCACTTGGGGAGACACTTTGCTCCCAGGATTTTCTCTTGGGAGAAGGAGGAAGAGGAGAAGGAGGAAGGACAGAGGGCCTTAGGCTGAGGAGTCTTGCAAAAGGATTTTAATGCTTTGCCCCAGATCCTCAAAGGCACTGAGCTCCCAGTGAGCAGCCCCTGCAGCACCAGCCCACTCCCAGGTACTGTCAAGCTGAAAACTTACAACAGAAATAAAAAAAACCCCTAACAATAAACAAAAAAGTAAAGTTAAAAAAACAACAAAGTAATTAACCAGCAGTACAGCCCTGTGTGTTTTTTTCCTCTCTTTGGCAGCCCCTTGCAGAGACGCTCTGGCTCCAGCCATTCAAGCAGATTCCTATCCCTTGACTTCAAAACCAGCAAGAACCAGCAAGAACCAGCAGCTCTGCCACCACTGACCTGCTCCAGCCCTGGGACAGTGCACACACAGCCCCCAGGACAGGTGGGTGAATCCCTTCACCTTTCAGCCAGGGGAGCTTGGAGTCACCTCCTCATTCACAGCCATTGTGGCTGCCTCTGTCCCTTAGGAGAGCACTTTCTCCAAATTACATTAATGCACATGCAATTAAATGCAATACTTACATGTAAGTACCTATTATTATATGCAATATATGAGCGTTGTAAGTACATAAAATCAGGAAGGAGTGAAAAGCAGAAAAATGAGTTTGAAACCACTTTAACTGCAGGGATATTTCCAGCCCTGCCTTAGGGAGAGTCAGCCTAATTCAGCAGAGACTTCATTCAAGTTACCCTGCTGTAGGAAAACCACTAATTAAATCTACACTTAAATTACAGAGAAATTGTAAGAAAACAAAATTTTGCTTGATACTTAATAAACACTTTATATTTAGTACTTAATAAAAAGGTCTATGTCAATATGTTCAGCTGAGAGAGACCAGATAGCTGGTTCAATAACCAGGTGCTATGAAATGTAGTGGAAGGTGCTTTGAAGGACACCCATAGTGTTTGGTGGGGAAGAGAAAAAAATCCTCCAAGTGCAGTACATAATGTATCTATTCCTCTAAATAAATTTGGGGATACTGACAGGCAATAGCAGGTGGTACCACGGGAAAAGCAGAGCCAAGCAGCCAGTGCTCAAGTTAAATTTTCACAAAGTTTTCTCAATTCCCTTCATTGGATCATCCTAAAATATTTTCAGAAGTTGAAATTTTCCCTCCTGAGATATGTTGTAGCCAGTAAATGCTGTTTATATCGACCGCAAACAAATCTCAACTGAATCTCTGCAACTGATGTCTAAGTTCAGAGAACAAAAATAATCATTCCAAAGTGTGTTTAAGGTGAAATCAAGCTGGGGTTGCAAAAGGCTGGTGGAAAACCTATTGGATGGCATGGGCTGACAGTCAGGCTGCTAAAGACACCTTCTGGATCAGTTTTAGGAATTGCTTATTAACCACTTCAATAATAAACTGAGAGACTAAGGGCATGCAATAAAAGAAAATCCTGTGGATATTTCACTCAATATCCTCAAGCACGACACATTTATTTCATTCAAAAATTCTTTGTTGTTGACTCTGTAATGTGATTCAATGTTTGCTTCTGCTAATGATTTTTAGGGATCTTTCATTGGCCTTTTGGGGCTATAAATGCAGTGAAGATCTGCAGGACATGTAAGGATTCATTTTGGTTTTGAAATGTAAACCATATAAAAGGAATTTAAATTATGATTTAATCTTCACTAACAATTTTCTGGAAGACCATACAGCCTGAAAGCATTGTACAGTGACACAGTGATGAAACATAGCAATGGGCTTGATGCTGCAATGCAAAAGAAGGGTTTTATTCCCATATCTGTCTTCATTTGTGTGCTTTGGGGTCAGCAGGAATGGCCCCAAAGGTGGGTACTGCTCTTGGAATATGCTGAGCAATTAATTACTTTCAGGGCTCTTCTGTGTTAGGCACTGACTCCTAAGGGGTTTCTAGTTCATCCCCTAATTTGTGGGTTTAGAAATAAATATGCTTATTTCCAGTTTCTTTCTGAGGGAAATATTATAGTGTATTTAAGGTTCAATTTAACTGCACTTCTGAAAATCACTTTATGCTGAGGATGGGCTGCTGGGGAAAGGGAGACCAAGGAGTTGATCCTTAAAGAGATTCTCATTTCTGCTCTGAGCTCGAATTTTAATTTACTTCTCATGGCAGTTTGAAGCCAGTAAATAAAATGCAAGTGGAGTTTGTTCTTTTGTCATCCTTAAGAAAATAAGTTAGAGTGGGTCCTTGCAGTTTGCTGATCCAGGATTGTTTTAAGATACAATTGTTAGGCATGTTTCAAAAAGAAAAAAAGATCTTTCAAGAGCTCATTTCCCAGAACATTACCAGCCAACAGCTCGAATGGGCTCACGCCACACAACAATTGTTGACTAATACTATGTGCTTTGCAAAGAGAAAAAAAAAAAAAAGAAACAAACTGTTATATGTTTTTTGTTGAGATATATTTAGAGAGCTTTCTTATTGTTAAGGGCTTTAGGAACAATAATCAGTGGTATGTCATTCTGGTATTGTTAGCAAAGTCCTTTCTATTGAATTTTCAAGATGTTGTAAAGTGAGATTATGTGAGTAGCACCTCTGGACACTTTTTCCCATCATTGTGTTGGTATCAATCGCTGACTTCCACTGTTTCTCCTGGTATTAAATGAAAATGTTGTTTCCCACTACGCTGATTGGAGGCTGTATAATGCATGACATAACTGATAACCCTACTGAGATTACACATTGTAAGATTCGAGCTGCACGAGAAATTTGGACAACAAAGTAGGTGGCCACTTGGACTGGGATACAAGGTTTAAAAGAGAATGTACTGGGATCATTGTTTCAGCTGAAAAGAAGAAACATTACAAGCGGATAATTTACGAGGCTGGTTCCTCAGGTTTTGGGAAAATGCTTCTTTTTTGTTTTTTAACCTTGTTGTTCTGTGGGGACAGTAGGTAGAATTTATTTTCCAAGGGCAAAGTGTTGCCCTAGGGCTCCTCAGCCTCGCTCACCCCTGGCAGAGCCGTGTTAGAGCAGAAACCCACACCCTGCTGAGACTCCTGACATTTTCCAAAGAGGAAATATTAAAAATTCAGTGGCAGAGTGGAGGAGGAGTAAGTTATACTTTGGAATAGCAGCGAGCTGAGAAAGCCAGATTTTTCTACTCTGCCATAAAACCCCCTGAAAATAATGAAAGGTTTTGAGCTGACTTCTGTGTTACACCCCACCAGTATCTGGGCAGCATAAAGAGCAAATAGGGAGCATAAAGAACAAATAGGGAGTTCCCTCATAGCAAGTTCTGGCTGTTGCCATTCCCTTACACCATGTCAGGTTGTTTTGGTCTTGCACTTGTGCTTCAGAGGGATTTTTTTGGAGAGATGACTGAGCTGGTCAATGCCTCTGTGCCATCCTGCTGGTTACCCACGCCTGCTCCTTTTCCCCCAGCGCCATGCCAGGTTTAGGGTGGTTCAAGATTTTTGTTGGGGTTTTTTTTTTGGATGAGGTTTACCCCAGTCTCTGTTCCTGCTTTACTTTATTCTTCACACAGCGGCCTTCTGTCCAGCTTTGCTGTTTCCTAGGGTGGCATGCTCAGAGCTTGGCTTATGGCTGGCACGAGGGGAAGGAGAGGTCACTCTCCTGGCATTCTGTCCATCCTTACAGGCAGCAGAGAAAAGCATGGGGAAAAACTCAGCTACAAGCCAAGCTCCTGCCCTTCAGCACCTCTCAGCCTGGTCTCTGTGCTCAGCCAGGGCAGGGACAAATCAGGCCTGACCCTGGCACTCCTCAGCTGATGGGGTGTTCAGTCCAAAAAGCAGTTCTTGACCTCCCATTCAAAGCTTTTACGGCTGAGTGTAAAGCTGGAGCGAGTTGCTCCGTGCAGTGGTTAAGGTTTTAATAGCTCTTAAGTAATAAAAACAGCAGAGCTGCTTCCAGGGAGTACCAGGGAATCAAGTCTAAATGTAATAAAGGTCTCTCCTTCGTTATGGTGGATTGCAAAGGGTTTTGTGGCTTGTGGTTGCACAGAGCAGAGGGGCTGTGGATCCTTCTGAACCAACTTTTACTGCGCCGGTGTGATTGCAGCTGGCTGGACCTCACATCTCTGGGAGGGTGTGAAGTTAGTCTGAGAATGGCAAACATTTTTCTCCCTTAGGACCTAAGCCCAAGGCTGGATGCTAGAAAATATTCCTGGCCATGCTCAGATGAGAGACAAATTCAAGAGAAGACCCAGCAGGCCACAGGGTGCAGGGGACAGATTCTAATGGGGCTTGCTCTACTGGACAAGGAGTGATGGTTTGTTTTAAGCTAAAAGAAGATCTATTTAGACTAGGCATAAAGAAGAATTTTTTTACAATGTTTTTTGTTGAGATATATGTTGGTCAGGCTGCCCTGACCCTGGAAGTGTCCACAGCAAAATTGTGGAAGGTGCCCCAGCCCATGGCAGAGGGGTTGGAACTGGATGGCCTTTAAAGGTCCCCTCTAGTCCAAACTATGGTATGACTCTATGAAACAGCTGGGTACAGTAAAACATTTGCTTCCTTAATTAGGAAGATCAAAATCCTTCAAATATTTGTAGGAATCAGTTTTAAATAAGACCATTAGGTTTTGTCCTCCAATGCTTTACTTTTATTTGGATGACGGATGACCTGATACTGAGCCTGCTGGGATTTCCACATAGATCCCTCTCAAATTCAAGGAGAGGTTGAATGTTTAAATTAATTTTAACATAGCTCATGCCTGAATTTTAATTTTTTTTTCCTAATGTATCAGCACTTCAGATGTCAAAAAAACTTTTGCTATTTTAGGAGCAGAGAAAGATGCGTGCATGAGATGGGAGAGGATCCTTGGAGGATGCTGAGGTCAGGTTTGCACTCTGTGTGTGGAGAGGGCAGCTCACCACCTTCCTCCCTTTTGCTGGCAGCTTTAAAGCAGGAGACCCCACATTGAGCTGCTGCTGAGTACCCTGAGCTCTCTTATCCATGCTGAAATCTCTCCCTCCGCTTGTGAACCTTTCCAGGAGCTTTTCTAGCAGCAGTTCCTCCAGTGGCCACCCTGAGGAAGGCAGAGGGGCTGCTGTGGCCTGGACAAAGGGGCTGCTTTGCTGCAGGACCACGTTACCCCCCTGCATACATCCCCCCAATTAGCCTGGACCTTAATTGGGGCTGACGCGCGCCCGTTGAAAGAGATTCCCCAGGAATTAAAGCGCTGCTCCTCTGGTTTGGGTTGGCTGCTGATGTGAAACATGACATGATCTTGGAGGATTTTCAGAGCTTACCATGAGGCAAGGCTGCCCCAGGTATCAAGCGGGCTTTGTGCTGGGGCTGTAATCATATTACAAATTGAACGCTTCCACATGTGCGCGCTGGCACATCCACCCTCGCCTATCTCGCGTGTATCTGCCCCAAGGTACAGATGCTGAGGTCTTGACACAGCATAATATGGATCTCAATATATTTTCCAGATTGCCTTAGCACATGCTAATGAAAATGAGGAGTAAAAGGCCCGCGAGAAGCAGCTGTTTGAAATTTTCTTCAATCCCCGAAAATCAACTTCTTAATTACTGATAATTTAAGCATCAAAATCACCACTAACCCTCTTCTCCCACTAGGCCCTCCCAAGCTGGGAGGCCTGCTTGAAGACTCTTGGGCAAAACTTTTTCTTAGAAGTGTAGCTTTTCATCAAATTTCTTCAGCTTTTCTGGAATTAATTAGTATTAAAATAAAGCAGGGAAAAGGCGAGTGCCTGCTGGAGGTGCCTTCTCTCAGACCTCCTGCTTAGACTGCTAAAGCTCATTGTACCACAACGCTTCCATATTTCCACAGCACCTTTCATAACAAAAGGTTCCCCAAACTTCCCCAAAAGGATTTATAGATATAAGTAGCTTCAATTGCCTTTAAAATGTGCCCTCTCTTGGATCAAAGAAAGCAGACTCTCCTTCCATCGTGCAAAAGGATCTGTGTTCAGTCTGGTTTGGGTTCATACCTAGTGGGGCAACCAGTCCCCAGCAAAATTTAGGCAGAGGTTCTGGGAAAAAGGCTGGCAACATATTCCATGCGTTCCTGGATCACTGTGTGGCAGAGGGGCCTCTTTCCAGGGATTATCTAAATATTAGTCTTGTTAAAATCTAAATCTTGGGATAATTTTGTTGAGAATTGTTTTCCTCCAGCAGCAAATAAGTCTGAACCAGCGGAAAAAAAATAATGGAACAGTAAGTGTACACAGTGCTTATTTTTTACTTTTTATTTGATGTTCACCATGTCCCCAGCCTTCCCTAAATGACTCTGAACTTGAGTTGAGCCTTTCCTTAAGCTGGCACCATTTTCTGTGCAGAAACAGAAGCTGAATTAATCTGGCTCTTGCCAGCCCCAGTCTAGGTGTGCTCACAGACCCACAGAGCCAGTCAATGGATGGGAGCAAGGCTGGTTTTAGCCAGGCTGCAGAAAACATTTTCCTGCTAACTGGAGTCCTGGCAGGGAGCAAGGGCTTTGACATGGAAAAAGGGGGTTTCTGTTTGCTGCTGGATACCTTTGTTTTGTTTAAATCATTACTTGGAAGCATCTTTAAAACTGGCTTTTCCACAACACTCTTCGAGAGAGGAACAAAACCACAACTAAATATAGCTGGAAGGCAGAGAGCACAGTGGAGCCATCCAGGAGCTCACAGTGAGTCTCTACATGGGAGAGACCTGACAGAAACTTTTAAAGCTCAAAACATGCACGGAGCAACGGGCCAAACTGAATAGCTGAGCAAAAGCAGCCCTGCAAATGCTTTTATAATAACTTCCCCTCCCATTACTCCAGAAATGTACCCACTGGAAACAGCAGCTGACACAGGAATGGTGACTGAGACCCACAGGGCTATTGAGGAGCTGGGCCAGGGTGAAATATTGATTAATCATCTTGTCATGCTGGGTCTTTGCTCAGTTGTGTAGATGGGAATTGAGAGGGTTAATGTGCAGCTCCTCCATCTAGGAAGGCTGCTCCATCACATGGGAATGATTTGTTGACTTACAGGAAAGTGCAACAGTGGGGTGGAACAGTAGGATGATGCTGAAATGAGCTGAAGGGATTTTTGAAAAGTATTGACTTTCTTTTTTTTTCCTCAGAAAAAGTTAAATCACTGTAGTAGAAAGCCAGAAACATCAATCCTCACTCAGCATCTGTTTGCACCTGGACAATTGCACCTGTGTGGTCCATAGGGGAGTGTATGACACAAAGACAAAAACTATCCAGTTTGCTTTGTTTATTGGGGGATGAGATGAGTAATCAAATCTGGGTTTGCTTTTCAGCTATTCCTCTGGGTGAACAACTGTGGTACTGGGACAAGGCAGTGAAAATCAAGGTCATGGTAAGGGATCTACATAGAGATGAAGGACTCGTTGATATTACAGAAATACACTTTGTCCCCTCTGCCCATCAAACCCCATGGGCAGTGCTGCACTGTGACAAGAAAATACCAGGTTCCAGATAACTAATGGGAAAATCAGCCCAAGGATTGGTGGCATTTTCTCCCTAATGGTCACCAGAGCTGGTTATGGGCAGGGTGCGCTAACCCTGAGCTCAGCTCAAGGAGTACTTTACCTGGCAGGTCTGTGATAGGTGTGCTGCTGTAACCCAGAACATTAAACCCAGGGGACACTGTCCCACCCTTTCTCCACCTCCCAAACCCTCTTTCATCTAGGGCAGGTGAGGGCAGAGCTGATAAGGGCTGTCACTGCATCAAATTAAAGGGGAAAACGATCTGGAAAGCTGTTTGCAGATAAAGCTTGACTTGATTAATCTATTTGTTCTCTGTATTTGGCAGAAACCTAAAACCAAGTTTCACAGTGGCTTTAACTGCCCTAAAAATAATGGCCTATTTATGCAATTATCTGCAGGTACGTGGCCATTACCTTAGGCCACTGCAGTACAAGAATATATTGCACACGGGATTTTTTTTTTTAATCTATTTACTTTTTTTCCAGGTGGGGTTTAGGCTTCCTGCATGAAAACCATTCCAGTGTAGGTTCTCGGCTTGCCACCAACTTGTGCAGAAGGCTTTTAAGCTGAAGGAGCAAACCAAACAAGCCCACACCTGGGCTGAAGACAAGAATGACACGTACAGGTTATTCTGAAATATAACTTAAATATCTTATTAAATATCTTAGGAGCTATGAGAGGTCCTTGGCCACTGACACAGGCTGAGAGAGGAGCATCTCAGCCTTTCTATCTCTGCTGATGAGAAGATCAACATGCATTCCCTGGGAAAATGCTGGCTTTTCTTACATCCCTCCTCCACAGGTTGCCCAGAAGCAGGGATTCTGATCTGATTTCAAAGGGAACATAAATTAAAATGCTCTTTTTTTTTTCCTTTTTAGACTCTAGAAGGCTCATTTTGTGCAGTGGGAGGCTCATTTAGCTTCTCAGCCATGGATTTTGATCACTCTGGTGAGTGAATATTTCACTATGCACCAGCCAAGCCACTTCTTCCCAACAAGCAGCAGGCAGGCAAAACTCAAACACAGGGGTCCACAAGTGCTTTTGAAGGTGACACTGCACCGACCTCTTCTGTTGAAACGACCTAAATATCCCTCATTTCCAAGGTAGTGTTTTGAACCTTAGAGGACTTCCTAAACCCCTCTAACAGTCAGTCTATTGAGAGGCTCTGGCTCGGGTCCCACGTTTCATGGCCAAGTCCAAGACACCTCCCAGTGCCCCATCCTCTGGTTGCCCTCATGACCCCACAGATCCATCTTTGCTGCAGGGGAAATGCTCCTTTTGTTTTTGCCCCCAACTCAGACAAAACCAAGACAAAAAGGAAATGGATCCCTTCAGTTTTGTAGTCCTTTATTATTTTTTTTTTTAAGTTGATCCTCCCATAGTAATGTACTGAAATGCGTAACAGTTACATTGTACAAAGCATTTAAAGAAAGTACCTCAACTTGCCGATTATTTCAAAATGAGATTATAAACAAAAGGAAAAATAAATCTGGTCCCTCACTAAAGGCCAAAAAAACCCCCAAAAAATAACTGAATACCTTCCGTTATTTATTTATTTTTTTAAAACATAAATTTGGAACACTTCATCTTACAAATAGGATTAACATGAACATAACATCACACAAGCTCGCAGACAACCAGCATAAAATATTGGGTACAGTTTTTTTAATCAGAAGAATCATGCTTTCATGAAGAAATTATAACTGTTTATACAATCGAATCAATTTACTGTATTACAAAAAAAAAACAGAACAAAACTAAGTCGCATCTATTAGTTATTTAGTTCATTAAAAGGCGAAAAAAAATAAAAGAGGAATGTAAGAAAATTTCAAACACTGTTTTGCACTCCCATATACACAGATCAGTTCACCTCACTCTTTTTGGAAGTACATGGGTGCCTTACGTCGTAACGCAGTGGGGGACTGGAGCAGTGCTGTTTGTTACAGGAACAGTGCTATTGTAATCAACAAACAATCGTTTGCCAACAAATAAATACACGGTACACACAACACAAAGGAGAAATTAAGAGGGTAGGGGGAAAGGAAACAATACAACAAAATAGTGACATGATTGTCGAAAATTAAAAAATCTCCTTACAATGATTCGAACTAGTGGTGCTGTCGATGAACGCGGTGCTTTCACGGAATTATCTGGATGATTTAGCTTCTTGGAGTAGTGAACATTCATAGTTTACAATATACACAAGCCTCTTATGTATTGTTTCTCAGAGTTCTTTCTTTTTCCGCCATTTTTTTTCTCCTCGTTTTTCCTCTTTTTTTAAATAATGCGGTTGAGAAGGTAAAAGAATTACGGAGAGAACAAAATATTCCCTGTTACTTCTTTCTGCATTTACGATGGATAGTGTGCATTTGATAGAACTATTTTCTTTCCTTGAAGGGCTAAAATGCATAAAGCTTTAATGAAGAGATTTGTACATAAAAGCAACTGTTCCCAATCCTGTGTCAAACTATCTTATACAAAAAGAAAATCAATTCAGTTCCTACTTTAAAGGAGTGCCCATGTGTGTATCAATGCAGTCTTAACCCTCCTGCCCCTGCCCCTCAAAGCCGGGTGAACTGGAAGACACTTTTTCCCGGCCCCGTTTACGTAATCCACTGAAACAATTTTTAAAATTTTATTTTTTTTTTAAAGTCGCATTGATCCTCCAGAAGTCAGCAGCTGCCTTTGCTGTGCAAAACAAAATATTGAGAATAAATAGTTTCTTTCTTTCTTTTTTTTTTTTTTTCTTTAAAATTATTCCGTTTAAGGTCACCAGACTTTAAATGAGTGACCCTGCAGATTTATAAGGCATTCTGCTCAGCAGTCTTTTAAACAGTCATATGTGAAAGAGCCATGCTACTGGTTTGGACTTGGTCCCATCCTCGGAACGACTCCACACTGTCATACGTGGCTGATGGACTGGATGGCGCTGGATTCCGCGGCGGCTCTCGCCATGCTGTGCCACATGTTGGGAGAACTGTGGGGTGCAGAATGGAGGGAGTCCTTCTCGGAGAGAGAGAGCATCATGGCATAGGCCTGGATGGGGACAGAAGAGGGACAAGGAGGTCACATTGCTGAGCTTGGACCCGCGCCACCCGCGCGTGGCCAGGGCGGCAGGCAGGATACAGCCATGGGGCTCAGCTTATTTAAAAAAAAAAACAACTAAATGCTTTAGGTAAAAACCACTGTCAACCCCTTCACTGACACTTCTGACTCACTAATAGTAATAATAATTTCTGCTTTCATCTGGTTTCACAAAGCTCAGAGGAACCTTTAATAGTTGACAAGGTCCCAAAGTCTCCTTTGCCTTCAGATTCTTGGCACTGGAGTCTCTTTTCAAGAGGCTGAGGAATCACATTATCCCTTGTCTCGTCCTGTATTTCACCAAATGTAACAGTCTCCTTTGCTGACCTTTCCTACATGCATATTCTGCAGTTTTTAAAGCAGGAATCTTTCAAAGGGGCTAAAAAACCCCATTTTAATTAGTTAATGTTTAGAAAACGGCAAAAAATAGCACGAGGATGCCATTTCAGTTATTGCTGTTTGTAAAACATGCTGAGGAGCTAAAGGTGGTACCATCCATCAAAAACTAAAAAAATAACAAAAAGCCAAGCCAGCCAGAAGATCAAGTCACATCCCTGTGAGGCTGCAGCTAAAATCTGCAGCATCAGTGTCAGCAGAGTGGGACTAGTTCTTATTGTGGCATTTCTGGGGGCAGCAGGAAGAATAAAAATAGTAAAAAAAATAGGAAAAAAAAATGGAAATCCTCTGTTCTCAGGGACCAGAGCACCCTGCCATGTCTCTGAGGTGCAGTGGGATGTTGGGTGAGCCTGAGGTTTGTGGACATGAAGCTGCCAGCTCTGTCTGACAAAGCTGGAACAACCCTGCCTGCCACACACTAACAGCTTAATCCTGCGGGTATTTGGTGACAGAAATATTTTAACTGAGTTAAGCTTTTACCTGGGATTTGGATTTCCTGTACAACGGTTGCTTGAGGTCCTCTGGCAGCTGGGAAGCATTGAAAGCTGCCAATTCAGCTTCACTGTATTGATTTTCTTCCATTTTCCTCATTTTGAGGCTATCTGTGAAGTGCCTTATGTGGTCCAAAGCCGAAAGTCCAGTCTTATTATACTCCTCCTCTTTATACCTACAAAAACACCACGGAGGTTTTAAATGTCAATTAAATGATCCTCTCTGCGCGCCCTCATCTTAGATTTACACATCTGAGAAATTTCCCCCTTTTTCATATTCATAAACCACTTTGCCTCATGGAATGGCGATTCTGAAGTAAAAGGAATTCCCTTTTCTGCTCCAAAGAAAGGGCAGTTGAGTGGGGGAGGCAGAGTTTGTCTCTCTCATGGTGTCTCCACAGCCTTTCACAAGGCCATTATGAGACATCCAGGACGGCTCGCAGAGCAGATAACGTCTCTCCCATGGAACTGTCTCACCCTGCTTCCTGTCTCACCCAGAACCTCACAATAGCTCCCCAAGCACAGTCAGTTTTCCTAACAAGGGCTCCAGACTGCACGAGGAGGCTGAGAGCAGGGCTGGTGCTGACCCAAACACGGACGCACGTTGCTATTGTGAGTGGGAAGCGGCCGCTCTGCAGCGGTTCCCACGGCAGCCGGTTTGGTGCTGGCACTCCTGGGTGGTTTATTGTTCCCATCCCGCCTATCGGGCACACCAATACTCGGAAGGAACCAACCTGCCAGGGGAAGCTTTGCAGTTCATGTCCAGAGCACTCGTTTCCTCATAATCCTCCTCGGGAGTGCCCTCGTGCATGTCGCTCGTCGCGGGCTCTTTGACTGCCTTCCCTGCCACTTCACTCTCCTCGTCCTCTTCATCCATCATCACTTCATCCTCCGCCTCCTCGTCGTCCAGCAGATCCGAGTTCTGGCTGGCTACCATGGCTTTTTCATCCTTAAAGTGGCTGCCATTCATTCTGAAAGGAGCAAAACAAATGCAAGCTATAAACACAGATCAGATATGAGAGCTCCTCATGGGCAGACTCATGGAGGCAGATCTGAAAAACATCTCTCCCAGCAGAATAAAGTGATTTCTGTATTTTATATCTTGCTTAGCTTTAGACATTCAGGCAGCACTGGAGAAAATTCCACTCAGAAATCAGTGGGACGTTACAGCACCATCAGCATGGGATTTTCCTGTTATCCTGCTAAAACTACTGCTCTAACAAGAGGCGAGTTCAGATAACCATTCCAAATTTTCCCATGCATTATTTCATCTCAAGTTTCCAATCATATATTTAGTCTGGGCAAAACAGCTCACTGCCTTTGAACAGAAGCTGTAGGGGCCAAGAAACTTTGAAAATTAGATCTGGCATTTTTTAAAAAAACGACATCCAATATCGCATTCAGAGTTTTAAAGTCAAAATTACATGCATAATTAATTTTGCCCACTACCACCCCTCTGGAAGCCATATTGCTTCACTGAATGTATGGATTTCATACATGGGAAGGTAAGGGACTTCAGCTGGAGACCTGAAGAGTGGTCTGCAACGTCACCTCCGTGCTGAACTAGGTTATTGACTCATTTGAAGGGTAAAAAGCAATGAAAAGAAAGGTCATAAGGCAATTTAAGTGCATTTATTCTTATTAAATGAGTAATTACAACAATACACACATGGAAAACCATTTGGTCTACAAACTGTTATTACGCTGCCCTTTGCTCTCAGACAATGACTTCTCTTAACTACTTCCTACGGGATTTTTATCAAGGACATAATACCCATGCTGAAGTAGGGGTTGTTTGGTAATGGTCTCAACCCTGTAGGATTCAGACTGCATTGTGTCCATCACATCAAATGAGAACTAAAGAAATTCAACACGGCCTCAACGAACGCCCAACAAGAGGCACAGGGACGTGAACAAGCTGCACCCAGTGGAGCCCCCCCAAAATTCGTGCTACCACCGTATCTGCCCCCACCACGTCATGCAGCACAGAGGCCTTGATTCATCTATTGTTCTCATTGTGCAAAAGGTCCTTAACTCTTCCAGGAATACAGTTACAAAAATGGAAACCTTATTGTCCGCACGCAGTTTGCCTCAGACTCTGCGTGCTTCAAACTGTGCGGGACAATATGGGATAGACCCAACGTTGGAGCAAGATAATATGAGCCCTCACAGCCTTGCTGGTGTTTAACATTTGACTTTCTGAGGAGCAAAGCTGGTCTCTGCCACAATAACAGCACCGTTTTCCTGAACATATTAGAGTTTCATCTATTTTCCGAGCAAATTCCAGCTGACTGCCATGAGTTTAGTATTGCATTGAAAAAAGCTCTTGGGAACAGTCTGTCTTTAGAAGAGTATCAAAAAAATCTGAGGTTGTGCAGAACAGGGAGAACTGAAGCAGCCGCCTCCCTCTAAGATCATCAGAGAAATATCTCTTTATCATCTTTTATTTAAATAGGCAGAAATAAGAAATTGTTGAGCTCAGTCTGGGCTGCCAACTTGCTTGTTATGCTCAATTGAGGCCGCTAAAAATGAAAGGGAGATGGACTACAACCAAAGTAACAAAAGCCATGTGATTAAGAAAACAGATTCTCTAATTTTGCTTTCAAATGCAGCAATTTGCCAGGGATAAAATATCCGTCAAGAGCAGTCTGAAGTGCCAAATTTAGAAAGGAAACACTGCACAACCCAGCAACCTTTCCACTTTGCTGACTTCCTGTTGGAGGACATGTTGAGACCAGATGTGTAAGGAAAAAAAATCCCAAGCCCTCATTGCCAATCAAGATGGAATGAAATTTGAATATGCATGTAATCACTTAATCCAATACTATAGTGGAAATTGTGTCGTGTCTACCCTTTTTATCCCTTCACAAGGGCATCAAGAAATTGAGGAGACAGCAAAGTTTGCCACCAACAGCAAGAATTTTTTGATGTTGATAACGCAATGCCAATTCAAAAGGGAAAATAATGCATAATGCAACACCAATCCCAAAGAAATATGTGGGGGCTCCGTCCCACAGCCTTTTCTGCTTAGCTGTACTTTTATTAACTGAAAATATTTAGAAGTGGTCTCTCTTCTGTTAGTTCAGAAGAATTCAAACACCCATATACTTAATAAATCTTAGTAGAAAAAGCTCTTTCACATGCTGGAGCTCTGTGGACTCCCAGCGCCCACCCGCAGCCTCGCGGGCTTTTGGCTACTCAGCATCTTTCTTGGGATTGAGTTACTTACGGGAAAGGACTTCCAGCTACAATCTTTCATTTGATCCAAGAATTTAGCCCGGTCTACTTTATTAATTACACATTTAAATTGCACTTAAATCCTAAGGCTCCATGCATCTAGCCACAGGATGTAGAATTCACCTGTTCTGCCGTGAATGTAAAGAGAAGGAATTTTTCAGCAGACTTAAATCAACGGCGGGAGCCTGAAGCTGAGAGCTCCAGATACAAGGAGAAATGTGCTCACAGATGGAATCTCTTGTCCAGCACCTGCCACTTGGAACATCTTCATACCCAGTGGGGAGAGAATCAATACATTTTTTTTCCTGAGACACCAAGGTGGCCACTGAATCAACCAGATTCTGAAATAACTCTGGCCCCAGACACCATCAAAAGTGAACAATCAGGTCTGCAGACCTGGAAAAGGAGTGGTGGGCACCTTCTGAAGGCACAGATCAGACACAACTCACCTCTCCTCTGAGTTTCGGGGGGATTGATTGTTGTGGTTGCTGTTTCCAATAAAATTCCTAATTTCTGTGAAGTAAGAGTCCTCCTTGTCATCTAGGATTGCCCCTGTGCTTTCCAGTTCTGAGTGAGGTGAAGATGTTGCAGTACCTTAAAGCAAAACATATGATTTTTTTTCTGCTTCTTTACATTTTCTATATTTAACCATTTAAATCAAAATGAAATTGAAACTCTGGTTGATACGGGTGAGAGCCAAAAGCTGGTCAGTGTGAACCATCAGCTTTTGGCCATAAAATCAGTAATTAATGGGCAAAGGTGATTTCCAGCCAAAATGACTTGGTTGCATTCTGGGTACCATTTCCATGATTTATCATCACTTTTGCCATGTCTGTATTTCAACATCTCCCTGCTGCTGCTTGTGATTCCAAGACTGTCCATTGATAACTGTCCTTCTTAGACCAACGGTCGAGCTGAGCAAATGGAACTTAATTTTTATCTATCAATTATGCAGATTTGTTCAAAATATGGAGCAGCCATTGACATATTCACTGAGAGCCCAGTGTCAGATGCCCTTCTCTGAGCACTGGGGAAGGGACAGGTCTGCATTGACTGCATGCCCCTGGTTGCCTCCACTGAGGCAAAATGCAGACTGGAAGGACTGCAGAGAGGGTTTTCATTAAACCCTGCAGACACCCAAACCAGCCCAATGTCACCCTTCCTGCCACTGCCTGTGCTGCTGCTGCACAGTGACCAATTTGCTTTGGGGCTTGAGAGGCACCATTAGCTCCACAATAGCCAGTGCTTTCCAGCTCCTGAAGGTGGGAATATTTCAGAAGGTGCCAGGAAAATCTTTCAGAGTGCCCCCTGAGACTCTAAATCTAGGACTCCTAATTGAGAGCCAAGCGATTGCAGAGGTGGGATTAAACCAATTTTCCCAGTCTGTTCTCTAGACGCTATGGGTCGGCTTAATTAAAACCAAAAGAAAAGACATCATCCAGTGGTCTTAAGTTATACAAGGGGAGAGTTTATGCTGGGATTTTCAAAGCACTTTAAACGTCAGCAGAGCTTAGGCACTTACATATTTTGCTACCCCCTCACCCGTTGGAGCAGCGTGTGCCTGTGGAAGGGGCAATCCCTGCACACGGGACAGGGAGCAGGCTGGGGAGGGAAAAGACAGGAGGGAAAAGACAGAACATACCAGACATGTTCCCGTTCTCGTGCTTTTTCAGATGTCTGTCAAGGTTGGTTTGTTGACCAAAACACCTGTCACACAAGTGACACTTGAATGGCTTCTCTTTATTGTGGATGTTACGCACATGTCTCTGCAGGTTAGAGGATATGCTGAAGGATCTGTCACAGTATTTGCATCTGAAAAAAACCATCAAAACAAGCGGGCAGGAAAGAGTTTGTTAGTAGCTGGAAATGTAAGATTTGTCCTAAGATACATGAAGAGCCTTCTGGGCTCAGGCTCAGCACCCAACCACAGCTCCTTGTTCCCTACTGAGGCTCAATCCTCCCTGACATAAAGACAAATTTTGGCTAACTAGAGAGCCGTGCTCTTGGAATGGAGACACAACTTCTATGGTGGGGTTTTCAGCTTTAATTCATATTAGACTTTATATTTTAAGTACTGCCTCTAGCAATGAGCATAATATTTCTGAGCTAACGGCATCAAATTAGCTATGGTAATTGAGTCTCATGTTTTTAAAACTGTTGCACGCAAAGTTGGGAAGTTTGAAAACAGTAGAGCAATAACTCTATTGTTTCATGTGCTGCCAATACAATACAATTAAACACTTTTGGAAAAAACATGAAACAGATCTCTTCTAATGCTCAAATAAGGTAAAAAGGGCTATTTCTTTTCCTATTCTAAATTATACTGTGTGATTAAATCTTTTCTTGAGGAATTAGCTTGCTTGATTGCTAATCCCAGAGGAAATTCGGTTATCTTGCAAAAACCAGCAATAAACAATCCCAACCTTTAATACTGTGCCAATGTGAGTAGTTTAGTCTATCACTCTGGTACCAGAGGCATCAATTTTCATACTCTGCAGCGATTTGGAGTCCCTAAAGCCTTTACTGTATTGCTCTTTAAGCCATTACTAAGTCATACTATAACTATTCCAAATTCTCTGGCTGGCAACCAGCCAAGAGTCTTCACCACTTTAGTTTTTCAATCTTTTACTTCTCCCGTGCCTCACTTACACTTGTCAAGGATGTAAAATGTTTTTTAGTGCTGAAATCACCCATTATGCTACTAATTGCTTGTGGCTTTTATGCAGTGGACGGGTATAATATGCATCAAGACCTCCCTTCAATAAAATTAGATGTGAATCTCATTTCCCAAAGAGACTAGATGCAAAAAACATTGTTTCCTCACAAACAATGAGCTTACTCTGCTCTTTACAGCTCATAAAAAGCAGAAATCTGTACATTTGTTTTACTGGAACATGAACTGGCCTCTTTCCAGTTTAAATTAGCCTTTCATTTTCAATAAGGTGAAGCTTTATACACATTTCTGCATGTGACCGTCCTGGATTCAGTATCACACACATGTTCTTATCAACAGGAGAGTACACCCACATGGGTTTTGGTTAAGCAGACCTCAGAAAGGATCCAGATTAGGCAGGAAACAAATAAATACAGTAATGCCTTTGCAACCAGGACCTTTCCGAAATCAGATGACTGACAAATCACTCAAATTTAGGCTGCAAATAACACCACAGAACTCCAGTAAAAAACATTTTTGTAAGGGAAAATAGGTCCATGAGCCCTACTGAACATCACTTCAATCACACTGGTTCAGCAGTGCCAGCCACCCTGCCAGCAAGGGCAGGACTTGGGGGCTGTGTTGGGAAGCTGCCCCAGCCAAAAGGACTTTATCAAGACCAAAACTCTCCCCTCTTCTGCAGCTCCAACACCAAGGATCAGCACAAAACTCTTGACACCAAAATGCAATGGTGGGCCCAAAGCTAAGGAGGAAGGGCTGGAACTGGTCCAGCAAGGATGTTGGATTCCCTGGCTTTATTCAGAGAAAATGCCTGCATTGGAAGGGACCCCAAAGCTTGGCCACGGCACAGACAGGGGTGAGGGTGTGGTACCTGTAGGGCTGCTCTCCAGTGTGCGTCCGCAGGTGACGCGTCAGGTTTGCAGATCTCGGGAAAATCTTGCCACAGTATCTGTGATAAGAAAATGTTTGATAAGACAACACATCCTTCAGTGGCTTCATCCCAGTTTGAGCCGCACTGGGTGCACAGCCCGAATGGAATCATCACAGCATGGTCCCATTGCTTTGGTGCAACAACATCTCAATAAAAGCACTCTGCAAATGGAAGAGGTCCACACACACACAAGAGTGGGGCTGGAACTGCTGGCACCAACCAGATTTGCTTGTGCAGAAGCAAGAGTTACATGAAAAACCTGTTTTAAAGATCACCCCGAGGTTCTAAGCCCACTGGATGATTATCAGCCTCATTCAGATTTGGAATCAAGAGAATCTGTTATTAAAGCCTTGGATTTCTGCCTCTGTGTAAGCAAATTTCAAACCTTTCAACCAATTCTACGTGTCAGCAAACGTGACACCGCTCTGTGCATTGAATAGGATCAGAGCAGACAAGACTCAAAGACCTAATCCATCAAGGTATGTTTCTATAACAACATGTCTTGAAAGAAGGTGACATGTTTTCAAAAAGATCAGATAAACCGATATGCCAGTGTCAAACGCCTGCACATTCTGGAGATGATATAGAGACCTAAGCAGTGCAATTTAAAAACCATTCTCCAAACTCGATAATACGTCACAGGAAAAATAATGGCAAAAAAAAAATTATCATGAGCTCTGAGCTCTCCCCTTCATTCAAGTTGCATGTTAATATTCAGTTTATAATTGGCCCATTCTGTTGAGGACATTTTTGCATGGGGACAGAGCACACACAGCACTCTCTTAAGTGAATGAGGGTGGTGGCAGCTCCATGCAATGACTTTGAAGATTGCATCCCTTCACTTTTAACATCCCATTTATTTTTTCACAACGTGATGCATAAGCCTTCAAAATACCCACACAGCTAATTCCACTCTCCTGCACAAAGCTCCCATTCATTTTGGGTGCACATTCAATGACTATCTTCATTGTGGGATTTTTTTTTAAGTCTGTACACACAAGTCCTAATAAGTCATGTATTTTATCACCGATCCCTTTGGATATTAAAACCAGAAGCCAGAGAGAAAACACGTCTGTAGTTTACGATCAAAAAAATCAATTATGAAAGCATGCTTTTATATATGAAAGTGATGAGAAAATTTGGAAAAAAAAGAATTGTTTATTTAACGGTTTCCACCTCATTTATCAAACCACTGTGATACAGGGTGATGCCTTAGGATTTAGCTTTTATATTTTTCAAATCTTGTACTGCTTTCGTGTATAACTCTAAAACTCCATATACAGTGTTAGTTACTGTCTTCTACTGACAAAACAGCTCCTCTCTGGGCCCGAAACTCAAGAAGACATGTAAACAACAGTGAATTGGGAGGGGCAAAGTTGGAGTAAATTACTTCATGACCTGAAACTGTAATTGGAGGATTAACCTCTGATATGTAAATGGGCCAAACTTATAATTGTCTGAAAAACTCGTGACTGTTGTCCATCTTGGGTGCAGCCTCTGGGAGTCTTCTGACAGCCCAAGGTGTACCTATTGAAGGCCTTTAACAAATACCTACTTTTATTCTCTTAATCTTATCCAGCCTCTCTTCTAGGCAGCCACTCCAATGCATCAAGGGAGAGCTCTTTGTTTCGTAACACCAATAATTTAATAAATAGAATCACGGATTCACAGAATCACTGGGTTGGAAGAGACCTTCAAGACTGAGTCCAACCCATGCCCAACACCTCAACTAAACCATGGCACCCAGTGCCACACCCAGTCTATTTTAAATACATCCAGGGATGGTGATTCCACCACCTCCCTGGACAGACCATTCCAGTACTTTATCACTCTTTCAGTAAAACGCTTTTTCCTAATATTCAACCTATATTTCCATTGGCACAGCTTGAGGCTGTGTCCTCTCCTTGTGTGTGAAGAGTCTTCCTTGTTATCTTGGATTGCCCCTGTGCTTTCCAGTTCTTGGAGAAAAAGAACAAACCCACCTGGCTACAGCCACCTTTCAGGAGTTATAGAGAGTGATGGGGGCACCCCTGAGTCTCCTTTTCTCCAGGCTGAGCACCCCCAGCTCCCTCAGGGGTTCCTCACAGGGTTTGTGTTCCAAACCCCTCACCATCCTCACTGCCCCCTCTGGATGCCCTCAAGCATCTCAAAGTCCTTCCCAAACTGAGGGGCCAGAACTGGACACAGCACTCAGGGTGTGCCCTCACCAGTGCCCAGTACCGGGACAGAACAACCTCCCCGCTCCTGCTGGCCACGCCATTCCTGATCCAGGCCAGGAACCCCAAAGGGAAACGCTCTCCACGCTGGGAACGGCGAGTCCCGAGAGCCTCCCTGCTGGATTTCAGAGCAGGGGGTTGCAGGGGTACCTGCAGGTGTAGCGCTCCTTGCCCTTGCGCAGCAGCGTCTCGGGCAGCGCGCTGGGCGGCGCGCGGAAGTTGAACATGGACGGCACCGACTGGATCAGCTCGCTGGCCTCGGGCTTCAGGGCGCTGAAGCTCTCCAGCTTCTCGGCCATGTTCTCTATGGCTGACACCTGCAGCAGGAGAGAGCACAGAGCCCACCACCGTAAGTAATCTCCTTGGATTTCTACCCCCAACTGGCAACCCAAATGCAAAGAACATCAACTGACAAGTGAAAGAAGAAAAAAAAGAAAAAAAAATTCAGTGTAGATTTGCAGTCTTGAAAATTATGGGTCATGAGAGTAACAATCAGCCAGTGTACATGTCTTATTTTTAAGCCCCAGCTCCTACAAAATTCCAGGTTTTGCAGTCATGCTCTGTGGTTGTGTGCCTACCAGTCCATGCATCCCATTACAGAAATCATAGAATTTATTTTAACATATTTATTACCAAATGAACAGAAATAACAACTGAACTTCCAATTTCATTTTCTTAAGGACTTGCAGAGGACACATATTGCAGAGGAAACCTTATGAACACTCTAGCTCAACGAAGGGTGCAACAATCCAGATCCAAAGAGGCTCCATCAATGTCCCAGCCACATCCAACCACCCAGTCCAGTGTTGTAGCCCATCATAGCCAAAGACAATTAAACAAACACAGAAGAAATGAAGCGTTGGTGGGTTTGGTGCTCTGTATTCACATTCCCTGTTAGATGCCTATGCTATTTTTCCACCTCTTAATATTCTTGCTCTACCTCTAGTTGCTTGTAACCCCCATGTGCTTTGGGATGGCTCCACTCTTGATTAGCTGTCTGTAATTTGCAGGCAGTGGGGATTAAATAATTTCTGGAGAACAGTTTCCTTTTAGTTGTCTGGAACTGACCATGAAAAGCTCCTCCAAAACCTCAAATATTGCCACTCGAAGAGTTCAAGAATGCTGCTGAGCCTACTGACAGGTGAGAATAACCATCCACCTCTCCATAACACCACAAACAAATGAAAAAAAAGAAAGCCAAGCTCTCACCTACAGAGCACAAAACCCACAGCATGAGCCCTGTGCAAGATCTTGCTTTTAACAAAGAAGGAAATTATATGAAAGACAAGATGTTGAACCCTTCTCAGCTGGAACACCTCCACAGACTGTTCTTCAAAATCCATAAAAGGCTCCTCTGATTGTTGGAAAACTGAAATTTTAATTGGAGGGACTGGGAATTTTTGCAGGTTTATTTAATTTTATTTTCATTGGCAGAATTACACGGTTGTCTCCTGGCATGACTATTTCCATGATGGCTAGCTCTGCCTTTGGGCTGGGTTGTTTTTTTCCCTTTAGCCTGTAGCCTGCCCTCTCATTTCATGCTCAGATTCCTAATGCTGAGTACAAATTGCAACGTACAGGGTACCACTGCCAATTTGCCAAATGTCTTTCATCAAACACAGTGGAAAAAAATAAAAAATCTCAGAGGGAAGTCAAGATACATTTACTTGTCAGGCAACAAATGTGAAAGCATTGCGAGGCAGTAAGGGCTGTAAGCTCTGGGGTTTGATTCATAATCACTCAGCTGCTAAAACATTCTCCACAGATGCAAGTGGACAGCACATTTGTCAATATGAAGGATTTTGACATGTACTGATCACAGGCATGAGATATGTAATGATGATGCTGCTGGGAGAGGAGGTAATTCTATCTCGGCACCGAGATGTCATTATCAACCCATACACCTCAACATTACCATATATTTCTTTTTATACGACTTCATATTCTCCTTTAGTTGGAATTGATTCTTCAAGCTTTTAAAATAATCCTTCCACTGCCTTTAATTCCTTCTAATTGCTCCCCACAAAAATTCACTCATCTATTTTACAACTGCTGAAAATAAATGGTTTGAATGAAAAATGCCCTTTGGCCTTCGGGCTGATTAGCAATGACAAGACAGTGCATGGGTTATGATATCGCATATTTATGGTGAAGAATAATAAGGGTACTGAGAAGTATAATAAATGTTTTATTTATGTATATTTAATATTCAAGTCCATTTCATTATCTAGTGGGTTTAAATCATTTTTGGATCACAATTTCTCATGCACATAGTGCCCGCCAGTAATATATTAAAGCAACTATTCTCCCCTTTACATTTAAAATGGCTTAGTCATGCTGATTTTTGTTTTAGTTCTTATTTCCAGGATTTTGCAGGGTAGAAACTGAGACAGACTCTTGTTTCATGCACAGCAACACAGACCAGCTCTACCTCCAACGCTGCCTCCAGGATTACATCAGTCCCAAAATAGGTATGAAATCAGCACCTAATCTTCAATCCCTCATCCAGAGGAAACACGAGCACTTCCAATTATTTTAAAGTATTACTCGCTTTCTAAAAATATGTTTCTCACCATAGGAATGACTATTGTGCTTGCTGTTTTGCTGCTTAGCTTTTTGGGTTTTTTTGTTTAAAGCCTGACTTATGTGGTGACCTGGTATGATTTATGTTTTTCAAGAACTGCAGCAGCACCAATGGGAAGTGTTTGGCCCCAGAGCTTTGCTGATCCAAGGCACTGTCACCCCACTGCTATCAGGATAATTATAGCTGGTACTGTCTGCTGCAGTTAGGGCTCCCAAGAACCAAAGTTGGGGCATTTTCTAAAGAAGTCCTGCAGCGTGTTGGTGCTCTGAGCCTTCAAGATGCAAATCCCTACTGTGAGATGGGTCCCTGGGCTGTGGGGGCATTTTACAGCTCATGAAATCCTGCAGCCCTGATCCCCAAAATGCTGTCCATCACCTTCAGTGCAGGCAGACAGCCCCTGCTCACAGTCTACTTGCAAAACACCAGCTGAGCAGCGAGAAATCCAGGGGGTTTGCATTGAGGACTCATTCAGACACCAAAACCAAGCAGGAATTCTAAACCTGGAGGAAAACCAAGCAGGAATTCTAAACCTGCCACGTGAGCTTTTGGAAGGTGGCACTTGGTGCCAAGCAGGGGCTCCAGGGGACATGCAGGAGGGTGGGCAAGGGACAGGTCCCCCCACTGCCCCACACCAGCACAGGGAGGTGCAGGAGCATTAACTGGAGGCTGCATCCCTGTTACAACATTGAACAGCCATCGGCCGCCGCTCCCATTCACTTGGCTAAACCTTTTCAAACCCATTTCTATTTCTGCCAAGGAGAGTTCACCAATTTAATTAGGTGCATATGAAAAGACACTGGCTTTTGTTCCTGCTGAGCCTTTTGCCTGATATTTTTTTGTGGGGTTTTTTTTTTTTGGTATTGTTATCCCTAATGAATAACCATTCCTCATTTAGGTTCTGCTCACCATTCATGGGCTCATGGAGCTGGGGCACGGCTCCTTCAGGCATTTTTTCCCAGTTGAAAAAAATCAAAATCTACTTAGCCTCTTTTTGAATGGAAGCTGTTCCCTACCTGTGATCACCATTGTTGCACTTTTCTGTGTCTTTTCTAATCCTGCTATGGCCTTTTTGAGAGGAACATTAGCTGTATTCAAGACCTGAAGCCACTATAACATAATGATGTTTTCAACTCCTTTCTGCTAAGCACTCAGGTGATATTTTCATAAGACTACCAACTTCAAGATCTTTTTCCTGAATGACAGGAGTTAAAAGTCACACTTTCCCCATGGTATTAATGAGTATTTACTGACATTGACTTTCATGGTTGTTTTAATCCTGGTGACTCAGCTTTCTCTGAATCTTCTGCAGAATCTTCATAGTCAGTTCTGGATTTGGGTACTTGCAGTGAACAGTCACAAACTCTCTGCCTGCTCACCCTTCTTCCTATGGCATTTACAGACATATGCCACAGTTCAGGGCACAGTGACACTCCAAGGTGGACCCACTGGTAATCTTCAATGATTGCAAAAATCACTATTTTATTCTTCCCCCTTTTCCCCCGCTCTTTTTTTAATGACTAAATGTTAACCCAGGAGATGACTTTCCTTCTTCCACAATGAACCTCCCTCTTCTAAAACACACCTGAAATAGCTGCTCTTGCCTACAAACACTCTTACTACTGATGGCAAAGCAAGACCTGCCTCCACTGGAGTGTGTTGGCCATAGGGATGCTACTCAATCCACCAGCTCCTGGAGAGAGGTGTTGGTGAGAGTGCCTGTCCTGGAGCATTGGGTGGGTGCTCATGGTCACTTCCCCTCTCCAGGGATGGTCCCTGGGACCACCAGGGAGGCAGGTGTGTGCCTAAAGACACCAGCTGTGCTCTCAGGGCGTTCTGCACCCCAACCCAACACCCAAGGGCTGTGCTGATCCCTGAATGGGGCACAGGGGGGGAAAGCACTGCTTGACCCCAAGGATTGGATTAGTGGGTTTGCCATGCCCATGGAGAAAGCCCTCTGAGGAGGCAGGAGAGGGAGAAGATCCTGTTACATATTTTACATACAGCTATTGCCTCACGGACAGGTCACGTGCGCCCCTAATCTGCCATCAGTGAATGACAGTGTTTTATATAGAACAGTAACTTTTGATTTACACATATAAGAGTTGTTGATTCTATCTGTGTCCAGATGTCTGGAAAAGGAAGCAGCTTTCCCCCACCTCCCTGAGAGGCTATTAACCTCCGACTGACGCAAACTAATGTGCAGTCACAATTCCCCAGCTCCGACTCAAAAATGCAGACATTACCATAATCGGCTAAAACAAGTATTTATAAACATTTCAGCGGGCAAGATATCATCAGCAGGGGCCTTGAACATTTGTCTTAAAATGTATTAACCAACCCAAGAAAAAGTGGCATAAATAAAGTGAAGGTTTGCTGTTGCTGCTTTTTCAGAATAACCTGATGATATGAAATAATCTCGCAGACAATGCCATGAATTACATGACCTCCTGTTTGACAAATGTGACTGCTTCATTGCTACTATCACAAAAACAACTGACTTTATGGCCAGACCTCATGGGAAAAAAAACTGTTCAAGTGTTTGCTTTCTATTTTTACTACTGTTATTTGGGGAACTCTTCAAAATCCAACTGCTAAAGCTCAGCATTTCTCCCTCCCCCAGCTGAAGTTATAATGTTGCCTCTAAAATCTGCAATTTGTGAATCGTGTTGTCTTGAGCGTATTTGGACAGCCAGCCCTGGAACTTGGCTGAGTTATATTCACGTTCAAGAGACCTATCACATGTGGCTGAACTTTATGAAGCAGTAGCAAGAAACTCCTTCTGAGCTGCAATATGCCTCCAGAATAACTGGATTTGTATGAATGCAGTTGGAGGGGATTAAGCACAGTTAACAAAATGGATCATGCCCTAAAACTAAGCCCAGTAAAACAAAACCCTTGTTAAGGCACTCACCAAATTCCTTTCCATTTATTTGTGAAAATTTTTAATTATTTACAATGGTTCTTCCCAGAGCAAATATTGTCTGCCTAAAATTACAGAACCTCCTTAGAGCAACCTTCTCCTGATGGGACCAAAATAGCATAAAGAGATCAAATTAATCCTGATCCATTCAAAACAGATGTTCATTGATTTGCACCATAGGGCTCCTGCCAACAATGAAAAACCAATCTCAAATAATCTTGAAATATGTGGCACATGCAAGTGGGAATTGAGATGGAAAGGCTTGTGTGACATAACCAAATCTCTCAAGATGGAGATTCATCCATGAATCAGCATCCTGCTCAGTCACTTCATGTTTTAAACACCTATTTCTGCTGGAGCTGCCCAAAGCGTGAGCACAGCCAGGAGACACACACTCACAAAGGGAGCAGAATGATGGAAATTTGAGGGCTAAGCCAAAGTCAAGGGAATCAGACAGAAGAAACAGACTGCACTGAGTTTTTCCACTTCCCAAACCTGCTGAAGCAGAGCCACTTTCCTCAGAGCAGAGGATTAAGGGTGCCTGGGCCAAATCACAAATCCTACTACGGCCCCTTCTTGTCCTACAACAAATTTCCCAAGGAAAATATTTGGGAACAACCTCCCGTGCTGTCCAGTCCTGGCATCTCACCCCACCTCCCGCTTGCTGAGCTCTTGCAGCACCTCTGGGTGCTCTCAGGAGCCCTTTGGTGCTGCTCAGCTCCTCTCAGAGCATCTCCCCAGCTACATAAGGCAGCTCTTCCCAGAAGCAAGTGGGATTAATCTCACACAAAGCAAAGGCCCAGCCCTGCTCTAGGGATGCCCCAAGGAGGGCAGGGAGCAGAGGGCAGGGCTCAGAGCCCCTCCTGCAGCGGGGACACACTGGAGCAGAGCAGCACCGGAGGATCTCTGCAGAGCTCTGGCTGAGCCTGGAGAAACGAGTCCAGGGGCAGCAGAGAGTGAGTGAGTCAGGACCCCAGCCCACGATCCATTCTGCAAACTGCTGGCTCCAGCTCTCCCCTCCAGAGCCCAGAGGCTGGGAAAATCTGGGACAAGCATTTACGGGTTCAGCACTGCGGCTGAGCAGCCAGCACTGCGAGATCAGAACTCGGCCCTTTTGGAGATGCATCTGCAAAAGCAGTTGCTGTGGTTCTCTTTTTTTTTGTTTTTTAATTTTTTCCTTCTCATGAACTATTTAAATGTATTAAAAACAAGGTTTTACAAAAATAGAAGAGAAAGCTCAAATTTATCCCATTGTGCATTTAAAGCACAAGTCCTGTTTGTGCAAGGAGGATGATGTAAGTGTACACACAGGATAAATTTGACCTAAACGTAGCAAATAAATAAGTATCTTATTTCTGCTTTAAGCACTGCAATGAGCAATTAGGCTCAAAATTTCAAAGCTATTAAAGTGACTATTAAAGTGACTAACTCCCACCTAAGTGAGAGAAAAACATAAAATCCTCTGAGACTTGGTATTTTAATGAATGGTTAAATATTTATTAACTATTGCTATCTAACAAGATTTCAGCCTGAAAATTTCACTGCAATCTCTGAAGGAAAATGACCTGGAACAATTTCAGTCACATATAAACAAAAGACTGCATTCTGCAACCCTCACTCAGGTAAAGCTCCCATTGCCTTCACCAAACAAAACCAGCAGGATCAGGTACATTAAAATAAAGCCAATTTTTCATAAGAGCATATTCATCTGCTCAGCTGAGGGACCCTGTAGGAACGAGTGGCATGCTCCATAAATGAGAGGTAAGTTATCTTTCATATTATATTTTTCTTATGCAATTTATTTCACAGTGATTATATTAAAAATATAAGCAACGAACTTACCCAAATTCTTTGATCAGGCAATTGGAACTGGGAGCAAAATTGAAACAAAAACAACACATTATTCCTGCAATGGAATCCTCATTGCAATCAATGTACTTATTAAGATTTTATTTCAAGATACTAATTAAAATGTTTTTATGAATGATTTATTGGACAGGAGTGTTCTCTTCCTAAAAAATTAAAATCCTCGTAATGGCAAATTATTGTGGAATGCTATTAAATTATCTGATTTTCATAGCTTTTGGACACAGGGAGGAATTTTGCCCAGCCAGGGACAGGGTACAGACTTCAGGGTTTATGTCTGTAAGTTCTATTTCAGAAACCTATTTGAATGATCCATCTGCTTGCTGTCATATTACCCAGTTAAGAAACAATAAATTCTTGGTCCCTGAGATGGCAATTTTCCGGAATAAATTCAACAACAAAACCACAAGCTTTTAGGACATGAACAATAAGTTTGTAAATATTTTAAATCCTGCCAGCAGAAAATGAAAACTCGTGGAGCACTCCCCACCTGTACTTTTACAGGGGTGAACAGGACTATAAAGGAAAAACAGCTTTTCTGGAAGCCGCTCCCCAGCCCTCCATAAACACCAAGCCAGACTCTGCCTCTGCTAACAGAAGGCTCCTTTCTGTTCTATTAAAAGTTTGCAAGAAAGCATTTTGACATTCACTTTTTTGACAGGACATGTGCCGGTGGTTTGGTTTTCTTTTACAATGTTCCTTAGTGCCTGTTACACTGCTGACCTCTGCACCGATCCAGCTCACACCAAGGCACAGACATCACCCCTCTCACTCAGGTAAGTGATGAAACCAAAGCCAGGCTTGGCCATGGGCTGTTTGTTCTGTTGCACAGTGAGAAATGTGGGTTCTGCAGAGCCAGCCCTCCCTCCTGCCCCACCTGGGCTGGCCCTGCCCCACCTGGGCTGGCTCTGCCATGGAGAGGTGGCACTGACCCCTCCTCCTCACAGGGACAGCCCTGGTGACAGCACTGGGACCTCCCTCGGGCACCAACAAGAGATTCAATAACTCCCTGGGACAAGACACAGAGGGTGAAAGCCTGAACATCATTCCCATTAACAGGGAAATGCCCCATGTCTCCAATTCCCCCACACATCCTCGCCTGATGCCCAGCGCCCCAGGTAACTCAGCCACACAGAAGAATATCCAACTACATAAAAGAATGCATAAAAGAATATTCAACTACATGAAAGAATGCATAAAAGAATATCCAACTCCTTTCCAACTCCTATCCAACTCAATATCCAACCAAACTCCAAACAGTGAATTTTACCCCCTTTCCCACCCATTGACCACCCCACTCACCACTGGCATCAGTCCAACCTGCAGCAACACCTTCAGAACCCCCAAATCACTGAACCACTCTGAGTTACAGCTTCTGAACAGCTAGAGAGCACTAAGCAATATGATCCTGCTTTTTCTATCAATGAAGTATCTAAAATGCCCTCATTTAAATAATTTTCTCATAATTTACAGCTGCTTAGCTGCTCTAACAGAATCATTGACTTGATGGGGAGGAACCAGTCTGTTTCACAGCAGGGACAAAAAGCAGATTGAGGTCCTTTGTGTATTTGTGCATTAGCACTGTCTGCTACTAAAGGGGAATTTTCACTTGTGTTGCCATTTGGGCAGATTTACCTTATTTAAGGTAACTCAGCAGGAGGTGTTAAGCTGCTATTAAACCTGGCACATAAATTCTCAGTGACTTTAATACACCTTAAATTCTTATTTCATGCTTATAAATACTTACATAATGCCATAAATACTCATGGCATGTAAATACTACTAAATACTTTCACACACAATCCAACACTTTGTTCAGACATTGAGATTGGAAAGGGGTGTTGTGCACCTGCAACCATACATGCTATCAGCTGCTCTTCCCAGTTTGCAGAAGTGGCATGTTTCAAGACATGTTCTGTGCAAGTTAGGACAAAATGATATAGGACTTCACCAGGAAAAATAACAAGTGGTAATTGGGCTGTTTTGCCCAGGAATTCAGAGGAACCTGAACCAGAAACAGCAGCTCATGGTCGTGTGCTTAAAATACAGGATGAGTAGAGGGTGTCATTACTGAGATGAAGCAGCCCACAGTCAGCAAGGAGTCCAACTGTCTAAATACCACAGAGGATTTTATTTCAGGTGTAAGATTTAACTGAGATTTTTAGCAAAATCTCCTTGAGCAAGGAGGAAGAAGACAAAATGAAGGTGCAGTGCTGGTGAAGAAAAGGAAGGTGTAGTTTGCACACAGATCCTCCTCCTACATCATATGCACGTCACAGCTGTTAAACTGTTTTGGGACCCTCTCCTAAATGTTTTTCATCCAGGACTGTGGTCTGTGAACAAGCAAGCAGCCCTCATAAAGCCTCTCTTGAGGACTGGAGGAGCAGGGATCCTACACACACTGCACACGTTGCAGCCCACAGCAGCTACCAAAGAAACCATGGAGCATTTGCACTATGAGGCTTGGAAACAACAGGTGGAAACTTTTCCCTCTTTTATGAGAGTCCTTAAACACAATAAAATCCCCTTTAAAGTGGGATGCTCAGCTTTTCTGGCCTTACTGTGAATTTGCACCGGCTCCTCATAGTCAATACTGACTCTCCTTGCTCAGAGCAAGAGAGTGCTGATGACACCAGTGGCTGCAAATGTTGGTAGCTACGTTATGGGTTTGGAGGAAAATGGCTCTAAAAGACACACTCAGTTCGAATCTGGCTTCCTCTATAATCAAAACATGTTGTTTCATCTGCAAAACATCAAGAAGCCCAGAACAATGCTTACGCTTTTCCACCACAATGGTCCAGCAAAAACTGTGTGTTTTAGGAAATCCAAAAATGACTAAGGCTGCATTCATTTCTCTGCACCTGCTTTGAAGCATCAACAGGCTTGTTTACAACATCAAAATTCCCAAAATACTTACTTGTGGATGAAACAAGAATCCGGGGGAAGGTCTCAAGTATTTCTCTTTTAAAGCTTCCAGTGGGTCAGTTAGCTTTCTTTTTTCTACTCTGTAAATGTTAAAATTAGATTTGCTTGTGATGAATCAGTCTCAGATATTAACAATCATACAGCTACTCAGGTTTAAAACAGGCAATTACACATCAAGCAATTTGTTTCTAGGAGATAACAGTAAAAGATAAGAGAGGAGATCATGTCTTGATTCCCACACACAGCTTAGTTACTGCCAGGGTGGGGCTGGAAATCACCTTTAAAGTAGATTATACCATTTAACTAGGGAATAATCCCATTTCAAGAGGTTGATAACCACTATAATAAGAACCAATGACTAACTCCCAAGCACTTTTATACAGAAATTAGGCAACTGAACAGGCTTAGCACTAAGAGAAGAGGAATTCAGGGAACCCTTGAGCAATGTCCAGACATCACAGCCACCACCCTGGAAACCTCCCCTGTGCACATCCAAGGTCAAGCAGGGCAGGAAAGGTTGGCTTGAATCTGGGGTGCCAGCAAAAAATCCTGCAATTCACTCATGGCAGCAAAACCCAGCGTGGACAATTCAGAAACAGTGTGGAAATTTGAGGATTTTGCTTTTTCTGTGACTGATGTGCATGGTTTCATGGATGAATTGTGTCGTCCATGTGCAGAGGTAACTCATGGCAAAGGAAGGCTCAGTGATAACTGCCAGAATTTGCACAGATTTCATTAAAATCATGGAAATATAGGCTCACAGAATGGCTTGGGTTGGAAGGGACCCTAAAGATCATCTTGCTCCAACCCCTCTGCCCTGGGCAGGGGAGTTTGCAATGCAATTTAATTAGTTGGTAATGCAGGGCCATAAACCACAGCTCATTATTTCCGCTGCTTCAGGCATTTTTAGTGAATATGGCGCAAAGAAAACTTATGGTCCAACACAGATATCAATCTGGCATGAATAAAACCATCTCACTAAACAGCATCATATCCTGTTTCTTCATAATGCAGACTTCTTGTCTTATGCACCAGCACTCTCCAAAAACTTTGCCCACAGCATTTCTTTTTCAAATAAAGTAATAAATTAGCATAATTTACATGGCAGTATCCTTTTTTAATAACAAGAGGCTGTAAAATCAGTCATTTATATTACAGACAAATATTTTTATGGCTAATATTTCTCTAAACTAATTTAGATGCATGACTTTGACTTGTTGGAGATACAAGTGGAGAAAGGGCAAAGAGGGGGCTGACACACACAGGATGCAGGTGAAATTCACATCCCAGTGGGGTCCATCTCAGTTCTGCTGGGAAACACCAGAAGGTCTGGATTTTACCACTGGTTTTTAAAATCTCAGCTCACTGACAGTGGGCACCTTTCAAAGCCAACAATGCTCCCGCTGATTTCACAAGGTAGACCATGGATGGGGATCTGCACAGCCTGGTGGAGTGGAAGGTGTCCCTGCCCCTGGCAAGGATTGGGATGAGATGAGCTTTACGGCCCCTTCCAACCCAAGCTTTCTGTGATGATTCTATGCCTAAAGAGCCCACTGGTGAGGCTTTGTACACAAAAGGATGCTGTGCCTTCATTTCTATGAATAAAATGCCTGAAGAAACAAACCCAGTGCTCAAATAATGGCAAAAAAGGGCAGAAATCATTCTCAATTTCCTTACTTTTAACATATCTTAGGGCCAATCTGGTTTTTTTTTGTTGTACTTATGAGAAACTCCTCTTGAATTCAAGAGGAGCTGGCTAAGTGGAGTACAAGGGGCACTGTCCTCTCCAGGGGAAGGCAGAGGAGGCAGAGTTTTGGAAGAAAATGAACTTCAGGCAAACCAGTGACATCAAATGCAGATCAAACAAACAAAACATTAAACACTGATGCCAACTCAGAGAATATATTCGACCTCTGCATGAAAAGCTATGCAGGTTAAATTAATGACTCATGGCAACGAGAGCTTGCTAATTGCATCATTGCCAGTCCTGTGGCTCACTTGGAGCGGCTGGGATGTGGGGAGGGATGTAGATGCACAGGTCAGCACGTGGCCCCCATGGCCTGGCAGTGCAATGGCACCTCCAGGGACATGAGAGGGACACAGGGTGGCAGCCCTGCAGACCTGGCTGCCTGCACCAAAGGACGCTGAAAGGCAGCAGAGAGCCCTTTACCTGTAGATGGGATCCATAAAGAACGGGGTGGGCCTGGCGTGCTGCAGAGAGGACTCTGAAGCTTTCCTCTGCTCGAGGTCTCCTCCTTTCTTCTCTCCAAAGACGTGGTTCTTGCGGGGCTCAGCCTGCCTCGTGCTGCTGGCTCGGCTGCGGCTGCCCATGCTGAGATCCAGGGGCTGGTCCTGGCTGGAGGCAGAGGGGGCTGCTGGCTTTGAGGGGATGGGGGTGAGTGGCTTCTCCTCCTTACGTTTAATGGTGAGGTCAAAGGGAGACTCAGAGCTTCCCTTTGGGATCTTCTTAATTTCACTGGGTGATTGGGGCTCCACTTTCAGGGGTAACGGTCTCAAGTCTCTATCAGGAAATGGATACATTGATTGAGAGAATGCTGGAAAAAACGGGAGGGGAAACATGGAAGGGTAAGGTAAGGCTCCGACTTTTTTGTCTTGCAGCCCCACAAGTCCTGTTGAACCAAAGTACTTTTCAGCAATAGAAGCAATAGCCTTTATAGAATCATTCACCGCTCCTGACACCGCAGTCTGCTCCTCTAAGGATGGTGAGAAAATGGAATGATTGCTGTGGTCTTTCTTATTATTTATTGACGCCAGGCTCTGCAGAGAGCTTACTTTGTCTTTGAACACTTTACCATTTTCTTTAAATTTCTCTTTCTCACTTTCAATGTCACTTTCCAGATCAGAGCCCGAGGTGGTTTCCAGGTCACTGCCACTGGGGGTACTGACATCGTCAAGGTCAAGGTCACTACTCTCTGACTGGTCACTGAGTTTCTCATGTGGCCTCTCTTCAGAGGACCCTTCTGGTTGAAGCTCCACTGGCTTATTCTCCCCTACTGGTGGTTGCTTATTTAGTGCCTTCAAAATATCCTGGGTGGCTGGCAGTATCTGAGGATTTGTCATGAGGGGACTTTGGCTTTTGTTTGTCTGATCTGCGCTCGGAAGTCCTTTAACAGGAGAACTAGTAGGTAGCAAAGGTGGCCTGTGGTACAAGCCTGAAGGAAACAGACCGGGGAAGCTAAAAGAAAATCCAGGAGCTGTTGGAAAGGTAAGACCAGCAGGATGCCTATTGGCTCCAAAATAGTCAGCAAGGCCCGGATTTGCATGATTCATATTAACCATGGACGTTTTATCCATAGCTGGGGTTCCAGGAAGAGAAATGCCTTGGCCAAAAAATCCTCCTGCTGCAAAATGGTTCTTGCCCTCACAAAATCTCCTGTGTTTATTTAAGGAAGACGTAGTGCTGAACATTTGTCCACAGTCTTTGCACTTGATTTGGGTTCTGCAATCAGCATGCATGCGCTTATGACGACAAAGGTTTGAAAACTGAGTATAGGATTTATGGCAGACCTCACCTGTATGTAAACAACAACAACAACACATCTCAGGCTTTGTGGTAATAGCCCCCACCCTCAAAGTTGTGCAAAAAATACCATTTTTTACCCATCAAACGTCAAAGAGGAAGCCACAGGGAGAGGTCCAGGTGCACAAATGTATAAAAGCAACTGTACTGTCCAAAGTAAGGCATCCGAGCAGACAAATGTCAGAAGACAGCACAAAACCCACTCCAACCAAGCAGAAAAGATCTGGAATCACTAAAAGACACACTCTCCTCGTTTGCTCTTTGCACTGCACAGTGCTGCACGTTCAGTACCATTATTCCACGTTGCATTAGCCCCCAGAGCCCCCCACGAGCCACGACCCTGTGCTGTGACCCCACATGAACCCACAGTGCTCCTGTGTGAGAGCACAGGTGTCTTCAAATGGCATCCATTTATGGCACTATTCCCATGTGGAAATGAATCATTACAATAAACATTTGCAGGACCAGACAGAGATGAAGCTGCCTCACAGAGCTTTCACTGTGCAAGAATAGGCAAGAGGTGAAGGAGGAGACAACCAGGCATTTCCTATTTCCAAGTATAAATGTAACAAACATTTTTTTTTTCTACTTACAATGAAAAATTTAATCTCATGGAAGTCCAGGCTGGAACCTGGAAAACCTCAGTACTCTCACAGGTCCAATGCATTTCTATTCATGCAATGCATACAGTGCTCACAGGTGCCTGTAACTCTAAGTTCCACATCTTAACTTTCCTAGTCTTAATATTGCTTATTTGCTTCTTGAACATGACAAGATAGACCATATTTCAACAAAAATTTCCTTTAAGAATGAAACTCTCTTTCTTTGCATGTCAGATGCTCAGTAAGTATGACACTCTGCATGCTGGAGCTCAGCTTCCAACAACCTTCCACAGAGGCAGGAGGCTGGAAGGGGTCCCAGTGGTGCAGAGTGAGACACTACAGAGTCAATCACATCACTGAGGCGAACAGGATTTCACAGCCTCCTGTTCTTCTGGCTGCTACAAACAAATTAGGGAGCAAACTGGGGCAGCAACCAAGTTAAGAGTCTGTAAGCAGAAGTGGGGTTTGGAAGAGGGCAGTGCTTAGTTCCTCAGTGACTTTTTATGTCCCTTCTTGGCATTTTTAGGATGAGCAGGAGCATCAGGCTGTGCTGTGCCTTGTGCTTTTCATTATGCCAAAATTTGCCTGTACCTCTGCACTACCTTGCTTCTACCATCTCCAGACTTGTTTGAAAACAAGGCAGCACCACTATCAGCAAGCACTGTTATCCCTCTGCAATAAATCCTTTTTTTGCCGTTTTTTTGGGTTTTTTTTTTCCCAGCCAGGAAAAAGCATTTGGCCACTTTATTTTTTTATTTAACTTCTGTGATATCATAAACTCTCATCTTTCACACATCAAAGCCGCGCAACAATGCGCATTGTGTATTCCGAGGCCTTTTCAACAATCATTTTCGTGGGCTCGAGACAGTCTGACATAATTTACAATGGCTCTATTTTTAAGCCCGCGGAGGAAACCGAATTGAATGTATCCCATCCTGCACTCTTGGTTCCCATGAACTGCAATCACGTCCCCCGACTTCCACTCGCACCGGGGCCCGCGCTAACCTTCCTGCTCCTGCAAATCCCTGCCCTTGAGAAACTCCGCCGCTTGTTGTCATCTCCTGGCTGTTTACCTCTCCAGCAGCCTGCTCCGTATCTCACCAACAATGCTGCCATTGTTCCCGGGCCCGATCCTGCCCCATCCACCCGCTTTTTTCCCCTGTTCTCATCCCGCACCGACATCCCCGGGACAATTCGTGGGGGTAAACGGCGCAGGATCGGGCCCAAACACAGGAAATTCGCAGTGTGGTAATTCAGGAAGGAGGTTTTTTTTTCTGTGTATCAGTTACTGTTCCTGCTGGAAATCTTCATTCACAAAGGAAAGGCGAGAAAGAAGGGAGAGAAAAATCAAAAAAATCGAGTGAAAAATAGACAGGGAAAAAAAAAATGGGAGAGAAAGAAATAAGAGAGACAAGAAGGATGAGAAAAGATTATCCTAGTTTCTTGAAAATGCTTGGTTTTCTCCTGTTAAGTAGTTTTTTTCACTTTAAAAAATAATTGATTTGCCTATTTATCATAGATATATTTTTTATTTAATACAGAATTATTGATCATTCATTTTTGCTCTGATTTTTCTGCAATTTTCTCCTATTTTTACCTTAATTGCATAAGATTTCTATTCCACACTCCAGGGTACAGAATCAGGCCCCTTACCTTCACTGTTGAGGCTTTACACAGTCATTTCCCCCAGCTCCCACCACATTGATCACAGAAACCAAAATTAAACTGACCCAAATGGTGACTCGAGTGGTGCATCCATAGGCTCACACAAGCTGGATATTATGAATTTATTCCTCTCCCATGTCTAAAGCAGGATAGACCATATGCATTTTTCCAGAAAATCTGAAATTCATGCATTTCTAATGATAAGCTATTGTAGAATTAAAAATAAATAATGTTTAATGGACTTTTGATCTTCTAACAGGTTGCATTGAGGTCCTGCTTCTTATTCACATGGCTTTATTAAAGATAAGGCTTTGAACAGTTTGGCTAGAGTGGCAAAAGACAAAAAAGAGGAGTATTGGCACAGATTAGGTCTTCCTAAAATCTGGAAAGTTCTCCCTTAAATAACAGTGGTACATAATTAAACTATTATTTTCCATTATTATGGAGAATAAAGTCAATAGAATCAAGAAATATTCTACTCTGCAGAAAAGCAAAAATATGCACTTAAAATTTTAAGATATCCTCACAGGCCATAAAGAGAGATGCAAATTAATAATTTGACTAAATGCATTTTATCTCAGTTTTTAAATTAATCCAGTTGATAATGGCAATACCATTAAGATACATAAATATTTATTATTATAATCTTAGCAAACAATTAACGGCTGTACCAACAGTTCACCTTTTCGAGCATTGAAGTTATTTAAAACTATTTTGAGGTGCTGCTTGCCTCTTGCATTCAACAGGCTTTCTATTTAATTTTTAGGGCTGGCTAAGAAGTTTTGTGCCAGGTGGCAGCCCTTGCTCCCTGAGTACTGTTCCTCTTGGGGACTGTCACCTGAAGCCCAGGTGTGTCACAGCATCAGTGACAGGAACACCCAATGCCATGGGGACTCTGTGGGAGACTCAGTGTCTAAACTGACTGTGATTATCCATGGTTATTCCCAAGGACTCCTCAGATAAATCTGTGTTGTAAGATCTACCTCCTTTTCATCCCATGAGTCAAACTTTTGTAGATGGGGGGTGGTTATCAACTTTAATTGTTTCCATGTATGAAAGCAACAGAAGCTGGGTTTGATTTCTGCTGTTATACCTTATTACACCCTTTAAATCTCACTGCCATACTTTTTAAGCAACTAACTTGTAAGAGAAGCTCCCCTCCTTGCAGACCCCAGGTTTAACAAAAACCCCCAAAAACTGCAAAAAATTAATCTTGTGCCTACACACTCTGTACGGTGATCGTCTCTGAACCCCAAATTAGCCAGCAGTTAAGTTTGCATATTTTCTGCTTATTAAAAAAATTACTGTAAGTACTATTTAGAATACGTTCAGGCCCTTGTGGCATGTGGTTTCTATTTGGGGAGGCTGGAGATTCTGCGAAGGCAGTGAGTAATTACCTTAGTGTTGGTGAGTTTTCACTCAGGCTTGGGCGGCACACTCTAATGAGAGACAGTTGCCATAAACAGACTGGTAGGAGTAAATCATGGTGTGTGGCCTTCTGGTGGAAAGCAGATATCTGCTCTAGGTGACCCCACCTCACTCTCACAGCTCAGCAGAGCCCACCAAACATGTGGTCCCCAAACCTTTTTGTTTTGCAATTACACGGCTCTTATCCGTAGGTTGCTCCATGGGGTTTCATCCCTCACACCACATGTGAAGAGATACCATTTGTCGTTTTGATTTATCAGGAAAAACAGCAACAAAAAAACATTTGAGAGATTATTTCATTCATGAGAGCTTCCACTTAGAGACTTCTATGTAGGACGTTGCAATAGGCCTACCTGAGGAGTCCCTACCTAACCAGAAGTTAGTTTCCTAATTAAGTGCAATCATTTAATCTGCAATCAGCTTTAAAAATTACTAGTGATATTTACCACTGGATCTATTATACATTTTCTCATTGAAGGAGTCCAAACCAAAAGTATTACTGATCCAATGGCAGGTTACATTTTGCACAAATGAGTTGTTTAATACTCCTCCTCTTGAGGAAATATATTAGTTTGTGGCCAATGCTCTTCACAGGTGTGGTGCAGATATTTCAGTAAATTATTGCTGAGAGCAGCAAAAGATTGAAAGGTTTAGCAGACAAGTACAAGAGATGGTCAAGGTACCTTTCAAGTCACAGCAGGTGCCTGAAAAGGCTGTGGTGGAGAGTAGCACTACCAACAATATTTTAAAATATTTTCTGCCTCTGCTTCCCCGGTAAAAAGGAGGGAAAGGAATCTGCACCCTTCCCAGGCAGGGTCTGGGTCAGCAGCAAATGCAACCTGTGAGGTGTTGAGGATCCCATTTAAGGCAGCCAGGCTCACATCCAAGGCCAGCTTTATTGCTGGAGAAGCTGTCAGTGAAGGTCTAACAGCTCAACCCAGTCCTTAAACTTGGGGCATGCTCGAGGAAGGTGGCAAGGTGAATCTCATTGCCTTTGAGATTTGTTTTCCAAATCCAGCAAATGTCATGGCATCTGCTGTGGAGACTCTGCAGCCCAAAATCTGCTCCTAAGGCAGGAGCAGAGCAAAGAGGCTGCAGCCACCAAGCCTGGCATGGCTAAATCCCACTCCTCACTTTGCTCCTGGAAAAACATCCCCGGGACAACAGGTACATTCATACAGCACACAGTCCGTCTGGAAAGGAAAATCACATGAAAACAACTCCTTGCATTGGACCAAAAATTTCCCAGAACTCATTCAGTAACTCCCATCCCTTGTGGCACGGGTGGGGAACTCAAAGGGAGCAGAACACAACCTGCGGCTCCCAGGCCGCGCTGCTTTACGGCAATGAAACAACACTTAATCAAAGAGGTTTAGCTGGAGACTTACATATGAAAGGTTTGACACTGCTGTGGATGTGTTTATGCTGTTTGAGGCCTGAAGAAGTGGCAAAGGTTTTGCCACACTCTGGACAAGCGTGAGCACGGGCCCCCACGTGCTGGGAACGAATGTGCCTCTGAAGGTTGCTGGGGTCCGTGAAAACCTGCTAGGAAATGAGTACTGATTAACCGAGAAACTTGACTGTGCAAGGAGCCAGACATTACAAGAGCCCTTTAAAATTCAAGCCTTGGAGCTATTTTTGGGAGTATTCTAAGGCTAAAACCCTTGCTAATGGCCAGCAATGGGAGCTGTGCCTGCAGGAAGGGGCCTCAGTTTCCCAGGATCACCCAAGCATTGTGTGGGTCTGTGCACCCCTTTGCAGCAGAAGCACTTGACTTTGCTGTTAGAAATTGCACATTTGAGGTCATGGATTTCATGGGAAATGAGTGAAAATGTGGCTGCTTGAAACCTCTAAGTGTTACTGCAATAGAAATTCTTTATACTGATACCTGAGTGTGTGACAACAAGTAATCCTGTACACAACTCAGAGCTAGAAGCCAGGGCTTGGTTACATCTTATAAGTGTCAGCTCAATATCAAACTCTCAATATTGCAGCAAATCTTCCTAAAATCAATTAAGTCCTCATGCAAAAGGGCCAAGCTTTGAAATCTGATAAAAAGCAAATGCAGAATACCACATTCTATACAGATAATCCCCATAGCAAGCCCAGTGCTGGGAAGTGATGGAGATGCTTTAGAGATGAGAGTGGTACTCAGTGCAGCTGGGGTGCATTGATATTGCTTTATTTTCTGTATTTTATATTGCAGCAGTGTGCTGAAGTTTCTGGTCCCAGAAGCTGGCACACAGCCTAGGGAATCCTCTGTCCTGTGTTTCCCTGGGGGTTCTTGCCCCTCATTGACCCTCTTACACCCCACCAAACTTTTCAAGGAGCCAAGCCCTGAGCTCAAGAATGCTCAGCATCCTGCATCAGTGCCCATTTTAGACTCCACAGCCATTTCCAAATCAAAAGGGAAATAAAAAGAACCTATTTTCAGAGTAGAAGTGAAAACCCTTGGGAAACCCTCTGCAGCAGGGCAGAAGTCCTTTGCCTTCCTGCATCCCAGCCTGGGGCACCCCCATTTCCAGGCTCCCCTGCATCCAGCAGCACAAGAAGTGCCAGGCAGCCTAAAAATTCACTGTACCTTGGCACAGTTCTCACACTCGTAGTGCTTCCCGCTGTCGTGGGACATTTGGTGACGGATCAAGTTGGACTTCCAGTTGAAAGCCTTGGGGCACTGGTCACACTTGTACTCCCTCTCCTCACTGTGTGACAGCATGTGCTTCTCCAGGCTGTGGAAACAGCAGCAGGGCTTGGTGAGATGGGGGTTTATAGGAGGAGCACTGAGCAGAGCACACAGTTACAGCCAAAAGAAAGAAAATTAAAAAGCCCCAAAGGCCCAGTGCCGACAGAAATAAGTCCTGTGAGCTCCTGGCTCACCCCAGCCAGGAGGCAGAACCTCCCTCTCCCCACCAGAATAACACAACCTCTCATGTTTTGCCAGGCCACTTGCAAATGCTCCAGGAGATGCTGCTGCCACCGCTCCCCAAGGAGATTATTTCACACACCTCTCACTATTTCACTCTGGTAATTCTTCCCTGCAGCCTGAATTATTTCTGCCTTATGACTTTCCCTCTAAACACACCTTGGATGCCACCACCTGCTATAAATCCACTCCTTTGATGGGAGTCAATTTTTCTTACAGCAGGAATAGATGAGGAATAACTCCTCTGGAGCAGGACAGGATGAGTTTAAGAAGCCTCTAGATAAGGTACACCACAACTGAAGCTATTATTGATGATTATTATTAACTGTGTGCAATTGTGTGGTTGTTTAGTCATTCATTTCTTGGTGGTTTATTCAGTCTATTATTAGGATATTCAGTGTCCACCTAAATTCTGTTGCACATCTTTAAATTAAATTTTGTCTCTGAATTTTTACCATTCATTTGTAGCAAATATGTATTTTTAAAAAGCTGTATTGCTTGCTCACATACAGAATCAAAGCCCCTCACACCACTGCTTGAGGGAAGGTCACTACATAATGCAAGAGTGGATTCACAGAAAACCCACTGGAAAGTGGGAATTTTAGCCTGGGATGCCCAAACTGTTTTCACATGAAGGTCCCACTGATCTCTGCTGAATCAGTGACCAAACCTGCTGGGGTTACAGCCTTGTTTGGGTTGTGTAGTCCAAACCTTGTCTGGGTTGTGCAGAAACCTCCATTCTCAGCCATGGGCAATAGAAATGATTTCGCTCTGCAGTTGCTCTCGCTTCTACCCCTCTTCTTCTTTTGTGGGGGAAAAAATAATTCTGGCTTCTCTTTCTAATACTTTTATAACAACTGGCTTTCCATCACATAAACAAATTTGCCATGAAACCCAGAGATTTTTGTGGCGCTTTGCTGTGGCACCAGCTCCCGGACTCTGTGACCGGCCATCAGCACTGGGCACTCCTGGACCCAACACCCCCATCCTCCTGCCCAGCTACTTCTCCATCTAATTGCTCACACCCTCAAGCACAGCCCATTTGGGCCCTTTGTTTTATGCAATCTGGATATAGCACACTTTGGCCCTTTTTTGCAGTGAACTGTCTGCGTGGTGAATGAGCCTTTCAATAATTCAGCAGTTCAGAGAACGGCTGCATTCACTCTCATTTTTCACTCTTTCTCACAGTACTGCCCATCTATTTATGACGACTCCTTCTTTGTTTTCTGCCTTTTCTCTTCAATATTTAATATTTTAAGCTAAATTTACATTTCCTCAATGATCCCCATATGTTAGATATCGTCCTCTCACTCGCAGGGAGAAAAGAACTTAAACCTCACAGGCCAGAGTCCTGCCTCACCCAGGCAATTCTTCTGGCTTGATCTGCCTCCATCAAATTAATCCCTCAGACTGAAAATCAGACACATGGAACACAACACTACACAATGAACAAGAGCCTGCCCCATTCAATCACGTTCTCAGCACCTTCTCCTACCTCTGCAAGTCTGGGAAGACCTGGTCACACTCTTTGCACTCCTGGATCTCATGCACGTCCTGAAGGTCGCTCTCGCTCTCGAGCTTCTTCTGGAAGTCCTCCTCCACCATGGAGAAGGCGGAGTGAGGGGTGCTGCAGGGGAACTTCTGGTGGTCCAGCAGCTCAGCCTTGGACTCGAAGAGCTGGTCACAGTCCTCGCAGCGGTACTGGCGCTCCTCTGCAACACACAGGGACGGGGTGGGGACAGGGACACCACCACCTCAGCTTGCACCCGCCCTTAACCACCACCCCACCACAGGATGGATGATGGCGTGGTTAACGGGTTGCTGCTCAATAAAATAAAGAGGAGAACCTCAAAAGAAAGAAGGATTCCTAAGAACGCTTTATAATGTTAAAACTGGGTGACACCCAACAGGAATCCCTAACCCTGGCTTAGGGCAAAAGTTTAAATACCAAGGACAAGTGTTTAAATATCATCCTAAATGGAATTATACATGGATATCCAGCAGAGGCTGCCAGTCTCTGCATTTCTCAATGAAAGGGACTGACTCAAGCACAAACACCAGCATCTAAAATAGCCAAAAGGGTGTTTAGAGTTTTTTTGAGCCTCATCATTTTCATCACAGTCCTTCTGCACCACCCAGCCCTGTTCAAAGTAAGTCACAGATGCATTAAGTTAAATTCTTTGCTTTAAATTCCAAAAAATTAGTCATAATTTCTTGCTGGAAAGTGCAGAATATCAGCAAAGTGTTACTTTGGAGTGAGTAGTGCATTCCCTTAACTAGTAATTCCTGCAAAAGAATAGATTAGCTGAAGAAAATCCCTCCCGAAACAAACTTGGAGAAGAGCATCCCACAATGGCTTGTTTTTTCTGCTGTATTTTCTAGCGTTGCTCCATGCAAGGAGCCAGACACCCTGGTTTGGCTCCAGATATAAATGCCCTGAGGCTCTGAGTCAGAAAGGCACTGGCTGGGATCCCCAGTGAACGCTCTTGGTTGCTACTTGACAGCTGAGCTGATCCAGAGAAAGTGTCATGGGGCTCTGCTCTTGGCTGTCCACGAGCAGCACTTTGGCTCAGTCTGCTTCTAAATCAGCCCTGTGGGACGTGATCCTGCATGTGACTGCAGAGATCTCCTCTGTGTCATCTGTACCATAGCTGCTTGACCATGGGGACTAGGCAGGGAGTGCTGGACACGGGGACACCTTCAGCAGTAACTAAACAAAGTTAACATGGGAGGAAAAACCCAAACGCAAAACCAAATGGGAATGAATGTATAATCCCCATGAATGGATAACTCCCATTTTTTTCTTAAGAGAACAAGAATGTACAAGCAGTCACAAGAAAGTGGAGACCTTGATAATTCCTGCCATGTGCATTGTCCCCGAATTCCTGAAAATTTGTAAAATGTCCCTCTGGGCATAAACTGCAACATGCTGGGCATTAAGCAGATATCCCACACCCAGGTCCCACTGTGGCTGATAACCCACTGGTAGCACAGCTAAAGGAGATTTTGAAGATTGGGGACAAATCTGAGCAACAACTCAGGAGTTTCAGACAAAGAATCTGTGTGTGGGATGAGTAAAGGACGAGTGTAAGGAGTAAGAATGGCTGAGATGTCCTCACAAGTGACAGCAACACTGACAACCTCAGATTTCCTCTTTTCAAGGTCACAGTTGTTTGGCTAAAAAATAATCTATAACCAGGGCCCATACATGTCCTGCAGGAGCAGCACAGTCTTCAGATAAGGACAGGGACTGTTGCCCTTCTTTTGAAATCCACAGAAAAATCAAGTTTCAATCAGGAACAAAAGGGCAGAAGATGGACAAATGCAACCACAGTCCAGCTCTCCTCTCTGGCTGCAGTGAAGCCATCCCAGATTTCAACAGAAGAAAAAAAATCTTCCTAAATTCAGGGTTCATTTCAGTGATATTTTCTGGTAGATTGAACAGTAAGAAGAGGCTCACCGTGGATGTCCGGAGCCATTGTTTCATGTGAATAATCTTCACTCTTCATGAACAGTAAGAGCTCCTCTCCTGGCTCAATATCTGCTACCACTCTGTAGAATATCTGGGGGGAAAAAAATAGAAAGAAAAAGCAAGGTAAGCACCACAACAGGCAAAGAAGCACCAATCCCTGCTCGTGAGTGTGGCAGATCTCGTGGCCAGAGCCTGCCCATTCATGATGACCATGGCAAGTGTGCTCCTTCCAGCCCCAAAGCCGTTGTATTTTGGGCTCTGTGAGGATAAAACTAACTGCTTTCAACAGCCTTTACTGCAAAATGAGCTGTGTGATGACTGCAGATATCACCAGCAACTTGTCTGCTGAATTATACCAAACCAAAGTACAGAGCAGCCATAAAACACACCCCTGAGTGATCCTGGTAAGGGAAGGAACTCCTGCTGCACTGTAAAAGTACTAAAGTAACTTTAATGCTTTTTCTCAGTTATCTCAGACATCTTTTCCAACCTTGATGTTTCTATAATTCTAAAGCAGACATGAGGAGATGCTGCTGGTTAAGCCACAGCCATCCAGCCCTCCATTCCAACCATCTACACAGTCCAAAAAGTTGTGAGGAGAGAAGCTTGTAAGCATCTGGCTATTCCTTAGCTTCAAATGGAAACCAGGGGAAAAATCAGTCCTGGATGAAGAAACACCATGAGCAGCCAAAAGCCAAAGCTGCTGGTGGTGGCCCTGGCTGGTGACACCGTGTCCCCTCACGCAGGTGATGCTGGGCTGTGGGAAGGAGCCCTTTGGGGTGCAGGAGGCTGTGGGGAAGGACAAAGGGACACCCTCCCTTGGGTCCATATCAGAGGAAGCACAAGCCAGCAGCACCAGGCTCTGCCGAAAGGAAATTCCCAAAATCCATCTGGCTGCTCTCTGTCTCAGCAGGAAATGTGAAGAGCACTAAAAAGCTCCATGAAGCAGCTCAAATAAATATTAGTAACTTCCTCGGGCCTTGTTAAACAAAACCACATGACAGCTATGTTTCCTAAAGGCTAAAAAATGATTCCTTTGCTTTTTCTCAGTATTTTTAAAAGGTTTGCTCCGAAACTTTTAACTCTCATTGCAGTGCATGGGGAGAGAGGCAGCAAATCACCTCCAGGGATCAAAGTCACACGGGTGAGTTTGTCACAGGTAGGGACAGGTGTCTGGAGGTCCGTGGGTACCTCCCCTGCCAGGTCACACAGGATTGTCACCCAGGGTGATGCTGTCCCTGCCCAGGCCCGCCGGAGCATCATCGGCAGCCAGCACATACCCGTGTCCTCCAGGAGGTGGCCGTACAGCCTAATCCTTTCTGCCTGCACGAGCCGTGCCCACTGAACGGGATAAACACTTAAAAATATCGAATTCGGATGCATTTCCTCAGATTTGGGGTTTTTTTTTCCCCTGCAGTTTGTCCCAAAAGCCGCTCCGGAGAACAGTGCAGGGAGTGGCAGTGGAGGCTGCTCATGCCACAGCCCGGGGCTCACCCCTCACCAGGTGACAGAAGTGCTGGCAAAACACATCAGGCACGAGGTAGCAGTGCCACAACCCCCCTGCTTGTGGCTAATTTTCCCCATAAAAACCATGAAAAGGAGTTTATGGACTGTGATCCACCCTCCCTTCTCATCCACACCATCCTCCCTCATCAAACCACCAGCCTGCGCTGTTTGGGCTTCCCATTTGTATCTCTTATCGAGGGGATTTCAAACTCCACAGGGTGTTTTGGATGCCCAGAGAGCCTGGCAGTGTCCTGTGAGCATCCCTTCACACAGCCAGGCAGGTATCTGGTACCACAACCCCCTGAGCATCCAATGCTGCTGTCGGTGATAAAGGATACAGAGCTTCAGCACACTGGGGCTGCACTGAGGCAACACAACTCATCCCATCAAAGGCCAAAACACATTTAAATGTAGCCAGCTTCTACCTCCTGCAAATAAACCCAGTGACAATGCCACATCCAGTGAATATCTGCTGCAAGCAATGCTTGGTTTTCCATTTGTTACTATGAACGCGTTGAAAAGTGGATTTTTAATTCCAGAAGTGTAATGGCCTCTGCATATCTGAAAGGAAAGCTGCAGTCTGATCTGTGGAAGATGGGCCCAGTTGCTGGCTGGTCTGGGGTGAAAATGATGTGTGGAACAACATGTGCTCATTGACTGAAGAGATTTCTGGAGAGCTCCATTGGCAGGACACAGAAGGAGCAGCACACAGCCAGGACACAGCAGGACTCCCACCACCCCAGAGGGACTGTGCCAAAGCCTCTGCTCTGCCCAGGACTTGCTTCTTCTCCCAGGTGCTGTTTCCCAGGCAGGTAAACACCGCTGTTCTTCCTGGGCTGGTTTTGTACCCCCACCAAGGAGCGAACAAAAACCACAGCGGAGCTTTCTCCGGTATTTTCCCTGTCCCACCAAAGGTGTCTGCACAGACCTTTTCACCTCTGCCCACAGAGGGAGGACACGTGGACTGGGGCATAAAGAGGGTCTTGTTCACAGGCTCTGGATGAAGGAACTCCATGAAAGCTGGGGAGCATTGCTGTTCCTGGGGCAGCCCAGGGCGATGCAGCATCTTCCCTGCAGCTGTGGGACACAGCCCCGGGCAGCAGCAGGCTCTGCAGACAGCTGTCTTGTCTACACTGGTGTTTAAAAACCCCAAAATGGCCCAGCTACCTAACAGGAACTGCCTGGCCAGCCTCTCTGTCCCTCAGCAGAGAAATAAGATGAGTGTTTCAAAAAACTCAGTTTTAAGTTGAGTAATGTTTCTTTGTTTTGCATCTCAGACCTGACATTCTCCAAAACAAAGGCTGAGTGACAGGTTTGCAGCTCTGGCATTTTCATATCATTAGAGTACTAACTTTAATTATTATTAAAAATAATTTTTAAATTTTCTGTATATACAGAAAAAATTCACCTGCACTAAACCCTTTTTACATAAATTTACATTGCAGTGCGAATCTAAAATAAAACATTTTGAAGTTTAAACCAAAATGGTCATGCAGGTAAATTTATTCTGATTTTAAAGGCTGTCCTTACTGCTTCACATTAATAGCTTTTTTTTTTTTTCCTCACTCTTCCCACCTAAAAACTCCTGGAATTGCCCAGTCTGGGAAAAAGTGAGAAGCCAACTGTTGAAATGAACCACATTGCCTGAATTTTGAGGCAGCAGCAGATGACCAAGGGCAGGCAGAGAAGGGGGAAATCCTGCAGCCCCCAGATGGGGAACCTCGCAAATTCCCCCCAGCTCCACAGGTACCCCTTGGGCTGCCTGGGTCTTGCAAGAACAGCACCTCTACCAAGGGCAGTATTTTTGTACTAGGAAATGCCATCACAAAATAAGTGGATTTTTCAATTGCAAAGCTTGAAGATTTCTGGCACACAGCCCTGACTCTACTGTAATTAATGAAAGGTTTCAATTTTCTGGCTATCATTTCTCCAGCTGACTGATGCTGCCGCATTAACCAACTCTTTTGGGTTAACCTGCACTGGGGTCTGCTTGAGAACAAGCACAGGAAGAGCTTCTGCACAGGAGAGGAACAACCAGAGGAGGGGAGAAAAAAAAATAAAAAAAATCAAAGTCCAGATGCTCATTTCACATGCCCTAGGATCAACGGTGTGTGACTACAGTTTATGTAGGAAGAGCAAAATCGGATTCAGGTCTGGAAACACTTTCAAAGTTCAGGGGGTCTGAGGTGGGGAGAGGTTGGGGGAGGCCTGGCTCATCAGTGCTCTGTGCCTGCCCACACCCACGCTGCAGGTCAGAGATCTGTGCTACCGAGCAGAAATAAAAGCTCCCAAACTGCAAAGCCACAAAGGGAAAGGGGAGGGGGGGAAAAAAGAAAAAAAAAAAAAAAAAAAAAAGGAACACACACAATTCACTTTTAAATGGATGAATAAGGCCTCATTGTTATGAATCCCAGTTTACTTTTCCTGGTCAGGCACTTGAAATTTTATTTATGCTTAATAGACTGCATTTGGCATGTGTAAAGATGACAGAAGCGTGAATTATGAACGACCTTCGACCTATTCAGGAAGTTGTAATAATTGCAATAATAGCGCAGCGCGCTCCCCGCGAGCTCGGCTGGGGCCGCGCTCGGCCACGGAGCCCCTGTGCTCTGCAGCACCCCAGCCATCCCCTGCCCCTGCCAGCCCTGCCTGGACCCCCCTCTGCTCCCACCAGCATCCCCCAGCACCACGAGGGGTTCATTGAAGGCAAGGTTTTGGGGGGAAAAGCAGCAAATCAGTCACTGGGTGTGAGAGAAGGCAGGAAGTGCCACGCACGCGTTTGTGGTGCCCCAAAGAGGAGCTGTGCTCTGGTGCATCCAAATAAACCCTTTACTCCTGCCTACACCTTTGGGGAGCATTGCACATGGTTCAGAGCTGCCTGGGAAATTCAGATTTTGGGGCAGGCTAGAGATGCTGCTCCGGGTGGATGCAGTTTGTCCTTTATGTGCTGAACTCACAGCTCCCACCACAGGGGAGGCACCCAGGGATCCTGTCCTGCACACAGGAGGACGCAGCTTGGCATGGTGGGATGGAACAGAAGACCCCAAAAGTGGATTGCTCCCTGGTGAGCCCCACCAGCACTCACTGACCACAGTCCATGGGTTCACCCACCCCAAGCAAGGCAGCCCCATCTCCCAGCTCCTTTGGGGAATGTGCCCCAAGAGGCAGAGTGAATACTGCCAACTGGCATCTACCTCCACAGGACTTCAGAGCAAGAGGGGAATTTGCTTGAAAAGTAAAACAAATTAAATGTCCAAAACTACTAATGAGCATCACTTCCAAGGAGCTCCATCAAAATCAGGAATTACACCCACCAGATAAATGAGAAGGGTGAACAGACACACAGCTTCACAACAAGCTGTAATTAGGAGTTTGAAGGGAAAAAAACAAGAAAGAAAAAGGTCCAAATAGAACAGCTTCAATTTTAGCTCCCATGATGGACAACTCGTGCAGCTGGAGAGCTGTGTGATCAAACCCGAGCCAGGTTCTTTTTGCAAAACTCAGGCAAATGATAAATTGAAAGAAACTGGAGTTTTTTCAAGGGCCAAGGTAGAGGAGTCCTGCCTGAGAGCTGTACTGGACCCAAAGAAAACTTGAGCAAAAACCCAGAGGCAAAAGTCAGCAAGTCTCTGCATGCAAGGGGCTGTGGGGGCACAAGTGGGAGCCCAGTGGGGAGAAAGGACCCTGCCAAACCCTCTCCTTCCCCCTGCAGACAGGGCAGGGGAGCAGCACATGCCTCAGCACCAGGGCTGTGAATCCTTTCCTTCTTCATTTCCAAAATGCCCCAAAATCTCTGTGTAGGAAGGACTGGAGGAAGGATGCTCCAGGAATGCCCATTCTTCCACCTTCCTGCTCCCCAAAGCAAGAAGGGAACTGCAGGATACCTCTCTGCAGGGCACCCTTTTTGGCATCTTGGGGGGCTGCAGGCCACCTCCCTCCCCAGTACCACTCAGGTCTTCTTCCACTGTCACTGAATTTTAGCTTCTGTGAAAGCCTTGGCTCCTCCAAGCTGCTCTGGTCCTGCAGAACCTCTTCCTTAGGGATCACTATCCACTGACACGAGATCCCAACTTCTGTCACCCAGCTGTTCTCCTCAGCTGATCTAACCAATCTGTTGCCCTCTAACACCCATGAACCTGCATTATGAACCACACCAATATCAAGCAAGGTGCAGTCTTGTCCTGGCTCTGTGGTTGCCCATAATTCTCTATGTTTTAACGAGCAGATGAGTAGGATTCGACAGCCCTCATCACAGAAAAATCCCTTATCACTTTTATGAAACATGAATCAGCAAGAAAAACCTCACCACTTTGCAGATATGGCAACAAGAAGTTTCTAGGTTTGGTTTATAAACAGTTTACTTTAGGTCACATCAGGACAGTCCAATGCTGAGGGCAGTAACACCACCAGTGCATCAAATTCCAGATAACACAGGCAGTCATACAGCCCAGGCAGGAATTTCACCCACAGCCTCAGCTCTAACTGCAGCAAGTGGAAAATCACCACTGAGCAGCTCCTCATCCCACCAGCTCCAAGCTAAAACATCCCTGCTCCACTGGAGACAGATTTTTAGTGGGAGTTGGATTAAGCTTTATTTGCTTAATAACCAGCAACTCACAGGAAGAATGATGGCAGAACAGAGCCCTGTGTGAGCTCAGTGTGTGCGTGCCCTCCTGACCCACAACAGCCAAAACCTTAATTTCACTCTCTGACAACAAAGCCTCAGAACTATTCCTTAAATACACAACTTTTGCAGGTGGCTGTGCAGGAGCCCCTGCCCGCCACGGACAGGGGGCCGCGGCCGTAAAACCTGAAACATGAAGCTGTGCCTGCAGATTAAAAAAGTTTGTAAAACGTGTAAGGTGGGATCAGAGCTGCTGGAACCTACAGCAGTAGGTTCACTCCTGTAAGTTTATATTACTGACATCGGGCACGTTGTTAAGAGTGTGATACTACTGGTTTTGCTCCCTTCGCAGTGGCACGTACTTGAGTATAAGGCAAGGAAACAAAACACGCACACAGAAACCCACTAAAAACCTATTGCGGCACGCACAGCAATCTAAAACCTCAGTAAAGTGATCTTGAGTCACTCTGAGTTTTCTGTGGATAAACCAAGGGGACTCTTCAGGAGCTGCTTTGTTGGGGGAAAAGGGATCTGGAAGTCCAGGTCGGTTTCACAGCACTATGTATCTGCATCACTGTCAGAACTCTGCAAGCAATAAGCAAGATAAAAACAATATTCTGGGGTTTTAACTTCAACAGCTACCAACAATCTTTCTAAAAATAAAAAAGTAAAAGCAAAAAAAAATTTGTAGTTTGAAGGTGACCGTGATCTCAGCCTGGAATGTGTGACAGACGCTGCCATGGCACTGCTTGATTTGCAACTGCACTTCCATTAACATATATCTTTAAAAATAATGCTTTTGCTGGGCTGGCAGCACTGCCAGAAAGCCTAACAGAGCCAATCATTCTGAAGTCATTAAAAAGTTGAACTAATAGATATTTAACGATAAAAGAGAGGAGTCGTCCAAGTTAGCAGAAACTGCTCTAGAATCCTAAACTGCCTCTGAGCTGAAAAAGCACATTCCAGGGCAAGAACAGTGACAATGCTCTCTCAGCTCTGCACACACTTTAGTCTCTTTGGGGAAAAGAAAAAAACTGAGTGCCCAGTTTGTGGAATTTCATTATTGATATACACCTAAAATTACATATGTTCAGGTTAGATTGGGTGTGACAGGAGATAATAGTAAGACAGCAAAAAGAAATCCTAGATCGACCTCATTCGAGATTTAAAAAAAAATAAGTACAAAAATGCAGCTTTTAAGCCCTACTCCAGCTGCAATCAAATGAAACATGAGTTGCATCCAGCGTGCATGTTTTGACTGCATCCCACCATTATCGAGCTGTTCATCTCAGCAAAGCTCATTTATACAGTCATAAGAAAGAGCCCAGGCCTTTTGTAAAGTTGATCCTAAGTGATGAAACCTAACCCCAGCCGTGAGTCAGGGGGTGGGGTGGTATGTCTCTGAAAAAACCCCAAGAGAGAAAATGACAAAAAAATGTTTTTCTTTCCCTCTTTTTGTTAAATACAGCAGGTAGAACACAGCAGAGAGACCAGATTACACACCGCCCTGAGTTCATCTCAATCCTGCCTCGAGCAGTCTGGGAGCCATACCTATCAGTCAAGCTTGAATTTAGTAACATAAACTTGTGGGCAGCATGAGGCCGGGAGCACTGGAAGGATCTTTCACCTTCTCAGGTACAGCCCAATGTTTGCTTGTGAATTTTACAGATGAGTTGAAGCAATCAGAGGTGAACAATTACTGCTGATCGAGTGTCAGTGGCTCGGGAGCGAGCGGGGACTGGGGATGCTCCCGCTGCAACCAGGGCTGCTTGGTGTCCCTGGGGGAGGCAGGAAGAACTGGGGTGCCCCCCTTGCCTGCACCCAGCCCTGGCTGTGGCTCCAGCTGAGCTGGGGGCTCCTGTACCAGCTGGGCTGCATCGTCTCTGCCCTCCAGCCCTAGCCACAGCCACTGACACACATACTCATCTTCACCTTATTTTTATTTCCCCTTTTTATTCCCTTCTTTTTCTTTTCTTCCCCCCCTTTTTTTATTCCAGGAGCTACCAAGGCTGAGTGACCCCAGGCAGCCCCACACAGTCTATGTGCACACTCAGCTCTGACTTGCATTTGTCACTCCTTGCACACGCACACGTTTGGCCATGTAACCTCCATTTCCCAGTTTGCCTTCCCATTATATTTTATATTACCTCTGGTGAGCTTGTGCCAGAAGAAAGCAGAAGGAGGAGCTGTTAGAAAGAGTTTCTTGCTTTAAGATTCGAGAGCACATTTTTAGCATTAACTTTTTAGGCTCTGGTCATAAAACGTTGGAGTACGCGGACGATTTTGTGGGTAAGTGTGCAGCATTTCCAGAGGGCCAAATGAACAACAATCTCCTGCTGACAGCACCCAGATCACAACAAGCTACTTGAAAGACAACCAAATCTTAATTTGCAAATCTCAGCAACAAAACGCTATAAAAATATGGAATTATGAACAGCACGATACTGTGCAAAATAAATAACAAGTCTCCAGTGAATGAAGGGAATTATTGGCAGCAGTACAGCCACCATTACCAAATGTCAGAAATGTAAACACTAAAAAAAAGAGAAAGTTAAAAGCGCCATAACTTTGCTTCCAAAAACGTCAAAGCGCGGGAGTGCGCTCAGAGGGAGATGCTGATGGCTCAGCCTCGCCTGCGCTTTCTGCTGCAGATCCCCAGCACCGACCCAAAGACAGTGAGTTGCTTGACCAATGCATGTGATTTCTTCTCATCTTTCCTACCTACACCAGCTCCTGCTCAATGTAAAATACTTGAATTCGCTGTTTCAATTAATCTACATAGTTTCCTTTTCCTATCACTGTTCCATAAACGCTCTGCACGGACAGAATTTATCGCTTTTCAGCACAAAGCGTATTTCAGCTTGGAAGACGTAACTTGCTTTTACTAATAACCTTTATGGTTTCTTTAGTTAAACCAGCTGCTGTATAGAAAAGAAAAGAAATTATCTCTCGCTCCGCTGGCTCGTTCCATGCTACATGTGCTCAGGGCTGAACTGTAAAAGTTGGAAATGAAAAAGATCTTCTCTCATAGTTTCTGAGAAAGTTATTTAACCCAGTTTTAATCAGCTATCTCACATGAGTGAAATACGTAGCACTGGGCTGGAAATAGCAGGCTCCCTCACATTCATTTCCTATACGTATGGAATTTGATTAGAAAGAATGATTTCTAATTGAAGCTTTGTGTCTGGTTGTGATTCTTCTTTCAATACTGTCAAGGCAATTAAATCAGCTAAAGATAATCTTTAACATTCACCTGATGCAGTTAATTAAGTGGTGAAAAATGAAACACTGATTAAATGAATCGAATTCTATGTTGCAGGTAGCGAAGTTTAAATTGGAAACAAGAATTCGCAATCATCTGTTGCTTTGCTGTTTTAGGTATTTTACTTTAAAGAAGAAAAGCTTCCTCAGCCTAACTTTGCCCATTAAAATATTTCATAATGGCCTGTGTTATCCGCAGACAAAAGCAAACCCTGATTTAGGAAACACCTAATAACTCATCAGCATAATTGAAAACAAAATGCTTTACTGCATTCTTCCTCTGCCTATCCCAGCCTTTTTTCCAACACACAAGGATAAATAATGTTTCAGCCCAACAAAGAGTGGATTTAAGTGCAATAAATGAAAAGAAAAAGAAAACCACCGACGACCCTGATTCAGCACATAAGTACTACGAGTTCCAGCAAAGTGTATGGGAAGGCACAATAATATCCACGCATGTGTGCATTCAAATCCAAAGCCACACACATGCAAGTACACTGGTAACATTATCACTTTTGTGTCCTCCCCTCTTTCCATTAAATTCATGCTACAGCATCCAACCAACTCCACGATTTAACACAGCAATCCAAGTGGACTGCAACAGGAGCCAGAAAATGCTCCCAATTCAACATCAGCACATAATGCCTTCGTATCCCTTAGAAAGCAGCCCTGGATTTTATCAGACATAAGACCAAAAAAACTCCTTCATGAATTGAACAACAATACATAAAACTGAAAATTCGTATTTTCTACCGCCCCTAATCAAAATTATTCCATTCTGCATTTCCATCTGTACCTTATCATTTGCCATAACAGCAAACAGGCCAAAAGCTGTTGTGAAATGCTGTTATTTTTTTTTCCATTGACACGTGAAAGTTCCTTTCAAAAGTAAGTCCAGAAAGTGAACACCACGTACCTGATCACTTATTTGACATGCAACAAGGTTGTGCTGATTGTAGCATCCAGCAAACTTGATATATTTGAGCCAGTTTCCTACATCTGGTTGACTGGCATCTATGCAGAACTTCACATTGCAAAATTCATCCAAGATCTAAAAAGAAGAATATGAAAGAGTAAATCTTTCTGTTGCTGGCTGAGTATTCTAATCAAAAGGTAAATCACAGGCTTCCAGATAAACAAGCAGATAATAATAATAATAATAATAATAATAATAATAATAATAATAATAATAATAATAATAATAATAATAATAATAATAATAATAATAATGGTGTGTTTATTCAGAAATATGTTTCCCTGCTGAGATTTTTTTGGGAACTGTCAGAATACATACATAATAATAAAAAGACAACAAATGTTCTGAAAAACGTCTTGACAATTATTTACAAGTAATCGAAATGCTGTCTAATTATTGCAATGAAACACTATGTTAATTTGAGGCACCTGATTTTCTATGCATTCATCAATAACTGTGCCTGAAATTATTATTTTAATTAAATAAGACTCTGACAAGAATGTAACAAAAATTATTAAAATAGATGGTGTTGGCTTCATTTAAGGTTTCTGTTTTGTTTTAGGATTTACTTTGATTGCAGCACTCATTTAGAATTTTTATATTTGTTGCTCTGAACCAAACTTTATCTGGTAGGCAGACTTATTTATCTTGTTTTACCATTACACTTCCCAAACAGTCCTGTGCAACACTTAAATCCCTCCCCTTAATCGAAGCAAATAACAGAATCCTTATGTCAAAATAAAGAGAATAAATGAAAAACAATGTAAATACTCATGCAAACCATGGCAGTATTCAATACACACGAATAAATGGTTCCAATTATGCAGACAATAAACAAATATAATGAGACGGCTCGTGGACAAGCTAAAGACGATGCTCTATTCTAATATTATGACAAATTACTAATCATTACGGCGGACTGAATATCATTATTTGCAAGCTTCACCACCGGCCTATCCCAAACTTCCCACAGCTTCCCGGGGAGCTCACTGCTAAACTGTAACAACTTCTCCTTGCCCCCGGCAGCAGCCGCCCCATTTTCACAGCAAAATCAAGGAAACAAGCCGAAACGCCCCAAACGAAAGCGGAGGGCTCGGGAGGCTGCGCCCCGCCGGGGAGCGCCCGGAGCCGCGGCCGGAGCCGCCACTGCCGCTGCCGGGAGCGCTCGGATGTCCCGGCCCGGCCCCTCAGTGTCCCCGCGGGACCGGCCCCGCTCAGCCCCGCTCAGCCCCGGGGCCGCGATCGGGCCGGGCCGCGCATGGGGGCGCGGAGGGTGCGCGCAGCCCGCGGGGCACCGAGCCTCGCCCCGCCGAGCCGGGCTCTGCCCTCTGCTCCGAAAGAGAAGGTGGGAAACCGAGCCCCCAGCCCCGCAGAGCCGCGCAGAGCCCCGCAGAGCCCCGCAGAGCCCCGCAGAGCCCCGCAGAGCCCCGCAGAGCCCCGCAGAGCCCGGCAGAGCCCCGCAGAGCCCGGCAGAGCCCCGCAGAGCCCGGCAGAGCCCGGCAGAGCCCCGCAGAGCCCCGCAGAGCCCCGCAGAGCCCGGCAGAGCCCCGCAGAGCCCCGCAGAGCCCGGCAGAGCCCGGCAGAGCCCCGCAGAGCCCCGCAGAGCCCGGCAGAGCCCCGCAGAGCCCCGCGGCCGCGCCGGGCGAGCTCGGTCCCCACGGGCGCGCACGCTGCCCCGCCGCCCGCACCGCCGGCTGCTCTCGGGAACGGGACACCGTGTAATTTTCCCGTTCGGAGAGAGCCCCAAGGAGGGAAGGAGGGCTCAGCCCGCACTCCCCGGTGTCTGGGCTCTGCCCCGGGCCGGCGGCGCGGCGGCACCGACGGGGCAAAGCGGCCGCGTCCCGCGGGGCCGTGGCAGCGCCGCGCTCGCCGCTCTTACCTTGTGTCGCCGGGAGCCCGAGGGGGCAGGGAGGGGGCAGAGGGACAAATATCCTTCAGGCGGCTGGAAGCAACATCTCGGCGTTAAAGGCGGGCGGAGGCCGCGGCCGTCGGGGTCCGGGGAGCGGCTGCACCATGTGCGGGGGGCGGCGGGGCCCGGGCGGGGGCTGCCGGCCCCGGAGGGCTCAGCGGCGGCGGAGCTCGGCGGGTTCCTGCCGCCTCGCCATCACCGTCCCCTTTCGGCCCCTCCTGGTCTTATCGGCTGGCTTTGGGGCGGCGTGTGCGAAAAAAGTTATCGGGGAAGGGGGAGGAAGGGGAAAAAAAAAGGAAAAAAAAAAAACCACCTAAAACCCACACAAGCCTCTTCAGGGAAAGGAAGGGGGGAAAGCGGAAAAAAAAAAAAAAAAAAAAGGGAAAAAGAAAAACAACAACAACAAACCCCACAGCGCACCGCTCAACAAAACAAACTTCTTTCACTTCTCCGCCGGGGATGGGAGAAAAGTGAGTGCGCGTGGGAGGGCGGACGGACGGACGGGCAGGCGGGCGGGCGGCTCTCCTCTCCCCCTCCCCACGCCCGCAGCCTGCCCGCGGCGCTGCTTCCCCGCCGCACCCCCGGGCAGCGCCCGGCCCGGCGCGGCCCTCTCCGCCCCCCCTCCCCGCCCACCCCGTCGGGCCGTGCCCTCCCGCCGCTCCCCTTTCGGGCACTGTCTCTTTAAAGCGGGGCAGCCCCGGCCGCTCCGGCCGCCTTTCCCCCCCCACCACCACCAACACTCCCCGGCCCCCCCGTCCGGGGCGGCGGCGGCGGCGGCGCTCCCGGCGCGCTTAAAGCGACAGCGGCCCCGCGGCCGGGGGTCACCGCCAGGTCGCGGAGCAGCGGCCCCGCGGCGGGAGCTCACCGGCAGCCCGCGGGGGCGGCCCCCGCCGCGCCCCCCCGCCCGCATCCCCCGCCCGGTGCGCGGTGCCTCGGGCCTCGCCGCTCGCCGCTATTTATTGGCCGCCGCTCGCTGCCGGCCCCGGTGCCCGCAGCCCGGAGCGGCCGCCCCGCAGCGGGGGCTGCAGCGAGCGGGAGCCGCGTTCGCCCCGACGGCTGCTCCCGGCGCGCCCGGCGCGTTACCCGAATTGTCCCCGTCATCGCGTCACTCTGGTTATTAATAACGATATTTAATGAAATGCAACTTCTTTTTTTTTTTTTTTTTTTTTTTTCCTCCCCCCGGCCAATTTCCGCGACGACCCCGTTTGGTGCCGCGGAAGCATCGCCCCGCTTGCCGCCGCTTCCTAAGCGATTTAAAAAAAATTTTTTTTTTCTCCTTTTATTTCTTTGGTAACGAATCCCATGAATGGAGCGGCGGGAGGCCGGGCTCTACCTGCCGGCCGGGCCCGCTCCCTCCCGTCCGGCTCGGGGCTCTCCCGGCTTAAATGGACCCGAAATCCAACCGAGCCGCAAACGTCCGCCAAGTTTGGAACAGCCCGCGCTCACTACGGAGAGATCCTCGCATATGTGCTTTGGGAAGAGGGCAGGGGAAAAAGAAAAAATAAGAGGGCTGAGCTGTATCTTTTATTGCACCATACAGAAGTGCCACCCACTTTTTTTTTCTTTTTCTTTTTTTTTTTTTTTTTAAGTGCAGATATATTTTTCAGACTAAAAGTGAATTTTTCTTCCCTGGGGGGCCAAGTGGAGCCGGGGAAGGAGAGCGAGGGGGAGGGCGAGAAGCCGAGTGACAGGAGATGCTGATGGATTCGTCTTAGCGGCCCGTTATCTGTGACATTGACCTGTTAGCTCAGATAATGGCTATTGTCCGAGAGGAGAGAGACGGGGGGAAAAAAAACCCAAACCAACCAAAACCCGCACGCAGTGGTGGTAGGTAGGACAGGAAAAAAAGAAAAAAAAAAATCCTTTGTCACTAACCTCAAAAAACCCGGTGGGAGATTCCCAGAGCGCCCGGGCCTGGGAACCGGAGCCCTCCCGGTGTGCGGGGCCGTGGGTTCCTGCCCTCCCTCCGCTCCCCATTGTTGGGGTGGTTTTTTCCCTTCTTATTTTTCCTCCCTCTCTCTCTGTTTTTTCCTTTTTTTTTTTTTTTTTTTTTTTTTTTTTTAATTTAGCCATAAATTGGCCCGGCTCGCGCTATGAGCTGTTCTATTTTCTCCCTGTCAGGATGAGGGATTTGCTTTATGATGCATTGTGTATTAAATACAAGTAATCTGGGAAACTGATTGCTCGAGCCCATCGGCCTGATCAGAGCCCGCGATGGGGAGCCGGAGCCCCCCCTTTCCCTCCCCCTGGGCCGCGGCACAAAGGGAGGAAGCGCCGCTGGATAAACAAAAGCGGCTCCCGGTACCGGCGGGGCCCGGCCCGGCCCGGCCCGCTCCGCGGCTCGCCCGCAGCGCCGCCCGCCGCCGCTGGGTGGCGCTCGCCGCCGGGACACCGCCAGCGGGGCACCGCTCCCCTTTTTTGGGGGGGAAAACCCCTTTTTTAATAGTTTTCCTTCATGCAGCGCTCCCAGCGCTATAACCCAGAGGAGGAGGAGGAGGGGGAAGAAGGCTTTTGCCCCCGAGCCGCGGCTGGGAGGCGCGGGGGGTCAAGGCTGACCCCGCAGCCGGTCGGGACCTCCAGCATCCCCATTCCTGGATGTGGTCAGGACCTCCAGCATCCCGATTCCTGGATATGGATACACACATCTACACACATCAACACGCCGCGATGTATTTCTTCTTTCAAGCGAAAACCTTTTAAACGTCTCTTTCCGCCTTTCCCCTCTCCCCTCAGACGGTTCGGTGGGCGCTTCAAGAGGCCCAGATATTTCCACAGGGTCCCGTTGGCAATTGTTTATTTAAAACAAGTCGCTCTATTAGTGGAGCAGTCAGGAGTTAGTGCTCCAGTCTGCTAGTAATTCCCACCAGGCTGTAAACTGATGCCTCTTTTAAGCCTTTAACTTCATGGTCGTCCCAGAAGTAAAAGTTCTTCTAATGGAGACCCTATGGGCATCGTGCATTCCAGCACATCATTAAAGCAAAGCAAAGCAGCTCGGCCACAGCCAGATGAAATAACGGCACTGTCCACGTTTAATGGGCTTCCTGGGGCCAAACGCTGCCGAGGACAATGGGGGAAAATCAGACAAGTCGCTGGTGATTTTTTAAATACCGTAAATGTTCATATTATGTTAAATATTATCCTTTCGTTTGTAGACAAGCTGCTTCACAGCCACCTTTTCGAGAGGGGTTTAATGTTATATATCTCAAGGTGACTAAACACAGCACTGAGCATCCTGGCTAACACTGTGACGAGTGTTTGAAACACTGGGTGAGTGCATTAACGTGGAGAGGGAGAGGAAAAGCAAAGCGAAACAAATACGCAGAAAACAACGTTTTCCTAACATATCCAAATGCTCCAGGACAGACCTGGGAAACAGCAACAAGAACGAAAGGCAACACAGTTTCTGCATGTCAATTCCTCCCACCCCGTGTTGTGGATATCAACTTGAAAGGAAAAATAAAAACAGGTGAAAATACAAGTATTGCTGCTGATTTCAGGAGAAAGATAATTTCCAGCACTTGATGAAGGAGTGGGGTGGGCATGGCAGTGCCCCCCACATCGGTGCCCTGTCCCTGCTGCCCCTCCTGCCCTCACACTCCGCCTGGCTCATCCCTCCCAGCCAAAAGGCAGTTTTCAAGTGAGGGAGAGGAGGAGAAAATTAAAGGTAAAAAAAAAAAAAAATGTAAATAAGAAATTTCCCTTGGTCTGGAAATGGGCCCAACTGAAAGCATGTTAATCTCCACCTCAGTAATTTGGTTCTCCTGGAGAAGACAGAAGCCCTGCTGCTGTGCCCTGCACTTCATAAATCACGTCTTTATGTGGACAAGGTCAGGGCACCTAACAGCTCAGACATGGGCCCTTGCAGTGGCTCGGAGGGCTCCGGCATGTTTATTCTCTCGCACAGATCTCTGAGGAGCAGTCCAGCACGCTTCTAATTACTTTTGATTATTTTCATTTGCTCGGGTCAGGCTGGCTTTGCCGGCACTGCTGCAGGGTGGGTTCCCTCCCCCCGGCCCGGCTGTGGGATGCAGGGGGATCACTGCTGTGCTCTGCACCCCTTCCCTTCCCCAGGGCTCTGCAGGGCCCCAGGGGCTCACCCCACCACTGAGGGGGTCCCGTTTTGGCAGCAAAGCCAGGAACCTCCAGCTGAGTCAGGGACCCCCACAGGCTGGGACATTTACCAGTGTGAAAGGAGGGGCGTGCAGAAAAACACACATTTATTCCCCCCTGCCTCCCTCCCCTCCCAAAAGTACCTACTGCCTTCGGGGGAAAAAAATAAACGACCCCGTATCCTTGCAAAAAAGTTACAGCGGTGCATGTGCAGGCAATAAAAAAGTTGAAGGAGCTCTGCTGTGGCTGTGGGGACAGAGCTGAGCTCGGGGAGCACACACAGAGCCCCAGCCCTGCACAGGCAGAGCGTGGCTTGGGCTGCTCTCCCCACTGCTGAGCACTCACAGCACAATCCATGGGGATGCTCGGTGCCCACACAGGGGGATGCACGGCAGTGCTGGGGTCCTGGTGTGGGTGAAGCCATCCCTGTGCTTCCACAAGCTCTGCTGCACCCCCTCTTATGGTCTGGGACAGCACACAGCTGCCCAAGTGCTGAGCAAAAGGCTCCACTTCTTCTCTCCCATTAGAACGTGGGCTCTAAAATTTTCCTTCATATCCCAATCTGAGCTTGACAGCCCAGCCCTGTGTTCTCATCCTGGTGTGAATAAACCCTTCTGCCCTGTACCCCAGTGTGCCAGGGTCTCCATCACATTCCAAAGGTGAGGATGGGCATTGGTGCCACTGCTGTGGTGGTACCCACACTCCTAGACCAGCTGGCTAATGTGTGTTTCACCTGGTGGAAAGGAGTTTTCTGGCAGACACCAAGCCATGCCACTGGGTTTTGAGCCTGAAACCTTTTGGGTATTGGGTGCTACTGCAAACTAGGAGAAGGGAAATCACAGCAGATTTACCTACTTCATCAATCAGGAAGATGTAAAAATGTGTCAGTGGCTGGTATCTGGCTGTCTGGGTGATCTTACTCCTGTCTTGGGGAGGAAATCCTGCAGACACCCTTCCTTGCGGCAGGACAAGATGTTTGCCTTGATGCAAACAAACCACAGCCCTCACAGCACACCCCAAATCTGATGCTGAGCTATTCAGTGCTGCTTGTCCCCACCTCTGCTGTGAACACACTCCTTGCAATGCTTTCCTGCTCCAAAGCTTTCCCTAGCTCTCCCTGCCAAGGCCCGTGCTGTGGCACTAGGTGCTGTTGCTGTTTTCCTTTGCAGTGCTCATTACTTCCATTACAGAAGAGTCTGGAAGCCCTCAAATCCAGCCAGGGCCATTTTCACACTCGAGGTGGCCCTGCTGGATGAGTCTGGCACAAGTTTGGCTATGGTAAAAGTCTGGAGAGAAAAGCACATCAGCCAGCTTGTCTTAGCACCTACGAGAGCCAGGGCAAGGCAAGGCAAGGCAAGGCTGACTGATGGGGCTGTTGGCCTCCTGTCCACTCAGAAGCTGTGTTTTCCAGTGCTTCACCTTTCTCATGTTTTGAAAGGATGCCAGAATTCTGGAGAATCTGGGAAATTCCGCTGGCAATGCCCTTGTTCTGCGTTTCCCTGTGTGCTGGGCAGCCTGGAAGGCTCTTTTCTTTCTTAAATAACCAGAGTCAAAAACCTTGAGCATAGCCCTCCAAATCCTGCCAACATGACCAAAAAAGGACCTGTTTGGTTTTTTTTATCACTCTCTTATTCATCCCTGTTGAAATAATCCTGAATAAATCCCTCAGGTTTGTACCCACTCCTGCTTCCCATGATATGCTCACCTGGAGATGGAGCAGGGGGACCCATGAAGCCCACAGAGGGTCCATGGGGTGGCCAGAGCTCCCAGCCAATGCAGCTGCTGCTTCTCTGCCTGAAAACACAACTTTTAGCCAAAGCTGCCCTAAAAATGGAAGATCCCTAAGAAATACTCCCTGAGAAGGCATAATGTCCAGGAGGGGGGAAGAACAGCATAAGGATTTTGCAGACTTACTTTGTATGTGCATAAGAATTCAACAAGGTTCAATTAACCCTCAAATTTTTCCAATTTTTTAATTTTCAAGCCTTCTCAATTGACAGATAATTGGAGGGCCTCCTTTGGAAGACTCCTTCCAATCCCAGAGCCCTCATGGCACGTGAAGAGCCTTGCAGGGAGGTTGTGTGGGAGCAAGTCCTGGGAAACCATTTGGGTTTTCATGATCTGAAAGCAAAATTTGCAAGCCAAAAGGATGAAGAAGAAAACATGGAAGCAAGGAAAATGCCAGGCCAAAGGAGACTGAAGGGGTTAAACTACAGAACTTTACACAATAAGAATTAATGTGATGCATAACAGGTAATTCTATTTTAATAATCAATTTTAGGAGTGACTGGCTATTTTCAAAGCATTCCTGTTGTAGCCAAAGTTTTAACTAGGCGTGCGAGAGTGGGCATAAACACCTGTGGACTTTATAAGAGTAAGAAGCAATTTATCACCCAATAAAAAGTCAAACACTCATGTTAAAATTTTCAGGTTCGCATTTGCTGTTTTAAGTGTCACATGTGTGGATGGTTCTGGGGGAGGTTCAGAAGGAGTGGATACACACCCTACACACAGAAACACACGTGCACACAGCCTGCTCTACAGCAGGGAAGAAAACCTGCCTGAAAGCTCCAATGCTACACTTTCATCCCTCCCAGGTTTTGTGTTAAACCCATTGTGATCATCGACCGGAGTTGTCCAAAACCTGGACTAAATGGGCATTAAGTCGGTTGCCACATGGAATTACTGCCATTCGATTTTCAGATAAACCACAAAACTTGATGAACTAACATTGTTCCAGCTGAATTAACTCATCATCCCCGGGAAGAGAAGGCTGTGGAGGAAAGCGAGGGCTCTAATAGCGATGATTAATCCTGCTCCTATTGCAAGGCGCTCACTGCAAGTGCAGAGATGCCCTGCCAAAGGCAGGCTGAGGATCCACCGTGCCTCCCAAACATCTGCCTTGCCAAGCCCTGATGGCAGGGTTAAACATTATTTACGTGTGCCTAGGAAAGGGAGAATTTTTTGTTACGGGCTTGTGATGAAACTATAAATACACTAAAATCCCCGTCAACGGTTCAAGTCATGCTTGGTAGACAAATCCAGGGGCTGAAATTCAGGAATGTTAATTTATTCAGCTGGTGGAGGAGCATGCAAAGCTGATCCTTATCCCGTACTGGGGCGATCTCCCTGGGATTGAGCCAGGGAGTGTTTGGGCAGTGTTTGCCCTGTTGCTCCCCAGCCCTGGTGGGCAGAGCCCTTGGTGTCCCCCCAGCCTGGCTGTGCTCGGGCTCCTGAGCTGTAAATGCTTAACTGGCCCTATGTGAGCACTGCAGCCCACCTGGGCGTGCAGGAGAAGTGCTGCTCCACATAAATTAGTCACACATGGGCAAAGGTGCCTGATGCATTTGGAATAATCTTACCCTCAGAGCTACCTGGTTTGCTCTGAAAAGATTTCTGCTCATCGGAAAAATTCAGGGCAGGGAGGTGGGGAGAATATATTTGGTGCAGGTGTCCAAATAAACCTGTCCTATAACCCATGGATCACAATGGGTTATTAATGAAATAGCTGTGAACATCAGCGTATCCTTGTGGCAGATTTCTTTCATAAATGAGTTGAACATTTTCCAATTTCAGGAAAGTGCTGCTACCTATAAACTTGGAGATTAAGGGCTTTTTCCCCTAAGACTCAGATCCCTCGGGGCACTTGTGTTCTGGCATGCATCCCTTATTTGCTGAAGAAATTTCAAACTTGGTAATTTAGCACCATACTGATAAAACAAAGAGGGGAAGGGGGAAAAAAAGCAGTTGGGCATGCATGTGAAGGAGGAGAGAGGTGAGTGGTACAGCTTCAGGCATTTCTTTCTGGTTATTTTTTTTATCCACAAGCCATACTGCAGATTTTTTGGGAGATTCATAGAGAAAACATTCCCAAGATACAACATATAAGATGCATATCAATCCACAAGCTGAGGTTTGCAGATGCAAAATGACCTGCAGAATTTGAAGGAGGATGGAAGCTGTTTATAACCATTTTTTTTCACATATAATTTATTTAAGCCTAAGATGTTGGGCTGAATTTGCCACTAGCAGAATTATGAATATTAGTATTATTAGCATTACAGCAGCACCTAGAGGCCCAGTGGAAACTGGGACCCTTTGTGGGTAGAAAAATAATAAACATGAGACTGTCCTGAAATCTTATGGTTGGCATAGATGGGATAAAAAGAGTGCCAGATGGGAAGATTACCATTTTATTTTTACAGATGGAATACAGAGTTCTGCTCATGGAGAAAATCAGTGGCAGATTCTCATGCCATATTTTCACATAATTTTCATTCATTGAGAAGTTGTTTTTTATTCCTTTTCTTTGAGTGCAATGAACAGAAACTACTCTCTGCCTGCTGGTGCTTACAAATTCTTATGGATAAATAGTGGGAGTCTGCTTGGTCACTGCCAGTTAAAACAGGTCTGCGTGCTTTAATATGGCTCATCTGTAGCAGAAATTCTACTTTATCTCTCCTTTTTTAGCTAGGAAAACATTTTAGCCTTGGAAATGAGCAGTTGATGCTTTGGAACAGATCTTTAAACATAAGCACATTGCGCTGATTGGTGCCATAAATGAAAGCTCCTCCTATGGAAGCAGTTTTGGGGGGGGATACGTCAAACTCTGCCTTTGGCTTTTGTGGCAGAAATGTGAAACGGAGTTCAGGATGTCAGGTCCTGTTGCTAGGAGTCCCCCAGCAATCATGCAAGTGCTGAGCATGAGATGGATCATGGTCCCCACCAGGGAGAGGGGGAGAAGCTGCCCCAGCTGCTGCGCTGTGCGCTCCCAAACCTCACCGAGGGGCCGCAGAAAGCAGCAGGGACTGGGCCCGTGCTCAGGCACAGCTTTTTGGGTCCACGGAAGCAAAATGAGAGGCAATGTGTTAAGAACTGATGTCTTTCCACCAGGAAGGATTTCAGACACTCCATGGTCTGTCCTGCTGGGAATCCAGTACAGTAAATACAGCACTAAAGATCATTTATTTCCTGATGCTTCCCTGTGCTGGAATGCTCACATGGGACAATCCAGGGGATCCACTGGGCTAAGGAGCTGTTGCAGGATGTTTTGGCTGAGGAAGGTGCTCATCTCTGTGGGCTTTTCAAGGAATCATAGTGAGATCAGGGCTGTCACACATTCCCCAGGGAAACACCAGCAGCTCCAAGCCCCGAGCACAGCACTCACCTGAGAGCATTGGGGCTGAACTGTTGGCCAGAAGTGTGGATCAAGCCCAGACAGAGTTCCATTTCCACACAAGATTCCCCTCAATTCTGGGGTCAGACAGGACACTCAGACCATCCTGGGCTGTCCCAGGGCTGTGGATGGAGGAGCTGCTCCAGCTCTGGACAAAAGTCAGTCCTGGATCCTCCACTGCCTCCAGCTCCAGGACCAGAGGGCTGCAGCACAGTATTTCAGTGCTATATTTGTGAGCCCTCCAGAAATAAATGGGAGCTAGAAGCTGTCCTGCCAGGCACTGTGAGCAGAACAGAAGCTCAAGCCAGTTGTGTATTGCACGAAGGACATCTGTCAGCTTGGGTGATAAAGCAAGAATATCTGTCACGATATGAATGACCACAATTTTCCCCAGAGCTTGTGGTGCATTTAACAGGGCTATAAAAGATAAAAGTGGGAGTTATGAGGGCTCATTAGCACTTCAGAATTACTTAATTATTTCATTCTCTAAATTAATCCATGAATTTCGTCTCAAATGGAAAAGAGTGGGTTTAGATTAAGGTTGCTGCAGACCGGGAAATACTTCAATGAAAAGAAGAAACTGAATTGGTTTGAATGATTTATAAAATGTGAGGGTTTCATTCCAAAATATCATTTATATGCCCAGAAATCTACGCAGCAAATCTAATCCAGCAAAGGAAAATGAACATTCTCAATCCATGAATAAAGATGGGAAGTAATTCTGCAGCAGATTCAACCTGTGCCTGCCTGTGTATGACAAGTAACTGATCTGAAGCCTTTTTACACATCTCTTAGGTTTGTATTTACCCCCAGTTTAGGAGACAAAATTTGGGAAAAAAGAACATGACAGTAAGCTTCAAGAAAGCAATAATAATGACAGCTACTCCCCACAGTGAGTTAAGCACATCCTTCCTTCCTTCACTGATGGGAAAGGAGGAGAAAGGTCAATGTCAGAAGCAAAGACTGACAAAAACCCCAAAACTCCAGTCAATCCTTTTGCTTTTTAAAGAGTGCACCTCCACTAGTTTTAGGGGTACAAAAAGAATAACATAGAAATGGAGTTTATATGAACAGGGTATAGCAAAGACCACAAAGAGTGTGGTGACCATGGATGATGCTGTTCCAGGTGATTCATTGCACCTCCAGCCAGTAGCCAAGTGTCCAGCAGACACATCTGAAGTGCAGTGACCTTGGCTCGCACGAGTGAGGCCAGTGGTAAAAGCAAATGGAAGTTAAAATGAAAGATGTATATTTTTAGAAGAACTTGTAGTGTTTGGACTCCAGCTTTAGATGGCTCAAGAGTATTTTGTAAGCCAAAAATCTGTTCTTCGCTTCTGGTTTGTTGATTAAATATACTTGTTACCAAGAACTTCAAGCAGGAAAAAATTTAAAAGAGACTTCAGCTATGATATTGTCAGCTTCAGCTGCAGCACTGAACAACTAAAACATAATAGCTCTTCAGATTCTCAAGTTATTCCCACTGACGGCCCTATAATCAGCATGTTAAATCTGGGCACCTCTTCAGGCACAGTTATTTGTGTGATATATACAGATCGATGCCTATTGATTTTATAATTTTGATTCATCTCTATGCAGTGATTCAGTTTCACATCATCTTATTTATCAAGCTTTTCTCCATGCCTTTGCTTCCAGGCCACTCGAGGAGGGTCCCACCACAACTGCTCCTTTTGCCCCTGCACACACTGTCAGTGGGCACTCACTTGGTCACATTGCTAGGAATTTTGTATGCAAAGAGCCGGGTACCCAGGGTTGTTAATGCATGAGGGTAAGGTTCATAAACCTCCTTTGCTAATGCCATAGCCCCATTGCCCCTGCTGGAAGTGGAGCCACTTCCCCTGGAGGCTTTGCCACCCCAAAGGACTGAGTGCAGCCACGTGTTTCTTACCCTGTGGCTATGAAAGCTAAAACTTAAGGCATCATTCTTGCCTTCAAACTTAAGGCATCATTCATGCCTTCAAACTTCCCATTGTTCTTACTTATGAAGACACGAGGGGGGATAAAACTTTGCACCGAATATTAAAATTTGTTCTTTTTACCCCTGGAGCTTTTTGGACCCGTGCTGGTACCACAATCTGCCTCCTGTGGACACAGCAGCAGACTGAGCAGAGGGGCTGGCACAAAAAGCCCAACAGTGACTGATTAACAGCAACCTGCTTGGCACACTGGAGGAAACCAACCCCACTGCTGCTGCCACAGGGCACCGGGGAAATCCTGTTAACCTCACGCGTTGCATATATGCAAATGACAGCAGATTAACGAGCGTCAGCGATGCCACCACTCCCTCTGTGCTCACACCACTTCACATCACAACAAATTGTGTCTGGACACACAAGAGATGCCCCAAAATCATGATTTAGCAGCTCGTGTCTGCCCAAATCCAGCTCAGTGGGGCAGCCCAGGTCTGCTGCTGCTGCTGGCAGCCCTTTGGCAGCGCCGCGGTGGCCGGCGGTGACAGGATGTGGTTAAAAACCATCTGCTGAAATTCATGTGCTGAATGAATCGAAGGCAAACAGGAGAAACCTCTTCGTGTTGAAAATGCCCAACGGAAAGAGCTGAGCTCCCTTCCAATGCAACTATTTCCAAATGTTTTCCTAGAAGGTGCTGAAGGCAGCTGGGATGTACTGCATCTGTGAAATGGGAGTTTTTGGGGTGGATGCCTTTGGAAGGGAAACAAAAAGGATTGATGAGGACTAAACATTTCAGGGGGGCTCACACGCTCCAGCAGGATAGAAGCATGGGCTAATTACAAAATAAGACCTATCACCATGCAAAAATAAATGACTTCAGAAATAGCCTTAGATATCATGTTAAAAGCACCTTTGGGAACAAAAAGATGCTATGCTAAAAACAGGAGATCTAAAGAGCTGTTATTACACATCCATTACGTTTTCTGAGCTGTCGCATTTACTTTTTGAAGTTCCGTACACATGATACAGCAAGGCAAAACATTTTATGTGCCGTTGGAAATTTGAAACAATGTTTAATGTTCAGAAGATAAAGTTAACAAAACTACACTTCAGTGGCTTTTTTATTTCTCTATTTTACGACCTTTCAAGAATTTAAGAGTAAAAAGAAACAAGAAGGAAGGATAAGCAACAATACTCTCCTGCTTGCTTTTTTCTACATTGCTGATCAGAGCCCAAGAAATCATAATAAAAAATGTCTTCTTTTAAACCTCTAAATAGGAGCTGTTGAAACACGGATGGTACGAAGTGTTTCAGGATGGAAAGCATTTGTTCCTCTTGCAGCTATCAACAGTCATATGTTACATGATTTTCCGATTTTTCTCCCTGAAATTACAGAAGCCTATCACGTCTTCACGACCATTTGGAACAGTTTTTCTGCAGTTTCTGCTTTTTCTAAAACCAAAACCAGCTACCACGATGACTCGCAAGAACTATTTCTACAAGCACCAGGCGGTTCAGATTATTGACATTTTCTCTGTTCCTTCTAAACATCCTTGGTTGCATCTTGATGACATCGACAGTGATAAGTACTGAATTTATTGGACAGTGATCCCCCCACAAACTTTCATCTGGCTGGATGCAGCTGCTGTGATCACTGATGTTACAGCACAAACACACACAAAATTCACTTCCTAACCCAAGCAACCACTTCAAATTCAAGTTGCTCATTTCCCTTGGAAAGAGAAGGCAACCACAAGCAACAACAACAAAAAAAAAGAGTGAATGTGATGGGAGATTGATGTGAGTTTTAGAGCATGGTGTAGTTCACTAATTTATTGGCCTAATGAAGAAAAAATTGACGTCTGAGTGGCATGAGCTACACCAAACACAGCATCCTGCCAAACCTACATTAGATGGAAACAGGTGCTTAGTTTAAACTGTCAAAATCTTCCACAGCAGAACATCTATGCTGCTTGTTGATAGAGGGTCTGGTAGAAAGTGAGGGATTATTTCTGCTGGTTTCAGGAGGAAGATGCAAGGGAAATACCAAGAACACCAGCAAAGTTTTATAAAATGTATTTCACAACATATCTTGAATGTGCAATCATTGAACTTTTAAAAAAATCCTATAGCTTAAAGACTATATTCAAATATATTTTGAACATTTTTTTACTTCTGTTATTTCTCTCAATGACAGATTTTCTTCCCTTAAATTAGAACTTTCAACATCTAGTCTTTCTATATCAATATCTAATGTCTTCTATTACAACCCTGCAAATTTACTATCTGTGATTCAGAGGTAAGTCTGAGCAAACCAGAAGGGATTTTAAGCTCTAGACTATGTTCCTGCAATCTAAGTTAATGTGGTCAAATTTGTTTCTGATATAACTGAGCATTTTAGTGTTTTTTTACTAGGGGAGAATTTGCACTTGGATGGATTTATTCCTGGCATGAATTTCAATGTTCAAATGCAACTACTTAGGGTGACACCTTTTGACTAAAATCAAATGAATGGGGGGAAAAAAGATGGGTGAGTGACTCAGGAGCAGCCTAATGGTGTTTTGAAGGATGATATCCATGGAGGATAGATCTACAGCACCTCCTTAGCTGATATTATGGCCTTCTGTTATGGTAAAAGGTACAAAGTAAGTTGGAATGTGCCTATAGCAGAGCAGCAGGATGCAGCTCCTCTCTCCTGTGTTTAAGAGAAGAAAACCTGCTTCTTTATGATATTCCAAACACTTCTAACAGTAAACTCTGCAGGGAGCTCGTGTCACTGGTGACTGAACAAGCAAACAGCCCAGGGATGGAGCAGCAACCAGTGAAGGGGGAGAACCCCATCCCACCAGGACTTCACTGGTGGTGTAATGGGGTTGGGGATTGCCTGGGCATTCCAGGTGAACACGGAGTTAACGTTTGAGCCTTTAAGAAAAGATCTTTAATGACCCACCAGCCCTCTGAGACTTCCCAAATCTGAAAGGACAGCTCCATACATGTAACCATTGCGTGGGTTCAACATGGACCTGGGCAAAGTGTCACCTCCTGAATCACAGGGGATGCTTCTAGTAACATCAATATTTTCCATGGAGGTCCCCCAGCCAAGCCTGCCTTGCCACAGCCCTGCTTGGAAGGTCTTCTAGGGCTGTAGCAAAGGTGGTATGGCTGGAGACCAAGTCAAGACATTATTTTATTTTGTTTTGGTTAGCAGAGTTGATATTTGGTCAAAGGCTCCTAGCTGTGAAATGATGAGGAGCTGCCAATTTCTAAGCTAAATGTTGTACATTCATATCCTGCTACCACTAACTCCATTATGATTAGTCAGGAGTGAACTTAGAAGGTTCAGAAATAATGTTTGGATAAACATCCCCAAATTTTGGATGCTTATCTGAGCCTGACCCAAACCCCCTGAGTATGCAGAACTGAGCTGAAAATTTGGCAAGATTGTTAATTTCCACACTTTTCATTTCTCTCTTGAAGGCTATATTTGCAGTTTAAGATATTTCCTTTAATTGGAATTAGCATAATACATTATTTCCCTATGGTGAGAACGGCTTTTCTCTAGTTACTCTGCCTGCTTGGATTTTGTCCAAGGAAGTACAAAAGGGGATGAAAGTGAACACGAAAATCCAAAATAAATAGTGAACCAAACTCTTTAAACCCCACAAATGGGTAGATTCTGCTAAAGGCTTCCCAGAAAATAAATTACTTGGTCCAACCCTAAAATGATGCTCTTCCTTTTTAGTGGGGCCTCTGTACTGGTGCCAGCCATATTCCTGTCACATGCATTTGGTAAAAATTAATAATTATTTATGGTTTGGGTAATTTTGTGCCCTTTCTTTTCTGGGGTACATCACTGCTTCAGATAGCATCTGATTTGTTTAATTCTATTAATTATCAACACCTACAAAAATAGTGTCAGGTATGGTGAGTCTTTGGGGAGCTTGGAGTAACAATCAAGAAGCGACTGACCTTGCAAAATGTGCAAGTTATAAGATGCCAGCTCTATGTGTTTACTGAATTCTGTGATATTTTCTGTGCAAGCATGGTATTTCAGCAACCCTCAGATGAGAGGAACTTCACATCCAGGCTGCACACGGGAGGCCCAACCTGCTGTTGGGAAGACCCAGGTGTGAATCCAGCTGTTAGACCTGACCTCACTGCAGACCTTGGGGTGAAGGCTCTAAGATGAAAACCCTGCAAATACCCCAAGTAGGGTTCTTTCCAAATTAACCTCTCTGCAAATCAGCTGGTGATGCGAGGCGCGTTCGGAAGGGCACGGGTGACCTCAGACCCTTTCTGAGCGCGGGGCTGGGAAGGTCGTGTCAGCCCCCAGCTGCTCGCCCTTCCTCCTGCCACTCTTCCCAGGCACAGCTAATGATAGCAGCAGCCTGTGCCTGCGTGGGGGGATAAGCACATGGACACATCCACACACCTCCGCAGACCCGAGTGTTTGCCCACATTTAATAACGGGCAAAACAAATAAAAATGAGTATTGACACGAATGCCTGTTACCCAACGCTCCCAGGGACGGAGAGCAAGGCCAAGTGCTATTCCAGGAGCAATGCTCAAAAATATTCCTCTCCAAGCTCAAACCCAGAACGTGGCACGGAGACCAGCTTGAGCAGCTAAACAGAAACCCAGCCTGGTGTTTCCCAGCTCCTGCTCCTTATCAGGGAGATCTGGGCAGGCTGCCGGGCAGTGGCCGAGGGCTGCGCCGCTCCTCCCTGCCAGCCGGGACGGGGCCGCTGGGGAAAGGAGAAAATGTCATCCAGCCCCAACACAAAGGGCAAGATGGTATCTCACTGCTGGCCTGGTGAAGTCATCTGCTAGGAAAAATATATTTAGCTGTTCCTGGGCAGTCCCCAGGAGGGTGCAGAGCTGGTTTGATACCAGCCTTGTTGACCTGCGCCAAAAGCGCTGTGTGAGACACTCACGGCTGTGGCACAAAGGGGCTCACAATGACAACTGACCCCCACGCCAGTGACCCCCAGGAACACTGTAGGAAGGGGGGAACACACTCTTTACACAGCTGGGAATGTGCCAATATTGAAGATGCCAGCTTGATCAAAGAAAACCACCAGGATCATACAGAGATACGGCTGTAAAGTCAGCAGAAACACGCCCAAAGTGAAGAGCGAGGTGTGAAATATTCCCACCATGAAATCCTGACTCCACTGAGGGCAATAGAAGAGCCCTGACTGCCTTTTGGACAGAGAGGGCAACAATTCAAGTGTTTGTTTAGCCGTCAGAGAAGGAACATTACTTGGTGTACAGCCCACATTGCTTTGTGATAAACATGTTATAAAACAGATATTTGCACAGACTGCATACAATGGGAAAGTCACAGGGAAAGGTGGGGTTGGAAAATGGGCTTATAAAATTATAAAAATGCCATGGAAGAGAACAGGCTGGAGGATGGTGGCAGTTCTGTTCTCCTGGCTCAGCATCCTGAATTTTGTTGTTTCTTCTTGCTCTTTCTTCTGTCACGTTACCATAATTTTACAGTTGAACTCATCAGCTGGCACTAGCCAGAGTCACCCTTTTTAAAAGCACTGTAAAACAAACAATCAAGAAGAATTTGTCTCTGCAGCCATGTACTTTATAAGGCACAAGTCTGAATAAATATGTAACTGTTCACACCCTTTGAGAAGTGCTGGAACAGGAACACACTGAACCCAGAGCACTGATTTATATCTAAGGCAACACTGACTCCAAAATAAGAGTGAAAATGTAGGTTAGATGGATAGTAGATGCTACAAAGAGTAATTGCTCTCTTGTTTTACACCTTGGAGAGCTGTGTGTAGTAGGCAAGAGCCCAAGACAAGATAGAAAACATCCAGCTTGAAGCATGGACTGGAAACAAAGGAGAGTCACAGCTCATCCTACCTGATCAAAAATACCATTCAAAACCATAATGTGCACTATAAATCAAGATGAAGGGTGGGAGGCTTGTCTCTCAAGAGGCTTCTCTCTGCTTTCCTGGTAAGGCATGGAGCCCTGCCAAAAACACACCAGCCCTGCCTGCAACGCCTGAACGGCTCCGTGGAGCTGCATGGCCACTTGCAATGCATGAACTCAATCAGCTGAAAGGAGCCTCTGAATTTAATTGTGTTAATAAAAAGAAAGTTATGCATCCTCACTGACCACAGGGGGAAAGTTGGCAAATGGTTTGAGATCCTATCTTCTAGATTTCTCCTGCACAGGCTGGGAGAGCAGGGAGGATTACTGCTGGGCAGCCCTCTTGGGCAGAGCAAGCTGAATTTTAATAAATGAGCAAGCAAACTGGCTATCTGTGTAATTTTGTATACACTTTGTGATTTACTTTGTGAAATTCACATGACAAATAATAATTAGCCATTGCACTATAAACCCTCATTTCCCAATGCTCAGTACCAAACTAAAGTAGCCACGTGTTTAAAGGACTTTGCCTCTATTCTTAATGTCAAAATGTTAAAAAAAAGAGTTAATTTTGGAAGGGAATTATTACGGTCAGGTTGTGTGAGATTCACTCTGATGTACTCTAAATGATGTGTTAAATGATGATTTCCAACAGAGCCTGCAGCAGAGAGTTTGTTTGGAATGACATTTGTTGTGGCACCAGTGGCCACTACGAAGATGAATTTATATATACACTTAAAGCACCTGCCTGCAGAGGTGTCGCAGAGAAGTTCTGCATGAGCAGATGACAACAGATATTTTGCAAGCACTCACACACTGAATTTGTGCTCCAAAATAGCAACAAAAAGGTTGTCTAGAGCACTTTCTCCACTTCTTTCATGAAATGCATGCAACCACACTCTCTGCTGTTGTTATTGAGCATTACATGGTGATTTCTTCAGCAAATAACACTCCTTCAGCAAACCAGCCACACTGCTGTGGTTTCTTGCAACTTGTTTAAATTTTAGTCATGCAGGTTTTGCAGAACTGCTTGTCTTGGCTACATGATTGAGAGCAGTGACATTTATGAATGAATAAAATATTTGAAATTATTTTCAGACCTATTTAGGCAACAGCATCTACACAAATAAAGCTCTGATGCTCTGAGATTAGCAGCATACTGACAGAAAGCCTACAGGAAGGCTGAGTAAGGAGCAGTGATGGATTTGCCCACTTTTCTTTCAGTCTGTTGAGGAACCCTTCCCAGTGAAGTCACTTCTTTACCCTGCAAACATTGAGCTCCGGTTCTACGGCTCTGTGATTTCAGATAAATACAAGTGTCCGTGTCAGGAGACAGATGCCACCTCCCCTGAGGACAGTGATCACAGTCAGAACTCCTCTGCCAGGGTTCTCTTTATTTTTTGGCCATCAGGTGTCCTCTGCCTTGCTATCCCTTCTCTCTCACTCATCCCAAACGCGCCACCTTCATGCCAAAATAGTTTGTGGAGTTTTCCATCTTGTTACACTGACCAGGACCCAGCAGGATGCTTTCCACCAAACTTTTCCTCAGTTTCTAAGGCCCAAGATGCACTGAGAATGAGAAAAGAATGGGTTTTTTGTGCTGACAGCCCTCCTAAAACCCCATGGGATTTGCATGGCAAGAGCAGCATCCACAGTGCACAACACCAAGTGGTTTCCTAAACAACACCCAGCCTTTATGCTAAAACCAGTTGTGTCTGAAATGCCCGCTGGGTTCAGCTCATACACAGCCAAAAAGCGAGTCTAACTTCCCAAGTGCTGTCTTTGCTCTCAGATGCCTTTTTCTTTACTGGTTTTCCACTGTCTGGCATTTACAATATACCCGCAGAGGTGGAAAGGCTTATATTTACCGCTCTTTCCTATCAAAGCTACTCTAAATTTAAGGCACAGTCCTGTTTCCATTTGGAAATTTTCTTTGCACGAGCCATTTACAAGACCTTTACAAGCCATGGTAAGCCAAGACCTCTCCAATTTCCCCAGTTTACTGCAAGGGAGTCTGGCTGGCATGGAGAAGGCTCCACCATCCCACCCAAAGCCCAGCTGGAGGACAGTCACTGCTGCCTATGGACAGCAAAGCTGCAGGTAGGGACAAGGGAAGGCTGGGAGGCAGTGAAGGTAGGAATCAGTTTTTCATGTTCCAAAAGTATTTTTTCTGCCACACACAGCTAGCCTGGCTTCTGGCAATTTCTTCAGTTTGCATGGGATTGAGGGCAGAATAAACAAGTATACTCATTAAGACCTAAATACATCTGAATATATATATAAATATACCTAGATGTCTGCTAATAATGGTGTAAAGCTCTTCAAACTTTGATACAATTTATTTCTTAGCTTGCTACGGCCCTCACTGCTACTGTTTCCATCATCTGGTATGGGACACATAAATGACCTTCTACTATAGCCCTGGTCAGCAGAGGTTTGGTGCCAGCTTTGCAGCAAGAAATCATCATCTAATGGCCTCAGCTAGGGCTGAAAGCCAGAATTTGCTGCCCTTTACTGTTGGCCTGAAGTGGTTACTTCTCCTGTGTGCATCATATGCTGCCAAGCAGAGCAGCACCAAGCACATAGGAGATTTTGGGAAACTGGAGAGGATTTGGGTACTCAGTCCAGCTGGCTCTTTGGAAATTAAGGAATTAATACCACTTGGAAAGAAATTAAAGTAGGATCATGCCATAGCAAGGAGAACTGAAGAGGAGTAAGAGGCGGGAGGGCATTAGGAGCAGCAAGAGAAAGGCCAAGGAGGGCCCCTGGAGAGAGCAAACAGGGCTTTCCCGGGGCTGGGCTGGGCTCAGGACCACTTCTGGCTGCACTTGATGGCTTCACAAACACCCAGCACAATACCGGAGTGTAACATAAGCCTCAGCTCCTTGAGATTAGCCACGGCTGGGAAATAATGTTATCGCTCCCCATTATGCTTCAGGAGCCCTTGAGAAAAAGTCCCCAAAATTCCCACGAGCTTTAAACGAAGGTGAGATTTTCCCCTGGTGCCCATCCTCCTTTCCTAGGAAGCCTTGTGTTCTGCATGTGTCACATTTTCTTAGTTTTTGCCCAGCCATTCAAGAGGTCAGCCTTTTGCACAGCAGTTTCACTCTCTATGAAGATGCTGCTCCTCTTTCACCATCTCTCACTCTCTCCTTTGCTAAAGTTAGGGATCTAGGATTTTCCCGCTGGGTCAAAACCCAATCTCCTTCCTCACAGGAGCTCAGTTTAACTGCACATCACTGCGCCAGACGGTGACTGTTAGTACCACCCAGTTTCATTAGTTATCAAGGGCTAAAGTTGCACTTCGAACAGTCATCAATCAGTAGGAAAAAATACGCATCGAATTAAAACTTCCAGCAAACTCCAACACCTTAGGGCTTTTTCCTTTTACAAGCAACATTTTCTTCCACTGAAAACAGAACTACTTCTGCAGGTGGTTTTTAAACACAAACAGCTGCTCCATGGAATTGCAGTTGGGGAAAATTATTCAGGAAAAAAAGGCAAAGACAAAGCCATGGGTGTGGAGCAAGAATCTATAGTGCCCCAATTCCCAGGGAAATATAGGAAGGGAAGAGAAACCTAAGACATAAACAGTAAGTGGAATTTCCATTGCACTGGTCCCAATAAACACGCTGGTTTTGGGGGAAGGAAAGTGGGATCAAGGGAGCAGAGTGAGGCAGTAGGTGTTGTGAAGGGAAAGCGCGGTGGAGGGTTACGGCTCGTAAAAATCCGCTTCATCTTTCAGTGTCAGAACAATGCCCGGGTGTATGGTGGGCTGCGTTATCAGCCAGGGAAGCAGAGCAAGGCTGGGATAAACAGCACCAGACAGCCAGGGGTTTGTGGTCATGATTTACTCCTGCCTTCCCAGATAGTTCCTCCTTTCGTTCTGCTCTATTTCTGTTGATCTGTCCATCTTTTAAAAGGTTCTGTAGGCCATAGCTGGTTTTAGTGCTGTTGCCATAATTTTAATTACCAACACAATATTTTTTTGCTATACAGAATTTTTTCTATCACGATTTTTTCACTACCATGATGACAGACAAATATTCCTGCTTTTTCCTTTTTCCACTACTTTCCCCTGTAATGCCCCTCTTCTACCTATGAACTCTTTTATCCCCTCATTCTCCTATGCATCCCCTCAAGTAAAAACTTCACTTTCAGGGCACTTTGGTGCGTGCCATACCCGTGCAGGGTCACAATGACAACTCCCCTTCCAATTACAGACTGCAGAGGCAGCCCTTGAAACGCTGCATTTTCTCCAGCCCTGACCTCCAGACAGAGGAGGCTTTCCCTGCAAACACCCCCAAAGTTATTTCACCAGTTTCCTCCCAACTCTCCTTCAAATTCCTCTTTGAATTCATAAGGATTAATCTCCTGGTATGCTGCAGCTGCTGTCAAGATGACAAGTTCTGGGTTTCCTCCTCTCTTATATGCATCCATTAATGTTCTCTTGGATTGAAATATCCTAAAGCAGAAACCGTCTTCATGCCCTTTATTCCCCACCCAGGTCTCCTGGCTTTTTCTGTCCTTGTAGTGAAGCCAGCCCCAAAAATTTTTGAGTAAAGACTAAAAAAAGCTATTCCTTAAATTTTGTACACATAGGAGAGGAATGACCTCAAGTAATGCAAGCAAGCCCAGGGCCACCTTCCCACCTGAGCAAGTATAATATCACTGCAAAACGAACCCCATTTCTTTTCCTGGTGCCGAGATTGTATAAAATACTTCATGCACAGACATGAAGATGGAGTCTCACCTTGGGATCTGCATTCCAAGAAAATCACATTTCCTGGAGAAGAGGTGCAATGAAAGCCAATCTGATGCTGCTGGAGGCCCACATGGAACTTGTTAGTTCCACCATTATTTTTCCCCTCCTCTATACTCTATAGTGCTAATGTTCTTTGGAGGCAAGGACTTTGCAACAGGATAAGCTCTTTTATCACACTGAATCAGACCAGTAGTATCCCACACTGGGGAGAGCCTAAGTGCAGATAGCCCTGGAAGGTGTGCAATGCTTGCAGCAGACAAATCAGTAGCAAAACCTTAAACATTCAGGAGGAACACGGAATAATCAATTGGAATATTAACGTGCTGGTAAAATGATTAAAGTTTGGCGTTACACATATTTTCAAATGTACTGACACTTCATTCTCATAAAGACCAGCTCAGTTATGTTTGATTTGTATTCATATCCTATAATGTGAATATATTTGCTCAAAATTGCTCTGTAGTAAATCACCATCACAGAAATAAGCTTATGTTTATTCTTAGCATTCATGAATTGCATGGTGTTGGACCACCATATATTTAACACCTCCGAAGAAATCCAACCGCAACTTTTGAAAGCGACACCTTTATATATCATTATGGACATTGTTTCCTTAACAGTTAATCACACACTCTCCAATCACATGGTTTTCACCCTAAGAGAGAAAAATGAGTGACTCTATGGCTTGAAATGCAAAGCCCTCTACTTGACCTTTCGATGTGCAAAACCCCATTGGGCCAGGTCCTGAGGGTGCTGAGCACCCTTGGCACCCTCTGGAGCCGACAGAAGTTGAAGGCATTCAACAACTTGCTGGATCAACCTTGTAATCACTAAAAGCTCTCTTCAGAGCGATATAAATACGGACAGTCACTTCACTTCACAGATTTGGTCCAGCATTAGGGTTACTTTAAAACCAAAGCTGTCGGGGAAAATGTTGGATCTATGATATGACTTTGAACCCAGGTCACTAAAATCTTTCCCGACGCAGCATCTTCTTTGGGATTCTTAAGAAAGCTAAACCTGCAAAGACAAATATTATGGCAACAAAAATAAATGCCTGAGTTTTTAACCTTTTCAGGGAAAGTAATTCCTTTATTGGCTGCAGCTAAAACTTCCTACCTTTCTTTCCCTTTTTGTTGTATCTGTGAGTAATTTCTTCAGTCACATTGTTTATAAGAAGTGAAGTTATTCGTAATCATGCCTTAAGAGTATGTACACAAACTGGACATCCTAATAGAGCACTATGTATTAAATTCCTGATTGTTTGACATAAATTCTCTCTCTTTCTTTTACTCAGACAGGAAGCTTCCCATTTATTTACGAATAGGTTAAGACCCTAGTCATGTTCCTAACTGTGTTCCTAAGTGCTAACATATATTAAGTAAATTTAGAGCCTCTTCTGCATAGGAAACAAATTAAACTGGTTAAACATGGAGAAAGACTAAATGTAATCTATCTTTTGTCATGTTTATGATATCGGAACGCATCTTATATGAATGTTCCAATTTGGCTGTTACAGCAGATGGGTTGCTTATGATAAACCACAACTACAGACAGAGAATGTGATAGTATAAATCATAAAGAAGATAAATAATGAAATTCTTTGAAATAACATTGGTTAAATATTTAGACATTTCGTTTCCAAGCTTGCTTGCACATATGAAATAGTATTCTCTACTGATGGAAAGAAATGCTCTCAACAATGATCATATTGGGACAACTAATAAGGTCTAAAGGACATATTTGCATTTAGAGACCCTTTTGGATTTATATAAAATTTTTATACTCAGGGAAGATATTGGTACTTAGGGGAATAGTCCTGGATGGAAACCTGTGTGAAAAGTAAAGATAACTCATGATGGAGCCATTTTTCTATAGGTCGAGGCACGCTGGAGTTTTCCTTTGTGCTTCTTTGTGCAAAGTGCACAAGTCTGGGAGAAAAAGCGAAGTCTTGTCTTTAACCTCCCTTATTTATAGCTGGCCTAGCTGAGGCAGGTACCAAACCTCAAAATTATTACCAGGCAGAACTTCAATTTTCCAATTCATAAAAGTCCTAGAAACCTTACTTCTACCAGTAACTTAAGAAGGAAGATTAGTGTGCAAATCCAATGAGGGATACATGCCACTGAGCTTACAACTGCACCAAAGAAAGTAATCCACTCTCAGGGATTTTATTTTTACTGGAAGCTTTACACATTTCAAAGGTGGGTATGAAGTCCAAGTTCCCCTTAGAGAGAGATCAGACTTCTTGAATTCAACCCTCATCATCCTCCCTAGATGTCTAGAAAATGGGTGAATTGCCCCCAGGAGATACTACTCTTTTTGAACTGATGGTCAATTTAAATTACTGAACAGTAGATGGCTAATGTAGGTCAGATGTCTAATGATGGCATTTTATGAGGCTGATGATGGAGACGACAATCTGGTGTTTCAGTTTTAAACACCACTTGTGTATTTTGCTCGGTGAGCGCCCAGAAGAACAAAGCTTGAGCACACAGCAGTTAAACAAAAAACCACCTATGAGCTGTGTTAGAAAATGAAATTAAACCTATCATTAATAGGATACCTGCCCTGATTTTATTCAGAGTAGGGCTAAGGCTTATCATCCTCCGAGTTTTCCATGAGACATGCATCATTTTACATCATTTGGGGTGAGTTTCATTCAATCCCTACAGCAGTGAAAGCAACTGAGGCATTCATTAAACAAAGATACTGGTGCATCCCCAATGGAATCATTCCTCTGCCCAAATCCTGGCATGTCTTATATTCCAGGAATCCAAAGGCTGCAAGGGAAACCCCAAGCCAAGTGCAGGCAGCCAGTGCTCCCCTCCCAGGAACTGATGTACAATGAAATGCACGGGAACTGGAGAACACGTGGTGCCCCTTTCTTTTAAATTAAGGATCTTGCCTTTTTAAATGAAGTGATTATGATGAGGGCAGTGGGATTAAGAGAAGACTGGGGCCTTTTGTGCAGGTGGTTTCCCTAATAGGAGACTTTCTAGCAAGAGAGCACTATATATTCTTCAGGCTCAAAGCTAAACTTCTATTAAAACCAATTAATTCATTGAACAGGCTTGTATCGCTTTACAGTGCCCGAGCCTTTACTTAAAAGAAATCAATTGTATGAGTACAGCTGAGAAATAACCACTATAATAGATGTTTTAGCTCTTGCTTTTACTTTTCTCTGATAGCCCTTAAGGTGGTCAGAGGTAAAAGCTAAAGATGCATTGTAGCCTGAGGGATGATTGAATGAAAAAATGGGGGATGGGAGCAGAGCTATGCTGATAGACCAATTTCCCACCACTGCAAGCCAGTGCAATTGATTGATGAATCCTTGCTCTGTCAAGAGGCAGCCCTTCAGATTTGATCACATAAATACTCATTCAACTCAAATTCTGCTTGACAAGCCTCAGACAGCTTTGTTCTGTCACAGATATCATTGGAAGGAAAATGCTCCATTAATCATCCTTAATTAACTTTACCATAGTCTGCTGGAACCAATATGTTCCCTGGCTAAATCCCTAAGACTTAGCTAGATTTCTGTAGTTATCAAATAGAAAGTTGTTTTTAAAGTTCCTCTCCCTCAACGCTGCTAACTACAGGAAATCTTTCCCTGCCTGTTTTCTAGGAAGGCACTTGCATTGATCAGGATGTGGCTTAATCCTTTGACAGTTAAGCTCCTTTGCCAGACACACACAATTATGCCTATTTCTGATCATAAAAGATTACTGATCTATCCACAATAAGTGCTAAGGTGTTGTGCTTCCAAAGCACCCCCTTGTTTCCAGGCTGTGGGAGAGCATTACAAACACAACTGAAAATAAAAATAAAACCCAAACAAGAACCAATGTGCAAAGAGGGACCAGGAAGAAACACAGTGATTTAGTTGGATTGGGAGGATAACTAGAAATAATAAATCGTGTTTCAGGTGCAAAGTAGGGGGAAATCATGAAGACATGCTTGCTAGCCAGGGTTGCCACTATCCCCTCTCACTCAGCAGTTTTGTTCTGCTGCAGGGCTGGAGGACAATCTGGGAGGATCTTTTACCCTCAAGAGAAAAGATCCTCAGGTAGCTCCAGCTCTTGGAGGGTGTTCTTCATCCACAGGGATGCTCCTGAAGCACATGCAAGGGCATTTACCCCATACAGTTCCCTCTGCTTCCTTTGGTATTGTTACACTGACAATATTTCTTTTTTTACAACATCTTTCTGATTTTTTTTTAAATGTGGTAAAAACCTTACATTCCTCAGGGATTTTCAGTGGGACCTGAGGGGTCTAAAACCTTGCTGGCTTGGGGTCTTGCTACTCTAAGGTGCTGAACAGAGGCAATGGGACCAATAGATTTTGCAGTTAAATTCCTTACCCATTAATTTAAATTTAAATTTAAATTTCTTACCCATCAATTTTCAAAGGGATACATCCCTTTGAAAGGATTCACTGGAGATAATGAAAGACAATAACATGGAAGCATTTTGACTAAATAGAAATAAGTGTGGGAACCTTGTCCTTAGTGAAACAAAGCCTGGAATTGTTCAGGGCCAGGTTGAATGGGGCTCTGAGCAACCTGGTCTAGTGGAAGATGTTCTTTCTCACAGAGATTAGATGATATTTAAAGTACTTTCCAACTCAAAATATTCCATCATTCTATGGTATTTGTAAATCTCACAAAACCTTTCTCATTTGAGGAGTCTTTATTCCTGAAAACTGTATTACTGAAAGCTCAGGAGGACACGGGCTATCTATACTGCTAAACATTTATGTGTGAAGCTGGGTGCAAGCAATGAAATATAACCTAAATTGTTTAGCAAATTTAATGGTGAAAGCTCCGGCTTCTTTTGTTATGAAAAAAATAGTATTTTAAAGTAAACACTGCAGTACAGAGGGAGGGGGGGGGAAAGAGACCATACTCCATCCCTGTGTGCATCACAAATCTTCTGCTTGCTCTGGGGAGAAGTCACTTCATGTTATGCTCTCTACCAGCCCTGGACTGTGGTCAATTCAATCAGCGCTGCTCCTGGCGGCCGCGCGGCTCAGCCGAAAATGGAAGTGACCGTTTCAAGCTGTGCGCTCCCCGCAGCCAGCTGGCCCTTTTTAAACTCTCTGGAAACTCGGCATGCTAATGTTTCCTTTGCAGCACCGAAGGAACCAGCTCTAAAGGCATCTCCTCAGGTTATGCAGCAGGAAAAGGCAGATGCATAGATCAGGGCTGCCAAGCCCTGCACACCGAAGGGCCAAAGCGGAGAAGAGTTGCAAGGTGAGGATTACTCGGGTGCAGAAATTAGAGATATCTGCATAAAACATAGAAACAGCTTTTGTTTTCTCTTCTTGTTCTCAGGAAGAGCTGAAGCCTGAAGACATAAACAAAGCTGAGACCTTCTCAACTCGTGGAAAACTTGCTGGGTTGAGTTTGCTTTGCCATCAATGTTCCTTTCCCCTTTCTCTCCCTCTAGCTTCCTTCTCCTTTCTCCGCACTCTTGTCTCCACCCCTTGCCTTTTTTTTTTGTGCTTAATTTTTTCCCCTTTTTTACCAATACTTTGCAAAAATTTTTCTCCCTACTGGACTGGGACCTTATCTGCCCTTGGCTGCCTCCCCCGGTTGCAGGGTTATGAGTTGGGTTCCCCTCTCACCTCAACACAAAGGTGCTCAGAGACAGGAGAAGGGCAAGATATTTAAGGTCTCAGAGGGAAGGAGTTTCCTAGCCCTAGTTCCTGCCTAATTCCATCTGGAAAACAATGATAAATCAGATTTATCAGCACTAACTTGAGTTTTTCTCTTAAGGCAGGTTGTAGGGAGGTAAGAGCTCTAGTGATCCTGCTCCTTCCAGCACTGGGATCTGTGGCTTTCTTTTCAATCTTGCCTCAAAATATAACCATGATTCAAACTGATGGACAAAATACACAACTGAAAGAATACTTGAAGCAGGAAACTTAAAAAAAAAATAATTGTATTATCTAGACCCCTATAAGAACGTCCAGTCCATCTTTAAATCACAAAATGAAATAAACAGGATCAGATATGTGGTGAAAAACCTGTAAATGTCCTTTCTCATTATGGAGGTCAAAGAATACATTAGTTATTTTTAACTAACGTCTTATTCGACCCCATGCAAACTTAAATCAGTTTGGGTCTGACTGATTCAAAGCTGTTCTCAGGTTCCCTGCTCTGCTGTAATAATTGACTAGGCTAGACTTTAGAAAGGTCAAAAAAGCAGCCCCGCTTCATATTATTTCAGCTAATAACTCAGTTCTTAAATCAAAATTTAAGAACTAATCTCTCAAAGCACTATTTCCTCCCCCTCCATTAAATCCATATGTAATTTCAAATTAAATGATAGATGTCCAAAATCGTTACTTTTTGCTTAATTACTTTTAAGTTACTGGGGGACACAGCATGAGAGTTTGTTAGAAGATCTAGGATTCTCCAAAAAAATTGGAATTAAGAAAATCTAAGAAAATCTCAGAAAATGCAGCTGCGACTGAAGAACCTGAGGAAAAAACAGCAGGCACTGGATAATCTAAAGGAAAACCAGGCAGACACATTGCAGCATCTAAGGCAGGCTCAGAGGAGGCTGGGCAGCAGGTCTGTGGGGTAGGTATGGTGGGGCTGATAGGGAGCTTGTGATGAGATGTGCTGGGGGTTTTCACGGAGTGGAAGACAACAAAAGCTCCACATTAACCCATCATCACTCTCCAAATACATGAATTCCAGGAGGATGCCAGGATATGTCTTATTGAGTGCAGATTTATAGATTGGCTCATGTCAATTGTTTAACATAAAATTTAACAGGTAAGTAGCACATTTCTACCAAAGGTTCTGATATTGTTTTGTAAAATCCCCAAATCCAAGCGCTTAAATTTCATTACATTAGTTTGTGATGTTACAGTCACTCACAAAAAACTTACTCCATGTTCAGTATATTCTCAATTCATCCTGCTGTCCTTATTTGACTCCCTTCAACAGAATATTTGCCTTAATCCCTATATAGGAATGCAAGATGAAGATCATTAGCAAAGAGTGGTGTGAACTAGGGCTGCCATTCCTACAACTTGCTTGTGGTCATATTTAAGTCTAAAAAAGAGAAAAAAGTAACCCTGCTTGCAACATGAAGAAGGGGATGGCCTTGTCACATTGGAAGTCACCTAAAAAACCTCTCCTGATTCCCAAGGGAGAATAGGAGGAAGGATGGAAGGATGCTTGGCCAAGCATGCACATCTGCGGGACCCTTTTGGTACGCACCTCGTTGCCTCACACATCTCCCCTCACCTCAGTATCACAAAAACAGAGATTCAAGCTAGACACAGCACAATCAGGCATCTGCTGTAGTCAACCAGTTGACATAACAGCATTTTCCTCTTACCTCCCCCAAAATGCCTTTTCTCTCCCCACTTCCAAACAGATTTTTTTTTTTTTAAGACACCGAACGTTGGGCTTTGACCGCTGTTTATGGGATGCTTACTCGGGACTGCAGTAAACCGCGAGCGGTTTGAGGCTGGCTCCTCGAGCCGTAACTACTGTTGGGTTTTTTGTTGTTTCTTTCTGCCGAGGGAGCCTTTTCTTCCCCGCTTCCCCGCGGCCACTCTGTGCTGTGCTTTTGTTTGGGCTCCCGGCACGGAGTTGTTTATTTGCACTAACAGCGCCGGCCCTGCTCCCCGTGGACTGTTTGTCCAGCGGCCTGTGGAGCCTCCATGGCTTTACTGTTGACAAGTGGGAGGTGGGATCCAAGTTTTTGTGGTTAAATTGTTTATTGATAATTACCTGTTAATTACCACTGCTGCCAGCTTCCTATAATTCATCATGATCACTTTTCTTTTTTGTTGCTCTTTGAAATAATAATGGGAAAGAGGAGGGATAACAAAGAAGGAAAAAGAAGGAAGAGGGCCAAATTGTGATCACTCCTTCCTGAGTTTTAAAACTGCATAATTTGATTAATTTAATGTCTGGCCAGCTCTCATCAATGGAACCCATCAGTATGACAAGGGCATCCCCTCCCCAGGTGCTGCCAGATGGGTCAGCTCTTCCCCAGCATTCATATGAGAAATGGATTTGGTGTAAGAGAACCCAATCACACTTCCCCCACGTTGTGGAAAACCAAACGCTTCAGAAAGTTTTTTTTTTTTCTTATGGACAACACAAAATTGTTCCCTGCCATGTCTGAAGAAGGAACATTTTTTAGGGATTTAGGATTTTTTGTGGATCTTTTGGAAGCTGACTTTGAGCACTTAACACGTCACTGTAGGACATCTGCAGCAAGACCAAGTGGTTCCCTCAGTCTACCACTCTAAACTTACTGATCCAAACCGGGACAAGCCAGGCAGCCAGATCCAAACCAGGACCTCCAAACCAGGACAGCTGCCCAGTGCATCAGGAAAGGAGGAACCTGCCTGGGAAGAGACTTGCCCCTTGAGCACAGACCACCCTGGTCACTGCCTGAAGGCCAGCTTTCTCTTCAGAGAGCTTCTGGTGGCCACAGAATTTCTCTTTGAAGACCAAAATTAAAGCTAAGCCCATGTATTTATTTCCTTAAATGCACTTCCATGCCTATGAACTCTGGCTTATCTTAACCCTGTGTTTAAAGCATCAGTGTTTGGTGCAAATACATTTTTAAGGGGTCACAGTGATAACCACTATCCCTTCTGAGGTGCTGCCCAACTGTCAAATTCAGTCTGATCGATAATACAGAGCATGAAAACCAGCACCATCAGCAGCCTTGACTATGGAAAACCAAAAGCAACCCAATGCCAAGGGTACCTAATTCATTTTCCTGAACACCTTCAACAAACCATTAAAATTCTGCAAATAAAAAACAACCATGTTTCCATATTATGGTGAGTTGACACATTTGCCCATTTTAGAAGCATTACAGCTGGGAAGGAACTGTGTCTTCATTTCAATACATTCATAGAATTTATTCTAGGTGCCTATTTAGACATTTCCTGGCCCAAACAATAGCTCCCCCCAGCCCCCTGTGCCATGTGTGCATCGGTCACTGCCTGGCATCATCCCTCTCATGACTCAGGCTGTGTACAATTGTCCTGACAACTCACAACAGTTTATCATCATTGTTTGGTATATTTGGAAACAGAAGTATTTATACACACCCGTGTACCCTACAACTAAATTTATAAAGGCAACTGTCTCTTTTAATCTATAGCACAGCCAGTGTAAACAGTAATTTGAAGGAATATTCAGATTTATTACATTACTCTCTTAAAGATCAATGTTTAAAATGGATATATATTGCATTAATCCAAACACACAACAAATCATAAAGCTATTTACACAATAAATTTACAATTCCCGCAGACACTTTAATCCTGTTTCAGTTTCCAAGGAGCGCTCTTGTCTGCACACACACACATCCACCCACAAATATACTCCCACACTCAGAAAGTACTATTGTAATGTTAATTAACCTAATTTATAAACCACCAACTAGACCCGTAACCTCAGCACAATATACATTTAACCATAAATATGTGAATTAAAGGCACATTAAGGGGAAGGGACAAAAGAAAGGAAATTTGGCTCTGGGGCTGAGGCGCGATCCCGACCTCAGCCCTGGCACCTCTGGTGTCACCTCTCTGCGAGTCAACAGCATCACTCTGGGCTTCAATCCTGCTCGCCTCACCTTCCTGCAGCCCAGCCATACCCCAAGTTATTTAAACTTCATTTCTGTGGTTTAAAATAATATCCCATTGACGTGGGATCCAAAACGCCTTCAGAGCTAATAAAATGTCACCCTGCCAAACTGAGGCGATACGTGCCAACCCTTAGCCCAGTGTGAAATTTTATAACTGAGTTATAAACCCCTCAAAAAACAGAGCTTATAATGGAAAGGCTGACAGATTCTTAACTATACAGTTTCCAGTGGGCTTCTGCTTAATATACTGTATTTCTTCGCCTTGAAGATATTAATTTACTTTTTGAAATGTTCATTGCTAAGATTAAGCGTAGGGTTTTGAAATGTGTTCATAGGCAATTTATGCAGGCACACAAATGTACTCTTCTCCAGATGCAGAGAATACTAATTTGAAAATGATTTATACTCCGCTCCACACTGTACATCCATCCTCTGCTCAAAAGGTTTCCCTCTGACACAACACTGGGATCATCTCATATATTAACCCTCTGATAGCATTAGAAATTCATTGAAAAATTGATGAGGATTTTGGTCGATGGCATGGGCTGGAATGGATTTTGTGGATTTCAGCAAAAATTGTCAAGAAGGGCAGAATAGACACAGAACAGACTCATCAACAAGTGAACACACTGGAAAATAAAGGTCTATCCATACAAAATACGCATTTCTGTGGGAGTACAAGCAACAGAGAGGTTGAGAATGCTGTGAAAAGACAACAAAGTTCCTAAATCCTTAGGAGAACTAGTCCTTAGCCCAATGACTTGGTATTTGGCTGTGTTCATGCACCATACTGACCATGGTATTTCCACAGCAGCCCCTGGCTGTGCACAGGAGACTGGAATGATGCAGGAAAGATTTAGTAACAGGCCCCACAGCTGACATTAAAATGAGCTTACAGACTGACACATCACTTGGCATGTGAATATTTAGCAACAAACATTCCTTCAGCAACTGAAAATATGTTTAAAAGACAATTCTACACTTTCACCTCCATCAGGAGTGTAAGAGTAGAATTTTCTTATTTTCCTTTGCTCACTTGGTCCCCAGCTCCTACACATGTAGACGTTTGAGTCCTGCTTGCATGTCTGCTATGTACACATCAATGGTTTGCCGCCCAATATGACCAAAAAAACCACACATATACTTGAAAACAACCTATCTCAACATTTTCAAAGGAAAGATCTTCTCTTTGAAGCTACATGAATGCCTATATTCACTATAAATATGGGAGTATAAAATGCATCAGTGATGAAAAAATACACTTGCCTTTGAAGGGTGAAGGCATGGGAGAGGTGAGCAGGATTTACTTTATTTTTGACCATAGTAAAATTTCCTGGGCTTTGCAGCCCCCACTCCATCTCGTGTGGCCTCTTGGAGCACCATAAGAGAAATAGCAGCAGACACCTGAAGGCTCATTCAACACTCACAGGAGATGAGAGAGAGAATTTATAGATACAGTGGGTGAGATTTCTTGTGGAATATAGGCTGCTTCATCTCTACCTCGATTTTATCACAAATACACTGGCAGTCAAGATGAGTGGCTCCCACAGGAGACAGAGAAAGCCAAATATGTGCACCATAAACACACGACCCTACATTGCCTTAAAGTAAAAGGGGTAGAGGAAAGCTTTGAACTGCCCAGGAACCCTTCTGTTGTTTCAATTACATGTTATGCTGTAGACCTTAATAAAATTATTCCCCTGCTATGGACACCAAGGTTAAACCAACCAATTCATTTGGGAAATTAGCTCATTGGAGGACTGCTGGAAGTGATGGTTTTGGTGATGCTGAGAGGGGAGAAGGTCCCCATATTCCTCAGGGAACAGACCAAAATACTCCTCTGAAGCTCACACTCTATTTTGTCTTTCACCATGAAGATTTTTAGGCATCACTAAATACACGAACACAGAATTCAGTATTTTTGCCAAAGAGTTGGATGTAACTATGATTTTAGAAAAGATACTTCAGATATCCAATGGAGGAGATTCAGTAATTTGTTCTGTCAACTGGGAGAACAACTTCAGTGGAAAACTATTTCATCTGCCCCTGCTTGAGATGATATATTTTATTTGAAATAATTTCCTCAGCCTGTGTCTGGAGGGTGAAAAGTGACTTGCTCTTATTTATCTTTCTTTTGGGGCTACATGAATTTCAGACTCATGAAAGTGAGGGACTGATAGCAGTTAAGCCAGGCAGAGCATTGGCAGGTGAGCTCAGAGCTTCCACTCTGCTGCCAATGTGTCTCCACTGCAGCCCCAAATATCTCTATATTCTAGGGAATAGCCAGCCTTTAACAGGCACTGCCACTTTTAAAATACCAATAACTGTGATCTATGACTTGGATTTCCTATGGAATGGCAACTAGATTGGTTTCAAAAGTACTTCTCCCCTGCCTGCATTATGGGTTTGTTGAACATCCTCTGCTGCAATATCCAAATATTAACTCAGGCCATTCATTCCCAAGCATGGGCACTAAAACACCGGGTGCCCACGGGGTGGGAGGGCTCAGAGGGACAGTGGGGCAGTCAGAGATGGGCCTTGGGAAACCACAGAGGGGAGAAATGCAGCAAGAACTCAGTGCTCAGAAACTGCACCTCTCAGCGCTTAACGAGAAACCAAAGAATGCCTAAAACAGAGACGGAAAAGTGGCTTTCCAAAACCACCTCTTGTGGTACTCTAAAGCATTTTGGCTTAATTCTGCCCTATAGTTTCTCCAGAAGGAGCTGGAGGCAGGGTTGAGCTTGTTTTTGTGCTGTGAATTGAGCCCAGCCTCACAGGTGATGCTGAGATGTATTTTGGGGCCCATTTTTCAGCAGCCACTGGATTTGGCCCTACATGGTGTGCTTGGATTAAACAAATCACAGAGCATTTACAAAACTACAGCAGTTCCAATTGCCCTGGAAACACCAAAAGGACTTTACAGGAGCATCCTGAGGACAACACCACAGCTCCTGGTTAGGAAACACTAGAGAGACCTGAGTGCCATTTTTTTCATGTTTGCTCTGGGTTTGCATGTTTAGTTCGCCACTGCATGGAGTATTTGTACCATGCTGTTCCTCACAGCCCACATTCTCCAGGAATAAGGAATTAATAAAATGATCTTTATCTTCTATGAATCATAAACGATCAGTTTTCAGTGCAACCTTACCTCAGTGCTCTCCTAAGAGCAGGTTTTTTACAGTACGTGAAACCAAGGGCTCTAAAGAATCATAGGGCAGAGATGAATCAGTTAGGAAGAACCCATTAAACATGAATCCATGGAAATCCTCCCTTTTTGTTGTTGTTGAATATGCCTACAATAAACGCTACAGTGTGACTTGCAATTTCCTCAAGTTCCTTTTCTCAGAACAATGATGGTTGGCAGCCGCTCAAGATGCTTCAGTAAACTTTGCAAGATAGAAAGCAATTTAGTTTCCCAGTAAGACTTCATTGCTAAAGTTATGCCCATTGATTTCCAGCCTCATAATTAAAATTCCTCATTAAACATGCTTGACAGCTGAATGTGATTCCTTTTACCTGCTACTGCTACCTTTTTTTTTTTCCTTGTGATACCATTTCATTACAAAAGAACAATAGATTTCCTTTCAGGGTAATATAAGGGCACAGTGAGTAATGTACTTTCTATCCTACAGAAGGCCTAATATTGTTAATTTGCTAAATCAATTAAAAGAAACCACTTTGGAGCACGACTCAAGCCCTGCATATGGATCACATCAGCCATAATGTGCAGGAGTTCAAAGGCTGGCATTTCGCCCCTGTTGGCACCTAACAGTTTACTCTGATCCAGGGAATTTGGCTCTTGATTTCAAACAAATTCATCCTGAAGGCTTAAGGCCAGGAGTAGCTCCGTGTGATTTATGTTTCATATTTTCTCATAACACAAAACCTAAAGAGCTAAAAAAAAAAAAAAAAGAAAAAGTTGTTATTACAGGGCATTTGCTGCAACGTTCATGTAAATACAGAATTACTCAACTGCCCCTTGCACCTTGTGTTGTTTAATATGAGCTTTTCCCCTGAGTGGCTGTTTGATTCCCTAAAATTCCTCCTCCTCCTGCCAGCTCTGACAATCCAAAATGGAAATTACCTGTTTGTAAATGGCTTTGCTCTCCAGGCCAGAGAGCTTGCACACAAAGCAACCACCACCTTTCCCACCAGGAAAGGTCCTGGATATTTCAGGTTTGCCCTGAGATACCCAGCCAGGAGAAGGTACTGGCTGCACTGGGAACATCCCACAGAGCCCCAGATAGGAAACCAGCTGCAGGAACCTCGCATCTGCTCCCAGCCCAGCACCAACCCCACCTTCTGCTGGCCACCACAGGAGGGTGGGTGCACGAGGAGATTTACCAAAAACTGAGGGAATTTTATGGGGTTAGCAGAGCTGACCTTGGAAGGGGCTGGCTTCAAGAGCCCTCAGAGCACCCCAGGAATTCTTAGGCTTGAGCACTTGGCAAAGGAGCAGAAACTCCCTTCTCAATCATAAAATTAGCAACGAGAAAAGTTTCAAATGACAGATTCCAATTTACAGGCGCAGTTAAAACATTTAGTACTGCCTCACATGCCAGGTTCCTGGTGCAAAACACATTGTCAGAGCTGCTTTAGAAATGAGAGAGGGGAATGGATCGCTGCTTACAGAACAATTAATTGTTCCACAGTTTAGGAGGGCAGTTACATGCCTTTTTTGTTTATTTGTTTGTTTTCTCTCATTTTCAGATGGCTTTCCAAATTCCAGTTTGGAAATGGAGGCATCCAGAGCGCCAGTCACCATTCCAGTGGAGCACTAGGCAATTAGCAACATACTGCCATGCAGTGCTGCAGTGCTGTGTCTTCCCATGGAAAACAAATAAATATGTTGTGTTACTGTGCACTGCTGGTCCCCAAAGTTGGTAAAGCCCAGCCCTGCATGGATTTTCTCTCCTGCACATGAACATAACACTTGTTTATAGCAGTGCCCAGTGACAGTTAATGTGCTGTCAGCATTTTCATTACAAGCCCTATTTTTCTATGGTTTATAACTTGGCTATTTTTTCCTCCCCAAAAAAAATGTGGATGTAATGCTTATGGACCTGATAGTGTGAATATTTTAAGTCATGCTAAGATGAAATTTGATACCACAGGCTGTGAATGTGAAAGTGAGGGATATTCATTCTGACAGAGATTGTAGAAATAAAAGCTTTAAAAGAAAACGACAAATAAGCATTCGAATACACTGGTTTTATGACAGATATTGCTAATTTTTCAGGTGACAGGTGTGGAATGCAGGAAGGCAGAGACTGCTGCTGACACTTGTCCTTTCTCTGACAACTTCTATCCACTCTAAAGATTTCAGGAAGCCTAAGTGAAGAGATTCCATTGCTCTCACTGGTGGAAAAGCACAGATATTGTGTACTTAGTAGAAAAAAAGTCAGACCAAGGTTTAAACATGACACACCACAAAAAAGACCGGAGCATTTGCAGTGTTTGCACTGCAGAACCACCACAACAATGCAATATGTGCCTCTTCAGGACCAGCTGTGGGCAGGATCAAGGTAGGTAGGGAGTAGGTTCAAGGCAAAAGAGCACCACGACCTGCATGTCCCTTTTGAGCTCACACACTGTAATTTTTGGCCTTTTGGAGGTGGAAGCAGCAGCCTCCAGGCAAGTGATGAGGAGTGAACATGAAAAGCAGATGCCAGGATCTGCTCAGGAGATGCGAGGACAGCAGAGGTGGCATTGTTACAGCAGGGCTGAGCCGAAGCCACCCCAGAGGCTGCCAGCAAAGGCAGTGCTGTCCCTTTTCCACAAAAACCACCAGGTCTCTTATTTTGGAGCGTGTGTCTTGCTGAGGAGCTGTTTGCTGTGTCTGATGAGGGTGATGCTGCAGTATATCAGGGAGACACAGGACACATCCCGTGTCTCCGCTCTTTGTTCTTCCTGGAGAGGAAATCCGTCTGCACGGTCCCTGGGGAGCCATGGGACACTCCACTGGAGGCCTGATAAGCACAGCATGAGGACCTTTGCCACTCATTGATGTTGGCTGAACCTGCAGCCAGCCTTTCAGGAGGCACCTGGGCAGCAGCACACCCATTCTGGCTTCCCTGATGGAGGAGCTCACCCAGCACACGCTGGTGGCACCAGCCTGAGGGATTCCCTTTGGGTCACAGGAGGCTGTGGGCAACTGAGGAAAGATTTTACATGTTGCAGACAAATTGTCTCTTCCAAGCAGCAGGTTTGCTGAATAAGCTCCCAAATAGGGAGTTTATAGGTAGGTCTGATAGGGAAAGGTGATGCAGAAGTGCCTGATTCAGGGTGCTGGAGATCTGGGGTTAACCCTCCTTTGGACCTGCAGTGCACCCACCCACTTAAATAGGAGACAACAGAGAGTGAAGAAACAGTGGGAATGCTCAGAGCACATCAGAAACCACCCCACTCCCCAGGCTCCAAACTCCCCTTTCCCACAGAAAAGCACATTTTAGAATAATGAGGGCAAGGTGGAAGGGGAGAAGCCCAGGAGGGAAGGAGGTGGGTGAATGTTTGCAGGCTCATCTCTGACAATTCCTCAGCATTATTCATTTCCTGGAGCTGCATCCATGGGAAGTGATACAGTCACTGCTCTTTGAAATATCCAAGTGTACGAGGCATGAGGGACTTCTCCTCATTACCACGTCATTCACATTTTTGAACTCTATATCATCCTGATGCTTTGGGAGAATCTCCTCCCAAAGTAAACAAATTTTGGTGGGGCTTAGTGGAAATCTTTTGCGGCAGACAGAGTGATTTAACAAAATGGACATTTATGAAGAAAAACCCCCACTTTTGAACAAGACTGTGAATCAAATTAACACAACACATCTAAAACCTCTACAGTCTCAATATTTTGTCACTGGGAAGAGGGAAACACAAGTTTTGAAGATGAGTCTTGGCACCCAAATCCCTCATTAAAATCTGACAGTTTTTGGAAACATCTGGGTGTATTTTATCCATGCAAGAGCAAAGCTGGGTCTACAATTATCTGCACCAAATGAGGACTCACAGCAGATCCCAACAGATCTCCTCTCTCTCCACAGGATGTTCTCAGAACCCTCTACCTGCCATTTTTCTACCTGTTTCCCACCTATCCACCTGTCTGTGTGATTTCCTTCCTGTCTTCAGAGCCCAGGTACAATCCAGAAGACCTTAAATGTCTCCACCAGTGCAGCTGGGAAGCACTGGGGTTTTTAAGGAGTGTTCCCATAGTGACACTGAGATGTGCATTGATCTGGGGATAGAAAACAGAGCACAAGGAGTCTCTGCTGACACCGGCAGAGGAATACACTGACTCTGTGAAAATCCTCATTTTCTGACCCACTTGTGCACCACAAGCACAAAGAAATGTTTGTCCTTAGTTCTGAGGCAAAAATAAATTAAACAGCACAGATTATCTCTAGAGAGAACCAAAGATGAATTTGATACATGAGCATTTACTAAGGATAATCTGAGAGAGGTGGCAAGCACAACCATAGGCAAAGACTTCAAATTAATTTCAGTGTCCTAGGAAGTAATTGAAAACATACCCAGTTCCTACAGCCATGCAAGAGCCTTGCCATTCCTGTGCAAGACAACCCCAAGACACTCCATATGGGATCCTGACCAGTCACATGGCTTTTAATACCCACATGATGGCACTAAAATGGCCAATTAGATTTACAGTGTCATTAACCTTCCAAAATGAAATGACTGTTCTTGTGAAAAAAAAAAAAAAAAGAAAAAAAGAAAGTAAATAAATAAAAATAAGGAAAAGACAGAGAATGAGAAAAAGAAAAATAAAGATAAGGAGAAAAAGTAAGAGAAGAAAGAGGGGAAAAAAGAGAGAGAGAAATAAAGAGAAGGAGGAAAATGAATTTTTTTTAAAAAAAGGACAAAAAGAAAAAGAGGTGAGAAAAGGAAGAGTAAAAGGAAAAAGAAGTAGCCTAAATGTTGCTGGGTTTCGGGTAACCAGTCCATGAGGAAATGCTGACAGGGGTCACTGTGGCATAATCTTTCATTCAGCCCCAAAGCTGTCACATCCTCCCCAGATGTCTGAAACATAGATATAAATTTTCATTATCCAGCAGAATAGGGGCAGAGGTACACAAAATGATTTTTTTAGCAATCAAATTATGGCTCATTGTCAGATTATGTGTAAACAGTAATTTTGTGAAGTTTTCCTGTGGTCATTTATCTACACCCACGTTTAGTAGCTCTGCTGAAGCTGAAATAAAAAAGGAAGGTTTTTCAAATTGCATTATTGTCTTCATAATCAAGTTGAGGGACCATAAAAACTGAATAAAAAATTAATATTATTATGGAGGAATTTTGTCTTACTCAACTAAACAGCAAGGTCGCAACATTTTTTTAATGAAAGCAGAAAGGATGCACCCCTTTAAAGGGATGAGGAAAAACTGGTGGCGGTGTATAAAACTAAACTGAGGTATCTTGTAGAACTCTAAAATCTCAGTATTTTCCCCAGGTTGAGTGAGCACAGGGTCACACCAGGGTGCAGCTAAGCAGCTTCTCAGGAGCCCTGCAGAGCCTGGGCACTGGAAGCCAATGGCTCCAGGGGACAGCCCAGTCCTGGCCAAGAGAAAGATGAGACCTCTTGTGCCTGAACCAAGGCAAACAAATGCTTCACAAGTGGAGATGGAGCTGCATTTCTTATGGAAAGGAAAAACAAGTAGTGTCATAATATTTTATTATTATTCAAGGTGAATTCAACTAAGTATCAGGAACATACACCTTGCCTAGATCTTAGGTGGTTAAGATAAATATCTTTATGACCACCCCTGGTGACAATAATGACTGGATAACCTGGCAGTTTTAACAGGTAAAATATTCCTTACAGGTGATGGTTTTCCAACACACATATACATTTGCTCTCTGGTCCTGCTTTGCCTTGCTGAAGAAATAGTTGTGCTGATGGTTTAGTGCACAAACCAAGGGAAAAACAATGCCATGTTTTATTTTTTCTTTTTTACAAGACAATGATATTCATATTTCTTCATGAAAGACAATGCCACCAATAGCTCTTTGTGTCAGGAGGAAGTTGCGAGGCAGGATCCCTGCAAGGTCTCTGTGAAGGAGGGCTGGTATGCTCAGAAATGCAAAGCCCACAGTATTATCTGCTTTATTATCTCGCTTTGGGACTGTACCAAATGCTCTGCAAGTCTGGATCACTGTCACCCTGTTACGATGAAAGAAGTGCCTTTGGTTATGAACTACTCCGGAGACACCAGATTAGAGTTCAAAGGCTATTCCTTGCATTAGCAGCAAATGCAGGAATTCTGAGGCAAAGTGATATACTTAGTGTGAGCTTTTGCATATCACTCTATTTCGCTCCATAACCACCCTGCAGTAGTCAGAGCTACTGTTTGAACCTAAGCTCCCTACCAGTTGAAAGTTTGGGGCATGTTTATTGGATAACCCAGATTCTTTTCTAGTGGCCATCAGCAAACACTTTGTATATGTCACAAGCCTCCCATTCCCCTCCAAAAGATAGGAATTGGATGGAAGGAGGAAGAAAAACACAGCTATTATAGATTTAATACATCCCCCGGAAGAAGTAAAGCATGCCCAACTTCAATTTCATACAAGGCATGGAGGGAGAACTCAATATCCTCATTTAATCTGGGAAATTCCACGTGGAGAGGGAGTTTTATGGATATCAAGAGCCAGATTTCCCGCTGTAACAGTCTGGCAGTGCATTTCCCCTGCCTTGGACTCAGGCAAAGCTGACAGAGCCAGCTGGGCCACCTCCCTGAAATGGTGCTCCCCACTCTCCCACAACAAAGTACCACATCAAAAGCTGCTCCAGCCAGGGAACATCGGGAAATGCGTTTGGGCAAGAGATGTCTAAGCAACCCCACCCCCAGCTCACACTCCTGTGTCCAGGGACCTCTGTCTTGGGCCTGTGATTTTATTAAAAAATCCCACAACAAATTCCTGCTTTTGGTACTACGCAACCAACGCACAAAACGATGCTGGGTCTGCTTTAAATTAAAACAAAAGTTGCGGCAGATAGGATCTCTGATACATACTGAGTTGCTTTTCTCATCTGAGATTCTTCCTCAAACAGCTAAAAACAATTAGGATAAATGAGTAGATATAAAGGTCAGCAGTACAAACAATTCTGGGAAAACCAGATAGCTCACTGGATAGTTCCTTTACTTCCGTCACCGCAGAATGAATAGATACAAGTCCAAACGCACTCCCAGCGATCTGATTAGAAAGATATCCAGAGCTCCTAAACAGCCTTTGTGGTTTCATTTCTTTTTTTTTTTTTTTCCCTAGCTGAATTGCCTCTGATGTTGCCAATCCTGCCCAGATCTGGCCAGGCTGAGGCTTTGCTGCAGCAAAAACTCTTGGGGTGTTTTTGGCATCCTATGGTGGAAGGTGCCGGAACGCCAACATGTGGCATTCTGGCACGTGAATGTCATTCCTTGGGAATATTAGTCACCCCTGTAATGTCTAATGACATCACTCTGGAAGGAAATAGAACAGGAGAAAAATCAATGGACAGCAGATACCTACCTATTATGAACTATAATTGTGCATTTACCAGTCTGCCAAGCCATAAATCTAGTAGTTTAAAACCCATTTTAGCATACATTCATATATGTTAGGAGGCTATTAACACAGGGGTGAATTATAGCAAACAGGCTTCTGAGCAGAGTCAGGATATGTATTTTTTAAAATAATTATAGCGTTCAGCACTGTAGTTAAGACTCAAAAGGGTTTTGTATTCCACCAGCTTTTATCCCTAACCAATCACAATGGCAATGAACACATCGTCTCAGATTGCAACTTTTCAACCCTGAACTCCTTCCTTGCTGCAAATATTGATCATGGGGGGCAACCAGCAAGGCCCTTGTTAAGAAAAACTAGGAAATAATTATTGTGTGGGGTTAGGGCCAGACTCAGTTCTCACTGAACTGAGGGCAAACCCTTTCACTCCTTTTATTTTGTGTTAGATTAAACTATTTAAAAGTCTCAACTCCAAAATGGACAAGTTAGAAAAGCCTGAATTAGGCCTCCAGAGATGTTTGGAACAGTGTTTGCCTTGGCCAACAGGCGCTGTTAATAATTCAGGCTGACGGAGGAAAGAGCCACAGCAAATGGCAGATTACACCCCAAAAGATTAGGAGCAATTGTGCAAATACTTCTGCTGTGGTAGCTCAGGAAAGATCCCTTTCTTCTCCTAGCAGTGGTCTGTCATATAAGAAATCCTTAATAGGTTTTGTATGAGCAAATAGTAATGATTTTTGTCAAAAAAATACAGTTTTAAAAATATTCCTTTTGAAGAGGAATTAGTGGGAAATGGGTATTAAAACACCAGAAAGACTTTAATGATAGAGAATAGATATTCATGGAAATTAGTGCATGGTCACAACACCAGCCAGAAATGAAAAAGCAGCAGTAGTAGTGCAGGAAATCTCAGCTTTTCATTTAATATTGTTACATTCATTCACTCAGCTGAGTCCACCATAAACATCAAAGAGGTTTGAACTGTGCACAGAACGTGCTGCCCATGTGCACAGATCTTTATTCTGATTGGAGTGCTTGACTTGGCTTTGGCCCTACACTTCCATGAAACATAACCTGCAATTCCTAAATATATTACTATTGTTACATATGGGGAAACACAAGACTCCTCTTTCATTTTCCTTAGACCGCAGCCCAAAGCTACCATCTTTAAAACTTAAACAGTAAATGTACGTTCTACATAATTTTCCCCCAAAAAGGATTTTTTTTTCTAGATAACATAACAAATTGCTTTAACTCAGAACACAGGTAAATGTAGTACTGCAGGGATATATTTTTTGGCTTTGACAAAACTTCAAACAGAACTTAAAACTTCTGATTTAATTGATTTTGAGTGAAATTCCTAGAAATTATAAAGAAACTCCAACAGTTTTCATTATCTTAGTCCAATTCTTCCCTACCTTTCCCTTTTTAAAATTTTTTTGAATTTTGCGCTCACTGATTTTCACAGTGGTATCTGTTCCTCCAGCTGCTCATTAAGAGGTGGCAATCAGCAGCATCACAGTCAGACGAAATTACTTCAAAAACTCTATTACACCTTTAAAGACACCTATAATACCAATGTGAAGCTTATCAATTAATAACAGGACTAAGAGAGTACCTCAAAAGTGCGTGAAAAATGAGGGAAAAGGTGGTGAGGAAGTAGCTGAAGTTTTTGGAGATGTTGCTCTGGCCCTTCAGAGGAGGACGTGCTCATTGAAACGTAACAGTGGGTGCCATGAAAACAGAGACTTTTTCCAAAAAAAAAAAAAAATCACCTTGCAGCAGCTCTTTCATGGTGGGTAGAAAAAGAAGAGAAACTTTACCACACGTTTCCCTGCTGCTGGAGCTCAGTGGTTTGCTCTCCACAACACCCACTCTATTTCTCTGCTATTACACGACCGTCCCCTCCACGCCGCGGAGCTGAGCGCGCAGGCTCCCCACACACCCAGCCTCTTCCTCCTAAATACTTATCTCAGATTGATGATGTGGTGCAGGGCCCACGGCTGACAACATGTGCATGAACTCAGTTTCCACACGGTTCCGCCAGAATACGAGCGCTCGCGTTCGGGGCCAACGATTTAGCGGCAATAAATATTTACTTGCAGTGTGTGGATTCCTAAGGTCATTTTGCAGCCCCAGCAGTTGCTCTGCTGAGTAAGTCGTTCTTTTAAGGACGCCTCTTTGTGAAAGACATCATCCAGTTTCTAAGTCTTAGTTTTTTCATTAAAATGTAGTGGGAAGGGTTCTTAACTGGACATGTTGATTCCCAGAGCCAGCACTCTTTTAAATCAGAACAAACTTTTTCAGAGCTCTAAGCACAGGCCTAGGAGCCCAACTTTAGGCATCTGTTTTTAAAGCTCCTGATGCATTTTCTAACAGTTCTGATTGCCTTTTTTTGAAAAGTGAATCCCATCCTGAACCTTTTCATAGGTTTTCAGTTCCTAACTCAAGCATGAAAATCCCCAGGATTACTCCACATCTGCTCATCTCAGCAACCTTATTTACATCTTAGTGAGGTGAGACCTCTCCCATCGTGCCATGTCAAGACTGCTTCTCAGCCGTGAGATTTTTGGAAAGCATAATTGACATTTTTGTAATACGCCAGCTCAGCTTTGCTATTTGCTCCCTTTCCAAAGAATGCTGCAAGTGAAACACAACCAGCGTTTTTTTGGGAGCCAGGTTTAACTGCTGGAAGACTGATTTTGCAGGATCTGGAGAAATCAGACAACCTAAATATTGTAGGATGGAACAAAATGCCAAAAGCAGAGCCAGGACTGGAGAGGGATAGATCTTCTCTAAATAGGCAGTAGAAAAAATTTGGGAAGACCTTGGCTTGTGCTCTCCCATTATTGAACTGCTCCTGCCATAAGAGCTTTGTAATTATGTAAACATAGAATAAAAGGGTTTGATCCAAATCCCTGTGAAAGACTCCTTTTGACTCCAGTGACCCTTAGATTAGCCCCAAAATGAAGAGATGGCAGATTCTTGGGATATGAGCATCATCACCTCCAATGTGCAAGTATTCCCATTTGTGGGGTAGTACAAGCATTTTTTTATGCAGCTGGAATTAGAAATAAAACATACTAATGGGATTATCTAATACTTCCAGTACATTAAAAAAATACAAATTTCAGCTTAATCCAGTCTTTTCCAATTGCCAAGATGGGAGATGGGTTGATATTTTCCTCTAACTCTCCCAAACTTATTCCAATCCTTTCTGGATTTTTTTATGAAGCCCGTGAGTGCAGGTCAATTTTTAACAAGCTCTCAACCTTTTGGCACCTTCTGTTCCTTTTCAGATCATTTTGATATTTTAGCTATTTCCTGGCCTGCCTTCAGTAGTGGTGTGCAGGTTTTCATTTGCTGAGTTGTAAATAATTATGCTCTGCCGTCCTGGATTTGTCTTCCACATTCCATCTGTGATGAGATGGGCCAAATAATTTCCTGTTTTCTATATACAAATGATAAATGCCCATATTTGACATAGCTTTCAGTAGTTTTCATGCTGGAAACTTTCCTGATGCTTCTCTCAGTGTGTGATATATAAGGTGTCACGTTTTATTGCGTGAATAACTCAGTGCTCTGCTCCAATGTACAGCATTTTTCTCAATTTTTTTTTTAACCTAGCGAGTCAAAATGCTTTGCCAGTTGGAGGATTTAATATTCTAATAGAGGGCAGGAAGCAAGTAAAGCTATGTGACAGAGCAGACACTGCCTGCACTCTAAGTGTGGTGAAGGACAATAATTATCACTCCACAGGGAGTGATTAGGCCCACTGAAGCTTGAGTGATTACCCTTTCCTTTGCTGACCCTATAATCAGGCCTGGATCTCTAAAGTTATGTGCAATTTTTAGAAGAAAAACTCTTAAGGAAAGCACGAGCAGCTCTCTCACACCATATGCACAAACAATCCCAGAGGCACAGCTGCAAGAGCAAACATCTACTATACAGTATTTATATTATATCAATGCCATTCAAATTCTACTGTCTGTGCAATAAACTCTTAATAATTAGTAGGGAGAAGAGAAAGAGCAATGCAATAGGACAGAGCAGCAGTTCTTACTAATAAAAAGGCATTATTTACCAGCACTGGCACAGGGTGCATGGGTTTTTCTCACAAGGTTTGTACAAAGGAAGAGAATGGCACTATCTTAGACAGTGGTCCTGCCAAAATATTTCACAAATGCTGAGGTTTTCAGTAGCAGTCAGTGGAGTGAACAGGCCAAAGCACATTAGTGAGAATAAGAAGAGTAATCAAATTACAAGAAACTGTAAAATGGGCCAGTTTGCTTTCAGGGCCTTTTCCTCCTATAATATCAATTATTTATTCAACAACATAAGATAAGAATTGAGAGCACAATTGTTCAGGGGAAGTCAAAATGTTCCCCTTCACCAATTTCTTTAGTCAGTGTGCATTGAGGGAAAAGCACGGCCTGCAGCACAGATAAACCTCACTGCATTTACCACTTGCCCTTACCTCACTTCCTTCTGACAACAAATCTAGGGTGAGCAGATAAGATTATAACCCATCTGCTCCATTTTAGAGTGACAGGTGTGTACCTTTCCAAAGCCAAAATGCAAAAGCTCTCACTCAGCTCAAAGGCCGGCGGGGCTGTGTTTATGATAACTGTCCCCACCCAAGGACACAGGCAGCATTTCAGCTGCCCTGTAAACTCCTCGTTTTTAACCCTAAAAAGAGCATAATGAGGTAAAGATGAAGCTGTAGGATGTATTGGATGCACTTGGGAGATAAGCCAGTCGATTATCTGTAACATCTGAGCAGGCTCTGAGCGCAGCATCCTGCAGTCCTTGAGTACCTGCTGGACACACGCTGAAACCATTATCTCAGAGCCCGTCAGTCTGCAAGTCTGGGCTCAAATACCCCTCTGCCAAGATTAGAAGAGTTGGTAGGGAACATAATATTTGGCCAATTTAAAACATTTCACGAGTTAGACCTGAGTGGGGGGGAGGCTTCAGATTGGGATGTCATTTCCACTATTTCCACTGACTCCAGAGAGACTCAGATCGTGGCTTTCAACCCCAATTTCTGGAGCTCCTCTGGCAAATAATCACATTCTCTAGTCTCAGTCAAATACGTGTAGGAAGGTAGACAAGAAGCATTTGTCTGATATCTTGACTTGGGACCTTAGCAACAGCCAGAGAGAATGAGAAAGAAAACCTGTTTGGATGGAAAAAAATCTTCACTCTGTTTAGCTGAGGAACAAATCGTGCTACTGTTTCATTCTTCTTTTGCCATTAGCTCTGTTATCATGTTGCTGGCAGTATTTCTCATCTCAACCTGCTCACCATATGTGCATGTGCTTTCTGTGCTGCTAATTGCCTCTTTTTGACAATATCATCTATACGTGCACACCATATTGCCACTTTTATCACTCTAAGCCTATTAATGGCCAGACTTATAGTTCCCAAAGGAATTAATATTAACCAGCTCTCTAAATATTGTTCATGTCTTTCAAAAACTCCTGACTTTTAGAGCCTGACTCTGGTTGTGTGTAATTGGGCTGCTGTATTTCATCCTCTGGGGCCTGGTGCCTTGAGTTTTGAAAGTGTAGCTCAAAAAAAAATTTACGAGAGCAATATTAATAACCAGGAAAGGCAAAACCTTAGGAAAAGTAAACAACTCATTGGTTGTAGCTGTTTGCTTACCTAGGGTCAAAATCTGCCCTCAGTTATCCATATGTAAGTTCAGTGGGTCCCCTACATACAGATTTCTGTGGAAAGAATTTGGCCTCAGATGACTTCAGAGGTTTCTTTGTCAGCCCCATTTCCCAGAGAACACTGAGCACTCCTACGTGTACACACCAGCTTAGGCTTCTCTGCTAAAAAGAAAACACTTGTAAGGAGATACTCATTTACCAGTGCCCAGAGAACGTGACAGAATTTTGATGAGGAATTTTATACCCCTAGTTAGGCTTAAGAAAATAAATGGTATTAACATGCCACTCAACAAACTGTCCCCACACTGCTGGGAACCGTGCAAGGCAGATAACAAATGTGCAGCAAATGAGAACAGCGTCATGATTCACTGCAGCTCCCAGCAAGACAAGACCCCTAAGAATACACAACATTCCGTGTGATTTGGAGTGGGAGAACCCCAGACAGCAGGCAACTGCGTTCCCCGTGGAAGAAACGTGAAATTAATACAATCAAAGGGTTTCAAAGCAACTTAATCCTTTAACTTTGGGAGGCAGAGGAGAGGGATTCAACACATCACACATGTCATTGTGGCCCCAATGGTGAATGTGCATGGGTAGAGCATTTTGGCTTTGCTGACCCCAGCGGGGGCTCCTGGGAGGGTCTGGGGGTGGTGGGACACTGTTCAGAGTGGGTCACTCCCACACAGCTACTGCAAAGCTATTGCAGGAGCCAGATGCTTCATGATCAGATGCTGAAGGCCCCAGCACAGCAGCATCTAAATCCTTCTCTGGAGCTGGGTTTAAATCAATGGCCAGCTAGTGCACTTTTGCCGTTTTTAACCTCTTTTTCATAGAATCATAGAATGGGGCGGGTTGGAAGGGATTTTCAAAGGTCATCCAACCCCTCTGAAGTTGCTGTTACTCAGCACAAATGCCCATTTTCTAGGAAGCCTGTGTGTAGACGTGTGTTGGCATTAAGATCTACATCTCCCTTATCAAGCACACAATGTTTCACTCCACATCCCACTTTTTCTGAAGGGGGTGGAAAGCTGGACTAACACTAGGAGGCTGAAATTTAATCTAGAAAGGATGCAACTGGTGTAGGCAAGATAAAGCATTTTGAGGACTACCTACTCGAGGAACTAAAGCACTGATTTGCATTCCCCTACTGTCCAAATTGTTGTTTTCCTCTCTTTTTCTGACCAGGAGATGAGTGCCCTTCTCAGGGGTGCAATTTAACAGAAGACAAATGGAAGACAAATTCCAGGAATAGTGTCACTGGGGACCATGGCTTATCTTGAAGCAAGAAAGCAGTTTAGGAAGGGAAAGAAGGACTCTCAATTCTTTTAATATGAAATCTAACTAGTGCAACGATCCTTCACACCATTAAAAGGTGTGCCAATATTAACTGTGTTACACTAATTAATGTTCTGCATTAAAAAACTCTTTTGCTTGACTTCTTTCAGAACAAATGGACGACTGGAAGAAGGGAAGGGTGACATAATTTTTCCTCGTATTTTTTTCTTTTTCTCAGTTCATGAGGATTTCTTCACTCATTTATACTTATCAGGACAAAAGTCATCTCAAAACAGCAGTAAGGTTAAAAGAAATTATTTTAGATAAACTGATGTCTTGACCAGCATTAATTTTTTTTCTGCTTTATAGTAAAAAAAAATAAAAGCAGATAAGACACCTTTACAAATGTAATTACAGATCCTTAATGGACAAACCAGGAGCTTGCAGTGATAGTGTGCCCTGCTGACTCAAGCTGCTGTTAGGAAAGCATGCTGAAATGAGAATCTAATGGAAATTACTGTTCTCTGATGCAACAGGGTTTAAATGTGGAACAGTGATCTTGATTGATCTGTCTACATACACAGAAAACTGATTTTGCATGTAAATACAGTGAAAGGAATGGGGAGGACAAACCAACGCTGACTCATCCTGGAGAAATAAATCTGGAACTACTGGCAAGAACAAGAATCTAATTCTGACTTGTCCCATCCTGGTGAAAATTTTGTGAGATAAGCTCAAAATTCATTGCTGTCAATATCCGTCTGAGCCCTAAGATGGAATCAACCTCAGTTACCTTGAAATGACACAACCAGAGGGAGCCTGATCTGAGTGATGCCTGCTCAGCCCATCTCCTGCCCTGGTTTATGCCAGGGAATTAAACTCAGGCTGAGTTTTGATGCTGGGGATGTCAGTATGGATCCACTGGGGTGTGTGGTCTGCCCGGCGCTCAGGCTGCTCGCTTTCATCCACGCTGAACCTTTCACTTGACTTTTGACCTTTCACTTGGCACTGTCCTGTCATTTCCTTGGTTTCACAAATTTTAGCCTCTCACTTGACCTGTGAACTGTGACCTTTCACTTGACCCCTGATCTCATAAATTCTGGAAGCTCCTACACGTAATGGTGGAACAAATAAACAAAGCCTGCACGAGGCGCTGCCGCCAAATGCAGCCCAAGGGGCTGGGGAGCAGGAGCCCGGCCCCAGCCTCACCCCTGGACATGTCCCTTTGTGCCAGCCAGGACTGGCATCTCCTCGGAGGGAAGAGCATCACACACTGCCGTGGCTGCTCATCAGCGCCCGTGTGTTGTCATGGAAAGGGATGTGGGATTGCACAGCCTCCAGCTCTGTAAGGATGAGCCCCATCCACCAACCCGTGCAAACATCACCCTTCCAAAGCCCTGGGAGGGTCTTACCAAATAAAATCACCAAAATGAATAGAAGCCTCTCCCTGTAGGTGCTGAATTCTCACCACAAACCTTCCCTGAGCCCTTTTCCCCCTCCTTGCCAATGCTGATCCTAAAGGCTCCAAACACAAAGTGATGTTCAACCATCAGTGCAGCAGTGAGACAGTGCATGATAAAGAAACTCTTGGTAAACCAACTGGCTGAAATGATGCTCTCAGCTGAGGACAGCTCTGTCTGTACCAAATCCAGAGCAGGGCGTGCACAGAGGATGGCAGAAACAGCAGCAAAGATTACAGCTGAATGAAGTTATCAACTTATTGCCACAAAAATTATTCTCCTATACAAAGCAACAGTAAAGGTAAAGTTTCAGGGTCAGTGGTAGCATTACAAAAGGATGAGGTCTTCAGAGAAACTTACAGCACATCTTCAATATATATACTTGTCCTGGTTTAGAGCATAAAGTTACCCCAGGACATTAAGTAACCCCAAAGTGTGCAGGTATTTTAATGGTCCAGTCATTTGTTTCATCACTCAGTCCAATTCTTTTCAGCAATCCCCAAATATACAACATGAATATTGCAGGCACAACTTATAACGCTGCTAACCCGGAGCAAACCCCAAACTTTGTGTTTTCTCCTCTTTTTCTTTTGGGTAGAGAGAAAGACAGAGATTGGAAGAAGGCTCTAATTTAAGGATGCATCGGTGTCAGGTGCCTTGAAAGCAAAGCAGCTTCTCTTGGATATTGCAGGGACCTAAAGCCAAGCAAGTGGCCAAAGCAGCTCCCATGTAGAGCGTAATTGTACATGAGTAGGAAGCAAGGTGACATGGGAGACAGACAGGAGCAGTGCCAATCTGCCAAGCCATCGCAGAGGAGCTCTCTAACAAAAAATGGCTGGGGGACCTCTGATTTGCTCTGACACATAATGTAATGAACCAGTGCACGCTGTCACTTTACTTGAATTCACTGCGATTTTACATTTTGGAAGCGAACTATTTTAAATTCATGGGAAGAAAGACTATGCAGAGAAAGCCACTGGACAGAGAGAATGGTCAAAAATTTGTGTTCTTTCAGTTATAGTAAAAGATTTTGAATTTTAAGGTGAAATTTTGCATGTCATGTGGAACAAAGAAATGCACTTCACTTGTAGGTGAACAAATTCTGTGCAACTTTCAGAAAAACACTTAGCAAAGTAATAAAGCATACATGCTGCATTTCCAGTAATGCAGGCTCATCTTCATTATCCTCTTTAGGGAAACCTCCAGGCTTTATTGTTTCCTCAGGAAGACTGTCAGATCTGCTGGGTCTCTTCTCTCTTATAAAATTCTGCACTATAATCTTACAGCACACTTGGATCTGCAAATCCATGCTGAAGACTAGGCAACACTTACATTTATTCCAGGGTTTCTGTGACTTGGTTTTCAGTTATCTCCTAGCTTGTCTGGAAATGTCAAGTAGTTGTTGTTGGAAGGAAAAGGCGAGTGGTATGGGTGGAAGGAAGATTATTAATGGAATTTTCTATAGGGCAATTTTCCCTCTGCGCTTGTTAAATCCTTTCATTAGTGATTTTATCAGAGAGTGGGGCTGTGTAAACAAAAAGGGCATAAGATGTTTGACATTTAATAACAGAAATAGCAAGCGATCTGTTACAACACCGAAACTCATCCTTCACCCTTCAAGCAGTGAGAAAGGCTCGTGGAGTGGTGATTAGAGATGACTGTGTGGTATCAAGGAGGCACACCTTGATAAGGACCAAAGCATATCTCCACGAATTAAGCCAAGGGATTATTCACTGTGTTACACAACACTCTGCTGTGTTCTCAGGGACGCCGCGTGCGACTGAGTCACCCACGGAGAATAAAATCCAGCCTGGGACAGGTTTACAATAGGGTTACTTGGTCTGGGAGAGGGAACCAAAGGAGCCTGGATTGTTTAGTTTAAGAAAACAGAAGAACCTGGCAATTCCTACCCAGCTCTGCTTCCCACCGGCCTCAGTGGGAATAAAGGCTGCTGGTTTCCTGACTTTACTGGGGGTTTTGTCGTTGAATACAATGGGAGCAGAATCAGATCTTGAAGAAGAAAAACAGAATTGGGCCCAGAGGAGCCAGGGCTGGGAAAGACCCAGCACGTTCTGGTTTAAATTGAGCAGGGCTATAAAAAGCTAATAAAACTCATATTGAAATATGAGCTAAAAGAAGTGCGTATCACTGAATTATGTCGGTCAAGACAATTAATTGAGTTTAGTACTGGGTATATATAATTTTTGACATGCTTTAATTTATCTCAAGTAGGTCTATGTTGTTTTCTTGTGATTAAACCTGTTTGTTAAAAATCATCTTGCCTACAGAAACAGTAATAAAGAGACAAAGCAGCTTTTTCCCACGCTTTGGATTCAGAAGCTCTTTCACTGCAGTGTCAAAAGACTGGAATCCCATTTCCTGCCCCTAATTTCAATGACCAGCTCAGTGGTGTTTCACTGTCTATATATTTATCAAGTAGAAAGTAAATTATTTTGTTAGACACATCATTCTATTTCCAAGATAAATCTCAGTAGTTAACTTTTATGGAAACCAAGAGGAGAGTCCAATGAGGCCCATTTAAAGCCTGTAAGCACCTGAATCCTGTTTGCCTTTTTAAAACTTCCTGAATATGCTCAAAACCCACTTTCATCCAAACTCAAATAAAGCACCACTGGCTGGTCCAGAGCAATTAGAGCCTAACACCTATGATACACACCTGAATTCGTCTTGCTCCCAGTATTTGAATGAAAGAATCAGTTTGTGTTGCATAAACATTGCCACACACCTTTTAGTGCCTGACTCTGAAGATGCTCCATTCAGATCCTCTGCAGCTGTTTTTGATGTAGAATGAACAATTACAGCTTTTAGACACAGTGCACAAAGCCACAGTCTGGATAAATATTGGCAAGTCAGTGACTAAAACATAATGGGAATGATGACTGTCAAACATAACTATGAAATTTAGCAAACACATCCATTTGCTTGCATCCCACTGAGGTGACTTGAGTGTCCTTAGGAGCGAGGTGGACACCAACTGAAGAGGAAGGCACCAGGGTGGCAGGAGGAGAGGTCTGTGAACACAGGGAGCCACCAAAGCCCAGATCACATATTCTTGATTCAATTTAAGCAGCAATATCTGACTGGGGAAACAATGAGCATCTCTTTCAAAGCAAGCAGGAGCACAAAGTGATTCAGCCAGGGAAGTCTAATCACTCAAGGATATTTCCTGGGACAAACTGGGTGCACAGATAGCTAACAGTTTTTTATCATCTGCTATGCTTTTAGCTCCACTTTCTTCTCTGATTAGAGCTCAAGCTGTAGGTCACACGAGCGATCACCCACTCATGGCATGTAGGATTTGGGATCATCCACGCATCCTCCACAGGATCCCTGTTTTGCAGGTTCTATCCACCACACATGGCTCTGCTCCTGGCCCCCTTCCCCCTCCCAAACCTGGTCCCTGCTAGCCCAGCCCTGGCTACAACACTGACATAAAGTACAAATAAGTTAATGAAACCGCAATATTTTTTTCTGTGTAGACCTGGACTGTTTCAGCCACGAGCAATGTGAGCAGCCACAGGTGTTGCACTAAATAAAGTAATAGAAAATGTCTCCATTGTAACAGTGGAAGCCCTGTTTCAAAATCCCTCTCTGCTTTTTATTAATAGTTGGATTCCTTTCTATCAGCAGTCATAACTGCATTTACCTTATTTTTCAGCGAAAATGTTTTGCTAAGAAAAAGTCTACTAAAAATTACTACTGCTTTTTGGTCAGTTTGTGCTTGAGCAAGCTTTCAATCTTTTCACAGAAGGGGAGAACATAAACTTGTGATTCAGAAAAGAGAGGAAACCAGGGGTTACAAAGGTTGGGAGGCCAAGTAGTATGAAACAGACCCCCTCCGTCAAGTAAAAAACTTGGCAGGATAACTAGAAACAGACCAACCCTAAATCCAAGGGTTCATGAGCAGTAACATAATTAGCTGGAATAAAACTAATATTCTAGTGTTAAATTTCACCTCAACACAGACCAGCACTTATTAGGCAGAAACCGGTGAGAATGAGGAAAGATGTGTTTCATTTAAGAAATTTACACCGAGTGGGAATGCACACACAGGGGTTATTTCCTAAAAAGCCCATTTGGATGCTCCAAGTGACTGCAGCCACAGCAGCTGCCCTGCTCCAAGCTGGATGCTTTTGTCAGCCTTGCCCTAAGTGTCTGGTAAAGCCCAGTCCACCAGAATCCTGAAACATTTGTTCCTGGGAAAAGAACCACAAATACACTGGAAAAAATGTTGAACAGGAAATGTTTGACCACTGCTACATCGCAAGATATCAAAAGAATTTCACATTGGCTACTTCCTTCTCTGAGGGGAGGCAGGGGGTGCTCGGCTCGAAAATGAAATGGTCCCAGAGGCCCTACCCAAACCCCCCAAAAGAGCTGAGGTTTCAGCAACATTAAACACAGTTTCTCCTTTCCTTTATTAGCAAAAATGGGAGCAAAACCTTCAACAACAACACAGATGGCAAATATTGGTGCTGAGAGAGGAGATAAATAACGCCAGCCATCCAGCAGATTGGGCACAGGAAATTCCAGCCATCTGATGAGCTGTTGGCTTAACAAGCAGCTCTTCACATGTCAGCGGCCAGCAAAGGCTATTTTCCTTTTTTGCTGGTTCCCTGGAAAGGCACAGGAGAGGCAGAGCAAAAGCAAGGCGAAGCACTGGGAGAGGCATGGCAGGGAAGGAAGGCAAGGCTGCCCTGGGGCAGGGCAGAGGACAGGGTGCAGAAACAAGAGGAAAACCTGTTGCTTTCCGGAGACAGCCGTGTGTGTGTGCGTGTCTGCCCCCGAGACTGCAGCGCTACAAATTCCGAGCTGCTCCCGCAGCCTCGCCGCGGCCTCGCCTCGGGCCAGCCGCGTATGGTTTCTTTTTGAACAAGCTATCTTTTAACACTCACTACCGGGATGATTTAACAGAAAGAGAGCGTCTCAATTTTTTCAAATTTTTTTTTTTTTTTTTTTTTTGCGAGCGACATCCCCCCTAGACTCTACCCAAACAAAGCTACTAATGTGTGGTCATTTTCTTGGCAGCGTGGCTGCATGCTGATAACACTGCTGCCTGCTATTCTCCCAGGAGCGGGGCTGCTGGAAGACTGCTCCCTACCTCATCCCCTGATGCTTCTGATGCGGGTGATCCTCCGACTGCACGGCGCCAACCACAACATGCTACCCACCGTGAGAGAGCAGGACACAGGCTGCTCTAGTCAGGAGTTATCGTCTATCATACTGATTGACGAAACCAAGAGTGAGCAGAAAAAATAAACACGAACAGAGGCTGCAGTGTATGGGGCAGTCAGCTGGGAGTTTTAGTATTTGGCCTTGGTGATCCTACTCTCATGGTAGGTTATCTTTTCCTTGTGCTATCATTTATCATAACTTTGAGGGCCAGAGGGAGAAACAAACCTACAATTTTTCTATTGGTTACATTCATTAAACTCTTCTTTTTTTAGCACCACTTCCTTTGCCCCTAATAACAATCCCACCCCCTCGATCTGTATTCCCTGAAGAACAGTGAAATCAAATCTAAGTACAGTCCTCCCCTTTTACTCCTATTACAGCAATAGACCATTGCAAGCAATTAACCTCTGTTATTCCATCAGACCCAGGCCTCAGCCGCACGCTCGCCCGGCAGTGCCTGGCTGCAGCCAGCATTAACTCCTGCCTCAGCTCCCTCCATCCTGGCCCCCAACATTATTTGGGCAGAGATGTTGGTTTTGCCACGATCGTCTCCTTTTCAAACAACGCCGGTTGACTTTTGCAGGCACGGCCCAAGTTCTGTATTGGGCCTGACAGCCACCATAAAGCACTCCCTGAAGTGTCAGTAACAAAGATGATTTGTATGGGGCTTGCAGTCGTCCCCTCTTCTAATAGCTTTCTCATTCCAGCACAGAAACACCGAGCAGAGAGCAGCTGCTTAAAGCTGATACAAGCATTTCTTCTCTCAGCAGGCCATTCTTGCATAACCATTTATTTTGCAGAGTTTTAAAGTGCCTGAAGGATTTAATTATGTACATAGACAACCCCTATAAACTCTATTCTAGGCTTTTTATTGACTTTTGTGCCAGGCAGCTCTTAGGCATTTCAATTAAGTGATTTTTTATAAGAAAAGCAACAATATAGTAAAAGAATATATTCTTTATAGATAGTTCCAAACAGTTTGTGCTGATTTAATAAAGCTTATTTAATTGACGAGGATTTAGAATATCTTATGCTACGGCTTGGAATACATGTCCTTTTGGACCATGGGTCTGTTTAAAAGGGTCTGCCAGGACCACTTAGGTACCAGGGGAAAACAGCTTGGATCTGATTACTTAATCCTAATAACGTGTTGTGAAACTTTAGGAGACTACCTGTCATTTAGCATCGTGCTCAAAATTGAAGTGGTAAATAACTAAGAGATGAAGTTTGGCATTGTCTCGGTATGGGTTTTTGGGATCCTGGGGCAGGATAGAAGAAATTTTCCGTGTTCCCAAATTTTCCGGAAAGGCCAACACTGCCTTTATCTGCTTTCTAAACTATTTACAAGGCTTCTGCAAACCTGCCTTCATTATGGCATAGGATATTTCAGTCCCAGCAGGTGGCCAACAGGAGAGCAGGCCTGTTTGTGAAATATGTAATACCCTTTTCATATACTTTAACCAGAAATGTGCACCTCAACAGCCCTCCTAACCCTTCTAATTTCCCTTTCTCCTCTTAATCTGCTCTGCAAGCCATGAGCATGCATTAAAATCTCCCTAAAACATTTCACCCCAGAGGCAATGTAATTCCGCAACAAGCAACCAACATTTCACAGCTCCGGAGTAATAGATTAATTTGAACCTAATGTTGCCCGTCGTTTACTGCTCCAAATGTTCTGGTGTAGACATAGCCCCGAGGCGCAGCGCTGTGGCATGCGCGGCTCCTGGAACCAAAGCTACAGTTGGCTTCACATCTGTGCATCACATTTGCCATGTGCCTCATTATCCCGCGCCCCACTGTGCCTACCTGTCCCAATCAGCTTCTCAGCCACAGGCTATCCAATTTTTTCCCCCCCTCCCCGACTGAGGATCTTTGTTCTCCTTCTCACTTACTAAATTTTTGCGAGACCTCTGCACCCGAGCAGTAGGGATTCTGCGCATGTGAACCTCCAAGCTTCTCCAGGTTCTTAATTCTCCATTAGGAACAGGAAAATTACAACATTAAGTCTCCGACATGTCACTGCATAAATTGTACCATTTGCGGAATCTAATATAAAGTCAGTGACTAAGCACATAAGCATGTAATAAAGAACTGAGTTGTTTGTTTTGACTTTAACAAGTTCGGTCTGCATCAATTATCTGTAAGTAAAGAAAGAGTAATTTCCAATTCCAGATAAAAACCCCTGTCACAGAAAGAAAAGATTATTACATCCCAAATCAAAACCAACTGTTCCCAAAAGTTTAAAGAGCCAACTTTTTAAAATTCATTGATACGAGAGCAAAAATACATATATTTGTGTGTTCAGATGAAAATAAAATCAACTTTTAACAGAAAAATGTGCCTGTTTCAGTATTTAAAGCTCTGTATTACATTCTCTATTTATAGAAACATGTGCAAAAAAGGCACAGTGCCTTTATCTCAAGCCACTACATAGTAAAGAAGAGAAAGTAAAATTCAGTCTCAAGCAGGAGCAGGGATTTATCTCAAACCAAACATATCACTCTGAAACCCAACAGCTCATCACTGCATTAAAAGGTTACTCTGTTTTTGCTTCAGTATACAAAGCACTTGAGTTTGCTTTAAGTTTATATCCTTTGGATTTTTTCCAGTGAGGAGAAATTAAAAATGGTTTTGGTCTAACAGAGCAATGCTCTACCTCTTAAGGAGATGCAGGGGAAACTGGAGCCCAATGGACACTGCTCTTTTTCCTTCCAGCAGCACCAAGGGGCCTCAACACAGGTAAAACACCACATTTCTACCTCCTCACAGCCCCTTCATGCTGGAAGAGGACCTGACACGACTGAAAGCCCCTTATCCAAGCACTGTTAAATCGAATAAACTGGGGTGGCACAACCAAAAATTTATCATCCTGTGAGATCCTGAGGTTCTTGCTGCAAACTTCTTGTGCCATCATTTCTAACAGCAATTTTTACCTGCCCTTCCCTGAGTAGCTGTCAATTCTGCCACCAGTCTTACCTGCTGCAGTTTACGAACTATATTAGATTTCTACACATAATTCCAAAGCACAAACTCCTAGCACATTTCATTACATGCTTGAATTAATTTATTCTATATGGAATTTGTTACCTTTACAATAAAAAAAAGTTACCATTCATTATTGAGAGCAGACAGATGGAACATGTTCAATTTAAGACATCAATAAGAAGGGAGGAGGGGGGGAAATCTTATAATCCGTGTGGCACAACCTATTCCATCTGGTACTTCCAACTTGTCTGCCAAGACTTTTTTTCCTATATAAAAGTGAATGTTTCTCTTTAGAGTTAACAGAACATTCTTGGGCATTAAGACTCTGCATCTGATTTATAGATAACAAGCAACAACACACATTTAACATACAATATTTGGAAAGCGTAATCTGTTTCATAAGGTAAAGGTTGTGGGCTTGACCTAGGAGAAAACAAAACAAAACAAAACAAAACCCACCAAAAAAAGCACAAACTCCAGGAAATTGTGTTTATCTGAAAATGTTATCTGGGCAGTCAGAACAGAAGCTGCAGCTTTTGCTTTAATGAACCATGAAAGTGATTCAGCAAACTGCTTTGGTCTCTTAAAAACAAATATTAAGCAACACCAATGCTAATCTATACAACAAAAAAATAAAGTCACCATCTCTCAACAGGAAGAAAAACATTTTTAGCACATTCCTACCAACATCCAGCATCTAGGAGATAATGCCAAAAACTGTGACGTTTTGGCACGTGTCAAAATCAATTTTAACTGTTGGTTTAAAGGCTACTCAATTAATGGAAATTTACTTCCAATGAACGTTAAGATAATGGAGCTAAAGCAATAATTTTTCTTAATATAACTCGTTCCAAGAGTGTTTAATCAAATAGGTGGATTTTTTTTTTCTAGTGTCTTTTTGACAGAGCATTAACGGTACATTTTCCATACGTTTCGTTTCCATTCTTGAAGCATGCCCCCTAATTCCTGCAGTGCTTTGCATTAAGCTGTCTCATTATACCAAAGACATTATGTCACTTCTCTGTTTATGAGCACACTGGCCCTCAGCCCTTGCAATAACACCCAGCCACAAACACCCACTTCTGGCAAGCAGCCTAATGACAGAAAAGATTGTTTCAAACCAAAAACGAAGAGGAATCCAATTATCCACCTAAACCTTACAGGCACGGGGGAACACGTTAATTTGCCATAATCGTGTACCAAAGGTTCACATTGATCTTTTACATCTTGGGGAGAGATTATGTGGGCGGCCACGGAAATGAGTGGTCGTGCTGGAGGGCTGCTGGGTCTCACGTGGGTGCGCTCGGTGTGGAAAAGCAAAACAACGAGCATCTGCCTCGTGTATCCAATATCTACCTATCACCTCCTGCATCTCCAGCAAGGAAGGAAAAGTGTTTTCACTGCTAATTTTACGGGATTTGGTTGCAAATCTGTCAAACTTGCTTTCTTCGAGTGCCGCCAACTTTTCTTGTGTTTTAAGGAGAAAATTATCACAGAGCGAGGCATTTCTCTGTGGATGGACCATGCAGGGGTGAGGTCTGTGTCAGCTGCAGGACCTCTGAGCCCAGCACAATCAGAGAGTTAAGCATTGCTATCTGTATAAAACTGGACTAGCCACGATTATTCAGTGAAGATATTCAGGGTTTATGTAAAAATAAAAGGTTTCAGCTCCACGGGGGTTTTCTGGAGTATTGGTGAAAGAAGAGATCCCGCCCATGTGCTGGGGCACCAAGTTCCTCACCTGCAGCATCCCAGCCCCACACGGGCACTCCAGGGAGGCAGGAGGGAAGGATGCAGAAGCAGAGGAGAAAAAGGCTGGAGAATATTGTGAGGATGTTTGAAAATTAGCAATACATTTCGTTTTGCCTTTGGTCATGGTTGGTTTTTTCCTTCTGACTTTCGGTCAGAGTTTACTCTAAGGCCAAAAGCACCGCGGGGTCTTTTCCCCTCACTGAAGTTACAGCGTGCAGGGGGGACATTTCATTCCTCCCGACATCCAGAACCTGTACATGATTAAAGCTGAGCTGGGGCAGAATTAACATTCTGCTAACAAACCCCTCCTGCATGGGGATGTGGGCCGGGAGGGCCACGGCCCCGCAGCCGCTCCCCTGGGTCAGGCCATGCTGGGAGGGGAAATAAGCTACAGAGCAGACAATTTTCAGCTTGACTGGTTTTACTTTCTCTACCAGGCCTCACGAAAACAAACTGACAAAACAAAGGACACAAAATTAATGACCCATGCCTTCTGTCAATTGACTCTTAGTAACAGTGGCTAGTTCACCTTAATTTTATTTTATTTATTTATTTTTTTCCTTCGCTTTGAGTGAGTCACGGTAGGCAGCAGTTAAGGTTCATTTAAAAATTCTTCAGAGGCATCACTTGGTTTTCATTAATTTGGTGGCTGTAGTTTCTGATGGTGATGAACAAACAACGCAAAAGAGTTTATTAAAACTAAAAAAAAAAACAACCAACCTCTTAGCCACTGCATGTGTTTTTCCACTAATGGTTGTAAATAATGGCATATCTTTATCCAAGAAAAAGACACACTACTCAGGGCTTGCCATCTCCTCAAAACATTTTGCCCTCCTCATTTCCTTTTGAAACACCATTATTTATATGGCTGAAGTTTCACTTGAGAGCTCGCCAGAAAGCCAAGTTACAACAAACCTTTTACTGTGAAGCAACAACATTATTTCTGAGTTGACTTTACTCATGTTTTCAGCAGAGGTGGATTTTATGTCCTAGAGAATCCCACTTAAAAAATGCTAATATCTTGATCCCTCTTGCACAGCAGAGTGTTTCCCAAACCTCACTGCAATCACAGGTTTTCCTTTTATAATTCCTGGCACTTGGGGAGAAGGTGCCTGATGCTCCAGCCAGGAGCACTCACGTCCTTTAGCCCTGCATAGCTGAAGCACTGCACAATTTTTTAAATATTTACCCCATTATATAAATGTCCATTGAAGGGCACTTACATAAACGATAAGCACTTACAGCAAACACTTTTAGAGAGCAGGATCTGTGGTATGCAGAGGAGATAAGGCCACTTCCTGCAAATCCTTATTCACAGAATTAGTCCTTAATCAGGCAAATAGACTCCCTGATATCAATAGGATTTCACGTGTGAGCAAAGGTGGCAGGATTGGGCTCTTAATGGCACATTTTAAAAATTCATGTCTCTTCCCAGTAAAACCTGTGAGACCTAATATTGATTTTAGTGGCAGTAAAAGCATCCCACTGTGCACATCCTGACCAATAATATCCATACCGTGCAACCTGGCATTCTCCCCTCTAAGAATTTAGTTACATGTCTATGTAGATTAACACCATTATTCACCAAGAGACCCTTTTTGGTTTATAAAAGGCTGTGCTCAGTGGTAATCTCTATATAAAATAACTAACAGGTATATCAGAGGCTAAAATACATCCAACAAAAAGACAGTATTCAATCAATGAAAATGAGCATGAAGATGCTGCTTGCCAAAAAAGAAAACAGTAAATTAAACACCACTGGAAGTATTTAGAGAGCTAGTGTAAATGCTAGAACAGGTAGTCCTGTGAGAGACACAGAAATATGAACCTGATTTACAGGTCTGGGGAGTGAACTGGAGCAGTGGCATGTCTTGGAGTGACTGCAGCAGGCTGGGGATGGGGCCAGACCCCACACCAGGGCAGGACCACTCCAACTCCTGCCTCTGAACTTGAAATTCTATTCATGCACCAGAGGAAAAAGAGAACCAGCGTTGCTAAAAGTCTATTTCCAGGCAGCTTAACTCACCACTTGCTGTCTATGAACTTCCTAGAAAGTTGGAAATATCATAGCAGCGCTCGCTTAGTGCCACTTTTCGTGCTGTTTGTCAGCATTTCCATTACAAACCTTTTTAAAGGGTTTCCAGCTCAGCCACAAAAAGCCACTTCAGGCTGAAAGCTGGCGTACAGCTTCCCAGTCTGGGAGTGAACGACTTTGTCAAGCTAAACAAAACGTGGTTTATCTCTCTTCAGCAAAGGAAAAGTTCTGGGAGGTTTGAAAATTAACAGAAGCTTCTACTTACACAAAGTAGAATATTCTGTATAATGTATATTCTTGTCCTATTTTCTATAGCATTAGCATATAAGTTAAAAATCTCTGAGGAATTTTTTTAAAATTTATTTAAATTACAACCACACATAAATGTGATCCCCCTCTGGCTATTTTGGATGAATCAGGGAATTTTTGCCAGCCTCCCTCAGTTAGGCATTCAGCTGTTGGTGACAATTAGAGAGAAGGAAAAAAAGCCAAAAAAAGCTTTTTTTCCCCCCTTACTCTACCTCTTGCAGCCAAGTTCTGTGAATCACAGGGTGTTGGTAGCTGAGTATTGACCAATCAGCTCAATCAACAAACAATAACACACAGCAGCTTCCTTTTATCTGTAAGCGCCAAAGCACTTGAGAAAGGGGCACATATTTATTTTGCAAGATGGTTGAGGTCCCTTGAGGCTGCTTTACCCGCTACATGGGAGGAGAAGAGGAGGTTTATGAGGGGATAAGTGCCACTGCCCTGGTTGCTGGTGTGTGGTGGCACAGTGACAGACCTGGCCCTGCCCGCAGCAAATACATCAGCATCAGGAATTGCAGCTGTGGGGTGCACCAGTGCACAACGGGAAGCTTGAGTAGAAACCAGCCAAGAGGCACAATTAGGCAAGCTAATGGACATAAAGTCCACCCAGGGCTGTAATGAACAGTATCACCTCTGTCTTGGATCACTGGAAACCAAAATAGTGTCTCTAAGGGAGGGTCCCTCCAACCTCACCTAATCCCCAAGGCATTTTCACTGGGATCTGCTACTGGTGTTACCCGAGATGTGGGATGGATGGTGGATGGATGGGTGAATGGATGGATGGGTTTTCAACTGGAGCTGAGCCTTTTCTCATGCCTTTCTGCTGGTGCTGATGAGGGGATCCATGTACAGGGGCCTGGCAGGGATGTGCAGAGACACTTGGGGGCACAGGACTGCTCCCCAGGGCAGCAGGGATGGGAAGGATTACAGCAGCCATCACTAAGGAATAACTGAGATTATCCATTAAAAAATCCACAGGTCCCAGCAAACATGACTCAAGGAGTGCCCTGGCAAACTGAAATTCCCCCTCCTGCTCCCAGGCAGGTGGAGGAGTTCAACTTTGCATGGAGGCAAAACTGGCCATAGGGGTTTTCTCCTCCTTTTTTTTTCCAGTTGGAAAGTCACCTGCTTCAGCCAGAGCTGTCAGTAAACCACACACCATGAGACATCTGCAGGGCTAACAAATAGTTTCTTCCACAGCAAGACAGGCTTTTTTATTAAAGAGAGCTGAGGTGCTGTGTGTAGGAACGCAGAGGCCACGCAGAGTAAGACACCAGAAAAACTGATAAAAAAATGCAGGAATATTAGCAATACAAAAATGAAAAAAATTGACACTGCCTGTCCATTTAAAAATGCCTTGAGAAGAATATTTCAAATTGTAAGAGTTTTGGATATAAAGGGGTCCATAGCAACAAACACTGATATATCTGCTCCTTTTCCTTCATCTGTCTCCAGTATTCATTCAGTGAACAGATGCACACGGCAGCCACTGAAATAATGGGATACTGGTTTAACTGATCACTGGATTAGGCCTTATGGTCTTCATTCAGCAAAGCATTTAAGCATATGTTTAAGGTTAAATACATACTTTTCATGCTTAACTCTACAGGAATAAGCTTAAGTATATGCATCAATTTGAGCAGACACTTAAGAGCTCTGCAAAATCAGGATGGACATGCTCAGACACGTGTTAAGTGCACAGAGCTCCTTAACTGTTGCCTCCTGCAAAATCTCTGGTGGATTCACTGAATAATGGAAAGTGCCTGTATCCTGTGCACAAACTCTGACCTGGGACAATTTTGGGTGATGCCCGTGGGTGCCACAGGTGGGTCCCCCAGGAGCTCAGCGTGGGCAGTAAAACCTGAGGCTGAGAAGCTGCTGCAGAAAGGCTGGGTGGTCTCTGGTCATGCTGGAGCAGGGGTTATTTAATACCATTTGTAATGGTTGCTTGGGGCAGGTGGTGGCTCGCTGAGGATGGGCTGTAGCACAAATGTTGCTGTATGTTATGCTGGGGAGGCACAGAGCACACAGTGAGGGATTAGTAAGGATTCGGTCCCAGAACTTCACTTCCCAACCCACTTGGAAAACAAATTCTGCTCTAAACTCATGTTATTTCTAATGATGCACAAGGATGCAAAAAAAAAAAAAAATCAACATTAAAAATCTGCAATTATGTTACTCAAAGAGCTTGGGGGGATTTTTTTTTTTCAATCCGTTGTATCAAAGGTATAAAGAGAACTCACTTGATCTTAGAATTCAGTAAATCCCAAATATTTAGCCTAAACTATTTTTGGAGTTGTCTGAAATAAAGGTTTTGCAGAATGTTGAGCCTTATCTAATTTCACCAGATTATTTTAAAGCTCAAATCAAACCAGTATAAATAATGGGTAGAATTACTAACCTGCAGGGAATGTCATCACAAATTTCCTGGAGTTTTCCATGTAACTATGAGCATGACTGGTCTATTTACTGAAAGTAGTATATACTGTATAATGTTCACTGAAAACTCATGTAACTCATGCAATATGATAACCACTAGGGTGCTACTGTGACGTAAAGGATACATTACAATTTTATCCAATTCAAACAGGCAAAAAAAATGCTTTTAATCGTCCTGCCCTCTAAACAAATACTTTGTCTGTTCTACTGAACTTGAAATTCAAGGTTATATATAAGTCATCCTGCAATAAAAACAATATTATGGAATAAACAAGACTGCACTGCGATATGATTTGAGTCTTCAATCACTGGATTTTTTTGGCAATATTTATATGAAGTGAATGTGTTATGTGTGCCAGGATTTTTTATGGTCCTTATAACGCAGTTGCAATGCATCGTGTTGTTATGTGCAAAAGCTCTGGTGACAAGCACATAGATTGCAGGGCCTGGGCTGGCCCTGGCAGGAGGAGGTGTTTCATGGAGGTGATGGGCTTGGCCCTGCAAGGAGCAGCCTGGCTGCAGTGCTGCCCCAGCACAGGGATGCTGGCAGAGGAATCTCCCACCACCGCAGCTGGGGGAATGGGACATCCCTTGTGGGCTCAGCTGAGGGCAGGGGGTGCTCTGAACGGGGCAGAGAAAAGTCCCTTTGAAAAGTTGAGGGCATCACAGCTCGGGCACCAATGCCACAGCAGAAGTAGATAATGCAGTAAAAGCAAAATCATTTTCCTGCTGTCACACTGCAAAACCTGTCCTGCAAAGGTGGAATCTCACCTCGCTTTGCGCTGGAGTTTGATGTGATCAGAGGGCACTGGTGTGAAGGGAGAGGTGTTCCCAGTGCTGGATGAGCTTCTGAGAGGCAGAATTACATCCTACTTTGGGGGCCTTTAATAACAACAACTAAAATGAAAGACACAAATTTGTATTCAGCTCTTCCTCTCTAATATTTCCTTCTTTTCCCAGGCAGAGATCACTTAGGCACAGCCACCTCCAATGATGGGGAAGGTCCTCCTGCGTTTCCAAACTATCACCTTCCAAAAGTTTGGACATTGCTGCCCTCCCAGGGCTGTCACTGTGATGGAAATCTTTCATTCCCTCACAAACTGCTGCCCAGGACAGTCACCTACATTGACAATCCTTCCAAGGGTTTTGGACCATGCATACAGATAAGGAGGAACCCAAGGTTTACACAACAGCAAAAGATACCTCCACTAATTTTCTTTTTAGAATGTGGTGCCAAAATGAGACTCATTTCTATGTTCTCACAACAAGCAAGGGTTACCCCAATTTTTCTTCACATTTTAAGGCTTGTGACATGATTTTGTAACTTCTCTAATTGCTTGTGAGGAGCAGCATCCACTTGGCACCCCCAGAACCTCTCTTTGCTGAGGGCTTGAGTCCCCCTGTGCCAAAACATCAACAAAACTGAAGTGCCCTGCAGAAAAAGCTGCTTTTTACACAAAATTTTGGGAGCCTGGAAGGATTTGGAGCATTAGGGATGACTACTGCCATCACCCTGCTGCTGATGGCATCAGTCCCTTCATAGCAAAGGGGTGTGTTCCCCATAGTCACTCCATCAGCCCTTTTCTGCTTTCCACAAGGGTTTGAGGAGAAAACCAGAAGAGTGACTTAGTGAAAACACATCTGTCAGCAGGTGTTCAACCCCTCTGTGCAGCTACACCAGGTAAAAACCCAAGTGTATCACCAGTAAATGGGAGGGTTCCCCTTCAGACACCGAAGGGACATTCACCCTTCACCCAAAGCCCATCCAAAATGGACAGGAGGGTATCAAAAAACAGAAAAATAACACCATTTCATTCTGTAGGTCATAAAAGCATCATCCTTCACTGCTAGCTTGCTACTGGAAGCGATGTGTTGCCATCAGCCACTGAAAACCACTGATGCCAAGAGATGCCCATCACAGGGAGCTCGTGTCACCCACAGGCACGTGTGACACTCACTGCAGGCTTGGGAGTATTTCCAAGGCAGGATTGAATTTTCTCTCGGCTCCTAAGCACACAGCTCAGCTGCCAATGTGGGTTTGTGGATGTAAACCCCTGTTAACATCTCAGGAAGGCTCACATTTGAGTTGCAAACACTGCTGAGGAGCAGCCCCTGCTCTGCCCCCGTCCCTCAGCTGTCTCCTCTTTCCCCATCCCACTGCAAGCTCCAGGGAAACACTTTCTCCCAGAGCCTTATCACAGCAGACAAAGAAAAAAAGCCAAATCCTGAAGATTTACTACCAGAAGCCCTCATCAGAATATACTATGTATCTCATAAAATAAACATGGTAATGAAAACCGGTTTTCCCGAAGCCCTGGAACCTATGAGCATTAGCAGCTGCTCCCTGTAGAGCTGGTGTTGATGTCAGGGGCAGACAGACACCAGCCTGGGAGAAGCTGTGCTGGGCTCTGGTGGAGTTAAACCCACCTGGGCTGGAATTTGCCACGCTCTGTAACCCCACACTGATAATGAGTGCGTACACACAGCTCAAAAGCTCCAAAAAACTGACTGTGAAACCCAACTCTGAGTCGTAATTAGACGCCTCTTTTGCATAAACAAAATCAGACTGTCCTGTGCTTGCTTTAGAAATTGGGCTAATCTTTGACAGGTTGTTCTCATTTTCCAATTACCCACTAGGGAATGCACATTGGCACTCTGGCAAATAATTTTTGGCTGTGCCCCTTGGTGGAAAATAGTGTCATTGCTCTTGGTTAAATCTGAGAAAATTATACCTCCAGCTCCTCATTGCTGGCTGCTAGAGCACCCTGCATGGCTTGGAGACTGATTTCTTCATCAGGCTCCATATGCTGCCTCAGCTACAGGCTACAAGCAGGGCAGAAATCTGCTGCTAAAGGAGCAACCAATGCTCTGTGCTGAGTGACCAGAATCTGCTTTTTGAGTCCCCATGAACAGATTTTCCTAAAAATCCGGCATCATTCATCTGCACTGCTGCCACAGGCAGTGGCCAGGTGAGTTCATGGGCTGCAGAGAGGCCTTGGCAGTTTTTGGCAAGCATTTTCCCAGTTATATCAGTCTGATTTGGAAGAGATAAAATTGTAGATGGAGGATGGTTGCTGAGAAGACAAACCCAGAAGGTGCATAAGCATGTGATTGATTTAAGCCAGCACAAGAGACTGCAATTGGAATTTTTTCTTGTCTCTGTTTAAATATTTGGTATCAGAGAGAACCTAAAGTGATACTTTTCCACCAGGACTTTGCTTTCATTTTCCCCCACCTGTGCTGAGGATGAATTCAATAATAAATCACATGCAAATTTTTAAAATTTACTTTAAAAGGGGACATGGCAGAAAAATGTTTTCAAAGCAGATCCCAGAGCTAGGGACCCCCAGTCCTTGGAGTCTCAGGGCTCCAGAGATTCCCTTGGCCTCAGCTATACAGTGATGCCACAACTCTGCCACACTGTGTTTCTGGTACCAGGAACAACATTGTCATTTGCCCCTCATGGGACATAAAACCTGAGTGTTTTGCTTTGCTGAGAATTATGGATGGCGAATTATACCCAAAAAATGAACAGGAATACTACCAAAAAACCTTTACTTTAACTTGAAACAGTCTAGATTAAACGATGTACACTAATATTTATGGAGCCAAAAGCAAGAAGTTCATGTAGTAATTTGATTTAAAGTAAAATATAAAACCTTAATGCACTTTATAGTCATAGGAACCCTAGCCACGTGTCTCTCTGTAGATAAATAGATGCACATGGGTAGATATACATACACATTTATAGCACTGGGGTCCCTCTAATGTGCAAAACAATCTTACAGGGTTTTCTTCACTCAAAATTAATTAGATGAATTAATTAAACAAATCAAACTAAACTTAGTCACAGCAGCGCTCATTGCCTAAAGAGCCTCATAAATCGGATGAATGATGGGATGATGGCAAATACATCCTCATTACCATGCTAAACTCAGTTTGCTGAATAAATTAGTCATGTCCTCGATGTCGTCACGGCATTCCTCTGCCCCAGCCCCTGCACAGCTGCCTCTGCTCCCTCTTGTGCTCCCCCAGTACCTGCCAGCTTCAAAGGGGCACCGGGGGGGAATTAATGACTCAATGTTTGCAAAGCACCTTGAGATCCCCCAGGTGAAAGGTGGGTTATAATCCCCCCCCCTGGATTGTCCTGGCTGCGTCAGCCAGCAGGAGAAGCCATCAGTGCTGGACCTGTAGGGTTTTTTTGCGGCTTTGGAGGTGCCCATGCCGTGTGTTGGGGTGTGGGACAGCCATGCATGTGCTGGTGGGAGCAGGTCAAACACCACCCAGGCTGCAGGATGCACCTGTGCTGGCCCACGGTGCTGAGAGTTCACTTTGCCACCATGAATAGGAAAAAACTCTTCTCCGTGAGGGCAGTGAGGCCCTGGCACAGGTTACCCAGAAAAGCTGTGCCTGCCCCACCCCCAGAAGTGCTCAGGGCCAGGCTGGATGGAGTTTTCTGAGCAGCCTCCTCTGGTGGAAGCTGTCCCTGCCTTGGCAGGGGGCTGGACCGAGGTGATCGTTAAAGGCCCTTCCAACCCAAACCATTTTATGGTTCTGCAATAAACATGGCAAGGTTTATGGTTTATGGGGCTTGCTGGAAGACTCTGCAAATGAGCTCCTTGCTGGTGTTTGCAGATCTGGCCCATCCTGCCTCTTAGCCCGGTGCTCATCCTTCTCCTTGCCACTTCTCTCATAAACCTGCCGAACGAGTTCTGCTGCTTTTTAATGAGAACCAACAAATCTCTCCCTGTTCTTTCTCTGCTTATGGACTTTTTTTTTTTTTTTTTTTTTTTTCAGTTTCTGGAGAGCAGAGAGACACAAGGCAGTAACATCCTCTGGCACTGGATCCCTCCACCCTCCAGCCAAGCATCCTGTTCCCTTCCCAGCAGGGACAGTCAGCCGGAGCTCACGTCATGGTCCTGCACATCACCCCAGCACCACTCATGTCCTCCAGGGACCCTGCCAATGCCTCTGAGCAACAAGTCACAGAGACACCCTGATGTTTCAAAAGCTTTCAAAGAAAACCAGTGGGAAAATAATTCAAAGCAGCTACACAGGTATTAAACTCCTCCTTCGCAAGAAGCTGCCAAATTTCAAGCGGAATAGTTGGCGTTTTCTCCCACAGTCTAGGAAAGGGGAGGAAAAAAAGCAAAACTTCATTATGTAACTTTGAATAGACTGAGTTAGGCCATCTCTGGTTCCTGCTCTGGCAGAAGTCCCAGGTAATATTCCAGGAAGCTGCTTTTATAGGCAAAGAAACCCGTAAGCAACTATCTGAACTCACCATGTTCATGTGCACATCTCATTTACTTCGGGGGAAGTTGCACACATGCATTTGCAACTAAAACTCCTCTTCCAGGTGTAAATTGAACAAAAACATCCCTGAGGAATCTACCTGCAAGCACTGGGATTTGCCTTTCACTCAGCAACATTTGTATTCCTCGGTGCAATTTTCAGCTGTGCATTGCAGGAGGGAAGGCATTACTCAGCCTGCTTTATTTTCATATGAATGAGGGTTACTGTAAGAGGGAACATTGTTTTTAATATTGGCCCTGAAAAGTACAAGCCAGCAGATGGCAGTTTAAACCACATTCAGTCAAAACAACATCGTATTTTAGCCAGGGCCATTATTGTCAGATCATTTCCACACATGTATTTGAAGATTTGACTGTGAGGATGGTGAGGAGATGAAAAAGAGTGGCTGGCGTGGCTGGCAGGACTGCTGCACCCCTGTGGGACAAGTTTGCACGTGGGCTGTTTCCACTGGTCAGCTCTGCAGGTAGTTAACTACTGCCAAGTAATTTTCCTAATTCCCAATATTTAACTATGGGTAGAAAAGTGGGGGGGAAAGGGACTTACAAATCTAAACCAAAGCATTCCCATTTTCCAGTGGGGTTCTGGCAGGAGGGAGCGCCCCAAAGCCTCCTGGTGTGGATGGGAACACAGCTCCCCACACATTCCAGGATGATAAACCTTTGATATGCCTTACACTTCACTGCCCTGAAAATGCAACTTTCCACATTTATGAATACAAACAACGCTATTATCTCTACCTTTCTAATATTTAACTAATCTAAACACTCAGGTAAAATGTTATCTGAAATGGTACTTCTATAAATGCATTAACTTTGTCTTCCTTTGACTTTTAAGATATCTTTCCTTATTAATACAGCTGAAAAGATTGTTTGGAAAGCCTCCGTAAAGTGGCAGAGCAAACAGATGAAGGGCGTTCTTTAGTAGTTCTTTATTATTAGCTTTCAAATGATGCTATCTTCTTGTACTTTTCTTAACGAGAAAATAAATAGAATTTGTCTCACACACAGCTGTGTTTTTCTTTAGCTAAGGAATGCACAAAGGGAAATTTAAAAATCATGCATTATCAGTGAACAAGCTAGTTAAAGTAAATAGATTCCAGGCAGCTTTGCTTCTAAAAGATTAAAGGTTAATGATGGAACACCTTGATCAATAGATTCATGAATTATCAAAGTCTACAAAAGGTACATCCAATTTTCTGACATTATCTGCCCAGCAAATGCTGAGGACAGATACACACCATCTCTCAACTGAGCCACTGCATTTTCTGTCACATTATTTAGTGCTGTTTACAGAACAACTGGCATTTCAAGAGCATCTATTAAAGCAGTTATCTCACCCCAGCTGATTATCTTAATGAAGTCAATGGCTGATGCAGGATGCTACTTTAAACATACAATACGATGTCCAAGATCCTTCTTATTCTACCAGAGATTATGTGGCAAAGCACTGAACTGAGGAGATGCACCCAACTCTGGTACCACTCAGCAGTTCTCACTTATCGGGGCCTTAATGCTAAATAAATACGTCTGGATTTGCTAAGTAACCCATAAAACAATTACCCAGCTCTCAATTGTGTCTGAGCAGCTCTGAGACAGCACACCAGGAATAGCACGAACTTGTTAAAGTCAGCTTGTAATCCCTTTCTGGGACAAAGAGTACCAAGGTAAGCTGTGCCTTTTGAAGTGTGGGGAAGGTTTGTGACAGGCAGTCCCGTAAAACCATGGGCAAACAGTCTGGTGCAGGTGGATTCCCACTGCCAGCAGCCAGGCAGGTTTGAAGTCCACAGTAGCTGTCCCACTGCAGGAAAGCTGAAGTGGTTTTTGCCTGGCATTTATTGAATCCATTTCTTACATAAATCTTTTGAAAAGTGTTTATCCCAACACAGCTTCTGCTGGAACATCAACCTTCCTCAAGAGGGTTAACACTTTGAGTCTGAGCACATTTGTGTGGAGACATTACTGAGATTATTTATTTATTTGGGAAATCTTCTTTAATCTTTTAATAAAGAGGCTTAATGTCTTTGTGTGCCATTCATGGGCAAACGAATATTTTCACTCTGCTCTTTAATTATCCTCATGGACTTTTAAATCTTGGCCCATATATCCTGCCTCTTCCTAGGAATGCCTGTTTTAATGACATCCTTGGGTGTCATTCATTGGGTCCTTCATGGATTAATCTATTCAGAAGATAAGTTGGACCCATCAGGTCAAAGTATTTTCACTGGAAATTCAACTCACCTGAGTCTTAACACCTCCCTCCCCACCCTAAACATTCCCTTCCTCCTTCCCTTTCCTTCTCCACCCTTCCTCCTTGGTGATAAACTGATCAGCTCAATACAGGGCATCAGTTTGTTTTAACACAGGAGTGTGTGTCCAGTTTATCTATCTCTGCACCAAAACCAGTACCACAAAATGCCACAAACCCCTTGAGAAAGTTAAAAATAGAGCTCAGGGCTTCCAGTGTCCAAACTTCCAGCCAAACTCCAAGGAAATGGAGGAGCTTGGGGCAGGAGGCAGTGACAGCCTGAGGATTTGGTGCACATGCTGCTGGCCTGAGGCTATTTAATACGAGTATCTTAATTAAACGGTAAATTCCGAAGGAATTTCCAACTATTCCTAATTGCCTATTACTTTATCAGGCCAATATGAAGCAGAGAAAGGAAAATCCATTGGAGCATGCATTTTCTGCTGTTTATGTACCATAAGAACAGTGCTATTAACCCATGCTGGCAATTATGATGGGATTATGGCATGCCCACTATGGAAGAATTTAATTGCAGTTATATCAGATTTAAGGCCCTTTCACAGATTATTTCACTCTGGGCTGTAACAGCAGCCCTGGCTATCACAGCAGCTTTGGGGCTGAGGCCCTGCAGAGTGGGAGAACATCAGCTCAGCTGTCACACAACATTGCTCTGGTGAAATTTGCCCTCCAGCCACACCAAAGCCTTGTCCTCATATAAACTGTGCCAGTGCCCATTTGCAGGAGCCCATGGAAATAAAAAATCAGCATTGTCTGGCAGAGGGTTCCATTGCCTCAGCTCAGGGAGCAAAACCCTTGAGAGGCCAGTGGATCTCACCTGCAACCACATGAAATCCCACCTGGCTTTGGTTTGAATTGATAAATCAAGAAAGGTTTTACTGGAAATTGAGCTTTGATTTGTGCAAAAAGTTTGCAAACTCAGCCCAGACAGCTGCCTTCAACAGGCAGCACTTTCTGTAGGACCTCAGGTTTCCTGGTAAATCCTTTTAGGGCTCTGGTTTCTCATTCCTATTGCTCCTGCCCTTCTCCACTATGGAGTTACATGCCATGATGCAATAAAACAGGAATCTTAAGACATTCTCATTCTCTGTTAAAAGCAGCTAATTTTAACAACACATTGTGCCTGTATCTATCCTCATTGAGAAACTTTCATAAAACAAATTCTCCCATAAGTTTCAAAGAAGGTGTCAAAAAATAGATGACTGCAGAGGGGTGGCCAAAGGAATATTTAATTTCTTCTTTGGTAGAAAACAGTAAAAATAACCAATTCCAAGCTATTTATTTTTTGCAGTATTTAGAGATGCTGCAATGAGGGGAAAACCCACAACTCTTAGATGTGAACTCAGGATTTTTTATTCTCTACATGCAGCTTTATTCACTTTGGATCCTGTGGGCATGAAGCCCAGGTACATATAGATTTCCAAAATGAAACAGGAGAACAAAGAGACTGAATGCCCTCTTCATGGCAGGTTACAAACATTGATTTTCTCTTTTTTCACCCAATTTGCACTTAACTTTTTTCTATTAACCCTTTGATTCTGCAGTTTTACAATGTTAAGCTCTGAGGCTGCAGCCTCAAGCCCACATAATTAGGTACAGCCACTGGAAATCCTTCAGCTCAGTTCACCTTCAGCTTCCTCCCCAAAAATTTCAAATACACTTCAAAGCCCAGGTACCACATTTTAGTATTTTATCTTAAACCTCAAAACCTTTGGTATTTTTCTTGCTGTTGGGGAGTAGCTCTTCAATAAGTCTGGAGATCTACCCAGAGAAGAAAATTAGTATTTGAATGCTATGATTTGAAGTGGGGAGGAGGAGGTTGAGGGGGCTCCTCCTTGGGTGACAGTAGTGAAAAAGCAACAGTGAGCTGATTGAGATGAATGCTGCCTTTAAAAGAACCAGAAGCATCTATTCAGTGAGAAAATAGGACTATTCCATAAAAGAGATGGGAATCAATTACAGCCTCTCATGAATACAAGGCATGAGCACTAGTTAAAGCAACAGCTCTTGACCCACAAGGATAACCTATTTCTGAACCACAGATCACTTTGTAAGAAAACATATGTCAAAACATGCATCTGAGATGCTGAAGCTCCTTTCTTCATCAGTATTGGGAAAAAAAAAAAAACCCTCTGCAAGAATACAAATTACTTTGTGCAAAAATAAGAATTATCAGTGCAAATTACAGCTGCCCCAATGGAAAAGGGTGCAGTACATGTAATATTAGGCACCTTTGCCCTGTGAACAAGGCTATAGCTGGAATATGACTGCCAGGCAAGGAGCAAAAGAACAGGAAGAACAAAAAGAAACTCAAAAAGTCATTGGATCAGAAGCAAAGGAGATAATTTAAGATCTGATTTGGTAAATTGGGATGACATTATGGAAAAAGTGGTTGTAAGGAAAATCGAGGATTTGAGAACGCATCAGTCCAGCCCAAGTCACACAGATCTTTCTTCATAAGCAATGGCTTTTCTCCAATTTAATTTAATTTGGATCAATTACCATTAGCCAGATCCAAGCACAGACTCGAGCAAGCCAAGCTGAGGGAGAGGACATTAAAACAAATAACACAGGAATTGTAACACACTGAAGGGGAGATGGTCAGGCTTACTAAAACCATGGACCCTGCTTCAAAATCCAGCACACAAATCCAGCATTAGTAGCCTGCATGAGAATTGGGTAGTGCTCAGTTTGTATAAACCTAATAAATAAGGAGTAGGGGTTTGGAAATTACTGAAGTTGTTATTTCAACTGTTTACTTTGTATAAGCTAATAGGGGGTTAAGCCCTCCCAAGAGTCGTTCCCAGGAATTGTTAAACAATTTACAGTCCTGAGAAAAAAATGCATCAATATTGGATTTGAAACCCATCTTGAGAGACTGATCAAATATGAAATCAGTCCTAGAGAGCACACTTCAGTGCAATGCTGAGCCCTTAGATAATCCCCAACATGCTGAGATTGCCATCCCCACCCCGCCTAGGGGAAAAACAGAAGGAATGAGAAAGAGAAAACTGAAGGGCTAAATCCTGCACTCCAACCACTCCAATTGAGTGAGAAATACAGATGCTTTATTTCTAAGTATGAAAGTGGATGAGACATCCCTCAGTACCCAATGGCTTGCACTGCAAATCCTGCACTGGGGCTAAGGTCATTGCTCTTGCTTTTTAATATTTTAGCTGTTAGTAATAATTTTATGAATAGTCTAACAATTACAAATATCATTAATTAAATTTATCACATTGCCCCAATTACAAATGTCATTAATTAAACTTATTACATTGCCCTTATAATATTTCATGCATGTTTTGGCCATAAACTGAAATCTATTTAACCTTTTATGAGTTTGAATGGAGTTTGAATCATATTATTTTTGAAAGCCAGTGCAATTTTTGGTCCCATCAGAAGGCTGTTGAAGACAACAATTCCACTGCAATCTTTTTGGGTTTAATTTGAGCTGAAGACACCTGAGGTGAAAAAGTCACAAGTACGTTTGTAGTCCAAAGCAGAAGGAATTACACACTGAGATCTAAGAAGAATAATTTTCAGAATGTGATGATAACAATTTAATTATTTCCTTCAGAAATTCAAAACTGAATTACCAAAGCCAGCACATCCACATAATTTGGGACAGTGTCTGAAGTCTTCATTCCTTTACTCTTCGTTGTCTCTGCTCACAGCTTGCAATTAAATAAAATGCTATGAAAATTCAGTGCCAGCTGTTAGCATCATCTACCACTGGCAAAAAATAGCACTAGGGAAAATTAAACTACCTGGTGTCTGATTATAATTAAAGTCCAATGGACCAGGCATGGCTGCTTCTGTGTGCACCTTTCTAGGGACCACCAGCTCCACCTCAAGGGCAGTGCATGGCTCTCTTTCTAGTACATCCATAGGAAATGGCTGTGAAAATAATTCTGCTATTGGCAGAATATGGGTTCTTTTCCAAAACTAAGAACAAAGCCACAGATCAAAATCCCTACTCTCGCTGCGGTGATTTCTCATACTGATAATTAAGTCCATTTTGCATATTGCAAAATCACACTGACTGTCACTGTAAATTTTCTCCCGTTATTGACAAACTGTTTGCAGATCCAGAGATGAGTGGTCCTTTTTCTAAATCCATGATTATGTATATATATATCACCTACATCACTGACATCATCCAATAAACTTAATTGACGGTGGTTTGTCTTAACTAACCTACGTTTTCAAGGTGTTGTCATGCAGAATGAAATGTGTGTGCATTTAAAATCTGCACCCCCTGGGATGGCTGGCATAGGTACAAATCCTCAGTTATAAAGCTGAGTTATAACCCAGCCTTCCCAAGAAATGCTGATGGCATTAGTGGTGTGATTTCTGATAAGATGCCCACGCCTTCCTTCCCTTGGTCCTACCTCTGAACCGGCATGTGCAGGTATCCCAGCCACCTCCAGGGATGTTTAATCACCAGCCAGTGATGCATTTCTCTCCCTGGCCATACAGACCAACGGGGACAGCATGTACAATGGTCCCTGCAATATCACCTCACTCTGCCTCTGCAGCTTCGCCACGTCAACTTTCTTTTCCATGGGACTGTCTGATGAAAAATAATGAACAAATTTCTCATATTCCACAGACAGGGACGCATCACGACAAGACTCATACCAGACTTATGTTCTGATTCAAAGGAATCATACAGCTCTGCCTCACCAGAAACCGCTTGGAACGGAATCATTGCTTTGGATGTGCACAAGGCAGCCGTGGAACAAATGAGCAAGCCAAAATATAGCAGAGCTCAAGACACTTCTGAGTTTTTAATGTCTTATTAGAGATGAGCAAATGCACCGGAGAACAAAGCACGCAATTAACTGATCTTATTCCAGGCCCTTTCCAAATCCATGCAGTGAAGTCCCTCTTCCCCTCCCTGCCACTGAAGCCCAAAAGAGACATTATCTTTGAAAATGTGCTGCAGAATTCCCAGGGTCAGCGGGTCTGGCATCGGCTGCAGGCTCCGCATCGCGTGCGCTGGGGCTTCCTCGGGGGAAGCAGCACTCGCTGCATTCCACCTTCTTAATGGGGTGTAATCAGGAACACGTTCGCTTCAGACCTATTAGTGAACTTCCAGCTTTGAGCTCAGGCTCTTTTCTAAAGTCCTTTCTGTAAAACCTAAATATCAAATTGATGGCATTTTGTTAAAGACTGTACCTGGCGCTCACTCCGATGAGATTTCAGCCCAGTGTGTTTCCCTGCTTTTTGCATGAGAAAGAGCAAGTAGCATGTCTGTGTTTTCCTTTCTCCTTTAACTTTCTTTTCCTTCTTCTATTTTTTTAATCTGTACAAAATAATGGGATGCTGTGTTTTTCTGTTACTGAATATGAAAGAGAGTCGCAACCCAGAGTTGGAAAAGCCTGCCTTAATTCTTGGCTACAAATTCTGTATTTGTTTTTGGATCACTGCATAAATGGGGTAAGATTAATACTTCCTTGGTTTCAAAAACACACTGTACAAAGTTGCCTGATTCAAATACTAAACTTGTGAGTTGTCAGTTTAAACAAGCAGCATGTTTCTTTCTCTTTGTCATTATCCAAAAGAAAAATAAATGATAGAGCCTCCCTCCCTACTGCACTCCAAAGGGCTGTCATTTAAAAAATGACAGTGCTTGTAACTGCATTCACAAGTTTTGCTCAATATCAAAATTGCCCAGTTTTAATACTGGGTCATTCCATTCGGACAGAGATGCTCACAATCAGCCCAGCTTAAAAACTACTATTGGGCACATAAATAGCACAAATACTGGCTTGCACTGAATCAGATTTATTAGTACACTCACAAGACAAAAGGGCAGAAGCAGCTCTCCCATGTGACTGCACTGCTCAGGCTATTGTATTTTACCCAGGCACCCTTGAAAGCAGCTGAAAATCCTGGATTTGGCTCTAACACACCCAGAAATAGCACAGCTCCAGAGGGAGGAGGAATGTGCCCATTACCCAGCAGGTGTGCGGTAGGGGTTTATCCCCTTTGTTGACCAAGACCCTCTGCAGGCAGCTCCCCACACCCAGGGCCCCTCAAACAGCTGGGGAACCTGCCCAAAATCACATTTCCCTGTTAGGTCAGTGGAGCACTGCAGCTCTGGGCTGCCCTGCCTTTAGAGGACGTGGAAGGAGTTCTCCAGCCTTGGCTGTGCTCTGAGTGGAGTTCCTCCCTGGACTGCATCCAGGCAGCACGGCTTTCCCAGCCCAGCCTCCCAGAAATCCTGAGCAGAGTCCACCCCGGCAGCCTGGCAGGGAGCACGGCTCAAAATTCGTGTTTTATTAAAGCAACATCAGGAACACCTCTCAGTGTGCGTGAGCATCTGTTCTCACACCCAGAAAAAAGCTCCCATCCAGCTCTTGGCACTATCTGTGATCCTGAGGAGGAGAAATGTTAAAATCCCTCTGTCTAAATCACTGGGCTGGGATTAAGATAAACTTATGTTCAGATCTTAACTCTACCACAATATTTCTGTGTGTTTCAGCTGCCTGTGAAACTCTTCCGTATCCTGGAAATCCCAGTTTATAGAATTGCAAGAACTGCATAGAAATGAGAAATTTCAATTTTGCAGGAAAAAACCTCTAAATCAGAACTGAAAACCAAAAAGCCAATGCTGCCCTTGAAACAAATACTCAGGAAAAAATTCCTGTATTTAGAAACACTTATACACATATGACACTCTCCCATAAAACTCTGGAGTCCTTTCGGGAGATTTCTCAATGGTTTTCCCTACAGTGAAACAATTTCACCATCAGGTGCTGTGTGGATGAAGATGAACCAGATGTTCCTTGGTATCTGCATAGTCACCTTGTTTCAGAAGACAACTGATTAAATTGCACCTGCTACACATTTTGTTTCTCATGAGCCAAAAGGCCTGGAAGGGGAATGGAACCACCTTGTCTTTTCATGCCTTCAGTGACTCAGGTGGCTGTGGAGCCACGTACTGAAAAGGAAAAATCTTCCAAGCTCATTTTATTTGTCAGTCAATATTTGGAATTTCATATTATTTCTAATCTCTCTCCCAGAGGAGACCAAGACTTCAAGGAGAGAGTTGGTGGTCAAGACATGTGTTGGGATATGCAGGAGCTGGGTTTAACTGCCTGCTCTGGATCCAGCACCTGGCCAAGCAGAAGATGGCTCATGGTAAGGCAGCACCAGCTCAGCTGGGGACTGACACCTTGCAGCCACACTCACCAACCAGGGTAATCATATTTTCTGTGCCTGTAACCACCACACCCAACCCTGACACACATTTCCAAAGGGGAACTTCAATGCAAGGAGAAAATTCTCACTAAAGCCTCTTGGGTTTAATGAATCTGTATTTTCTGATAAAAAACATTTTCCTTTATTGGAGCAAGAGAATCACCAACAGCTCCTGGCTGGACACTGGGTTTGCCTCAAGGCCACATCTTTCTGCTTAGGAAGCAGCTATTTACCAGCTGCTCCCAGTGCCCTGGACTGAGAGAGCCCATCCCACTGCTGGGACTGCTCTGCCCACCCTCCCCTGTGCTCTACACTTCTGCTACCTGTGATGAGCATCCTGCCTATGGGAAGAGCCTTCTCCTTTACAAGCTCCTGGAGGATTTGTTTCCAGCAGCAGATGGCAGATGTGGGGACGCCCACCTGAGCCCTCCTCAGGGACCTGGCAGTGTAAAAGAGTTTATGGCCAAACCTCAGCAGAGCCGCTGCAGCCGGGGAGAAATCTCACACGGCGCTTCTGTTTCTCCTCACTCGTTTGGGCTCCACATGTGAAAACCCAAGGCGTAAAAAAACAGAGCCTGATCTGAATATTGCATAGCCAAGCCCGGCAGCTAAGCCATCATTAGGTGTTGACTTGACAAATTTTCTGGGGTCAGTACCTGTGTAGTCTTTCCTATAAAGCAAGCCAGCTTGTTTCTCTCTTCTTACTATTGCAAGCCAGTTTTAAACCTCCCCGAAGACTTTATTTGTAGGATGTGCCTTTGCTTGTGGAAAAGTAACGTGTGCAGACAAAATAACTGTTTTTCAGGTTTGATACTCAAGCCCAGCTGAAACTAATCAAAAGTCTGAGATCTTTGGACCCTGGAAGGGCAAAGCTCCTAATGAAGACAGATGTTGGACAACAGGGGGAATGAAAGGGTATCTGGTCTCATCTATACCACAGGGTGGATTTCCCAGAGGAATTAAAGTGATTGAGTTGTGTCCTTTTTAAATATTATCCTTCTATTTCTTTCACTTAAAGTCATCTCACATGTGTGCTTTTCCCTGTTTGCTTCAAGGCTTACAAAAGTTGCTGGTACTTGTTTGTTTTGAGGGATATAACTGGGAAATATTAGTCTTTCCTCTTTCACAGAAAAAGTTATTTATCATTACCTTTGAGGATTTACTCACTGACTTGGCCAGCTCAGCCAATTCCTAGTTATGCACTCATTTACATGTGACACAAGCTCAGGTCCCACTCAAACATGTAAAGGAAAAATGTAATTTCTCTGCAGTGACAAGATCCACCGGGTTTTGTAGTGGAAAATGTGTTAAAAATGAGAAAAACAACTCGATGCCAAAATAGCCAATCCCAGGACTGTGACCACAGTCTTTCTTAAAATCACATATATTGTTGAAACTGATGTCCCATATTTGTCCTAGCTAAAGATATAGAACTTGCGCACCATGAGATGTGGGCATGGCAGTGGCATCTCCTTTTCCACCCCAACTCTAGGATCCATTTATGCCCTAAAACATGTCATTTCACTATACTTCTCATTATATCAACTTTTATTGCTTCATATTCTATCAGATATGAAATGATGCAACCCTTTAAAAAAGAAAGAAAAAGTGCAAATAATGGAATTTGTCTCTATCACTGAAGAACACCAGCGTTGTACCAGGAAAAGTTTAATAAATAAAGGCCCTTGTCCCCACCCTGCCTTGCCACTTGTAGTTTCCCAGTTCCCTTAATGCCTAACCTTCAGTTGCTGCGAAACCAGATGGTTAAACAATTAGATAAATCACGGGCATTGCTTACTTTGTCTCTTCTGTAAGCACCAAACAATAAATCTCACAACTTTCTTGCCACGAAAGCGACAGTGAATGCCCAGCCCTGGCTCAGCAAGCTGGACTCCTATTTCCTGGGCCCACAGAAGACAGAAAATATCACATTTCTACCTCATTCGACCCTTTCAAAATCCCTGTCACGCTCCATTGCTTTACAAGGCATCATTTCACTGTTGCAACAAAGATTACAGGGAATCTAACAGGTAAGGCCCCAAGCAAACACGGAGCAGAGCAGACCCAAACAGGAGGCACAAGGACTTCATGTCTTATCTGCTCCCCATCTTGGCATTTCTAACCACAGGACTGCCCTGCTGACAGCCCTGCCTGTCCTCAGGCAATGAATCTGTAATAAGATATACACACACAACAAATAATAGAGGTGGTTTGTTGTGTTTGGGGTTTATTTTTTTCCTGAAAAAATATATACCGAGGTAATTAAATTGCTAACATGATGGATGGCCTCATTTTATATTTGAATTCAAAGTGACTTGCTGTAACATATAAAAAAGTGACTTGCTGCAAAAAAAGTGTGATGATATAACTTGCACTAAAATAGAAATATGGATATTTTCCCTGAATTGTGAAGAATCCAACTTTGATGCTCTTGCATTGACAACGTATAGCATTTGGATGTTTTACCCCAAATCCTAGAGCATTTTGGAGGTATTAAGTAACTCAAAAGTAGAGAAACTGAGGCACTGTGAGGTTGCAATGTATTTCAGACAACACAGAAAAAAAATACTTAGAAAAAACATATCACAATACTCTGAGGAGGAGTCTAATTATTTCAGTACTGGACCTGATGGAAGCCCTGCAAAATAAGATATTGCATATGGCTTTGGCAGTGTCACTTGTAGTTAAAGCTGTACAAACTCCCATTTACAGATCTAATTTTCAGAGAGACTGTAAGAGTATCATATCAATACCACTCTCACATCATCATGATATGGGAAAACTGTCTGATTTCCTTATCCCCCTTTCTCTCATCCCACAGGAAAAAAATAAGCACTGACCAGCAGCTAAAAATATTTCAGAATGGCTTCAGGACTTTCACAGAGTCATTAAACAAACTAAGGATTTGATGTCATGTTTGAAGGCCTCTGTTAATGGGAAGTTTGGGTTGTAATGCATTATAATTTAGGAGACCCAACTTTGCATTTGTTCTCTTTCTGTGAGAAATTTGTGATCCATACTGCAAGCTGTGGAAGCACTGGCCAGCAGCCATGAAAGTATTAAATGTAAATGGCTTGTTACCTCAGCAGTTATTTGCTGTGCAGCAATGCTGGGTTTAAAAATCCACTCCAAAACCCTGTAAATCCCGGTATATATTTTCTTGCTTTCGCCTGACACTCACAGAGTTAACAGGCAAAAACATTTCAATAAAACTTCCACACAAAGGAGCTAAGATGTTAAAAACTCACTGTTCACATCTGTTCATCATTCCATTGTGCGGCCACACGTTAGATAACCGCGCGCACTCGCGAGAGCACAATGCCCAGCCCTGACCTCAGCTGTGACATCAAACAAGCACACGGGGGAATTATTCCAGCCTTTTGCCACTGCCGTGGTTGACTTCCACAAAGGGGGGAGCAGAAAAACTCTGCCTGACGAGCGGTGAGACGGCGAGATTAGCGACCAACTTTTATCAGCCCTTTGCTGTGGGTTTCTTTGCAATAGGAAAATGTGAGCATGCAAATGGGTCCATCCCCTAAAATTAGGCAAACATCATAACAGGGCAGTTAAGTAACCTGTAATTACACTGTCACTTGTATTAACTCCATCACCCGCTAATAGAGTAAGTTATAGTGGAAGCAGCCAATGTTGTTAAGAGGGTTATTTATTTTATGCCCTAATTAATCAGTACTGACACTGAACCACATCCTTCCTCCTTCCTCATTATTTAAATCACCCATTTATATGGATGAGCCTCTTTGCTTTGTGCATTTCATTAATGCCTCCGCATGCTCCCACAAGGAAAGCGGCGGGTGCTGTTCCGGAGAGGGGGCAACAGAAACGCCTGGAGGGTGCTCTGCTCTCCCAGCCTCTGCACCCTGGGAAGGGCAGTGGGAAGTCAATGGGGTTGAGTCTTTGGGGTCTGGTCCTGTCACAGGGAAAGGGAAGAAGCAGCTTCCCTGTGTTTACCCAGTTTCAAGCGTTTCGTACTTGAGGAGACAGAGCAGGACATCAACGGGGAGGGCACCACCACACAAGGAAAACTTTGCTGCAAGACAGGCACATGCTTAAGTGATTTCCCAAATCAAGGTCCTGATCCTAAAATTGGAAGTGACAGGTAGAAGTTCCCTACCCACCCGTCACCCGTCCTGAGGCTGTGAGTGAAACAGAGAAGTAAAAACTACTTGGTCTGCATGGTGGAGGTCAAAGTGTGGTGGGTTTAAATTGACTAGAAGGCAATTTGGAAAAGGGAAATTCATAATATCTTCTGCAGGGCTTTACGTAGGGGTACACAAATTACACAATAGTTCCCCTAAACTTTGGGGGCTTTTTTGCACCCATGTTTTAAGGGGGTCCCTCTGCAGTACTTCATAGCAGAACAGACAAATCAAAGTCTGAATCAAAGTACTTTTGATGGAACAGTCTAAAGCCAAATATTTTTTTTCCAGAAATTTATTTTACATTGCCCTTTTTCCAAGTTGTTTCTGAGTGCACACCTCCGGGGCAGACACTTGCTGTTGCACATGTGTAGACTCTGCAGAGCCACTTGAAAAGACTACCAGAATTTCTTAAGAGACTGCTAGCTTGTTCAAACAAAATGCACAGACTGGCTCACATTGATGACTCTCCCTCGATGCAAGCAGCCTCTCTGAGGCTCTCTTGGAAGGTCAACAAGGAGATGGGGAAGGCTGGCTGAGCACCAGGCAGCAGGACAGAGCCCAGCCTGGGCCCCCACGAGACAATTCCTCACAATTTCCATGCTCTGCTGCCCTCTCTGGCATCACAGCTAAAGAAGCCTAACATTGAAAAAACACCCCAAACCTCTCTAAGTTGTTATTCTGCTTCCTGCCTTCAACACAAGCAGCTCCTGACACAGTCCAGTCACTTCCAAAGTGGGGCTCAGGTCTGAAAATTCAAAACTCGCAGGGGATGGAGGGAAGGATGCATAGCCAGGAGTGGGAAAGCTTTAATGGTGCAGCACTGTCCAAACCCAGCTTAGCAGGATAATGGAAAAGGTCCCGTACGCCAGAGGAACAAAATCTGAACCCAGCCCATGCAGGACTCCCTATATCCCCTTCAGGTTGTCCAAGAGCCTCTGACACCTCTCCAGACCCACACCAAGCTGCCTAGGGCAGGGACACCTGGAAACGCAGGCTCGTAGGTGAAACTGGTTATTGACAGACTCTTTGGAAGCTGCTTTTTCTAAAAGAAGACAAATGGCACAAGGCAGTGCATAGTTTACTTGAGTAAAGCTCAAACACAGCTTTGGTGGGCTTTCAGAGGACAAAAACCAGTTGCACGATTTACTTCAAAGCTGACAAACGTGATCCTGCTTGCAACAGTAACAAAGGGATTTTTATAACTTCAGGAATTTTTAACCTGGACTAAGCTGAGATGACCTAGTTCAACAAAATACTTTGAAACATTGTGAAGGATATTATTAATTTGGATGACATTCTTGTTTTGGATGAAACAATGTACAGTTTTACCAGTGCAGCTTTCAGCTCCATGCCATCGCTGGTAGCTGCAAACCAGCACAGCTCTCAAGCACGAGGAAACATTATCCAGTGCCACATTCTGAAACCAAAGGCCATGTGCAGCTCTATTAACTTGTGGTTCAAGGCCAATAATTAAACCATTCAGGTTCCATCCAAATATTTTTCTGACTCCCCAAACATTTTGCCAAACCATGAACTAATTTTCACCGCGAGGGCTTTTCTCGGATTTAGCACATATTTGGAGACGGTTGCTCACTCGGCAGAGCTCCAGGGGCTCTCGAAACCTTGTGGTGCAAACTGGCCAAAAGTTGCCAAGTGTGTATTGTCCCATGAAAGCTGGTGTGTCAGAAACCATATAAACCAAACCAAAGCCGTACAACTTTTCCATGGAGCTCGTACCCAAAGACATGAGAGGGCCTGTTGCCCACGCTGAGAAATGTTGCTCAGAAAAACCAGATTTTGTCCATCCTTCCCTGTTAAGGACTGTGAAGGAGGTCTCGGCCAGAATTTTCCTCTTTTTTATTTTCTGTGAAAGCCCTCATCTTATGTGTTTATTAGTGAAGAGAAAAATGATGAGCCTTCAGTGGGTTTCATGGTGTTGATCCTTCCTGACCAAAGCTCAAGAGTTTATTTCGTGTCCCAACACACTCTGTGCATTAACACTCTTTTTTCCAGCCACTTTGATCTGGGCATTTAAGTTGTATTTCTATCAGAACACACAAAATCTACTATAAACATGAATGTCCACTTAAACCATCTGACAAGGAAAACATTTAAGGTCTGACATCTTTGGAGCAGAGCAAAAATCAAAAACTCTGGGACCAACCAAGTGCCCCATCCTGCTCTCATTTCAGTCAACAGTGCTGGTCCCAATGGCTCAGCGCTGACAACTATGAGAATTGCCAAAGAAATGCACATTAATTATCATTACTGTGTCTGTTATTGTATAACAGACTGTGATTCTGTGCTTTATCTCCTGGACCATTATCTCCTGCCATGTGATCTAAGTGTTGATACTGCTAATGTAAAGGAACACAGAACAGTAGTCATTTATCCTGCAAAAGACCTCGTGCTTTTCTTGTTCTATCAATCATTAAACAAGTAATGTCTTTTGTGTTATTGCCTTGACATTCATTAACACTCACGTCACAGGAAATCTTTGCAATTAAAAACCTTATTGACGATCAGTGGTTGTTTCTCATTGGCGTGTAACAAGCAAGATAATAAAAAATGAAAACAATAGTGTTATCATAGATAACTGAGGAGGTTTTTCCTTTTTCTTTTTGTGCCTCAACTATTTTAACGTTGCTGGTCTCTTTTTTAATTCGAACACGGACTTGAGGGCCGTGAATGCTGGCAAACTGCTTTTTATCAGCCCTGAACATCTGAACACTCCTTTGACACTAATCCTGTATCACCAGCTTTTGTGGAAACACTCAGCCTTGGAAAAGTCAGGCTATGTGAGGACAAGACAGAAGCTTCTCCCTCCGTGCCATTCTGCCCCTCAGAGATTGTAAGGACCACGGGTGCCAAACAGTGGCACAAGAACACTGGGCTCTGCCCTCTGCACCAGACTGGTTTCCACACTGCTGGTGCTGCCCTGAGCTCACCCTGCAGGGGATGGAGGGAGGTTTGCAGGGAGCCTGCAGCCCTGAGAGGACACACAGAGAGCTGGGATGGACTGCAGGTGACCAACAGCTTGGGTCTGGTGGGTAGCAAAGTGGGGAATATATTGAACATGACCTTGCCTTCTTCTGTCTCCAAAACCCCCCCCTTTTTACACTTTACATGGAGTCTCACAAATTTAGGCTGGTTAATCCAGAAGCTAACTTCTGTCAGAATAAAAAGGGCCAAAACCTTCTGCTCCAGCAGCTGGGAGGCACCGGAGGTGAGTCTGCACGGCTGTGTTATCTGTGCTGCCTTTCCCTGTGGGACAGGGCTCATGACAGCACTCACACTGAAGGGCTCTCTCTCTGGAGCTGGCTCTGTGCTTCCTGCAAACCCAGATTCCTGTCTCACTCGGGCCCCACAGGCTGAAAGGTGCCTTCTGGAAGATAATAAGCACGGCCTCAATTCCCACAGACTTTGACATAATTGAAAAATTAGACCATTAGGCTCTTACATTCTTACAGGGTGTTTTAATTGCAGTCCATATATCTTGAGAATATTTGCTGAAATGCTCCATCTACACAGAGGTAGCTGAGAAGTGAGGTCAAGTCTCCAACTCTGCTACAGAATTCAGACAGGACAAAAATATTAAATCAGAATCATCCTTGCCTTATTTACTTCTATATTACAGTGCTGGAATTCCTAAAGGCAGAGATGTGAGGGCCAGAAGGAACCATTATCAAATTTTGCATCTGATATTTTTCTTAATATCACGATTTTTGCATTTCTGCTCTGTGAGAATACTTCAAATTCACACCATTACTAGAATCAGAACTATTCACTTTAGAAACTCTATACCCATGAATAACGTCTGGGTTAGGCCTCTGTGTACATCCATATCTCTTGATAATAACCAGAAGTGGGAGCAAAATTCTGGAAAATACCCTATGGTTAATGGCATATTTCTGGTTCTCAGATGTGGTGGTCTTTCTTTGAAGCCTAAAACTGCATTTATGAACAGCCAAGGTGCTAAAGAGCACACAGTGTATTTGACACAGAAGCACACTGTCTTTTGTTGGGCACCAAAGTAGTTAAATAAATTCCTATCTTTTCCTTTTTCTGGTAATTTAAGCATTAGTAGTGTTGATACCAAATCTAGACTGCCCATGGCTTTTATTTTGACATCAACAGTAATGTTCTTAGAAGCAATCAAATTTATAAAACAATCCAACAGAAAGGCAATGTAACAAAATATGACAAGTAAATTTCTCTGAAAATGTAAGTGGAAGAAATTATTTTCTATGTTGTACAGGCATTTACATAATTCATATTTTTTGCCACAGATTAATTTTTTTCTCCTATCCTGTAACAAACACAACCAAGTGATTAACAAAATTTTGTCATTAAAATAAGTTATTTCTACCTCTGATATTCTCTCTTGTTCATCAAATTTAATAAGAGAACAGATTTTGCAGATCTGAGACCAAGAGCAACATTCAGTTAATTAATCTGACAGCAAACCCTGCTCTCCCCTTGGTGTCTCCACAGTTACTCAATGTGCAGGCCAGAACACCACAATTTTTAACACAATCTTTCAAGACCATCTGAACTTTTTCAAGGCTTTTTCAGCATTACATTGTAGAAATCTGAAGCAAGCCTTAGGAGATATTCTTACCACAAGAAGAAAATTCATAAATATATATATATATAATTTATTTTTATTTAATGTAGATAAATATAATTTATATTTATATAAACTTATTTTAATATATAAAAATATAAATATGTCTTTATATATAATTATATATAATATATATAATTATATATATAATTATATATATATATTAAATATATATACTTCTAAAGTGTATATATAATTTTTTATTTATTTATTTACATATATATAATTTATATCTATATACTTTAGGAGTTCTGTAGGAGATAAAACAGAGAACTTCATACAAAAAGGCCACCTGCTCCCACTGCCAGTGATGGGCTGGCTTCACACTCCAAACAGGGCTGCTGCAGGGAGCAATTGCTGAGAGGGAGAGCTTTCCTGTTAAACCCAGTGAAACCACAGAGCTGGGACTCAGCCTATTTTCTCTTGTGACCAGGACACAGATCCTTGTACCACCTACAGAAAGTCCTTTTATCTCCCTGCTCATCAGCTGCCTGTGAGTAATGCAAGGAGCATGTTGGACAGAAATAAGAGACCTCAGGTATTTGGGCATTAAATGGATGAGCATTGTGGAAAAAAGTGTATTGTGAGGGGAATGCATAATGCAAACAGGGATGAGATAAGAGATATCTGATTCACACAGATTATGCCTTTTGTGCCCAATACATGGGTGGCTAGCAGGTCACTGTGAAGGAATTACAAGTAATATAAGCGGGCATGAGGAAGCAATATTTTAACTTGAAAGGACTTGTAGAGGGATGAGAGAGAATTTGCATAAAACCAATACAGAGCAGATGGGAATGGACAAGCCTGCTGGTATCAAACACACGCCAAAGGAAAATTACAGAAAAACAAGGAAGTTATTGTTGATGGCACTTCGATATCCTAACCCTGTATGAAACCAAGAAAACCTCCAAATCCACCAGAACAATCACCTCAAGGGTTTAGCAAAAGGCCCCAAGTTTCTGCTAGAAAAATATCACATCACTGGAGACAAAAAAAGCTTTATCATTAATTGCTTTAGAAGGAAAAATACCTATATATGAAAAAAAAAAAAAAAAGTTAAGGCTAAATGCAAAGGTTACTGCTGTATTAATGTGTGTTATCTACTTGCTATTTTTCTAATTGTTTTGTGAACATGAGAAAAGGCAGTCAATGCCAGAAATATCTCTTCTGACAGCAAATATTTGGGCAAGTTTATTGTCTTTAGCCATATACCAGACCTTTAAAAAAAAAAAAAAAAAGAAAGAAAAATAAAAGAAAATTTGCTCTGGATTCAAAGAAGATTGCAAAGAAAAATAAATGTTATGTTGATAAGTATCAGTGTTCTAGAATTACGACCAGTCCAAGGTGTTTCCAGAGGCATGTGTCAGGGACAATGGTAAAAAGCAGAGAAATATGTAGGCAGAAGTGTGAAAGAAGTCTGGGCAGAGGTGTGAAAATAGTTTATAGTTTATTAAAATAGAGGCAAGAATGCAGAAACTTTCCCAAGCTGCAGCTGCCCAACTGTGCCTTGCTCTGAGCAGGACCTTCTGCTGAGGTCACTCTGGGAAGCTGGTGCCTCTCAAGTGCCGTGGTCCCTTTTTGGGACCCTTGGCAGGAGGGATGGAGGTGTGTGGATCTATTTAAATGATCGTGTTTGGAAGAGAAATGTGCAGGTCACTCCCTCCTCTGCAATGGCAGACTAATTCTATTCTGTCTGTACTCTAGAGGAATCAAATGCTTGATGGATGGAGCCTAAGAAAATCCCAATTCAGGTGGAGAATTGTAACAGAATAACCCATGACTAATTTGTAATAGAGTGACTGGGTGCTGGGAAATGCTGGGAGAAGGAAGGAAGCGGAAAGTTAGGAATTGGGTAAAGGACATGCTGTGCTCTGAGGTGTGGTTTTGACTGAATCCCTGTGATGATGCCACATTGACAAACCTCTTCTCCCATCACACCCATGATGGAAGAGAGGCCAGGCATTGTGACACTCATTTTTCCAGTAATACAGAGCTGTGGAATAAAACTTCAAACAAAGACGCAGCAGAGATGACCACAGAGGATTTAGTTAAGCAAAGATTTGGTGCCCATAAGTCCTGAGAACTGATTTCTGAGGAACATTCCTCAATCCTTCCTGGCCCTGACACGATTTTACAGATGTATTAGAGTGTAACCAAAACCTTTTAATATCGACATGGTAAGCCGAGACACCACTTGACAGTGCTGAGTTTCAGGCTGGCTGGACACAAAGGCCGAGCATACCTCTGCAACTCAGCGCCCGAAACCCAGAATTCCATTTCTGCTGGATGACACTTCAGTGGTGACAGACATTAATAGCCCTGCTAAGCATAGATAACACCACGCCACCCCGGTGTCTCGCTAGGAGCCCTTGCCAGTAATGAGCTTTAAAGAAACAATGACTCACGGTAATATGAATTGTCACAAGATCTCCCAGAGAGGGATATGAGGCAGCTCAAGGACGGTGGCACACAGCCTGCCCCTGCACACCTCTTCTCACGGCCAGATGAAGGCACAGATAATGCGGCCGAGATGAACAGACAACGGCGTTCAGGTCCCATGAATCACACGGAGCCTTCCATCCCCCTTCCCAAACAATCCTGCTCCGCTGCCAATAAAGTTTCAACGGCTTTTTGGCACTGCCTCCCCTCCCAGCAACTGCCTCCCTGAATTTCTTCCCGAATAACGCGAGGCCTAGCTCTGCCCACAGGGCCCTTGTCACCAGCCACGTGCTCTGATGGGACCTGATTCTCCAACTAATAGCAGATAAAACTCTCCTCAGGATTAGACAGAGAGCAGCATTTTGTCTATGAAAGCACCTTTGGAAAGGCCTCTGCTCACACACTTCCAAGCATTTCTGCCCCAAAGGCTGTATTTCTTAATTAAAACCAGGCATTTTCTTACCTGCAGCACTGAACACCTTGGCTCTGGAAACTCAGCCTGGCCTTGTGCAATCAGGGCTCAAACCATCGCAGGTGTGGCACAGAGCAGGGCTGGCTCCAGATCTGTGCACCAGCAAACCGTGCAAACAGGTGAAAATACTCAAATCCTCACAAAGGAAGGAAATACTGGCAGCTTTTGTAAGGAATATTGTAAAGGATCTTACTGGGTGAACAGCAGCTTGGGAGCAATGTTTATGACAGAGCTATAAACTCTTGAACAAATTAAAAGGATTTACAAGAGTAATTCAAGTCTCAAGCCAAGCCTACTGAACAGCAGGAGAGGATTCTCCCAGGGTCAGGAAGAAATTATTAGCACTGTACTTGTGGAAGAGACTTTAGTATCATTTCTTGCCCTGCCTATTAAAAAAAAAAAAAATTGTCATTTCAGTTATGTCAATGAGTGCACAGGAAGATCATTCCTTATCTCCTCAGTGCTTCACCTGGCTCTTTTTATAGACCCTTTGTTCTTGTTTCAGGTCACCTGTTACAAGAGGCCTCTTTCCCCCGCTCATTTTAATGGCCCAACACTTCAGACTCCAGATTTTAGCTCTATCTCAGAGATCTGAACTCAAAGCCTCCAGCCAAACTGTTTAAAGTTCAATGGGCTTGCATACATACTTTAAGCTATAATTAGCATTTTTTTAATACCCGTGCTGCTTCCTGTCGATATTATTCCACTTGTTTCATCACTGGTGGACATGGATGAAAACCTCAACAGCTACCTGAGATCTGCAAAGATCTGCATTTCTTGTTTGCCTTTAACATGGTTGAGTAAACACCTGCTTTATTTGCAGAGATCTGTGCCACTGAGTGCTGATCAGTGAGAACTTGTGACTGTGAAAAGTCTTTATTGCAATGTGAGATTAAGGAATTATTTAAGGTAAGGGGAAGGGAGAGCTGTCTGAACACTCTGCTGAAAGTAGTGGGATCAGCATCCACTGGTGTAAGGCAAAGTGCCCTGAGGATGTTACAGATGGAAGAACGGAAAAGTTCTCTGGAATTCAACATCAATGGAATCAGGAAGGAGGAGTTACCCAGCAGAAGTCCGTGGAAAATATTAGGATTGTCTTAAAGTATGGACAATAACAGTGAAGGATATAAAAGATGACAATTGCCCTTTCTGTGAATTTTTAAACTCTCCTGTAGGTATTCTACTGCTCCCCATTAATTCCCAGATGATCATTCCAAGCCCCTTTCAGGACCTGCAGTAGCTCAGGCATCACCATGTGGTGTTTCAGCCACAGGAACTTTTATCTGAATGCACACAGAAGGGCAAGGTACATGCTAGAGCTGCTCAGAGCACACAAACCGTGCAAGGCTCCTTTTCCACAAACCAGGAGGAGAGCTACCAACATACAAAGTTTCTCCCCGCTGTATTTTTCATGGGATCTTTCCACTGAAAATCCTCTGCAATTCTTTCCCACCAATGCAGACTGGATAGTAAATGGAGAAAGATCTCTCCAGACACTTTCCCTTTAGATCTCAAAAGGAAACATTAATCAAGCAAAAGATGGGAAATTATGACACCTAGCTGCTAAAGTTCAGCCCCAGTTGCCAGCTCGGAGCTGATCACAGGGTGCAGGTGACTATCCATCAAATGACCTATCATAACACACATTAAAATGTCTGGGTTAATCAGGACAGTAGCCAAGAACAATATTATTCTGCTGACTTTCATAACAGCAGGTACAAAAGCAATCCCCTTGAAACACCAGTCTGCGTTCACAACTAAATTTGATTAACTAAACAAAATTCCAAATATGACTTAAACCAAATTATACCATCTCCTGCCTGCACACCAAGTACAGGATGGAGGACACATTGTACAAAGTGAAGAGGATATTAGAGCTGCAGAGTTTTAGGTCTGAGCTGGAAAATGCACAGAAATCTAAGCTTTACTTCTGGGTTGCTACCTGCAATTGCCTCAAAAAGAAGAAAGTGAGATTGAAGGTTACTTTATCACCACCTGATAGTGAAATAGAATCAGTTGTTAAGTATGGTTATGATTACTTTGCATAATACTTTAATGTGGATGAGGAAGACTATCTTTATGGGGCTATTATAAATTGCACCACTTACTCATTAGAAAAGGACCAGTGTGACTTTGTGCTCTGCCCATGTTGAACTCAACAAGGAGGAAATGATAAAACCCTTTTATTGCTACCGGTAAAGACACCTCACATCTGTGGGATTGCTTCCTCCTGAGGATCTCTGAGCCATTTCTCCCAAGCCTTGGTGATCACAGAGTGGCCCAGCTGGGCAGGTGTTTATCCTCAGCAGCCCAAGGAGGTGAGGCACAGGGCTGTGTGACTCAGGCACACACAGGATGTCATTAATCAGGGCCAGGTTAATCAGGCCCCAGCCCCAGGCATTAATCACAGCTCTGCATTTGCCCCTATTTCTCCCCAGACCAGGGGCTCCTCATCATTCCCACACCCAGAAGTGTTAACTGGGTCCCCCTTGTGCATTGAGTGGATCTGTGACTGTTGGTGGAGTTTCCAGGGTGAAATGCAGGGTTTTTTCCATTTACAGGTGAGTGGGTAACACTGCCAGGGAGGACAGACACGAGGCTGGTGTCACCAGATCACGAGTGACTCACAGGCACTGACCCAGAGCCAGCCACCAGGCCAGCTCAGCACCCAGATATTCCTAAAGGAAGAGATTCTATTAATATTTTATTTTATGGGAGGAAATTGTGCCCATGGCAGAGCAAGTCAGTGGGAACAATGAGTGTGGGCCTGGGCTCAGTGCTGAACTCAGAGTCTGGAACAGGTTTTTCAGGCATGTGCTTGAAGGTTTTACTGGAGGAAACCTAAAAATACTCTGTTTCAGTAAAACTTATTTATAAGCACCTAGCTGCAAAGGATTTTTTTTCTGTCAGCATGTGAACTAATTTATGATCTATAAAAGTAACAACTATAAGCACGATAAATTACTTGTTTATTCTACAAAATCAAATCTCCTTATCAATGAGTACTCTCACTGCCACTGATGTATGCATTACTCCTGCTCTTTACTTGGAGTGGTTTTGTGGAAAGGATCATTATATAATTAAATGGCTGTAGACAGAGATGCGTGCTCAGTGCCACAGCAAGCTCTGGCACAGGGACATTACATTTAATTATGTCAGTTAGTGGAAGGAAATTTTCCAGCTTTGCATCGAAAAAGTAAAAAAGAAAACATTTTAAAAATCTTTGTCAGGCAGGTGATGGATTGTTCTAACATTATACAATGAGAGAAGAGCTGGGCATATATTGTATACAATGGCTTTGGTTCAGAAGAGTCTACAGCAACAAGCACAATAATGGAACTTTTAGGTTCCATATCTGTAAACCAAGTGGAAAGCAGAGAAACCTTCCATCTCAGATGGATAAACTGTTTACCCAAACAGAAGGAAACACCATTAATTCTCATAAATGGCAATGCAGAGGTGCACAAGCTGATAGCCCAGGATGTGGACAAGGACAAAACAACAGTGCCTGTGCCCCAAACACAGCTCCTGCAGCCCTGAGCAAACAGCCTGGGCTGGCTCCTGCTCCCCCAGAGCCCAGCCACAACTCCTGAAGCACAGCCTGATTTCCATGTGGAGATTTCCACTGGCAGAAACAGGATCTAGGCATGATTCATAACGGGATGTCCAAAGCGATTTTCGAGGATGCTCCAGATGGCACAGGCTGGGGCTGGAGAACCACAGGAGGGAAATGTGACACACACAGAGCCCCAGCCACATCCCCGTGCCAGCTCAGCCCTTGGCAGGGCCAGATCCCTCACCCAGCCCCACATCAGAGCCAGCATCCATGACCCAGGGCTCCCCAGCCCTGCTCACACCCGAGCTGGGAGGGCAGGACCCATCCTGTCCTAACTGGGAGCAGGGAAGGGTGGTGGCTTTCTCTGCAGCTCATCTGAGAGTGTCTGCATGGCATTAAGAATATTTTTTCTCTAGTGTAGTTTTCCCATCTGGGAAGAAGCAAGGGGGGATAAGGCTTCATTTTGTGAGCATGTTAGAAAACATAACACTTTTATGCGTATGCAGTAATTTGAGATCCCCGGATAATAGTGCAGAGAATTATTATTATTATGACAGAAGGCATTTTACTTCTAATGCAGAAAAAAAAAATAGCAGGAGAGTGAGCTTGGAGATCTAACATTCATTTTATTTTTATTTAAAACTTTCTAATTTTTCAATAATTGAGACCACAGATGTTCGCTTCCATATGTGCAACAACCCAGTTCCAACCTCTCCTGAACACTGATTGCCAGGGAAGAAAGAATATACTAAGCAAAAACAAAGAAAAAATATTTAAATAATAATAAAAAAATGTTGATACTTCTGTAATTTGCAATGATTTTCTCAAACCAGCCAGAATGAGGAGAAGCATTTGACAGTGTCTGGGCTCAAAGCCATGGACAGTATCCACTGCTTAGTGTTGTATAATTTACAAACTCCTGTTCTTTCAACAACTCTTCAGAAAATGAGATTGTTAAGTAAATATATAGCAGAAAAACAACTCAGGAGAACAGAGCAACTCCTTTATATCATTCAAAAGGTGGTGGCCTCTGTGAGAGAAAACCATTTGCTGCAGTCTGCCAGAGCTAGAAGAACATCAAACAAACCAAACAACATGAAAGCTATGAAAAAAATTTGCATGCCTTTTTGCCCAGTAACCTCCTCTGCAGTGGTATGTGATAGAGAGATAGGTCCTTACACGCATCTGCCATCCAGGGACACAGATTTCATGTGACTCCCCTGGGCCCTGACAATATCACATTACTTAAGTGGCAGTCATTGAGAAATACACTGGAAAAAAGGTGTGTGCTGTTGCTGAAGGTGCTCAAACTACTGGGCTACCATTTGCTGGTTATTCTGGAGATTTCATTCATCAATCAGAAAAGAACTCCCCAAATCAATGGTCCAAAACCTGGCCATTGGGGGCAAGAGTGGCTGCATCCCACCATGCCCAGGGAATGAGCCTGGAGCAGAGCAGTGGGACGAGTGTGTTACCTTTGCCACAGCCGGGTCAGGAAACTTAAGGAATTGCTCCTTTATTAAACATATTAGAGACTCAGCCTTGTTTGCCTACTGATATCCTTGAAGGAAGGGAATACAAAGATGAGGGTGTGAATGCTATCTGCTGTATCACCACTTTCAGGCTGCTAGGACAGTTTTATTTGCTTTATAGTAATTCATTGCCAACTTCACACATAAAAGTTAAACACGCTTCTTAAATGATAACACTCAAAAGACAGTTTTCAGAAGGACAAAAAAAAAAATATCCACCAGAAAGCAAGTCTCTACTTAAAAGGGGTTAGGTGGAGGTTACAGAAAAGTGTTCCCAGGTTTGTTTTTCCTTCCCAGTTTATTTCTCCTGGCTTTTCCAGTAAACGGGGTGACCTTGGCCACCCGAGGGACACAACAACCTGCACGGCTTTGCCTTAGCAGAGCATTAGGTGGGATAAGCACCCACAAAAAGATACCCAGTGCAGGGTAGGACAATGGGAGCTGCTCCTGTGCCCATCCCAAACTCCTAGTGCTCCTCCCTGCTCCCCACTCTGCCCCACACAAGCTCATGGAGAGAGCCTCAATGCCAGCGGGCTCCAGAGCAGCCTGTAAATGCTCTCTTTTCTCCAGTGGTGGCAAGAACAGCTTAAAAAAAGCTTTGCTTAAATGGAGTTATGAAAATATCAGCCACTGATCCAGAAGTTCTCAACAATCCAGTGATGCAAGGTCACTCCTAATTGCCTCCATCTTTCCTATTCTCTCTCCAGAGAATAATTACCTCAAGAAACAAAGTCCTGGTTTATTTTACTAAGATCCAGAAATTCCCTGCTTTTATAACAACAAGCAACTCCCCTCTTCTTCCGCTTTGGACTAAGGAGAATATTACCACTGTCAGTTAAATGCAGGGGAACTGTTAACCCTTAACATTCACGTGGTGAAAAAATAAACTGCAGAAATAATCACCTTGTGTTTAGAATTACTCAATACTGTTAAAACAATGGTTCATTTTGCTTGTTTGTAAATGGGAAAAATAAGACTGTGCTTCAAAAGCATTTGTTCTGCACATTAGCCTGAATAAAAACTCCCCTGGAATTGTTGTCTTAGAGCAAGGAACAGCAATTCAAACTTCCCTTTTGATTTTTCAAATTCAAAAGCAAGAGGGATTATGTTAAAGCAGCCTAAACATTCGTATTTAGACAGCAGAGCTACACCACTCAATCACTATGCTGGGCTCAAAAGAAATTTGAAGTTTGGGTGGTAAATGAAAAATGGAATTTTAGATTTGATCCTACAGTCCAGAGTGACTCAATTAACTGAGTTCTCACTATTGTCATTATAAGACATAAGACAATAGAATCATTATTACTATTGTATTGCAGAGCTACAGGGAATAATGGCACAACACAACAACGTTGATATCCCAAATTAGCTCTGCCCCAGGTGAGGAAGAAGAGAGTTCATTATGCTGGTCACCAACCACTGCAGACAGCTTTTCATGAAGCTTTTATTAACAGTAACCTTCAACATTCTTTTGCTTATGACTTTCTAGCAATGCCTCTTTCCAAGGTAATACCTTCCATGCATAACCTGAAGCCAGAGAAACATTTTTCCAAAAAAATCTGATAACAGACTTCATCAACTGATTTGCAGGTTGGACAACTATCTTAAAAACCCTTTGCATCATGTGTCTGGAAGAAAATGGTGTGAGGTCAAGGTTTAGAAGGTGAGGTTGTGGACATTCCTACAATGGGAGATCAGAGAAACTAAGAGTGGGACAGTAAACATGAAAATTTCAGAGGCTGGTAGAGATATTAATGATTTTAGGAATGCAGCACCAGTAAGACAAGGCAAGAATTAAGTTTAGGCTGGAAGAGCACAGACATGCACAGAAAATCTGACAGGTACAGGGACCTGCAGGAAGGAGAGAACTTGGTCCCTTGGACCCTTTTCAGCCTCAAAAGCCCCTGCAAAGCCACAGCAATGATTCCCTCCAGAAAGAAATCAAGCGGACAGGCTGAGGGAACAATAAGTCCCTGATTCAGCTGCATCTCTCTATGCAAAATTACTGGGGGGAAGCATGCAACTATCCACCAGCAGTATGGACCTGTTGAACTGGCTGTGCTGTTTTGTAGATATAATATGCTCTTTTTCCAAAATGAATTGGTTTTTTTCCCTCACAGCTAGATGTACTGCTCTGATACCATGGACAATATTTCTACTGCCTGAGTTTAGGACAGGAGACAGTTGGTAGAAAATGCCTAAAGTGTTTTAATCACTTCTACCTCCATGTCCAACAGATTTGCAAGGACCAATGGGGTGGTGACAACCCACTCGTTTGGCAGAGTGGGTGACCCATCTCTCAACATGCAGGGAAATTGCAATTCACAGAAATTTCCATCATGCTGGGATGGTCTGGTCTCACACATGCGGCAACACCACAAGTACTGTTACTTGCAGAGAATAGTTTATTCCCCAAGTATTGAGCAAGATTATGACCCAGAGTGAGTCAGCAGGTGGAAGCGTGATAGGGACACTCCCAAGGACACCCTGCAGTCGAGGCAAAGGTTAGCGGAACAGACCTACATTGTCATTCCCATCTGAGACAAGGGTTTTATCAGTGTAAACCACATCTTATTGCTCCCCACTAACAGCATCACCTCTTTGGCTGGAAATCACTTTATCATATCTGCAGATAACACAAACACCGGCGCACCTTTCCCAGGAACATCACCTTCCTGGAGGTGGCTGCATTCTCCTTGCCAGATGAGCAAATTCGAGTGTCTGCTGCAAAGCTGATTGCCTGTGTGCAAATAATCCCGACCAGCCTCTGCCCAATCTGCATTTGGGAATTATTATTTTATTATTAACAAACACGAAGGTCAAAAAATTCGTTTAGATAAGTCTGCTTTTCTGGGTTAGTCAATCTTCAAGCCAGGAAACACCATCACTGGTCTAATGGTCTTTTATGATTTCCTGAGAGATCCTTTTATCACAGTTAGGGTTTGTGAAAGACAGTGGACTTTCTACCTTCTGATATAAAAATGATAATGTGTATTCAGTGCAAGCCTCGGCCTGTTTAAACAAGGTGCAAGGAGCACATCATCTGCCCGTCTACTTTTTTTCCCATTGTTTGAATTTTGGAAGCGTGTATCAAGCTTTTCTCAATGAATATAAGAAAGTTTCTGCACTTTGTGTGACCCTGCTGAACTCTGCAACACTGACTTCTCGACACCCCTGCTGAAAAAAAGCCACTAAATCTTACAAACTATCTCTTTGTTGTCTCTTGCTTTTTCCCAGCCCCTCCTTCCAATCTTACCCAGCCAGTTGAGCTGCACTTTTCACCTCCTCTGTTGACATGAAATGAAGTAATCACATTTATTTGAATATTCACTACAGATCTTGTCATCATCTCAGTTTATTAGCCAAGGAGATAGTGTTTCAAGAGCAAGTCTTAAAACTTTACAACATGGATCCACTCACTCGCTAAAAGCAAAATAAGTGAATTAAAACCTCAATTCATAAAGCAAATAAATGTCATGTAGACACACCACTGAAATCAAGCCATGAAAGCTAATGAGCCTGCAAAACAGAAGGACAGAGCCTGGAAAAGGTCCTAAAGACATCTCCAAAGAACCCCAGGTAGCTTTGCAAGGGTGCTGTCACAGTCCCTCTGCAGAGCTTGGTTCACTCATCCACCACAGGGGAATTGGGAAATCCACAGGCATGAATGGGAGCATTTCCAGCTACAGGCAAAAAGGCTTAGGAAATATATTCTGTCTTTGTATTTAAGTACACATGGTTGTAAAATAAAAAACAAACACAAAGAAATAGCTGCATCTTTTGGGGTGCAGTGAGTGCTGTGCTATGGTTTACAGATTTTCTGTTTCAACTGCCATGTTACTGCTACTGGGATGTAAAAATCACTGCACTTGCCTAAATACACGAAAAAAGAGAGACAGATCTAGAACTTGAATGCTTCCCTTATTCCTCAGATATAGAACTTGAATGCTTTCCCTTATTGTACAGGCAAAATAACAGTGCACACACTCTACATAGCACAGTCTGAAATTGTGGACTTTAATTTACAATCTACATTGGAAATGATGAATCCCATCTTTGGGTGAAATATTGCCAACTCTGGCAGTCCCATTCAGTGGCACATCTGCACTGAATGAAGGCTGCCCCTGAGAGAGGAGGGGATTTAAAGCAAGCAAGAGAAAACCAAATTTTAAGCACCTTTGGAAGAGCACAGGGTCGTGACCTTGATTTGTATCTGCTCTGAGGACAGAGGAGTCAGTCTTTAAGCCTGTCACTAAAGCACTTTCCTCAATTTTTAAATTTATTGGGGAGTTGTTAAGATAAGGACAGGCAGCATGATGAGAGGCAGGGTCCATTCCCCTAATAAAAGAAGTGAGAGTGTGTTTCCAGCTGCTCCCTGTGTAATATTTACACAAGGCCTGAGCAGAATTTGAATCTACAAGATAATTTCTGGAGTTTCCAAGTGATTTTGGGGCCCAAACACCTCTTTCAAATGACGATTGGTGGAATCAAGGCTCCAAGATCCAGACACTATTGAAGATTAGGGATGCTGTGCACCCTCCAAGAAAGAGGAAAAAAAGTTGAAGGCCTGTTGACAGATGACTCTGGAAAGAAGAGATTGTTTTCCTCCTAGAAAAATGGCATTGAAAACAGATTTTTAAAATTGCTTGGACTGCTGTATCTTGAAGTCTGCAGTCCATGATGAAACTCCAGTTCTGTCCTGTTATTCTAAAAATTTGCTCTAAAACACTGATATGAAAATGCACAATGAACCACATAAATTGTCTCTTATAAAATCTCAAAAGGTTTTCCAGTTTCATCTTTTGGGGTTTTAATCTTTTAAAAGCATGTTCAGATTATACTCATTTGATTTTAGTGAGATTGGGCTCTGAAATAAATGGGCTGTGCACACACACTAACACATGTGGAATTCCTTTTCAGTAATCCTCAAAGAGGCTTTTGATTTTACTTCTGATTCATCAAAAAAAGAAAAAAAAAAAAAAAAAAAAAAAAAAAGAAAAAGCACCAGTGAGCAAGTGAGATGTGCACAGGGATTTAGATGGCTCCAAGGTCACCACATACATTTACATAGGAAACACATGGCTATGGGAAAACTCTCCTCTTGCCTGTAAAATGGGTTCCTTTAGGTGTTTTCACAGAAACTGACTCCCAAACAGATAAAAAACCCTTGAATCAAAGGCCAGTTGGAGAGCAATGGAAGCTGAATTAATAAGGCAGCTCATCAACAGCTTTACAACACCATCCCAGAGGCAAACCCACAGCTCTGGGGACTGAGCCCATCAGGGGCTGGGTGGCACCCAGGGAAAATTCTCACCCACCTTCCAGAGCTGTGGCCACCCCTGAGGATGAAAAAGAGGCAAAATGGGGCAGCAACCACCAAGTGGGAGGGCAGGGCTGTGTGTTCTTCCAGCAGGAAGCTTTTGGCAGATGCACAGAGCAGGCAGGTGTCACAGTGGTCGCAAGGGTTGCAGGACGAAGAGAGACGAGAATGCTGACCTCATGTTCAGAAGGCTTGATTTATTATTTTATGATATATATATACTACATTATAACTGTACTAAAAGGAATAGAGAGAAAAGTTCTCAGAAGGCTAGTTAAGCTAAGAATGGAAAAAGAATGAATAACAAAGGTCTGTGTCTCAGCAGAGAGTGAGACCCAGCTCTGCCATGAGTGGTCAGTAAATCCAAACATCTACTCGAGACCAATCACGGATCCACCTGTTACATTCCACAGCAGCAGATAACCATTGCTTACAGTTTGTTACTGAAGCCACAGCTTCTCAGAAAAAAAGAAAAATCCTAAAGAAAAGATTCTTCACAAAAGATGTCTGGGACAGACAGGTATGGGAGGAGCTGGAGGAGAAATTCCTGCTCCTGGACAAGTCCCAGTCCCACCTGGAGCCACGAGAGGGTGCCTGGGCTGAGCATGGGGCTGGGGACACTGTGATCCCACAGCTCTGGGAAAGCAGGACATCTCCTGTGCCCTGCCCGTGCTGCCATTCACCCTGAGAATAAGGGCAGAGCTCCAGCTATTGTCCACGTCCTCAAAGTCTTTTATGAGAGAAGAATAAGCCTGAAATGCAACAGCTTTTTTTTGGTGAAGGAAGCTGCACGTGACTCATCCATCACAAGCTTTATTATTGCTTCAGACCCCATTGCAGGTTTACAACCAGATGTTTTAGGGACCTTGCATTTTCCCCGTGAAATATTCCCTGCACCGTGTTTAGAGCTGACTGGCAGGTGGTTGTAAAGTCAACCATAACAGTCAGGGCTGGCAAGTTTTGCCTCACCATGATAAAAAAAAAAAAAAAAGTCCATTATTAGTATTTTGTGATTAATGATTGTATATTGTAAATGTACATTAATAAGTGTAATATACTCTCAGTATTTTATTGCTGCTTTTATGATATGACAGGCAAGCCTATGAGAGCATATTTAATGCACTCACACGCCCATATTGTGTGTGTAATTCACACAAACTGTAGAGATGGCTTAAAATGCATCTATAAAGGACACCATCAAGGTTGGTAGGACTCCAGTGTAACCCCAATTTTTCCTTATGCTTGCATCTTCATAATCTCTAAATTTCTGCCGTTTAGCACAACCGAGGAAGTTAAAATTAGGGAAAATGAATGGTGTTGGAAACATAGCTTTGTGAAAAACTCTGCAAATTTTGAAAATATTATTGCAGTCCAATGCAGAGGGAAAAGGGAAATGCTGTGAGGTATCAGAATTAGTGCCTTGACCCAAGAGCAGAACCAGAAGAATTTAAAATTGCTCCAAGTTCCCTAAAGTGCTCATTTTGCTGAGCTCAGACACAGATGCAGCATTTGGTGCATGTGCACTCACCTGAGTGGCCACCACCTGCAGCCAGGGCTCAGAGAGATAAAGCAGCAAACAAGTCCATTGCACCCACCAACGCCTGCTCATTAATTATCAACTTCCCTGGCTCCCCGTCAGTGCAGCAGCTCCTGAAGAAGGAACTGGTGGTCCCTGGAGGATGTTGGCTGGTGCTGAGGCTCCTGCAGCCCCTGGGAGGAATGCTCTGTACACCAACTCCTTTCTGAGCAAGGCACAGCTCTCAGCCAGGCTCCTCAAGCTGTTTTGTCCAGCATTTGCCTTTCACTTTCATTTCTCCCAATTGTTTAATGTAAGAAAAAATTACCCTTGCTCGATACGTCAAAATGCATCATCATGATTCACTGACGCACCATTAAAAGAAAAATGTGTTTCAGACATCTGGGTAAATGCACATGTGTGTGTGCAAATAGGGCACCCTGGGCAAATGCATTTGTTAGCAGCAATTTTCAGGGGCAAATTCCTGACTGTAGGAGCAGCAGAGACATCCACAGGTAAATAGGCTTCTGGGTCAAACTCCCTGAGCTGCAGAAATCTTTGTTTGCAGCTTATCAGTGTGGTATTGAGGTTCCTCCTATCCAAAGATAGGTGTTAAGAAAGCAAGAAAACCTGAGGGCAATCTAAACCAAAAAGAAAAGGGAAATAGAAGGTGCCATGGAAGCCTTTACTCAGATTGGACTAAGTACTTTAGAGAGATTTTAACTTAGAGAGATCTTTCCCAAGAGTAAACATGATGTGAGCTCAGAAGCCACAACCTATATGCTACAATAAAATAGAACAAGGTAGTCTACTAATAAATGCTAACAAATGCAACTTTTTTCTTTTCTATTAAGCATTTCAGAGTTTTCCTGCCTTTTAAAGATAGTTTTTTTTCATTAATGGAGTGGAACAGTTAATACAGAATCATGGATGCAGGGTCTGGTGTTGCTGTGCAAGGTGTGCCCTTCATCCACCAGGGCTCGTGCCTGCAGCAGCTCCCAAGCTCAGCCCCAGCACGGTAAACTCATCCTCACTAAAAATTTGGAGCATCCCAAATGAAAAAAAAAGGCATCCATATAAAGTGAAGGGATCTCTGACACATTTGTCTTCCAAAGGAGGAAAAGACCCTTTTTCTTCTTACGTGGCATGTTCTCTCTAAGAACTTATATTTCAACCAATTTTTACATTATTAATTCAGTCAATCACGCAAAAGCCCCAAGCCCCCAGTGCATCCTTTGATTACAGATGAAAAAACATGTGCACAAGAGCCACATTTTCAGATGTAGCCTCCTTCAGGGGGATTTATTTCTCCAGCCAGCAGAGCTGCCTTGGCCAGCGGTCTGACCCCGGCTGCTCTGGGTTACAGTCCCTGCAGGAGCCAGAAACTCAGCTCTGCTAAAAAACATCACGTGGAGGAACTTGGTGGCAACTTCTGAAAACTTGAGCTCCAGGGACTTGTGCTACAGCATGCAGAGGAGATGAGGGATAGGGTGTTTTTATCTTAAACCTGTTGTAAAATGTGTTTATAATCACACAGGAGCAGCTCATTTGTTTCCTAAGGAGGTGATTATCCAGGTCAGTGGAGAATTTTACTGTTCAGCTAGGAAGGATGAGCTTGCATAAACTATACCCAGCTTTGATACGAATACAAAAAAAAAAAGCTTTTGGGTTCGTTTTTGCTTTTTTCCTTTAATACATAAGTAATTCCTCTCTACTCCAATCCACTTGGAATAACATGACTGCAGCAATTTTCTACTGAATTGGTTGTGTTCAACAGAACTGCCTTATTAGTGACTAGAGAAAATCTGAGCAAAAATTAAATAATAATTAGTACAGCTTGGGTGCAAGAGTAAAATCTCGGGGATTGGGCCCTGTGGTACTGCAGGTTTTGTCATTTCTTTGCACAGCAGTGCAAGTGACAACAGCCTCTGGATAAAGGTGTATCCCTGTGTTTCTTTTTGACACATATTTAACAATATAACATCCCAAAAGCAGCCTCCTCCTTCATCCACTTCACCTCAGAGACATGTTGGCTTCAAAGCACAGATGGGTCATTAACATATGACTGTTGTTGGGCATAAATAACCCAAAAAATACCTAACACAGCTGGAGTCGAGCACATTCTGAAACACTGAAAACAAAAGAGGCAAACTTATCCACCCCATAATTTCTGCAGTCAATGGAGGCTGCTGAGCAGCACTGAGAATTGGCCTGCCTGCTCAGACACAGAAAAATAGAGTTTATAAACCTAACACCCTTAGGTAGCAAGTTTGAAACTGGTCATTTTAGTCCCCCTACATTCTGGTTTTTCACTGCTACACATTTAAATACTGCAAATGCTACAGCACAGCACTTTGATGGTGGGATATAGAATATCTGTGAAGTGCCTTGGAAACATCAGCTGGAAGATGCTGTAAGAGACCAAAACTCTACCCTCATTTTCCAAGGAGAGAATTCCAAATCCCAGGCAATTTGCCCAGTCACAACATTTTATGCAAAGCGGAAAAGATTTTGTGCCATCCGAAATCACTTTTCCCTGGGATGGTTTTAACACAGCACCAGCCTTAAGCTCTCACAAAATGAAGGCTTGCCCCGTTTCCTACCCAGGGTGTGTTTCCCACCCAGCTGTGCCCCCTCATTTAAGCAGTTTGCTGTTCCCCTGTAGGTGACAATCAGCAGCCACCAGGGAGCAGCTGGAATTCCAGTCCAACCCCCTCCTGCTCCCAGCCAGGTGCAGGAACCCATCCTTCCACAAAAACCTTGTAATGACATTCCCTGAGTGCAACCTGGGGAGAGCAGTATGAAGTCATAGAGGCAGTATTACCTCTAAAATATGTGAAATATTAATAAGGACTGTATTTCTTCATCACATTAAAAAAAAAAAAAAAAAGAGAAATCCCACCACGAGGTACATCACTAGTTAACTGGATAACCACATTCCAAGGTACAAAGTGTAAAGCTCAGAAAACCCCACTGTTTTCTATACATTGTGGAGGGACACGTGCACAACATCAGAGGTCAGTTTGTCATGGCTTAGAAGGAGCTCCATCAAACATACATTTAATTTCCTTAGCAGTTTGTTGACATTGACTATTTCTGTCTCAATTAAGTGACTGACCAGACGGTTTTGCCATAGAGATGGGCAGTGGATGGGAATGAACTCTGACCCATTTAAATTAAGTCTAATATTTATTGTTCCAGGCCAACAATGGTCTGGGGAAGCACTGCCTTTGACCTGCTGGGTACATACAATCATGTACATAAAGGAGCTATACAAAATAGAGCCTGGATTGTTTAAAAGATAAGCCAGTCCCTCTGAAGTTAGGGACTCGTATCATGGAAGATTAAATCTTAGATAGATTTTATCTATAGATAGGAAAAGAAACTTAGTGAAGAATTTTATAAATTAGACTCAATAAGGGTAATTGTGAAGCTATATGTATTTTTTTATCAGTTTTTCAATAGGGAAATTAACTTGGCCTTCATCCCACCTTTATTTTATTATCCAACTCATAACAAAAGCATTTATGACGCTTTTCTTAGAAGAAAAGAATCCTTTCTTGCCTTTTTCATTGGTTAAACAAGCAATAAAATTGGCATTTTCATGCATGCACACTGGACCTTTGCTTGCTGCAAAAACCCTCATAATTACAATGCAAACAGGTAATGCTGGACACAAACAGCAGAATCCCAAGTCTGACACTGGTCTGAAAGGGCTTTTTTTCTCCTCTTGGAACTGCACCAACACACTGTGAGCCATAAGGCAAACTGCAGAGAACCTATAATGTTATATTAAATCTTTGCAATGCTGCATTTCTCATGGTCATGATAAGTTTGATAAGATAGAAAATAAATCAGCCTCTCGTACCTGTGCACCATCACAGAACACAAAATGGCTCCACTGTACATTGGTGCTAAAAAATATTAAAGAAATTCCTCTGACCTAATTTTTTAATGTTCTCATAGCTGGCATTACATATGTATACACACACAGGCGCATTTTTCACATATTTAACCGGTAATAACTTTTATCACCACAATTTTGCTATTGATTGCTTCTCTAACAGCAAAATGCATCACAAACAGAAATGAATGAAGCTGTCAGGTAGAAAGTTCCACAGTAGCTTTACTGTCAGTTCCCATCATAAATAACCATGACATCATATGAGTCTTATCTACGGGTTGCTCTTACTGATCAATGGCATCACTCTAGTAGTGTAAATAGCTTCTAATGTCCCATCTTCCACCTCCAAATAGATTCTGATTATTTATGATGGCTGTTAGGTTACAAGTCTGAGCTGCGGTTTGGATTTATTTTCTACTTACAGCTGCTGTGGATTTCAGGTTAGATAGGATTATTTTTTAGTTAAGATGATGAAATGGGATAGACTTGTCATGGAGCCTAGAAAAGCCTTCATCTCATTTACTCTCTGTAGCAATTTGACTGTGAATCCAAAGACCTTAAAGGCTTTTCATTAAATAATTCAGAATGTTAAAACAGAAAGTGCGGGTTACTTTTGCCAGGTTCAGAGCAGTCTAATCAATTTACAGTTAAAAAGAAAAGGAAAAATATTTTTCCTTATTACTAAACTACAGAGAAGTTTCATTATGTGCAGAACTGTATAACATAGCCTTACAAAATTGTCATGAAAATATAACAGCCAACAGAAAAATCTGCTTGTCAGCTTTTCCCATGGTGATCATGAAAAAACTAATGATGTTTTACTCACTCACTCAACAAAAACTATTCACCCCCAGGCTAGTCGATATTTGGAAGGATGATATAATCTCTATATTTCTTATGATAATGAAAGTCATGTCTGCCTGAATACAGAGCTCTAGACATTTATTTTTTTTTAATATCTATTGCATTCTCATACCCCAAAAATAGATCTTGTAATTGAGAACTAGGACACACAGAACAACAGAACACTGACAAACAAATGCACATAGGTTCCCGCTTGCCACAACAGATTAGGGGGGTCAATGGCACATTAACTAATTCATTATTCAAATTTCCAGAGTCAAGTTCCTCTCTTGCATTACATTTAGCAAGTGCACCGTGTTGAGAGGCATCCTTGAGAGAACAAGTAATTTTTTTTCCCAGCATCAACAATAATTAATAAATGGTTAGCGTTGTCCAGCACATTTCTCTAAAGAAAACACCCTAATGACACTGAGGGGGAAAATCAATAAGGATAAAAATGCAGCAGTGATAAATATTCTGCTACTCTTATCCTTTGGTGACCTTCTGAAGGGCTTCAGATTTAAAGACTCATCCCACTACAGTCTTTCATTCCCCTCTTTACCATAATTCATTGGTTAATATGTAACTCTGAGCTGATTACAACTTATCTGTAAATGTCTTTTATGCAACAGCAGTGCACAACCCCTCAGTGGAACAGAACTGGCACATTTTTTAGCTCTCCTTATGGCAATTTAGTTGCAAATGATAAAAAACTCGTGATGGTATTTGGTGTGATAACCGGACAATGCAAAGACCTTTGGGTTTGGCCTGAAAGAATCCAAAACACGCTCCAATCTTTGTATCTGGGTGACAAGCACTTATTTTTCCACGCAGTATTTCCTCCTTAAGATTGTTCTGTTTGGTGAAGAGCTGCTGTGCCCAGAGCAGCGCACACCTCCGAGCGCTGCTTTGCCTCGATTAAAGAGTAACCACAGCGCCAGAGGTCACCTGGAAATGGAAAGTCTCTAAAACACACCAGCAAAACCACTGTCTGGGCTGGAGGCTTTCAAAGGACAGTTCAGCAATTACCAATAAATCCCTGATGGCACCTTTCCAGCCTCTACTAGTGTGAGCTTACAGAAGCGCGCGACGCTACCGTCATTTTCGCGCATCCCCTCTACCCACCCTTGTTTTCCCCTTGTTTTCCCTTCCCAACGCGATAATCTGTTTCTTATTCCTTAGGTGAAGTTAAAACCTTGGCGGGGAGAAGGAGGGAGTGTGGCTGTGACAAACAATGGCTGTTTTGTCGCCGCCGGGCGCTGGTGGCCATCGGGAAGCGCGGACGAGCCCAGCCACTCGATGCCAGGGTGGATGATTTATTGCCTGAGTGTCCTCGGTGGCAATTGGACCCCTTCCCGCTGTCACTCACGCCTTGCAAAGATTTGGTCCTAAAGAAGAGGTTCCCCCTGGTCTAAAGAGATTACAATGCTTGTCATAAAGTGTCTTTTAGCGGAGGGAAATGGGTATGAAAATGGGTAAAGAAAGGAAACAATTGGAAGAGGAGAGAAGATGGATGTTCTGTAACCTTTTCTCAGAGACCCATTTCTCCTTCTTTTTCTCCTGTCTTTAGCAGGTTTTTGTTTTGGCTGATGACAATGCGTAATAGCCTGATAAATTGATTTTGTGAGTCCCCTTTCTCATCTCCTGAGAAGACACTAACTCGTTGGGACTTCAGAGGGCTCTCGGAGGCAGGAGACAACAATTAGTTTGTTGGGGATGTCAGAAAGGAGCTTCAAAGTTTTGCCAGGAAAAATCCTTTCTGACAGATCAGTGCTGACAACGTTGGCAGCTGCTAGGAAAAGTGGAGCTGGAAACTCCCTCAGACTCTCAGGAGCAGGGAAAAATTGCAGGACATTAACTCTGTACAGTGGCTTGGGCACTGTTCTGTTGCTTTTCACTGAAGCATGTATGGCAATGACTAAAGCTTTCCACAGGATTAAAGAAGATTAAGAAACATTTAAAATCAAAATTTTTCTAGGCTTTTGGTTTTTTGGTTGTTGTTTTTTTTTTTTCCTACAAAACCTTAATACATAACCTTTAAAATTTTTCACAAAATCAAGAAAGCAGGTCATAACGAGATATGCTTCTACAGAGGTGAAATAGGTGGTCTTGATACTTGTTTTAAAAATTCATCCTAGAAACACGGATCTATGTTTTAAAACTGAAACTTCAAAATGGTCAAATTTTTTTTTTGCTTCTTGAAAAACCAAGAAAATCCTTCATGACTTTCTGAAAGCACTCACACATCAAAACGAGTTGCAGCGTGGTATGGTTTTGTGCCTCCCAGTACAGGAAACCTCACAGAAGAGCTCTGCTTATAAAACCTCCTGAATTCAGCAAATTTCTAAGATTTCTAAGCCTGGAAATAAAAATATCAGCCATTTCCTTAAGGGAGAAGCACTGGTCAGTCCAGGCTTGCTGAAAAGAAGCCACTAGAACCAGTTTGTTGACGGATCACAGATCCAGAGGAAAGCTGTGTTTCACAGGTTTTGGGGAGGAGGATCTGACACCGAAACCTGGCAAAGGCTTTGTGAACTCCCACAAAAGAAGCTGAGGACAATTAGTCTCTATTAAATTGATAGGGTCACGTTACACAATACAACTGCATTCCAGGAGAAGGGCATTGCACGTGTTAATATGGGCCCTGACACATCTGTTGGTTCCCTTATATATGTTATGAGACACAAATATTTATGTTTTATTTCACCACAGTTAGTATGGATTTTTGCTGTTAAGTGGAAAGTGCCTAATTCTGTGCTTCTTGGTAAATTCACGTAAACACATACTCTCCCCAGACTCCCCTGTGCCATGATTTCACTGGAGATCTCAGAGAAGAAGATGTAGCTTTTCTTGAAAAATTTTGGGGAAAAATAAACTCTCAACACCAACATCCCTATGTGATAAATCAATGAAAATTATTTGATAAACTTTAGAAATATTTTATTTCTATCATCCTATACCATACGTATATTTGATGCAGGTTAGTACCTACACACCTTGTTGCTTCCTCTGTTTATTTCCTTGATAAGCTGCAGTGAGCTGGGAATAAACCACATCATGTCGGAACTGATCCTGCACAAAGAAAGGTTCCACAGCACAGAACTTATTTGAAAAGGAAGAGGAGGGATGAAGTGTATGGATAAGGAACTAAACCAGACCTTTAAAACCTGGGGAGAAAAGGGCACGTTGTGCATTCAGTAGTTACAGCCAATTTCATGAGAGTATAAATTGCTTTGCCGAAAATCTCTTTAGGTGCATTAATGCTGTGGTAAAGACACAGCTCTGCAGTAATAATTGCACAGTCATTTGCTGCCTTTTAAAATCACATCAGTCCAAATAATATCACCCAGGGTTATACATCCTGCTAGAAGCAGTCTATTAATATCACACACAACAAAGGTTCAACAGATCTCGACTAAAGCCCAGATTATTGGAAAGGTGAGACAAGTCTGGTGTGAGAGCTGCAGACAAAGTTAGGCCCAGCAGACATTTCTCAGTCCATTTCCTGTTTTGAGCTGTTACTGGGAGGTGAAAAAGAATCAGGGTATGTGGGAAAAAATGCCCTTCCAGTGGGAGAGAAAATATGGGGTTTTTTTCTTCCAAAGATACACTAGAACTCAATCAGGCTATTAATCAAACAGATAAAACTGGCACTTCAGTCCCTGCCACTGACAGAACTCTGTGCAGTAACAAAACCTTCTCAACACACCAGGAGACTCTTAAAATTCAAGCACTCTCAAACTTAGCAGCACCCCTGAGAGCCACAAATTGAGAGAAATTAATTCTGTGCCTCTGCACCCCTCATTACCAGGAGAGCTGAAGTAGGTCAAATGCAAGTTAATCTCTTAAATTCCACTTTTGTACACGGATGTTAAAGCAGCCATTACTTTTGCACTGGCAAATGTCTCCAGGCTAATGTGCAGAACTTTAATAAACCATAACAGGTTGGTATTGAATATAATTCCAGGTAAAAGCCTGATTTTTTTTTTTCTTAAATTTTAGTGTTATCCCCTGAAATGCCCACCTCATGCATCACTGCAACAAGCATGTCTGAAAGGTTTAGCTGCACCTAAATGACTATTTGTGATAAACACTCCATTCTTTTGGAATTAGTAAATGTGCATGAATGTTAAAACAACTCAATTTTGTCACGTCAAACATGAAACAGCAATGCCAAACAGAATAATGTGCTAAAGATAATACCAGGAGAGAGGCAAACATGTCTTAAAGGAAACAAGTCCCTGCTGAATGATGCAATAATCACATAGCAATGCCTATGTCAAGAGATGTCTAGCAAAATTTACATGTTCCAGCCCTCTTTTCAGTACATATTATACAAAGGTGATCAGATGTGGATTGTGAAGTGAGCAGATACCTTTGAAATCCAGTCTGGACTCTTTACTGACAAAACCCACCAACACTGTATTTTTATTTTTTTACAGGTGCATCAGTCCTGAGAGCCCAGCTTTTAAATTGCTTTCCTAAGGAGCACACCATCATGGGTAGAAACACAAAAATCTGGTGCTATTCCTGTTAAAACCAGTGGCAAAACTGCCTTGCCAGTCTGTGTAAATGCATCCACACAAGATATCATGTTCCTCTCAGAGAGTGACCCCAATGGAATTGTGATTTTTAGGTCATATATTCCATCAGACCTTGCACACAACTCCTGCAGTTGCCAAAGGGAATTGCATGCATGGGAAGAGCCTGTTAGATTTTCTACAGTGGCTTCCCTTCTCCTGCAATTCACCCATGGGTGATGTCCCTGCTGACAGTAGCAATTCCATGATAAACAATATATTCCTGTCCCAAGCATTCTAGATTTATATTATAAACCTTGGAGAGAATCACATATCTTCAGGTCAAAGCCACACCTCAGTATGGTCTGGCCATTGCACATTTCTCCCTAATGCATCTTCAGAAAACACCCAGATTGTCAGAAATTTTGGCTAATTATCTCCAGTTCCAGCCTAAGTTCAGTAGACTATTCAAAGAGAATAGGCAAAATAAGGAAAGGGAGGAAAGTAAAGAAAAGGGAGGGAGGAAGGAGAGGAAGGAAGGAGAGGAAGGAAGGAAGGAAGGAAGGAAGGAAGGAAGGAAGGAAGGAAGGAAGGAAGGAAGGAAGGAAGGAAGGAAGGAAGGAAGGAAGGAAGGAAGGAAGGAAGGAAGGAAGGAAGGAAGGAAGGAAGGAAGGAAGGAAGGAAGGAAGGAAGGAAGGAAGGAAGGAAGGAAGGAAGGAAGGAAGGAAGGAAGGAAGGAAGGAAGGAAGGAAGGAAGGAAGGAAGGAAGCAGAACTACAAAAGAGGATTTTTATATTGTGATAAATACTGGTAGCTTTTTGAAATATTGTTTAATGACTTCAATAAAATAATGCTGAAAATCTGCTTCTACATACAGCCTGCACATGCATGGGGAGCTGTAGATTTATTGCCATGATCATGTGTTAGACAGTTGTGTTGATTCCTCCATATCTTTAGAAGCAAGTAATAATGACAATTTTTGGAGGTAATAAAATTTCCCGTGTCTCTCGCATTAATGTGTTTCTATCACTGGCTTCTTAGAGGCATTTGGAAACAATCAACTTCTTATTTTAAGGAGCCTTAAGATAAGGTATCTGTGAGCTCTGCACTTGGGGTAATTGATCACATTTGTTTCCTGTACGAAGGTTGGACTCCTCTTTCCCTTAAACTTGGCATGTTTCTCATTACCCCGTGCCTTGTTAGCCCAGCAGAAATGCTCTGCCGTGGTGAGTGAAAACAGGAAGGTACTATTACAGAGCACATCTAATCAGGGATGGCAGCCCTTCCCCATCCCCAGGGCCCTCAGCACCCAGGATCTGCTCCGCAGAGCCCTCCTGGGGAAGCAGGGATGTGCTGCTCTCCTGGCCACTCCAGCAGCACTTCTGCCCTCAGTCCCACATGGTGGTTCTGCTTCAGGAAGGGACCACAAACTCCAGAAAAGGGTAGGAAGTGCACTCAGTCTGTTTTTCCTTCTGATGATAAAAGTGTCAGCTTTAAATTCAGGAAGCATCTTTGCCTTAGTTGTGAAAGGCCACATGGTAGCACTTGTCTGCGAGGGGGTTTTTAATTTCACAATACAACAGGGTTTACTTAAAAACAGCCCTGTTATTCACAGAGCATTTAAAAAAAAAAAAAAGCCATTAAACTTGCTCACAAGCAAAGAAAAAAATTAGGGTTTTTCATGGTCTGCCTTTACATAGGGTTTATTATGTTGGAGTGGATCGTACGCTGCTTACGTTAAAGGAAAGTCACGGCACTGCATCTATTTTTACCAGCAGAGAATTTGTCCTCATTTATTTTGATTGAAAAACTGCTGTTATGTTACATTGTAAACGGACTGGTCCTGTTGCATGAAAAATGTGCAGCGCTGTATTTTTAATTTCCTCTTCTTTGCATTCCTTCTCCCCCTTTCCTACCAACAGTCGAAACACGAAAACCTGAGCATTTACCAGAAAGACAGAGAAGCAACTTTACCTCTAAACTCAAAGCCATGTTTGTACATGAACCAGCAGGGAGGATTTTAATCAGGCCTTGCTGGCTCCGAGAAATCACCTACGGACAGCACAGAACTGCTGCAGGAAGAGAGGCTGGGAGGAGGCAGGCTTTAGGGGCATTTCATTTGACTTGCTACAGACTTGTTTCTTGTAATATCTCGTTTAAAGAGCCTGGGAGTTTTTACCTACTGAGAAAATAGCCTGTAACAGCCTTTAAAATTCTTGCAGCTGGCCAGGTTTGGTATTCCAAGGTAAAAGTCTCTTGCCACTAAGGGATCTGCAGTGCTTTCACTAAGTGTTCTTATATTCAAAAGCTAATGTTGAAGTTATTATTAGCAACACTATCTTCATCTCGCTGAAGTTAATATTCAGAGCTGGCTACCACTGAAATATTTCAGTTTAGCAGAAAGCAAATACTTCATTAGGGAAATGTTAAACCCAGTGAGGGATCATTACCAAGTTTAATTGATGGTAAAAAAAAATAAAACTACTAAGTGGGAAAGAAAAATCCTGTACTCCTAGTGAAAATAGATCTCACCAAGAAATGAAGCGTTTCTGGCTGTTTCTCCTTTGAATTCCCTTCTTTTCTAAATATGCTTTTCATGCTGTATCTCTGCAGCTCACTGTAATCTGCCTAATTTGTTCCCATGCTCTTTCTGGGCTGTCTTTCCTCTCTGACCATCTTGAGAACTTCACACATTGTCAACCTATCATAGGTGAAAGCTTTTGAAGATCTACTACTTTTCTCCAAGCCTAATAAGGTCAGCGACCTTTCAAGCTCTACTATTTCCTTTTCTATCATTAGCCTGATACGGGCATCAGCTACCTCTCAATTTTCTTCATCTCTTCAATGCCTCACTTCTTCCTTTGGACACTGTCTAATTAGGGACTTAATTTCCTCTTCCCTGATGGAGTTTTTGATAATAGAGAGATCCTATTCACCCCTGGAAGACAGAGCAGCACCATGATTTCCTGCTCAGGGGTGTCTTCAGGTATGTTAATTAATTTTCATGGTGCTCTGCCACAAAACCACAAAGAACAGCAGCTCCTGTAGGAAATCCACCCATGGGGAACAGTCCTGCCCTAACTCAGCCAGTTTGGAGAGAAGGACTGCAGGCATGGAAGTAGCCAAGGATGAGTTTTTGATGCCCTGCAGAGCCCATTTTGCATTTCTGAGCTGGCTTCTCTATGGAAATGTCATCACCTTCCACCAGCTTGAGGGAGGCTTTGTCACATCCCCATTCCCCAAATCCACTGTGCTCCAGGAGAGGATCTTCCCCTGCCCCACAACCACGAGCCACAGCCATAATATGTCCACTTTTCCTGCACAAAAACCACTGAGCACCTCGGTCACACCAAGGCAAAAATTTTTTAAGTAATTCCAAAAAGTGCCAATTTTTCTTTTCTTCTCTTCTTTTCTTTTTTTTTTTTTTTTCTTTTTTTTTTTTCTTTTCTTTTTTTTTTTTTTTTTTTTTGCATGAGCAATTATGGGCAAGGGAAATGCATTCTGTGGGAAAAAAATCTTCATGCTAATTTAAAAGCAAAATGCTGTCCAAATAAACAGCCTTTCACCTCTTGCTACGCTATTAAGGAAATTTATGATTTGTTCGGTTTTCTTTAGCACTTTTACAGCATTTTTCTTTCCACAGAGTCACTGGCTGCTCTGCCATGAGCTGTGCCCTTCCTCCCCAGCCAGGGCATGTGCCAGGGCTGCTTTTCCATCCTAAAGGCACTGAGAAATTTTTGGTTAGGAAACCTCTAACACATCTATGCCCGCCTCTGTTGGCTTGCATAGCAAGTGCTGGGAGCAGAGCTGTGCTGGGGTTGCTGGCCTTGCTTCAGGAGGATATTTGGCAGCATCTAGCATGTCTGTCTGGGAAATTTGGGCAGTTTCTGCTCAGTGCTTGATGGAAGAGATGCCAGGGCTGCCCTAGGGATGCAGAGCTGGCAGAGACAAGGACACAGCCCAGGGCAGATGCTCCCACACTGCCACCCTGGGACAAGGTGGCAACAAACAGGAGATCCACTGGGAATCCCTCCCCTTCTCCCCATCACTGCCTCTTTTCTCAGGGGTTGTTTGTTTGGTTTTTTTGTGGTTGGTGGTAAAAACAAAAACATCTACTACAAAAACCAAAACCAAACCAGCAAAGCCTGCAGCCTGCTTGACTTGTGCTGGGGAGAGTTCTGAGGCCAAACTGCACAATATCGGGGCAGAAGAAAAACACGAGGTTTCCATTCCCCTTGTACTGATCCTCTCTTGGTCATTCCCAGTCTGTTCTCTGACATGACCCAACACAAGACCCCAAGTGCCCAGCAGAAAGCTTCACCTCCTGCTGTCAGCACAGCCCCTCCACGCTGTGGGGAAGGGGCTGCCACGGGCTCTGGAGTGGGATTGGGGCACCCAGGGTCCCTGCCTCACTCACCTGAGGGTCCCCAGGCTCCTCAGTGCTGGGCAGACCCCCCCATACTCAACCTGCCCTTGTGCCTGGCAAAAACCTTGCTCAAAATGCAGTGGGGATTCATTACTTCAATATTTTCTTGGCTTAGTTAGCATTTTGAAAGCCTCAAAAAAATTAGAGGCCAGACTCTCCCCAAATCCTCACGAGCACCATTCCTTTCCCTCCTCCACACCTATATCTCAAAATGACCACAGTCCCACATAAATTTTAACACTGATCTACAAAGTTTCTTATTAATCTTTTGCCTCTGAACTAAAGCACTCCCTTCCCCGGTGTCAAAGCAGAAGCAGCCATGAGACCATGTGGTGCATCCAGGAGTGTTCTGCGCCCCTGCACGCCTGTGCTTGTGCATTTTTTTCTTCCTTTCTTAAGCCAGGGTTTGAGATTTGAGTTATTCTGCAAACAAGACCCAAGAGAGACACAATTAGACTCCCCTGGAGACTGACCCCTTATAGTGCCCACCTGTAGCCGGACCCAGATAGCATCCCAGTGCAATGAATTAGCACTCTAAGCTGATTAGAGCAGCTCTGCACAACTCTATTTTATTGACACAATGAAGAGAGGACAGAAAAGGGCCTGAAATGAGAAAATCATTTCCATGCTGACTGAATTAAAAGAACAAAAGAGCTCCTTGCAGTTGCAGCATTCAATTTGTCAGAAAAAAAGGAAGCCACTTAATGGATCACAATAGATCTGAGCAGACAGATGAAATTTAAAACTTCGGCATGAGTGCGATTACCAGCTAAACATATTCTCAATCATTTCCTCCATATGCATAATTTAGTTGGATTGTTTACTTGGAGGGTTTGTTGGGGTGTTTTTTTTTTTTTTTTTTGCAAAAACACTGTGTGAGATGTTATCTCCTAAGTGTCTTTGCATCCCATTTTTCCCAGCCCGGAAGGCTGCTGTGTTGGCTGGTAATACATTTTGTTGTAACACAAATTGCACTAAATTGTGCCTGCCTACGTTTGCCTTTCTCCCCTGCCTCCAGAAGTAAATTAATATTTTCAGTGTATGGAAACAAATAATGCAAGATCATCTTATTCCAAAGCAGACCTAAATTGATTATAAATCACATGCATTATTCTGCTCTGCTTCCAGGAGAACAAACGTACTGCAACTCCTATTCTAGCAAAATATATTAGTTTGTGCCACTATAAACAGCCTTCTCATTAAATTTAGGCTTAAGCTAACAGTAATAAGACAAGAATACAGACTATTAAGGGGTTTCTCTGAATGATATATATAATTACTTACAAAAGAGATATGCAATTTACTTTGACATTTTCAAATCAAAATCTACTAACCCATAGAAGGAAATATACCTTTAAAATAAAGCTGTGAAATAAATTGAAAACATCAGTATTTTAGGCTCCCTATCCTCTAATTATGTAAAAGCTCGAATCTGAGTCTGCCCTAATTCAAAAGGGAAAATCAGTTGCATCTGTAAAAATATTTGACTTTCCCAGATTATATTTTCTACATAATGAAGTATTAAAAGAAGAAAACAGCAAGCAGAGTCCTGCAAGTATATTGGCATATAAAGAACATCACCTCCCTGCATATTCCTTGACAGCTATATATTTTGGATTATGGAGAAGGGAGCCCCTTCTTTCTCTACACAAAATTTTAAAAGCTTATATCTTGTTACAATATGCACAAATCAAATATCTCTTGCAGACCCAAAATGCAAAACAAAAGTCATTTTCTGAGCCTCATTATGACTTCAGAGCATCTGAATTCAGAGCATTTGCGTTGATTTGCCCTGACATATATTTTTATTTTTCTGAGCATGTTTTAATCAGTTCACTTGACGTCCTTTTTACCATTCAGTTTGCGATTTTACCAGCTTGTTTGCATCTAATTTTGAGGTTTAAAAAAAGGCCAAAAAACAGCAAAAGAATTATAATTGCTTATAACTCCCCTGTTTTGAAGCTGATACCCTGCTAAAGAGAAAACCAAGCTGAGCACGGGCAAGGTTTACTTCTGCTGGCTGCTATTACTGATTTGCCTAAGCATTTCACAGGGGTAAATACCCAAATCATTCAGGGAATGACTGACACACTCTGACATGTGGTTAACAGCCTTGCCCTGTGCTTTTGCCTCTACAAATCTCACTGATGCCAACACAACCTTCCAAATATTTCAGATAATCATTTTCCCCCTTACTCTTAAAAAAACTTTTACAGCCACGTCTGAACCATTCAAAGGATCCCCGATTGGAAATGTTACTGTAACCATTTATTTTTTCATCCTTTATTTTTTTTTAACCTCCTAAGTGATTGAGCTAAGAGTTTTTTACATATATATATATAAAAATAAAATAAAAATAAATATATATTTAAATCGATTTTATATATAAATATCCATATTAAAATATGCACATATAAAATTAAAAATATGCATATATAAAATTAAAAAATACATATTACAATAATTTTTAAAGGCCATGCATGAAGCTTTGGGATATTTTAGCAAGCTCAACGTAGTGTAACTTTGCTGACAGCCTGTCACATTTCACTGACTGTCTGTCTGGGATCCTGCGATAACATCTGCATTCACTCAGGGTGAGAGCTTACCCTAAGACAAAAAAGTGGGTCCTGCCACATAATGCTCCATCATTCTGTCAGTTCTGACATGGCATCTGAATTTTTTTGAATCACTAAACACTTTTGGGACTCTGGTCCTTATTATCTTTCCTTAGTTTCTATACTCGCTCGGCAATGCTGAAAAATGTAAAATGTGCAAACAAGGTAGTGGACGGCTCGGGCTTTTTGTCGTCTAATCCTCAGCCCCTCATTCATGCTCACTGTTAATCTCTTAAGACATTATAAAACTGTTAGACAAAGAAATGTGAATACCTCTGCTTCTAAGCAGAATGGGAGGAAACCAAGGAAAATCTGGATCATGCTAAGCTTTTCTTTTCACCACAAAAATGGTAACTTAAACCTGTTGCATCAAATTATTTATAATTCCCAACACTAAGGCTGGGGTTTTTTTTTTTCTTCTCCAGCATTACAGAGCGAGCCTGGCAATATCACAGGAGGAGGAACGGTACTACTGAGCCTTTCCAAACACATCAAATGTGTAAGTTACGCACAAAAAAAACCTCTACAAAGCCCATGAGAATATGGGCAAATTGGGTTTTTTGCTGGTTTTTTGCTCAGCATGGCACAGGGCTCACCATGCTGTCAGGGCTGCTGGAGACCACTTTGGGGTTGATTTCTGTGCTGCAGAAGGACCAGGGGCTCGCTGGGCTGGCTCTGATGGTGGGGATGCTGCATGGGACAGGCTGGCTGAGGCTTCCCTGGCTGGATGGGACCAGGGCCCCATTTCACATTAATCCAGCTCTGTCTGGAGCCGTCTGCTATTTCAGGTCATCATTTCACTCCTCCTGACTCCCACTGCTGCGGGGGCATTAGCATGGGGACAAAAGCTGCCCAAGCACCTATTCTAAACCCATTCAAACCCACTAAAAATCACACCCAAAAAATGATACTGTTGCAATCAGCTAAATTTTATTCAGGAATGCTGGGGCTGAAAACCAGAATTTTCATTTTCTACTTCTGCATTGTTGTCATGGGTGGTGGGATCAGATAGTCCAGTCTTAAAATTGCTCCAGGAGCACAAAAGTATTTGAATGCAAATGCCAAACAAGTCACTCTCCCTGAGCTAAATACCTACCACGAGGGTTTCTTTACACACAGAAACTTCTGTTAAAGTCATAATCTTCAAATAATTATTTAAACTATTGTGAGATCTGCCTAAAACATGTTTTATTCATCTCTGTTTGCATTAGTGAGAGGGAAAAGGGCTTTAATGAGGGAAGTTGAGATGTTGCCTTTTTTGCAACAATGCCAGCCATCAAATCGCTGAGATGACTTGAGAAAATCAGCTTTTGAAAGGGAATAATGAGGGTCCATACTGGTAGGGATTGAGCTGCTCTGCTAAGGGTAGAACTGGTGATGTTTCAAGCAGAGGGAAGTGTTTGTGGGAAGGAATGAGCAAACTGTGTCCACAACAGGGGGAAAGCCCCAAGCTTAAATGAACTGAGGAACACCGGAATCTTGACATGAAGAGAGAGCTGAGAAGGAAAAGATGCAGTAGAAAACTAAATTATATGCAGCCACTAAAAGGCAATCAGAGCCTGGTTAGCAAAGCATGTGCACAGCCAATGCTATAGCACTGACCTGCTGAAAAATAAACTGAGGAAGATGAGGGCCAGATATAAAGGGCAGGGATAGATGGGACTTACAAAAGATGGGAAGAAGCTGAGAAGAAGGAAGTTTTTCACAAGATTGAACAAGGATTCCTGCTGATTCCAAGGCTTTGGGACAATGTGGAGAACAGCAGCACCAGTTATGAGAGGAGGAGACCAGGGAGAAGGAAGTAAAGAGAAGTGCACAACCGAGGGTCAGCAGGTAGATGAAAATGCAATTTGAGACCACAGATCTACAAACAAATAATAAAAAAGGCCTCTTCACACAGTCTTAACTGGAGGAAATGGTAAAATACTGTTCTCTGTGCAAGAGAGGTGGTGTGTGTTTCAAAGGCAAGGCACTGAGCTCACTGTTGCTCACCCTGGCCATCAACACCATTTTGGCACAGAGGGTTTGGTAGGGTCATTTCTGGGTTTAGCATTAAAGACAGAAAAATTGTTTTCTCTCCCTTTTTTAGCTGCTCATTTGTCTGCCTACACATGTACATATTCCAAACAGGTAGATGCCAAGTTAAGACTGGAAAGCAAAATCACTTTTTCTATGTTCACATGCAAATTTTGCCTTATTTGAAGGTTATCACTAGATCAATACTTACAATTTACCTTTATAGAATATTTTCTGTAAATGCAGTAATGCTGAAGCTTTCCCATCCCCAAACTTCCATTTTCCCCTCCAGGAGAGCTTTACCTTTTTTTGCACAAAATCAACATTTCTACCACAGTTTTTAAATACCTCGACCACAAACCTCTTTGAAAACATTAATACCCAGATTTATTTTTTAGTAAAACACCCGCATAACAAATAGCTACATTTCTGGAAAGCCCATTTGGCCACATGAGGCTGTTTCAAGAAGATAGGAGGGAGCTGAAGGCTCCTTTTGGAAACCCTGAGCAGCTCCACACCAGATCCCCAGCACAGCCCACTCTGTGCCTGTTGCCAATACACTTCATCAAGTTAAGACTAAGAACAACACTTTGGGAAACCCACTATACACCAGAGCCTCCTTACGCCCTAGGCTTCACCTGATGAAATGTTATGCTTTTTGTGGGCTCTTTTACATCTTTCCACACTAAACACGAGGGCTGTGCTTTAAAAGGAAGGGCCACTTAACATTTGTGTTTCTTTCCCAAATTAATGAGTATTGTATGCACCGAAGTTAGCGCCATCACATAAAGCCTGGCAGGATTGTGACAACCCCTGTCCTCACTCCTGTGCATGCCACCTACCATTCAGCCAGGAAACATGAGGGCTGTCATGACAATAAAGCTCCATATTAATCCTCTCTGGGATAGAAATACCCTATTAGCCAATTGCTGGTTTCTGGTTTTATTTCCAAATAAGTATACTTTTATTCTAATTTACCTGATGAACACATCCTAATCTGCAGGCTCTAGCAAACAAAATATGGCATTTTATCTTGTTTTTCAGTCTTTACTAGACCAAACTCCCAGATTGCAATGCTATTGTTAAGCATCAAACCCCAGTTTGCTATGTCCTCTGAAGAGCATGTGTTCCTCTGGGTTAATAAGCATCTTGCCATACCCCAACCCCTGTGTTCATTTGCTTCTGTTTAATGACGACCATCTCCTCCTACCCACATGTATGCTCGTCTCTCCACTGCTTGTTGAGCCATCAAGACACACCTTTGTTTCATTTAGTATGCAATTTTCACCTCTGACCCAAGAAACTAGTCTTAGGCTTCCTGAACTTTATTGCCTGTTAATAGACTGCTGGCTCTCTTTTCAGCAGTCATAGAAATGGTGGAGAGACATTTAATTGAAAAGAGGGACAAAGCTAGAGCCTGAAAGGCAAAGTCAGTAGGGTTTAAACAAAAAAAAAAAAAAAAAAAAAAAAAAAATCCAGCAATAATATGTTTGAGGAGGTTTGGATATTCTTTACAAGTTCGTGGCTCTTTACACAAATAAGAAAGACATCATTGATTTAATTATCTTCCCGGGGAACAATGGTGTAATACCCTGAATGGTGCTAAATGATTGATCTGGTAATTCATCTTCTGCTAACAGCTATCTATGCATTTTGTCTCTCTCCAGTCCTCAGCCCGATGACATTAGCAGCAATGTCACGGAGCAGTGCTGGGCTTTCATAAAACACCCACAGATGCTCTTTCCTGCCGGTGTTTAGGGACACATGGTTATAATTTTGTCTGTATTTCTTTGTCGTAGATTACTTTTAACTACATCTGTTCAATTAAAACAGAAAAAAAGAAAGACACAGCTAGAGCCCATCAGCTTTATATCAGAAGAAGCCTATTAATGAAATAGGGAGATTTAATTTTGTAAGTGTTCTGATGGGTGCGAGATGCCTTTATGTTTTTTCAGAAGTTCTGCTTGGTGAATAGTTAGGAAAGTACATTATTACAGCATAAGGATATTATTGTACACAGAAAGGCATTATTAAAAATGATTTATTGTCCCATGTTAGGAAACTTATAGGAAAAGTCTGATAATATATTAAACTTGTTTATTATGGACTTCATATAATTTTTGAATAATGCTGCTTTTTCTTTTGACAAGAGCAATAAACTCTGCTGATATAGACATACGTTGATTATCTCAAGTCAACTGTGTTGCTTAAAGAAACATGCCCAAACAATCAGCTTCTGACAGCTGCATCTCTTGTTATTTACAATAGCCATCACAGTAATAACTCACCATTTCTATATTAATAAGGCAGTGAAATTTATTATGATGGTATTGAAAAGTTATTAAGTACTGCATCCCAAGTGACAAAGTACCACAGCACTGTCACTATCCAAAAGCAGTTGCCCATCCATCACAAAGCTTTCCAGATGGTCCTGCATCTTTATCGCTCCCAGGTTGGTGACATCACCTGTTCACCCACTCAAAATTGATGATGAAAGCAAACAGATCTATCTTACTTACATTTACCAAATCAATTTAATTTTACAGGCCGTGGCTTAGTGACATATTGACTGTTTTCCTTAATGGCATCTACTGTACTTAATGCAAAGAACTCATCTCTGAATCCTGGCTTGCATAATGTGGCATTTCATAATAAATTTTTTACATCGTATTTATTTAATGGGAAGAATTATGATTGTCAGTTCTATTAGATGCAATTATTATTCTCTTCAGTTTAATATTTTTTATTTTTCTTTCTAATGTTGTCTTTCTTAACGGCTAAATTCAATTTACCCATTTTGTCTTTTAAAGGGATGTTTGGCATATCTCATTTATTTTTCTTTGTAATTTGATAATCTCAAATCTACTCCAATGGCAGGTTTTTTCCCTATTAATTGAATGCTCTTACCTGCTTGGACATAATGTTACTGAACTCAAAAGCTGCCTTGGTGGTGTTTAAATAAATAAAAATCTCTTTGCTCTGAAGAGAAATGCAAATTCCTGAAACATCCTCTCGGTTCTGCTCTGAAGAAGGTAACAAAACTTCCTTCTCCCCTTCCTACTTCTAAGTCCACTTGACCCTTATGGTTTCACTCTGCTTCCCTCAGGATTTAGTGCTCCTCCTGATTAAATTAAAACCTCAGTGGCTTTGTGGGCAAATACACACACAGACCTTCGGAGAGGTTTGTGTGGCTTTAGACTCCGCCATGAAATGTGTGATTTCCTCCCCTCAAGGTCAAGGACACGGCGGAGCATCCACCGTGGCTGGAGAAAGGGTCAATTCCACACAGCCCATTCTGGGTTCCACTGGGACAACAGCTTTTGTGAGACTTTCCAGCTGTGCCACACCAACAGCTGCTCAGCCTCCTGCACTGGCTGAAAGCCTCTTCCTGAGGTTGTTGCCACGTTGGCCTTGGGTTGGCTCGGAGCCTCACCAGCCTCCTGAGCACAGCCCCAGTGCCAGAGCTGGCTCAGGATGGGGGTGAGCAGCACCTCCCCTCCAAAAACCACTGCAACCTCTCAGCTCCCTTGTGTGATATTGATCTGAAGGTTTTTCTGAGAGCAGCTCCCCTGGCCAGCTGAGGAGGGAGGGAGCTTTCCCAACAAGCAGCAGCTTTGCCTGACCAAGGGAAGGTTGTGGTCTTTGCCAAAAAAAAAACCAAAACACCATATCCAACCAACTTCATGCAAGACTCTACTTAATTGCGTTAATCAAAGAATTAGAGCAATTTAAGGGTGGAGAAGAAGGGAATAGTAAAGAAAAAACTACGGACTAGTGCTGAATGATCCCTCTTGTACTCACCATCTTCCACCCACACGGAAAAACCCAAAGGACCCACAGCTCCCCTTTGCTGTCAATACACTTAATTCAAACCGAATGACAAGTCCACCTGCTTGTATCTTGCTATTCAAGGACCTAATATTTGCTCATTTGCAATTATAAACGGTGTGTTCTCCAGCCAGGGAGAGAGCTGGTGATAAGCCCAGGGAGCTGGCTGGAGTATGGTGCTGACATCCACTGTGAGGGCAAGGCTCTGCTCACGAGGCAGCGTCTGCAGGGACTCCTATTGCTGCAGCCGTGTCTGACTCGGGCACAGCCTCACCACAAGACCCAGATGCAAACAACAGAAGAGTTCAGACTGGTAACACTTGCAGCAATGTCCCTCTTGTGCACAGCTCTGGAGGGGCTGTCTGAAGCACCCTCGTGCATGCCCACCCCAGGCAGGACACACAGCATGAACCCCGTCCCACGAGCACCGAACACCGCGTCCCCTTGCCCAGAGCTTAACACGGCAGCTAAGCACGTGCTTAGCTCAAACACCTGGGTAATCCTGTTGATGATAAGCTTGTGCCTAAGTGCTTTATTGGACCCCAGCCAGAGCGCTCTCTGCCTGGCAAAGCTGAGCTCCAAATGGGATAAAGCATCACCTATGCGCTGCAGACAAGGTAAGGATGTCACCCCCACCTGCGGCTGCCAGGAGCGGATGATCTGTTGATCTGGGGGAGAACACGCTCTGCAAAGGCCACGTTGGCCCTGTGTTGATCAAAAAGCAGCCCCACCTCCCACTATAAAACAAATCATTCCTTTTTAATTCCAAGTAACAGAATAGCCCACATCCTTGTTTCTGGTTTTGCTTCGAAAATAATTTTGCCAAAATCCCTGGAGTCTCTATGCTCCTGAAATCCATATGAAAGGAGAAAACCTAGGCAAGGAATCTGTATTGTGCTTCCCTGCTTTCCAACCACCTGGCTGAGTGTGGTGCTGTTTTGCATGTTAATGCAGTTGAAAACAATTCAAGAAAAAGCCAAGATTTGGTCTGTAAAAGTCACAGACCAGTGGCAGTGTGAAAGTGTCAAACAACAGCAGAAAATCAAGGGTTTTATTGTTTAACACTAAGGCACACTCCATATCCCAAAGAAAAATATTCACAAGTGATGAAGTCTTTGTTCCTTCTATTTTTCTTTTTGAAAAGAACATTATCTACTGCTCTCTCCCAGAGTGATTTTCCTGACTACAAGGGAGTTATTTCCCTCAGCACTGTCACTGTTTATTAAGAATAGCTTAACTGGAGTTTTAAGATGTGAGAATTCCACGGGAAGTTATTTAGAAGACTTTTTGCTCTGTTTTTATTAAAAACAAAACAAACTAACAAAAAAACGCTGCTTTCAGCATTCTGGCATCGATTTTTCCAGAAGGACCCAAAACCAGGGGCCAACATCTGTACACAGGAATTGGTTGGTAACTGCCACTGATTACAGTAGAATCCTTTGGATGCTAAGAAAACCAAGCTATTGGTTTAGATGCTGCAAGCATATAGACTAGATTTCGTCTCTAAAAGCCTATACATTTTTTTTAACATATAATTTAATTTTCATAGCAATATATGGTACACCTAAACCCCAGAATCTTGAATAAATTTAATTTTTAAAACTGACAAAAGAAAGCAAAAGAGGGCAGAATTAAAGCTTCAAACTGTGACTATTCCAGTCCCTACAAAACAGTGGGAAGCTTGTACTCCAGAACAATTTTTAGGAAGCTGTGCAGTTTTCTCAGAGGACTCACATGAAAAATGTTAGAGGAGACATAAATAAATAGCCAAATGGCCTCCTAATTTCCATTTAGAAGTAATAGCATCAGCTCAAGCATACTCTACCAAATATGAGTTGTTTTTCAGCCTCCCTGGCATGACAGGAAAATATACTCTGCTCTATAAACAGATTATATGCTGCTTTATAAAGCTCTAAAATATTTTTTTTACTTCTGTGACAGGTTTGATTTATTAGAGTTTATTGCTCCTGGTTTTGCCCTCCTAGTAAAGAAATAAAAGTTTAGGATCAAAAGAGCTGTGAAGAATTTTTTCTTATGAATGAGACTTTGAGTTTGCTGGAGCAGCAAGAGACCTGAATTTGGATGTTGGCTGTCCTCTGGCCCAAGGTAGGTGCGTGTGCTTTGGCGACCTACTCAAAGCCTTGCTTTGAAACATCCTCCCAGTTGTTTTTCATAGCAGGGCATGAACCACGATGAAATCACTAAATTTGCGTTCCCTCGCTTTTGTTTAAAAAAAAAGAAAAAAAAAAATTACTGCCATCCCTTAAAAGCTTGTTTTCTTTGTTGATTAAGCAGCAGTCAATTTTCCCTTTTCAAACAAGCGCCGAGCAGCAGCCTCCCGACCCCCTCGGATCCGCGGGCTGCCGGCAAACACTAAAACCCCCGTGACAAACTGCAAAAAAGCTCGACCTTTCCCCTTGTCCGGTGACCCCCTGTTCGATTTGTACTTTAGCCAGCCAATACCTGATTAGATAATGCTCAACTCCAGCCCCGCAAAATGAGATAAAATTCAAATTTATGGCTTTTCATTTAAACTGATCCACAGCACTCTAATCATGACCCAAGCGCGACTATATCACAACAAATTCTTTTTGTCCCGGAGTGTGTTTTATGGCTGAACTGTATAAATGGACACAATAGACATTGTTTTCTTGGACTGGCTCTGATAGAACTCTGTGTTGATCCCATAGGGAGTCTTGCCATAGGAGAATGTAGGGACAGGCTCCATGAAATTCCTCAGCCTGCTGCAGAAAATTTTTCTTTATCATCAGCTGCCTGGCTGCAGAATTTAACAGCAGCAGTTCCCTCAGCTTCCACTTCTCTCCCAGGCTAATCCCAGTATCAGCTCAGATGGATATCAGTCACAAAAACTGGAAGTCAGAAGTATCCCACAGCTGGAAACACCCAAAACTATGACAAGCTTTTGCAAAGGAAAAAAACGTCTTTTTCAAAAAATGTAGTTAAAGTCCAAATTTTTGTGTAACTGTAAACTCTTCTCTCCGAAGTGACTGTAGGGTTTTTGGTTAAAATTTTCTAGTGTAAGATCTTAGACCTAGCAATACTAAACAGCTGCAAAACCAGAGCAAATGTTTCATAACAAAATGGATGATATGTGCAGCCTCAGAAAAAGGCTGAGGAAGATGTCCATCTTTCCATACAAGACTGTTTTAATATTTGTTTTCCTCCAAAAAGAAAAAACAAACTTTGAAAGCTAAACACCACTGTACATTCAGTATTCCAGCTTAAACTCAGATTAAATGAAATGATTGATTTTTTTAATAACTTAGTCATCCTCTCTGCAGTCACAGGGGAGCCTGCTCAAGAGGTAAGTACACAAAGTGTAGCAATGGTGCAACCCCATCATGCATTTTTTGGAGCACTGCAGACTAGTAAAGGAATGGGTATGCCTGGACACAGCAAAGCACTTTCTTTAACCGATGGGAGCAGGATCAACATGAGCAGGTTGGGACATCCCTCCTCCTGAAGTTACCAGGTGGCTTCTACAGCATCATGAACTACTCCAGGAATTACAGGTAATCCAGCATGAGAGAGTATTGTGTCACAATCTGCATCAGTACAATTCACTCATCAAACAAGTGGGAAGATTTTGAAACCTCTCACACTGCAAAATCATTTAAAATCCACACCCAGCACCACACAGAACTTGGGTTCTATCCTTCCTCCATTTAAGATTGAAACTAAATTTCACCTTGGTTATCAGCAACAGCAGAATTAATTCTCATTTGTTAACTGGTTTGCTGGGACTGGCTGGACATGCTCTTTGTTTCCCAGAAGTGCCCATTTAAGCAGAAAACAACAGCACCAGAAAAGCTTAAAGACCATACTTAAACCTCAGTAAATGATAGTTTTCCTCCCCATTCCACGGTGCTTTTAGCATTGCCTGAGCCCACCACCCACAAAGAAGTATCAGCTTCTTTCCCTCTTTAATATTCAAAGCGCAAGCCCCAGAAGTGGTGGATTCCTGAGTGTGATGACGAGCATCTGGGGTGGAATCTGGAGCATCACTGAAGCCCTGTCCAGCACCACCAGGATCCCCCCACATCCCTCCTCTAGCCCAGCCATCACTCTGTGCCATTTTACTCACTGTGTAAACTCTGCTAACCAGAATTTCTCTGTCTCTCTTCAACTACAGTAAATGTATTTAACCCACTTGTTGGAAAAAAAATATTCAATTTCAAGTTCCTTTAAGCACCACAGAATACTTCTGGGTGAGTGACCAAATTGCAGAGGGACTTGACTGTTGATTTTGTGTGATTTTGCTCCAACACTTTTCAATAGCTTGCCCCAGCTGTCCCAAATAAATAACACTATTCAAATGGCACGAGTCCTGCAGCTTGAAAGGGATTCAGGCTGCCAGCTGGGCTTCCAGCACTATCAAGATATTCATTTCTTGTCTGAATATCACAGACCCCAAAATCTGAAATATTCCAAGCAGGAAAACCAATCTCTAATATTGTAGCATATTGCCAGCAACTAAGGGTGTGAAAAGCTAGATGGATTTCCCTCAGTCTTAGTGGGATTATCCTGTCCTACAGCACTTGAGTGTCCAGTCTAAAATGCCCTAATTTTGGAAAAATATTAAACCTGCAAGAACAGCCATGTATCAACAGTTTTTGCTTTAATTTCTGTTATCAATATTTGAGCTTAATTGTGGTGTGGTTAAAGGTCAGATTTTATGGTTTCCTGGTGCCTTTTTCAAATAATAAAGATTTCTCACTAGCAATTATATTGCATCACAGTCTGTTAACTCAGTAGAGTGCTGCCAAGTCTATGATTTCTCCTGACACTATTCTGTCACATTGTCACAGGTCTCACAAGAGTTTAAACAGCTGGACGGAAAGTTTGTCATGAACTCCCTGAGTGTTTATGGGTAGTTAAGAGCAAATCAAGCTTCCATTTTCCACCATATCTGCGAGGCTCTGCTCCACAAGTAAGCTCCATTTTTCCTGGGAAAATGAACTCCCATCTCTCCAGAGGTCAGGCGCGCCCCTGGAGAGCCACACAAACCCTGCACGGCTCCCCTTATCAGAAAGCAAAGGAAACGTACAGATGGAAAGCAGAGATTGTGCTCTGTTCCTGCAGCACATTGTTAAAACCATGAATAAAACCATGCAGGAACATTTGTTACATCAAAACACAACAGCAGCACCACTTGATGTTTGAATCCCTGACCTGACCATGGACCAGGAGCTCAGGCAGACCCTCAGTGATACCACAGTGAGGAAAATGCTGTCCCTGAAGGCAGGGAAAGCAAGATCCAGCACCTGTACTCACCAAAGGAGTCTGTGGGTTCCTTCAGGGAAAGGATTCCCCAAAGCATCTGCAGAAATAACACAAACCACACCATTCCCATGTGGGCTGGGTATGGCTCTAGCATCCAAACCTCCTTCACCAAGTGAGTGGCAGAATTCCCATTAAGTAAAATGGAAGCAGGATCAACCCCGCAGCTTTTGAAGCCTCCCAGTAGCACAAAGTTCTTCAATAGGAAGTTTAGCCATACATCACTAGATTTAAGGGCTATTTTAATCATTGTTGACAGAAAGTGGCAATTCTCAACCCTGAAACAGCACCCAGTTTCATTTCAAACCTATAGTGCAGCAATTTTGCCAATCCCTCACCAAGAAACATAACACAGGACTATCCAAGACCCGATTCAAAATTGTATAGAAATGTTCCAACAACACTTTTTCCTCACTTTCCTCAAAAGGAGCATCATCTGCCAACATCCACCCAGACAGATTTCATGCATGAAGAGCAATATTAATTTCTGACTTTTTTCTTTTTCAATTTACACTCATCTCCATCCAGAAAACTCCAAAAGGCCACGATGCACTTTGTGCACATAAATGTGCTTTGGCTGCTCCAGGATAAGACTCAAATTCTGAAAATATTTCTGTGTTTATAGACACACAATAACTCAACAGACCAAAAGAATGTAGAGAAAGAATCTTACCTCCCAGCCGTAACTAGGATCTTTCAGGTGTGGCCGCTGCTCTCCTACAAAAGGGCCAAATTTTTCCCCTGCTTCAATCTTCCTTTTGGTCCATATCCCTAATCCTGCTCCAGGAATGTTGGATTCTCTGAGCTCGAACTCTGAAGGAATGGGGATGTCATCAGGAATGTATATTGGAGCCTTGTAAGGAGAGCTCTCCTTGGGTGTGAAAGCTTCGCTGGAGGTCGCTGGAGAAGACGGCTCTTGGATGCTGATGGATGTTGGGCACTGGACATTTGCAGCCTCTCCATCAGCTTCTGGCACCTCCCCCAAGGGAAGTTCTGGAAAGCTCTCGTACAAACATTCATCACCTGGAAAAGAAGGACAAACGGTAGGATTTGAAACACCCTGGCAGGTTTTGCACATGAAACCCCTTCGGCCTGCACATGGAATGGAAGGGACAGCTTGGGAGACGTCACCAATCACTAACCCTGCAGCACAGCCTCACCCTGGATGGAGCTGAGCCTTTTCTCTGGTGTAGGCCTGGGGATAACACAGTGTTTCTGAATATTCCTGACATCAAAAGTGATTTGCATCACTGAGCACAGGCGAGGGAATTGCACACAGATGTAAAGGCAGGCACACCCCATTGTCCAGTCTGGATACAGCACTGCACCCCACACATGCTTTGAAATTACAACTGAAAGCCAGCGTTACATGTTACAACTGAAATCTAAGAGAAGTGAAAAGCAGGAAAGCTTCACTGGTCTTGCAGAGAGACAGACTGAACCTAAAGTAGCCAAAATTAAGTTTGATGGTCTCCAATTAGTCTTCGGAGAAAGGATCCAGCCTACCACACAACTCTTGGCAAGAGCTTCAGCTGATGTAAATCAGTGTCTTACCATTGACCTCTAAGAAATGCAATGGTCTAAAATAAGTTCAGGATCCAAACAGCACCTTATAGAGAACATGAACCTTCTCCTCTTACAGTTGCAAGAAAACTGGGGCAGATCCAAAACACATTAAAAATAAAAAAAACTACCTTCATCTCTGGGGTTTAGCCAGAAAATTTTAAAAATAAGGAATAAAAAAGAAAACTCACTATTTTTGACAGCCTTAAATGTAAGACTGATTATAAATTCCTTTTAGTCAAAAACCCAGAGTTACTTCAGCAGGGGCTTTAGCTGCACCAGCAATACAGTGCTTAACTCAACTCTACCTGCAAAAGAGTCAAAACAGCAAAACTAGCCAAAAAAGCCTTCTTTGCTGTTTATATTCATTTAATGTATTCATGTTCTTGGGGTTTTATACACACCAGAACTCATTCCACTTAATTCAAACCTAAATAGGAGGTGAGAATACTGTTCTCCAAGGACTGAAACTAAGAGATCAGGTATTTAAAACCTGAGCTTGAGAATATTTGCATAATATGGTTGGCCCAGACATGAAAGCGTTACAACTGGGCTTGGCTTTCAGAATGACTCTGTTTCAGTGAAGAAACAGGAAACTTTAAAATGTTCTTTCAATTTCTTGCTCATTTAAGAAACTATCCATGGTAGATTAGCACCGTATGCCTTTTGCACTGGAAGCTGGTCATAGCCCATTGTCTCTCACATCTTTGTTACATATTATCTCACGGTTTTATATCTGTACTTTCATGCTTCTGATACTGCCTAAGACAAACACTGGGACATAACAAATCATTGGAATAGATTGCTCCCATCACAGGACTGGCAAACTGGATTCTTCATCTGTGAGCAATTTATTCACAGCCATGAAGTGTTTTTCTTTCTTTTATGTGGCACTGGCTATGACCTCATACATGTCACAGGAAAGTTCAGCTACCCGTCCCCTCGGCCTCCGGTTTGGCAGACTCTGCCTGCACTTTAGCAATTGAACCCAATATTGATCAGTTTGTCACTTTACTAATACCTGGCATTCTGAGAAGTAGAAAATCTTGACTGACTCCACCATTTAGCAGAGAAGGACACAGAGAGGGATTTCCCATTGCTTGTGGTTCAGAAATCCTACCTGTCAGAGCTGGCTTTGGCAATGATGCTCAGGGGCTCGTGAAAGCACTGGTGCACAGAGTTTGCTCTCATGAACCCATGCCATCCCTTCCTGTCCCCAGCACCATTTATCTGGGACTCCAAAGGGCAGGAAAGAGGGCATGGAAAGGATAGAGACACAGCTCTACCTGGATGCCACCTCTCACTTTGCCCTGCACTGAGACAACCCCTCCAGCAGCCACCTCTGTTACAGCATGGCACTGCTGCTGTCCCCAGACACAACCGTGCTCCAGCATGGTGGGACAGGTGACAGAGGTCCATCCACAGCTCCTGAGCATCCCCCAGAATTTGAATGTGCTCCCTGACTTTGCAGGCCAGCAGCAATGCTGCACCCAGGCATGCTCCCGTTCAGATGTCTTCCCCCAACTGTTTAGATTGCAGTCCTGCCTAAAAGACTTCAGCTGTTTTTGGAACAGTGGTAAAAAAAAGAAACCCTAACCCATGTATACACATGGGGTGCAGGAAGAGAAATCACACAAGGAAAGTGATCTGGATGATGATAAGCACATGGCTCTCTTGAAGGGGGGCGCTGGGGGTAAAAACTTCAGGCATCTAAATCCCACTGATTTTCCATGACAGCTGGGTGCCTGACACTCAAACTCCTTAAAAAGCCCATCTCACACAGTCACTGCTGTTGTCCCTGTCCAGCCAAGCAGTATCCCATAAAACCAAGGCACTCTGTGTCCCACAGTCAACCCTCCTCCACAAAATAGCAGAGTATCTCAGCCAAATAATTGAAGTCACGGCAAGCAACGACCTGCTCTGTGCCTGTCCCAAAGGGCCACCTTCCTCAGCTCCACTTGCCAGCAGTGCCTGCCCACGAGCCAGCACAAGCTGAGCCTTAAACATTCGGCAAGCAGAGCTTTACAGATGTTTCATCTTCCCCAGGGACAGTCCAGTTTAATTTCTCTCTCGCAGACTCAAAGGCCTCAGTTATACTTATCTCAGTCATTCTGGCTACGCTCGTTTTTTAGCCATATAGGGTCAAACCTGCAGCTGATAAATTGGCCTCTGAAAGCCTGGCAGGGAGACAAGTCCGTTTGCTGGGTCTATTGTGCCTCCTTTGATTTCCAGCAGCCACACCCGATGTCGTCGTTAAACACGGGCTTTCAGCTTGAAAGCTCTGGAAAATATAATACTCCTCTATGCCCCAAAGCTCTAAGTGTGGGTAAAATGGATTACTGAAATAGTCCTTTGCCTGAAACAGCAATGTATTCTAGCAAAAAAAAAAAAAAGTATTTTTAAGCCTCAGAATAGACACAGAGTTGAATTATGACTGACCTAGAGATGGGAAGACCATTAAGATGTATTTGTGACATTAATGATAGAAGCAGTTCTATTAAAATCAATGTACATGAACCAAGGTTCTGGTCTTAGTTTTCAAAGGGTGCATGACTATTTTCCTTAAAATTTTCACCCACACAGATTAGAGGGACTTCCAGCGAAACCATAGGATATTGACCGATAGAAAAACTTTGTAAGGTTAGAATTAGACACAGAGACTTTGCTGATAAGCATCATTTTCACAGTGAACTGCAAATTGTTCACACAGATAGCACTCCAGTTTTGAAATTCAAGATGGCCTCTCTAAACTCCAATAATTATCCCCACCATAAATGGGATGAAGTAAAAAATGAGGCCCCTGATAAGGGAACAGATGAGATTACGTTATGTGGAAGCTTAGATATTAGTCTCCATTAAATTCTTCACCACTATTTTACAATAAAAACATGAGCAAGCTTCAAAGGAAACCCAGGAGTAAAGGTTAATTGCTACTAAAAGGCCAGGGAGGACACCTGCATTTGCACTTTTGTCACAACCTTGCCCACCAGCAGGAAAGAGCCCACGTGGCTGGGGATGAGGAGGGAGAGCGACGTGCCAAAGCTGCTGCTGCAGCTCCAGGGCCTGGGGCCATTCCAAGACTGAGAGGCCTCCTGTGCATGGCTGGGAGGAGGAGAGGACTTCCTTCCATGAGGATGCTTCTCAGTTCAGCCCAGTTTTCCTCTCCAAGAGCAATTAGGTAAGAGGCGCTGATGATGGAGGCGGAGGTTGAGCGCAGCCCAGTGCTGCTGTCAGAGCCTCATGCTCGGCAGGGCTGTGCCTGGCTGCAGCTGGAATGCCACACCATGGCCCCTCACAGTGAGCAGACATGCGGGCCTGGTGCACTTATCTGTGTTTCAGGGCAGCCTTAAGCTCAAATATCTCACAAAGTCTTACAGGGATCAAGTCTGCGACCAAATCTCCATGGCCAAAGCCAGTCGTAGCGAACAGACATATTCATAAGGAATTCTGTTCTTCCCTTCCTCAGGTTATTTGCGCTTAAGAAGATATATTCCCAAAGTGACTACTGACCGACAAACACTCCAGCACATAAATGCAGGTCTCTGCGCTTGGATTCATGCACATGGCCACCAGTGATTTAATCGTAAACTGGATTACTCTGGAGGAAAGAGGCAGGCTGAAAGCAAAGGCATCTAGAGAGCCTAATTCAGAATGCCATCACCTTCTGAGCAGGACAAAGCCAGAGCTGAGATAAATGTCAGAGTGGCTCTTTGCAATGAGAAGAGCCACACAGTTTCATGCCTGCAGCTTCTCAAAGGTGAGATGACCCCTAGTCCCAAAGATTGGACACCATGAGGGCACACCTCTGTTTCATGGGAGAATTCTATCACATGTCAGGAGCTTTGAGCTCCCCTAGCTGTGTAGACTATGCCTTGTACAAGCCTCCAGCAAGGATGCACTAATGAAGGGTTTTGGATGGTAGGATCAGGTGAATTAATCCCTTCTCCTACAGGAGGTGAGGGTAGACCTGAATGTACCACAAACTCCTAAATCAGATCCTTGAAAAAGAGCAGTGAGCATTTATATTTGTTTGACCTAGTATCACCATTCAGTGCAGAGGAAATCAGCCTGGAGTATTTGCAGGGATATCTGAAAAGGAGACAGGCATTTCCTGCTGCATACAAATGGACACCTTTATCTGAATTTGTTTGAACAAGTATTAAAGAAAAAAAAAAAAACCTGTTACAGGCAGAGACTGATTGATTACAAAATATATCCACATCAGTCTAGAACACAGGAGGTCAAGAAAAGCAGAAAATTAAGAGAAGAAAGCCCATTAGGTTCAAAAGGAGTTCTTAGCCAGTGGTGAACAAAATGGGAGCCATCTGACTGTCCACAGGAGGTAGGCACAGCTCAGAGGGGGCCAGATGAGACATAAAGAGGGACCCTTAGCTTTAGAAACATTTAGAGATTGGGTTACTATCTCCAGGCACAGGAAGGACTGCAGCCAAGGGCTACATTAGTCTACCTGAACACTTTATCAGTCAAAGTACCCGAGACTGGTTTGTGCCGCTCCCTTTTCAAAGAACTGTTCTGTGGAGCTGGACCTATTGACGGTTATTTATTATTATTTGTATTGTAACACAGTCTGGTACCCCCAGGCAGGACCCCATTGTGAAAAGCATCGGGCAGACCTAATCAAGTGAGATTAGATTCTAACCAGACTAGAGCTAGTAACTCCCAGTTAGGTGGAAATCACAAAACATGGGAGAGAAACACTCTCTTACAAATGGCAGGTTCCATTGTACAACAAAAGAGATTACAAGCACGTTTAGAGATAAACACAGCACTTGAAGCTGTTCTGAGTCATTACTTCAATTACCAAGGAAAAATACTTTCACAACCATTAGCCTTCAAAAACATGGGGATTTTGCATATTTGTGTTACTCGACCCTAACACAAGCGTGAGAAAACCAAAGCTGTCCAAAACTCACTCAAAAAGTCCAACCCCAAAAACCACGCTCATGCTACGACAGCAAGGGGGACCAAGGCACCCGTGTGGTGGCCCCAAAGGCCAGATTCTGATTTCTCTTACACAACTGCTAAATCTAAAGTAATTACTTTAGACTTCCACCGAGGAATAAAAGAGATCAGCGTCTGTCCTGGAGTTAACCAAAATTACTCAAATTTCTTCAGATTGACACTAATGTAACAAAATGAGAGGGAAATGTGGTGCCCAGATTTCAGCCTTCCCTTCATGCTCGTGACACTGCTGATCACAGAGGGCTCAGCAAAGCTTCCACACCTCAGCCTCGAGCCACAGCGAGCAAACCCTTCTGCTTGCCGGCAGAAGAGGGAGTTGTAGGAAAAGCTGCGCGGACAAAGGCAGCAGAAAAAGGCAGCTCCAGGCAGCCTGAGCATGGCTTTGGGGCTGAGGTACATAAATCACCAGCTTCTCATGCTGCTGCACTGTGGGCAGCAGCATCTGCATGGAATGCAAAGGCAGCTCAGCCAGCGTCACCTCTGGAGCATCCCGCGCCAAGGACACTGGGTGGCTTTGGTCTGTGCCTTGTGGCAAGGTGCACATCAATAAGAACAGAGCAGATAATTCACATTAAAAACCCTCCTCATGTGGGAAGCAGATTTTGCTTCTCAAATCATACAGTCTGCAGAAAACAGCCCTGAAAGAGGCTCATACTGGCAGCAGAAGGGAGTTCCTGATGAGCACCAAGCACTCAGGAGAAATCTGTCCCCAGGCAAGCGAGAAAAGGAGCTGAGCACGCTCTAGAGCATCAGGTCTTTAAGAGAGGATAACTTCAGCGTTGCCAAGTGTTGGTACTAAACCAGCAAAGTTATAATATAGTAACAGTGTAGGGACCTGCCTGTGGTCTCTGGCAATTCTCACCATCAGCCCTACAATAACTAGTAGCATTTGGTGCTCTGTCTAGTGTCATTCATGTCTAATTGAGCAACACAGTCAAAAGCATCTGATGGGGACCAGACGCTGGCTTTTAATTAGGGTCCAGCACTGAGAGACTGTGGGTCAAATTCTGCTTTCATTTGCACAGGAGCTGCTCTCCTTGATGTGGGGGGGAAGTTGCACCTGCATAACTGAAAAGTAAAATTTGGCTGCTTGTGTTCCTGTGCGCTTTTCCATATAAATTACTGTACTACATGCGGCAACAAAGGTTTATAAATGTTGGCTGGCACGCAGTGAATTTATTTACAAGTTAAGTCTAATTTTTATTTATAGTTCCAGTACAATCATCTCTGGTAGAAATATTTATGTTATCTGTACTTCTGGTCTGTTAGAGCCTACTGCAATCATAAACACGGCTGAAAAATTATTCGCAGTTAGCAGGGTTTAAACTACCCATTATATCACTAGCTAGTGCCAATAAACTTTGGTGCTGGTTGATAAAGTTTCCTCAATGGAATAAATATATATTTGACTTTCAAAACCTTTCCTGGGTTACACAGAGTGGGGGGTAAGAGAAGAGGGAAGTGCCAGCTGTAGGATTTGATAAACTGAGAGCGGGATCTGCAGCTAGCAAGGAGTCTGGAGAGATCCACAGGGGCTGGGAGGCAGCCTAAAGCATGCTGAAACTCTAACTGATAGCTTAAATTTGTATCTTGGTAAGATATTTCAACTGAGGAGAGCTGCAGCAGCTAACACTCACTAATGCCCTTCATGACTCTCTGTATGGAGTAGACCCAAGGGGTGAAAAAAAAAAATCTGTCTTGAAATTTTTAGCCCTGAGTACTGGTCACTGCTAAGGGAGGAAAAATGGATTAAGGGAACTAGCTTTTGTTCATTGTTTGATTGCCATAATGGTAAACATGACATATATTCTCACACTGACATGGCACAAGAAGCCAACCAGATCAGGACAAAACTAAGGACAAGAAGGTTAAACGTGAATTAGTGAGACCAGCCACTTATACACAGAAAATACTGATTAGGAACAAAATCTAACTAAATCTGTATCAGCTGGGGTAAGATGAAAGGTAATGCACTTTAACAGTCCCTGCCACAGGGAAAAACTATTGCTGTAAAAGAACATTTTTAAATTAAAACAATTACTTAAATCTACAGTATTATAATCAACACAAATGAAACTTTATCTCAATGTAATAAATCAGTGTAACTGAACTTCTTTTTACTCATTAGTAGACCTTTACTGTTTTAAACTGAGATGTGTCACAGAGTAGCACTGGAAATCACATGCCTCTTTCCAACAGAAAGCAGTAATAAAAGATGACTATTCTACCAAATTATAATGAAGACAGATAACAGAGTGAATTATAAAACAAAGGTTATAGATAGAGACTGAGCCTTGTAGAGGTAATGACTTTTAATTGGATTGAGTTTATCATATTTTCAGAGGTACAGCACAACCAGAAGAAAGGATTAGAATTATTTCCACATTTCATTATTTGGCATAATGAGAAAACAGAGGGAGGTCCACATCCCTGATGTGTTTGGTAAGCCACAGGAGATGTTGAACATGTCAGTATATGGTAGAGTTCGGTCCTGAGACACAAATGCGTTTGCTCCCTTATAATGCGGCAAAGTGTAATCACTTGAAAAAAAAAAATAAAAAAGGAAAGGGGGGAAAATGGCCAGGTCATGAAGTTTTGTTTCAAAAGCACATTATGAATAAAAAGGAATTTAACCCCTTCCTGCCAGCAGGCACTCCAGCACCAGCCTGCAAACACCCATCCATCTGCTTTGAGGAGCTGAGCAATTCCCATTCTAAGCACCAAGAGCTTAAAAAGAATGAAACAGTGGCAGCTCAGTGACCACATCATCTCTCTCACACCACCAGGGCAAAAACACCCTGGGGAGGGGACCTGCGCTACCTGAATCCCAAAGAGACTGCACTCCACCTGGAAGAGTAGAGCACAGAGACCAGTGGGGAGAAGGCAGCTCAGAATAACCTGAGTTGGAAGGGACCTGCAAGGATCATCAATTCCAACCCCTGGCCTTACACAGGACAATCCCAAAATGCTGGGGATAAAAGAGCAAGATCTGAGAGATTATCAGAGCAGGACGCAGCCGCTCCTGAGCTATGCCCAAGTATTCCAGGGAGGGATGGACTTTTGGGGAGCTGCTTTTGTAAAATTGAACTGCTGTAGAGTTTTGCACCAGCAGCCAGACAGCTTTTTAATTATGCAATTACAGTGAAAGAGCATTAATTATACTCGAGTGACACTGTGATACACTGTAGTTAAGTCCTTGAAGCACTAACAGAAGTACTCATAACAAATACACTAATCAGGAAAAGTATCGGGTAATTAATCCTACAATACTGTCCACTTCAAAACCTCAAGGTCTGGCAGGACTGGCTTCCAGCATTTGTTTCCGAGGAGATACAAGGCCACAATTTTTCCTGCAAGCAAACTCCTCAGCAGAAGGTCATCCAGTAACATGCAGGATGTACTTAGCTGATTGGAAAATCATGAATCTCAAGAGCAACTTTACTTCGTGTCAGGTGTATTCTGCAGCATTCTGGGGAATCAGGATATGTTTGTATTCACTGTGGTTTTTAATTAAAAAAAAAAAAAGCTTTGGGACAGTTTTAGTTCACCACATGTGCATACACATTTATTCCTGTATGACAGAGCTGTTTTGGGTAGGATTAGTGTAAAACTTGAATGAAATTTTTCCTGTTTGTCTCCATGAAACCCAGGGTCTTGGCTGGCATATTTTGACAAGTTCTTCTCATTGATATGTCACTCAAAAAAACTACACATTTTCAGAGTGCAATAATCTTTGTTTCATTTTTGTCCAGACCAAAAAAAAAGCATTCAGAACTGGATTTATCTACATTGTCTCCACCACCAATTTGTTTCAGACCCTGTTCATTCCTCAAAGCAATTCCACAGCTTTTTCTGACATAATTCTACCTGTGCCAGCCACATATTCTAAATAAACACTAATTAACTTTTAATCTCAACAAAATATTCATGGTTGATAAAATACATTTGTGTTTCCTGCCCCATTTCAGAAGGCTGGTCTGTCCCAAAGAACAGGATTTACTTTAATGCCAGTGGGACTTTTGTCTGAGTTTACCAAAATGTTCATCTCTGTGGTGATGCAGAAAAGGTTTGCCCATGGAACTGACACCATTTCCTGCAGGCATCCAAGCAAAACTGGGAAAAAGCTGCTTGCTGCCCTACAGCAAGCCCCAAACTCCATGGCAGGATGACTTTAAACAAGGATGGAGGCAAAAGGAAACTACACCCATTAAATACAGCTAAATTCTCAGTTACCTTTCTGAGATAGTTTTATTTTCTAGCAAGCGTGGCATACATGAGTGCAGGAACGTACAAGAATCTGTAGCAATTATTTTTCTTGGCCTTTGTATAAGAGGACAAGGGGAAACGCCAGGGTTTTGCAGCCAAGACATCTACAAAGAGATAAAATGGGGGCCCAGCTCCTTCACCATCACAGGTTTCTGTGCTTCAGCTCAGCTTGAGATGCTGCACTGCCTCAGTGCCAGTGGCCGCAGCTCCCTCCCCATGCCCTGTCTGCATCCTCTGCTGCAGGAAGGTGCTTGCAAAACACAAGTTAGTTATTAACAAAAAAAAAAAAAAAAATTAAAAACATTCAGAGAAGTTAAAGGAAAAAAAAATTCCAAACCCCAAATATTAGAGCTCTGAGTTTTGCTGAGCAATCAGGAGACTTGTTTTAAAAGGAAAAGTGTTTGCAGAAATCTGGCAAATCTAGGATGTTGTCACCTCTTTGCTATAAAATTGTTCCTCATGTAATTTGGAAATTCCTCCAAGGGTGTTTCTCTGGCTGTACTTTTACCTAGCATGTCTGTGAAGGGTGAGTTCTCTGTGGTTCAGTGCTTGGAGGTTTTTTAACACTACCTAAGAGCTTCCCACTCGTGCCTCTCTCCCATGCTGGTGGTCCACAGCTGATGCTGGGAGGTGCCTGTTCCCTCTTTAACACGTTTTCCACCTCAGCCAAAAGCCCTTTGCTACTCCCTTCACTTGGACACAGAGCAACACTCACTCTGTTCACCCCTTTTCCCTCTTCTTTGGAGGAAAATGAGCAAAATGGATGACATCCATCTGCATTGCTGAACTCACAGGGGAAACTTCTTCTGGAGCTCTCAAGGACCAAGAGCCTGCCCATGTCTCATGCTTGGAGAGCTCCATGCAGAAAAACTCCACAGACAGAGAAACCACTGGGGAGTTTTTGGCCAGCAAAGCCCAGAGCTTTCCAAGCCCAGCCAGTCAGAAAAAGATCAAGAAGATATTTCAGCACATGCAGGACTAACAGGAAGGACTCCCTGGGCTCTCAGCCCCCTGGTCTCTCAAAGCACAGGGCCTTTGCTTATGCTGGGAGTGGGTAGCTCTGACACTGCACACTCAGTTGCTTTTGCAAACATATCCAGTAACAAATTCCCCCATTCCCTCTTGGGTTTCCCATTTCTTCCACGGGCTCATATTATCTCATTTGCCTCAGATGAGCTCCAGGGTGAATAGCTCATCTCTCCCCAGAGCTTTGAAGATGCAAAGCAGGACAGTATGGAAATGCCAAGTGCTCCTGCAGCACCAGCAGCCTGTTGGAGGGAGGGAGGGAGGAGTGACAGTCCTTATTCTGATCACATCCCCCCTCCAAAATCAACAGTGACACCAGTGTGAAACCAGAACGAGACCCCCGCTGTGAAACAGTTAACATCAGTTAGATCTATTTTGACTTTTTAAAAAAAGAAAAAAAAAAAAAGAGTGGGACTACAGTTTATTTTGCATGGCTTCCTGGTCAAAGCCTCAAACGTTTTGTAGATATTTATTAATATATATTAACTGTAAAGAAAGTTAACTGCTAATGTAATTTATTCCCCTCTTTGTTCCATACACCTTGTATTGCTTTCTCTGAAGCTGTTGATCTTGGAGAATCAGAGGGGTCCTGGGGAGCTGCTAACAGAGAGCAATAAATCAGCACTCTGAAAGCTTCTGGTTCATCCCAACAACTTGGAAGAAAATTTGAAAAATAACCTTTTTCTTTTTTTTTTTCCCCCTTTTTCAAACTGGCAATCTGCAAAAGCTCTATTGTTTTCATGCGCAGGCTGATATATGACAGCTTAAATAAATACATAGTTCTTAATGGAGTAAATTCAGCCTTCATGTAATTGGATGCCATGCCATTAGAGACCTTGGCCCAGGCAGTGCTCTCCATCCCCAAGGATCTCACAGGACTCAAACTAACAGGAGGTTGTTATATACTTGATTTCTACCTATTATGTCACTGTGGACTAATCCTCTGTTATAAAGAGTACTTAACTTTATATCTATTTATGTTTACGGACATGGATTTAAGTACTGTTTATAATGACAAGGATGTATATATACAGCATGTATATGTAATATAATATATATATATAAACACAGAGACACGTCCTAAATCATAGAAGTGGTGGAGTCCTTGAGCAAAAATGGCTTGAGAAGCTGAGGTTTTTTTTTATGGCAGGAAAATAATGTGGCTTTTCCTGAAATTGTTCTGAAAGCAACTTGAACTCCTTCTGTCCAAATTAGATCCAAAAATGCTCTGAAATTTTCAGGCTAGACCACTACACTTCTCAAAGCCATAAGTGGTCCTACAAGAGAAATCCTTCCCTACAGCACCAGTGTCTCTACCAGGAAAGACAGAGTGGCACAATTTGCTGCCCACAGAGGACACTTCCAGGGTAAAGAAGAGGAATGAACAAATTGCATTTCAACGTTTTCCCTGGAAAGCTCATTAGAAACTCAAGTCAAATAAAAGCAGCAGTTCCTATGGAGCCCTTTGCAAAGCAACATCAAACTGGCATTTAGCTGACCTTCTCCACGCCCTGGTGAACCTCAGTTCAGCAAGTTTGGTAGGGCCATGCATAACTCCAAGGATATCAGAGGAAAAAAAAAACCAAGCATTGTCATGAGAAGGTGTTGAAAGAGCTCTCCATGTCTCCATCTCACCAACCACATCTGTGGAGGTGAACAGAACCAATCCATGGTCACAAAACAAATCAGAGGCATGTTTGGAAAATGAAAAATTTGTCTGGACTTGGAATTCCTTGGTCTCTTCTCTCAGAGCTGCAGTTCATGTATGGACCACAGCCCACACAAGAAAAGCTGGAGATGATCAAATTGAGCCTTCTAGGGGCTCTAAAGCAAAGACTGAAATGCAGTGAACCTTGCATAAAAAGACCACGTTGGGTGTGATGAGAAGTTGGGTATAGAGAGAATTTGCATTGCTGGAGGGGTGGCAATTCAGGGCCAAGCACCAGGATGAACTATGGCATTCCTCCCCAAGGAACTCTACTCAGAGCTGGCTGTGCCCCCCTCACATCTCATCATCCCACTTTTCCTGCTGAAGCCAACACTGCTCTCCAAAACCAGTGGAAGCACCAGAATCTCACTTGTACACCAAGCTGGTGGGAGCACAACTTCTATCCCAAAGCTTGAGCAATACTTCCAAAAATAAAAAACACTGAACCAAGTTCTGTGGGGACTGAAAGGAGCTTTGGTCTCTTAGAAAGTGCCTGCACAAAGGACATCTCCAGGGCTGAGACCACCAGAGATGCTGCCCAGTTCCCAGACTGGGCTGACAGACTCCCACCAGTCAGGAGAGCCCATTTCCATCCCCTGCTGCTCACCAGGGACTTCATCTCAGGGTTAACCTTGTGTTGCCTCACCAGAGGCCAAAACCCCAACACTCATGCGCCCAGAGGGAATTTTGCAGGAGGAAAAGGGCTCAGTGTGCCTTTTGTCCAGGTATTTTAGGTGAGAAGGATAGACCAAATAAATACCATTTGTTGCTTAAAGTGCAAATCCCAGCAACTACTTTGAACGGGAGCATTTGGTAGTTGACACATCTACGGATGTTTTAAATCATAAGGGCATCCACTCCATTTTAGTTTTAATGTGTTTGTGTGCGAAGTTCTTTGTCATTCCAGCCCACCTGTCTCAGGGCACAGAAATCAAAAACAGGAGTAACTCTCAAATTTCACCTCAATTTAATCCATCACAGAAAGCAGACTGGTTTTGCACTGTATTAAAAAAGGAAAAAAAAAAAAACACCAGGACATTTAAACAAAGTGACACAGATCATCAGCAGATCAACTGAAAATGACAGCTCAATCAAACAAATGTATGTTGAGAATTTCCACAGGGCAGCTCTAGCTGCAGCCAAACCAAATTTGTTTAGTATACATAAGTTAGCTGCTTAGAAACATTCAGTATGCTGCTAGCCAGATGATGACTTTCCCAGATAAACATCTATTTAAACAAATATCCCCCCACCCATGGAAGTGCTGGCAGAGTTTTGATGGATTCTAGTCTCCTAAAAATCTGATTTTCCTCTGGTGGCAGGCTGGTACCAAACCCACCCACACGGCCCTTAACTAAAACTAACCAAACGCTGTTTTAAAATAAATGTTATAACCAGCAAGAGGTAGGCAATCCTCATGGAGGGCTTCTGGCTGCCAATAAATTCACAAAGTGGCACGAGGATGAAATACAAATTATGAACTTGGGAAGCACCGGAGAAAACTGCACATCCTGTGTCATATATCAAGTACACAGAGAGGAGGGGATTTGTCTGATTCCTCTTTGAAAGCAAGGTATTCCTCTTGAAATCAATGAAAAGTCTCCTATTGATTCCAGAAATGCCACATAAATCTCTCACTGAGGAAATATATTGAGAAGAGCTCCCCTCTGTGATTCTGCCCTGCTTTAGAGCAGATTTTCTATGGTGTCATTTAGTAACAGTCAAAAAAGTAGTTTTGAAGATGAGAAAGTAATTTGGTAAATTTAGTTTAAATGTCATTAAAATATACAAGAAGTTTCATCCAGACTCAGATGCTTGAGCAGAAGAGGTTTCAGTTCAGACAACAGCAGCGCTCTGGGCAAAAATCAAGGCACGGGATTTCAGCCAGCCTGGAAATATTTTGTCCATAGCTACTGAAATTAGTGGCCAAAATCCCATCTGATGTGAAGTAGCCAGATTTTATTTAGGGTGAGCATTTTAGGGACATTTTAGGCACTTGCTGTTCACCCAGCACATGTGTGTTTAAGGGGTGACTGTCCAAATGTAAAACTCCAAAATTAATAAGGGACAGAGAATGGCTTACACAATGATTTGCAATACAAATTATAATTTTGGTGAAGATCTATATTTAAACATTTTAGGTGGTTTTTTTTCAACTTCTGATTTCTTAAAATAAATTACTCAAAAATAAAAGCTACTAGGCAACACATATCCGCTCTTCAAAGTTCTGTCAAACAAAAAAGAGTTCCTATAAAGCACATATTCTGATGGACATCTGCTTGCTATTTAATATCCACAAAGAGAGTATTTACAAAAAATTACAAATGCTACAAATTAGGAGGCCTGTGATGCTGGAGCATCCCAAGGAGTGGTGTTTACACAACGATCAGAGGGATGTGGGATGTCAGTGAAGAGAATAGATGCTTACAGATATGTCACAGCTTATTTCCTGGGGAAAAAAAATGCACTAAAAGATCACTAAGTGATGTAACCACCCTAAATAACTAGTACTCAACCTGAAGGTTGCCTGAGAAAGCCAAAATCAGCCACAGTGTGCCAGCAACAAGAGATGTATCATTGAAAGCTCTCATTGCAGAAGGGGAGATGGAGGTGACCCTTCTGGAATGCAGAAATCCCAGCGTCCTGTTCCCATCATCAGTGTCAGGGGTCCACAGACCCCACGAGATGAATAAAAGAAAGAAGTTTAAAGTGTCAGAGTCTGATGGGACTGAGGGAGAAAGCAAATTCCTGAAGTACCCACATGGTGGGAGGAGTTTGCTGTACACAAAAATGCTCACTGTTGAGCACTGTAGGATTTCCTTTAAAAGTATCTGTTTGGGGGGAGTTTAACTCATGAGTTTTGAGTGCATAATTGTGCTTTTGCCAGAATTTGCATATTGACATATTGCTAGGGAAGAAAACCATGGGAAAGCAAGGATGAAGGATGACAAAACTCAAAGTATTAACCCCCAGAAGAGCTCCTGCTGCATACTGGTTTTTTCAAATGCTGTTTCTCAAAGCGCAAAAGAGCCACTTGATGATACAGTACAGAAATCATAGAGCTCAAAGTTCATATTATTTTGAGTGGTACAAGATTATTTTTAATCTTTTCCCCTTCCACTGCCCCTGATCATACCACAAAAAAAAGGTGAAGTTGTCCATGAAACTGGAAAACAAACAAGATGCAAACTCTGAAATTAACACTTGGAATAGAAGCAACTGTAAAAATAAGGAGAAAGAGGAGTTTAGAAAAATTAACCTGATCTACTCGGAAGAGCAACAAGCAAAAAAGACTCCAAACACAAAATTAAACACTCCCCAAAACTCTTCCAAAACAACAACATAAATTGGCAAGTTTTCTTTAATTTTAGCAGTATGGCTGCTTTCAAATTTTATGTCTGGAAGTCCAAACCAGCTCAGATGAAATCCATCCAACTCCGAATATTACCAGCCTCTTTTTCTCTAATCCCAACAAGCAACACATAAAATACGATTCCAGACTATTTGAGCTCCTGTTTGCACTCCACTGACAAACACATCAAGAAGCATGGTGCAGATTATCATTGGTAGCAGGGAAACCAAAGATCAAACCATAAAATCTTCATGCTCTTGACAAGAGTTTTGTCACTTAAATCTAATTTTTATTCATGTGAGTAAAGCCATTTTATTCTTAGGGAGTTGAAGACAAGCTCACAGAGACAAACAGAGCATACAACCCAAAAAAACACCTTGGTCACACTGCTCCCTGAAGAGAACATGCCCAGGACATATTTTATATATGTAAATATATTAAAATTTAAATTCATTTCCTTTTCTCCCACTGGCCTGGCTCCCTAAGGTGCAGAGCACCCACCCTGCACATGGCAGGAGTCCAGAAATCCACGCAGCTGCCTCAAAGTGCACAACCAAACCAAAAAACATTTTGTAATTTTTCCAGATTATTAGGAACCATCAGTAGCATTTACAGCCCTGATTCAGGGCTAATTTAACCCAGTCCAGACTAGACCTGAATCGGCTCACAGTGCGTATTGAGAAGCTTAATAGGAATACAGATGATTGTAGAAGTTCATGTCGATAAGAGCTAGAAGCAAGAAACTCAGCTTCATACCCATGACCAATACAGGGAGATCTGCAGAAATCAAAGCACAGGATGCACTATGGTTTCCACTGCATTCCTCAGCCTCAGAGATCTGCCAATATTTTGCACGTAAGCACAAGGACCTTCAAAAGAGCCGGGTTTGTCCCAAGAAAGTACAAAACAATCACTACAAAGGCAAGCAGCGAAAAATCCTCCTCCTGAAAAAACACGCCGTAAAAACGAAGTATAAATCATAAAACCCAAATGAAAACAACCACTCCCCCACCCCAAAATTGCCCAAATAATGGGATGAGGAAGTTTTCTCTGATGAGATTAAATACTGCAAAGCCCTTTCCAAGTCCAGTAACAAACTACTTCAGAAGCAGTGGCAGAAAGCAACGAGACAACACTGAGCAACGCAGGGCAACGCAGAGGCAAAGTAAGGATTGATCCAGAGCCCTGGGACAAAAGCTTTCCCTTCCCTCAAAATGCATGGAAAAGGCTTCTCACAAGCGTGCCACCTTGCCTAACTCCACTCTCAGGGGTTTGCTGCTCAGGTCAGTGGAAGAAAAATGAAGTTAACAAATGTTTTTGAAAACGCCAGTTCTTGAAAGCAAACTTATTACGCTGAGGCCTGAGCACCATCAAGCACAAAACTCTGGCATCACAGCTTGAGACAAAATGCCAGACCTTCACACAAAGCACCTCTCTAAGATTATTTCCCCAACTCAGCAGAGAATACAGCAAAATAGGTCATATATCACAGGAGCAAAGCAATGCCATGCTCAGCAATGAAACTCCTTGGGACAAAGGGTCTCCACATTTATTCTACCCCACCATCTCTCAACATATCTCAATCTCACAGGAGGTCAGCTTCCGACCCCTCAGCCTGCCACGTTCAGCCTGGGATGCAAAAAGTCTGGCAGCAACAGAAATGAGAGGGGAAGATGTTAAAATTAGTCCTTACTGTCTTTTGCCTTGTTTTCATCCTTTACAGTGTTCCTTTTCGAGGATACGAAATTAAAAAAAAAAGAGCAGATTCCTATGATTTGTAACAAAAGGGGTTACAAAGATGGACACCAGACCAGGAAATCCATACCTCCTATTATACACCCACCAAAAGCAGTGTCCTCGTGGTGACCTGCTCCACCAGGGCACTGGGACACCAACATGGGCTTTGGAGGCACCTTGCACACAGCTCTGTCAGTGTGGAGCCCTCACTCCATCAGTCCTATGTAGAAGGTAGTCCTCCTTTTCACCCTCTCCTTACTAGAAAGCTCATTTCTGGCCTCAGAATATTCATGGACACTTTATTGCCAATTTGTACTTGTTCCAGCACTGTCCTTTAGCTTAAATGGTTTGCTAGGAGTGTTTGTCACCTTCAGTATCAGACATAACCTCTATCAGCCTTCATTTTCCTCTGCTGCACAAGCCAAGCTTTTTAGCCTATTCTTGCATTCAATTATCAATCATCAGCTGTTCAATTAGAGACGGTGCAAGTCTCAGGAAGAGAAATATCCCAGCCACGGTGACAGAGACAACACCAAGTTGTGTCAGGAGCAAGCACACAATGAATCCATAAATCAGCAGAGAAAGCAGGGGCAAGAGGAGAATTGGAAGCAGCATCTCCCCTTTCAGTGGGTTAATGTGACTTCTTCTCACTTTGCTGCAGAAATCACATCCAGGACAAGCTGCTTTCAGGAAGCAATTACAGGGAAGCAGCAGTGCAGAAGATGGATCTGTTCCTCAACTCTTCCACATGTCACTTCTCAGGAAGGAGCTGGTCATGGGGATCACAACTTCAAATCTAAATATTTCCAAAGGAGAACGTCCTTAGATGTGAATGTTATCTACTGGCCATGCAGGATCTGCAGTTATACAAACCACTTGGAAGCATTTTATGGACCAATCCAAAGAACATCAATTAAATTCTGATTTCTCTACTGTTAAAGGCAAACTACTGATTGATTACACAGGGCAAGATGTCATCTGTGCTCTCTGTTGCACTATTACCAGGCTCTGTCACACAAATTTCATGTGTGCCATGGACATAGAGGACAAAAAGTCTGAGCAAAAGTAGTAAAATGCAAATGTAGGAGCCTGACCTAGTGTTTTCAATATTTTTATTTAACCTTAATGCCTTGAAAATTAATCATAACTGAAGATATTTTCAGCAATATTTCTTTTTAGTTCTGAATGCAGGTAACTCCATCAGATAAATACATATCTGTGTGTCACAGGGCAGAGAGGAACCTTTCATTACAAACACCTTTCTTGGAAGAAACTTGATCTTTTTAATATTAAAAAAGCTATTTTAGAATATAGTTCCCTTCCATAAAAAGTTTCCAGCAATTTATTTTCATTCCAGTATGGGGAAAAAAAAAACCAACCAAACTCTGAAACCTAAGAAGCTCCTGTACAAAATAAGTAACATCTTACAGCCAGCTGCAATGATCATGCATTTATTCAAGTCAAGCTAAATATGCCCTAAAGAAGCAAAAAATCCTTTCAATTAAAATGTTCACCAGTATCATTTTATTTGTTGGAAGGGTACAGATGTGAATCTGCAGCAGGTGCATGTGATTATTTCTAACACACACTAAGAATGGGTAAAGCCATTTTAACTCCTTGCTGTATTCCCTGTGTCTTTGCTTCCCTTTGGCAGAGGAGGAGTTTGTGCCTACCCACACCCCTCAGTGGGCAAATCCAAGCATTTTCTACTAACAGATGCTGAGGTTAACACAAAGCAATTCAAAGCTTCTCATTAATTACTGCTAATTGTCATGGCAATCTCCTTTCCCCTGTTTTACATCATGAGCAAATGATTCTTTTTTCATTGCAGAAGAGGTAAGAAGAGAGATGCTTGGGAAAACATAATTAGCTCTGCTAATTAGTGTGATCTGATTTGAATATTTCTATTTGCTTTTGTAATTAAAAAAAGACAACTCAGTGAAGTCATCTCCACATTCTAAATATTCAGTTCATAAATTAAGATAACTAAGCTGCAAACCTGTTTGTCCATTAAAAGAAAAGCCACCTGTGATGGCAGAACATCCCCAGGGCAATGCTGTGCACAAACCAAGAGGGAAAAGTCCTTTCTCTCAGTGGGAAAGCTGAGAGGACACTGCCATGTCCCACCTCCATAACCCAAAGTTACTTTAAAGAACTAATAACCTAAAATTAGATTTTTTTTTTTTTTTAATTAAGAAGTTGTGCCTGCTCCCTTTGCCTTTCATCAGCAATTAGGTCAATTTGCATTGGCATCTCTGAATCACATTATTGCTGTTCCCCTGCCAGTGGTGGATTCAGAGCAGCACAGGGCAACTTTTAGGGTGGGTGGAGGACTCGTGCAGAATCTGTCCTAGAGCTGTATCAGAGCAGGTTTTACTGACTATAATTCCAAACTACTGAAGAATTCCTTAAACCTCTTCAACCCTCAAAATCTGGAGAATTGAATAGATTAACTGAATGGGTTTTATCTCCATTGAATCCTTCTGGGATGAACAATGAGTTTTCCTCTTGATGAGAAAAGTGAGTGAAACATTCCTCTGTACATAGAGCATGCCGTGGTGGTGATTTCCTTAAAGCTTTGGATTTGGCTGAAAAACCCAAGCACCGAAACACCTACTACAATTTCTATGTGACCATTGTGAACAAAGAGGATTCTCAGAGCTGTTGAAGAAGGATAAATAAAAACACATACCTCTACCCAACATCCCAGCTACTACTGGGGCTGCTGTGCAACCAGAAGAGGCCAAGCATGTTGTTTTACACCACCACAAGACCATGCTGTAAGATTTGCACAAACCGGGTGAATAAAAACAGGTAATGATTTATTCAACCTGTTTCTGTTTCACATAATAGCCTGAGCAGGTTATGATATTCTCTTACATGCTCGCAAATCTAAATATGCTTCTGGATATTTTTAAAGTCACGACTGACTGGAAATATTTGTGATTTTAGCTGTTTTGTTTAGCAACGAGCAGTCAGACCTTGCTTCTACCCCCCAACCCAATGAGCCCCCAAACTTTTCCAGCCCAGGCTCATGCAGATGTGAAATTACTGTTCACCTTCTGCTGGTAACTCTTACCAGCAAAATAATAAATTCAGTTAATAACGGAAAAGAGTATTCATGGTGCTTTCTTGACAGTGCTCATTCACCTCTGCACTTGTTATGGTAAAACAGAGTATTTGACACTGCTCACTTTTGGCAAGGCTCCACCATTCAGACAGTGCTGCAGCCACAGGCTGGAACAGATCCTGGGCAGTAAAAAAATATAAAAAAACCTCCAACCAACATCAAATTGTAAAACACAAATGTTTTCCTGATGGAGCAGGGGCTTTCTAGGAGTTGCAGCCCATCTCCAGGTAGGCTCCCATGCCCTGGATGTGGTGTTTCTGTACAATAGCTGTGGCCACTGCACAGAAACAGGGTGAAAGCCTTCGGTTGTTCTTCCAAGCAGGACACAATGGGGAACGTGACTGGGGAGTTCTCTCCATAAACAAACCAAACCTCCTTCCTTACAGAGCTGCCTTTCTTCTCCCAAGACCCTCTAAAAGCTTGGAGTCTCCCTGAATCTATTAGAAATCTTTCCTGGAGAGAGGAACCAGACATTGTAAATGAACCTTGACTTAGAAGCCCCCTTGTACCTGCAAATACCCCACAGATTCCAGAGGCATTTTATGCTCTGCCTATTTACCTGTCATGCTAGTTCTCACCCCATGATTCATCCATCTTTAATGCTTTCAGCAGTTTTTAACTTATACTTTTCAAGGTGTTAGGATATCCCCCCTGTAGTACTTTTGGATTTGCTTGCAGAATTAATACAGTGTGGAAACACACAGAGAATATTGTTAAGATGCTTTGAGAAAATGTTTTAAAAGAAAGCTGTCCCCATTCCCTGCATACACAGAGCAACGTGTAAAGGACTATTAACTCAGACCAGGCTCTCAAATAAGCCTGGTGAGCATAGTAGGAGGCCAAGTCCTGATCCAGGCCATCTAGAGGGGACTTTGACCATCACCCTCCACACAGGGCAAAAACAGAGTCCCTCAGAGTGTCTTTATGGTCTTTAAAACCATGAAAGGTGAACATTCCCATCTCTGTGTGTCCCTGTGCTTGCTCACACATAGGACACTTTCCATCCCTACACCCAGCTCCAGGTTTCTTAAATCTTCCTTGGATCAAGGCTGTAAAATTGGTGGTTTGGTTGTACATGGCAAGTAAGGTGGATAAAGACTCATTTTTGCCCACACTCCATTTGATCCAGCCCTCTTTGCCACAACCAGGGATCCCACCAGGTCCTAGCAGAAAGAACTGTTCCCCAGTTGGTCCTTTCCCTGCCTATCTCCAGAGAAACCCTGACACTGTAAAAGAGATTGCTCTTGAGCTTCACTGGATTTTTTGTATTCCAGAAAAGTAAATCTTTTTGAACACTAAAGATCTACCAGAAAAGAGAGAAATCCCCAAACAGAAAGCTACTGGAACTTAGCATCTCCTCAATTCAGATCTGACGATATGGTAGCCACTCTGCAGATCTCATTCTGACACAGTAGTGCCAAAATATTTCCCAAAATCCCAGGCAACTCCAGAATTGCCTGTGGACAGTGCACTGCCAGCCTGGCTCCACCAGCACTCCTCTGGGGCAGCTGGCATGAAGTGGGCTTGCCTCTCTCCACAAAAGCTGCCACCACACCTTCTGGCTCTCCTTTTGGCAATTCAGTATTAAGGGCAAGAACCTCATCTAAGAAAACACTGAAAATATGACTCAATATTCAAACACCTGCACGTTCTTAATTATCTGAGCAGCCCCCTCCATCAAAAATATTCATTATTTGCTGCATTTCTTAAATAACGGGGAAAGTCACCGCTGCATTTCCCAATAATGTATGCCCACAACTCTATTTCCCCCATCTGCTATGCTTGCCTAAGACTGGTCATTTGTTACCTGCTAGTTCCAATTGATTTCCTTTTGCCTCTGCTTTCCCTCGCCATGAGTGCAGGGAACAAACAGCACGATTTATACCAGCCATCCAGTACCAATCATTAGATAACAAGGCCCTTTACTGAAAGCATTTAGAGTAAAACAATACTTTAAGTTTACCTTTGCTTTCACTTCCTTCTTTATTACTCCAGGTTCAAAATAAGGCCAAAGAAGTTCCACTTACACGGAAGATTAGACAATCATCCAATATAAATCCTTCACATCCTATACAACCTACAGGGCTCGGATCCTACTGCAACTGATTAAATTCCTTTTTTCAATTGGTTTCATGAGATTCTCAGGCCTCCTTCTCTTATGCCCATTTGCCACCTATTGATTTGGATGTGGAGAGAACAGCTCCATTTTTGGTGGCTTTTTAACCCACGGAATGCCAGGCATGGATGAGTGTTGGGCTTCAGCTCATCAAGCCTGATGGAAAAGCAGGGACAGGGATTGGGAGAGACCTCCTGGTTTCCCTGCTTGGCTTTTCCCACCTCAAACCACATAGGAAGCAAGTGAAGTCACTTTGCACTGAGCTTGGTTTTATCCTCATTTCCTCTGCACTGCGGAAAACTTTTATTTCCCTGCACAGAAGAGAGCTGGACTAGAAGAAACTAAATATGAGAACCTAAGCCAAAGAATGCAAAAATCAGCAAGAAACTCAAAAATTCTAACCCACCAGGTGCGCACTGAGGCTTGTTTGGGTGACTTGGTTCATCACAAGGAGCTAATGCTGCATGGCTGGACAAAATGCTGTCCCAACATAATGTCCTTCCCATATTAATAATGCTGTGTGCATATATAAGGTATCCATATCCAACCTTTGCCAGAGCCAGAACTTTACACTAAAAATACATTTATTTTTTTTTCTAAAGGCAGATTATGCTCCAGTAACACTTTAATAATGTTATTCCATCAATGGCTGTTCTACCTGCTTGAAATTCAGTGTCAAGGGAAGTGCTGATATTCAGCCACCTGAGGTGATAGGAGGAGCTCAGGTGTTTTAAGAGAGAAGCTCTCTGGAGGATTGCTGTCTCCTCTCACCCCTGCCATTACCAGAGGCAGAGGGTGATGGAGAGAGAGCCACACTCTTCTATACACAGAGTTTCTGCCTGAAACTGCAGGAGCAACAACGCCCAGAAAATTGAAACCTTTTAGGTCAAGGCTGCCAAACAGACTGGTTCCCTCTGTGACACTGAACGGGCCGTCTCCATTACCTAATTCTTCTGGAAGTTCAGGGGGAAAACGTCTCCCAGTGGAAACTCCTGACTCCCGAGCACTTTGGCAAATCTGGATCTTATTTAGGTGCCTAATTCGGGGCTGAGCAGCAGAGGACTAGCAGGGTGATAATAAAAGAAAAGATTGTGGCAATTTATCACTTGGAGAGCAGCAAAAAACCTTTCCCAATTCTTTTATTAAACAAACTTTAATCAATATAGTCTGGTTTCCTGAATTTAGACGCGAGCTGGGAAATCCAGATTTTGATTTCACCAAATAATTCATGGCTACATCTCCAGAAACATGCTGGAGAATCCTCCTTAATTTTCCACAGAATTATTCTGCTGGAAAAAAATTGATGCTGTCTCTAGCGTGGTAATGCATTTTTGAATCCTGCTCTATACATTTTAGCAGATGCAGCATGGCAGCTCTTTTAATATTTTATTAATATTATATGTAAGACAATATCATTTATCACAGCATTTTGAGACAAGGGTCAAACACTTCTTCTGACAGAAAAATTAAAAATCCTTTTCATTGAATATTTATATGTTCTACCATAAATAAAAAAAGAAGTTTTCACATAAAAATCTATTAATTTCAAATCCAAGTGCTTTGGGTTTTATGCAAGTGCAAAACCTTTGTAAGGGACACATCCAAGCCTCAGTGAATCACTTGAAAATGCCCTTAAACCCCAAGGGGCTGAGCCTGGGCCCTGTGGCATTTAGTTGTCAAAAGGGGAACTTGGGTACATACACTCATGTGCTAATAATTGAAAGGTCAGTTCCATACACCTTTCATTTTGCACAGGGCTGCGCAGGCTGGGAATTTCATCTCCAGTTACCCACAAGTCCAAGGCTGCCTCAGCTCATGACAAAAGAGAAAACTGGTGTAATTCAAAGAACGGTTGTCATGCCCAGGTTTAAAAAAGTGTTCAAATTCCAAATAAATTTGACTCTGAGGTTTTTGCCGAGGCCTCTGTGAACTAATACTCAAAGGTTGTTGTTGAGCTATATCAAAAAAACCCTTCTGATTGCAGCCAACTGTCCATCCTTCCTTCAGCAGGGGTCTGCATGTAATTTTCTGCCTTCAATTAAGATTCACCACTAAATTCATCCTCTTTTAAAACCACATTATTGCACCCTATGGTATCACATGAAATGCACAGCAAAGGTTTGGGAATTCTTTTGGAGGATGATGGGGAGTGGAAGCCCATGTTACAGGCACAATGGAAATAAATACATAATTCAGTCCTTGCTTTTTTATTTGTCCTTGGCATTAATGAAGAACAAATTAGCTACTCTCCTTGGGTGTCTACCAGAAATAATAGTAACAACTAGAGCTCTTTCCCCCCCTCAGTAATATGTTCCTTTGTAGATAAGCACTGTGAAGAGGTAAAATTATGTCTTTTAAAAGTTTACTGTTTTCTTGTTCTAAGATGTAAATGATAAGGTTGGGACTGGGAAGTAATTCAGAAATATTTATTCCACTGAGACAATAGCTTTTTGTCATCAGAAGAAAGAATTGGTGGCTACCAAAATGAAACAAAAAAAAAAAAAAAAAGACAACAGCATTAACCATGGCTTGTGCTACACCAGTAAATAAGAAACACCTTTCCAACAGCTCAGCACAACAAAGCCTGGGCCCTGACTGAGGGATGGGAATACCCACCCCAGAAGGTGACCTGGCTGAGGGACGCAGCATTTTTATTGTTACTCATACACGTGCAATAAATATAATAAGACACTGGAAGCATTTCCCCCTCTTCCAGATGATTAATTTACAGTCTGTTTCATCAACTTCTTATGATGTGTAAGAGGGACTTATAAAAAAACAAACATCTTTGCATCTTTTTACAGGTATGACATCCTGACCGAGGTGGTTCTTGGCTGGGAGGAGTCATTCAGCCTGGAGCTGGAGCTTACTTTTAAATAAATTGACTCCAAAGCATTGAAATCCATTACACAGGCAAGGTAAAGCACCAAAATAACACCTCTCAAGTGAAGACCAGCATATGGACATAGCTGAAAGAGATCTACACACAATGCAATGCATTTGTGTAATTAAATCAACCTGCCACTCTCTCATCTATTATGTAGATGCAGAAATACTAATAATTATTATCCTCACATATCTAGAACGACTGAATAAATGGTTCCAAGCAGCAAGAACTTGTTTGTGTCTGGATCTCTCTCACCAGAGCATCTTTAACTAGCTCCTGGGTAGAATTCATTAATTTTTATTAACAGGGAAAACATTTGTCCCCGTGACAATATTTGCATTGCCTGAATGATTTTCACCTCTGCCACAAGGTGTACTATCGGCTCATACATCACGCGATTACTTGGAGAGCAGAAAGACCCTCAGTCATTAGTGAGTGAATTAAAGATGATCTAAAGAGCTATTAATCACAGTGACAAAAGCCTTAATGTTGCTGTGACCCTAGTGGAGCCTGGGGACTAAAAGGGAAGCCGAGGGAGAGAAAATGGAAACATATGTTTTCTCCAAAATAACCTACCTTAGGAGAACTGTCAAAGATAGAGTCCCTTCAAACTGAGAAATTCTGCCATACCACTGCTCCCAGGTTTTACTGGGACAGGGTCTGCAGCCAGCCTACTTTATTATTATTTACAATTGCTATAAAAGATTAAGCAATAAAAGATACATAGTATAGTCAGACCTTCCTTTTCTTTGCCAGGAGTTATTTAAAACCAATATATTTAGAGCAAACTGATACTCCTAACATATTGTAGGATAAACAGAGATCACTTAACTCACAATATAGTTCAAACTAAAGACCGCATCCACATCCCCTGTGGAGAACATAAGGCACTAAACTCTGCTTCTACATTTTCCATTTGAAACTGTACTACTAAATAAATTCAAGAAAAAGTGAGGCCTTTCGTTTGCTGACACCAGCTCAGATTCAGCAAGGTGAGTCAGATGTCCAGACACAAAGCTTAAATCACAAAAGCCAAATATATTAATATTTCTATTAACAGATATTTCTAATCTTCCCAACAACCACTTTAGGCATCCGCAGTTCCAACCTCTTCCTAGTGGCAGTGGCTTAGTGACTTGTGTCTATAATAAAGTTGTCTCTTTTTTATGGGCAGTAAAACAAAAACTGTTCATAGAGGTGTAGCTGAGAATCCCATGAGAAACACTACCCTGTATTGTATTTTCTTCAAATATTACAGTCTGTAGGCAGAAATTAAATAAACTGATATTTCTCCATCTGTTTGCACTACAAAGAGATGTGTTGGAGCAGTTCATCCCCTGGTACCCTCATGGACAGCACAGAATTCCTTCCAAATGTGCTCCAATGCTGCTTCCAAGTCCTGTTCCCTGAGGATCTCACCCTCAGCTCTTGGAGGGTTCCCACTTGCTTCATCAACTTAGAATGGACACAGAGATGCAGGGAAACATCTGTAATGAGCACAAGGGCCAGAAATTAAAAATGAGTTTGAGGAACACAAGGAACCTTCCACCTTTCTCTGCTCTCCTTTCCCTCGCCCTCTGAGCCTACAAATTGGACAAATTCAGTCTCCCAGAATTCAGTCAAGAGGGTTTAAAGTCTCTTGCCACAATCCCATGCTGGACTCCACAAAGATGAACTTATTCTTACACAGGAGTGCTGCCTTACTTTTTATAAAACTCTGAGTATTTAGTGATGTGATATCTGATCGGTCTGGAGTAGAACTTTCATCTCAATGAGAAAGGGCACTACATATTCATCTGGTGTCAGAGCCATACATAAACAAGCTTCCTCAAATGACAGATCAGAAGCAAGAAGTGGCCTCTTTTTTCTAATAGCATCAGCCCAGCTGCAGATCTCAGTGGCGCTTATTCTCAGCTGGTCTGCTTTTAACTTTCACTTCCCATTTAGAAAGCTAAATTGGGAGTGCTTTAATCTTCTGGGTTCGTTTCCTTAATGAGAAGTGAAAGGTATAAGTGGCAGCAGGTAAAGAGATATTGAAAGCTGTGGCAGACTAGCATTTAAATTTTAAGAAAAGATAGATCAGAGCATTTTCTAACATTTCTTTCTTCTAGGATAGTAAAAAAAAAATTACAAAAGCCATAAAAAACAAAGTTTTTTTGCTGGGAAGAGAGCACATCAGCAGAAGGGCAAACTTTGAGTGGGGCAGAGAGGAGAATGTGGATTTTGTCCTGGGGTATGCTGCAAAACTCTGCCCTGGTGCACCACTGAAAGATGTTCATTTGAGGTCACATTTCTCAGAGGGAGTTCAGCTTCAAGTAAGCAAAGACACTCTTGTTGCTTGTAATGTCCTCAACACCTCACAGGATGAGGCCTTAGGAGAAAAACAAATTATAGTTAAGAACACCCCTAAAGCTTCATCCTGAAAATATTTTCTGCTAGTGGAAAACATCATGGCCTGGCTTGTTTGGTGCTCCTTTCCAGATTTAAAAAAAAAAAAAAAAAAAACAAAACAACAACCATGCCCCATCATTTCTCTCTTCAAAAACCTGAATAAAACTAAGAAAAAAGCAATCTTATATAACATGCATCCGATGAAGAAGCAGGTGTTATGCCAGGACAAGCTTTGTTTCACAAGCCTCAGCCTCTCAAAAGAGCACATTTCATTGCTCATTCCTTCACCCAAATACTTTTCCTGCTAATCTGTGTTTGTGTTTAGGGAGAAAGAAATTCCTATCCATTTTGGTCACAAGCAAGGATTCTCATAGAAATCCAGGCCCTGGATTTCAATGTCTGTGCCCACTTGATGATATCACTTATGTCAACATCTCCAGAAGTGGCCACTGCACAGGACTCCTCTTCCACACATGCAGCTCCAGCCTCACTGCTCTGCTCCTCCCAGGGCCTCAGCACACCTGGGTCTGCTCCATCATTACATATCTCCTTATATTTCCATTAAATAATTACACAGGAGACATAAAATAAGAGTTTCACTGCTTTTGTGTCTCCCCCTCCAATAAGTTACAGCTGAGGTGACCTGGAGAAGAGCTGTCAGATAAAAGTGCCAAATCTCAGCAGCAGAAAGGAACAATTGGGGCACATTTTATGAATATTACCCCAAGTCATAAGGCACTACATCATGGAGCACAGCACTGGTGCAGCATTCCCATGGGGAGCAGTCTGGAAAAATAGGTTTATGTTGTGCCAAGACACCTGCTAACACCCTTCGCTGTGGTCCCCACTCTATACCTGAATTTTTCATGGCTAATTAAGAGGTAACAGCACCTAATTTCGCACTGCGCTTCAGGTGTTTGGAGGAGTGCTTTGTTGTGTTTCCCTGCATTTCCCCTGGGTTTTGTTCCTACACATCCGATCCATGTGTTACTGACTTAGCTCATTAAATATAAATTGACATCTCCACTATGCTGAGCAGAGTATCCTCAAAATCCCTTAAATACCATTGTGCCTTAGAAGTACCATGGAGCAGGCCGGAATATCCAGTGCCAGTGAGAGTCTGGGAAACAAAACTAACAGAGGTTCATTCCCCTAATACATGGAGAAAAGGGGATCCAGTGCAAATGAAGCATAGGATGGTAAATAAGAACTGTATTCGCTTGCAGTCATGCACTATAGCCATTAAGCCTTAAGGTCTTAAAGGTACCAAGCAATGCATATGATAAATTTCTCAAAAACACCCCAGCCATAACATAGTTCCTGCTGATTGCTCATTTACCCATAATGCATGCTGTCATAGCAAAGCCTGACAAATGACAGCCAAAGCTCAGGTTATTTTTTACGCTGACTGCCAAGCCCCTCACCTCAGATTATTCATTTATTAGGGCAATCACTGAGGTCTGGGTACTTAATATTGTTTTCACCAAATATGAAAATGATCTACTTGCCTATTCTTTAGTTCCTCCTAGGGCAAGCCATTTATCATCAGCCCTGGATAAATGACTGCTTCATTATAGCCATAATTTATGAGATGTTAGAACTAAAGAGCCACACCTAAAGACTTAAAGCTTTAATATGGATTAAAATAAGATAATCAATCAAGCATATACAAATTCTCTTTAGAATTATTTCTTGCTTTGAAATGGCTTTGCATTTTTAGAATGGAAGTAGTCCTAAATTTCTTCTTATCCAACCCCAGCCAAACTTGTTTAAAAGTCCATGAGGAAGCCTAGGATATAACCTTGTTGGTCAGCCTTAGATACTGCTGGGCAATCATTACAAAATTCAATAAAATTGCCTCTTGGGCTAAGGACATTTTTTGTAGTTTTGATGGCACAGTAGTAACCCAGACTGAGAAGATTTGCAGGCCTTCAGTCCAGAACAAGTCGGGAAAATGCAAAGTGATGCCAGACTCCAGCATTCTCCATAGACACTGCCATACTTTTCATCCTCTCCTGTGGAATTTTGCTGCTTTGGTGCTACAGAAGAGAGACAGTGGAATGTTACCATTGAAAAATATTTCCATGGTGTTAAGGGGGTTTCTCTGCCTGAAACAGCATTTCACAGCTCAGAGTGTGGGTGAAGGAAACTTCTTCCTCTAGCTCAGGAATTAAATATCCCTCCCTTCCCCAAAACTGTGTTACAGCTTCAAAGGAAAAGTTTCTGGTTGTCTTGATTGTATATTTCCCAGCAAAAAGCCAATATAAATATTATTCCTCAAGCAAGCACCTTGCTTGAATCACAAGCCTAAGCCTACTTAACCACTTAATCCTGCATCTTCTGAAGCCCCTGTTGGAAATACATCATATTTCAGATTTTTGAGCATGTACCACCAAGACAAGGATGCAGCTATGGTTTCCACTGCCAGCCAATGCTGTGGGCAGTGCTGGAGCCCCAGGGACTACAGGCAAGATTAATGAACTACCCTAAATAGCCCAGAGCAAGCCCATGGCAGCAGGCAATTCATGATGGCATGATCAGGCTTTCAGGAGAGGGTACTTTGTTTTCTCATGCACCAAGCCACAGCCTTGGTAGGTGACATGGACAGCCTGAGCATCTCCCTGAAATTCCAGCCTGGAAATGCACCCAGAATGAACAGGGGATGAGGCACACAAAGACCCCATTCCTGGAGCCACAATTACAAAATCCAAACTCTCCCAACAGCTTCTTGCCCTCAGGATAAGTGCCTGTGGCATGTGTTTTACTGAGCAGATATTTGAGATTATGATGAGGGAACACGCTGCAGCTTCACTCAGCACAGCTTCAGCCAATGAAGCTTCCTCAGTAACGCTAACACTGATTTAAATTTAATCCCAGCACCAGGCTTTGTTAGCTAAAGGACATTTTTCACTCTGGGTTAAGTCCCCCTCTCATGCAATTTGGTGTCAGCACTTCAGCAGGAATAAAACAACCCAAGCTCTGCAGCTCCCATGTGTGAGAGCTGCTTAAGCATATCTGTGGAAGGAAATGCTTGATGTACACAGTACAGAGGCCATGAAATTTAAAATATCTACCTACCTATGTGGTTATAAACATACAAACGTATAGGAATGTACTCTTTTGCACTGGTGAATATAAGATTTTTTTTTTTTGTGTATATGCAAATAAACAGCTAAACCACAAGATTATAAGCACAATCTAAAAGAACTTAAAGACTACACTTACATTCAGGGCCCCAAAAAGTCCATTTCACTAATTATTTTGGGAAGTTTTAACTGGAAGCTCAATGAGGCACAATGCAGTTCTCATCCTCAAATGTGCTAAGAAAAACCCAGTTTCCCTGCATGCTGCAGGCTTGGCAGGAAGGTGATGCTCCATGGCAAGGGAGAAGCACATGGACCACGTTTATCTCAGTGCCACTGGGCTGGGCTGCACCAACCCCTCCCAACCCATTTCCCTCAAGGAGACCAGCACCTCTCCAAATCAAAACCCATCATCATCATCATCTTCCCTTAAAACAAATTCTCTCTCAGAGCAAGGAGCTGCGTTCCACATTCTTCGCCAAAATAAATGTAAAATCAAGTTAGAAACCCTCCAAAATAGGGTTGGTAATGCAAATATTGACACAGCAAAGAGGAGGGAGTGCAAAGCATGGCTGGACAGACAGTCTGAATAGAAAATATTTCACAGAAATGTCATCTTTATTTAGTGGGTGATGAAATCAGCAACTATTTTAAAAGATTTACGGTTTTTGTAGCCCAGACACTTATGCCCCCAAGTTATCTAATGGGAACGTGAAGCAAAGGCAGTTTTCACAAGTTATGTTTGGGATTAATGTGCTGAGCACTCTAAATGCTGGTCTCCTGCTGATTTCCATGGAAGTTTTGCAGAAGCAGAATTTCTAGGAACAGGTAATTGAGCAAGGTTCTCCTCCACCCCTTCTTTTCCTACACAACGGCTTTGTAGTTACACAATTTAATTCTTCTTACACGAGGCTGAGTCACCATCAGGCACAACAACACTGAAGGCACGCTCAGGATGCAGAATGGAATATACACATTGAGAAAACACGCAAGAAAAAGAAAAAATGGCACTTGTTTTCAGTGCTATCAAGTGGCACACACACCTTGGTGGTCACCTTGGGCCAAACCCTGCACCCTGTAAGGCCATGGCCCTGTGGTTTGGTTCACCAGGAGTTCTGCAGCCCAAGTGACTGCTCAAGTGTTGTGTCACCTTGTTGGCTGCCACATTAGTTGCTGGTCTAACATGTGGAGAATCCTGCTTCACTTCCCCTTTCATGAGGAATAAACAGCATTGAGGGTAAGAGAAGAACATCTTTAAGTGGAAAATTCTGCTTCTCAACAGCTCCTTTCCTCAGGAATATATACCTGGCTAAGAGGATGCACTAGCCTTGGGGACACTTCACCAGTAGGACTGACACTCATTCTCACTGCTCAGTGATGAGCCAAGATGAGGTTAAGGAGAATTAGGACCAAAGAAAAGGCATCAGGGTTTCCAAAGACATCTCTCTAATTACTGCTCCTCAGCAGCTCCAAGTCAGGTAACTCAAAAAGGCTGTTGAGGTGTTTCCAGGTGGACAGCACCTGCCAGCAGCTCTGCTTGGGTCATGGAAGTGTGGTACAATGTCATCCACAACCCGCCTGATTGGTCTCCAGCCCCTGGAGAGCCTTGTACCTGCCCACCTGCCCCACCAAAGGTGTCTGAACAAACCCACTGCACCTTCCCCTCAAAGCTCAGATGTAGGCTTATCACAACATTAATTTATGCTGCTAAAAATGCCCCTTTCTATTCTTGTTTTTTTAATGAACACCGTTGTTCTATTAAGCTGAAAAAGTTGATGTGAACAGAACAAGAAACAGCTCCCATGCAAACTGCTAAGTTACCAATTAGCTCCTTAAAACAATTGAAAGTCACAGAGCCCCCTCAATGCACAGAGGCGGTTAATTAATTAACATTAGATGTGATTAATAATGAGTCTTGTTTAATAGTAAATATCTGCCTGCAATGCCTGCATGTCAGAACAAAAAGCCTTCAGAGAGCGGGCAACTATATTTATCCTGATTGCGTTTGGGATTTTAACATGTTTTGTGCAGGCTGACAAATGGCCTATTAATTATCTAATGTTGTCTGACAACAACAGCTTGATAAAGATGTATGTTTTTGAATTGCTGGATGAAAACCGCTGGAGAAGAGCCCCACAGGGGCCTTGCTGTCCTAAAACTGGGCTCCAAGCCATGACAACAGGCAAGACAAAGCCCTATCTCCTGCCACAGCCTTCGGAGATAAAATATGTCTTGGCATTAGGGACGTTTTCAGAAAACTGCTTCTGCAATATCTGATTAGGAAAAGGAGGAGTATGTCTTTACTAAATTGGGGTTAAGGCATAATCAATATCATATATGGAGTGTCTGGCCTATTCTGCATAAACACAGGCACTTCATATTATTAAGGAGTCTATAATGCAGAGGAAGCATATGGCAGGACATTGCAGTGCTTTCTATTCTTTTTATTTAGAACTTTATCTTCCAACCTGTTTGACAGCTGCTCCTAAGTGGTTTCACAGTGCCAAATTATTTTTATGATTGTTTGATGTTTTATTCTCCCATTTCAGTTAATGAGATAGGATCCCACAATGGTCATAATTCAGAGCTGTCAGAACTAAAAAGCATGCTTGTGGCAAGATAGCCTGATGGTAAATAAGGCTAAAAGCTGTGGATAATAAAAACTCTCTTATCCGAGTCTCCTCTGCAATCAAAACTTGGTTTGGATCCTTCCTTCCTTTGTGCTCTCTTGTACTACAACCTTCCCTTTTGGACAGGTAAACTATCAATCTTTGGGTAATGTCACCCTTTTAATTCTGTTCAACCTTTCCTTGTAATGAAATGTGTAGGATACACAGGAAATGTTGAAATGTCTAAAGATATTGAGTGCTATATTATAATTAAAGGGCTGGAGTCCTGTTTATTGTGCCAAGGGAATAATTTGTCATATATGCTTAGAAGAAACTGTTCAACGAATGACCTTTAAGAGTCCCAGGAAATGGGATATCTGACATTCCCCAGAGATTTTAACAAAAACTTTAAAAAAGTTCACATTCAGATCCTAACTTTCAGCATGATAACTTCTGCATCTTTTATTCTTGGATGCTTTATATAGGGAGAATATAAATAAAGAGCATGAGATATAAATAAGTAGTCTTGGCTGTTAGACCACAGGACTGAGAACTGGGGCTTCTTTGTTCTTATCTCTACCAAAGAGTTTCTGCATGACCTTGCAATTTCATTGCCAATTGTCTCAACTTCCCTCATTAGAAAATATCTGTACAATACCTTATCACTCATCCTAGACAAGTCTACCACCATTTTATTTTTTTTTTCACAATTCCATTCTATAGCTCAGATGCTACAACACCTCTATTTGTGACAGGCCAGATGACAAAATATCCTGTTTGCCTTCAGAATCAGAAAAAAATTGCAACTGGTGGATTAGGAAAAGATCCCAAGCATAAAAATCTTTGAAGGAGTTGCAGGAATTGCACTGGTCCATTTATACATGGTTAAATGCAAGAAATGTTTCCATTATTTGGAGAAAGAAATATCAGGCGTGCAACAGAAAGAAGGGAGATGCAGGCAACTTCTCCAGGTGTTGGCAAAAGGGAATGAGGGCCAGGGAGGGGCAGAGCACAAACTCCTCAGGAATCTCCTCTGCAAACCTTCACCCGTGGCTTACTTATTGAGGTGAACTCCAACAACTGGAACTCATAGAAAAGCCTCTAACACTCACCAGAACAAATTCTGATCCCAAAACTGACAGCCAGGCACCTCTAATAAACTCACTTCAGAATTAATAACTTATATCCCCAGTATGCACCTCATTTCCTATTACACTTTTTAAACAAGAAATCGTGGAAATGATTGTGAAACAACGAGAGCAAAGCACAGCAACAACCAGTTGAATTAGCACTCAAAGCCCAGGTATGCAAATCCATGTCTAAACAAGTCTGCTTTATTTGTATGTGTTTTAAGTCAATTCTTTAAGTCCAAATACGTCTCACAATAAGCAAGAAAAGTGGACAAAGCTAATCTCAAGTATTCCACAGCGCAGGTCTCGGCACGGGACTCACACACAGTTTGTGGTTGGAGCATGGCAAATCCACATTGCTATCATTTTTTCCTCTCCCATTATGAAGGCCTGGTGTGATAAAAAGGGGCACAGCACTGTAGGGGCTGCCCACATCCGAATCCAAGCACAGGAGAGCTGATTCAGCAATCTCCTGGTAGGTTATGTGCAAAGGGTGTAAGAAACACTTCCCTTTGCATCATTTGCCCAGACTACAGCTAATAAATGTTGCTGTAGCTGTCAGATCAGATCCTGGGGATCTGCCAAAAAGCCCTGGGAGCAAGTCCAGAGGAGGAACGTGTAGGAGCAAATGAAAGCCAGTTGTGCTCCTGATGTCCACACCAATTCTGAACAGCACTTGTGCCAAAGCACCGCTGTGGGCAGAGACACCTTGGCCACACCAATTCCATCAGGTTATTTTTTATGAAGGAGAAGGAACAAGAGTTCAGCCCATCCCTCTGCCAGCCCAGGGCTGCCTGCACCCAAGGGAAGCACTGGAGATAACCAGCACATGCAGCTCTAGGGCTGGCAGAGCACTTGCACATCCTTCCCAGAGCGGGAAGGGCAGGAATATCACATCATTTCCACATTGCTGAGGTTGCAGGCTTGTCGTGTTAGAGCATCATCACTATCCAGGTTTTTACATTTATCAAATGTGAACCCAGCAATCCCTTGGCTACAAGGGTCTCACTGAAGGCTTGATGTAAAAGATCTCAAGTCACCAAGGCTCTTTCCATAGACTTTCCATCTGGGTTCTCAGCAGTTTCCCTCACTTCTTTTGTCTCCAGTTCAGTACAAAGTACATTGCTATTGATTTGGGGTATCGGGGAAAGGAGGGGAGGAAGGAGGAAACCTCAATGTGGAAGGCATAAGGAAATTTGATACAGCTTTGCAAAGTTCAGGTACTCTTTCCTTTTTCAGTCACAAGGAAAGAAAATTGATGATGCCACAAGTTTAATGCTAATTGATTTATTACCTGCCTAAGCAAATCCTGGGCAATGCAATGGCAGGCTTAGACTTAAAGCAAATGATTTACAAGATAATGTTTGACTCTGGGAAAGGGTAATCAGATCCAGATACAATGGATGATAGGATAATTGAGAAGAAATAAAAGAGGATAAATTGCCATGTGCTAATGAGCTTACAGGCCTTAATGGGGAGGACATCAGTTTTAACACTCAGGTTATGAGCTAGGAGCAAGGCTTTTTTTCTTCAACAGCTAAAGATGTAGTGCTGAAACAAACCAAGATTAATGGTGTCCCACTCACTTACTTAGCCATTCTTTACACCTTCAGCAGCTTCCTGCATTAGATGTCTAGCTGTTTTTAAACCAGGTTTATCCAAAGAAACTCACCTCACTTGGAAGCCATATTACCTATTTCTAGGCTAAGGCACGTCTGTTGTTTGGGGATGAATGACTCAAAACAGCATTTCTCCCCCTTGCAGCACTGGCTGCCTGATGAGTTTGCAATGTCTTTGCAGGTCTCTTTAGGATCATAGGAATATTCTCAAGCCTTTATATGGTCTCACTGCACTCAGGTTTTGAAGCAGTTGCCAGAGCAATGCTGTCTCACCTCATGATTCATTTTTATATCTTTTTCTCCCTCCATCCCACATCACCACCTAGAACCAGGGACACTTTATTGGTATTTCTGATTACTGCTGTAGCCATCTAAATTTTTCAGCAGGATGGGGGTCTCTCCAGCCCTGATGTAGAAATGCACTATAGGAATGGTGCTAGCCACAGAGTAATAAAAAGACAGTGCCGTGTGCTGTTATTGGTAAGGAATACAGAAATGAAGCACTTCCTTAGAGACCAAGCCCATATTCCAAGGGCAAGGCTTCCAACAAATTAAGTTTAATATGATGAATTGTGGTACAGTTCCAGAATGAATACAACTCTCAAAAATGCAGGTCAGCTGAAGCTTTTAAGTTACAATGTGCACTACATGTCCAATAGCCAATTTTAAAGAGAAATATTTCTAGTTAACATGCACAGAAGTATCCATAGCCCTTATGAGTGAATGCATGGGAAGCCTCTTCCCTTTTTTTGCCATGCCACACCCTTTAGGCATCCCTAATTAATTGCAAACCCCTACAAAACACCAATTAATTAGCTGCAATCTCAGAGCAGGTAGCTCCTTTCCTAGGGAAGGGGAAGGATGCCAACAGGGACCCCTGTGGATTTCACCAAACCCACACAAGGGAGGAACGCCCCATAAGCAGAGGAGCAAAGGACAATCTGCCCCAACAGGGCTCCAAAGATCAGCTCCAAGCTCTGCTCATTGAATCACCTTTCGTCGTCCTGACCCAGATTTTAACATTTGCTTTAGAATTAGAAACACTGATCATAAAACCACAAATTAGTAAACACAACTGTTTGGTGCTGGTACAGCTCCCAGAGGCAGGGATGGAAACCACACCTTTTCCCCTATGAACTAAAATCAAAAGCCTTGAAATGCAGATGCACCTGGTGCTAAATACAAGTGCAGTGGTGCCTGTCCCTCTGTAAGGAGAGATGTGGTAACGAGCTCGTTCAAGCACTTCTGCAGGAAACCAGGAACCAACCTGCATCCATGATCTTCCCTTTCTGCCCCACACACCTTATCAAGTGTCCCCTGGAGCTAAGCCATTGTCACCTTGAACACAGAATGATTTCATGTCAAAGTAAACAAGACTTTCCTAGTTTCTTCCACGGAAAAGTCTCTGGTCTACTTGTAAAACAAAAAAGAACAACTAAAGAGGATAAATATTAAATGTCTTAACATATTACAAGTCTTAACATATTAGCATGTTCCTTCAGGGAAAGCAGCCCCGAGCAGCAGACTTGAAATAGCTGCAATTAGTACAAGGATTGTTCTACTTGAAGCAACTTGCCTTTTCTGTTTGAGAGGAACACACAGTGTGAGCTCCCTGTTCTGCTATCAGGCACTTACTGTACAAGCAAACAGGATATGATAGGTGTGACTCCAGTAATTGTCCCTATTCACTCCTACGGATAAAATATGGGCTTAATATGCTGGGACTCAAACAAAAAAAAAAAAAAAAAAAAAAAAAAAAAAAAAAAAGGTCAGCTGATTATTGAAGAGATTGCTTGTTTGCTTGTAGGCATTGATGTTTAATTTTACCTACTGATTCTGCAGCTCTGAGACAGTCACAGTAGATCCAGCTCCCACTTCCACAGCTATGGCAGTTTTTCTGTTGATATTGAAGTTGAACCAAATCCCAGTGACCTCCATATGCAAACTCCTTTCCCTCTGTGGAACCTTCTGACATTTATCCACCAAAAAAAAATATTAATTCTAGGCACAAAACTAAAGCAAATCTTTGCTCTTCTGAGGTGCCAGCTTCACGTTTCTGGTTGCCTATCACACCAGTGCCTCGCTGTGCTTATACTCAAATGAAGAGGCAGACAGGGGAGCTCAGAGGGAATTGTTGCTGTTTGCACATAACTGCACAAGGATTTTTGAATGGCAGACCAAAATTACAGGAGGCCAGAGAAAAAGCAGGACTTCCTCTGCACCAAAGTGAAATCAGGAGTGTTTGAGGGACAAAGGGCTCCCCAGAGGTGGAGAGGCACTGAGCCACCAAGGCATCCCACGCCTGGGACCCTTGTGCATCCACATGGCAATGCTGAAGACACAACAGATCCTTTCTAAGTGCTGTCACATAGATGCTCTTGGCCTTAAATTTCATCTCACCTGTGTCTTACTTTATGTCTACAGGTATTCTTTTCATTAAACATTTTTAATATATTGGAATATTTTGTTTGCAGGTCTTGTTTGGGTTTTTATTTCAACATTATTGCCCACAGCAACCAATTCCCCAACCTGCAACTACCACATTGGCATCAAGGACACTCACACATATTCAGTGGGAGCTCTACACCTTTCTTGTCTGTAACAGACACCTCTACTGAGGCAAAACCTCCCCTGCAGTCACAACTTTCCTCCAAGTCCTTCAAAACCTCTCTCTACCTCAGTGGAACCAGTGACACAACCTCACACCCATTGAGCAGGGGCTGTATTTTGGGGGACTCCAGCTCTGATGGCCAGCACTGTGCTGTCCCACTGACCTCTCTGAAGTGTGGCTGCACATCTTCCTCTCCTGCAGAGCAGGGCAGCCTCCCCTGCCTGCAGATACCTGAGGAAAGCCTCTCTGCCGTGGGATCATTAACACACCTCGCTGCCCGCAGCAGTGCAGGGCAGCTGCCCTCCTTCCCACACTGCTGTGGCAGGAAATATTTTATCCTCCTGCAGCTGTGCCAACATTTCCAGAGTGCCTTGGCTCTGTGAAAGCAGGCTCTTTGACCCTGCATTTGGCACGTGCACAAAGCAGAGGCACAAACAGTTTCACGGCCAGGGTCAGCGCAGCCCTGTTTGCACACTCACCCCAGCCCCAGTGTGACCAGCACCTCTCTGGCTGCACGCACTGGGGTGAGCCCAGGAGGGTCCCCAGGGCTCACAGCACACAGACAGAGCTGTTATGTGAGAAACATTGACCAAAACATCCCCAGCCACACAGCAGGGCACAGGCACCAGGGAAGGTGCCAGCTCAGGTTCCCTCTGACAGGGTTGGAGCATCAAACGTAAACCAGAGGGATCCTGGGCCAACACACTGCAAGGTGGATCACAAAACCTGGGTTCATGTCTTTACTCCGTTACTTTTCCCACAGGAACAGGTAGCTCCTAACTCAGATGATTTTTTTTAAATCAGTCTCTTGCCTGCTGGGTGCCTCAGTTTCCCATCCATGTAAAGGGGATAATTTTCATTGCCTGATTTTATCCCAGTTTTCCCCTTCAGACTACATGCATTTCAAGAAAACAATTACTATATATATGGAGCAACTGGTGCAACTCACCCTGACCTCACTGCAGGCATACACCTGGCTTACCAGTAATGACAAAATTATAATCTTTAACACTTCCCACTCCCACACATTTTAACTTTTTTCAACTGATCTTGTTAGCCCACCAAATTTATTATAAGCTACCAGAAAACCATTTACAATACATAGAATTTAAACAGCTGAGTCTGCTTTGGACTTTTTAAACAAAACAATTCCACATATTGAATATGATTCCAAAACTTTTTGGGGGTGATGCAGGGAATTTGGAAAATAATTTCATCTGAGGTGTTAACTCATACATCAGTGATTTCAGCTTGATGCCACTAGAAGTGAGTGAGATGCAATGTTTTGAGAATCAGAATGAATAATGGAAACATCAGCTCAGCCCTGACCCAGGGTGTGGAAGCATCACTGTGCTGGGCTACAGCCCCAGAGCCTCTCCTTCAGCCAGCAGGTAAAGCTCAGAGCAGGGAAATGCACATGGGGCTGGGGAAAAAAATGCAATAATAGTGTAGAGCATGGATAAGCCATACACAGATATTGGTAATTTCAAATAGGTACTTCTCAGAGGAGCTGTACTGCACACCTTTGACCTTTAACTGGAGTGCTCAAACATTGCTTGTAATGATGACTACCAATGAAAGTCCTATGCTGTGCTTGGCTGCACTTTCTATATGAGTGCCAGCAGTAAGATAAATGATAAACTGGTTCACTGGAGTACTAGTGGTTTGGGGGCTATTGATTTTTGGTCCATTCTCTTTAAAAGTGAGATCTAAAAAGTTGACAGAGGGTCATTAATTTCATCATATACTTGTCGACTCATCCATAACCAATCCAGGGGCTGAGTGCGCTTGTCACTCTCTGTTTGCACTTTATTTGTTTAGGTTTTCTTTGTGATTCTACATTTCCCCCCTTTATTTCAGCTTTGTGTTTATGTTCCTGCTGTTATTTCTTTTTCCCCTACAAATGAGCGCCTCGTTTGGACTCCTACTGAAAAATGCTCTCTTATATTTATATAATAAATAAATTCAGTGGCTTCATTATCAAATCTGTTCTAGGAGAGGAAGTCACCTCTGTTTAGTGCTATTCATTCAAAAAGAAAAAGAACTGCTATAAAACTCATCAATCTTAATTGTGCAATCTGTAGGATTTTGATTGAATAAACACTTGTCTGAAGACTTCAGGGTCTTGTTTGAAAGACACATTAAGAAAAGAGTTGGAGAATGTTTCCCTTATGAAGCTCTATAAGTCCATGACATTGTTCTCAGGTGACAGGAAAAAGACTGAATTCAAATAAATATAAGACCATAATTAGTAGAGTTCCCTTCCTCATCCTTCTGATTAAGCCCTTACCATAGCATTAACTAAGAAAATATTTTACCAAATCTTACTATTTAAAAATACCCTCCTGGCTTATCCTAGCTTTCAAAAAGTGAGGATATACAGAGAATTCTCCATAATTACTGGTATAATAACAACCCAACACAAATATTTAAGACCAGAGGAATACCTTCTACATCTAATAGATAAATATCCACAGAAGGAAGTTATTCATGTGCAGGAACTGCATGCAGGAGGCAGGTTTTACCAGCTTAAGTTAGTTAAGTGTATTTCTAGGTAATAGTGTCATCTGTCTCCCAACACCAAGTTCATCTGCACTGTCTTTCATTGGGAGCCCAACAGAAAAGTGCATGCAGGAAGTAACAGAAAGTGTGATTAACTACTACAGGCGATGGCAGAAAATTCCAGCATTAATAATATCACAACTTGCCAGTAAATCTCTCTTTTATAGGTAAAGAAATACATTTCTACTTTAAAGTGTGTTTTTATATACCCCTGAGTGCCCAACTAGTTAAACTACCAAGGGAGCTCTACATGATTTAGAAGTTAATCCTTCAAATGGCTAACAATTGAATGCCTCAGCTGTTTGTAGTTTCCTACCGCTGGCTAATTTCATTTTTGTTTCATGTGTTCAGTGGCAAGCTTTCATTGTTCAGAGCTCTGACACCAAGGTTGTAAATGTAGTTAATTTAGTTAAAATGAGGCTGGGAACATTCACACCATGTTCAGCTTGTTATGACTAGGCCTGGTAGAAGTTGAGGTAGATATGCCTGGAGAGCAAAGAAGTGGGGGGAAAAAAGGAGAGAAAGCAGACAAAGGAGATGATCCAACCAAAAAAAAAAAAAAAACCTATACATAATTGAGTTTACTGCTTTGAGGGCCAAAAAATCCAAAATTTTGAAATATTGGATCATCAACTGACTTACCAGTGGGTTTGGCTGTCTGGGCCTACCTTTATCAGTTCCTTTGCTTTTGCCAACAGCAAAGCCCATAAATCCCATCCTTTCTCCAAACCCCCCATTTTGTCTGATTAGCACTTACAGAGGTCAGAAGGCTCATAAGTGCTCAAAAACATTTACAGCAGTTGGTGCAGCTCCTCAGTGCCCAGGCTGGTAACCCAAACTGGGCCAAGATGCCCCTTGGTGGGTCCCAACTCTACCAAAGGGACACCTAAATGCCATGAAACCCCTCCAAAAATCAACACTTTTTGCCAGCTTGGCATGAACAGTTGAATCTGTGCAACCAGTGACCACTTTTCCCATCCACATCCCCAAATATATGATGAAATATAGGTTGAACACCCTCTTGACCTCAGCAAAGCCTGTTCTTGTGGGGAACAAAGCCCCCAAATCTCCTGCTCATAGTGCCAAAGCCAAAGAAAGGCTCAGCAGCTCTGATACTTCCTGGCTGCATTTCCCAACTCGAGCAAGCAGCTTCTTAAAATCCTAATTATAGTCTTGATTAATAGATATTATAACACAGCTCCTGTTTGCCTGTAATTATATTTGACACAGAGATACAAATCAGCAGTTTAACACACTGGAATAGGAATCATAGGATTTTATAGGATTATGGACGTATACATTTTTATTAAAGCTCTATTGGTTTCTCTTTAGCATTCATCAAATCTCTCCCTTTATACAGAGATAAATATATAATTTTTTTTTCCAGAAAGTCATTAATTTTGGAGTTTGAGGAAAATGAAATAGACGAAGTGGGTAATTTTTCACACTTAGAATAATTTCTCTATGATATTATGGCTCTTTTTCTTGCACTGCTCTGGGAGATTAATATGGCTGTTATTTTCTCCACTAATTGGCTTTGCAGATAGCCATGGGAGATAGCACCTAATAAAGCCAAACAAGAGAAAAATGTTAACAGCACTAAGCTGTCCCATAACAAGGGGGTCTATTCATTAAGAAGCAATATTCTATTAGAGAAGATTTTTGAACAGATTTTTTAAAATAAGGGGAGTATGCACTCAAAACCAAAAATTGATTATTCCTGATTGTCCCTTTCCCTAAAGCACTCCAGGTATGTAAGCTAGCATGAACACATGCAACTAAACCACAGATGAGACACCACCACAGGGTCTGTCTTGAGGAACAGAGTGTCACCTCTCAAATAAAAAAATAAAATAGATGAGTAGTGACACACAATCATCACAAGCACTTCCCTTGAACCCAATGCTTTGTCTAAAGCTGCAAAGCAGAGAGAAAACTATGCGTGAACTCAGTAAAACACAAGCCAGCAACAGGTATTGTATGAGAACACTTAAAAATATGATGCAATTCTCCCTTATTGACAAGCAGAGCATTTTATTAGCAGCTTGAAGAGAGAAATATCTCCTATTAGGAACCTGCTATTCCTGCAGCACAAATGCCCCCTCCATGCACCAAGGTGACATTTGGATGTGGGGACAAATCTCTCACCATTTACCAGTGGCACACTCAGACCTGCTGTGTGTGACACCAAACCCCACAAATACCTCAACACAGGATCCTCCATTTTGCAGCAGCACAGCTGGGAATTTCTGTAAATATTTTTCCAACCTAAAACTGTTGTTTAGCAGCCAATATGTTAAGTAAGTACTTTTTAAAAAAGCAATTCTGGATTACTACCTAGGAGCAACTGCTTCCAGTGTCTCTTCCATCAAAGCAGGTCATTTAAACACTTATGTATTTAGCCAAAAATCCCACACAACACTAGATATAAATCCTTAGCATGATATTTGAGAGGGACATTGAACGAACAATCACTCCAGGTGAGTTTTAGCTCGTTGGAAGGCAGGATCTAATCACAGGGACTCTGAGCACTGGTATTTCATTTCACTCAGCTCTGCCTGGCCTCCAGGTCCTCCACCTGTGTGTGGGTGAAGGCACAAAGAGAGTCTTGGCAGCTCCTGCTTTTGGGACAAGCCATCATTTCTCCACTAAGTCTTCCCCAGATACATTTTATATTTATAGGTATTATTGATACTTTAGGAGATCAACATGGAGCAATTCAGGTTCCCATTATAGTAACTGCTGAAGAAATTTAACAATATTCTAAAATAAGAGAAATAGTTTCATAGCCATAAATTTGTGTCTCTGGTCTTCACTCCATTGCTATTATTTCTTTTCCTAACACCTTTTCAGGTGTTTCACTATTTAAACATATAATCAGGTAGTACTGAAAGCAACAAAGTAAAAATAACTAACAAGAGCTATATTGAACATGAAACCTCTAGCCTCACATTGATCACTCCTACCACACAAGAAAGGCAAGATGTTTGTGGAAGATGGGAAAAGCCAAAGTATCCACAGCAAACAAACAATCAACATTTAAGCACACAATTTTTGATCTAATGATTTGTTCCATGGGTGCTTTGGTATGATAAAATATTGAAAGTCACCTTAGGAAAACTCTGCTCACAGTTCCGCAGGCACAACTCCCACTCCCCCCATTAGTGTATTAACTGTGCCACTCCAATCATGGGGAACGTCACTGGGAACACAGCAGGAACAGCAGAGCAATGCCCAAAGAGCTTTCTGTGAATTTCTGCCTCCTGCTGTATCCTTCCCCAGTACAGAACCCTCTTGAAAAATCCTCAGGCAAGAGCATCAAATTCAAATATCGACTTTCGTCTAGAGCCACAGCCACTCAGATTAAGACTTGCATTTGAGATCACTTTAAGATTCACTTCTTTAATTTAATAACATAAAGAAAAGTTAGAATAAGTCTAAAGACATCTTTAAAGCAATTCCAAGAAAAAATTGCCATTAAAATTTCTACCTGCCTGTTTTGCTGGCTGTGCAGCCAGAAGCCAGCACAAGGTCAGGACACAAGAGGCCAGTTACCATTTTAACATTAAGAGAAAAGAGGAATTTTTTTTTACAGGTGCATAAAATATAGAGTGGGAAACTGAAAGACTGTTCCTCAATTAAAGTTACCACATTTTATAAACCAGGACTAGAGGAAGTTTAAAACTTTTGCACAAGAACTTAGCTTAAGCACTTAGACTAAATAAAATCGGCAAAATTACCTACTTACTTGAGAAGTAGAAAAGGAGCTTTAACCTCCACTACAGACACCAGCCAAAAACTCCTGAACCCCCTCAGCCAACTTTAAATCTGCCTTTCACAGCTGAATTGGGTGAGCTGTGTAACCTGAACACCTGAAAACTCCAGTGATAATGAGCAGGCTGAGCCCTTCTGTGCCAGGCAGAGGATACAGCTCAGGCTGCACCTAAATTTAATGCCCTGATATTTAAACCCTACATATAAAAATTTTAATATGCAAATAATATATATTAAATATGTAGATTAACAGCAGTAGTAAACCTGTACACACAAAAAAAATTTAAAAAAAAAGAAAAAAAGAAAAAAGAAAGAAAAAAAAATACTTGGAGCCTCACAGGTGCAACCCCAACCATGTTCACAGCCCATGACAAAACGAGCTCATTTCTGAAATTCACCCCACCTGTGTCCCAGTGCAGGTGGCTGTGAGAAGGTCAATCAGAACCTGCTCAGGGGACACCTCCAGCATGGCCCTTCCCATCCACCTGGGAAATCCCTCCTCCATCACAGCATTGGCCAGCACTCCAGGAATGGCAGGTGCCTCTTATCCAAATGAGAGTGGTGCCAATCCCTGGGCTGGTCACTCCTCCAGCTCTCACCAGCCCTTTGGATGTCACTGCAAGTGACACTTCTGGCTGCTTCAAAGGAGCAGATAATTAACTTAATTTTTTAAGCTGCTGACAGAAAGCCATTCCCATAACATTGACAAAGTGGTTTTTTTTTATTATTTTTTTTTTAATATCAGGCACTTTTGTCCTTGAAACAGCACCTGTTGTATTCAGTGGGATCCATTATTTTTCTCCTGGGAATAACAGGGATGATTTTGATCTCTCCCAGTGTTTACCCACACTTTGCCATGAGCGTCAGCAAGAGTTTTTAGGAGTGGAACTGAAGACAGCAGCAGCCCCCACACTTCTTGGAATATCAGCCACAACACAAACCAGTGGTAGCTCATTTTCCAACCAGTGCAGAGCAAGGATTTCCCAGCTAGAAAAAAAAAAATCCTGCACTTTTTATTGAAAATACATATCTAGGAAGTCAAAATATACAAATTAGGATCACAGATATCAAAATACTGGACATGGATGCATTGTTATTGTACTTAAGGCTGTACCAATGTTTTTCTTTCAGTGGTTTATAACTTGGCTTAAAATTTTACTCCTGGCTGAAAACTGGCACGAAATTTGAAAATTTGAGAAAAACCAGCAGACAACTATAAAAGCTCCTAAAGCAGTGAAATATTAAACATCCTTTTTTACCGTAAAAATAACATTTTTATTTGGAAGATGAAAGGAGTTTCTAAAAAATAGGGTATTCCAGCCAATGGTCTCTTGTGGAGAAAAAAATGTTCT